>NC_142436.1:94710000-97110000 GCF_059453495.1 Arachis ipaensis
TCTTTTTATTGGTTATGGAGATTGTAAAATTGGGGTTTCAAGAATGAGGAATGAGTAATTTGATAACAAGTGAATTAAATGGCAATTGAAAATAGATAAATACTGCAAAGCAAACTTTTGGCGAGGTATGAGAAATTAGAGGTCCTATCCTAGCTATCCTTAGCAATGATAATGATGGTTGAATCCTAATTCCACTTTCTTAACCTTTACTAAGATAATGGAAGGTCAAGGGGTTAATTGGTTTGATCTTCGAATCCTATTTATTTCCTAAGAAAATATTGGGATTATAGAAGTTCAATTCAATTAACAAAGATAACAATTATCAATTATGTTGTTGAATTGGATAACTCCTAAGTTGCTGATTTCTTAACCAAGACCAAAAGGAGAAAAATAAATCTACTTGGAATAAAGATGTCTTCAGAGTAAAAGCAACAATAGCATAAATAAGAGAAATCAATATTAAACTGAAATACCTCAAATAACATTAATAAAAGAGTAATCTGTAACATGAAAGGATTCATAAAGTCGCTTGCAAAAGTAAATAAAAGGAATATTGAACCTGATCAAAAGAGATAATCCTGAAAGTGAATGAAAAATCCTAAATCTAAATCCTAATCCTAAAGAGAGAGAATCTCTCTCTAAACTAAATCTAATTCAAGGAAAGTAAAAATTGGCGAGCTCCCCTCTGAATGGATGCATTTCCCCACTTTATAGCCTCTAATCTGTGTTTTTTGGGCCAAAAACTGGGTCAAAAATAGCCCAAAACTCGCCCCCTGCATATTCTGGTACGTTCAGGTCGCGGACAAGTGACGCGGAGGCGTCGTCCACGTGGCCGCCCGGATTGAAGTTCGCAGATGCGACGCGTCCGTGTAGATCATGCATTCGCGTCGCCTAGCGTCAGAGAAACTGTGCCATATTATATATCAAATCGAAGTCCCAGACGTTAGCTTTCCAACGCAACTGAAACCGCATTGTTTGGACCTCTGTAGCTAAAGTTATAGCCGTTTGAGTGCGAAGAGGTCAGGTTAGACAGCTTAGCAGTTTCTCCAACTTCTTGTATTCCTTCCACTTTTGCATGCTTCCTTTCTATCCTCTGAGCCATTCTTTCCCTGTAATCTCTGAAATCACTTAAGATACATATCAAGGCATCTAATGGTGATAAGAGAGGATTAATATTATCAATATAAAGGCCAAAGAAGCATGTTTTCAGTCATAGCACATAATTAGGAAGGCAAATATAAAACCATGCAAATAGTATGAATAAGTGGGCAAAGAGTTGATAAAATCCACTCAATTAAGCACATGATAAGCCATGAAATAGTGGTTTATTAACCTCCCCACACTTAAACAATAGCATGTGCTCATGCTAAGCTCAAGAGAAACTATAAAGAATGAAGAATGTATGAAATGCAACCTATGAATGTAACTACATGCAGAATGTTTCCACCTACTTAGTTAAAAGTAAACAAATCTTTCAAGAGGAAATATGAACTAGATTTCACTAATTCAAATCATGAAAATGAAGTACAAATAGACTTGCAAGAAGAAAATAGTTCATGAAAGCAGGGAACAAGGGATTGAGCATCGAACCCTCACTGGTAGTGTATACACTATAATCACTCAAGTGTTTTAGGTTCGTTTCTCTCAATTCTCTACTAACCTTGCTTTCTAAGGCTTGCTCTTCATCTAACAATCAACATAAATTTAATGCATAAATACACAAATCAAGATGTCTTTTAAGGGTTGTAATGGGGTTAGGGTCAAGGTAGGATTGTATTTGGCCAAGTGGACTAAAATTTGAATCTTTAATTAACTTAAACTTTCCACCTAACTTTAGACAATCCATGTAATCATAATACAACATCTAACTATCCATTAGCCATGTTTTTCACATATTCATGTATTCTAATTTCAAGTACAGTACATATGCATTGCTTTCACCATTTACTTTGGGGCATTTTGTCCCTTTTTATTTATTTGCTCTTTTTTTTTTCTTTCCTTTTTCTCTCTTCTTCTTCTTTTTTTTTTATATTATATTTTTATTTTCTTTATTTTTCTCAATGCATATGATTAAATTATTGAATGCATGAATCATGTCCTAAACATTTCTTTCAGATTTTCATAAAGATATATAACACCCAATTCTCAAACCAAATATTTTGAAACCCACTTTTCCCACACTTAAATCATAAGCACCCTCACTAGTCTAAGCTAACTAAGGATTCAAATTAAGGACATTATAGTTTTCTATTTAGAGTTAGTGATGAGCTAAAATAAAGAATAAAAGGGGTAAAATAGGCTCAAATTGGTTTGCAAAGGATAATGAAAGGTAAGGCCATATGGGTATGTAAGCTCAGTGAAACAAAGGCCTCAATCATATAAGTGCATGTATACATCAAACCATGGAAATATAGAATTAAGTAATAAAAAGATCACAATTTTAGAGAGGAAAACACACATCAAAAATAAAATATTGGTTGAAAAATGCAACCAATTCAAATAGGCTCAAAATCTCACAGGTTTTGTGTGTTCGAGCTCTAAACCATGTTCCAGTATAATATCTCTTCAAACAAGTGTAACAAACTTTTTTTTTTCAAATTAGTGAAATGCTCTTAAAAGGTTTCTTGAAAAAGAAAATATTACTTCAACCAGGTGGTAAAATATGCACAAAATCAAATAATCATGCAATCAAACATGCAAATGCAACAAGTAACAAGAAAAATAAAATATTGGTGTTTGAGAAGAAAATACTAACCCATGGAGATCGGTATCGACCTCCACACACTTAAAGATTGCACCGTCCTCGGTGCATGCTAAGATGTGCAGGTGGACGGGTTGTTCCAACTGATGCTTTTCTCATCAAGGAATGTGCTGATGGACTTGTTTGTCTCCCTATGTAAACGTCTTTCGGTTCTCTTTCTGGTGGCCATCCTGAAAGAAAAAGGGAAGAAAGGTAACCCAATAATAGAGATAAGAAAATAAATGAAGTATGGTTGGGTTAATGCCAAATGAAAAGGGTCTCAATTACATGGTAGCTACAACATGCAAATGAGAAAACAATAGAAGCCATGGCATGCAAGTGGTACAAAATGTACAACAATGGGGAAGAGAGTGTGGGTAAGGAGAGATAATAAAAATTCATGTCAATGTAAAAGTAATGCAGGTATAAAAGATTGGCATTGATATAAATAATATTACCTATCCAGAATAAAACAAGTCACTAAGTACCCAAAATAATTCAAGAGAAGATGCAACAGTTAAATAAGAAAATTTTAACACCAAAGGAAAAATAATGAATTTAGAAAAGAAAACAAAAATATGCACAAAATTAAGATGCAATGAATGAAATATACAAATAAATTAAGTAAAATAAAATAAAAGATAAGAAGAATGAGAAGGGAAAGAAGGGAAGAAGAAGCAAGTAAGAAAGGAGGGAGGAAAAATTAGGATTGGGGGAGAAAAGATAAGATATTTGGCAAATTAGGATAAGCTGTGCGGCGTAATCATCGCGAACGCGTGGGGCACGCGGTCGCGTGACTTGCACTTAAACTGATTGACGCGGTCGCGTCGGTCACGCGGTCGCATGACCCGTTTTATGCTACTGGCGCAAGGGCAGCCTAGCTCTCGCACAACTCTCTGTTCAAAAATCATTAATTGCCAAATATTGGGTGATGCGATTGCGTGGGGCACGCGATCGCATGAGTGGGCACTTAGTAGGATGTGACGCGGCCGCGTGGGGCACGCGGTCGCGTGAGATGTACTGCGCATCCAGCGCCAATCCAGCACAACTCTAGCACAACTTTCGGCTGTGCACCATTATTACGTCGAAATCCTAGTCACGCGGCCGCGTGGGGCACGCGGTCGAGTGGGAGGCCATTATTCCCATATGACGCGGTTGCGTGGGATGATTTGTGCCATTGGCATGCCTCCAGCCATGCTCTCGCGTGACTCTCTGTTCAATTCTTTTCTTCCCAACGCGCTTGTGACGCAGACGCGTCAGCGACGCTGCCGCGTCGCGTGCGTGTTTTCCCTTTTTTTTTTGATATAGTATGCAGAATGCAATGCTTATATGAATGTTATGCAAAACTCCAGGTTCAATATAATAAAATAAAATAAAACTCGAAAACAAATAAAACTAAATAAAAATGAAAAGGGACGATCATACCATGGTGGGTTGTCTCCCACCTAGCACTTTTAGTTAAAGTCCTTAAGTTGGACATGGGAGGAGCTTCCTGTTATGGCGGCTTATGTTTAAATTCATCTAAAAATCTCCACCAGTGCTTGGAATGCCAATAGCCTCCGAGGTCCCAAACTAGGCATGTAAAGCTTCTGAGCAGCTTCAAACAGATTTTCAGGCTCCCGGGGTGACGAATGTCAGAATAGATTCCAGGATTCCAAGCCTTGTTTTTAAATTCACCTCCGTCTTGATCTATATTTTTCCATTCAGGCGATTTAGAAAGTAGATTCTCATCATAGTGACCAAACGTTTTCCGAGATCCATTCGATTGAGCTTGATGCCAATCCGTACACTTCGAGTTGAAGCGGGGAAGCTTATTGAACCTTGTGCACCAGCTCTGAGCACGAGCCATTTCCCTCTTATTCTTAAAGCCGCATAGAGCTCTAAGCTGGCCATCTGTTTCAAGCAAACCATATTCAAGTGAGAAAGTAAAGTTAAAGGTTAAGGATTGTACCCACTTAAAGCTTGTATTAGGTGGTGATGGCCTTGGGGTAGGTGATTCCAATGGTTTTGTGAGTTATACTCCCTGATAATCTTCTGTGAATTCCTCCACTTCCTTGCAAGGATCTTCAAATGCATCATCACCCTGGTCAAAGTCTTATATGTCTTCCTCATCACTTGAGTCATAGATTGGAGGTTGAGAGAAATCTACCTTTGCATCATCTTCGTATTCATTTGGGAAAGATTCATCGATCTCAGAGAACTCACTTGCAGATGCAAGTTCATTGCTAAGAGAGCTTGACTTGTGACTATCATCATCATGGGAATTTGTGTCCTGGGTTATTCCGTCTAGTTCTTCATAAACGACTTGCCTTGGGGATTGTGCAATATCCTCCTTAGCATTAACTGTAACGTCCTTGACGGAGTTCTCTCTGAATTCCCATGGAGGTTCAACGTCTCCTAGATCTTCAACCAACTCTTCTTCTTGTACAATGATAGCTTCTTCTACTTGTTCTAGTACGAATTCATGCTCTGTCTTGTCCACTGGAGTCTCTAGTGTCTCCTTCATGTTACACTCTTCATTAGATTGTCCACATGGGGCTGTGGTTGGTCCTTGAATGTTCGGGCGTCTAGAAACTAATTGAATTACTGCTTGCTCCAGTTGTTGAATGGTTGCTTGAAGTTTATTTACTGTTGCCTTGAGGCAAACCTCTGATTCTCGGGGTGGTGGATTTGGACATGATACATAGGAAAGTGGTGGTACTTGGGAGTGATTGGATTGGAACTGGGGTAAGGAAGGATTATACGGTGGCAAATGGTGAAAAGAAGCTTGTGAGTGTGGTGGTTCGAGGTTATGTTGAGAGGATGGTCTATAGGCACGGGGTGGGGCTTGTTGGTAGTCATAAGGTTGTCCACCATATCTATCAGCTGGGTATGCATTGTAAAATGGTCGTTGTCCATGATATCTTGGAGGGTGTTGTTGCCTGAAGGGTTGATTAGATCCTCTTGGCTCCATCCATCCTTGATTGGTCTGACCTTGATGCATATTCCTGCTGTAACTTCTATTTCCTTCAACAAAGTTAGAACCAAACTCAAAGCGAGAGGGGTGAGAGTTCATAGTAGCAAATAAAAATAAAAAGGAAAAATAAAAATAAATAAACAAGCAAAAGAAAAAATATTTACAATAACCAATAATAAGGCACACGTTAGCAGTTCCCCGACAACAGCGCCATTTTGATGAGCGAGATTTTTGCCAGTAAAGAATGTCATAAAAATAGTCGCGTTGTAGATATAGTCTCTAAACCAACAAAGATCCCTTTCGTGCAAACGTTTTGGTTGTCACAAGTAACAAACCCCTTTAAAATTGATAACCGAGTATTTAAACCTCGGGTCGTCTTCTCAAGGAACTGCAGGGAAGTATGTTCTTATTATTGGTTATGGAGATTGTAAAATTGGGGTTTCAAGAATGAGGAACGAGTAATTTGATAACAAGTGAATTAAATGGCAATTGAAAATAGATAAATACTGTAAAGCAAATTTTTGGCGAAGTATGAGAAATTAGAGGTCCTATCCTAGCTATCCTTAGCAATGATGATGATGGTTGAATCTTAATTCCACTTTGTTAACCTTTACTAAGATAATGGAAGGTCAAGGGGTTAATTGGTTTGATCTTCGAATCCTATTTATTTCCTAAGAAAAGATTGGGATTATAGAAGTTCAATTCAATTAATAAAGATAACAATTATCAATTATGCTGTTGAATTGGATAACTTCTGTGTTGCTGATTTCTTAACCAAGACCAAAAGGAGAAAAATAAATCTACTTGGAATAAAGATGTCTTCAGAGTAAAAGCAACAATAGCATAAATAAGAGAAATCAATATTAAACTGAAATACCTCAAATAACATTAATAAAAGAGTAATCTGTAACATGAAAGGATTCATAAAGTCGCTTGCAAAAGTAAATAAAAGGAATATTAAACCTGATCAAAAGAGATAATCCTGAAAGTGAATGAAAAATCCTAAATCTAAATCCTAATCCTAAAGAGAGAGAGAATCTCTCTCTAAACTAAATCTAATTCATGGAAAGTAAAAATTGGTGAGCTCCCCTCTGAATGGATGCATTCCCCCACTTTATAGTCTCTAATCTGTGTTTTCCGGGCTGAGAACTGGGTCAAAAATAGCCAAAAAATCGCCCCCTGCGTATTCTGGTACGTTCAGGTCACGGACAAGTGACGCGGAGGCATCGTCCACACGGCCGTGCGGATTGAAGTTCGCAGATGCGACGCGTCCGTGTGAATCACGCATTCGCGTCGCCTAGCGTCAGAGTAACTGTGGCATATTATATATTAAATCGAAGCCCCGGACGTTAGCTTTCCAACACAGCTGGAACCGCGTCATTTGGACCTCTGTAGCTAAAGTTATAGCCGTTTGAGTGCGAAGAGGTCAGGCTGGACAGCTTAGCAGTTTTTCCAACTTCTTGTATTCCTTCCACTTTTCCATGCTTCTTTTCTATCCTCTGAGCCATTCTTGCCCTGTAATCTCTGAAATCACTTAACACACATATCAAGGCATCTAATGGTGATAAGAGAGGATTAATATTAGCAATATAAAGGCCAAATAAGCATGTTTTCAGTCATAGCACATAATTAGGAAGGAAAATGTAAAACCATGCAAATAGTATGAATAAGTGGGTAAAGAGTTGATAAAATCCACTCAATTAAGCACAAGATAAGCCATGAAATAGTGGTTTATCAGTGAGCTAAATGAAATGATGGCCTCAATCATATAAATGCATGAATACACAAAATAATGGACATAAAGAATCAAACAAATCAAAGATCACAATCATAGAAAGAGAATAATGCACACAAGAAGGGAAAATAAGTGGTTATAAGATGTAACCACACCATTAGGCTCAAATCTCACTTGCTTGTGTTCTTAGCTCAAAACCATGTTCCAAAATAAATTCTTTCAAGCAAATTCAACCAAAATTTATTTTTTTAAATTGGTAGGTTGCCCTAAAACAATTTTCTTGGAAAAGAAATCATCACCCTAACCACGTAGTCCTAGCATAAAAAGAAGTGATAAAATATATAAAAATTCTAACAAACATGCAACCTATCATGCAATGCAACATCTAGCTAACTTTAGTGTTGAAAAAGAAATTGTTATCCACGGAGATCGGTCGGACGACCTCCCCACACTTGAAGACTGCAGCATCTTCGGTGCATGCAAAGAAGAGCAATGTGGACGGGTGAAGAGAGAACTTTTGCGTGGTCTAAAAATTTGCAGATAAATCCTCGTTGCAGGTATAGCTTCTAAACCAACAAAAGTCCTTTCTTACAAAAGTTTTGGTTGTCACAAGTAACAAACCCCTTTTAAATCGATAACCGAAGTATTTAATCCTCAGGTCGTCTTCTCAAAGAATTGCAGGGAGGTGTTCTTATTATTGGTTATGAGTTTTGTAAATTGGGGTTTTTGAAATAAGGAGCAAGTAATTTAAATGACAAGAAAAGTAAATTAATAATAATAAAATCTCTTGGCAAGGTATTAGAATTTGGAATTTCTATCATAGTTATCCTTATCAGGTGTGATGAGAATTGGGTTTTAATCCCACTTAGATAAGTCAAGTGGACTAATTAGCTTGATCCTCAAGTTCTAGTCAATCTCCGTGGGAAGACTAGCTTTAGAGTGATCTAGATCAATTAGTAATCTGCCAATTTCAACCACTGCTGAGTTTGACAACTCAAGTGTTACCAATTACTTAACCAAAGTTAAAAGGGAAGAGAATCTACTTGAATGAAAATAATTTGAATACATAAATTAAAAAGAACAATTGTAATTCTGAAATACCTCAAAATATATTAAATAGAACATTCAAATCTTAACATGGGAAGGTTCATAAGCTAAATTGGAACATTAACAAGTAAAGGCATTGGAATAATTAAAAATAGAAGAGAAACATTAATTAAAGAAAAATAATGAACCTGGTATTGAAGCAATAAAATTAAAAGGAATCCTAATCTTAAAACCTAAGAGAGAGGAGAGAGACTCTCTCTCTAAAAACTACATCTAAAAACCTAAAATTGTGAATTATGAGCTTATGATTATGAATGAATGGATTCCCCCACTTTATAACCTATAATCTGTGTTTTCTGGGCCGAAAACTGGGTCGAAAACAGCCCAGAAATTGCTGGAGAAGAAATCTGCCACGCTGATTTTTGTCACTACGATGCATCCGCGTGGAGCGCGCGTTCACATTACCTAGCGTCAGAGCAACTATGGCGTATTATATATCAAATCAAAGCTCCAGACGTTAGCTTTCTAACGCAACTGGAACTGCGTCGTTTGGACTTCTGTAGCTCAAGTTATGACCGTTTTAGTGCGAGAGGGTCAGACTGACAGCTTTTGCATGCTTCCTTTCTATCCTCCAAGCCACTCCTACCCTGTAATCTCTGATAACACTTAACACACCTATCAAGGCATCTAATGATAACGAGAGAGGGTTAATGTAACAACCCCGATTTTCGAGTACGTGAGATCTTTTCTGAAAGTACGGATTTCTCCGGAAGATCATTAAGGGGAGAACCTATGCTATATCAACAAGTATCTCAATCCTCATTGTCATTATGTCATCCTTAAGCTAGAACCTTTTCGGAGGCAAGCTCGATAACGCAGTCACGAAGAACCTAGTTTTTGAACCGTATCGGTTGGCAATTTTGATTCTGACTTTCGTAAATAGTCTCTGTTTGACAAACCGGACTCAATTCATGAGAGGAGAGAGATAATAGTATAATATTATCATTATATTAGTATTAGAAAATTCTTGAATGATATTATAAGGTTACCTGGTCTGTTTTAGTTAAAAACAGAAAATCGGTTTAACCGGGTTCACAGTTTACTGGTGCAGCTTAGCACCGGCACTCTCTGATGACTTTAGCAATGCTAAGGCCTCATTATACATGTTTTATTCTCATAATAAATATGTTACTAGTGTCATTTATGCTAGTAGCTCAGAAAATAATTTTTAGAGATGTTTTTACGAGTGTTCCGATACACCTAGTTTTAGTAGTTGTACACCAGAGATATTTTAATATTATTTTAATCCACCTCCAAGCCAACCAATCACAACTCACCTTACACCCCCAAGACCTCCAAGGCTGTCTCATTTCATCATTTTGGCCGAAAATAACAAGAGAGAAAAGAGAGAAACTTTCATAAACACTTAATTTTCAAAGTTTGATTTCTTCTGAACTAAAACTCAAATCAAAACTCCGATTTTACCAAAATGATCCTCTCTTCTTCCTCTACATAACCATGTGACTTATCAAGGCTGGAAATAAGGTGAGATGGCTGTCTCCCTCCCTCTTTAATTCAATTTTCAAGGAAAACCATGCAAAACATGTGTTTTCTTGATGTTCTTCCTTAGGAATCATGCTTAACTTGACTTGAGGACCAAGAAACGTGAATTTCCAGCAAGTCTAAGGTGAGATATCCCTTCCTAACATACTGAGTGAGATTTGGTCAGTTGAGAGTTTTTGGATTTAAAGTTGTTCTTGATGTGATTTAGGAGGAAAAAGTGCTTAAGGACCACCTGAAAGTTTAACCGAATTAGGAGCAGCAAAACCAGGTAGGGTGTCACGAAATTAATCTTGATTATTTGTGTTTGATTTGTGTGAATGTTGTATAAATTGGCTGTGCTAAAAATTGGTTGCTTATATGATTGATTCTTGGTGAAAATTTGGTGAAATTTTGATGAAATTTGATGAAAATTCAGGCTTTAAAGTTCATGTTCTTGAGGCAGCTGGAAAAACGAAACCCTAAGCTTAAATTGAGGTTCAATTTGTGTTGAAATCATGTAGAAAAGATGGGGTTTTAGTGGCTGCTAATTTATTATGAATTATAGTAAAAATCGGTTGCTGAAAAGACTGAAAAATTGGTAAAAACAGAGAAAGAATCTGAAGAATTTATGAAGAACATGAAGAACACTTTGAGTGTGGTGAAGAACAATGAAGAACACCTTTTTGATTCATAAAAGGGCAAGGAAGTAATTAATTTGGTGTTTGAGGGGTTATATGGTAATTTCTGGAAGTTAGGGTGGTAAAAGTAGAAATATTAAAAGTTACGGGTGGTAAAAAGTGAATTTTAAAGGTTAAAAGTAAAAGGTAAGTTAATTTTCGAAAATTTAGGATTAAAATAATAAATAATAATAAAATATTAAATAATAATATTTAATTAAAAATAATATTTTACTAAAATAATAAAATAATGCAAAAAAATCAATTTTCTGTAAAAGCTTTAGAAGGACAACTTTAAGTGCAGAATCTCATAATTACCTTCATAAAACACTTAGGAAGTGGTAATAACATGATAGTGAGGCAAAGATAAAGAAAAGATAAAAAGTTAAAGAAAAGATAAAAACCAAAGAAAATTCTGTAAAGTTTTAATGACAAAAAAACAGACAGAGATTAGTGAACAAACTAGGGCAACATAGTTAGTCCTTGAGTTGCGACTAGGGTTAGGTATTATATGAAAAGTTAAACTGTTTCAGTATAGACTTAATGAACCTATACTTGGGACAGGCTAACTATTCATACCGAAATTTACATAAGCTTTAAATACATACGTTAAGCAGAGAAATCAGAGCAGAGTAAAGAAAACACAGAGAACAGAGTAACCAGAGAAAAGTAAATAGATACAGAGAAAAGAGTAATCAAAGCAGAGTGAAAAGACAAAGTGAAAAGAGTAATATGATAAAGAGAAATGGTTTGAGCCAAGATATTGTGAAATTGAAAGATGTAAAGTTTGTATAGTATGATTGAATAGAGAAAGAAAGAAGTACTGCATAAGAATGTGAAAGTGATGATGAGTAATGAGAATGATAATGAATGATGATAATGAGAAAAGAGTAATATAACAAAGAGAATAGAGGAGAAGAGTATAAAAATAAAGAGTTAAGCCTTGTGGCATGATATTCTATTATATGTTCATCTGATGCTTTTTTATTGGCCCTAGAGGTCCTGTAGGCCCAAGTTCACCTACAGTAAGTTGTTATTCCTGTAGGCGGAAGTTCACCTGCAGTGAATATCAATTGTGTACCTCAGGGTGTTGCTCCTGCAGGCCGAAGTTCACCTACAGAGAGTTGTGATACCTGTAAGCCGAAGATCACTTACAGGGGCGCTATTTCTGTAAGCCGAAGTTCACTTACAGAGGTGTTATTTCTGTAGGCCGAAGTTCACCTACAGAAAGTTGTTGTCCTGTGATTAGACTATTTCTGTAAGCCGAAGTTCACTTACAGAGGTGCCATTTCTGTAGGCCGAAGTTCACCTACAGAAAGTTATTCTGTTGTGTTTAGACTATTCCTGTAAGCCGAAGTTCACTTATGGGAGTGCTGTTTCTGTAGGCCGAAGTTCACCTACGGAGATAAAGCCATATCTAGGACTAGTTCCTGGGTAATGTCGGGATGCAGGGTGTAAACCGACACGTGAGCTCATGGCCTGCATAGGACAGACATGCATCATACTTGGTTGCGCATTTCCTCTGTTATGATTGTTGTTTGAATGTATGCTTTCTTTGTTTTCATTCTATTCTCTGTGTCTGTGTTTTGTTTGCTTGTATTCTTTTTGTTTGTGTTTTGCTTTCTTAGTTTCTTTATTTATCTGTATCTTCTGTTTACTGTTTCTCTGTATTCTACTATATATCTGCTAAGCGACATAAATTAATGAACTTAACTAATAACCCCGGCCCTACTAAGAACTCCCCAGTTCTTACCCCTTCTCTCTCCCTTCCCCCTTCTGATGGAAGCAGGAGTACCTTTCCGTAATCTACTGATGACCGTTTCGCAAAGAGGATTCCGCTCTAGGTAGTCTTTTGAGTCTAGGGTGAATCTCTTTATCTATTTATATGTATATACTATGAGACCAGCCAATGTCTACACCCCGTTCGTATGCGCACTTTAGCCTAAATCCTGTGTACGAGACTCCTGTTGTGTGGCTACCTGATGAGGTACCAGAGAGACGTCATATGGCAACGTTTGATCGTGCAGAGGAATAGCAGATGATGTTCTATCTTTTGATGACGTTCTACCTTACTTGAGTTGTGAAGACTTAGAACGTACTTTCCCTCAGTTTAGTAATTTAGAGGGACTAGGTGAGTATAGAGTCTAGGCTAGCCTGGGCGCCAGCTTAGGGACTTCTTGAACAGGTCAGGGCCTAGGATGTTGTATGTATATATATGTATATAGTTATTATCTAGCTATATCTAGGGGTGTTCTAACTAAAAGTCTATACTCTAATAAAGCCTGAGTCACTGAATGTTGTTGACTACCTGTGATATATTTATGTGTGGTTGTTTATAACTGTTTTATCTGTTATCAGTTCTGAATTGATTATGAATGATTCTGTTTATTAATTCAAACATTTTCAGGAAAAAAAGTACCTCACTAACTAACTACGCTTTTAACAACGAATCAGGCTCATATAATAAATAATAGATAATAATTAGGATGACAAATTGGTAGCACTCGGTTTCTGGTATGTCCTAGGCGTACTGAAAATTAGGTCATTACAGTTAAACATATCAAAATTAAGACCAAAGAAGCATGTTTTCAATCATAGCATAAAATCAGGAAGGAAAACGTAAACTCATGCAAATCATATGAATAAGTGTATGAAAGATTGATAAAATCCACTCAATTGAGCACAAGATAAACCATAATACAGTGGTTTATCAACCTCCCCACACTTAAACATTAGCATGTCCTAATGCTAAGCTCAAGAGAAGCTATAAAGGAGTGAAGAGGAATGGTAAAATGTATGAAATGCAATCCTATCTATATGAATGCAACTACATGCAGAATCTTTCTACCTACTTGGTTAAAAGTAAATAAATCTTCCAAAACAAACATAAATCAGATTTCACTAATTCAAATTATACAATAAAAGACAAGTAAACTTGTAAGAAGATATCTCATGAAAGTAGGGAACATAGAATCAAGCATTGAACCCTCACTGGTAGTGTATATTACTCTAATCTCTCAAGTGTATAGGGTAATTCACTCTACTCTTCTCTAGTCATGCTTTCTAAACTTTGTTCTTCATCTAACCAATCAACAAATATTTAATGTACCAATGCAAACATCATGAGGACCTTTTAGGGTTGTAATGGGGCTGAGGTAAGGGTAAGGATATATATATATAAGGCTAAGTGAGCTAACAAAGTGAATCCTTGATTAGTCTAAGATCTCACCTAACATATACATACTTTATAAAATTTAAAATTCTTTACCTAGCTACCCAAATTTTTTCCACTTTTGTATTACATGCTCACGTATCAAACTTATTTTTGAATTTTGTCCCATGTGCATTGATTCTTTTTATTTTGCATTTGGGGTAATATTATTTTTCTTTTTTTTTTTTGTATCCCCTTATTTAGTTACTTTATATTTTTTTTTCAATGCACATGGTAATTTAATTATTTTGACTTCACATGAGCATGCTTCCCAAATTTTCAAATAACTTATTCAATTTAATTCCCCCCCCCCTTTTTTTTTATCATCCCATGTTCCCATAAAATTCTCCATACTTAAATTATACACAATATCTATCTTAAGCTAACTAAGGATTCAACTTGGGATTTTTATTTTGTTTTTCTGATTAAGGCTAGTAATGTGGTTATGGAATAAAGGGGGTTAAAACGTTCAAAGTGGCTAACAAGGGTGATGTAAAAAGTAGGCTTATTCGGGATAAGTGAGCTAATAACAAATAATGGCCTCAATCATATGCAAGCATGTAAATACAGTAAATAATGGACATATAGAGTAGAACAAAGTAAAGATTACAATCATAGAGAAGAAAACACACAAGAATAAAAATTTATGGTTAAATAATGTGACCATGTAAATAAGCTCAAAATCTCACAGGTTGTGTGTTCTTTGGCTCAAAAACTATGTTCCAAATACAACTTCAAACAAGTTTTAACATAAAAATTTTTCAATTTAAATTAGTGAACTTTTACAAAAATAGAGTCCTAAAAAGAAATTAATTACTTTAGCCAAGTAGTAACTAAATGCATAAAATCAAACAAACATGCAATTAAACATGCAAATGCCACAACTAATTTAACAAAGAAAATTTAAACATTGGTGTTGAGACAGGAAGGTACTAACCAACGGAGATCGGTATCGACCTCCCCACACTTAAAGATTGCACCGTCCTCGGTGCATGCTAAGATGTACAAATGGACGGGTCTCTCCAACTGATACTTTTCTCCAAGGATTGTGCTGATGGATTTATTTGTCTCCCCATTTAGAAGCTTTTCCTCTCCTTTCTTGGTGGCCATCCTGAAAGAAGAGGGAAAAGAAGAAAAGTAACCCAAAAATAAAGATAGAAAATAAATAAACTATGGGTGTTAATGCCAGATAATAAGGTTCCCAATTACAAGGTAGCTACAACATGCAAGTGAGAAAATAGTAGAAGTACATGGCAAATCAAGAGTGCAAAAATTTGCAACAATGGGGAAGAGAGTGGGGAGGGAAAGATAATACAAATTCATGTCAATACAAAAGTAATACACATATAAAAGATTGGCATTGATTTAAATAATATTACCTAACCAGAATAACACAAGTCACTAAGCTCCCAAAATAATTCAAGAGAAGATGCAATAGTTAAATAAGAAAATTTTAACACCAAAGAAAAAATAATGAATTTATAAATGAAAACCAAAATATGCACAAAATTAAGATGCAATGAATGAAATATGTAAATAAATTAAGTAAAATAAAATGAAAGATAAGGAGAATGAGAAGGTAAAGAACGAAAGAAGAAGTAAGTAAGAAAGGAGGGAGGAAAAATTAGGATTGGGGAAGAAAAGATAAGATAATTGGCACTGATCTGGTTAAGCTGTGCGTCGCATGTAACGCGGACGCGTCGGTCACGCGGACGCGTGAGTTGCGCTTAGATGAAACGACGCGGGTGCGTCGGTCACGCGGACGCGTGACTCGTTCTGTGCTACTGGCGCGAGGGCAGCCTCGCGTTCGCACAACTCTCTGTTCAAAACTCATTGTTGCCAATTTTTGAGGTGACGCGTTCGCATGGTGGACGCGATCGCGTAAATGGCCAAGATTGGAGGATGACGCGGACGCGTGGGGCACGCGTTCGCGTGGTAAGGCTTCTGCGTCTAGCGCCAGTCCAGCCCTACTCCAGCACAACTTTCGGCCATGCACCCCTTTTACGTCGATTTGTTGGAGCACGCGTTCGCGTGGGTGACGCAGACGCGTGGGAGGCTATTTTTCCAAATGACGCGGCTGCGTGGGTCACGCGAACGCATGGGCATGTTTGTGCCTAAAGCGCGCCTCCAGCCACGCTTTCGCGTGACTTTCTGTTTACTTTCTTTTCTTCACAACGCACTGGTGACGCGGACGCGTCAGCGACGCTGCCGCGTCGTGTGCGTGTTTTTTTTTTTATGCAGTATGCAGAATGCAAAATGTTATGAGTAATTCCAGGTTCAATAAAAATAATATAAAATAAAAACAAACAACACGAAATAAAATTGAAAAAGAAACGATCATACCATGGTGGGTTGTCTCCCACCCAGCACTTTTAGTTAAAGTCCTTAAGTTGGAAATTTGGTGAGCTCCCTGTTATGGTGGCTTATGCTTGAACTCGTCTTGAAACTTCCACCAATGCTTGGACTTCCAATAAGCTCTAACAATACGAAGTAAATTCCTCAAGCTTTGATGGAGTTCTTCACAAGCTTTGAGCTCCCAAAATTGATCCTCATATATTCCTAGATCCCAAATCTTGTTTCTACACCCGTCTTCAAGTTGATTATCATGATTCCATCCAGGTGGTTCAGCCTTAGAATTCTCACTGAAGCGTCCAAACAACTTCCCTGACCCATTCAATTGAGCTCTACACCAACCTTTGCGTCTAAACTTAAAGCTTCCAACTATAATGAACCTTGCAAGACAATTCTTACCACTGACCATCTTCCTCTTACTCTTAATGCCACAAAGAGCTCTAAGTTGACCATCCGTTTCCAGTAGCCCATATTCAAGTGGGAAGGTAAAGGTCAAGGATAAGAATTTTACCCACTTGAACGTTGTGTTTGACGGTAATGGCCTTAGGAGAGGTGTTTCTAATGAACTTGCAAGCTCCACTCCCTTGTGCTCTTCTCTAACAACTTCCACCTCCTTGTAAGCTTCTTCAATTTCAACATCTTCCTCTTGGTAGCTTTCTTCCAATTTAATCTCTTCTTCATTGCTCACCAAGGGCATGGGAGGCTGTGCTTCTTCTTCTTTAATCTCCATCTCTTGACCAACCTCTTCCAAGTCTTCAACTATGATATGCCTTGGAGGTTGTACACCCTCCTCAGCATCAATTTCAATCGCCTTGGAATGAGGCTCTATAACCTGACTTTCCCATGGAGGTTCAGCATCTCCTAAGTCTGCAACCACTTCTTTCTCTTCAATAATTACTGCTTTGTCCAGTAGTTTTAATATAAAATCGTACTTATCCTTGATGATTTTCTTTTCATGACAACTCCTTTCAACTATTCATTCATCTTCAAGGGTCTCTCCTATCTCCACATTTTGGGCCTCCTCTTGCTCTAAGACAAAATCAGACTCCTCCTTGATGTCTTCCTTCACTAATTCTTCAACCACTCCTTCGACTTCAAGGGTCTTTACTACCTTCACCTTTAGGGCCTCCTCTAGCTCCTTATGAAGTATGGATTCGCAAAGATGATTCCTTCTCTCTTGTTCCATGTCAATAGCATCATTGGGATCATGTTGCTCTTGGATTGATGGATGTGGGTGCTCTTCCATGGATGGTGGTGATGGGATGGAGAGATCATTCTGTGGTTGAAAACGAAGTGCACTAGAGCTGGAGGGTTGATTGTTGAAGGTATTTGGTGGTCTGATATGAGCGACGAAAGCTTGTATAGTAGAGTTTAGATCGATAAGTGCTTTCTCCATGGAGGTTTGAGGTGGATAAGAGGGTTCATTTGTTGGGAGAAAGGGTTCATGGTAGGAAGGTGGTTCATCTTGATAATGATAAGGAGATGGTGTATACTGAGGTGGTGGTTCATGAGAGTAGTTGTGTTGGAATGGGGGTGGTTCTGTGTATGGTTCATTTGGCTCATAAGGTGGTTGGTATGTGGATATAGGTTAGGGTCATATGGTGGTGTTTGGTGGAAAGGGACTTGTGAGTATGGTGGTCCAGAGTTGTGTTGAGGAGGTGGGTCATAGGTATATGATGAGGTACACCATATCAATTACTTTGGCATGCATTATAGGATGGTCTTTGTCTGTGGTATTGTGGAAGGTGTTGCTGCCGGAAGGGTTGATCAGATCCTCGTGGCTCCTCTGATTGTTTTGACCTTGATACATGTTCCTGTTATAATTTCCATTCCTTGCAACAACATCGGAACCAAACTCAAAGCGACGGGGGTGAGAACTCATAATAGCAAATAAAAATTAAAAACGAAAATAAAAACAAATTTAAATTAAAAGGTTATTTAAAATTTGAATTTGAAAATTAAATTTTGAAATTTTGAAATTTGAGTTTTGAAATTTGAATTTGAAATTTTTGAAATTTGAAATTTGAAATTTGAAAATTTTTAAATTTGAATTTTGAAAATTTTTAAATTTGAATTTTGAAATTTGATTTTTGAAATAAGATAAGATAAGATAAAAATTTTAAAATAAAATCTGAAAATTTTTTTTATGAAAATTTCGAAAATTCAATTAAAAATAAAGAGAAAAGATAATTTTGAATTAAATAAGGAAAGAGAAAAACAATAAAATGATAGCAAACTTAAAATTTTTAGATCAAAATAAGGAGAACGACTAAGAACAACTTGAAGGTCAAGATGAACACGAAGAACAAATTTTTGAAAAATTTTTAATAACTAAATAAAAACCAATAACCTCTTAATTTACGAAAAAGCAAAAATCAAAACAAAAATAAAAACAAATAAACAAGCAAAAAGCAAATTTTTACAATAACCAATAATAAGGCACACGTTTGCAATTCCCCGGCAACGGCGCCATTTTGAAGAGAGAACTTTTGCGTGGTCTAGAAATTTGCAGATAAATCCTCGTTGTAGGTATAGCTTCTAAACCAACAAAAGTCTTTTCTTACAAAAGTTTTGGTTGTCACAAGTAACAAACCTGATGCACGAAAACTTGTCTCTCAACAGATTTCCCTCGGCAAGTATACCGAATTGTCGTCAAGTAAAAACTCACAATAGAGTCAGGTCGAATCCCACGGGGATTAATTGGTCAAGCAACTTTAATTGGAGGAATGTTCTAGTTGAGCTAAGCAGAATTTGATTTGAGAATTGCAGAAAATTAAATGGCGGAAAAGTAAATGGCAGAAAATGTAAATGCTGGAAATAAAGAGCTGAATATAAATGACGGAAAGTAAATTGCAAAATCTTAAATGGGGAATGGCAAATTTAGCATGAAAGTAAATGGCAGAAAGTAAAGAGAATGGGTAAGATCAGAAATGGGGGATTCACTGGGCTTAGGAGATGTTGCATTCTCCGGATCAAGTTCATTTTCATCTCTTCCTCAATCAATGCATTCATTGATCTCCTTGGCAATCTTAAGTGATTGAATTCCAATTCCTTGGTAATTCAATCTCTCAAATCTTGATCAATAGCTAATTCCTTGGTCTAATTGCTCATGAGAAGAGATGAAGTATGGTCACTGATTGTACCACATGTATTTCCAAATCAAAGTATTGGGAGAATTATATGTTACCATATCCGCCCAACCCCCAATTTGGTCCAACATGAGAAAGCATTTCTAGCATGATCCATTCATTCCTCTTCCAAGGTTCCGAAGAGATCCAAGTATGAATAGCTTCTTTTCCAAGACAACTACCCAATTGGATGAAGATTGAAAGCTTTCTAGTAAAATCAAGAGAAAAGAAAGAAGAAGAATAATGAAAACTATTATTGATCCATCAAATTACAACAGAGCTCCCTAACCCAATGAAAGGGGTTTTGTTGTTCATGGCTCTGGAAATGGAAAACAAAGATGGAGAATGCATTCTAAAAGTAAAACTAGAAGTTGCAGAGAAAGTAAAATTATACAGAGAGTAGTCCTCTCAATCCAAAAGCTTCTCTCTAGTTCAAAACTACTCCTATGTATACTACTCTTCTGATCTTCTAGTTGGCTCTTCAAGTCTTGGATATAGGCCTTTAGATCTTGAGTCGAAGCAGTTATCATTTTTAGTGGGCTCAGCTTCACTTGCAGAGAAAGTGTGCAGTAGGCATGGACTTTAGCTTAGGGCGTTAGTGGTGTTAACGTTAAGTGAAAATGTGGGGTCGAGAACGTTAGTGACAATCACCTTTTTCACTAACGTTCCTAACCCAAAATGGTCCACGTTAACTTCAACGTTAGTGGCACTAACGTGACCGCAAATGTTGCCTCTTGGCCCTTTGCAAACATTACTGGGGTTTACCTTTCCCAATAACGTTGAGAGTACCCCTTTCTCCCTACGTTAGAGTTCACGTTAGTATAGTTAACGTGACCTTTAACGTAGGCTTACCAAATCTTCGAGAGCGTTAGTGACACCTACCTTTTTTACTAACGCTCCAAAACGCCCCTTTTCCATGTTAGTGCTTCACGTTAATTACATTAATGTGGCCACTAACGTGGTGTTGATTGCCATCTCCAACGTTAGTGACAAAGGTGAGCGTCACTAACGTTGGCGATTCTTTGCTCCTTCCACGTTAGAGTTCATGTTAACTAAGTTAACGTGGCTCTTAACGTAGCCAATATGGGCTTAGTCCAACGTTAGTGACAAAGGTAAGTGTCACTAACATTGGCATTATCTTCCTCTTCCACGTTAGAGTTCACGTTAACTGAGTTAACGTGACTCTTAACGTGGCCAATTGCCCTTTTGGAGCGTTAGTGGCACTCACTTTTACCACTAACACTTGGAGCTTCCTTTTCCTCCACGTTAACTACCACGTTAATATAGTTAACATGGTAATTAACGTGGGCTATGATGGCTTCAAAGACGTTATTGGCGATCATTTTTCTCATTAACGTAGCAAGCTAGCTCCCATTCCACGTTAGTGGTCACGTTAGTTAGACTAACGTGGCTACTAACGTTGCTTTTCCTTGCTTTCTTTGTCCTGAAATCAAGCAAATAAAGTGCATCAAAGCTCTAATCCAAGTTATGAGTCATGCATCATCCAATTTGTCATTAAATTCATGCATAATTCTCATGAAATCATATAAAATTCACAATGTTTGCTTGATTCAAGATGTAAGTGAAATTCTACCCAAAACTTGCTTATTTCCTAAGAAAATGCATGAAACTACCCTAAAACAGTAAAGAAAAGGTCAGTGAAACTGGCCGAAATGCCCTGGCATCAAAACCTCTTTTAAATTGATAACGGGAAGTATTTAAACCTCGGGTCGTCTTCTCAAGGAATTGCAGGGAGGTGTTCTTATTATTGGTTATGAGTATTGTAAATTGGGGGTTTTTGAAATAAGGAGCAAGTAATTTAAATGACAAGAAAAGTAAATTAATAATAATAAAATCTCTTGGCAAGGTATTAGAATTTGGAATTTCTATCCTAGTTATCTTTATCAGGTGTGATGAGAATTGGATTTTAATCCCACTTAGTTAAGTCAAGTGGACTAATTAGCTTGATCCTCAAGTTCTAATCAATCCCCGTGGGAAGACTAGCTTTAGAGCGATCTAGATCAATTAGTAATCTGCCAATTTCAACCACTGCTGAGTTTGACAACTCAAGTATTACCAATTACTTAACTAAAGCCAAAAGGGAAGAGAATCTACTTGAATGAAAATAATTTGAATACATAAATTAAAGAGAACAATCGTAATTCTGAAATACCTCAAAATATATTAAATAGAACATTCAAATCTTAACATGGGAAGTTTCATAAGCTAAATTGGAACATTAACAAGTAAAAGCGTTGGAATAATTAAAAATAGAAGAGAAACATTAATTAAAGGAAAATATTGAACCTAGTATTGATGCAATAAAATTAAAAGAAATCCTAATCCTAAAACCTAAGAGAGAGGAGAGAGCCTCTCTCTCTAAAAACCTAAAATTGTGAATTATGAGCTTATGATTATGAATGAATGGATTCTCCCACTTTATAACCTCTAATATGTGTTTTCTGGGCCGAAAACTGGGTCGAAAACAGCCCAGAAATCGCTGGAGAAGAAATCTGCCACGCTGATTCTCGTCACTACGACGCATCCGCGTGGAGCGCGCGTTCGCGTCGTATAGAGTTAGGGCAGCTATGGCATATTATATATCAAATCGAAGCCCCGGACGTTAGCTTTCCCACGCAGCTGGAACCGCGTCGTTTGGACCTGTGTAGCTCAAGTTATGACCGTTTTAGTGCGAGAGGGTCAGGCTGACAGCTTTGCAGTTCCTTCAACTTCTTGTATTCCTTCCACTTTTGCATGCTTCCTTTCTATCCTCCAAGCCACTCCTGCCCTATAATCTCTGAAAACACTTAACACACATATTAAGGCATCTAATGATAATGAGAGAGGGTTAAACATATCAAAATTAAGACCGAAGAAGCATGTTTTCAATCATAGTATAAAATCAGGAAGGAAAACGTAAACTCATGCAAATCATTTGAATAAGTGTATGAAAGATTGATAAAATCCACTCAATCGAGTACAAGATAAACCATAAAACAGTGGTTTATCAACGGGTTGCTACAATTGATGAGATTCTTCAAACGGTTGTGCGGATGACTTGTTCGTTGCCCATCTCGAAGCTTTTCCTTTTCCTCCTTTCTTGGTGGCCAACCTAAAAGGAAAGAAAAAGAGAGAAAATTAAGCCTACAACAAAGAAAGCAAAGCAAGTAGAACATAGGCGGGGGCTAATACCAAATAAGAGTATGGTTCTCACTACATGTTAGCTATGCATGTAAGTGAGAAAGCAATATAAGCTAATGGCATATTAACTAATACTTGATGCAAGAGTAAAATCAAAGCATGAAGAGCATATTCAGCATCAAGATCAAATAAGAATTGACACAATAAAAATAGGCTATAAAAACAAAATGAAAATGCAAAGAACGGAAGTATCCGAATGCGATAAACAAAAGAAAATGGAAGATGAGGAAAAAAACTCTTTTTTTTTCACCGGCGCGGACGCGTCATGCACGCTTACGTGCCGATGTGTATTTCGGCCGAAGGGCGCTTACGCGCCAGGTGCGCGCACGCGTGGGTAGAGCAAAGTCTTAGTGAGAAGAGATAAAGTTTGGTCACTGATTATACCACACACATTCATAGATCAAAGTATTGGTAGGATTAAATGTCACAACATCCATCCAACCCCCAACCTAATCCAATGTGAGAGAGCATTTCTAGCATGATTTCCTCATTCCTCTTTCAAGGTTCAGAGGAAATCCAAGTATGAGCAATTTCTCTTCCGAGACAATTACCTAATTAGATGAAGATCGAAAGCTCTCTAGTAAAATCAAGAGAAAAGAAAGAAGAAGAAGAATAAGAACTACAATTGATCCATTGAATCACAATAGAGCTCTCTAACCCAATGAAAAGAGTTAGTTGATCATTGCTCTACCAAAATAGAAATGAAATAAAGTGCAGAAAAATAAAGATGAAGATTAAAACTGAAATTGAAACTTCAAAATTCATAAATGAAAAGTACAAAGAAAAGAAAGAGAAAGAAAAGTGTGTGAGGGGAGGGAGTCCGAAGACCCCTTTTCAATCCCCCATTCTAGAATGTATTGAATGTAAAAAATAAGGCCTTTATATAGGCTCTCCTAAATTACAAAATGAAATGAAATTAAAAGCAAATTACAATTAAATGAAAATTTCTATTCTAGATGCTTCTTGTGGCCTTGATTGGTTAACACTTGTGGGCTTGCTTTTTTGAGGTTGGGTGGTCCTTGTAAGTGAATCAAGTTGAGGTTCAGGTGCTAATGTCGGTGCTAACGTTAGCCACACTAACGCTACAAGTGTGGCGTTAGTGCTGAAGTTAGTGTGGCTAACGTCACACTTGCTTCCCAGATGGTGTTTTTGGGGATTAAAAGATGCCTCTAGTTTGCGCTCCAATTTCATGCCCACTATAGAGTATTATATATCGTTGGAAAGCTTTGAATGTCAGCTTTCTAACACAACTGGAATCACCTCAATTGGACCTCTGTAACTTAAGTTATGCTCCTTTGAAGTGGACAAGGTCGCTGGCATAGTCGCTAGCGTTACTGGAAAAAGCGAGTCACAATAACGTTAGCGATCAGGGGCTTAATATTGCCAGGTTCTGGAGCTCAAACTTAATGTCCACCCCATACTATTATATATTATTGGAAAGCCCTGGATGTCTACTTTGCAACCCTATTGAAAGCGCATCATTTGGAGCTCTACAGCTCGAGTTACACTTCTTGGAAGGTGAAGAGGTCAGCTGGCCTTACTACAGGTTGATACCACGTTCATCTTTGCACTTTCGGGGCAGGTTTTCTCCCTCAAATTCAGTATCCACCATGTAATGCCATATATGCTTGGAAATATCTGGAATCCTACTTTTCAATGCCATTGGAATCACCTCATTTGGAGCTTTGTGGCTCAAGTTATTCTTGTTTGAAGAAGGCATGGTTAGGCTGCCAGGTGAGACTTTTGTCCACGTTAATGTCCACGTGGGTCGTCCTTTGCTTCGTAAACGTTAGTGGAACTCACTTTTTCCACTAACGTTGGCGCTTCCCTTTCCTTCTGTAACGTCTCGTCCAGTAAAATACCTTGCTTAAGTCAGGGTATTTCTACTAGAAAGAACATTACGTAACCTTTTCTAGTATTAACTACTTAATTATCAAGCCTTTGTATCGAGTTCGTGTTTCAGTTTTAAGAAATTGCCAGAAAATTTTGTTTTTATTCATTAAAGACCTGTATCAAGGATAAACATTGCAAATAATAATAACAATCACAGAAGTATTATTATTAGTAATTCTTATACATAGGAAGTCATATAAACCCAAATACAATACCTACCCCTCTGATAAAATATAACTTCAAAGGACAAGAGCGAGGGAACTCTATGAAAGTAATTAAAACCATAAAGAAAGCCTACTGATCGCTCGCAGCTTCAAATTGCGTCTTCAAACCTGTCGCTAAAAGGGTGGAAAATTTGGGGGTGAGAACCAAACCACATGTTCTCAGTAGAGGTCGAGAATGCCGTGAAAGTAAAGAATAAAGCGCAAATAGTTAACTGCATTCATAGACATCTAAAAAGAAACTAACTTTCTTTAAAAGCATTAGTTAATTACTCAATATCCTAAATCCATATTTTTCTTCTAAAAATTTTAAAAGTTTCCTAGACTGTATGAATAACCAACCTGTCCCAGTCATAGGTTCATTAAGTCTATGCTGAACCAGTTTGATTTTTCATACCTTACTAGACCATAACATAAAAGAAGTTACCTACGCGGTATAAATGATCATCCTGCTCCAAGCATAGGTTCATTAAGTCTATGCTGAATCAGTCAGATACTTTATACAAAACTAGACTTCAAATGTACCAGTCACGGCCTTAGGCCCAAACAACTCAATCAACACCCAATTCACCACAATCCAGCCAATCAGTTACAAACACAAGTAATGAGGTTCACACACAATCAAGAGCAATTACATCAAGTATAGCAACTGGCAGTTAAACAGAATTATTCACTTAGGCAAACCAATTACAATATACACACCCAAACAATGTCACATAGATGCATATGATACATGCCTGTCCTACTAGCCATGAGCTCACACGTCGGTTATGTTGCCAGACCCGACTCAGATAAGCGGGATTAGACCACCATCCTTATCCGTAGGTTCCATAGACAAGCGGGAATTAAACCACCATCCTTGCCCGGAACACGCAAGCGGGATTAAACCACCATCCTTGCCTCCACAGTAAGCGGGATTAAACCACCATCCTTACTGGGTACATAAAACAATATGCAAGCGGGATCACACCACCGTCCTTGCTGAACAATTTATCAATACGTGAGCAGGATAAAACCACCGTCCTCACTGCAGGCGGGTCAAAACCACCATCCCTGCACAATGGTTTACGCACTGAGCAAGCGGGACTAGACCCACGCCCTTGCCAACAATCTCATAAATCAAATATTCTTTTCTTAAAAGAATCATTGAAGTTATTATTATTAAATAAGCCTTGAATATTTATTTTGATTAAGTCCTTATATTTTTTATAAAAATTTAGACATAATCTCCTTTAAAAATAGGACTTATCCACCCTTACGGGTTCCTTCTTTCTCAACAATTCATCAGCCTCTTTCAGCATTTGCCACAGCAATATATTCTCAAAAACATTTGATAATAGAAAATCTATTTCTTAAATTCCATATCCAAAATAATTACCAACACAACTTGGCAGCCTGATTTCCATTTTGTTTTTAAAATATCAAATGAATTTGGAATTGTGAAAACTTTATATCCATGCGACCATCTCGGATTAAGCTTTCTATTAAATTAAAAATCATAATTTTTCGCCGACTATAGCTTCGGGAATATAAGTAAAACCGTGACTGTTCTGCAGTGTTTTAAAACCAGAAGACAGCAGCACCATACAACATTTGAAATTTCATATAAAATCCAAATTAAATCCAACTACCTTCAAAATTAATGTGGTTAAACATAACTCATCCAAATTTCTTTCTCAATTGGTTCCAGGGTCATACCATTTTTAATGAAGGAGTTACGTAGCTTGGAAGTTAGGTAATTTTCTGCAGAATTCTGTTTTACAAATCATTGAACACAACCTCTTCCAAGTCCCATAACTCACTTATTAAAACATGGAAAATCCTGAAATTAAAATCACATATACTAAACATACTTAATTTTCACCTCCAATTGGTTTCATCTCAATATCTATCCAGGATCAAAAGTTATAAACTTCCAAATTTACTAATTTACGAAAACAGAATCTGGCTTTTTCTGCATAATGCATCATCCTTCAAAAATTCATATCTTTAAAAATACAAGTCCAATTGTTCTAAAATTTTACGACATTAAAATAATAGGAATAAAGTTTTATTTAAAATTAGTTCCATTTCAAAATTCAAACTTCAGAATTTCCAATAGAGGAATCAAGTTGCTGCTGCGTTAAACGTTCTGCAGAAAAACCAGTTTTGACATCCATGATTCGAAAATTCACCATAAATCATAAACTTAGTGAAAAAGTCTCAAATTCTGCAGTCCAGTTCCCTATATCCCCAAGCTCAATCCGGACTTGGTCCCACACAATTCTGATAATCACAGAAATAGTTATAGTTTTTCAAAGTTTCCGGCTTCCTTTAAATATATGCAGAAAATCAAGTTTTACATTTTAACTTTGAAAAATCATAACTAGTTCTATAATTAATTCAAACTTCTCAAAATTGAGTCCCAACAACAACTTTTATTATACTTTACTCAGCCTTTGCTCTTATATCATTTCGATTATCGTTGAATAACTGATTCACTTACAAAGTCACATTTTAATTTCAAAAATCAGTTTTTCAGCAATCTATTTAGTATTCAAAATCCAACCCTTCAAAACCCCTCAAAATCAATTCCAAATCAACCACCAACCAAGTTCATTAACATTACAATATACCAAATAACAACTCAACGGCGACAAATCCAACATAACCCATTAAAATTTGGAAATTCTCAGCAATTAGTCATCAAACAATTCCCAATCCACATAATCAATCAATATCACAAATCAACAATTTCAAATCACAATCTCAACCATTCCAATCACAATTTCAGCCACAAATCAATAATTACATAATCAATCAATTACTCACAGCTATTAATCCTATTTGCAGTTATTCAATAAACCTTGTAGGCACTCTTAAATTGAAATCGTTTTAAACCTCCTATCTCGATGTCGCAATTGCAGAATTTGAACACAACTGCCCCCGTTTCGTTTCTAATTTACAGTAGTGACAACAATCCTAATGCAATCAAGGACACCGCGTCAACTGGAACAGCAACGGCTTTAATTTCGTGGCAATGATAATGGTTGCAGCAGAACAAGAATTTGAATCTAATGTAGTCAAGGGCAGAAAACAGCCCTGGGAATTGACAACAAAGTAAAAACTAAAATTGAATTAAAACAAGAATATAACAACTATAGCAGTGCCAAAACAGAGCGTGCAAATGGACAAGTCCCAAAGAAAAGATTAGACCAGTACCAAGATAATAGAATCAGAACCAGCAATAGCCCAGCGTTGGCTTCCGGCAGCGGCAACACCTTCGCCAGTGGCTCCAATTGGGACAAACTCCAGCAAACATCATATAACCAAGGACATCAGAGGCAGATACAGGGTATTTACAGAGCAATAAAGGTTCAGAGATGGTGGTTTTTATGGCTAGGGTTTAACTGACTCACCATTAATCATGGCGGCAACCAGAGATTCCGGCGGCAGCAGCGGTAGTGAAGAGACGTGGCGTTGATGACAGAAGACTTCTCCTTCCTCCTCTGTTCACGATACACGATGGTGGCAGAGTATCCCGTCACGGTCTCCCCCTCTCGCTCTCCTCTGGCGCGCTTGCCTCTTCCTCCGCGAACGGCGACAGTGAGACGGCCAGGGTGCGACGGTGCAGACGATGCGTGCTCGCAGCAGCGGTTCCCCCTACGGCCAGCCCGCGACGACTCTCCCTCTTCCTTCTCGCGCGATCCTCCTTCCTCTCTTCTTACTCCGTTCCGTCACTCTCTCCCCCTGTTCTCCGTTTCCCCCCTCAAGCTCCCCCTGTTCCCTTTCTTTCCTTTCTGTGTATGTGCTTATTTGTGAAATTATGGTATCAATTAGGAATTTAGTGAAATTAGGATTTTATAAAGAAATAAGGATAGATATAAATAGATATTTTGATAAAATTGAAGAGTAGAGTAATTTTAAAACCAAATATACTCTCTTAAAAATATTTAAGAACATTATTTATTAACATATTGCTAAGTTGAATTGATTATTTCTAATTTAAATTATAAAATAAGCATATTAATCACATTTTATAAAATACGGTTAAACTCAATATCAATTACCTATATTAAATTATATAACCTTTTATTATTTATCTATCATAACTCTAATTTCAATTTGTATAAAATAATTAGTTATAGTAAAGATTGTACATAAACCTTAATTAACTTAAACCCAATGTATTTATAAAAATCAATTTAATCATTTCCTAGTAAATTAATCTCTAAGAGCTCAAACTAATAAAATAAACCATAATTTATTCATAATAAAACTTACTTAAATTAAATTATATAATACTTCCAGTACTAAATTTTATTTTCAAAGCATATGAAATAACTAATTATGAAAATTACATAAGAATATTATTTAACTTAAACTCCAAATATTAATAAAACTAATTTAGTTACTCTTAATTAATTAATTTATAAAATAAAATATCAAATTAATAAATTAAATCGTAACTTTTTCAGGATAAAAGTTACTTAAATTAAATTATACAATTCTTTTTTTATTTTTCAATTACTAAAATTATACAAAATATTCCATTATAATTAGATTACTTAAAAATTTTAATTGATTCGAAATAAAACTATCTCCGAATCTATTTAATTAGTTCTAATAAAATAATTTCTAAAATTATAAAGTTTAAACTTAATAAGATAAAATCACAATTTATTTATATATTTAGATTTTCAAAAATGTGGGATGTTACACCTTCCACATTAGTTCCCACGTTAATGTAACTAACGTGGAAGCTAACGTGGGTCTTCTTTTGCTTCGCTAGCGTTATTGGCACTCACTTTTGCCAATAACGCTGCTCCTTCTTCAAAGTTAATGCCATTAACTTTCTCACTAACGTTGGGGCTTCTCTTTTCTTCCACGTTAGTGCCCACGTTAGTGGAGCTAATGGGGTCGCTAACGTGGGTCTTCTTGCCCTTCGTTAACGTTAGTGGCGTTAACGTTCTCACTAACTTTCCAAGCTTTCCTTCCTTCCACTTTAATGGCCACGTTAATGGCACTAACGTAGCCACTAACATGGCTCTTCTCTGCTTCTTGATACCTGAAATCAATCAAACAAAGTACATCAAAGTCTTGCTCTTAATCATGAGATCATGCATCATCCATTTTATCATTTAATTCATGCATAATTCTCATGAAATCATTCAAAATTCACAATGTTTGCTTGAATCATGGTATGAATGCATTTTCAACCAAATAGTTGCTTATTTCCTAGGAAAATGCATGAAACCAACCTAAAGTATACAAAAAATGGCTAGTAAAACTAGCCAAGATGCCCTGACATCACAACACCAAACTTAAATCTTGCTTGTCCCCAAGCAAGAAAAGAACTATGTACAAAGAATTCTCTTAATTGGAATGCATTAAAGAATTGCTGATGATGCCTTAGTGGGTGAAGTGAATAAGTGACAGTGGGGTTAACTCTAATTTGTATGCTTATGCAAGGATTCCAGTGCTCATTAGTCCTTACATTTTCGAGGTCTTAGATTTTAGGACTTTCATTCAAATGATATTATGGAATCCTCTTTATAGATTGTCACCTTTGAAGCAGCACTTATTTTCTAGCATTTTTCTTTTCTTTTTGTATCTTGGCCTCGACTCTAGGTATCATGTCTCAAAGCGGCTTTTTAAGATAAGCTTTCAATCAATACTCCCAAACCAGTTGGTCTAAGGTATTAGGTGTTGAAGCACCTCTTAGGATATACTTGCTCAAGCCTCTTTCTTTGACACAAATCCACCACAAGCATTTAACTAGGACAATAACTCTTTGAGTTCTTGTTTCTTTCTTTTTCTTCCTAGTAATTGATGCTCAGAGCCTTAGGCTTGTTCTTTGTTTTTCTTTTTCTTTTGTTTTCTTTTGTTACTGCTTCTTGGATCAATAGATGTTTGAAAAATTCCATAATACTTCTCTAAACTTCATTTCCTGTCTATGATCTCCCATGCAAGTTTTCACAAACATGCAACCTCAATACACAATCATACAATCAGAACCTCCACTCCTCTTAATCTTTTGCTTGCCCCAAGATTTATAAAATTCTTCAACATTTTCCTTTCAAAAGAATGATTTCATTGTTGCATTCTTAAAGATATTGGGTGCAAGTAAAATTCAAGATGATAATCATGATATCATAGCAACATGATACAAATCAAATATCAAATTATGCTTATTCACAAGGAGTAATCACACATGCATACAAAGGAAATAGAAGACAATCATGCAATTTAAAGTGCTGGAAATAAGTAAGAGGAAAAATGAACTTTACCACCTTGTAGTTCATCTTCATTGTTGTTGCCCTTTTCCTCTTATTTTTCCCCTTCCCACACCAAACTTAGAACGATTGCTTATCCTCAAGCAACAAGTAAAACAGTGGTGATGGGGTTTATGATGTATCATGAATGTCTTAGAATAAAGTGTGAGTATGCATGTGTTTCAGTAAGCAAGATTAAGGATCACAATAAAGGCACCAGAACTAAAAACAGAATCATTATGATGGCATTAATAAGTGGTGTTGGCATGGTACTTTGCATGAAAGTTAAGTGGCAACACCAAACTTAGTGTGACACTGTCATTTTAGAATGATGCAAATACCTAGTGAAGATTGAAAATCATTTTGTTGCATGGCAACACCAAACTTAGAATGCAATCATATGTCAAATTATTGAAAATAAACTAAACAAGGAAAGAAAATGTTACCGACGGTTGGGTTGCCTCCCAACAAGCGCTCTTTTAACGTCATTAGCTTGACATATTGTTCATGAATTTCTTCCTCTTCTTCCAGTTTGTTAAGAGGAATGACCTCAAGAGGAAAGAGGAGCCAGTTAATGCCCCTTGTTTTGAGTGTCTTTCCCCAGCAAGCTTTCTTTTGTTGTTAGCTTGAGTAAACTTGCTTGTTGGGGTAGGGGTGGGATGGCTTTTGGTTGACCCTTTCATTTTCATGGATATTGTCCTTCTTTTCTTGGTCACCATCCTCTTTTTAGTGCTCATGTTGATTACCTTCACCACCTTGATTTCAGTACTTGGGTGTTGTATGATGGTTGGAGCATCCTCTTCATCAAGAGCTTCTTGAATTGGTGGTTCAATGAACTCACCCTTTGTGCAACTCTCTGTTTCATTGGAGTAGTGTGGACTCCCTTGATTGACTTCCTCCCTTTCTTCTACATGATGTTGCATTGAGTCTTTTGGGAGTGAGTTTGCATGTTCCTTTGTCACCCCTAGTAACCTCTGCGGGTCTAGAGCTTTGGGCTTATATACTCTCACAACCTCCTCCTTCTTCATATGAATCTCACTTGGTATGGCTGCCTCTATTCTTGTTCTTCTGATTCCTCCCTTGTTCTTGACCTTTGAATAAACTCCTCTATTTCTGGAGAGAGTGAAGTGGTCTCTCTTTGTAATCTCAGCTCTTTAATGAATTGTTCTTCATAATAGAGTTGTGCATTCTGTCTCAATTTTTCTTCATGGTCTCTTTTTGATATTTTCTCCTCTTCATTTGTCTTTATCATTTCTTCAAGGAGGAGTTCTATCCTAGCGAGTCTCTCTTCTTCTCTACTTTTTTTGAGTTCTTCAATGATGAGTTCCATCCTAGCAAGTCTATCTAAAGGAGGTTAGGTAGGTTGTAATGGTTGCTCGGGGTTGGATTGTGAATGGAATTGGTTGTTTTGTGGTTGTGTGTTCTGAAAGTGGTATGACTCTTGTGGGTAGTGGATTGAGTTTTGTGGATGGTGAAATGAATTGTATGGATATGGGACAGAATTTTGTGCTGAGGTATACTCAAGTGATGAAGAATTTAGGCATGTAAAACTTGGAGGTGAGGTTGGATAATTGAGAGGTGATGGCTCTTGATGAATGGGGTATGAATGAGTGAAATATCTTTGATTTTGATCTTCCCAGCCACAACTTGAGTAGTGATCAATTTCACCAAAATATGGACCATTTTGTGGCTCTGGAGAGTACCCCATTTCATGTTCTTGATACTTCCACCCACCATGAGCATAGTAAAGTGGATCATTCTGTGGTGGTGGAGAGTTTCCCATGAAATTTGTTTGACTACAATATGATGGATGCTCCTTTCTTTCCTGCAAAAAGCTCTGTCTCAAACAATAATCACCAAAAGAAATTGGAATCTCCATTGTAATAAATGAGGGATTCTTAGTGAGGCAATATCACAAACATTTAGTTAGCAAAAGAAAATAAAGAAACAAAGAAAACAAAGACAAAAGAAAAGTGTCTAATCTAGTAAATCAATCAACTGGTAGTTTGTTAATCACAATTAATCCCCGGCAACGGCGCCATAAACTTGATGCACGGAAACTTGTCTCTCAACAAATTTCCCTTCGACAAGTATACCGAATTGTCGTCAAGTAATAACTCACAAAAGAGTAAGGTTGAATCCCACAGAGATTAACGGATTAAGCAATCAATAGTTGATTGATTATCCTAGTTAGACGGCTCAGATTTGAATGATGAGCAATAGGAAAAGTAAATAGCATAAAAGTAAAGAAAGCAATAAAGTGCAGAAAAGTAAAATGGCAAGAAAAGTAAATGTAAGAACTAAAAATAATATGAACATTGGGATCAAGAGATATTGAAATCCTCCGGATCAAGTTCATTCTCATCTCTTCCTTAATCAATGCATTCATTGATCTCCTTGGCAATCTTAAGTGATTGGATCCAAATTCCTTGGCAATCCAATCTCTCTAAGCTTGAACAATTTTCCAATTCCTTGATTTAATTGCTCATGGGAAGAGATGAAGTTTGGTCACTGATTATACCACACACATTCATAGATCAAAGTATTGGTAGGATTAAATCTCACAATATCCATCTAACCCCCAACCTAATCCAATGTGAGAGAGCATTTCTAGCATGATTTCCTCATTCCTCCTCCAAGGTTCAGAGGAAATCCAAGTATGAGCAATTTCTCTTCCGAGACAATTACACAATTAGATGAAGATCGAAAGCTCTCAAGTAAAATCAAGAGAAAAGAATGAAGAAGAAGAATAAGAACTACAATTGATCCATTGAATCACAATAGAGCTCTCTAACCCAATGAAAAGAGTTAGTTGATCATTGCTCTATCAAAATAGAAATGAAATAAAGTGCAGAAAAATAAAGATGAAGATTAAAACTGAAATTGAAACTTCAAAATTCATAAATGAAAAGTACAAAGAAAAGAAAGAGAAAGAAAAGTGTGTGAGGGGAGGGAGTCCGAAGACCCCTCTTCAATCCCCCATTCTAGAATGTATTGAATGTAAAAACTAAGGCCTTTATATAGGCTCTCCTAAATTACAAAATGAAATGAAATTAAAAGCAAATTACAATTAAATGAAAATTTCTATTCTAGATGCTTCTTGTGGCCTTGATTGGTTAACACTTGGGGGCTTGCTTTCATGAGGTTGGGTGGTCCTTGTAAGTGAATCAAGTTGAGATTCAGGTGCTAATGTCGGTGCTAACGTTAGCCACATTAACGCTACAAGTGTGGCGTTATTGCTGAAGTTAGTGTGGCTAACGTCACACTTGCTTCCCAGTTGGTGTTTTTGGGGCTTAAAAGATGCCTCTAGTTTGCGCTCCAATTTCATGCCCACTATAGAGTATTATATATCATTGAAAAGCTCCGAATGTCAGCTTTCTAACACAACTAGAATCACCTCAATTGAACCTCTGTAACTTAAGTTATGCTCCTTTGAAGTGGACAAGGTCGCTGGCATAGTCGCTAGCGTTACTGGAAAAAGCGAGTCACAATAACGTTAGCGATCAGGGGCTTAATATTGCCAGTTCTGGAGCTCAAACTTAATGTCCACCCCATACTACTATTAATTGTTGGAAAGCTCTGGATGTCTACTTTTCAACGCCTTTGAAAGGGCATCATTTGGAGCTCTACAGCTCGAGTTATACTTCTTGGAAGGTGAAGAGGTCAGCTGGCCTTACTACAGGTTGATACCATGTTCATCTTTGCACTTTCGAGGCAGGTTTTCTCCCTCAAATTTAGTGTCCACTATGTAGTGCCATATATGCTTGGAAAGATCTGGAATCCTACTTTCTAATGCCATTAGAATCACCTCATTTGGAGCTTTGTGGCTCAAGTTATTCTTGTTTGAAGAAGGCATGGTCAGGCTGCCAGGTGAGACTTTGGCCCACGTTAATGGCCACGTTAGTGGTCTTCCTTTGCTTCGCAAACGTTAGTGGCACTCACTTTTTCCACTAAGGTTGGCACTTCCCTTTCCTTCCACGTTAGTTCCCACGTTAATGTAACTAACGTGGAAGCTAACGTGGGTCTTCTTTTGCTTCGCTAGCGTTATTGGCACTCACTTTTGCTAATAACGCTGCTCCTTCTTCAAAGTTAATGCCATTAACTTTCTCATTAACGTTGCGGCTTCTCTTTTCTTCCACGTTAGTGCCCACGTTAGTGGAGCTAACGGGGTCGCTAACGTGGGTCTTCATGCCCTTCGCTAACGTTAATGGCGTTAACGTTCTCACTAACTTTCCAAGCTTTCCTTCCTTCCACTTTAATGGCCACGTTAGTGGCACTAACGTAGCCACTAACGTGACTCTTCTCTGCTTCTTGTTACCTGAAATCAATAAAAAAAAGTACATCAAAGTCTTGCTCTTAATCATGAGATCATGCATCATCCATTTTATCATTCAATTCATGCATAATTCTCATGAAATCATTCAAAATTCACAATGTTTGCTTGAATCATGGTATGAATGCATTTTCAACCAAATAGTTGCTTATTTCCTAAGAAAATGCATGAAACCAACCTAAAGCATACAAAAATTGGACTTTTGTGTGGTCTAGAATTCACAATTGAAATATCGTTACAAGTATAGTTTCTAAACCAACAATAATTCTTTCATACAAAAATTTGTTTGTCACAAGTAACAAACCCCTAAATTTATAAACCGAAGTATTGAACCTCGGGTTGTTCTCCCTAGGAATTGCAAACAAATGTTATTGTTATTGGTTATGAGGTATTGTTTGGGGTTTTTAGAATAATAGGCAAGAAATATAAATGGCAAAGGAAATAAACTAACAACTAACAAAGCTCTTGGCAAGGTATGAGAACTAGAAGTCCTATCCTAGTCATCCTCCTCAATTGTGACCACAAATTATCCATTGCTACCACTTTGTTAACCTCTAATCATGGAGGAAAGTCAAGTGGATGAATCAACTTGATTCCACAAGTCCTAGCCAACTCCCAAGGGAAAGACTAGCTTTAGTGGTATCCAAATCAATTAGCAACTTCTAATTATCAATCAACAAAGGAATTAGATAACTCAAGCGTCACTAATTACTCTACCAAAGCCAAGAGGAGAAAGTTCTATACTAAAGTCCAACCAAGCATTTCATCAAACACTTGGAAGGCACAAAAGAAAAGCATAGTAAAATTGCAAGGAAAGTAAGTCTACACTACTCAATTGCAAAGAATTAAACAACAACAAATCAAATGAACAATAAAGGAACATGAAAACATAAATTGCATTAAAGAGAAATAGAAGAACAAAAGTGCATCAACATAAAAGTAGAGAATCACAAGAATGAAATACAAAATTAGAGAGAGGAGAAGAAGAGAAACAAGAATTGATAAAGGAAAAGTGAATCAAAACATGAATTAAACCTAGATCTAAAGAATTCTAATCTAGATCTAAAACCTAATCCTAATTCTAGAGAGAAGTAAGAGCTTCTCTCTCTAAAATTACTCTAAACTAAACTAATGATCAAAAGTATGTAAAGTATCTAAAGTATATTGATTCCCCTTCAATCCCTGGCTTAAATAGCATCATAAATGAGTTGGATTGGACCCACAAGGCTTTAGAATTCGCTGGCCACGTATTGCTTTAAGTGGATCATATGGCAGCAACGACGCGTGCGCGTACAGTGCACGTACGTGTCACTATTCGTGTAGCAACTATGGAAAATCTTATATCCTTTCGAAACCCCGGATGTTAGCTTTCCAACGCAACTGAAACCGCATCATTTGGACCTCTGTAGCTCAAGTTTTGGTCGTTTAAGTGAAAAGAGGTCGCCTTGATAGCTTTTGCGATTACTTCATTTCTTCATGAGTTCTCCATTTTTACATACTTTTCATTCATTCCCTTGATCCAATCTTTGCCTCCTAAATCTGAAATCACTTAACAAACATATCAAGGCATCTAATGGAATCAAAGGTAAGTTAAGATTAAACAATTAAGGACTTAAAAAGCAAGTTTTCACTCTTAAGCACAATTAAAGGAGAATTTACAAAACCATGCTATTTCATTGGATAAATGGGAGAAAGGTTGATGAAACCCTCTAAATTCAACACAAGATAAACTCTAAATATGGGGTTTATCACGTATGCATCAGGTACGTGCACCCGTCGCTGTGAGAATCTCCAGATCACGCGCACGCGTGAGCTATGCGTGCGCATCGCTCCTCGCTGATTGTCTCCTTTATTTCTTGTGCTCCTTCCATTTTTTGCAAGCTTCCTCTCCCTCTTCTAAGCCATTCCTATCCTGTAAGACCTGAAATACTGAACACATGGATCATGGCATCGAATGGTAGAAAGGGGATTTAAAATACACAAATTAATGGCTTTAGGAAGCAAGTTTTCAACCATGGAACAAAACTAGGAAGGGATTGTAAAATCATACAAATCATATGAATAAGTGAGCAAAGGATTGATAAAAATCACTCAATTGAACACAAGATAAATCATAAAATAGTGGTTTATCAACCTCCCCACACTTAAATATTAGCATGTCCTCATGCTTAGCTCATGGAGATCAAAAGACTAAATAAGGGAAAGTAAGACTCATGAAATGCAACCTATGAATGCAACTATATACTAAGATGTTTCTGTCTACTTGGTTAAAAGTAAATAAGTTCTCCAAGACAAACATAAATCAAATTCCACTAATTCAAATCATACAGTAAAGACAAGTAAGCTTGTAAGAAGGTGGCTCATGAAAGCAGGGAACATAGAATCAAGCATTGAACCCTCACTGATCGTGTATATGCACTCTAATCACTCAAGTGTATAGGGTAATCACTCTACTCTTCTCCAGTCATGCTTTTCTAAACTTTGTTCTTCACCTAACCAATCAACAAATATTTAATGTACCAATGCAAACATCATGAGGTCTTTTCAAGGTAGTAATGGGGCCAAGGTAAGGGTGAGGATATATGTATGGCTAAGTGAGCTATAAATTGAATCATAGACTAACCTAAGCTCTCACCTATACACACACACACTCTATATAATTCTAAATCATGCCTAGCTACCTCAAAGTTCCCACTTTTGTATAATTCACATACTCATGCATCAACTTTTCTTTTAATTTGTATCACATATGCATTGATCTTTTATTAATTTAGCATTTGGGGTAATTTTGTCTCCTCATTTATTTATTTATTTATTAAATTTTTTTTTGAGATAAAAATAAACATAACATATCAATGCACATGAATTTTTTTTTCCGGTCTCACATGAGTAGGTACCCAAATTCCTAATATTTTATCAAAGTAGAAATGCAACACATTCCCTATTAACCCATGTTCCCACAGTTTCCCCACATTAGTTGATACACAATCTCTATCTTAAGCTAACCAAAGATTCAATTGGGTATTTAATTGTTTTTCTGCTTAAGGCTAGTGATGTGGTAAAATACAAAACAAATGGGGATTAAAAGGCTCAAGGTGGTTAACAAAGGTGATTGAAAGGGTAGGCTCTTTGGGATAAGTGAACTAGTAACAAATGATGGCCTCAATCATATGCATGCATATAAACACATTAAACATTGGACATGTAGAGTAGAACAAAATAAAGATTACAATTATAGAGAAGAAAACACACAAGAATAAAATGTTATGGTTAAATAATGTAACCATGCAATTAAGCTCAATTCTCACATGTTGTGTGTTCTTAGCTACAATTCATGTTCCAAATTACAATTTTCAAACAAGTTTTAACTCAAAAGTTTTAATTTAAATTAGTGAAATTTTCAAAATAGAGTCTTGAAAAGAAACTTATTATTTTTCAACCAAATAGAACATGCATGCAAACACCTATTACTATGCAATTTATCCTATCTTAACAAAAGAAAAATAACCTATTGGTGTTAAGAAAGAGCAATTACCTCCGGAATTCAGGTACTGACCGACCTCCCCATACTTAAAGCTTGGCACCGTCCTCGGTGCCATCAGTCAGGAACAAAGGGGGGCTGGTAGCAGCATCTCCACAATTGGAATTGTCATGGCTCCTTGTGCTAGTGGATGAAGTGGAGTCTGGAGTATCTGGGTCTTCTTCAGGTGGGTGGTTGCCAATAATCAGCTCCTTGAGGTATGTAAATCGGCGTTTGTTACGGTGCTCCCTTTGCTTTGCCTGCCGGTCAAGCCGGTCCAACCTCTGAAGTATCTGAAGGAGCAGTTGATTTGTTGAAGGTGCTTGTAATGTGGAAGGTGTCTTGGTAAGTTGAGAGGCTGGTCTGTAAGGATACACCAGAGGAGAACAGCCATATCTGCAGTGAAGGAGGACTCGTGAGTGCTCGAAAAGACATAATGGGACATAATTTGTGCCCATACTCGAGCCTCCAAGGTGAGTGCTGAAGCCAATATGCCCTTAGGTTGTGATCGATGGTATCCATAGATCCATCTGCTGCCAGGTTGTGCTATAACTCTGAGGATAGTGTCCCAGTCAAATTGGTATGTCTGGCTTCTTGGAATGCGTCCAATCCTACTGGAGCAGAGGGAAGATCTAAAGCTCTCTGAATGGCCCCTTCGGATATAGGGACTTGTTTCTCATGGACATAGACAGTCTGCAGGGCTGGCGTGTGAAAATTGGAGTAGAATTCAACTACCCATGAGAGATTAACCTGCCGTGGCTGTCTCCATAAGAATCCCCATTGTCTGCGCTCAATCCGGGGATCTACAAAATCAACAATGTGGGTCGGAAGGATGAGTAGGTGCTCATTGTTATAGTTCCGCTTAGCCAGGATGGGGAACATCTGCTCATAGTAGCGGTTAGTGAACCACGCAGTGTCCCTTGCTGGAAAGGCTTTCTCTGTTTCATTGACCTTAATGATCCTCTTGACCCTCTTTGTTGTCGGTTTGACTGCTGTTGAGGATGGTTCTGCAGCTAGCGCTCTTTTTGTTCCCCTCCTTGCCAGTGGTTTGGGAGTAGCTTTCTCTTTACCCTTGTTGGTGGCCATCCCGAAAAGGGGAAAAAGAAAGTAACATGTAAAGCCAAGGGTTGAAGCAAGGAGGAGGACAGTACAAGTGATAATCAATGCCAAGGTAATGAAAGATGTCGTTAACACATGGTCACGACTACATGTGATCAGTTCATCAATGGAAATATAGCAAATGCATATTATGGCAAGTAGATGCAAGATGTTTATTAGCATGCCGGCAAAGGCATGAGTAGCATGGATCAAGCATCAATAACTTAAATGTATTATCACTCGTAACAAACTAACAGTCACATTTGTATTGACAATTATATTCAATTAATAAAATATTTAAGGATTTTTGTGAAAAACAGGCATTAGAGTAGAAGGATAGAATAATTAAAAATGCACAATGCCATACGGGCTTTTTCACAAACACTTAGCGTGCATGGTAAAGATGTTATTGAAAGCATTAAATTTGAACATGCAAGCAACCCAAAAAATTAATATTAATTGTTAATTAATCCCTTAATATATCCACAAGCAAAATATAGAAGAAAACAATCACCTAATTAAATTTCTAACACCAATTAAAAGGATGTAAAAAGCAAAAAGAAAGACAAAAAAAAGATAGATAATGAAATTAAAAAGAAAAAGAAGAAGGGAATATAAATTAAAGTAATAATGGAAGAGTAAAAGGGGGAGAAAAAAAGAACCTTGATAAAGAAGATGAAGAAGGAGAGAGAAAGTAGTAGAAAGTAAGAGAGAATAAATAAGAAAGAAAGGAGAAAAAAGAAGAAAGAATGATAATAGAAAGATAAGTAGGATTGGGGGTGGGAGATTTGAAATCAGGCGCTAAGGTTGGTTAGCTGTGCGTCGCTTGCGACGCGTAAGCGTGCATCATGCGTACGCGTGCATCATGTGTACGCGTGCATCATGCGTACGTGCGGATCGCGATACTTTCAAACAACGCGCACGCGTCAGGGACGCGTACGCGTGACAGGGGTTGTGCAATTGGCACGGAGGCAGCCTTGCGCACGCACAACTCTCTGTTCAAATCACACAATTGCCAAAATTTGAGGCAACGCGTGCACGTCAAGGACGCGTACGCGTGAATGGCCTGAATTGGAAAAATGACGCATACGCGTCCCTGACACGTACGCGTGAAAGGGCGTGTGCTTCCAGCACAATTCCAGCCCCACACCATCATAATTCTCTGGCCATACACCCATTTACGCCGATTTGCAGGGTCACGTGTACATTTGGGTGACGCATACACGTGGAGGGCTGATTTTGCAAGTGACGCGGACGCATCAGGGATGCGTGCGCGTGTGCGTATTTGTGCCTAAAGCACGCCTCTGGCCATGCTCCCGCGCAACTCTCTGTTTGGTTCTTCTTTGTTTCGCATGCACATATGACGCATGCGCGTCGTGTGCAAAATTTTTATTTTTTTTATTTATTTTTTTTTTGCAGAATGCAGAATGCAAAATGTGGATGCTGATACAGATGTTATGAATGACACTAGGGAAAACAGAATAAAATAAAACTAAGAATAAAACTAAGATTGAAAAAGAACGATCATACCATAGTGGGTTGTCTCCCACCTAGCACTTTTCTTTTACGTTCTTAAGTTGGACGGTCTTCAGGCTTATTCTGCTTCTGTTGGTGGGTCCTCCAGGAGGAAGACCTCTAGCTCTTTGTGTTCCTTCATCTTCTCACCATGATAAAGTTGTAGGCGATGCCCATTGACCTTGATGAAATTGGGACTTGAAGGATGACTCAGGTGGAAGACTCCATATGGCTCTGTCTTTTCTACTCTATAGGGGCCTTCCGATCTGGATCTCAGCTTTCTTGGCATGAGTCTCATCCTGGAGTTGTAAAGGAGAACCAGATCTCCAGGTCTGAACTCTCTCCTCTTAATATGCTTGTCATGCACAACCTTCACCTTCTCTTTGTATAATCTGGCATTGTCATAAGCTTCGAGTCGAAGGGTTTCCAGTTCTGCTAGTTGCAGCTTCCTTTCAGCACCAGCTTTCTCAAATATCATGGAGCACTCCTTCATAGCCCAGAAATCCTTGTGTTCTACCTCTACTGGAAGGTGGCAAGCCGTTCCGTACACTAAGCGGAAGGGGCTCATCCCAATGGGAGTCTTGTACGCTGTCCGATACACCCAGAGCGCATCAACAAGTCTAGTGCTCCAGTCCTTTCTATGAGGCTTTACTATCTTCTCCAGAATGCGCTTTATTTCTCTGTTAGATACCTCTGCTTGCCCATTGGTCTGGTGATGGTATACTGTTGCCACTTTGTGAACTATCCCATGCTTCTTCAGTAGTCCTGCTAATCTCCTGTTACAGAAGTGAGTGCCTTGATCACTCACGATTGCTCGTGGTGATCCAAAGCGGCAGATAATATGGTTTCTAACAAAGGAAACAACAGAGTTAGCATCATTAGTACGGGTAGGAATTGCTTTCACCCATCTAGAAACATAATCTACAACTAACAATATATAAAGGTAACCACTAGAGTTTGGAAATAATCCCATGAAGTCAATGCCCCAAACATAAAAAATTTCACAGAATAGCATAATCTGTTGGGGCATCTCATCCCTCTTGGATATATTACCAAACCTTTGGCATGGGGAACAAGATTTACAAAAGGCAGCAACATCTTTAAAAAGAGTAGGCCACCAGAATCCGTAGTCTAAAATTTTTCTAGCTGTTCTTTGAGGGGGCCAAAATATCCTCCACTATCAGAAGAGTGGCAGGCCTCTAAAATGGACTAAAATTCTGATTGGGGCACACACCTTCTAATTACCTGGTCAGCACCACACCTCCATAAATATGCATCATCCCATATATAATATTTGGACTCGCTTTTCAGCTTGTCTCTTTGATGCTTAGTAAAATTAGGAGGGAAAGTATGGCTAACTAAATAGTTAGCTACAGATGCATACCAAGGAACTACTTCAGATACTGCTTGCAAGCTATCAAATTGAAAAGCATCGTTGATAAGAATGGAGTCAGTCTTAATGTGCTCAAGGCGACTCAAGTGGTCTGCCACTAAATTTTGGGAACCACTCTTATCCTTAATTTCTAAGTCAAATTCTTGCAGCAGTAATATCCAACGTATTACCCTTGGTTTAGACTCTTTTTTAGCTAATAAAAACTTTAGAGCTGCATGGTCTGAGTATACTACCACCTTAGTACCAAGCAAATAGGCTTGGAATTTATCTAGAGCAAAAACAATAGCCAGAAGCTATTTTTTCAGTAGTGGTGTAATTAGACTGAGCAGCGTCTAAGGTCTTAGAAGCATAAGCAATTACGAAAGGATCCTTACCTTCACACTGAGCCAGCGTCAGGCATCACACATAATCTCAAAAGGCTGGCTCTAGTCTGGTCCTCTCATAATCAAAGTTTGAGTCAAGGCGATTTTTAGCTTATCAAATGCTTGCATGCAATCCTCACTGAACTCGAACTCAACATCTTTCTGCAGCAGTCTGGATATAGGCAATGCTACCTTACTGAAGTCCTTGATAAATCTCCGGTAGAAACCTGCATGACCAAGGAACGAACGGACATCCCTCATGAAGGAGGGGTAAGGTAAACTAGAAATGACATCTACCTTTGCTGGATCTACAGAAATACCAGTATTAGAAACAACATGTCCTAGAACAATCCCTTGTTTTACCATAAAATGACATTTTTCAAAATTCAATATAAGGTTTGAACTAACACACTTGTCTAATATTCTAGCTAAACTATCCAAGCAAAGGTTAAAGGAATCACCATATATGCTGAAATCATCCATAAAAACTTCCATACAGCTTTCGATAAGATCTGAAAAGTTACTCATGATGTATCTTTGGAAAGTAGTCGGTGCATTACATAATCCAAAAGGCATCCTTTTGTATGCATATGTTCCAAAGGGACATGTAAAAGTAGTCTTCTCTTGATCTTCAGGAGCTATATGAATTTGAAAATAGCCTATATAACCATCTAAAAAGCAGTAATGTTATTTACTTGACAGGCGATCAAGCATCTGATCAATAAATGGCAAGGGGTAGTGATCCTTGCGAGTAGCTTGGTTGAGACGCCTGTAATCAATGCAAACTCTCCATGAATTCTGCACTCTAGTTGTCAGGAGCTCTCCATGCTCATTCTTTACTGTTGTGACTCCAGACTTCTTGGGCACCACTTGTACTGGACTGACCCATTTGCTGTCTGAGATGGGGTAAATGATATCTGCTTCAAGTAGTCTGGTCACTTCTTTCTTGACAACTTCTAAGATGGTGGGATTCAATCTTCTTTGGGCTTGACGGATAGGCCTTGCTCCCTCTTCCAAGAATATTCTATGCTCACAAAATTGAGAGCTGATGCCTACTATATCCGCCAAGCTCCACCCAATTGCTTTCTTGTGTCTTCTTAGCACACTGAGCAGTTGCTCCTCCTGTTGGGAAGTGAGTTCCCTTGCAATAATAATTGGAAGCTTCTGATTATCCTCAAGGTAAGTATACTTGAGGTGGGGTAGAATAGGCTTTAATTCCAAGGGTAAGTAATCTAAGGGGCTTGCTGTTGGTTGTTTTGAGGCGCTTAGGACTACCTTAAGTGAGGTGCTTTGTAGGGCTGGTTTTGGTTCTGCTGTCTGTTATTGTTATTCCACCTCTGATTTCCATTGTTGTCTCTGCCTCCTCTGTTGTAGTTGTCCTTCCAACCTTGATTAGAATTATCCTACAATCCCTGGTTGGAATGGTCTCTCCATCCCTGGTTGGAATTGTCTTGCCAACCTTGGTTGTAGTTTCCACCTTGGTTGTAATTGCCGCCTTGTTGATTGTACCCTTGATTCGGGAGGTCATAGAAATTATGAGTAGCTGCCAAGGTGTTGTCCCCTTGTTGGAGCTGCAGACACTCATCAGTGTAATGACTATAATCAGCACATATTCTACATACTCTCTGAGGGACTAACTGTTGACTTTATTGTGGTGGGGGAGGCTGAGGTTGTTGTTGGCCCAGATGTATCTGCTTTAGTAGGTTGGTCATCTCACATATACTCTGTGTAAGAGTAGAAGTCTCAATGCTAGAAGAAACCTCTGAAACAGTCTTTGAGTGACTATTCCTGTGCCTGTGATTCAGGGTGGATTCAGCTAGGTTACTGATCAGTTGCCACGCTTCATCTGCGCTCTTGTACTTTTTCAGAGAACCATTACTAGCACCATCCAATGTAGTCTTATCCCGAGGCTTCATGCCTTGAGTGAAGTAGCTGATCAACACCAACTTGTCAATCATGTGGTGGGGGCATGCATCTAGAAGATTCTTGAAGCGCTCCCAGTACTCATAAAGAGTCTCCGATTCGCCTTGAATGATGCAGGAAATATCTTTTCTCAGTTTATCTATCACTTCAGCCGGGAAGTATTTTTCCAAGAATTCTCTCCTTAGCATATCCCAGTTGATAACAGTTGCTTCAGGTTGAGAGTAGTACCACTCCCTTGCCTTTCCCTCAAGAGAAAACGGAAAGGCGATTAGCAGAACATAAGTTTCATCTGCACCATGACGCCTAACAGTAGAACAGGCTGTCTGAAAATCCCTGAGGTGCTTGATAGGCTCCTGATCCGGTAAGCCATGAAACTTAGGTATTAAGTTGATTAGCGCAGTCTTCAATTCAAAATCTGCAGCCAGATTTTGGTGACGCGCTTGATACGGTTGCAGAGTAAAATCTGGGGCTCCTGCCTCCTGGAGAGTAATTCTCCTGGGTGCTGCCATATTACCTGCACGTAAATCCACAGAATCAGTAGTAGAGGAGCTTGTTTCTCCCTCAGATGGTGGTTCAGATTCGCCTTCAGATGAGACTGGTGAATTGATAGTAATCACTTCACCACCCTCAGAGGCTAACCGATGCCGAGCTTGCCTAATACGTGAAAGAGTCCTTTCAATTTCAGGGTCAAATGCGGCTAAGCTCGGATCAGGCAGTGAACGCGTCATTCAACGAAAGAAACATATAGCTCATGGTAAAAATAAAATAAAATATGCAAATAAATAAAATTAAAAATATTTACAACAATTAATAAATTAGCACACTATTGCAACTCCCCGACAACGGCGCCAAAAATTGATGTGGAGCGAAAATCAGCCGATTAAGAAATCAATATAGAAATACATTGCGAGTATAGTCCTTAACCGGCAAAAATCTGCTCATCAATTTAGAAAGGTTGTCACGAAATTAGAATAAAATACTAGGAGTATGAATCCCAGGTCGTCTCCCAACGAGTTGACAAAAGGGTGCTATTTTATTAATTAGGAGTTTTCCGAGAAATTTTGAGAGTTGAATGATAGAAAATAAATAATTGCAACTTAGTGCAATGAAAATTAAAAGAGATTTATATTATTCAAATGAAAAGTCCTTGATTGGGGGAATGATTAATTGGAAGTCCTATAGTTAACCCTTACTAAATAAAGGAAAGTCAAGTAATTGGGCTAACTCTTAATCGCAAATCCTAGTCCTCTCCCTTGAGAAGGACTAGCGTTAGTAAATAGAGAATTAGCCAACAACTTCCAATTTAACTAATCACTTGAGCATTACAACTCAAGTGTCTGCTTTTAATCAATCCCCATGTCAAATTGGGAATCAACTCCATTGACATGAATATAACGCTCACAGAAGTATAAGAAGAAGACATGATAAATTAAATAAAATAGGGATTGAAAATCAATTAAAGGAAAAATTAATTCTCTATATTAATAAATCTAAAATGCAACATACCTATCTGAATAGGATTAATAAGTAATCAAAAAGAATAAAACTATGAATGTAACGAAAACCTAGAGGAAGAGTAATTTTTCGCTCTAGATTCGGATCTAAAAATAAAACTATGCTAATGAGAATGTCCTGAGTCTCTGCCTGTTCCCTGGCTCTAGTATGTGTTTTTGGGGCCGGAAACTAGGTCCAAACTCAGCCCAAAATCACCCCCAGCGTTTTCTAAATATTCTACAGATCGCGCATGTCACGCGTACGCGTCAGCCACGCGTACGCGTCGCTGGTCATTTTCACGTGTCACGTGTACGCGTCATGCACGCGCACACATCGTCTCGCAGAACTCCAATCCATGCGTATGCGTCGAGTACGCGCATGTGTCGCTGTGAGAATCTCCAGATCACGCACACGCGTGAGCTATGCGTGCGCGTCGCTCCTCGCTGATTGTCTCCTTTATTTCTTGTGCTCCTTCCATTTTTTGCAAGCTTCCTCTCCCTCCTGTAAGCCATTCGTACATTGTAAGACCTGAAACACTGAACACACGGATCATGGCATCGAATGGTAGAAAGGGGATTTAAAATACAGAAATTAAAGGCTTTAGGAAGCAAGCTTTCAACCATGGAACAAAACTAGGAAGGGATTGTAAAATCACACAAATCATATGAATAAGTGAGCAAAGGATTGATAAAATCCACTCAATTGAACAGAAAATAAATCATAAAATAGTGGTTTATCACACAACTTGCAAATTCCACAGAATGTGTGTGTGCACCAGAGTGTGCGAATGCACGTTTTCTTAAAAATTATAGGGTGTGCGTACGCACGAGTAAAAACATGGCCCCTGTTAAGAGCACGCGCACAGCATTGTGCGTGTGTACACAAACCAAATCTCCCAATTTCTGCATCAAAGAAATCAGATTTCAAACACCAACTTCCAACGATCATATCTTTTTCTACAAAATTTCGATTTCCACAAAATCTATATCGTTTTAAAGCTCTTTGAATTATCATTAATTTGATACAAAATTTAATAAATTTCAAAAACTGTAGTTCAAGATATGATATGCCAAACTTGGCCTAAAACTCATTTTTATCAAAGACACTAAAAACTCAATTTCACCAAATCTCTCATTTCAAAACCAAACTACTCACAACCCAAACACTACCAAAACAACACAAAAATCTATACCATTCATTCTTCAAACTCAAACATCAATAACATATGGATTACACTATTCCACACCATCAAAATTATTATTTATCAACATCTAAATTCAACCTAAATCACATCAAATTAATGATAATTTATCAACTCCTTCTAAATTCTATCATTATTCAACTATACAACGTCCAAACCATAATATCCCAATTTATCAACTCCTTCAATACTTATTAATCCAAGCATCAATTAATCATCATCAAAATTCCTAATCCACATCATTTATCAACAATATCAATACTCCTCATTAACAATAATAATTCTCAACAATCATCATTAACCACAATTATAGCATCACGAGTTTTGGATAACTAAATTTATTATATTTGTTGAGGATTTTATTTTAAGAAAATTATTTTACTGAAAGTAATTAAATAAAGTTTTATGATACTTTGAATTTAAAAATAATTAGGAGTTATATGTAATTTTTTAATAATTGGAGTTTAAATTAATTAGAATTTTTATATAATCTTTATCGAATATTTGGTATTTGAAAAGTAAGAAAGAATTGTATAATTTAATTTAAGTAACTTTTATTACGAATAATTTATAATTTAATTTGAGTTTCTTACTTTTAGAAAATAATTTATCGAGCACGATTAAATTGATTTCATAAATACTTTGGGTTTAAGTTAAATCATATTCTTATGTAATTTTTATAATTGATTATTTTATATAATTTCAAATTAAAATTTAGTAATGGAAAAATTATATATAATTTAATTTCAATAATTTCTATTATGAATAAATTATGATTTATTTTATTAATTTGAGTTCTTAGAGATTACTTTATTAGAAATGATTAGATTGATATCTATAAATATTTTAAGTTTAAGTCAATTAATATTTTTGTACAATTTTTTTGTAATTAGTTATTTTATAAATTAAAATTAAAGTTCCAGTGATAGAAAAATAATGAACGATTATATTATTTAATTTAAATAGTTAATATTTTGAGTTTAAACTATATTTTATAAAATGTGATTAATATGTTCCATTTATAATTTAAATTAGAAATAATTAATTGAACTTAGCAATATGTTGATAAATAATATTTCTAAATATTTTTAATGCCATTCTGGTTCTGCTGCAACTCGGCCAGGTACCTGCTTGTCCAAATCCTCTATTCAGCCTTTGCCAGAGCACCATGTCGCTGGAGAAACACTATCGAAACCGGGCCAGATTCACCGTTGCGATTGTTGCAGTTTCAATTTCTGTGGGTCTCAACACATTGAGGTAGGGGATTTATTTTTAAAGTTTAATGGTTTTAATTTTAAAATGCCTACAAAGTCAATTTCTGTGGGTCTCGACATACTGAGGCTGTAACCGTTAACGGTTCTTTTCTACTTATTTGGAATTACAGAGAATCCTGTTATTTGATTATGTTGAGCTGGTTGCTATAGGTTGGTTTTCTTGATGATTGCGAACGGACTAAAATTTTGGTATTTGAGGGATTATATTGAATTAGTTGTGGATGAGCTGGTTATTCGATATACTGTAATGGTAGAAGACTTGGTTTATGACTGATTGAAGTTTGACTACTGAATTGTTTTCTTAAAATATGAGTTTCAAAATAAAATAGTAACTTTGCTAATGAATAAATAACTCTAAAATAACTGGAATTATGTGAGGCTGATTTTTGGAATATTAGTTATGAATTCTTGAAGCTGGCCTAATTTACTTTTAAAAAATGGTTTATGGAAACTCTGATTTTAATTTATGTTAGGATGTTGGTCGTTAAACTGATTTATGATGAGATGATTATTGAGATTTTGTTGTGATAACTGCTGATGAAAGAGCTTGTGATTTGTTGAGAAAGAGGGAACCCGTAAAGGTGGCTAAGTCTGATTTTTAGGGGTGGTGTTGTCGAAATTTTATAAAATCTTAAGGCTTTTGTTGAAATGTTATTTAAAAATATTTAAATTTGGAAAATTATATTATTTGAATTTTACTTAGATAAGCAAATAATTATATTATTTTGAATTTGGATTACCAAGGAAAGGTTTATGTTTCAAGTTTGAATTATTTAAGGAAAGAATTATGTTTTGAGTTTGATTTAATATGAAAAGAGTTATGTTTTGAAAAGTATTTAGTAAAATTTAAATAAATGGGTTTCTTGAGTCATTTGAAAGAGAATTAAACTGGAAAATAGTTTTAAAGTTGGTTTGAGTTAAGATTGCTAAAGTAGAGATTGAAATGATTTGATGATGAAGATTTTATGGACGAATGCTTGAGGAAGTTAAGAAAGGTTTATGGAAATATGTTAAGAATTCAAAGAGAAAAAAGTAATTAGAGTAGAATAAAGAGACAACAAAAAAGAGGTAATTAAAAGAAGAATGAAGGGGCGATGCTTAAGCAGTAATAACAACAAGAATAATGTATCAATTAAAGATATGTCTATGAAGAAAGATATCAAGTGATTTGTTTGATTCCTGCCACAGTAGAGCAGAGTAATATTTGTTTGATTTCTGCCATTGTAGAGCAAATATTTTCTGTTTGTTTGATTTCTGCCACAGTAGAGCAGATACTGACACAATAGAGCAATCTATTTTCCGCCCGTCTATTTTCCTACCATAGTAGAGCAGAAGCTGCCACAGAAGAGTAGCTATTTATTTGCGCACGAGTTAGAAAATCATATCCGGAATAACGTGGATTCGTGACTAGATAATATCGGGATGCGGGTAGATAACCGACACATGAGCTCATGGCCTGCATAGGACAGACATGCATCAAATTGTTTGTGCCTATGCATTTGGTTGTGTTTGCTTGTATTACCTCTCTGTGATTGTGCTGTTTGACTTGTTTCTATGTTGGTTTGAGTCTTTTACTTGTGCTATTTGTTCACGGATATATTGAGATGAAATATTGTGGTTGAGAAATGATTGTGGTTGAGAGATGGTTAATATGACTAATTTTGTGACTAAAATCTATTTTGAGATTAGAAATTTAAAGAAAAGTAATTAATTAACTAAAGTAAAACTAAAAGTATTTTTATAATTAATAGTTATATGTAATTTTTATAATAATTGGAGTTTAAATTAATTAGTATTTTTATATAATCTTTATTGAATATTTGGTATTTGAAAAGTGAGACAAAATTGTATAATTTAATTTAAGTAACTTTTATTACGAATGATTTATAATTTAATTTGAGTTCCTTATCTTTAAAAAATAATTTATCGAACATGATTAAATTGATTTCCTGAATACTTTGAATTTAAGTTAAATCATATTCTTATCTAATTTTTATAATTGATTATTTTATATAATTTGAAATTAAAATTTCGTAATGAAAAAATTATACATAATTTAATTTCAATAATTTTTATTATGAATAAATTATGGTTTATTTTATTAATTTGAGTTTTTAGAGATTAATTTATTAGAAAAGATTAGATTGATATTTATAAATACTTTAAATTTAAGTCAATTAATATTTTTGTAAAATTTTTATCATAATTAATTATTTTATAAATTGAAATTAAAATTCCAGTGATAGAAAAATAATGAATAGTTATATTATTTAATTTGAATAGTTAATATTTTGAGTTTAAACTATATTTTATAAAATGTGATTAATATGTTCATTTTATAATTTAAATTTGAAATAATTAACTAAACTTAGCAATATGTTAATAAATAATATTTCTAAATATTTTTAATAGAGTATATTTGATTTTAAAATTACTCTATCCTCTAATTTTATCAAAACATCTATTTATATATACCTTTATTCTCTTATAAAATCTCTCATTTCTAACCCTAATTCTTTGAACTGAAAAATCCTAATTTTTTAAAAATGAAACATTAACGCTAATTTCCCCCTTTCCCCAGCCTTTGAATGCAGCCCACACCCCCTTTCATCACCTTCAACGTGACACAACACACACACAGAACCTACGAAAAAAACGCAGAGAGAGGAGAGAAAGGCTGAGCACCACGAGGAAGAAGAAGAAGAGGAGAGGGAGAAGGGAGTCGCTGGCGAGGAGGGATGCCACCGCCGCCGACCCGTCGAGCTTCCTCTTATTGTGCACCGTCGATTTCAAGTCTCTAATCCAGCAAGCACACCCTCTTGCTGTTGTCGTCGAACTCGTCACCAGAGCCATCGTCGCGCCAGTCGCTGCCGCTGTTGAAGATGGAGCCGTCACCGAAGCGCGTGTCACTGTCGTCCTTGCCAGCTCGCAAGAGAGAAGCACGATGTAGCTCCTTTGTTTTTGCTGCTCTGGTTCGCCAAGGAAGAAGCTCGTGGATGGAGGGAGGCCGACAGAGAGAGAGCATCGTTGAGTGAGGGAAGACACCGCTGTCACGCTTCACAGTCGTGGTGATGGAACCCGCATCGCTGTCACCCATGGCCGCCATTCTTACCGTCGCTCTGTTTGGGTTCTATTTTGAGCTGCGACGCCACTACCATCGGAAACCTTGATTGCCGCCGTCCCTATTGGTGGAGCCACAAACATCGCCGTTGGACAGAGGGGAGAGGAAGAGACGTGACACACAGATCCGCTCGTCGTGCCGTCGCAGGAAGCCTTCAACGTGTTGCTGCAGTTGCTGGAGAAGGTCATTAGAGCTTGTTGGGGCCGTTCTGGTTCTGCTGCAACTCAGCCCGGTACCTGCTCGTCCATATCCTCTATTCAGCCTTCGCCAGAGCACCATATCGCTGGAGAAACACTATGAAACTGGGCCAGATTCACCGTTGCGGTTGTTGCAGTTTCGATTTCTGTGGGTCTCGACACATTGAGGTAATGGATTTATTTTTAAAGTTTAATGGTTTTAAGTTTAGAATGCCTCTAAAGTTAATTGGATAATTGCAAATGGTTAATAGTGGTTAAGAATCAATTAATTGATATAAGTGACTTGAAATGTGTTTGAGAATGGTTAGGTATTGTGATTTTTCTGAGTTATGATTCGAATAAAATATGGTGTGAACGGTGATTAAACTGGTATTATTTACTAAATTGAAAAATGTTGAGTTAATTATTGAAAAATTGACATGTTGATGTTTGATGACTTGAGTTTGAATTGTGATTGGTTTTGTTGCTATGAGTGATTAATTGCTGATATTGATTTTGGTTTGAGGCTGTAACTGTTACCGGATTTTTTCTGATTGTTTGGAATTGTAGAGAATCCTGTTATTTGATTATGTGGAACTGGTTGCTATAGGTTAGTTTTCTTGATGATTGCGAATGGAGTGAAATTCTGGTATTTGATGGATTATATTGAATTAGTTGTGGTTGAGATGGTTATTCTATATACTATAACGGTAGAGGACTTGGTTGGTGACTGATTAAAGTTTAATTACTCAATTGTTTTCTTAAAATCTGAGTTTCAAAATAAAATAGTAACTTTGCTAATGAGTAAATAACTCTAAAATAACTGGAATTATGTGAGGCTGATTTTTGGAATATTAGTTATGAATTCTTGAAGCTGGCCTAATTTACTTTTAAAAAATGGTTTATGGAAACTCTGATTTTAATTTATGTTAGGATGTTGGTCGTTAAACTGATTTATGATGAGATGATTATTGAGATTTTGTTGTGATAACTGCTGATGAAAGAGCTTGTGATTTGTTGAGAAAGAGGGAAGCCGTAAGGGTGGCTAAGTCCGAGTTTTAGGGGAGGTGCTGTCAAAATTTTATAAAATCTTAAGGCTTTTGTTGAAATGTTATTTAAAAAGATTTAAATTTGGACAATTATATTATTTGAATTTTACTTAGATAAGCAAAGAATTATACTATTTTGAATTTGGATTACCAAGGAAAGGTTTATGTTTTATGTTTGAATTATTTAAGGAAGGAATTATGTTTTGAGTTTGATTTAATATGAAAAGAGTTATGTTTTGAAAAGTATTTAGTAAATTAAAATAAATGGTTTTCTTGAGTCATTTGAAAGAGAATTAAACTAGAGAACAGTTTTAAAGTTGGTTTGAGTTAAGATTGCTAAAGTAGAGATTATGAAATGATTTGATGATTAAGATTTTTATGGACGAATGCCTGAGGAAGTTAAGAAAAGTTTATGGAAATATGTTAAGAATTCAGAGAGAAAAAAGTAATCAGAGCAGAATAAAAAGACAAGAGAAAAGAGGTAATTAAGAGAAGAATGAAGGGGCGATGCTTAAGCAATAATAACAACAAGAATAATGTATCAATTAAAGATATGTCTATGAAGAAAGATATCAAGTGATTTGTTTGATTTCTGCAACAGTAGAGCAGAGTAATATTTGCTTGATTTCTGCCACAGTAGAGTAGATATTGCCTGTTTGTTTGATTTTTGCCACAGTAGAGCACATACTGCCACAGTAGAACAGTCTATTTTTCGCCTATATATTTTCCTGCCACAGTAGAGCAAAGGCTGCCACAGAAGAGTAGCTATTTATTTGTGCATGGGTTGGAAAATCATATCTGGAATAACGTGGATTCATGACTGGATAATGTCTGGATGCGGGTAGATAACCGACACATGAGTTTATGGCCTGCGTAGGGCAGACATGCATCATATTGTTTGTGCCTTTGTATTTGATTGTGTTTGCTTGTATTACCTCTCTGTGATTGTGCTGTTTGACTTGTTTGTGTGTTGGTTTGAGTCTCTTACTTGTGCTATTAGTTCACGAATATATTGAGATGAAATATTGTGGTTGAGAAATGGTTAATATGACTAATTTTGGGACTAAAATCTATTTTGAGTTTAGAAATTTAAAGAAAAGTAATTAATTAACTAAAGTAAAACTAAAAGTATTCTGAGGGATTTGATAAAAATAGTTTTATTGAGTAAAGTTAATTTTTTGCATTTTATTTCATTACTTTTACGGCATTTCCATTCCTTCTGAGAACATGTGGTTTGTTCTCACCCCAAAATCTTCCACCCTTTCAGTGACACAGGTTTGAAGACTCAGTTTAAAGCTGTGGGCGATTATAGAATTTATTTATGAGTTTAGTTTATGAGTTAAGTTTCTTTGATAGAATTCCCTCGCCCTTGTTGCTTTAGATTTTATTTTATCTAGAGGATAGGTATTGTATTTGAGTTTCATATTGAATTTACTTGTATAGCATTTATTATTATTAGTAATAATTTTGTGACTATTATTATCTGATGATCTTTGATATATGATTTTAATTAATAAAAACAAAATTTTCTTACATTTTTTTAAAAGTTGAAATGCGATATCGAACTAAAGGCCCAATATTAAATAGTCAATAAGGAAATTAGGTTAGTAACGCCTTACTTTTAGTACGATCATGACTTACTAGAAGTTGGGTCGTTACACCAATAATGAAAATGACCCCCCTTCATATAATCCCCCTTCATATAGCACTCCAAATCGGCTTCAAGAAGTCCAAATTTGGGCCAAGAAGCCCCCAAAATCGCGAGCCACGTGCCTCATTAATGAAGTCACGTGCTGGGACTTGTGCGTACTCATAGATGTGTGCGTACACACACTTTCTAATTTCTCCACTTGTGCATACCCACAGGAGGTTGTACGTACGCACACTTCAATGTGTGCTTCTCCCTTGTTTTCTTCATGAAATCTCTCATTTTACATGCTTCCTTCCGCTTTTGCTTAGCCATTCTTGCTTATTGGACCTGGAATCACTCACGAAACGTATCACAACATCGAATGGAATAAAAGTGAAATTAAAATGATCAATTTAAGCACAAAAATGCATATTTTCACATTTAGGTCCAATCTAGAGATAAATTACAAAAAGTATGCTATTTTGGTGATTAAGTGTGATTTTATGTGATGAAATCCGTCCAGTTCAAGTGAAAAATTATCATGGACTCATCAATTTTTCCACACTTAAACAATAGCATGTCCTCATGCTAAACACAAACAAGGGGAATGATCAAAGAGTAACAACTTATTGAATGCAACAATCTATATGCATGCAAGTATACTAAATACTATTTAGAGTAAAAGACAAATAAGTTCCTTCAAGATTTAAAAATACATTTAAATCTCTCACATTCTAAAACGCGTGACAATTGGACCCCTCTGTCAAGTTGGGGTTCAAAACGGCAACAGAACATGCTGTCGTGGAAGGATAGAGTGTCAGGTGTCCATTTTGGTTGTTGATGTAGATGGAGAAAAAATTTTTAATGGACAAATTAGTCCTTGCGGCCATCATACATTCTCTCTCTCTGTTGCAACTCACCTTGGTCCGACTCCGTCACTGCTCTCATCTACTCTGCCACCAGCCGCCACTTCTCCTACGCCGATTTCATCCGCCACTTAGAAACCCTAGCTGCCAACTTTACATCCTTCTTCACACTCTCCAAAAACGACGCTGCTTTGGTCCTCTCTCCAAACTTCTCTCCACGTTCCTATCCTCCACTTCGCGCTCCTCTCCGTCGACGTCATTGTTTTGGCAGCAAATCCACTTGCCACGCACTCTGATCTCACGCGCATCATCCGCCTTAGCAAACCTACCATCGCATTCGCCACGTCTTCAGCGGCTAACAACCTTCCCGATGAGTTCCGTCATGGAACCGTCCTCGTCGACTCGCCCAAGTTCAAATCGCTCATGACAGCGAGTCGACCCGGCGCCAAACTCGAACAAGTGGAGGTGAGTCAGTCTGATGTGGTAGCTATTCTTTACTCTTCGTGAACCACAGGGAAGGTGAAGGGAGTGATGCTGACTCACAGGAACCTGATTGCAGAGGCCTAGTTTATGAAGATGGGTAACCAAGTCAGTTCCAATTTCAAGCACACCCTTCTTCTAGAAACTTCGGGAAAGAGGAAGCAGCAACAGCATAGCAGCAACATAGCAGCACTATTAAGAACAACGATAAGGTAACCATTGACATTCTTTCTTTTGAAGTAGCCAATGTAATGTCCAAAACAGTTCACCTTCACAATACCCTTTCGGATTTTGAGATCTCAAGACTCAGGAATGAGATCTTGACCTCTGAAGTTGTTAGGAGCCTCGTTTCCTCCAACCATTCCTATCTCCTCGACCTTGCTCTCGCCGAGAAGCTCGACGGGTTAAACCGCATCACCAGTGTCGTTTCCAGGTTAGTGAAGAAGTGTTCTGTTCCTGCATTGCTGGGATTTGAGCATGTGTATGGTGGCATTGTGAGTGGGGTCATCGATGTCAATAAATTAGGGTTCTTGGTTAAGCATATGGAAGGTATGGTGAGGAAGATGGATAGGTGATGAGTATCTTGGTGAAAAATAAATTTCTCCCAAAACACACAAATCTAACCGGCAAGTGCACTGGGTCGCATCAAGTAATAAAAACTCACGGGAGTGAGGTCGATCCCACAGGGATTGATGGATCAAGCAATTTTAGTGGGTGATTAGTTTAGTCAAGCTGACATTTAGTGAATTGTGTGAAATGTAGCCAACAGAAAGTAAATTGCAATGAATCTTAAAGATGCAGAAAGTAAAATTGCAAGTAAGTTAAAGAACAAGAAAGTAAAATAGCTGAAACTTAAATTGCAAGAAAAGTAAATTGCATGAAAAGTAAAGGGGCTGGGGTGTTGGAAATTAAAAAGAGCAATAGATCACGCAACTGGAAATTTAAATTGCAGGAAGAATAAAGGAAATTGGATGCTGGGAATCAAAACAGAATTGAAATTTTGAAGTGCAGTGAATTAAAAGCAGCAAGAAAAACAAAGAGAAATCTCAGAGGGAGAATGAAACAGAACACCTTCAATTCTCCACCCAAGATTCAAAACAAAGAAAATTAAAGAGAGAGCTCTCAAATTCTAGTGCTCCCTAGTGGAGCCAGCCTCCTCACAAATATGAAAATGATGCCTTATATAGGCTTTACAAAATGGAAATGAAAATGAAATTAAAAACAAATTACAATTAAATGAAATTCCTATTTTATCTATTTCTTGTGCCTTTGAGTGATGATCATTTGGGCCCTTGCTCTTGATGGAATTGGGTTGATAAAAGCCTTGGTTGATTGCTCTTGGAGTTTGAAGAGGAACCGAATTGAACCGGGTTGAGTTTGCAAAAGTTGGACCAAAAGTTGGAGCTAAAGTTAGGGGTCTAACTTTGGCTCCAACTTTTCATAGCAGCCCACAAAACTTGCTGGTATGAACGTTGGTGCCAACGTTAGGGGTCTAACTTTGACCCTAACGTTGGCCTCCCTTATGCACATTTATGGCGCCAACTTTGTCCTCTTGTCATGTTGCCAATTTTATGCCCAATATAGACTATCATATATGGTTGGAAAGCTCTGAATGTCAGCTTTCTAACCCACTTGGAATCACTTCAATTAGACATATACAACTCAAGTTATGATCATTTGAAGAGGGCATGGTCGCTGGCTTTGGTGTGCAGCGTTTGAGGTAACGTTTGCCTCAAACGTTGGCGAAAACGCCAGTTCTGGAGGCTCAAACGTATTGTCCACCCCAAACTATTATACATTGTTGGAAAGCCTTGGATGTCTACTTTCCAATGCCGTTGGGAGCACATTATTTGGAGCTCTACAGCTCGAGTTATACTCCGTTGAAGGTGCAGAGGTCAGTTGGCCTCACTGCAGGTTGCCACCATGTTCGTTTATGCACATTGCGGGGCAGTTTTCTCCCTCAATTTTAGTGTCCACCATGCAGTGCCATATATGCTTGGAAAGCTCTTGATTCCTACTTTCCAATGCTTCTTGAATCACCTCATTTGGAGCTCTGTAGCTCAAGTTATTCTTGTTGGAAGTATACCCCTTCAAGCTGTTGTGGTGTGTGGCGCCAACGTTAGCCTCAAAGTTAGGGGGCTAACGTTGGCGCAAACTTTTGCTCCTCCCCTTGTGAATTTCATGTGCCAACGTTAGCCACCAAGTTAGGGGGCTAACGTTGGCGCAAACGTTTGGTGCCCAGGGAGGTTCTCTTCATGCCAACGTTAGCCTCAAAGTTAGGGTGCTAACGTTGGCGCAAACTTTTGGTGCCCAGGGGTGAATTTCATGTGCCAACGTTAGCCTCCAAGTTAGGGGTCTAACTTTGAGGCTAACTTTTCACCCAAAAGTTTTTGCTTCCTGGTTCAACTTATTCCATTGTCCTCTCTTTACTCCTAGCCATTCCTTCTTGCTTCACCCTTTCTCCAAGCCTTCTTCACCTATCATTAATCAACCAAACACATCAAAGCTATGCTCAAAATCATGAGATATTCATTCTTTCATAATATGTGACAATTTTAGAATAAAACCTCATGAAATAGCATGAATTCATACATGGTTGATTAAATCAAAGGAAGCATGAAAATCTACCCACTTGGCTTGCTTATGGCTCAAGAAAGTGCATAAAACCTATTGAAAACAAAGGAAAAAGGCATAGAAAAACATGACATGATGACATGTCATCACAACACCAAACTTAAACCTTGCTTGTCCCCAAGCAAGAAAAGAATCATGCACTAAAGATTGACAATCCAAGGTAAGAAGAATAGCAACTCAATGTTCATGGTAAGCTAGTTTTCTAAGCATGCTACAATCACAAAAGAAATGTAAATGATTGATGCTTCCATCTAGCTCAATTTATGAAATCTTTCTTTTATATTTCTTCCTTGAAACAAGCTTTTGAATTTTTTTTTTTTTAGCTTCTCCTTTTGGGTGCTTTGCCCCATGAGTTGATAACAAAGCTACGACTTCTAAATGCTTTGTTTTCAAGTATTACCACTTGATACATAAGCACCACAAGCATTTGATTAGAGGACTTCATTAAGCTCATTTTTCTTTTCTTTTCTTAACTCTCTAATCATTGATGCTCAGAGCCTTGAGCTTTGAGGGAGTGCTTTTGCACTTTGAGCCTAGCCTTGACTTCTAAGTGTTTTGTTTTCAAGCATTTGGCTTGATACATAAACACCACAAGTACTTAGCAAATAAATTGCCATTGGTACTCAGAGCCTTCAGCTTTCTCACTCTTTCCCTTTTTCTTTTCTTGCTTTATTTTTGCATTTGCTTTCAAGGTTTTAATGATTTTCAAAAGATTTCACAAAATGTCCTAGATGAAAACTTCAATTAAGTAAAATCCAATGCAATTAAGCAACAATCAAACATACTAGCTTCCCAATACTTTTATGCACATGCTAAAATCTTCTTTAATGCCTTGTTTGTTTATGATCATGATACTTTGTTGCTTTTGAATTCACAAAACTCATGTTGGTAATCATAATGACATAGCACCATGTTGCAATTTAGAAATCAAACTATGCCTTTTCATACACACATGCATACAGAGAAGGTACAGACAATCATGCAGTTTATGGTGCTTGAAACAAATGAGAGGAAAAGGAACTTTACAACCTTGTAGTTCATTTTCTCTATTGTTGTCATTTTCCTCCCATTCTCTTCCTTCCCATACCAAACTCAGAATGCTTGCTTATCCTCAAGCAACTATTAGAACCGTGGCTATGGGACTAAGATGGATCATGAATGTCTTACACAAGGAATGTTAGTAGTACATGTGTTTCAAGCAAGCAAAATTAAAGATAATAATCAAGGCACAAGATACAGAGACATTGTGATTGCATACTTAAGAAGGTGAGCATAATACTTTGCATAGAAGATAAGTGGCACACCAAACTTAGTGTGACACTTTCACTTGGAATTAATGCAAGTATCTTGTAAGAATTGGAACTAAATTTTGTTGCATAGCAACACCAAACTTCGAATGCAACCATATGTCAATTTATTTGAACTAAAACTAAACAAAAGAAACTGTTATATGTTAAATACAATCACCAATGAAGAGTCTGTTATGAATAAGGATGTCTTGGTGATGTATTAACAAAAATAGTTAATGAAGGAAAGCATTAAAAACAAGTAAATAAATGAAACAAAGAGAAAACAAAAATTATCCAACTAAGAAGAAAAATAACACTGTAAAAGGCAATATGATTATGCAGACAAGTGATGTTGCTGGATTGATTTGCATAGAAAAATAGGTGACACACCAAACTTAGAATCTTGGTGTGTCACTTTCATGTAAAATTGATGCAATCATCCATGAAGATGGAAAACAGTTTGTTACAGGGCAACACCAAACTTAGAATGTAACCATATGCCAATTTATTGAAATTTAAACAAAGCAAGGAAAAGAAATGTACCTACTGTCTACCTGTTCTTTACTTTCTTCCTCTTCTTCCAATTTGTTAAGAGAAATGACTTCAAAGGAGGAGAAGATTCAGCTATTACCCCTTGTCTTGGTCTCTCCTCAGCAAGCTTTCTTTTGTACATGGCTTGATTGAGCTTGCTTGCTATTGGTCCAGGGGTTGGATTGCTTGTGGTTGACCTCCTCTTGAATGTTGTCCTTGGTAGTTTGGTCACAATCCTCTTCTTGGTGCTTTTGTTAATTGCCTTCACTTCTTTGAATCCATGTTTTGGTGGTTGTGTGATTGTTGGAGTTTTGTATTCATCTAGAGCCTTTTGTATTGGTGGTTCCATGAACTCCTCCTTTATGTACTTCTCTGCCTCACTTGAGTTTGGAATGACTTCTTCACTCTCTTGCTCCTCCACTTCCTCTTTTACACCCAACATTTGTTTCAATCGCTCTATCATGGGGGAGGTTTGTCGATCTTCCCAACATTTCTTCATCTCCTCGTCATACCTTTCAATCATGGATTCAGATGTTGAGGCATTTTGGTCCAGGGAGGTTTGTGAGAGTTGTGAGTTTTCATGTTCTCTTGTCATCTCAAGTGAAGTTTCAGGTTCAACCACCTCATTCTTCATTGAAAGTTCACTTGATGCAGTGGCCTCCTTATCTTGCTCTTCCACTTTCTCCTTCATATCCATCAATTGGCCTTCATTTTTCTTGCTCGGTGGTTCTAAGTGTTTCCTTATTTTCTCTAAATCTTCATTCATATTTTTTAAGAGACTTTCTTCCCTTTTCCAGGCTTGTTGTTGTTCCTTCATGAATTGTTCTTGTCTTTTCAACAATTCTCTGGATTTTTGAAGTGGATCTTCATTTTGCTCTTCCACCTCCTCCTTTTTTGCAATTTCACTTAACACAGGTACCTTGCATTCTTGTTTTTCCATTTTCTCCTTCCTTGCATTCAACAATTGGCCTGCCATCACTTCCATGTTTTTGAATGAATTCTCTTGCTCGTTCCAAGATCTTTGCACCTCCCTCTCATATTTTTCAAACATGATCTCTAGCTTTGAGAGGCCTAGGTTCGTGGAAGTTTGTGTTGAGGCATATTTAGGTGATGAAGAATTTTCAAATATAGAAGTGGGCGGTGAGGTTGGACAATCTCTCATGTGAGTTGACTGCTCAGAATTTGCAGTTTCTTGGTAATACTCCCAGCCACCAGTGGAATAATGACTTGAATCATTTTGTGGTGGAGGGAAATGTCCAATATGATTTTCTTTCTCATCTTGTAGTTCTGAAGCATAGCTCCATGAATTGGAGTGCCAAGAATTTGAAGTTTCTTGGTGATATCCCCAGCCATCATTAGAGATTGGTGATGGTGGGTGATATCCCATAGAATTTGTTTGATCATAAGATGAGTTGAACTCCATTTGAGTTTTGTAAAACACACAACCAAGGAAAATTGAAATTACTCATATCAGAGATGAGAATTTCTTAGTGAGGTAAAAACTCAAACACCTTGGTTTCACTTTGAAACAGAAAACAAAAATAAAGAAAATGCTTAATCTAGACTTCTCACCAACTTAATCATTGTTGATCTAATCAATCCCCGGCAACGGCGCCAAAAACTTGATGAGTATTTTGGTGAAAAATAAATTTCTCCCAAAACACACAAATCTAACCGGCAAGTGCACCGGGTCGCATCAAGTAATAAAAACTCACGGGAGTGAGGTCGATCCCACAGGGATTGATGGATCAAGCAATTTTAGTGGGTGATTAGTTTAGTCAAGCTGACATTTAGTGAATTGTGTGAAATGTAGCCAACAAAAAGTAAATTGCAATGAATCTTAAAGATGCAGAAAGTAAAATTGCAAGTAAGTTAAAGAACAAGAAAGTAAAATAGCTGAAACTTAAATTGCAAGAAAAGTAAATTGCATGAAAAGTAAAGGGGCTGGGGTGTTGGAAATTAAAAAGAGCAATAGATCACGCAACTGGAAATTTAAATTGCAGGAAGAATAAAGGAAATTGGATGCTGGGAATCAAAACAGAATTGAAATTTTGAAGTGCAGTGAATTAAAAGCAGCAAGAAAAACAAAGAGAAATCTCAGAGGGAGAATGAAACAGAACACCTTCAATTCTCCACCCAAGATTCAAAACAAAGAAAATTAAAGAGAGAGCTCTCAAATTCTAGTGCTCCCTAGTGGAGCCAGCCTCCTCACAAATATGAAAATGATGCCTTATATAGGCTTTACAAAATGGAAATGAAAATGAAATTAAAAACAAATTACAATTAAATGAAATTCCTATTTTATCTATTTCTTGTGCCTTTGAGTGATGATCATTTGGGCCCTTGCTCTTGATGGAATTGGGTTGATAAAAGCCTTGGTTGATTGCTCTTGGAGTTTGAAGAGGAACCGAATTGAACCGGGTTGAGTTTGCAAAAGTTGGACCAAAAGTTGGAGCTAAAGTTAGGGGTCTAACTTTGGCTCCAACTTTTCATAGCAGCCCACAAAACTTGCTGGTATGAACGTTGGTGCCAACGTTAGGGGTCTAACTTTGACCCTAACGTTGGCCTCCCTTATGCACATTTATGGCGCCAACTTTGTCCTTTTGTCATGTTGCCAATTTTATGCCCAATATAGACTATCATATATGGCTGGAAAGCTCTGAATGTCAGCTTTTTAACCCACTTGGAATCACTTCAATTGGACATCTACAACTCAAGTTATGATCATTTGAAGAGGGCATGGTCGCTGGCTTTGGTGTGCAGCGTTTGAGGTAACGTTTGCCTCAAACGTTGGCGAAAACGCCAGTTCTGGAGGCTCAAACGTATTGTCCACCCCATACTATTATACATTGTTGGAAAGCCCTGGATGTCTACTTTCCAATGCCGTTGGGAGCACATTATTTGGAGCTCTACAGCTCGAGTTATACTCCGTTGAAGGTGCAGAGGTCAGTTGGCCTCACTGCAGGTTGCCACCATGTTCGTTTATGCACATTGCGGGGCAGTTTTCTCCCTCAATTTTAGTGTCCACCATGCAGTGCCATATATGCTTGGAAAGCTCTTGATTCCTACTTTCCAATGCTTCTTGAATCACCTCATTTGGAGCTCTGTAGCTCAAGTTATTCTTGTTGGAAGTATACCCCTTCAAGCTGTTGTGGTGTGTGGCGCCAACGTTAGCCTCAAAGTTAGGGGGCTAACGTTGGCGCAAACTTTTGCTCCTCCCCTTGTGAATTTCATGTGCCAACGTTAGCCACCAAGTTAGGGGGCTAACGTTGGCGCAAACTTTTGGTGCCCAGGGAGGTTCTCTTCATGCCAACGTTAGCCTCAAAGTTAGGGGGCTAACGTTGGCGCAAACTTTTGGTGCCCAGGGGTGAATTTCATGTGCCAACGTTAGCCTCCAAGTTTGGGGTCTAACTTTGAGTCTAACTTTTCACCCAAAAGTTTTTGCTTCCTGGTTCAACTTATTCCATTGTCCTCTCTTTACTCCTAGCCATTCCTTCTTGCTTCACCCTTTCTCCAAGCCTTCTTCACCTATCATTAATCAACCAAACACATCAAAGCTATGCTCAAAATCATGAGATATTCATTCTTTCATAATATGCGACAATTTTAGCATAAAACCTCATGAAATAGCATGAATTCATACATGGTTGATTAAATCAAAGGAAGCATGAAAATCTACCCACTTGGCTTGCTTATGCCTCAAGAAAGTGCATAAAACCTATTGAAAACAAAGGAAAAAGGCATAGAAAAACATGACATGATGACATGTCATCAATAGGTATGTTAATAACACTAAGAATTTATATAGTGAAATGAATGTTTTGAATCAATTGGAGCAAGCTATGAACAAGTTTCAGAATAATCAGAATGAAGAGAGTAGAAAGGTCTTTGAGCAGAAACTCGCATGGCAAAGGCAAGATGTTAGGCATCAAAGACTAATTTTTCCATTAAAAATTTGTTCTCCATCCACATCAGCAACCAAAACGAACACCTAACACTCTACCTTTCCAGGTCAGCCTGTTCCGTTGCCGTTTTGAACTCCAACTCGATGGAGAGGTCTAATTGTCACGTGTTTTGTAAGGTGAGAGATTTAAATATATTTTTAAATCATGAGGGATGAAAATGTCCACATTTAAAAAGGTTAGGGACCTATTTGTCTTTTACTTTACTATTTATTTCTATCTATGTTATAATGTCCTATTGATTTGGCAAAACAAACTAACCAAATTTTCAAGCAACACAATGGACTTATAGGGCTAAACAAAGAAATATCGCCATGTCATAAAGACCCAAAGAATTGATTCGAATTTCAAAATAAAATAAAGCAACCTGCAAGAAAACATACAATCAGAGGTGGAGACATGGAATTGAGCAATTGAACCCTCATCGGATGTGTATATGCGCTCTAGTCACTCAAGTGTTTAGGGTCAATTCACTCAACTCTCCTCTAATCATGCTTTCCAAGGTTTGTTCTTCATCTAACCAATCAACAAAATGTTTAATGTATATATATACAAATATCATGAGGATTTTTTAAGGTTGTAATGGGGCTAAAGGGTAAAGGTAAGGATGTATATATATGTAGCTAAGTGAGCTTATATTTGAATTTTTGATTAACCTAAATTCTCATCTAACACATATACAACCTATACACTTCAAATATTAATCTTAGCTACCTATGACCTCACTTTTACACACACACACACACACACACACACACACACACACACACACACACACACACACTCATGTATCTAATCCAATTCAATCACATATGCATTAATTGTTACTGAATTTGACATTGGGATAATTTTGTTCCCTTTTCTGTCTTTTTATTTTTTCATAATATATTAAAAACATTAATAATGTATGTTGTTTACATAATATTGCATGAGTGTGTACTCAAATTTTCAACATGATCAACAAAGAATTAAAACACACACTTCCATCTACCCATATTTTTATGCTTCCCCCACACTTAAAATTACACAATCTCATTAACTTAAGCTAATCAAAGATTCAAATTAGGAACATTATTGTTTTTTCGCTTAAAGCTAGTGATGCGCTCAATCAAGAACAAAAGGTGGATTAATAGGCTCCAGGGGGTAAACAAAGGTAAAAGAAATGATACGCTTTTTGGGTTAAGTAAGCTATAAATGAAGTGATGGCCTCAATCACATAAATGCATGTACATACATCAAACAATGGACATAAAGAATCAAACAAATCAAAGATTGCAATCATAGAAAGAGAATAACACGCGCAAGAATGAAAACAGTGGTTATATGATGCAACCACATAATTAGGATCAAACCTTACAAGGTTGTGTGTTTTTAACTCTAAAACTATGTTTGATAAGCGTGAGAATTCTTGTATAGTTTGGAATCAATTAAAGCAAGCATCAATTCATTGGTAGCATAGTCCAAACCAACAATGAATTCTCGCAATCTAATGTCAATTCAAATTAAAGTAACCGAGATCAAGAGTAATTCAACCTCAGGTCGTTCTCCGTAGGAGTTGCAATGAAGTTTATATTTATTGGCTATGAGAAGAAATGGGGGTTTGGATGATTGCAAGAGAGCAAGAGATGTAAATAGCAAGGAATTAAATGATCATGCAAGAAATTATAGTCAAAGCAATAAAACTTCAAATGCAAGAAACCTCTTGGCAAGTAATTGAGAACTAAGGTTACCTATCCTATCCATTGACCACAAACACATGATGATTATGAAGAGTTAATCCTACTTAGTCAATCCTACATCGAGGATAAGTCAAATAGACATAGTTAATTCTAATCCCTAAGTCCTAAGTCAACACTAATGGGTCACTTAGAGTCAAGGAAAACCAAATCAACTAACTACTCTAATATATCAAACAAGAATGGACATCAATGACTCAAGGGTCACCAAAGTCATCAATACCAAGCCAAAAGTGAAGAAAAACTATGTAAAACTAAGCCAAGCATTTTATCAAACACTTGGTGTGCATGAAAATAAAATAATATTAAATTGCATTAAAAATGGAATTTAACTACCAAAAGCAAGAAAATGATAACAACTACTAAAGAAAGCATTAAATGAACATAAAATATAAATTGTATTAATTGAAATTAAAATTAACAAAAGTATCCATAAACATAAAAATGACAAAAGAAAGGAAATTACAAGAGAAAGAAAGAAGATAAAGACAAGAAAGCATGAAAACATAAAGGAAACTACATCAAAACAAGAATTAAAGACTGAAATTAAAGGAAATTAAACTAAACCTAACCTAATTCTTGAGAGAGGGGGGAGCTTTTCTCTCTAGAAAACTAAGAGAAAAGCATGTAAAAACTAAACCTAATTGCCTCCCCTTCATTCCTCTTCACTTTGGCCTCAAATAGCTTTAGAAATTGGTTGGATTGGGTTCTGAAGGCCCAGAATTTGCCCCCAGTGATTTGCATTAATAGCTCACGTGACTCGGGTCATGCCTACACGTCATTTGGCGCAATTTAATCCCACGCGTACGCGTTGCTCACAAATCTTCCTTGTGCGTGCGCACGCATACTTGTGCGTGCGCACGCATACTTGTGCGTGTGCACATATGCTGGAATTTCCAAACTCTATTTCTTCATGGTTTCTTCCCTTTTGCATGCTCTTTTTCTCACTTCTTCAACCCATGCTTTCCTTGGAAACCTGAAATCACCTAACAAAAACATCAAGGCACCAAATGGGATTAAAGTGAATAAAATTGACTAGAATTAAGCACAAAAGAGCATGTTTTCACTTTTAAGCACAATTTAGGAAGAAATCTCAAAAGCATGCTATTTAGATGAATAAATGTGGGTTTATGTGATGAATTTCACTTAAATCAAACCAAAATATATCGTAAAATATGGACTCATCAATTTTCCCACACTTAAATACTGGCATGTCCTCATGCTAAACACAACCAAAGGAGATGAATGAAAGGGTAAACATTTTATTTAATGCAACTACCTATATGCATGCAACTATACTAAGTGCTATCTATCTATATATGTACTATGATTTTCTATTGAGTTTGGCAAAAATAAACAAAAGAATCTCAATCAATCCAAAACAAGCCTTAGGGCCAAGACAAGAAAATATAGCAATATAATCAATGTCCAAATATTTGATTTGAAATTTTCAAAAACTAACAAGCAACTTGCAAGAAAACATAAGATAAGCGATGGAAACATAGAATTGAGCGATCGAACCCCTCATCGGATGTGTATACACTCTAATCACTCAGTGTTTAGGGCTTAATCACTCAATCCTCCTTTAATCAAGTTTAATGATTTGCAAGTCATCTAACAATCAACTAATATTTGATGTATAAATGCAAATATCATGAGGTCTTTGGAGGGTTGTAATGGGGCTAGGGTAAGGTAGGATCAATATGGTTAAGTGGGCTAATAGATTGGATCTTTGATTTGCTCAAGTATCCCACCTAATCCTATATCATCATATATACATAAGAAAACAACCTAACTACCCATTTATCCCTTTTCTCACATTCACTCATGCATGCTTCTTTCCAATTCAACCACATATGCATCTCTTATTTTCATTTTTTTATTTTATTTTTTTCTCTTTTTTTTGAACATAGTATGTACAACAAAATTTTTCTTTTAGAATTAAAAAGGGATGCATATGTTTTAAGTAGTGAATTAATAAGTGTTTACCTATTTTTTCAAGTATTCTCAATGAACATCTAAAGTAAACTAACTACCAATGTTTCCCACAAATTCCCCCACACTTGATTAACACACACACTCAAACCCAAGCTAATCAAAGATACAATTAATAGACACAATGGTTTTTCACTTAGGGCAAATGATATGCTTAAAATTAGAACAAAGGGAAATTAAAAGGCTCAAAAAGTGGTTTACAATGGTAGATGTAAGGGTTGGCCATATGGGTTTGTGAGCTCAATTTCAAAAAAAAAATGGTCTCAATCATACTGAATGCAATTCGAAACATCAAACATAGGACATATAGACTAAAGAAAATCTAAGATCACAATCATAAAAGGAGTTTATAACACACAATAACAAAATTTTGTGGTTGAAAATGTGCAACCATCCAATTAAAGCTCAAATCTCACTTGGTATTTTGTTCAAGCTCTTTTCTATGTTCCTTAAGAATACTTCAAGCAAGTTCAAAAACATATTTTCAAATCTATTAAATGGAATGCCCAAAAAGGGAATTTCTTGAAAATTTTGTTGTTTTACCAAACTTATTTACTATACTAGGCAACATGCAAACATTTACCAACAATAGACTATAGCAAGCTAAGATATATACAAGCAAACTAAGCAAAATATAATGCAATAAAATACTAACAGATATTCAAAACATATAACTACTAAAACAAGAAAATAGTGCAAGTGTTGAGAAAGAGAGAATTTACGCCCCAAATTTGCGGAGCCTCCCCCACACTTAAACATCGCGCGGTCCTCCGTGCATGCACTCAATCCGGGGGTGAAGAGATGCTCTAAGAGGCTCCACCTTCAGCTGGTGGGCACCGGGGCTTCGGGTTGCTGTAGAGAACAAGAATTGACGAAAAGGTCATAGTAGTGTGGTATGATAAAAGACAATGTGTGTATTCTAAATGCGCGTGGTTTAGAACACAACACATTGTCCGGTTAAAATGGTAACCACAAAAGCAAGAAAAATAGCATTTTCCTCAATCAAGTAACCTAGTTTGCAAGTAAAGAGTAAGTAAAACTTAAGGCACAAGCAACCCTAGGTAACCACAAAAGTGAATTGAGTATTTGAGATATTGGATATTGAAATTGTGCAAGTGAAAGCACAAAATTAATAGAAAATGGCACAATTATCAATAGCTAATTCAATGATAAAAAGAGACTACTTATTCATCCTTAGGAATAATGAACTAATCACATGTATAAGGTGCTTGTTGTAAAAAGTGACAGGTCCTGATAAGAATCAAGTCAAGTCGACTAAAAAAAATACAAAGCATTAACAAGGAACAAATACCTTGTTATGTGATTATATTCACTTAAGAACCATGATGAGTAAGTAGTTCAACTTAATTCACTAAATGCATTATGCACTTATAAAAATTTCACCTAATATGCAACAACATGTAAACGTGCAAAACCAATTAGGTGCTAGTAATTTAAGGCAAAGTATAAGTGCATTGATAAAATTTAATCTAGAAGCAACCCAGCCACATAAATCAAACACTTGTAACTTATTTAATTAACAAACAACTAAACAAAAACTAACATAATTACTAAAAAATGAAATGCAAACAAAGCAAACAAGAACAAGAAGAAAATAGAGTGAAAGAGGAAGAGGAGAGGAGAAGAGAAAAGAAGAGAAGAAGTGGAGAGAAGAGAAGAAAAGAAGTATAGTGGGAGAAAACAGAGGCGTGCATACGCACACAGGGTCGTGCGCATGCACGCACAAGGAGTCACGTACACGTAGTGGACGCGTGCGCGTGGTGCAGCGAAAAATGGAGTCGACTCGTACGCGTGAAGTGGAGAAAATGCAAGGTGACGCGTACGCGTGAGGGACGCGTACGCGTACGTGTGGATGGAAAAAATAAAAAGGTTGTGCGTTCGCACTATGCGTGCTAACGCCGCAGGCAGAGACCTAATTTTGGTATGTGCCCACACACAAGGCTGTGCTCACGCACAGAAAGGCAATTTTTTATGGGTTGGATCATGTGTGCGTGCGCCCACAGGTCCGTGCGCGCGCACAGAAGCAGAATTGGGCAGGGGTTCATGTGCACAGGTTGTGCCAGTGCTGCGAACAGAGGGCAAAATCATGAGTGTGCATGCGTACAGGTCGTTGCGCACGCATAAAACGCAGAAAATAGAAGTTGTGTGCGCACGCACAAGGGTGTGCGTACGCACAGATGCCCTGTTTTTCAAAATTTTTTTCTTTCAAAATCTAAGGTACCAAGCCTTAGCTTAATCAAAACATGCAAGAACCTATAAATACATGATCCAAAACAAAATTAACCTAACAATTCTAAAAATTAAACTAATTTTAAGCTAACCAATCAAACAAAAAGCAACTAAGTCAAAATATATACAAAAAGAGAAGAGTTGATACAATGTTACCATGGTGTGGTGTCTTCCACCTAGCACTTCTATTTAGAGTCCTTGATGAGTCCATATTTGATGGTATATTTTGACTCAATTTGGATGGATTCTAGCACATGAACTCACACTTAAGCACCAAAATAGCATACTTTTGTGTTTGATCCCTAATTTAGACTTAAATGTGAAAACATGCGTTTTAATGCTTAGATTAGTGATTTTTAATTCCACTTTTATGTCATTCGATGCCGTGATATGGTTATTGAGTGATTTCAGGCCTTAGAGGCAAGAACAGATGGCTAAAAGTGGAAGAAAGCATGTACAAGGGAGAAAACATAAAGAAAACAAGAAAAAGCACACACAGCAAGGTGTGCATGTGCACAAGCAAGCGTGCATACGCACAAGACCGCATTAGCCAAGTGTGCGTGTGCACAAGCCAGCGTGCGTACGGACAAGAGGAAATTTCTATGCGTGCGTGCGCACAAGTACCCGTGCGTACGCACAGGAGCCAAAATAGCCAAGTATCTGTGCGTCCGCACAGGTCCCTGCATGTGCTTTTGTTAATGAAACGCGTGGTGTGCATTTTCTGAGGGCTTTTGGCCCAAATTTTGAAGGCTTGGAGCTGAATTTGGAGTGCTATATAAGGGGTATTCAACACGTATTAACAAACAAGCTTTCATTAGGGTAGATTAGGTAGAAAATGCATCAGAAGTAGGAGTAGGAGTAGAGTAAAAAATGCTCTCTTAGGGTTTAATTTCTATTTCCATTGTAGCATTTTTTAGCATGCTTAATTTTGGATTTTGATCATCTTTAATTGTAACTACTCTTTAATTCCTCTTTAATTACACTGTCTTTATTTTCATTTCCCTTGGTTCAAACACTTTGTTTATAATTGCAATTTTGAGTTCTTGAAGTTTTGATTGGTGAATTTAATGTTTCATGCTTCCTTTATGTTTGTTTTGATGTTTATTGTTGGTACTGTTGATAGTTGGTTATAGTTTGTTATTTTTCCTTGCAATTTTCCATGTTTTACTTTCATGCACACAAGGTGTTTGTGAAAATGCCAACTTTAGATTTTGAGTAGATTTTTCCACCTTGGCTTGTGGTTTGAGTTCCTAGGATACTAGAGTCATAATGTTCGACATTTAGTGGTAATTCTTGGGTAGTTAGTTGACTCTTGTTTCCATTGACGCTAGCTTTTTATCAACAAGTTCGGTAAGTTAGCTAGGACTTATGGATTAAGGTCAATTATGCTTGCTTGAGTTACTCCTCGATGGTTGGGGTTGACTAGGCGAGATTGACTCATCATAATTACCAAAGTTGTGGTGGCGATGATAGGATTCCTTGGATCCTCATTCCCAAGTTAAGGCCCTTTTGTTGCATTTATAGAATTTTCACTAAGTTTTGATCTTGTCTTTTTTGTACTTTCATTAATTCTAATTTTGATCATTGCCTATTTCTTTTTTTGCTTAGTTCTTTTAATCTTTCATTTCTTGCTTGAAATCCCCCTTTTCCTCACAACCGAAAGAGAAACACTTCGAATTGCATCCTAGGAAGAACGACCCGAGGTTGAAGTACTCTTGATCTCGGTTATTATAATTTGAATTTAAAACATTTGATTGAGAGAATTCGTTGTTGGTTTGGACTATGCTACTAATGAATTGATTCTTGCTTTGATTAATTCCGAACCATACGATAAATTCTCTTCGTCAAATTTGGCGCCGTTGCCGGGAATGCAAATGAGTACTATCTTTTGGTTGTTGTAAATATGCTAATAGTGTAAATATCTTCCTTTTTCGTTGTTTGGTTATTTTTGGTAATACTTAGGTGTTTGTTTTTCTTGTTTGTTAATGTCTTTTATTTTTATTTCCTATTTTCTCTATGAGCTATCACCCTTGTTGCTTGGAGCTTGGTTGTGAATATTTTGTAGGGTATGATGAATTCAAATTGGGATTGCCTCATGGAGTGGGAGAATAAATTTAGGGAGGAACTAATTGCGTATGAGCAACACTCATGGCAAACACCTCCCTCATACTACAACAAGCCAAATCCTCCCCTATGCGAATACCAAATCCAAAGATATGAAGGATACCCCATATACAACCCTCAACCACCAAACTTTCAAGTACCATATCATACACCTCCATGGAATCAAAATGTCTACACATCTTGCTACCAACATTATGAACCATCACCACCACACCCTTATACACCACCTCAATACCCTCATCCACATGACACACTGACGATTAGATTCTTGCTAGTAAAAAATTTCACAAATATAATCACGTTGTAGGTATAGTTTCTAAACCAACAGAAAATCCTTTCGTACAAAAACTTTGGTTGTCACAAGTAACAAAACCCAATAAAATTTATAACCGAAGTATTTAAACCTCGGGTCATCTTCTCAAAGAATTGCAGGGAGGTATGATTTATTATTGGTTATGAAATTGTGTATTTTTAGTTTGGGTTTTTGAATTAAGGAACAAGTAATTTAAATGGCAAGAAAAATAAATTAATAATTAGAAAAACTCTTGGCAATATATGAGAACTGGAAATCCCATCCTAGTTATCCTTATCAAGTGTGATGAGAATTATTTATCGCTCTTGTAACAACCCTGATTTTCGAGTACATGAGATCTTTTCTGAAAGTACAGATTTTTCCGGAAGATCAGTAAAGGGAACACCTCTGTTATATCATCAAGCATCTCAATCTTTATTATCATTATGTCATCCTTAAGTTAGAACCTACTCTGAGGCAAGCTCGATAATGCAATCGCGAAGAACCTTGTTTTTGAACTGTATCGGTTGGCAGTTTTGATTCTGATTTTCGTAAATAGTCTCTGTTTGACGAACCGGACTCGATTCATGAGAGGAGAGAGATAATAGTATAATATTATCATTATATTAGTATTATAAAATGCTTGAATGACATTATAAGGTTACCTGGTATGTTTTTGTTAAAAACAGAAAATCGGTTTAACCGGGTTTATGGTTTACTGGTGCAGCTTAGCACCAGCACTCTCTGATGAATTTAGCAATGCTAAGGCCTCATTATACATGTTCTATTCTCATAATAAATATGTTACTAGTGTCATTTATTCTAATAGCTCAGAAAATAATTTTTAGAGATGTTTTTACGAGTGTTCCGATACACCTAGGTTTAGTAGTTGTACACCAGAGATATTTTAATATGATTTTAATCCACCTCCAAGCCAACCAATCACAACTCACCTTACACCCCCAAGACCTCCAAGGCTGTCTCATTTCATCAATTTGGCCGAAAATAACAAGAGAGAAAAGAGAGAAACTTTCATGAACACTTAATCTTCAAAGCTTGATTTCTTCTGAACTAAAACTCAAATCAAAACTCCGATTTCACCAAAATGATCCTCTCTTCTTCCTCTACATAACCATGTAACTTATCAAGGATGGAAATAAGGTGAGATGGCTGTCTCTCTCCCATTTCAATTCGGTTTTCAAGGAAAACCATGCAAAACATGTGTTTTCTTGATGTTCTTCCTTAGGAATCATGCTTAAGTTGACTTGAGGACCAAGAAATGTGAATTTCCAGCAAGTCTAACATGATATATCTCTTCCTAACATATTGAGTGAGATTTGGTCAGTTGAGAGTTTTTGGATTTAAAGTTGTTCTTGATGTGATTTAGGAGGAAAAAGTGCTTAAGGACCACCTGAAAGTTTAACCGAATTAGGAGTAGCAAAACCAGGTAGGGATTGATGAATTTAATCTTGATTGATTGTGTTTGAGTTTTGTGATTATGATATGGTTTGGGTGTGCTTGAAATTGATTGTTTGTATGAGTAATTCTTGTTGAAATTTTGGTGAAAATTTGATGAAATTTGATGAAATTCAAGCTATGAATGTGTGTTCTGGTGGTTGCTGGAAAATGAAACCCTAGAGATTAAATTGAGGTTCAATTGGTGTTAAAATCATGTAGAAAAGATGGGGTTTTAGTGGCTGGAAATATATTTTGAATTTTGGTAAAAATTGGTTGCTGAAAAGACTGAAAAACGGGTAAAAACAGAGATAAAATTTGAAGAATATACGAAGAACACGAAGAACACTTTGAGTGTGGTGAAGAACATTGAAGAACACCTTTTAGATCTTAGAAAGGGCAAGGAAGTAAAATTTTTGGTGTTTAAGGGGTTATATGGTAATTTCTGGAAGTTAGGGTGGTAAAAGTAGAAATATTAAAAGTTATGGGTGGTAAAAAGTGAATTTTAAAGGCTAAAAGTAAAAGGTAAGTTAATTTTCGAAAATTTAGTATTAAAATAATAAATAATAATAAAATATTAAATAATAATATTTAATTAAAAATAATATTTTAATAAAAACAATAAAATAATGCGGAAAAGATAGTTTTCTGTAAAAGCTTTAGAAAGACAACTTTAAGTGTAGAATCTCATAATTACCTTCATAAAACACTTAGGGAGTGGTAATAACATGATAGTGAGACAAAGATAAAGAAAAGATAAAAAGTTAAAGAAAAGATAAAAACCAAAGAAAAAGTCTGTAAAATTTTAATGACAGAAAAACAGACAGAGACTAGTGAACGAACTAGGGCAACTTAGTTAGTACTTGAGTTGCGACTAGGGTTAGGTGTTATATGAAAAGTTAAACTGTTTCAATATAGACTTAATGAACCTATACCTGGGACAGGCTAACTATTCATACCGAAAATTACATAAGCTTTAAATACACATGTGAAACAGAGAAATCAGAGCAGAATAAAGTAACACAGAGCACAGAGTAACTAGAGTAAAGTAAAGAGATACAAAGAGAAAAGAATAATATGATAAAGAGAAATGGTTTGAGCCACGAAATTGTAAAAGTGAAAGATGTAAAGTTTGTACAGTATGGTTGAACAGAGAAAGAAAGAGGTACTGCACAAGAATGTGAAAATGATGATGAATAACGAGAATGATGATGAATGATGATAATGAGAATGATTATGTAATGATCTGCTGCATGAAGGCAGTCAGATAGATAGTGGTATGACCACAGAACATTTTCCAGTGTTACACAGCTATTGAGAGCTGTACCTGCAACTGATAACCTGGGATCACTTGCAGGGGATATTAATTCATACACGGCTAAAATGCCGCACCTGTAAGGCAAGGATTGGTTACAGAGAATATGATTTCATACACGGCTGGAATGCTGCCACCTGTAAGACAGAGTTTGCTTACAGAGGGTATGACGCATACGTCGGTTAGTGAGAACTGTATCTATGCTGACTGGAAAACCATACCCGTTTCAGCTGCTTCGGGTTACGTCGGGAGCGGGTAGAAACCGACAGATGAGCTCATTACCTGTGCTAGGGCTAGACATGCATCATACTTGGTTGCGCATTTCCTTTGTTATGATTGTGGTATGAATGTATGCTTTCCTTGTTTGTATTCCATTCTCTGCGCTTGTGTTATTTTCTTGTATTCTTCTGTTTGTGTTCTGCTATCTGTTTTCTCTATCTTCTCTACTTATCTGTCTTCTGAGTCTAGGGTGAATATCGTTCTCTAATTATATGTATATACTGCGAGACCAGCCAACGTCTGCACCTCATTCGTATGCGCACTTTAACCTAAATCCTGTGTACGAGATTCCTATTGTGTGGCTACTTCATGAGGTACCAGAGAGATGTCCTGTGGAAAAGTCTGATCGTGCAGAGGAGTAGCAGATGATGTTCTATCTTTTGATGACGTTCCACCTGACTTGAGTTTTGAAGACCTAGAACGTACCTTCCCTCGCTTTACTAGTTTAGAGGGACTAGGTGAGTATAGAGTCTAGGCTAGCCTAGGTGCCAGCTTAGGGACCTCTTGAACAGGTCAGGACCTGGGATGTTGTATGTATATACATGTATATAGATATTATTTAGCTATATCTAGGGGTGTCCTAACTAACAATCTATATTCTAATAAAGGCTGAATCACAGAATGTTGTCAACTACTTGTGATGTATTTATGTGTGGTTGTTTATAACTGTTTTATCTATTATTATTTGTGAATTGATTATAAATGATTCTGTTTATTAATCCAAAAGTTTTCAAAAACAAAAAAATACACCTCGCAAATTAACTACGCTTTTAGCAACGAATCAGGCTCATATGATAAATAATAGATAATAATTAGGAAGACAAATTGGTAGTGCTCAGTTTCCGGTATGATCTAGACATATTGAAAATTGGGTCGTTACAATTTGGTATCAGAGCAGTTCATTCCCAGTAGAGCCTGGGGAGTGGACTGACTATGCTTCATTGCATACTCTGTTGTTTGTCTCATGCGTATAGGATATCCCAGTGATATATGTTGCATGATTGTTTCTGTGTTTTCATTTTGGGAATGTTCACACTTGACTTAAAGTGTTAAGACTGATCACCTTAACAATGATTGTTTGGTGTGAACAGGACTACAATGGGTTCACGGAGACAAGGTGTATGGGAAGGAATTCCTAATGTTAACTACGAGAGGGAACAGGAAACCTTTATGGCTACCATGAACAATGCGGCTGAAGTAGTACGTGAAGCTGCGGTAACAGCGGCTAGGGCTGTTAAACGTCTTGGAGTGAGAATTGGGAATGATGAGAATAACTTAGGGCATCCTGAAAGACCTATGACCCTTGCGACCTTTCTGAAGGTTAATCTGCCTAAGTTCAAGGGTACACTCGTTGCGACTGACGCTGATAACTGGTTTTGAGGTATTGAACGATCACTGAGAGTGCAGCATGTTCCGAAAGGATAACACGTGGAGTTTGCTACTTATATGCTCGAGGGAGAAGCTGAGTACTGGTGGCAGAGGATACAACGACTGCTACAACGTAATGAAGGTGACATTCCTTGGCATATTTTTTAAAGATGAATTCCACAAGAAATATTTCCCAAGAGCAGTGCGTGATGCTAAAGAGATAGAGCTTATGCAGCTGAGGCAAGGGGATATGACTGTTGCTGAGTATGCTCGTAATTTCGATGACTTGTGTCGTTTCTCTAAGATCTGTCAAGGGAATCTTGCTGACTTTGAAGAATGGAAGTGCTTGAAGTTTGAAGGAGGCCTTCGTGATGATCTGATGAGTTCAATAGTTCTGCTGGAGATACGTAATTTTGCTGAATTAGTAAACAAGAGCAAGTTAGTGGAAGAATGTATTAAGAAAGTGACTGTGGCCAAGGTGAGTCGCCAAGGATTTCCACCAAGGCGTCTTAGCAATCATTAGGCAGCTGGGAGAAGGGTGCATTTTAAAGTGCATGGCATACGACAGCATAAGAACCTACAAGTTGGTAACATTACTGCTCGCCGTACGGGTAAGAATGGAGGTAAGGCAAGGCAATGGTAAACGAGCCCATCAGGCTTACATAAACACAGCATGTAAGCAATGCGGAAAAGAGCATGATAATAGGTCTTGCCAGTTTGGATCACCTAACTGCTATGCTTGTGGAGAACTTGGACATATTGCCAAGGATTGTCCGAAGGGATTTACTCAAAATTCAGTTAGAACCCAGCAACAAGGACGAGTATTTACTATCACTATTGACGATGTTGTGCAATCGAACGCCCTTATTCAAGGTCAGTGTTATGTCAAGAATCGATTTCTAACTGTACTGTATGATTCGGGTGCATCGCATTCTTTATTTCTCTAACTATTGCTTACGAGTTAGGATTATATTTCTTTAAATTGAATTTTTACTTGATTGTCCATACACCTGCATCCCAAAATGCTTTGACCAGTTTAGTGTGCCTGCAAGTACCATTCGCTATTAGGAACAGGACTTTTATACACGATCTAATCTGTTTACCTCTATGTGGTTTAGAAGTTATTTTAGGATTAGATTGGTTATCTAAGTATCATGCTTTCTTTGATTATTTTAAAAGAACTGCTGTTATTCCATCTGATAGTCTATGTACTAAACCATTTCTGTCCCACACCTTATATCTAAATTCTGTAAGAGTTACCTTAGACGGGAGGGATTATGAGGGGTACATTCTGTTAGTGGCTAGCTCGAATGATAGTGAACTAAGCTTAGAATGAATCCGAGTGGTGAAGGAATTTTCTGATGTTTTCCCGGACGACATACCTGAGTTTCTTCCTTAGTGAGAGATAGAATTCAGCATTAAACTAGTACCTGGAACTGGACCGATTTCCATAGCACCGTGCCGGATGTCACCACTGGAACTTGCAAAGTTGAAGAAGTAGTTGGATGAGCTACTTGGAAAGGAATTTATTCGTCCTAGTGCATCATCTTGGGGAGCTCCAGTATTGCTAGTAAAGAAGAAGGACGGTGGAATCAGACTTTGCGTAGATTACCGACAGCTAAATAAAGACACTATCAAGAACAAGTATCCACTTCCACGGATAGATGATTTGATGGATCAGTTGGAAGGTGCAACTGTGTTCTCAAAGATTGATTTGCGATCGAGCTATCACTAGATTTGAGTGAAAGAATCAGATATATCGAAGACTGTATTTAGAACTCGTTATGGTCACTATGAGTATACAGTTATGTCGTTTGGACTAACTAATGCTCCTACGATTTTCATGGATTACATTAATCGTATTTTCCGTCCGTACCTTGATCAGTTTGTAGTAGTTTTCATAGACGATATTCTCATCTATTCGAAGACAGAAAGAGTGCATGAAGAGCATCTAAGGACTGTATTGCAGACACTGAGGACTCGGAAGTTATATGATAAACTATCAAAGTACGAATTCTGGACAGTGAAGTTGGATGGAATTTTTGAAGGACTATGATTTCAAATTAAGTTATCACCCAGGGAAAGTGAACGTGGTGGCAAACGCTTTAAGCAGGAAGAATTTGAGTATCTCTTGGATGATGATACAGGAAGAAAAATTACTCGCGGAATTTGAGGACCTTAAGTTTGCTATGACTGAGACGTCAAGTGGAGTCCGTTTGGCCCAATTGCGTATAACACCAGATTTTACGATTAGTATTCAGCAAGCACAAGCACAGGACTCAGAAATGATGACGATACTGAGACGGATGAACACAGAAGAACCAGAAGCTGTGAGACAGGATCGTAGTGGCCTATAGAGGTACAAGAACAGAATTTGTGTGCCTAACTCTAGAGAATTGTGACAAAAGATTCTTGCTGAAGCTCACCAAAGTAGATTTTCTATGCATCCTGGAGTGACAAAGATGTATCGAGATTTGAAACAAATGTTCTGGTGGCCGGGCTTAAAGAAAGAAGTAGCTGATTATGTCTCAAAATTTTTAACCTGCCAGAAGATGAAGGTGGAACATCAGAAGCTGTCAGGAACCCTGCAACCCTGATGAGCGGATATTTTATACGCTTTTTGGGGTTAATTTCATATAGTTTTGAGTATGTTTTAGTTAGTTTTTAGTCTATTTTTATTAGTTTTTAGGAAAAATTCATATTTCTGGACTTTACTATGAGTTGTGTGTTTTTCTGTAATTTCAGGTATTTTTCTGGCTGAAATTGAAGGAGCTGAGCAAAAATCTGATTCAGGCTGAAAAAGGACTGCTGATGCTGTTGGATTCTGACCTCCCTGCACTCAAAGTGGATTTTCTGGAGCTACAGAACTCGAAATGGCGTGCTTCCAATTGCGTTGGAAATTCGACATCCAGGGCTTTCCAGCAATATATAATAGTCCATACTTTGCACAAGGATAGACGACGTAAACTGGCTTTCAACGCCAGTCCTCTGCCCAATTCTGGCGTCCAGCGCCAGAAAAGGATCAAAAGCTGGAGTTGAACGCCCAAACTGGCATAAAAACTGGCGTTCAACTCCACAAATGGCCTCTGCACGTGAATTGCTTAAGTCTCAGCCCAGCACACACCAAGTGGGCCCCAGCACACACCAAGTGGGCCCCAGAAGTGGATCTCTGCATCATCCATCATAGTTTATCCAATTTTTGTAAACCTAGGCTACTAGTTTAGTATTTAAACAACTTTTAGAGACTTATTTTGTATCTCATGACATTTCAAATCTAAACTTTGTATTCTCTGACGGCATGAGTCTCTAAACCCCATTGTTGGGGGTGAGGAGCTCTGCTGTGTCTCGATGAATTAATGCAAGTATTTCTGTTTTCCATTCAAACATGCTTGTTCCTATCTAAGATGTTCATTCGCGCTTAACTGTGATGGAGGTGATGATCTGTGACATTCATCACCTTCCTCAAATCATGAACGTGTGCTTGACAACCACCTCCGTTCTATATACGATTGAATGAGTATCTCTTAGATTCCGTAATCAGAATCTCCGTGGTATAAGCTAGAACTGATGGCAGCATTCATGAGAATCCGGAAAGTCTAAACCTTGTCTGTGGTATTCCGAGTAGGATTCAAGGATTGAATGACTGTGACGAGCCTCAAACTCCTGAAGGATGGGCGTTAGTGACAGACGCAAAAGGATAGTAAATCCTATTCCAATCGGATCGAGAACCAACCGGTGATTAGCCGTGCTGTGACAGAGCGCGTGAGCGTAGTTTTCACTGGAAGGATGGAAGGTAGCCATTGACAACGGTGATCCACCAACACACAGCTTGCCATAGGAGGACGTGCGTGCGTGAACAAGAAGACAGAGGAAAGTAGAGATTCAGAAGACAAAGCATCTCCAAAACTCCAACACATTCTCCATTACTGCATAACAAGTAACTTTTAATTCATGCTCTCCTGGTTATTCGCAATTCACTTGATAAACATAATTGACTTCCTGACTAAGATTTACAAGATAACCATAGATTGCTTCAAACCAACAATCTCCGTAGGATTCGACCCTTACTCACGTGAGGTATTACTTGGACGACCCAGTGCACTTGCTGGTCAGTGGTACGAGTTGTGAAAAGTGTGATTCACAATTCGTGCACCAAGTTTTTGGCGCCGTTGCCGGGGGTTGTTCGTGTTTGAACAACTGATGGATTATTTTGTTGCTTAGATTAGGAAAAATTTCTTTTTTGTTTAGAATCTTTTATTATTTATCCCTTGTTAAAACACTTTAAATTTATAGCTCAATTAGTTAGAACGTGGTGTTTATGTTCATGGTAATTGGCTATCATATTTTTTAAAATCTTTTTCAAAAATAATTTTTTTTATTAAATACTGTGCCAAATTTTAAGTTTGGTGTTTTCTTGTTGATTTTTCAAAAAAAAAAAAAAAAAATTTCTTCTTCAAAACAAGTGTTACATTCATAACTCATTTGGCTAGAGCGTTAATCTGTGTTCTTGGTAATTGGGTTAGAATCTTTTATATTCTTTTCAAAACCTTTTTCATAAATAATAATTTCTCTATTAAATTGTGTGCCAAACTTTAAGTTTGGTGTTTTCTTGTTGAATTCCCTTTGGTTTTCGAAAATTTTGGTTTGGTTTTCTAAAAATTTTAAGTTTGGTGTTCTTTCTTCATGTTCTTGTGTTCTTGTGAGTCTTCAAAGTGTTCTTGAGTTTTCCTTGTGTCTTGATCTTAAAATTTTTAAGTTTGGTGTTCCTTGGTGTTTTCCCTCCAAAATTTTCAAAAACAAGGAGCATTAGATCTAAAAATTTTAAATCTTGTACTATCTTATTGTTTTTCTCTCTCCTCACTAAATTCAAAAATATCTTTTCAAAATATCTCTTCTAACTTCCTAACTTCTTATCTTTTCAAATTTTGTTTCAACTAAATAACTAACTTTTTGTTTGTTTCTTAACTTTTTCAAAACTACCTAACTAACTCTCTCTCTCTAATTTTCGAAAATATCTTCCCTCTTTTTCAAAAATTTCTTTTTTTTTAACTAATTAATTTTTATTTTCTTTTACGAAAAAAAAATATTTTAATTTCAAAATTCAAATTCTTTTTAGTTATTTTATTTTATTTAAGTATTTACTTCTTATAAAATAAAATAAATAAAAAGATAAATCAGTCCAAGTTATATCCATATATCCATCATGGACATAAGTGGAAATGAACAGTCCAGGAGGACTCTAGGGTCATATTCTAACCCCTCTACTGCTTCATATGGGAGTAGCATATGCATACCCTCCATTGGAGTTAGTAGCTTTGAGTTGAATCCTCAGCTCATTATCATGGTGCAGCAAAGTTGCCAGTATTCCGGTCTTCCACAGGAAGAACCTACAGAGTTTCTGGCACAATTTTTACAAATTGCTGACACAGTACATGATAAGGAAATAGATCAGGATGTCTACAGACTATTACTGTTTCCATTTGCTGTAAAAGATCAAGCTAAGAGGTGGTTAAATAACCAACCTAAGGCCAGCATAAGAACATGGAAACAGCTGACAGAAAAATTCCTGAATCAGTACTTTCCTCCAAAAAGGATGACACAGCTAAGGCTGGACATCCAAGGCTTTAAACAAGGAGATAATGAATCTCTTTATAATGCCTGGGAAAGATACAGAGAGATGCTACGAAAATGCCCCTCTGAAATGTTTTCAGAGTGGGTTCAGTTAGACATCTTCTACTATGGGCTTGCAGAAGGAGCTCAGATGTCTCTAGATTACTCAGCTGGTGGATCTATCCATATGAGAAAGACAATTGAAGAGGCTCAAGAGCTCATTGATACAGTTGCCAGGAATCAGCATCTGTATCTAAGCAGCAACCCTTCCATGAATGAAGAGGTTAAAACAGTAACTGCTGAATTCAGTACTGTGAAACAAGCTGCTGAATTCAATCAGCAATTGGATTTTCTAACAAAGCAGCTAGCTGAATTCAAGGACAGGCTACAGGAGACAAGGATAGCTAATATACATATGGACGAACAGTTTAAGCAAACAAAGCAGCAGCTATCAAGGCAAATAGCAGAAGAATGCCAAGCAGTTCAATTAAGAAGTGGTAAAACATTAAATACCCCACCTCAAGGCATCAAAAATTCAAGAAATGAGTAACCCACCAAAGATTCACCTGAGGACAGTAAGAGCCTAGGGAAAAATAATTCTGGCACTAAAACGCCAGAAAATGGGTGGAAGGCTGGCGCTGAACGCCCAGACCATGCCCAAAACTGGCGTTCAGTGCCAGAAACAAGGCAGGATTGGCGTTCAACGCCAGAAATGGGGCAGAATCCAGCGTTGAACGCCCAACATGGGCACATTTCTGGCGTTCAGGCGCCAGGAACAGACAGTGAGTTGGCATCTAACGTCACTCCAGCTTCTGACTCTGGCACTCAATTGCCAGTGAGGGATCAGACACACACAAGTGCTGATAGCAACCCCTCTAAAAAGGCTTCTTTAACCACTAAGGTTGAGGAATATAAAGCCAAGATACCTTATCCTCAAAAACTCCGGAAAGAGGAGCAGGATAAGCAATTTGCTCGCTTTGCAGATTATCTAAGGACTCTTGAAATAAAGATTCCATTTGCAGAGGCACTTGAGCAAATACCTTCTTATGCCAAGTTCATGAAAGAGATCTTGAGTCATAAAAAGGAGTGGAGAGAAACAGAAAGAGTTCTCCTCACTGAAGAATGCAGTGCAGTCATTCTGAAAAGCTTTCCTGAAAAGCTTAAAGACCCTGGGAGTTTTCTGATACCATGCATATTAGAAGGTGATTGTACCAAGACAGCTTTATGCGATCTTGGGGCAAGCATCAACCTGATACCTGCATCCACTATCAGGAAGCTTGGCTTAACTGAAAAAGTTAAACCAACCCGGATATGTCTCCAACTTGCTGATGGTTCCACTAAATACCCATCAGGCGTGATTGAGGACATGATTGTCAGAGTTGGGCCATTCGCTTTTCCTACTGACTTTGTTGTGCTGGAAATGGAGGAGCACAAGAGTGCTACTCTCATTCTAGGAAGGCCCTTCCTAGCAACTGGACGATCCCTCATTGATGTCCAACAGGGGGAAATAACCCTGAGAGTCAATGATGATGAGTTCAAGTTGAACGCTGTCAAAGCCATGCAGCATCCAGACACATCAACAGACTGCATGAAAGTTGATCTCATTGACTCTTTAGTAGAAGAGATCAACATGGCTGAGAGTCTCGAATCAGAGTTAGAAGACATCTTTAAAGATGTTCAGCCTGATTTGGAGGATTCAGGGGACATGAAAGAGCCTCTGAACTTTCTTCTGAAAGAGGAAAAACCCCCTAAAACCGAGCTCAAGCCACTACCACCATCCTTGAAATATGCATTTCTGGGAGAAGGTGACACTTTTCCAGTGATCATAAGCTCTGCTTTAAATTCACAAGAAGAGGAAGCACTTATTCAAGTGCTAAGGACACACAAGACAGCTCTTGGGTGGTCCATAGGTGACCTTAAGGGCATAAGCCTAGCTAGATGCATGCACAAAATCCTATTGGAGGATAATGCCAAACCAGTGGTTCAACCACAGAGGCGGCTAAATCCAGCCATGAAGGAAGTGGTGCAGAAAGAGGTCACCAAATTACTAGAGGCTGGGATTATTTATCCCATTTCTGATAGCCCCTGGGTGAGCCCTGTTCAAGTCGTCCCAAAAAAGGGAGGCATGACAGTGATTCATAATGTAAAAAATGAACTGATTCCTACAAGAACAGTTACAGGGTGGCGCATGTGTATTGACTACAGAAGGCTCAATATAGCCACCAGAAAGGATCATTTTCCTTTACCATTCATAGACCAGATGCTAGAAAGACTAGCAGGTCATGATTATTACTGCTTTTTGGATGGCTACTCAGGCTATAACCAGATTGCAGTAGATCCCCAAGATCAAGAGAAAACAACATTCACATGTCCATCCGGAGTGTTTGCTTATAGAAGGATGCCATTTGGGCTATGTAATGCGCCTGCAACCTTCCAGAGATGCATGCTCTGTATTTTCTCTGACATGGTGGAAAAATTTCTGGAAGTCTTCATGGATGACTTCTCAGTATATGGAGACTCATTCAGCTCCTGTCTTGATCACCTAAAACTTGTTCTGAAAAGATGCCAAGAAACCAACCTAGTTTTAAACTGGGAAAAGTGTCACTTCATGGTGACTGAAGGAATTGTTCTTGGGCATAAAATCTCAAACAAGGGAATAGAGGTGGATCAAGCAAAAATAGAGGTAATTGAAAAATTACCACCACCTGCCAATGTTAAGGCAATCAGAAGCTTTCTGGGGCATGCAGGATTCTATAGGAGGTTTATAAAGGATTTTTCAAAAATCGCAAAACCTCTAAGCAATCTGCTAGCTGCTGACACGCCATTTGTGTTTGACACAGCATGCCTGCAGGCGTTTGAAACGTTGAAAGCTAAGCTGGTCACAGCACCAGTCATTTCTGCACCAGACTGGACATTGCCATTTGAGTTAATGTGTGATGCCAGTGATCATGCCATTGGTGCAGTATTGGGACAGAGGCATGACAAGCTTCTGCATGTCATTTATTATGCCAGTCGCATTCTAAATGATGCACAGAAAAATTACACAACCACAGAAAAAGAACTACTTGCAGTGGTTTACGCCATTGACAAGTTCAGATCATACTTAGTAGGATCAAAAGTGATTGTGTATACTGACCATGCTGCTCTTAAATATCTACTCACAAAGCAGGATTCAAAACCCAGGCTCATCAGATGGGTATTGCTTCTGCAAGAGTTTGATATAGAAGTAAGAGACAGAAAAGGGACAGAGAACCAAGTGGCTGATCATCTGTCCCGGATAGAGCCAGCGGAAGGGACGTCCCTCCCCTTTCTTGAGATCTCTGAGACGTTCCCTGGTGAGCATCTATTTGCCATTCAGGAAGCACCATGGTTTTCCGATATTGCAAACTATAAAGCTGCACGGTTCATACCCAAGGAGTATAATAGAATACAAAAGAAGAAATTAGTCACTGATGCAAAGTACTACTTGTGGGATGAACCCTATCTCTTTAAGAGATGTGCAGACGGAATTATCCGTAGGTGTGTCCCCAGAGAGGAAGCACAGAGAATCCTATGGCATTGCCACGGATCTCAATATGGAGGCCATTTCGGAGGTGAGCGAACAGCCACCAAGGTCCTCCAATGTGGCTTCTATTGGCCCACACTCTATAAAGATTCCCGAGAGTTTGTACGTAATTGTGACAGTTGCCAAAGAGCTGGTAATCTGCCTCATGGTTACGCCATGCCTCAACAAGGAATCTTGGAAATTGAGTTGTTTGACGTATGGGGAATTGACTTCATGGGACCTTTCCCATCATCATACTCAAACACTTATATTCTGGTGGCAGTTGACTATGTATCAAAATGGGTTGAGGCTATTGCCACACCCACCAATGATACTAAAACAGTGCTGAAGTTCCTCCAGAAACATATTTTTAGCAGGTTTGGTGTCCCTAGAATACTAATCAGTGATGGGGGCACTCACTTCTGCAATAAACAGCTCTACTCTGCCATGGTTCGGTATGGAATTCGCCACAAGGTGGCCACTCCATATCATCCACAAACCAATGGGCAGGCTGAAGTCTCTAACAGAGAATTAAAGAGAATCCTGGAACGGACAGTAAATACCCGTAGAAAGGATTGGGCAAGGAGCTTGGATGATGCTCTGTGGGCTTACAGAACAGCATTCAAGACCCCTATAGGGACCTCTCCATACCAACTGGTGTATGGTAAGGCATGTCACCTGCCCGTGGAACTGGAACATAAGGCCTACTGGCAACCAGATTCCTAAACTTTGATGCCAAATTAGCAGGAGAAAAAAGATTGCTCCAGCTAAATGAGCTAGAGGAGTTCAGATTCACAGCTTTCAAAAATGCCAAGCTATATAAAGAAAAATAAAAAAAGTGGCATGACAGAAAGCTGTCATCTAGAATCTTTGAACCAGGACAGAAGGTTCTGTTGTTTAACTCTAGACTCAGGCTATTCCCCGGGAAACTGAAATTCCGGTGGAGGGGACCATACGTGATTACAAGTGTATCACCATATTGTTATGTGGAGCTTCAAGATATTGATTCTGATAAGAAGTTCATTGTTAATGGACAGAGAATCAAGCATTATCTTGAAGGCAACATTGAGCAAGAATGCTCAAGGCTGAAGCTAGATTAAAAGCTCAGCAGGGTCCAGCTAAAGACATTAAAGAAGCGCTTGTTGGGAGGCAACCCAATTTTTATTCATTTTCATGGTTGTTCATGTTTTATTAGGTTCATGATCATGTGGAGTCACAAAATAAATATTAAAAATTGAAAACGGAATCAAAAACAGCAGAAGAAAAATCACACCCTGGAGGAAGCATCTGTCTGGCGTTCAACGCCAGAACAGAGCATGGTTCTGGCGCTGAACGCCCAAAATGGGCAACATCCTGGCGCTGAACGCCCAGAACAAGCATGGTTCTGGCGTTCAACGCCAGAAATGGCTAGTAAATGGGCGTTGAACGCCCAAAATGGGCACCAACCTGGCGCTGAACGCCCAGAGTTGTGTGCAAGGGCATTTTGCAGGCCTAAATTGGTGCAGGGATGTAAATGCCTTGACACCTCAAGATCTGTGGACCTCACAGGATCATTTCAAGATCTGTGGACCCCACAGGATCCCCACCTTCCCTCCTCATAATCCTAGTTTTTTCTTTCCACATCTTCTTCTTCATCTATTCCCTCTTCTTTTGCTCGAGGGCGAGCAACATTCTAAGTTTGGTGTGGTAAAACAATTATGTGAAGGATCTATAGCTCAGTGGTAGAACATGTGACTGCAAATCAAGAGATACCTCAGGGGATGCACTTCCCTCCACATAATTATTGGAAGCAACTGAGGATAGAAATACCAAAAATCACTAGGAATCAAGCCACAAAGGCAAGGAAGAGACATAAAAGAGCTCAAGAACATCATTGGTGCCTCAAGAAGGAAATGCCATCATCACTAAGGTGGACTCGTTCCTTGTTCTTACTTTCTCTGTTTTTCGTTTTCTCTATGCTAAGTGCTTATCTATGTTTGTGTCTTCATTACATGATCATTAGTAGTAATTAGTGTCTAGTTTGATTTTATCCCCAATTAAGTTATAGTCTATTTTTCTTATCATCAACAAACATGAATAAAATAGTAGATCTTTTGAATAAGAGGTAATAAAATTTCGAGTTTTTAATAAGAAAAATTCTAATTAGTAACATGTGGTGGCAATGCTTTCTGTCTTCTGAATGAATGCTTGAACAGTGCATATGTCTTTTGAATTTGTTGTTTAAGACTGTTAAATATGTTGGCTCTTGAAAGAATGATGAACATGAGACATGTTATTGATAATCTGAAAAATCATAAAAATGATTCTTGAAGCAAGAAAAAGCAGCAAAGAACAAAGCTTGCAGAAAAAAATAATAAAAAAAAATAAAATAAAAATAAAAAAAATAAAAAGAAAAAGAAAAAGCAAGCAGAAACAGCCAATAACCCTTAAAACCAAAAGGCAAGGGCAAATAAAAAGGATCCCAAGGCTTTGAGCATCAGTGGATAGGAGGGCCTAAAGGAATAAAATCCTGGTCTAAGCGGCTAAACCAAGCTGTCCCTAACCATGTGCTTGTGGCGTGAAGGTGTCAAGTGAAAACTTGAGACTGAGCGGTTAAAGTCAAGGTCCAAAGCAAAAAGAAGAGTGTGCTTAAGAACTCTGGACACCTCTAATTGGGGACTTTAGCAAAGCTGAGTCACAATCTAAAAGGTTCACCCAATTATGTGTCTGTGGCATTTATGTATCCGGTGGTAATACTGGACAACAAAGTGCTTAGGGCCACGGCCAAGACTCATAGAATAGCTGTGTTCAAGAATCATCACACTGAAATAGGAGAATCAATAACACTATCTGAATTCAAAGTTCCTATAGATGCCAATCACTCGGAGCTTCAATGGATAAAGTGAGATGCCAAAACTGTTCAGAAGCAAAAAGCTACTAGTCCCGCTCATCTAATTAGAATCTGAGCTTCAATCAAAAACTCTGAGATATTATTGCTTCTCAACCTATTAGTCTTCTATTTTATTTGTCTAGTTGCTTGAGGACAAGCAACAGTTTAAGTTTGGTGTTGTGATGAGCGGATATTTTATACGCTTTTTGGGGTTAATTTCATATAGTTTTGAGTATGTTTTAGTTAGTTTTTAGTCTATTTTTATTATTTTTTAGGAAAAATTCATATTTCTGGACTTTACTATGAGTTGTGTGTTTTTCTGTAATTTCAGGTATTTTTCTGGCTGAAATTGAAGGAGCTGAGCAAAAATCTGATTCAGGCTGAAAAAGGACTGCTGATGCTGTTGGATTCTGACCTCCCTGCACTCAAAGTGGATTTTCTGGAGCTACAGAACTTGAAATGGCGTGCTTCCAATTGCGTTGGAAAGTCGACATCCAGGGCTTTCCAGAAATATATAATAGTCCATACATAGCACAAGGATAGACGACGTAAACTGGCGTTCAACGCCAGTCTTCTGCCCAATTCTGGCGTCCAGCGCCAGAAAAGGATCAAAAGCTGGAGTTGAACGCCCAAACTGGCATAAAAACTGGCGTTCAACTCCACAAATGGCCTCTGCACGTGAATTGCTTAAGTCTCAGCCCCATCACACACCAAGTGGGCCCCAGCACACACCAAGTGGGCCCCAGAAGTGGATCTCTGCATCATCCATCATAGTTTATCCAATTTTTGTAAACCTAGGCTACTAGTTTAGTATTTAAACAACTTTTAGAGACTTATTTTGTATCTCATGACATTTCAGATCTAAACTTTGTATTCTCTGACGGCATGAGTCTCTAAACCCCATTGTTGGGGGTGAGGAGCTCTGCTGTGTCTCGATGAATTAATGCAAGTATTTCTGTTTTCCATTCAAACACGCTTGTTCCTATCTAAGATGTTCATTCGCGCTTAACTGTGATGGAGGTGATGATCTGTGACATTCATCACCTTCCTCAAATCATGAACGTGTGCTTGACAACCACCTCCGTTCTATATACGATTGAATGAGTATCTCTTAGATTCCGTAATCAGAATCTCCGTGGTATAAGCTAGAACTGATGGCAGCATTCATGAGAATCCGGAAAGTCTAAACCTTGTCTGTGGTATTCCGAGTAGGATTCAAGGATTGAATGACTGTGATGAGCTTCAAACTCCTGAAGGATGGGCGTTAGTGACAGACGCAAAAGGATAGTAAATCCTATTCCAACCGGATCAAGAACCAACCGGTGATTAGCCGTGCTGTGACAGAGCGCGTGAGCGTAGTTTTCACTGGAAGGATGGAAGGTAGCCATTGACAACGGTGATCCACCAACACACAGCTTGCCATAGGAGGACGTGCGTGCGTGAACAAGAAGACAAAGGAAAGCAGAGATTCAGAAGACAAAGCATCTCCAAAACTCCAACACATTCTCCATTACTGCATAACAAGTAACTTTTAATTCATGCTCTCCTGGTTATTCGCAATTCACTTGATAAACATAATTGACTTCCTGACTAAGATTTACAAGATAACCATAGATTGCTTCAAACCAACAATCTCCGTGGGATTCGACCCTTACTCACGTGAGGTATTACTTGGACGACCCAGTGTACTTGCTGGTCAGTGGTACGAGTTGTGAAAAGTGTGATTCACAATTCGTGCACCAAACCCTTAGAAATACCACAATGGAAATGGGAGTAGATTACTATGGATTTCGTCATGGGATTGCCAAGGACCTCAACAGGACACGATACCATCTGGGTAATTGTGGACAGGTTGACAAAGTCAGCGCACTTCCTTCCGATTCGAGTTGACTATACTTTAGAAAGGCTAGAACGAATATATATTCAAGAAAACGTATGACTACATGGGATACCTTCGTAAATTATCTCAGATCAAGTTTCGAGGTTTACTACTAGATTTTGGGGAGATTTTCAGAAAGCGTTGGAAACAGAATTGCACACGAGTATAGCATACCATCCTCAGATAGACGGACAATCAGAGCAGACAATCCAGACGTTAAAAGACATGTTACGATTATGTATGATAGACAACCAAAGCAGCTGGGATAAGTATTTGTTGTTGGTCAAATTTGTCTACAACAACAGTTGCCAATAAAGTATCAGGATGGCACCATACGAAGCTCTCTACGAAAGAAGATGTCGGACACCATTGTGTTGGAATGACGATGGGGAAGCTAGTGTCTTAGGTCCAAACTTAGTGTACAAAACTACTGAGAAGATAAAGGAGATTCGTCGGAAGATTCAGACAGCACAAGGCCGTCAAAAGAGCTATACCGATAATAGACGTAGACCCTTAGAGTTTAGTGAGGGAAACCATGTCTTTCTAGAAGTAACTTCGACTACTAGAATAGGTAGAGCCCTTAAGACTCGGTCTAGTAGCTTATCAAATAGCCCTTCCTCCTTATTTGTCAAACCTTCATGATGTTTTTTTTATGTCTCGCAACTTAAGAAATATGTTCCCGATGAGAGTCACGTTTCACAACCAGAAACAATACAATTATAAAATGATTTGACATATCAAGCATCACCAGTTCAGATCATAGAAAGAAGTGATAAGCAGCTAAGAGGCAAGACTGTTCGCTTAGTCAAAGTAGCATGGGAACCAAGAGGAGAAGAAGAGCACACTTGGGAATTGGAAGATAAGATGAGAGCTGATTACCCGCATCTGTTCTCAGGTAACTGAAATTTTGAGGGCAAAATTTTCTTTTAGGAGGGTAGAATGTAAAAACCCTAATTTTCGAGTACATGAGATCTTTTCTGAAAGTACGGATTTTTTCGGAAGATTAGTAAAGGGAACACCTCTGTTATATCATCAAGCATCTCAATCCTCATTATCATTATGTCATCCTTAAGTTAGAACCTCCTCTGAGGCAAGCTCGATAATGCAATCGCGAAGAACCTTGTTTTTGAACCGTATCGGTTGGCAGTTTTGATTCTGATTTTCGTAAATAGTCTCTGTTTGACGAACCGGACTCGATTCATGAGAGGAAAGAGATAATAGTATAATATTATCATTATATTAGTATTAGAAAATGCTTGAATGACATTATAAGGTTACCTGGTCTGTTTTTGTTAAAAATAGAAAATCAGTTTAACTGGGTTTACGGTTTACTGGTGCAGCTTAGCACCAGCACTCTCTGATGAATTTAGCAATGCTAAGGCCTCATTATACATGTTCTATTCTCATAATAAATATGTTACTAGTGTCATTTATGCTAGTAGCTCAGAAAATAATTTTTAGAGTTGTTTTTACGAGTGTTCCGATAAACCTAGTTTTAGTAGTTGTACACCAGAGATATTTTAATATTATTTTAATCCACCTCCAAGCCAACCAATCACAACTCACCTTACACCCCCAAGACCTCCAAGGCTGTCTCATTTCATCATTTTGGCCGAAAATAACAAGAGAGAAAAGAGAGAAACTTTCATGAACACTTAATCTTCAAAGCTTGATTTCTTCTGAACTAAAACTCAAATCAAAACTCCGATTTTACCAAAATGATCCTCTTTCTTCCTCTACATAACCATGTAACTTATCAAGGATGGAAATAAGGTGAGATGGCTGTCTCTCTCCCATTTCAATTCGGTTTTCAAGGAAAACCATGCAAAACATGTGTTTTCTTGATGTTCGTCCTTAGGAATCATGCTTAAGTTGACTTGAGGGCCAAGAAACATGAATTTTCAGAAAGTCTAAGGTGAGATATCTCTTCCTAACATACTGAGTGAGATTTGGTCAGTTGAGAGTTTTTGGATTTAAAGTTGTTCTTGATGTGATTTAGGAGGAAAAAGTGCTTAAGGACCACCTGAAAGTTTAACCGAATTAGGAGCAGCAAAACCAGGTAGGGATTGACGAATTTAATCTTGATTGATTGTGTTTGAGTTGTGTGATTATGATATGGTTTGGCTGTGCTTGAAATTGATTGTTTGTATGAGTAATTCTTGTTGAAATTTTGGTGAAAATTTGATGAAATTTGATGAAATTCAAGCTATGAATGTGTGTTCTGGTGGCTGCTGGAAAACGAAATCCTAGAGCTTAAATTGAGGTTCAATTGGTGTTAAAATCATGTAGAAAAGATGGGGTTTTAGTGGCTGGAAATATATTTTGAATTTTGGTAAAAATCGGTTGCTGAAAAGACTGAAAAACGGGTAAAAACAGAGAAAGAATTTAAAGAATATACGAAGAACACGAAGAACTCTTTGAGTGTGGTGAAGAACATTGAAGAACACCTTTTAGGTCTTAGATAGGGCAAGGATGTAAAATTTTTGGTGTTTAAGGGGTTATATGGTAATTTCTGAAAGTTAGGGTGGTAAAAGTAGAAATATTAAAAGTTACGGGTGGTAAAAAGTGAATTTTAAAGGTTAAAAATAAAAGGTAAGTTAATTTTCGAAAATTTAGTATTAAAATAATAAATAATAATAAAATATTAATTAATAATATTTAATTAAAAATAATATTTTAATAAAAATAATAAAATAATGCGGAAAAGGCAGTTTTCTGTAAAAGCTTTAGAAAGACAACTTTAAGTGCAGAATCTCATAATTACCTTCATAAAACACTTAGGGAGTGGTAATAACATGATAGTGAGACAAAGATAAAGAAAGGATAAAAAGTTAAAGAAAAGATAAAAACCAAAGAAAAAGTCTGTAAAATTTTAATGACAGAAAAATAGATAGAGACTAGTGAACGAACTAGGGCAACTTAGTTAGTACTTGAGTTGCGACTAGGGTTAGGTGTTATAGTATAGAATTAATGAACCTATACCTGGGACAGGCTAACTATTCATACCGAAATTTACATAAGCTTTAAATACACATGTGAAACAGAGAAATCAGAGCAGAATAAAGTAACACAGAGCACAGAGTAACCAGAGTAAAGTAAAGAGATACAAAGAGAAAATAATAATATGATAAAGAGAAATGGTTTGAGCCAAGATATTGTAAAAGTGAAAGATGTAAAGTTTGTACAGTATGATTGAACAGAGAAAGAAAGAGGTATTGCATAAGAATGTGAAAATGATGATGAATAATGAGAATGATGATGAATGATGATAATGAGAATGATTATGTAATGATCTGCTGCGTGAAGGCAGTCAGATTGATAGTGGTACGACCACAGAACATTTTCCAGTGTTACACAGCTATTGAGAGCTGTACCTGCAACTGATAACCTGGGATCACTTGCAGAAGATATTAATTCATACACGGCTAAAATGCTGCACCTGTAAGGCAAGGATTGCTTACAGAGAATATGATTTCATACACGGCTGGAATGCCGCCACCTATAAGGCAGAGTTTGCTTACAGAGGATATGACGCATACGTCGGTTAGTGAGAACTGTACCTATGCTGACTGGAAAGCCATACCTATTTCAGCTGCTTCGGGTTATGTCGGGAGCGGTTAGAAACCGACAAATGAGCTCATTACCTGCGTTAGGGCTAGACATGCATCATACTTGGTTGCGCATTTCCTTTGTTATGATTGTGGTATGAATGTATGCTTTCCTTGTTTGCATTCCATTCTCTGCGCTTGTGTTATTTTCTTGTATTCTTCTGTTTGTGTTCTGCTATCTGTTTTCTCTATCTTCTCTACTTATCTGTGTTTTCTAATTACTGCTTCTTTGTATTCTGCTAATAGTCTGCTAAACAACATAGAATTAATGAACATAACTAATAACCTCGACCCTACTAAGAACTCCCCAGTTCTTACCCCTTCTCTCTTCCTTCCCCCTTCAGATGGAAGTAAGAGTACCTTACCATAGTTCGCTGATGACCATTCGCAAGAAGAGGATTCTGCTCTAGATAGTCTTCTGAGTCTAGGGTGAATATCGTTCTCTGATTATATGTATATACTGTGAGACCAGCCAACGTCTGCACCCCGTTCGTATGCGCACTTTAACCTAAATCCTGTGTACAAGATTTCTATTGTGTGGATACTTCATGAGGTACCAGAGAGACGTCCTGTGGAAAAGTCTGATCGTGCAGAGGAGTAGCAGATGATGTTCTATCTTTTGATGACGTTCCACCTGACTTGAGTTTTGAAGACCTAGAATGTACCTTCCCTCGCTTTAGTAGTTTAGAGGGACTAGGTGAGTATAGAGTCTAGGCTAGCCTAGGTGCCAGCTTAGGGACCTCTTGAACAGGTCAGGACCTGGGATGTTGTATGTATATACATGTATATAGATATTATTTAGCTATATCTAGGGGTGTTCTAACTAACAATCTATATTCTAATAAAGGCTGAATCACCGAATGTTGCCAACTACTTATGATGTATTTATGTGTGGTTGTTTATAACTATTTTATCTGTTATTATTTGTGAATTGATTATAAATAATTCTGTCTATTAATCTAAACGTTTTAAAAAAAAAATACACCTTGCAAATTAACTACGCTTTTAGCAACGAATCAGGCTCATATGATAAATAATAGATAATAATTAGGAAGACAAATTGGTAGCGCTCAGTTTCCGGTATGATCTAGACATATTGAAAATTGGGTCGTTACAGCTCCCACTTAGTTAACCCTTACTAAATAAAGGAAAGTCAAGTGGACCAATCAATTTGATCCTCAAGTCCTAGTCAACTCCTGTGGAAAGATTAGCTTTAGAGCGATCCAAATCAATCAGCGAGAATTCTAATTTTCAATCAACTGCTGAGTCTGATAATTCAAGTTAACACTTGAATTTAAATTTGAATTAAATTGAAAGCATCATAAATAGAATAAAACAATCATAAATCTAAAATACCTCAAATTATATTTAAATAAAGAAAATCAATTCTAACATGGAGTTCATAAGCCAAATTGAAAAGATAAATAACAATTAAAGTAATAGAATAAATAAAAGTAGAAAATAAAATAAAAGAACATTTAACCTGGAATGAAGAGAAGTAGCCTAATCATAATAGAAATCCTAAATCCTAATCCTAATCCTAAATCTTAATAGAGAGGAGAGAGCCTCTCTCTCCAAAAGCTACATCTAAAAACCTAAAATTGTGTATTATGGAGTTGTTCTCTTTATGAATGAATGGATTTCCCTACTTTATAGCCTATAATTTGTGTTTTCTGGGCCGAAAACTGGGAACGAATTCTGCCACGCTGATTTTCTGTAGAACGACACGTCCGCGTGATTCACAGACTTCTGTATCTTAAGTTATGACCGTTTGAGTGCGAAGAGGTCAGGTTGGACAGCTTAGCAATTTCTTCAACTTCTTGTATTCCTTCCACTTTTGCATGCTTTCTTTCCATCCTCTAAGCCATTCCTGCCCTGTAATATCTGAAATCACTTAACACACATATCAAGTCATCGAATGGTAAGAAGAGGGGATTAAACATAGCTAAATTAAGACCAAAGAAGCATATTTTCAACTATATCACGGAATTAGGAAGGATTTGTAAAACTATGCAATTAGTATGAATAAGTGAGCAGAGAATTGATAAAATCCACTCAATTGAGCACAAGATAAATCATAAAATAGTGATTTATCAACCTCCCCACACTTAAACATTAGCATGTCCTCATGCTAAGCTCAAGAGAAGCTATAAATAGTGAAGAGAAATGGTAGAGAGTATGAAATGCAACCTATCTATGTGAATGCAACTACATGCAAAATGTTTCTACCTACTTGGTTAAAAATAAACAAATCTTTTAAGAACAAATATAAACTGGACTTCACTAATTCAAATCACGAAATAAAGTACAAGCAAACTTGCAGAAGAAAATAGCTCGTGAAAGCTGGGAACAAGGAATCGAGCATCGAACCCTCACCGGAAGTGTATACACTCTAATTGCTCAGGTGTTTGAGGTTCGATTCTCTCAATTCTTTACTAATCTTGCTTTCTAAGGCTTGCTCTTCATCTAACAATCAACAAAAATTTGATGCATAAATACACATATCAAGAGGTCTTTTAAGGGTTGTAATGGGGTTAGGGTCAAGGTAGGATTGTATTTGGCCAAGTGGACTAAAATCTGAATCCTTAATTAACTTAAACTTTTCCACCTAAGTTAGGACAATCCATGTAATCATAATACAAAATCTAACTGCCCATTAACTATGTTTACCACATATTCATGCATCCCAACTTTAGTATAACTCATATGCATTGCTACCAACATTTACTTTGGGGTATTTTGTCCCCTTTTATTATTTGCTCTTTTTTTTCTTTTCTGTTTCTCTTTTTCTCTTTTTCTTCTTTTTTTTCTTTTTTATTTTGTTTTTTTAATTTTCGCAATGCATATGATTAAATTATTGAATGCATGAACATGTCCTAAACATTTCTTTCACATTTTCATAAAGATATACAACACCCAATTCTTAAACCAAATGTTTCCAAACCCACTTTTCCCCACACTTTATTCATCAGCTAGTCTAAGCTAACCAAGGATTCAAACTAAGGACATTATTGTTTTCTGCTTAGATTTAATGATGTGCTAAAGTAAAGAACAAAGGGGTAAAATAGGCTCAAAATTGGTTTGCAAGGGATAATGAAAGGTAAGGCCATATGTGTATGTAAGCTTAGTGAAATAAGGCCTCAATCATGTAAGTGTATGCATACATCAAACCATGGAAATACAGAATTAATCAAGACAAAGATCACAATTTTAGAGAGAAAAACACACATCAAAAATAAAATATTGGTTGATAAAATACAGCCAATGAAATAGGCTCAAAATCTCACTGGTTTTGTGTGTTCGAGCTCTAAACCATGTTCCAAAATAATATTTCTTCAAACAAGTTTAACAAAAATTTTAATTTAAATTAGTGAAATGCTATAAAAAGTTTCTTGAAAAAGAAAATATTACTTTAATCAAGTGGTAAAATATGCACAAAATCAAGCAAACATGCAATCAAAAACATGCAAATGCAACAATGAACAAACAAAGAAAATAAAATATTGGTGTTGAAAAGAAAATAACTAACCCATGGAGATCGGTATCAACCTCCCCATACTTAAAGATTGCACCGTCCTCGATGCATGCAGAGATGTATAAGTGGACGGGTGGTTCCGCAGCTAGTGTTCTTTTTGTTCCATTCCTTGCCGGTGGTTTGGAAGTAGCTTTCTCTTTACCCTTTTTGGTGGCCATCCTGAAAAGGGAAGATGTAAGTACATGTAAAGCTAAGGGTTCGAGCAAGGGAGGGGATAGTATAGGTGATAATCAATGCACGGTAAAAAAGGATGTCGTTAACACATGGTCATGACTACATGTGAAAAGTTCATCAATGGAAATATAGCAAGTGCATGTGAGGGCAATTAAATGCAAGATGTTTATTGGCATACCCGCAAAGGCATGAGTAGCATAGATCAAGCAATAAATGTCCAAGTTTGATTATCAACCCTTTCAAACTAACAATCTGTTTGTATTGACAATTATATTTAATCAATAAAATATAAAAGGGGTTTTGTGAAAAATAGGCATTAGAGTAGTAGAATAGAATAATTTAAAATAATTCGCAATGCCATATGAGCTTTTTCACAAACACATAGAATGCATGATAAAGATGTTATGGAAAGTATAAATCTGAACATGCAAACAACCGTTAAGAAATAATATTAATTGTCAAACAATTTCACAATAATCCACAAGCAAAATATAAGAGAAAATAATCACCCAATTAAATTTCTAACACCAATTAAAGGAATAAAAAAAGAAAGAAAAAGAAAATATAGATAATAAAAGTGAAAAGAAAAAGAAGAAGAAAAAATAATAAAGAAAAAGTAAAAAGTAAAGAAAGAAATAAAAGATCCTTGATAATGGATGTGAAAAATAAGGAAGGAGAAAGTAAAAAGCGAGAAAGAATAAAAAAGGAAGAAGAGAGAAGAAAGAAATAAGAAGGGAAAGAAAAGATTTGGATTTGGGGAAGAAAAGATAAAATATCAGGCGCTGATTTGGATAAGTTGTGCGTCGCTTGTGACGCGGACGCGTGGGTCACGCGATCGCGTGGTGTGTGATAAGTTCAAGTGACGCGGACGCGTGGGTCATGCGATCGCGTGGCCTGATTTGTGCTATTGGCATGAGTGCTGCCTCGTGTACGTATAACTCTCTGTTTTATACGTATTTTGCCAAAAATTTGGGTGACGCGTGCGCGTGGGTGACGCGCACGCGTGAATGGCCATACTTTGAAAAATGACATGAACGCGTAGGGCACGCGTTCGCGTGGTAGGGCTTGTGCTTCCAGCATCATTCCAGCCCCACTCCATCATAACTCTCTGCCATACACATTTTTACGTCGATTTTGCAGGGTCACGCGTGCACATGGGAAGGAGTAGGATTGATTGGATGAAGACAGCAGGAAAGCAGAGATCAGAGGAACGAAAGCATCTCTATACGCTTATCTGAAATTCTCACCAATGAATTACATAAGTACCACTATCCTATTTTATATTTTATTTATTTTCATCCACTATAATTTCTTAATACAATTTAATCCGCCTGACTGAGATTTACAAGGTGACCATAGCTTGCTTCAAGCCGACAATCTCCGTGGGATCGACCCTTACTTTCGTAAGGTTTATTACTTGGATGACCCAGTGCACTTGCTGGTTAGTTGTACGAAGTTGTGAAACAGATATAAGATCATGAATGTGTGTATTGAGTTTTTAGCGCCGTTACCAAGGAATGGAATGATCACGATTTCGCACACCAAGTTTTTGGCGCCGTTGCCAGGGATTGTTCGAGTTTGGACAACTGACGGTTCATCTTGTTGCTCAGATTAGGTAACTTTATTTTAATTTTAACCTTTTTGATTTTATTATTCTTATTTTCGAAAAAAAAAATATTTCTTCTTTTTCGTTTTTACCAAAATAATTTTCGAAAGTCCAAAAAAATTAACAAAATCATAAAACCAACAAATATTTTGTGTTTCTTGTTTGAGTCTAGAGTCAAGTTTTAAGTTTGGTGTCAATTGCATCTTTTTAATTTTCTAAAAATTATTTTTGAAAATTTCATGCATTGCATTCTTCATGATCTTTAAGTTGTTCTTGGCCAGTCTTCTTGTTTGATCTTCATATTTTCTTGTTTTGTGTCTTTTCTTGTTTTTCATATGCATTCTTGAATTCTTAGTATCTAAAAATTAAAAATCTTTAAGTTTGGTGTCTTGCATGTTTTCTTTTCTTGAAAATTTTTCAAAACAAGTTCTTGGTATTCATCTTGACATTCAAAGTGTTCTTGGTGTTCATCTTGACATTCATGGTGTTCTTGCATGCATTGTGTGTTTTGATTCATAATTTTTATGTTATGAGTCTTTTTCATGTTTTTCTTTTTCTTCATTAAAAATTAAAAAATAAAAAAAATATGTTTCCCTTTTTCACTCATAAATTTTCGAAAATTTGAGTTGACTTTTTCAAAACTTTTTAAAATTTAGTTGTTTCTTATGAGTCAAGTCAAATTTTCAATTTGAAAATCCTATCTTTTTCAAAATCTTTTTCAAAAATCAAATCTTTTTCATTTTTTCTTATTTATTTTCGAAAATTATAAAAATATTTTTCAAAAATCTTTTTCTTAATTCTATCTCATAATTTTAAAAAATATTACTAACAATTAATGTGATTGATTCAAAAATGTAAAGTTTGTTACTTGCCTAATAAGAAAGGTTCAATCTTTAAATTTTAAAATCAAATCTTTTTGTTTCTTGTTAGTCAAGTAATCAACTTTAATTTTCAAAATCAAATCTTTTTAAATTTTTTTTTCAAACCTTTTTCAAAATAACTTTCAATCATATCTTTTTTAATTTCAATGATATCTTTTTCAAAATCAAATTTAAAAATCTTTTCTAACTTCTTTTCTAACTTCCTATCTTTTCAAAATTTGACTTTCAAATCTTTTTCAATCAATCTTATCTTTTTGTTTCAATCACATCTTTTTCAAATTTCAATCTTATCTTTCCAAAATTTGATTTTCAAAATCTCTTAACCACTTAACTTTTTGTTTGATTCTTATCTTTTTCAAAACTGCCCAACTAACTTTCTACCTTTAATTTTCGAAAATCCCTCCCTCTTTTTTTCAAAATTCCTTTTTAATTAACTAATTATTTTAAATTTTAATTTTTAATGTAATTTCAAACTTTAATTTTCGAAATTTAACTTTAATTTTTAATTTTTATTTTAATTAATTTTCGAAATTCTCTCACCTTTCATCTCCTTCTATTTATTTATTCATCTACTAACACTTCTCTTCCACCCAAAAATTCGAACCCCATCCTCCTCTCTGTGTTCGAGTTTTTCCTCTTCTCTTCCTTACATTACATTCTTCTCTTCTTGTACTCACATAAAGAAATCTCTATACTGTGATATAGAGGATTCCATATTTTCTGCTTTCTTCTTCTTTTTCATATGAGCAGGAACAAGGAATGGGCATTCTTGTTGAAGCTTATCCAGAACCTGAAAGGACTATGAAGAGAAAACTAAGAGAAGCTAAAGTACAACAATCCAGAGACAACCTTACTGACATTTTCGAACAAGAAAAGGAGATGGCAGACGCACCTAACAACAATAATGCAAGGAGGATGCTTGGTGACTTTACTGCACCTAATTCCGATTTACATGGAAGAAGCATCTCCATCCCTGCCATTGGAGCAAACAACTTTGAGCTGAAACCTCAATTAGTATAAATAGAACTTTTTACTATTGTATTGAGACTGTATTAGCATTTTATGTTACATTTAGAGGCTAGCCATTCGGCCATGCCTAGACTTTTCTCTCTTATGTATTTTCTACGGTGGAGTTTCTACACCTCATAGATTAAGGTGTGGAGCTCTATTGTTCTTCATGAATTAATGCAAGTACTATTGTTTCTCTTTCAATTCACGCCTACTTCTTCTCCAAGATATACTCTCGTACTTAATTCAGTTAAGTCAGAATGAAGGGGTGACCCGTGACAATCACCCACTATCTTCATTACTCGCTTAGCCAAGATCCGCGTGCCTGACAACCATAAGCGGTCTACATGATGTTCAACGTAGTCATTGGATGACAGCCGGAGTATATTCTCTTGGGTCTCTGATCTAGGGACCGAGTCCGGAAGATTAGAACCTTCGTGGTATAGGCTAGGACTAATTGACAGCATTTCTGAGATCCGAAAAGTCTAAACCTTGTCTGTGGTATTTCGAGTAGGATCTGGGAAGAGATGACTGTGACGAGCTTCAAACTTGCGAATGTTGGGCGTAGTGACAGTATGCAAAAGCATAAAGAGATCCTATTTCGACACTAGTGAGAACCCACAGATGATTAGCCATGCGGTAGCTGTACCTGGTATTTTTCATCCGAGATGAGAAATCCGACAGTTGATTAGCTGTGCAGAAACCGTACCTGGTATTTTTCATCCGAGAGGATCATACAGCTTGCCATGGAAGGGAGCACGCATGATTAGAAGAAGACAATAGGAAAGCAGAGGTTCAGAAGCAACAAAGCATCTCCAAACGCTTATCTAAAATTCCCACCAATGAATTACATAAGTATCTTTATCTTATTTTATGTTTTATTTATCTTTTAATTATCAAAACCTCATAACCATTTGAATCCGCCTGACTAAGATTTACAGGATGACCATAGCTTGCTTCAAGCTGACAATCTCCATGGGATCAACCCTTACTCACGTAAGGTATTACTTGGACGACCCGGTGCACTTGCTGGTTAGTTGTGCGGAGTTGTGAAAAGTGTGATCACAATTTCGTGCACCAAGTTTTTGGTGCCGTTGCCGGGGATTGTTCGAGTTTGGACAACTGACGGTTCATCTTGTTGCTTAGATTAGGTAATTTTATTTTATGTTTAAAGCTTTTTATTTTTATTTTCGAAAAATTCAAAAAAAAAAATATGTTTTTAGTTTTCGAAAAATTCATAAAAATTTGTAAGAATGAATTCTAGAGCTTCTTGAGATATGTTGAAGCCTGGCTGGGTTTTAAGCCATGTCTAATCTTTTGGACCGAGGTTTCCACTTTCCATTGTAGAAAGGACATGTCTGTATTTGTTCTGCTAAAGCTTGGCTAGTCATTTGGCCATGTCTAATTCTTTTGGACTCAAGCTTTAGACTAACATTGCATGAATCTTGGAATTCTTATTAAAAATTTTGAATTTCTTTAATTTCTTTTTTCAAAAATTTTTTCGAAAAATATACAAATTTTTTTTTAATAAAACCATAAAAACCAAAAATTGTGTTTCTTGTTTGAGTCTAGTGTCAAATTTTAAGCTTGGTGTCAACTGCATGTTTTTAATTTTTCAAAAATTCATATATTGTGTTCTTTCTTGATCTTCAAGTTGTTCTTGTTGATTTTCCTTATTTGATCTTTAAATTTTCTTGTTGTGTGTCTTTTCTTGTTTTTCATATGCATTTTCGAATTATTAGTGTCTAAAGTTTAAAAATTTCTAAGTTTGGTGTCTTGTATATCTTTCTTTTCTTAAAAATTTCAAAAAAATATGTTCTTGAGGTTCATCTTGATTTTCAAATTGTTCTTGGTTTTCATCTTGACATTTAAAATGTTCTTGCATGTATTTTTTGTTTTGATCTTAAATTTTCATGTTTTGTGTCATTTTGTTGTTTTTCTCTTTCTTCATTAATTCAAAAAAATAAAAAATAATATCTTTTCCTTATTTTACTCATAAATTTCGAAATTTTGGGTTGACTTAGTCAAAAATTTTTAAAATTTAGTTGTTTCTTGTTAGTCAAGTCAAAATTTCAATTTAAAAATTTCTATCCTTTCAAATCTTTTTCAAAATCAAATCTTTTTCATTTTTCTTTCATATTTTTCGAAAATTCTTCAAAATGAATTTTCAAAATCTTTTTCTTATTTTTATTTAATATTTTCGAAAACTTTACTAATAATTTAATGTTTTGATTCAAAAAATTTCAAGTTTGTTACTTTCTTGTTAAGAAAGGTTCATTCTTTAAATTTTATTTCTTTTCTTAAATTTCGAATTCTAACTTATAAATTAAATAAAAACAAAAATATTTTTCTTTTCTTTTAAGTAATATTCGAATACTCTCTCTCAAAGGAATCTCTATACTGTGACATAGAGGATTCCTCTTCTTTCTTTGTTCTCTTCTTTTTCATATGAGCAGGAACAAGGATAAGAACATTCTTGTTGAAGCTGATCTTGAACCTGAAAGGACTCTGAAGAGGAAGCTAAGAGAAGCTAAAGCACAACACTCTGGAGAAGACCTTTCAAAAATTTTCGAAAAAGAAGTAAACATGGCAGCCAAAAACAACAACAATGGTGGAGATGCAAGGAAGATGCTTGGTGACTTTACTGCACCAACTTCCGACTTTCGTGGAAGAAGCATCTCAATTCCTACAATTGGAGCAAACAACTTTGAGCTTAAGCCTCAATTTGTTTCTCTAATGCAGCATAATTGCAAGTTTCATGGACTTCCATTGGAAGATCCTCATCAGTTCTTAGGTTAATTCTTGCAGATCTGTGACACTGTTAAGACCAATGGAGTTGATCCCGAGGTCTATAGACTTATGCTTTTCCCCTTTGCTGTGAGAGATAGAGCTAGGATATGGTTGGACTCACAACCTAAAGAAAGCCTGAACTCTTGAGGAAAGTTGGTCAATACTTTCTTGGCCAAATTCTTTCCACCTCAAAAGATGAGAAAGCTTAGAGTAGAAGTCCAAACCTTCAGACAAAAGGAAGGTGAATCCCTCTTTGAAGCTTGGGAAAGATACAAGCAATTGATCAGAAGGTGTCCTTTTGACATGCTTTTAGAATGGAGCATCCTATGTATATTCTATGATGGTCTGTCTAAATTGTCCAAGATGTCCTTGGATCACTCTGCTGGCGGATCTCTTCATCTGAAGAAGACGCCTGCAGAAGCCCAGGAATTCATTAAGATGGTTGCAAATAACCAGTTCATGTATACTTCTGAAAGAAATCCTGGGAATAATGGGATGACTCAGAAGAAAGGAGTTCTTGAGATTGATACTCTGAATGCCATATTGGCTCAGAACAAAATATTGACTCAGTAAGTCAATATGATTTCTCAGAATCTGACTGGAATGCAAGTTGCATCCGGCAGTACTAAAGAAGCCTCCTCTGAAGGAGAAGCTTATGACCTTGAGAATCCTGCAATGGAAGAGGTGAATTACATGGGAGAATCCTATGGAAAACACTTACAATCCTTCATGGAGGAATCATCCTAATTTCTCATGGAAGGATTAACAGAAGCCTCAACAAGGCTTCAATAATAATGGTGGGAGAAATAAGTTTGGCAATAGCAAGCCTTTTCCATCATCTTCTCAGCAACAGATAGAAAATTCTAAGCAGAGCCTCTCTGACTTAGCAACCATAGTCTCTGATCTATCTAAGACCACTCTCAGTTTCATGACTGAAACAAGGTCCTCTATCAGAAATTTGGAGGCACAAGCGGGTCAGCTAAGTAAAAGAGTTACTGAAATCCCTCCTAATACTCTCCCAAGCAATACAGAAGAGAATCCAAAGAGAGAGTGCAAGGCCATCAATATACCCAAAGTGGCCGAACCTATAGAGGAGGAAGACGTAGTGATTTCCAGTGAGGAAGACCTCAATGGACGTCCACTGACCACTAACGAGTTCCCTAATGAGGAACCAAAGGAATTTGAGGCTCATATAGAGACCATAGAGATTCCACTGAACTTACTGTTGCCATTCATGAGCTCTGCTGAGTATTTCTCCTCTGAAGAGGATGAAGATATTGTTGAAGAGCAAGTTGCTTAGTATCTAGGAGCAATCATGAAGCTGAATGCCAAGTTATTTGGTAATGAGACTTGGGAGGTTGAACTTCCATTGCTCATCAATGAATTGAATGCCTTGGTTCGACTGAAATTACCTCAGAAGAAATCGGATCCCAGAAAGTTCTTAATACCTAGTACCATAGGTACCATGACCTTTGAGAAGGCTCTGTGTGACCTGGAGTCAGGAATAAACCTCATGCCACTCTCTGTAATAGAGAAACTAGGGATCTTTGAGGTACAAGCTGCAAGAATCTCACTAGAGATCACAGACAAATCAAGGAAACAGGCTTATGGACTTGTAAAGGATGTCTTAGTAACAGTTGAAGGCCTGTACATCCCTGCTGAATTCATAATCCTAGACACTGGGAAGGAAGAGGATGAATCCATTATCCTTAGAAGACCCTTCCTAGCCACAACAAGAGCTCTGATTGATGTGGATAGAGGAGAGTTAGTCCTTCAATTGAATGAGGACTACCTTGTGTTTAAGGCTCAAGGATCTTCTTCTGTAACCATGGAGAGAAAGCATGAAAAGCTTCTCTCAATACAGAGTCAAACAGAGCCCCCACACTCAACTTCTAAGTTTGGTGTTAGGAGGCCACCATTAAGCTCTGAGTCTCTGTGAAGCTCTCTAAGAGCTCACTGTCAAGCTATTGATATTAAAGAAGCGCTTATTGGGAGGCAACCCAATGTTATTTAATTATTTTTATTTTTATAGACATTTGTTTTCCATTGTCATGTTATGTTTTCTTTAGGTAGATGATCATGTGGAGTCACAAAAACAGCTGCAGAATTAAAGCAGAATCAAAAACATCGTCAAAAATAGCACACCCTGGAGGATAGGCTTACTGGTGTTTAAACGCCAGTAAGGATAGCAAAATGGGCGTTTAACGCCCAGTCTGGCAGCATTCTGGATGTTAAACACCATAATTGGCAGACAGACTAGCGTTTAATGACAGAAAAGGGTGTCTGGTGTTTGGCTGGCGTTAAACGCCAGAATTGGCAGACAGACTGGCGTTTAACGCTAGAAAAGGGCATCAGCCTGGCGTTTAACGCCAGAAAAGGTAGCAGAGAAGGCGTTAAACACCAGAAATGGCACACAGTGGGCGTTTAAACGCCAGAAAGGTGCAGAGACCAGAATTCTTTGACACCTCAGGATCTGTGGACCTCACAGGATCCCCACCTACCCCACATCCCTTTATCTCCTCTTCACACCTTTCCATAACACTCTTCCCTAAATACCCTTGACCAATCACATCAACACCTATTCCCCTTCACCTATCAACTCCTACCCTCTTTCCCACACTCTCTTCACCACTCACATCTATCTACTACTCCCCAAAAACCCATCATAAAACCCCACCTACCTCACCATTGAAATTCAAAACATTTCCCTCCCAAACCCAACCCCTTCATAAATACCCCTCCTTAACACCTTCAATTTCACACATCATACACACTTAAACCCCCTTAGGTCGAACCCATAATCCCCCTCCATCTCCTTCATTTCTTCTTCTTCTCCTCCTTTCTTTCTTCTTTTGCTCGAAGATGAGCAAAACTTTTATGTTTGGTGTGGAAAAAGCTCTGCTTTTTGTTTTTCCATAACCATTAATGGCACCTAAGGCCGGAGAAATCTCTAGAAAGAGGAAAGGGAAGGCAATTGCTTCCACCTCCGAGTCATGGGAGATGGAAAGATTCATCTCAAACGTCCATCAAGACCACTTCTATAAAGTTGTGGCCAAGAAAAAGGTGATCCCCGAGGTCCCCTTCATGCTCAAAAAGAGTGAATATCTGGAGATCCGACGTGAGGTTTGAAGAAGAGGTTGGGAAGCTCTCACCAACCCCAACCAACAAGTCAGAATCTTAATGGTTCAAGAGTTTCTATGCTAATGCATGGGTCACTAAGAACCATGATCAAAGTGTGAACCCTAACCCAAAGAATTGGCTCACAATGGTTTGGGGAAATACTTTTATTTTAGTCCGGAAATTGTAAGGTTGCCATTCAACTTGCCAATAATGAGAGGAGATCCTCATCCTTTCCTAGAAGGGTCAACTTTGATCAAAGGTTGGACTAAGTCCTCATGGTCATCTGTATGGAAGGAGCTCAATGGAAGAGAGACTCCAATGGTAAGCCGATTCAACTAAGAAGACTTGACCTCAAGCCCGTGGCTAGAGGATGGTTAGAGTTCATCCAACGCTCTATTATTCCTACTAGCAACCGGTCTGAAGTAACTGTAGACCGAGCTATCATGATCCACAGTATCATGATTAGAGAGGAAGTAGAAGTTCATGAGATAATATCTCTAGAACTATACAAGGTGGCTGACAAGCCCTCCACTTTGGCAAGGTTAGCCTTTTCTCATCTCATCTGTCACCTATGCAATTCAGCTGGAATTGTCATAGAGGAAGACATCCTCATTAAAGGAGACAAGCCCATCATTAAGAAGAGAATGGAGCGAACAAGAGAGCCCACTCATGGACCTCAACAAGATCATGAGGAAATTTCTCATCAAGAAATCCCTGAGATACCTCAAGGGATGCATTTTCCTCCACATAACTATTGGGAGCAACTCAACACCTCTTTAGGAGATTTGAGTTCTAACATGGAGCAACTAAGAATGGAGCACCAAGAGCACCCCATTATCCTCAATGAAATCAGAGAGGACCAAAAGGCCATGAGAGAGGAGCAACAAAGGCAAGGAAGAGACATAGAGGAGCTCAAGCACTCCATAGGATCTTCAAGAGGAAGAACTAGTCGACGTCACTCTTTAATTTCCTTGTTTTTATTTTTCTATTTTTTTATTTCTATGCCATATGTTTTGTCTATGTTTGTGTCTTAAAGCTATGAATATTCCATGAGTCTTTCACCTTTCTTAAAATGAAAAATGTTTTCTGAAAAAGAAAAAGAAGTACATGAATTTCGAATTCTACCTTGAAATTAGTTTGATTATTTTGATTTGGTGGCAATACTTTTTGTTTTCTGAATGAATGCTTGAACAGTGCATATTTTTTATAGTGAAATTCATGAATGTTAAAATTGTTCGCTCTTGAAAGAATAATGAAAAAAAAAAGAGAAAAGTTATTGATAATCTGAAAAATCATAAAATTGATTCTTGAAACAAGAAAAAGCAGTGAAAAACAAAGCTTGCGGAAAAAAAAAGAAGGAAAAAGAAAAAGCGAGCAGTAAAAGCCAATAGCCCTTTAAACCAAAAAGCAAGGGTAAAAATGATCCAAGACTTTGAGCATTAATGGTTAGGAGGGCCGAAAGGAATAAAATCCTAGCCTAAGCGGCTCAAACAAGCTGTCCCTAACCATATGCTTGTGGTGTGAAGGTGTCAAGTGAAAAGTTTGAGACTGAGTAGTTAAAGTCGTGATCCAAAGAAAAAAGAGTGTGCTTAAGAACTCTGGACACCTCTATCTGGAGATTCTAGCAAAGCTGAATCACAATCCGAAAGGGTTCACCCAGTTAAAGTGTCTGTGGCATTTATGTATCCGGTGGTAATACTGGAAAACAAAGTGCTTAGGGTCACGGCCAAGACTTTGAAAGCTGTGTTCAAGAATAAAAAAAGAACTGAACTAGGAGAATCAATAATATCATCTGAATTCCAAGTTCCTAAAGATGCCAACCATTCTGAGATTCAATGGATAGTGAGATGCCAAAATCATTCAGAAGTAAAAAGCTACTAAGTCCCGCTAATCTAATTAAAATTGAGCTTCATTGGAAACTCTGAGATTTATTGTATCTTACTCTTCTTTTTATCCTACTGTGCTTTTAGTTTGTTGGGGACAAGCAACAGTTTAAGTTTGGTGTTGTGATGAGCGGATATTTTATACGCTTTTTAGCATTGTTTTGATATAGTTTTTAGGATATTTTGTTTAATTTTTGTTAAGTTTTCATAGGTTTCAGTGTTAAATTTATATTTTTGGATTCTACTATGAGTTTGTGTATTTTTGTGTAATTTTAGGTATTTTCTGGCTGAAATTGAGGAGATGGAGTAAAAGTTTGATTCAGAGACAGAGAAAGCACTGCAGATGTTGTCCGGATCTGACCTCCTTGCACTCAGAAGAGCTTTTCTAGAGTTGCAGAAGTCCAAATAGAGCGTTCTTAATGGCTAGGGAAAGCCGACTTCTAGAGCTTTCTAGCAATGTTTAATAGTTCATACTTTGCTTTAGAATAGAAGGCCTGAAACGGGCGTCCAACGCCAGCTTCCTGCCCTATTCCAGGCGTTTAGCGCCCAAGGAGAAGAGACCAGCGTCCAAACGCCCAAAGAGGAGACCCTAGCCAGCGTTCAATGCCCTAGAGGCCTCATAGCACGTGGATCTCATTAAAGCTCAGCCCAAACACTCACCAAGTGGGCCCCAGAAGTGGATTTTAGCACTAAAAGACTGTTTTACCCTTTCTTATGTAATCCTTAGTTATTAGTTTAGTATTTAAGGGATATTTTACATAATCATATGGACTTCTATGCCATATTTTTCGTTTTATCATTGTATTTTCTAATAGTATGAGTTTCTAAACCTCCTAGGTTGAGGGGAAGAACCCTGCTGAGCTTTATGGATTAATAAAAGTATTACTATTTTTCTTCAATCCGTATTTGATTTAATTCTAAGATGTATTTTCGTTCTTCAACATGATGAACAGGATGACCCGAGACAATCATCTTCGTTCTTCATACTAAGACCGCGTGCCTGACAACCACCCGTGTTCTTCTTGGGTTTGTGTGAATGAATACTTAAGTGGAAAGTATTGAACCACCAGCTTGACTATACATCTCTTAGATGGCTAATCCACGACTTCGTTGGGGACTTCTCGAGACACCAGTTCAGCCGAGGTATGGGGAGATTAGGGTCTCTGTGGTAGAGGCTAGAACCAACGCGCAATATCCTCTGATCTAGAAGATTTGACATTGTCTGTGGCGTTTTGAGTAGGATCACCAAAGAGAATAAACTGCAGGAACATCACCCTCAATCAGAATGGATCCGCACTAACCCTGGGGTTCAGATCTGGAGAAATAATGGCGGCTGCTCAAACCAGCGTCAATCACATACAGCCTGCCATAGAAGAAATCATTCACAATTGAAGAAGACAGTAATACCAGAGTTAATCCAAAAGGACAAAGCATCTCCAGACCTTAACCACCTTCTTATCATAGTTTACACGACTTCTGAGTTCTGATTACCCTTTTTCATTCCTTTTATGCTTTTAACCAAATTCAAACCAATAACTCTTCTATCCACTTAACTAAGATCTGCAAGATAACCATAGCTTGCTTCAAACGACAATCTTCGTGGGATCGACCCTAACTCGCTCAGGTATTACTTGGATGACCCAGTGCACTTGCTGGTTGATAAACACCATTTTTAGGGTTTATCATGTTCTTAATTGAGTAGATTTTATCCATTATTCTCACACTTATTCATAGAATTTGCATGTTTTATATTTTCCTTCCTAATTCTGTGATATAGTTGAAAACATGTTTCTTGGGCCTCTAAACTGTCAATTTTAATTACCATTTATTACCATTTGATGCCGTGATCTATGTGTTAAGTGTTTGCAGGCTTTATAGGGCAGTAATAGCTTAGAGGATGGAAAGAAAACATGCAAAAGTGGAAGGAACGCAAGAAAATGAAGTTTTGAGAAGCTGGCAGCACTACAAGAAAAACACCCATTCAGGTACACTTGAAAAGTGTAGCCAAAAGTGAAAAAAAATGATGCCTTAGGCTACGGCTACGCTTTTTGGGGTGATTCCTATTCGGCCGTTGCCTACTCTCAAAGGCTACGCTTTTCTGCACCAAGGGCTACGCTTTTGGCTTTTGGGAATAGGGTGCGCTTTTCAAGTGATACTGTCTAGGACCAAAGGCTACGCTTTTCAGCTTCCATTTTACCAGAATAGGCTATGCTTTTCAGTGCTACTGCATCACCTGTAAAGCATAGCCACATTGTATACTATAACTACTCTATATAAGTATAGCCTTAGGTCCCTCATTGTTTTTTTTTTTTTAATTTTCTGTATAACCATAGCTACTCTATATAAGTATAGCCTTAGGTTCCTCATTATTTTTTTATTTTCTATATATATATATATATATATATATATATAATTTTTTGTACATAATATTTAGTAATATGATTACATATATAATTCTGTATTTTTAATTAAACGAGTTAAATATTATAAAATAAAAATAAATACATAATTATACTAAATAATTTCTTTAAATAATAAAAATTATCTATAAATTAAATATATTTATAATGATCCAAATGTACTAATATTCATACATCTCACACTAAATTAAACATAGCCATATCAAAATAGACATGAGACCACTTAAAATTTACTACTAATACTCTACGGAAAACTAAAATATTATATTCTATATGAGTATCTTCTAATAAAAGTAATTACTCTACCATACATGTATTCATTCTCAATATTACTCCATCTTAACCCATAAACCACAATGATAAACAGCTTAATCTTCATTATCATCCTCAATATTATCCTGCACAATTATATAGAAAAGTAATTAAAAAATATTTATAATGATATTCGCAATTATAAAAATTAAAAAATCAAACTGAAAATAGTTGTATAAATTATCAAAACTATGTCAACCTAAAAAATAAAGTTAGCACAATTCTTGGTGCTGCTTCAGTTAGCATAACTCTAATAATCTTTATATGACTTCAAGTATGAGAAGCTCCCAACAATATAAACAGGTGCACAAATCCAGGCACAAATTCAAAAGTACAAAAAAAAAAAAAACAGAAATTCTAGCAAACAAAAGTGCACAAAACTAGAATTACAACAACCAGAATTGCACAAACAATTTTCAGCCATAAGAATATAACTTCAAGTGTTAAAGTGTCAATAAAGCCAACAACATATGATTTTCAGCCATAGCAATTAACTTAACCATATGCAAATATAAGAGGTATAACATATTATACATATACCTAATATATTATACATATAAAAAAAGGGGCAAAAGAAATCCTAATATATTATTATTTATTTTAAATAGGAATCCTAAAGTGTACTTTGGTTTTGGTTTTGCAACTGCGTTCTAAGAATTTAATTTTATATGATTTTTTAAAAACCGGCTACTGATTTAGTATACTTCAGAAAAACAGCAAGCAGTAACCAACTTAGAAAAATCATATAAAATCCATCTTTGATTGGATTCTCCTAAAGTTTGGTGTGGTTAAACCAGACTTACCCATCTTTCACCCAGTTTAAGTCCCAGAGTATTTTCGCTTTTCTAGAAAAAGTTATGCCTCTCGAAATATGGTTTTGTTTTAAGGAAAGGGTGCTGTCGCAGCAGTGAACAGCCCTGCTTCCAGAAGACATAACTTTCTCTATAAAATTCGAATTGTCCTAAAATTTGGATATAAAATACTAAACATCTTAATATTTCATTATTCTTTAGTTTCATCTCCATAGAGTTTCAGAGTATTGAAATATGTGGTTTTGAAGTTGCTGTTCCAGAATTCGTACAGCATTTTTTCTGCAGAAAATGACCATTTTCTAAAAATCATATCTTCCAAACCACACATTGGAAAATTCTGAAATTTTAGGAGAATAATCTAGAAATCTCAAGGTTTCATAGAAAAATAATTTCACTCATTTTGAGTGGCTAGATTACTCCCAGTTTTGTTCAAAAATTGCTGCCCAAAACTGCATAATTCTGCAACATGTAACCTCGGGTTTTGAGAGGTCAAAAATTGATTACTAGCTTTTCACTCACTCTAACCTTGCATTCTAACTTTCTTTTACCTATTGTAACTTGTTGGAAAGATTAAATCAGCCCCAAGTGCTCAGGATTAATAAATCACCATTTTTTGTCACTTTTCACGTTTAAGCATACTCATATGAAATCAACAATTTCTGGATTACTCAACATAGCAATCGAGCCACAATTCACTCAAGTAATTCACATATATTATCATCAATTTACTGCATCATATATAACAAATAGACCAACATCATCTCAAATAATCATTAGCATGTATCATCAATTAATTAAAGTTTCATAAGTGCCAGTCTTGTGTAAAAAAGTAAAAATAGATTATAATCAAAACTAATATTTTTAAGCTAAAAAACAGCTCATAGACGAAAATAATGTTTTGAAGTTTATGATTCTAAGAAAAAGCTCACTATTTTTGAATTGTAACGATTTTACCAATTTGATTTCAACTATCCAATATTAAATAATAGTAACAAAAATCTCATACCAAATTTTTGTAATTATCCACTTAAAAATAGCTTTTTTTAATCCATTCCAAACACAATAGATTATCTTAAAACCACTTTTCATCTAAAGTATCCAACATAAATTGATTTCATATATTAAGTTATTTTAAAAAGCAATTATACAAATAAGACTCAATAAGTTTAATTTTTCAGCATTCCCAAACAACCTTAATAATTCACCTGTCATTCCCTTTTTTCGAATAAAAAACATAGAAATTTTACATCAGGTAAGATGTATACACTGGCGATGTCAATAATTCAAAACCAAAGACCATGTGAGAGGGCAATGGAGTTATAATCCAAAGACCATAGAGAAGTTGGATTTCCAGAACTTTTTGCTATAGGAGATTTTCTTTTTTTAGAAGAAACATTGTCTAATTATCGACTAAGAAAAGAAATGCAAGCAGACACAATTAAAATCATAACAAACATATGGGAAGTTAGTTAAATTGATACAATCTTTCAATGACCAAGGCATCAAGTCACATTATCAGCAAACATGCAAATAAAGCCAAATTTATATACTTATCCCAGCTAAGGAAAAGTGTAAAGATACAAAGATTTCATCGCAGGAACTCACCAATGTAAATATTCTAAACAATGAAAAGGATAGAGAATTAGAGATAAAAGACTGATTTCCAGGTAACAATTTCACATGGAAACATAAGACAATCATAAGGCACATGCATAAAAATCAGTTACTGAAAATAATTTAGTTGACACTGAGAAGAGCAGGGACAAAATTGGGTTAAGCCTCTAGTTTAACCACTTTTCTGTGTTCCAACAAACTAAAGGTGTGACCCAATACACTAAAGTCTAAACCCGCTAACACAAACAAACCCAGGGGCCACATTTATATAACATTTCAATTAATTAATAATTTAATTTCACCTACTATATAAGTAGTATATCTACTACTCTTTTCTTTCACAATAACACTATATAACACAAATATCAACAACAATAACATGGAGTCAGTTTAGTCCTGGGTTTCAGAGCACAATCTCACTACAGTCATACACAGATTAAAATCATTTTCAGATGGGGCTCAAGACAATTCAAATTTTCTTTCCAGTTCATTTTAATTTCGTGCAACAGTAACTTGCAAAGTAGTACAACACGAAATGGAAAATCCGAACTGACAACGAGTCTAACTCATTTATTGAATAAATTTTGGCATGGAACTGATAAGCAGAAACCATAATACCTGGCATCAATTTCTCATCCACGGCCCAGCCAAGGGCTTTCTGAGCTAGTTCAGTCAATGGAGGATGCTCGGGGCCAAAGAAATACAGGTCAGATTTCCCAAGTAGCTCTACTGTTTCTTTCGGTACTTTGAAAAGAGAAATTCAATTAGCTCTCAAGAATTTTGCAGCTTTACTTGTTCCTAAAAGAATACAAAAACAAATTATATTACTGCTTATGAGTAGAAGAAAGGCACAGAGCTATAAATTTAGAAAATGGATTCATTCAACTTCATGAAATCAAGATGGAAGGACATTGCTTTCTGATCAGTGCTTAGACAACACACACTTCAGGATTGCTGTTTAAGACTAAAGTTGGAAATCAAATTTCATTTAGTATCCAATCTAAATTCTGACCTGACCTTCCCATGATGTACATCCATAAAATTTTACCATTGCATTTCTATTTATTCAAAGAATATCATATTGCTCTTGTTTCAAACACTGCAACAAAACTCTACATCAACAATAGCATGCATGTTATCAAATCTATCGTTCTATTAATAAATTACTAAAAATTTATGATAAAATAAAAGTACTGTTAAGAGAGAATAGGATAGCACAAAAAGGTCATCATGAGTCCTACAAAGCATATATAAATGAACAAAAAAACAAAAGCAATTGAACAAGAAAACAATCAAAATACTCTAAGTCTAAACTATCAACAAAATTCCTATTTTTCTTTTGTTAATTGGTACACCTAAACATGCTTAAGTAAAGACAAATGCAAAAGTAGCAAGTCTAGTAGTATTTTTCCCACATTTCAATCTTTAATCCATTTTCAAATCATAGTTTTTTCAAATATCTGATCTAAAGATATGCTTTGATCATCAATGGTGCACAAGCTGATTATGATCTCACCTCAGTAGATTGTTGGAAAGCAGTAGCCTGCCTCAGGTAGATGCCCCGTGAAGAAGGATCTGCAATCAACAATCATGAGCATAAAGGAATTAAACAAAATAATGTCAGTACCCATACTAACTACAACAACACAAACACCATGTTAGTAAACAAAATAACTATATATATATATATATATATAGAAAAATTCTATAGATTGATGCAAAGTGAAGAAAACACAAATCCTCAACCTGAGCCATTACTTGAGCAGCATCAGGTCATTTCCAATAGTCTTCGGTACTACCTATACCACAAAAGAAAACCAGTTTATATTAAGCTATTCAACAACAAAGTGTTTTCACAAGTCATAACCAAATCAAATAACTCTTAAGCGATTTTGTAAATTTTGTATTAGGTCTACTCTCTTTAAAGCCAATATAAATCCAAGATAAATCCTAAAAAGTTAAAACCCCAACACTAACAAGCATGGTTAATAGAACCGAAATGACACTGACAGGGTCACCTTTTATACCAGGCTACAATTAAATAAACATATAAAACTATAAAAAAAACTTAAATAAAAATTTAAAAGCCTCAGGAGTAGATTTTTGTTCTTAATCTGGTGTTTGTGATTAAGAAATCTTTAAAAGAGAAATAGAACTAATTGAACAAATTGACAACCTAGAAGCTCAATCAACCAATGAACTAATTAGCTAAAACAAGAACTAAATCAACCTAATTAGCTAAATGTAGAACTAAATGAACCAATTAACTAACAAAATACTTTAGCTAAATGTCTAAGTTGACAAATTAACTTACTTAGGTAGACAAAATAGAAAATTAACACACCAGATCTGAGCAGTGGCGCTAAAATGAAGCAAGAGAAACAGAAGCGGCAAGCAAAGGAGAAAAGCTGCGACCAAAGATGAGGAGAGGCCGAAGCATGAACAGATGCGGCGAACCACCAGCGGTGACGACGGGACTCAAATGCGTAAGCAGAACAGCCAGCTGCGGTGGAAACAGAAGAGACGCGGACGCAGGAGGTGAACCACCAGCGACGAACCGGTTCTCTCTTCTCTGATCTCTCTTGGTTTATTGTGTAGGAACTAGGAAGGCTAGGTAGAGTACCGAGTGATGGTAAATTAGGTTTTGTTTTTCTTTTCTTTTTTCTTCCAATCTTTTGATGAAACGGTGTGAAAAAAGAAACTAAAGAAAGAAAGAGTGTGTGTGAATTTCATCAGCATTTAGCAATGAGGAGACGCGACGCGAGCGGCGGCAGCAACGGTGAAAGAAGCTCGTGTGGCGGAGAGAGGAAGAAATGGAGATGGCGAAGTGGGTTAAGCAGGGAAGAGGAGCGATGGTTCTGGAGTTGTGAGTGGTAAGCGGGGAAGAGGAGTGACGGTTCTGGGGTGGTGTGTGGTGACACCGTGAAGATTAGTGGCGGCGAACCAGGGATTTGGGGGTGATGAGTGGCAGGAACAAAGGAAGAAGGGTGAGTGTTTTGTTCTCTGCTGATTTGGCTAAGTGTTAGTGTAGTATGGATGAAAAAGGGAAAAAAGATTACTAGGTCTCGCATGGGTTTGGGCCTACATAGATTACGCAATACTTCTGAAGCGCACCCAAAACTTAACAAATGGGTTACTTTTTAAAAGCACTCCCTTTGGTCAAAAAAGTGTATCCATAGCTTTTTAGATTTGGCTACGCTTTATAAGTGATATTTAAAATATCTAAGGAGACGCTTTTGAAGTGATGCTTCAATAGTGTTTCCTTTTCTCTTATAAAAGGGCACCATGCGAAAAAGCGTAGCCTATTCTAAGAATAGGCTACGCTTTTCAAATGTAACTTAAAAAAAGTGTGGCTGAATGAGTGTTTTTCTTGTAGTGCAGCGATGCGTACGCGTGGACGACGCGTATGCGTGACTAGCGTAGAAGACAAGTGACGCGTACACGTGACTGACGCGTATGCATGACAAGGATTTTTCTCAAACGACGTGTACGCATGACTGACGCGTACGCGTGACATGCGCCACATGCAGAAATTTTAGAAAGCACTGGGGGCGATTTCTGGGCTACGTTTGGGCCCAGTTCCAAGACCGAGAACACAGAATAAAGGCTGCAGAGTGAGAGAATCATTCATTCATCCATTCATTCATTCAGACAACATTAATTCAAATAATTTTAGGTTTAGATGTAGTTCTCTAGAGGGAGAAGCTTTCTCCTCTCCCTAGGTTTTAGGATTTTAAGTTTAGCTTTTCTTAATCTCAGATTTCTACTTTGCTTTAATTTAGTTTTCCTCTACTCTTATTTGTCCTAGTCCTTTAGTTTACTTATTTCTCTTATTGATTTGTTTATTTCCCCAATTTGGTTTATGAATTCTATGTTAGATTGAATTTCCTATTTAATGCAATTTGAGGTATTTCATATTTATGATTGCTTTCTTTAATTAATGTTATTGATGCTTAAAATTGGTTGTTTGGATTTTATATTCCTTGTTAGTTTTCTATATTTTTATGTTGTGCCTTCCTAGTGTTTGATAAAATGCTTGGGAGGATTTTAAGTTAGATTTTTATATTATTGGCTTTGGTTGAGTAATTAGAGACTCTTGAGTTATCAAACTCCCATGTTGATTGATAATTAAAAGTTGCTAGTTGATTTGAATTCCACTAACTCTAGTCTTTCCATAGGAGTTAACTAGGACTTGAGAAATCAAATTGATTTATCCACTTGATTTACCTTCATAGTTAGAGGTTAACTAGGTGGGAGCAATGGAAAATTAATGTCACAATTGAGGATGATAATGAGGATAGGACTTCTAATTATCAATCCTTGCTAAGACTTTTCTTAATTGTTATTTTATTTCCTTGTTATTTACATTCCTTGTTTCACATTTCAAAAATCCAAAAAGATACTTTTCCATAACCAATAATAAATACACCTCCTTGCAATTCCTTGAGAGACGACCCGAGGTTTGAATACTTCGGTTGATTAATTTTATTGGGTTTGCTTTAGTGACAAACAAAATTTTGTATGAAAGGATTCTTTGTTGGTTTAGAAACTATACTTACAATGAGAATTTATTTGTGAATTTCTTTACTAGAAAAAATCCATTCATCAAAATGGCGCCGTTGCCGGGGAATTGCAAACGTGTGCCTTATTATTGGTTATTGTGAATATTGTGAATAATTTTTCTTTTTCGTTTCTTTGTTAGTTGTTTCTAGTTTTAGGAGTTTATTCTCGTTATTTTCTTATTAGTTTTTGTTTTTACTTTCCTTTGTTGCTATGAATTCTTACCCCTTTGGCTACGAGTTTAGTTCAAATTATGTTGTAGGGAATGGAAGCTACAATGCGAACATGCATTAAGGTTGGGACAATCAAAGATGGGAGGAGCCACAAGGATTTGATCAACCCTCTTGGCAACAACCCCCTCCAATGCACTATGAGCAACAACCATTCTATGATGCATACCAAGGCAATGGTTATGGTGGACCTATTCGTGACAATCAACAACCTCCACCAACATACTATGAACAAGAGCCATTCAAGGACGCATGTTGGTGCACGAAATTGTGATCTCAACTGCGCCAACAACTTGGTACGCACGATCATAATCTCAACTCTTTTTCACAACTCCGCACAACTAACCAGCAAGTGCATTGGGTCATCCAAGTAACACCTTACGTGAGTAAGGGTCGATCCCACGGAGATTATCGGCTTGAAGCAAGATATGGTCATCCTTGTAAATCTCAGTCAGGCGGATTCAAATGGTTATGGGATTTTTGATAATTAAAATATAATTAAAACAGAAAATAAAATAGAAGTACTTATGTAATTCATTGGTGGGATTTCAGATAAGCGTATGAAGATGCTTTGTTCTTTCTGAACCTCTGCTTTCCTATTACCTTCATTCAATCATTCATACTCCTTTCCATGACAAGCTGTATGTTGGGGGATTACCGTTGTCAATGGCTACCGTCCGTCCTCTCAGTGAAAATGGTCCAAATGCGCTGTCATCGCACGGCTAATCATCTGTCGGTTCTCACTCATGTTGGAATAGGATCCATTGATCCTTTTGCGTCTGTCATTATGCCAAACACTCACGAGTTTGAAGTGCGTCACATTCATCCCATCCCAGATCCTACTCGGAATACCACAGACAAGGTTTAGACTTTCCGGATCTCAAGAATGGCTGCCAATTGATTCTAGCTTATACCACGAAGACTCTGATCTCATGGAATGGAGGGCTCTATTTTCAGGAGAGGCAACCATGCGTCGTGAACCATGAGGCTAAGAGATACACACTTATGCTAGTGCAGATAGAACGGAAGTGGTTGTCAGGCACGCGTTCATAGGTGAGAATGATGATGAGTGTCACGGATAATCACATTCATCAGGTTGAAGTGCGAGTGAATATCTTAGAATAAGAATAAGCTTGAGTTGAATAGAAAAACAATAGTACTTTGCATTAATTCATGAGGAACAGCAGAGCTCCACACCTTAATCTTTGGGGTGTAGAAACTCCACCGTTGAAAATACATAAGTGATAATGGTCCAGGCATGGCTGAATGGCCAGCCTCCCAAAGAGGGTTCAATCATCAAAATATGATTAAAAAGATGATTAAAAGATTGATGAAAATACAATAGCAAAAGGTCCTATTTATAGAGAACTAGTAACCTAGGGTTTACAGAAATAAGTAAATGACACAGAAATCCACTTCCGGGCCCACTTGGTGTGTGCCTGGGCTGAGCATTGAAGCTTTCACATGTAGAGGCTTTTCTTGGAGTTAAACGCCAGCTTTGGTGCCAGTTTGGGCGTTTAACTCCAACTTTTATGCCAGTTCTGTCGTTTTGACGCCAGAATTTTTATGCTAACTTGGAACGCCGGATTGGGCCATCAAATCTCGGGCAACGTATGGAATATTTTTTATTTCTGGAAAGCCCAGGATGTCTACTTTCTAACACAATTGAGATCGCGTCGATTGGGCTTCTGTAGCTCCAGAAAACCTACTTCGAGTGCAGGGAGGTCAGAATCCAACATCATTTGCAGTCCTTTTTCAGCCTCTGAATTAGATTTTTGCTCAGGTCCCTCAATTTCAGCCAGAAAATACCTAAAATCACAAAAAAACATACAAACTCATAGTAAAGTCCAGAAATGTGATTTTTATTTAAAAACTAATAAAAATATAATAAAAAGTGACTAAAACATATTAAAACTACCTAAAATCAACGCCAAAAAGCGTATAAATTATCCGCTCATCACAACACCAAACTTAAATTGTTGCTTGCCCCCAAGAAAGTAAAAACAAAGTAGGATAAAAAGAAGAGAATATACAATGAATTCCAAAAACATCTATGAAGATCAGTCTTAATTAGATGAGCAGGGCTATTAGCTTTTTGCTTCTGAATAGTTTTGGCATCACACTTTATCCCTTGAAGTTCAGAATGATTGGCATCTATAGGAACTCAAAATTCAGATAGTGTTATTGATTCTCCTAGTTCAGTATGTTGATTCTTGAACATAGTTACTTTATGAGTCTTGGCCGTGATCCTAAGCATTTTGTTTTCCAGTATTACCACCGGATACATAAATGCCACAGACACATAACTGGGTGAACCTTTTCAGATTGTGACTCAGCTTTGCTAGAGTCCCCAATTAGAGGTGTCCAGAGCTCTTAAGCACACTCTTTTTGCTTTGGACCATGACTTTAACTGCTCAATCTCAAGCTTTTTACTTGACACCTTCACGCCACAAGCACATGGTTTGGGACAGCTTGGTTTAGCCGCTTAGGCCAGGATTTTATTCCTGTGGGCCCTCCTATCCACTGATGCTCAAAGCCTTGGATCCTTTTTATTTTACCCTTGCCTTTTGGTTTAAAGGGTTATTGGCTTTTTCTGCTTGTGTTTTTTTTTTCCCTTTTTTTTTTCTGCAAGCTTTCTCTATTCACTGCTTTTTCTTGCTTCAAGAATCAAGTTTATGATTTTTCAGATCATCAATAACATTTCTCCTTTTTCATTATTCTTTCAAGAGCCAACAATTTTAACATTCATGAACAACAAATTCAAAAATATGCACTGTTCAAGCATTCATTCAGAAAAACAAAAAGTATTGCCACCACATCAAAATAATTAAACTATTTTAAAATTCAAAATTCAAGTACTTCTTTTTCTTTTTCAGAAAATATTTTCCATTTAAGAAAGGTGAAGGATTCATAGGACATTCATAGCTTTAAGGCATAGACTCTAAGACACTAATGATCATGTAATAAAGACACAAGCATAGATATAACATAAAGCATAATTTTCGAAAAACAGAAAATAAAGAACAAGGAAATTAAAGAACGGGTCCACCTTAGTGATGGAGGCTAGTTCTTCCTCTTAAAGATCTTATGGAGTGTTTGAGCTCCTCAATGTCTCTTCCTTGCCTTTGTCGCTCCTCCCTCATGACTCTTTGGTCTTCTCTAATTTCATGGAGGAGGATGGAATGCTCTTAGTGCTCCACCCTTAGTTGTCCCATATTGGAACTTAATTCTCCTAGGGAGGTGTTGATTTGCTCCCAATAGTTTTGTGGAGGAAAATGCATCCCTTGAGGCATCTCAGGGATTTCGTGATGAGGAATTTCCTCATGCTCTTGGTGAGGTTCATGAGTGAGTTCTCTTGTTTGCTCCATCCTTTTCTTAGTGATGGGATTGTCCTCATCAATGAGGATGTCTTCCTCTATGTCAATTCCAGCTGAATTACAGAGGTGACAAATGAGATGAGGGAAGGCTAACCTTGCCAAAGTAGAGGACTTGTCCGCCACCTTGTAGAGTTCTAGGGATATAACCTCATGAACTTCTATTTCCTCTCCAATTAGGATGCTATGGATCATGATAGCTTGGTCTATAGTGACTTCAGACCGGTTTCTAGTTGGAATGATTGAGCGTTGGATGAACTCCAGCCATCCCCTAGCCACGGGCTTGAGGTCATGCCATCTTAGTTGAACTGGCTTCCCTCTTGAATCTCTCTTCCATTGAGCGCCCTCTTCACAAATGTCTATGAGGACTTGGTCCAACCTTTGATCAAAGTTGACCCTTCTAGTGTAGGGGCGTGCATCTCCTTGCATCATTGGCAAGTTGAATGCCAACCTTACATTTTCCGGACTGAAATCTAAGTATTTCCCCCGGACCATTGTGAGCCAATTCTTTGGGTCCGGGTTCACACTTTGATCATGGTTCTTGGTGATCCATGCATTGGCATAGAACTCTTGAACCATTAAGATCTCGACTTGTTGAATGGGGTTGGTGAGAATTTCCCAACCTCTTCTTCGAATCTCATGTCGGATCTCTGGATATTCACCCTTTTGAGCTTGAAAGGGACCTCGGGGATCACCTTCTTCTTGGCCACAACTTTATAGAAGTGGTCTTGGTGCACTCTTGAGATGAATCTCTCTATCTCCCATGACTCAGAGGTGGAAGCTTTTGCCTTCCCTTTCCTCTCTCCGGCCTTTGGTGCCATAAATGGTTATGGAAAAACAAAAATGCAACGCTTTTACCACACCAAACTTAGAAGGTTTTCTCGTCCTCGAGCAAAAGAAGAAAGAAAAGAGTTGAGGAAGAGGAAATTGAAGAGATAGAAGGGGTTTAGTGGTTTGGCCAAAGGGGGTAAGTATTGTGCATGATGTGTGAAAATGAAAGAGTGAAGATTGGTTTATATAGGAGTGGAGAGAGGGGTAGGGTTCGGCCATGTATGGGTGGGTTTGAGAGGGAAAGTGGTTTGAATTTGAATGTGGAGGTAGGTGGGGTTTTATGATGGATGGATGTGGATTGGTGAAGAGATTATGGAGAAGAGGGTAGGATTTGATAGGTGAGGGGTTTTTGGGGAAGAGGTATTGAGGTGATTGGTGAAGGGTATTTGGGGAAGGGTGTTATGGGAAGGTGTAAAGAAGAGAGAGAAAGATGAGGTAGGTGGGGATCCTGTGGGGTCCACAGATCCTGAGGTGTCAAGGATTTCTCATCCCTGCACCATGTTGGCATGTAAATGCCCCCTTGATTGCCAATCCTGGCGTTAAACGCCAGGTTCCTACCAATTTCTGGCGTTTAAATGCCAGCTCTGTGCCCCTTTCTGGCGTTAAACGCCCAGAATGGTTCCAGACTGGGCGTTTAACGCCCATTCTGCTACCCTTACCGGCGTTTAAACGCCAGTAAGCTTCTCCTCCAGGGTGTGCTATTTTTAATACTATTTTTCATTCTATTTTTGCTTTTTCAGTTATTTTTGTGACTTCACATGATCATCAACCTACAGAAAACATAAAATAACAATGGAAAATAAATAGATATAATAAAATTGGGTTGCCTCCCAATAAGCGCTTCTTTAATGTCAATAGCTTGACAGTGGGCTCTCATGGAGCCTCACAGATACTCAGAGCATGATGATGGCCTCCTAACACCAAACTTAGAGTTTGAATGTGGGGGCTCTATTTGACTCTGCATTGAGAGAAGTTTTTCATGCTTCCTTTCCATGACTACAGAGGTAGATCCTTGAGTTTTAAATACAAGGGAGTCCTCATCTACTTGAAGGACCAATTCTCCTCTGTCAACATCAATCACAGCTTTTGCTATGGCTAAGAAGGGTCTGCCATGGATGATGGATTCATCCATACACTTCCTAGTGTCTAGGATTATGAAATCAGTAGGGATGTAGTGGCCTTCAACCTTTACCAAGACATCCTTTACAAGTTCATAAGCCTATTTTCTTGAATTGTCTGCCATCTCTAGTGAGATTCTTGCAGCTTGTACCTCAAGGATCCCTAGCTTCTCCATTACAGAGAGAGGCATGAGGTTTATACTTGACCCCATGTCACACAGAGCCTTCTCAAAGGTCATGGTGCCTATGGTACAAGGTATTGAGAATTTTCCAGGATCCTGTCTCTTCTGAGGTAATTTTTGCCTAGTCAAGTCATCCAGTTCTTTGGTGAGCAAGGTGGGTTCATCCTCCCAAGTCTCATTACCAAATAACTTGGCATTTAGCTTCATGATTGCTCCAAGGTACTTAGCAACTTGCTCTTCAGTAACATCTTCATCCTCTTCAGAGGAAGAATACTCATCAGAGCTCATAAATGGCAGAAGTAAATTCAATGGAATCTCTATGGTCTCAGCATGAGCCTCAGATTCCCATGGTTCCTCATTAGGGAACTCCTTGGAGGCCAATGGACTTCCATTGAGGTCTTCCTCAGTGGAAATCACTGCCTTTCCCTCCTCTATGCATTCGGCCATGTGGGATATGTTTATGGTCTTACATTCTCTCTTTGGGTTCTCTTCTGTATTGCTTGGGAGAATACTAGGAGGGAGCTCAGTAACTTTCTTATTCAGCTGACCCACCTGTGCCTCCAAATTTCTAATGGAGGACCTTATTTCAGTCATGAAATTTTGTGTGGTTTTAGATAGATCAGAGACTATGGTTGCTAAGCTAGAGTGGCTCTGCTTAGAATTCTCTGTCTGTTGCTGAGAAGATGATGGAAAGGACTTGCTATTGCTAAACCTATTTCTTTCACTATTACTGTTGTTGAAGCCTTGTTGAGGCCTCTGTTGGTCCTTCCATGAGAGATTTGGGTGATTTCTCAATAAAGGATTATAGGTGTTTCCATAGGGTTCTCCCATGTAATTCACCTCTTCCATTGCTGGGTTCTCAGGATCATAAGCTTCTTCTTCAGATGAAGCTTCTTTGGTACTGCCTATTGCTGCTTGCATGCCAGACAGACTCTGAGAAATCATATTGACTTGCTAAGTCAATATTTCGTTCTGAGCCAATATGGCGTTCAGAGTATCAATCTCAAGAACTCCTTTCTTCTTATTTGTCCCATTATTCACAGGATTCCTTTCAGAAGTGCACATGAATTGGTTATTTGCAACCATTTCAATGAGTTCCTAAGCTTCTACAGGTGTCTTCTTCAGATGAAGAGATCCTCCAACAGAGCTGTCCAATAACATCTCGGACAGTTCAGACAGACCATCAAAGAAGATACTTATGATGCTTCATTCTGAAAGCATGTCAGAAGGACACCTTCTGATTAATTGCTTGTATCTTTCCTAAGTTTCATAAAGGGATTCACCTTCCTTCTGTCTGAAGGTTTGCACTTCCACTCTAAGCTTACTTAATTTTTGAGGTAGAAAGAATTTGGCCAGAAAAGCACTGACCAGCTTTTCCCAAGAGTTCAGGCTTTCCTTAGGTTGTGAATCCAACCATATTCTAGCTCTGTCTCTTACAGAAAAGGGAAAAAGCATAAGCCTGTAGACCTCGGGATCAACCCCATTGGTCTTGATAGTGTCACAGATTTGCAAGAATTCAATTAAGAACTGATGAGGATCTTCCAATGGAAGTCCGTGAAACTTGCAATTCTGTTGCATCAGAGAAACTAATTGAGGCTTAAGCTCAAAGTTGTTTGCTCCAATGGAAGGGATAGAGATGCTTCTCCCATAGAAGTCGGGAGTAGGTGTAATAAAGTCACCAAGCACCTTCCTTGCATTGTTGGCATTGTTGTTTTCGGCTGCCATGACTTCTTCTTGTTTGAAAATTTATGTTAGGTCCTCTCCAGAGAGTTGTGCTTTAGCTTCTCTTAGCTTTCTCTTCAAGGTCCTTTCAGGTTCGGGATCAGCTTCAACAAGAATGCCTTTGTCCTTGCTCCTACTCATATGAAAGAGAGGAGAAGAAAGTATGGAATCCTCTATGTCACAGTATAGAGATTCCTTGAGGTGTCAGAGGAAAAGAAGAATATAAGGAGGAGGTAGAGAAGAGAGAATTTGAACTTATAGAGAGAGGGAGTCCGAATTGCATATTGAGGAGGAATGTTAGTCCCTTAAATAGAAAAATGTGAGAAGGGGGGAAAGAATTTTCAAAATTAAATTTATAAAGATTTTGAAATAATTAAAAGAAAATTTGAAAAATTGATTGATGATTTTCGAAAATTGAAATTAAGAAAGTAGTTAAGCGATTTTGAAAAAGATTTGAAATTAAGAATAAAAAAGATATGATTGAAAATCATTTTTGAAAAAGATGTGGTTGAGAAGATATGATTGAGAAAATATGGTTTTAAAAAGATATAATTGACAAACAATTAGAAAGATTTGATTTTTAAAATTAATGTCTTAGCTAACAAGAAATTTAAAAGATATGATTCTAAAATTCAATTATTGAACCTTTCTTAACAAGGAAGAAATTTTTGAATCACATCTCTAATTGTTAGCAAGAATTTTCGAAAATAGTAAAAAAATTGGAAAGGATTTGATTTTGAAAAGATATGATTTGAAAAATATTTGATTTTGAAAAATTATGAAAATTTGAAAAAGATTTGAATTAAAAACAAAATCTTCTCTCTTGTGCCATCCTGGCGTTAAACGCCAGAATGGATACCATTCTGGGCGTTTAACGCCCAAAATACTACCTTTTTGGGCGTTTAAGGCCCAGCCAGGTACCCTGGCTGGCGTTTAAACGCCAGTTTTCCTTCCTCACTGGGCGTTTTGAACGCCCAGCTTTTTCTGTGTAATTCCTCTGCTGCATGTTCTGAGTCTTCAATTCTGTGTATTATTGACCTGAAAAGACACAATTTTGAAAATTTTTTTTTTGAATTTTTAATGATGAGAAACAATCAAAATGCAACTAATCATAGAAAACTAAGATCAAATAGACAATGTATGCAAGACACAAAACTTAGAAATTTTCATATTAGAGACACTCAGAAATTGAGAATGCATATGAAAAACAACAAAACACACAAAACAAGAGAGATTAAAGATCAGAGCAAGGAAATCATCAAGAATAACTTGAAGATTAACGAAGAACAGAATTCATACATTCGAAAAATGCAGGGAATTAAATAAAACATGTAGGACACCAAACTTAAAATTTGACACTAGACTCAAACAAGAAACACAAAATTTTTGGTTTTTATGATTTTATAAATTTTTATGTATTTTTCGAAAATTAGATTGGAAAAAGAAAATAAAGAGATTCAAAATTTTTAATAAGAATTCCAAGAATCATGTAATGTTAGTCTAAAGCTTCAGTCTAAAAGGATTAGACATGGCTAGCCAAGCTTCAGCAGGACATTACATACAACAGCCAAATTGATGGGAATCAATTAGCTTCGGTGATGATAAAAGCATCATCTGAAACTCTAGAATTCATTCTTAAAAACTCTGAAGTCATAGAATAATTTTTTTTTTGAAAATTTTTCGAAAATAAAAATAATAAAAACAAAAAGCTTAAAATTAAAATAAAATTACCTAATCTGAGCAACAAGATGAACCATCAGTTGTCCAAACTCGAACAATCCCCGGCAACGGCGCCAAAAACTTGGTGCACAAAATTCTGATGTCAACTGCGCCAACAACTTGGTACGCACGATCATAATCTCAACTCTTTTTCACAACTCCGCACAACTAACCAGCAAGTGCACTGGGTCGTCCAAGTAATACCTTACGTGAGTAAGGGTCGACCCACGGAGATTGTCGGCTTGAAGCAAGCTATGGTCATCCTTGTAAATCTCAGTCAGGCGGATTCAAATGGTTATGGGATTTTTGATAATTAAAATATAATTAAAATATAATTCATTGGTGGGATTTCAGATAAGCGTATGAAGATGCTTTGTTCCTTCTGAACCTCTTCTTTCCTATTGCCTTCATCCAATCATTCATACTCCTTTCTATGGCAAGCTGTATGTTGGGGATCACCGTTATCAATGGCTACCGTCTGTCCTCTCAGTGAAAATGATCCAAATGCGCTGTCACTGCACGGCTGATCATCTGTCGGTTCTCACTCATGTTGGAATAGGATCCATTGATCCTTTGCGTCTGTCACTACGCCCAACACTCGCGAGTTTGAAGCTCGTCACAGTCATCCCATCCCAGATCCTACTCGGAATACCACAGACAAGGTTTAGACTTTCCAGATCTCAAGAATGGCTGCCAATTGATTCTAGCTTATACCACGAAGACTTTGATCTCATGGAATGGAGGGCTCTGTTGTTAGGAGAGGCAACCATGCATCGTGAACCAGGAGGCTAAGAGATACACACTCAAGCTAGTGCAGATAGAACGGAAGTAGTTGTCAGGCACGCGTTCACAGGTGAGAATGATGACAAGTGTCACGGATCATCACATTCATCAGGTTGAAGTGCGAGTGAATATCTTAGAATAAGAATAAGCTTGAGTTGAATAGAAAAACAATAGTACTTTGCATTAATTCATGAGGAACAGCAGAGCTCCACACCTTAATCTATGGGGTGTAGAAACTCCATCGTTGAAAATACATAAGTTATAATGGTCCAGGCATGGCCGAATGGCCAGCCTCCTAAAGAGGGTTCAATCATCAAAACATGATTAAAAAGATGATTAAAAGATTGATGAAAATACAATAGCAAAAGGTCCTATTTATAGAGAACTAGTAACCTAGGGTTTACAGAAATGAGTAAATGACGCAGAAATCCACTTCCGGGCTCACTTGGTGTGTGCTTAGGCTGAGCATTGAAGCTTTCACATGTAGAGGATTTTCTTGGAGTTAAACGCCAGCTTTGGTGCCAGTTTGGGCGTTTAACTCCAACTTTTATGCCAGTTCTGGCGTTTTGACGCCAGAATTTTTATGCTGACTTGGAACGCCAGTTTGGGGCATCAAATCTCGGGCAAAGTATGGACTATTATATATTGCTGGAAAGTCCAGGATGTCTACTTTCTAACACAATTGAGAGCGCGTCAATTGGGCTTCTATAGCTCCAGAAAATCCACTTCGAGTGCAGGGAGGTCAGAATCCAACAGCATCTGCAGTCCTTTTTCAGCCTCTGAATCAGATTTTTGCTCAGGTCCCTCAATTTCAGCCAGAAAATTCCTGAAATCATAGAAAAACACACAAACTCATAGTAAAGTCCAGAAATATGATTTTTATTTAAAAATTAATAAAAATATAATAAAAATTGACTAAAATATATTAAAAACTACCTAAAAAAATGCCAAAAAGTGTATAAATTATCCGCTCATCACATGTCAATTTAATAACTATGGTGGACCCCTTTGTAGTTACCAACAAGCCCCACCATATGCCTATGAACCCTCTCCTCAACATAGCTTTGAACCACCATACTCACAAGCCACCTACTACCAAACACCCTCATATGATCCTAACCCATACCCACCCTACCAACCACCTTATAAGCCAAATGAACCATACATAGAACCACCACAATTCCAACCCAATTATTCCCAATAACCACCACCTCTATATCCCTATCAGAATGAACCATCTCCATATCCTTATCAAGATGAGCCACCCTCCTATTATGAACCCTTTCTCCAAAATAATGAACCCTCCCATCCACCCCAACCTCCACTGGATGACAACACCCTTCATGTTATTCACCAAGGGCAAATAAAGCTTCAAACCACACTTACCACTACTCTTACTAGTCTCACCTCTACTCTCGAAGCTCTTATATCCCGTGTGGGTGCATCAATACAAGAGCAACATAATCACAATTATGCTATTGACATGGAACAAGAGAAACACGAGGAAGCCCAAAAGGTGAATGTAGTAGAAACCCTTGAAGAAAGTTGTCAAAAGATGGAAGACATCAATGAGGAGTTCGATTTTGTATTAGAGCAAGTGGAGAAAGCCAAAATTATAGAAGAGAAAGAAGTGGTTGAAGACTTAGGAGATGCGGAACCTCCATGGGAATCTAGAGTGGAAGAAAATCCCTCCAAGAAGATTGAGTTTGATGTTGAGGAGGAGAGTGCACAACCTCCAAAACAATCATTGAATGAAGACTTGGAAGGAATGAAGCAAGAGTTGAGTTCCCTTGGTGATAAAGATCATGCATCAAACCTTATTGGTGGTGAATCCTTTGAACTTAAAGAACCTTCTCCCGATGAGATAGAAAGCAATGCGGAGGTAAATTTCTCTCATCCTCCCATTTATGATTTAAGTGATGGAGAAGAGTTAGATGAAATTGATGAACAAAGGATTGAAATTGAAAAAGTTTGCAAAGAGGTGAAAGTTGTCAAGGAAGAGCACAAGGGAATGGAGCTTGAAATCACCTTGCCAAAGTTGTTGGAGACCTCTCCTCCAAAGCCATTACCATCCAATACAACTTTCAAGTGGGTAAAATTCATATCCCTTAGCTTTCTCATTCCACTTGAATTTGGTTTGCTTAAGACGGATGGACAACTCAGAGCTCTTTGTGGTTTTAAGAGTAAAAGAGAGATGGTTAGTGGTTAGCATCACAATCCTAGGTTCGTTATGGTTAGATGTCCAAGGTCTAACTGCAATGGTTGGTATAAGTCTCATTTGAATGGGTCTAAGAGATTGTTTGGATGTCTCAATGAGAATTCCGATTGCTCACCACCCAAGTGGAAAAATAATGATTGATGAGCGGATAATTTATACGCTTTTTGACATTGTTTTTAGTATGTTTTTAGTAGGATCTAGTTACTTTTAGGGATGTTTTCATTAGTTTTTATGTTAAATTCACATTTCTGGACTTTACTATGAGTTTGTGTGTTTTTCTGTGATTTCAGATATTTTCTGGCTGAAAATTGAGGGACTTGAGCAGAAATCAGATTCAGAGGTAGAAAAAGGACTGCTGATGCTGTTGGATTCTGACCTCCCTACACTCAAAGTGGATTTTCTGGAGCTACAGAACTCGAAATGGCGCGCTTCCAAGTGCGTTGGAAAGTAAACATCCAGGGCTTTCCAGAAATATATAATAGTCCATACTTTGGCCAAGAATAGACGACGTAAACTGGCGTTCAACGCCAGCTTTCTACCCAAATCTGGCGTCCAGCGCCAGAAAAGGATCCAAAACCAGAGTTGAACGCCCAAACTGGCACAAAAACTGGCGTTCAACTCCACAAATGGCCTCTGCACGTGCAACACTTAAGCTCAGCCCAAACACACACCAAGTGGGCCCCGGAAGTGGATTTATGCATCAATTACTTACTCATGTAAACCCTAGTGACTAGTTTATTATAAATAGGACCTTTTACTATTGTATTAGGCATCTTTGGACGTCTGGTTCTTAGATCAGAGGGGCTGGCCATCTCGGCCATGCCTGGACTTTCACTTATGTATTTTCACGGTAGAGTTTCTACACTCCATAGATGAAGGTGTGGAGCTCTGCTGTTCCTCAAAGATTAATGCAAAGTACTGCTGTTTTCTATTCAATTCTTCTTATTTCTCTTTTAAGATATCCATTCGCACCCAAGAACGTGATGAAGGTGATGATTATGTGTGACGCTCATCATCCTTCTCCCTTATGAACGCGTGCCTTACAAACACTTCCGTTCTACATGAAATAAGCTAGAATGAGTATCTCTTAGATCTCCTAACCGGAATCTTCGTGGCGTAAGCTAGAATGATGGCGGCATTCAAGAGAATCCAAAAAGTCTAAACCTTGTCTGTGGTATTCCGAGTAGGATTCAATGATTGAATGACTGTGACGAGCTCCTAACTCGCGATTGCAGGGCGTTAGTGACAAACACAAAAGGATAGTAAATCCTATTCCAGCATGATCGAGAACCGACAGATGAATAGCCGTGCCGTGACAGGGTGCGTGAGCATATTATTCACTGAGAGGATAAGATGAAGCCATTGACAAGGGTGATGCCTCCAGACGATTAGCCGTGCCGTGACAGGGCATTGGATCATTTTCCCGTGAGATGACCGAAAGTAGCCATTGACAGTGGTGATGTATCACATAAAGCCAGCCATGGAAAGGAGTAAGACTGATTGGATGAAGATAGCAGGAAAGCAGAGGTTCAGAGGAACGAAAAGCATCTCCATTCGCTTATCTAAAATTCCTACCAATGAATTACATAAGTATCTCTATCCCTATTTTATTATATAATATTCGAAAACACCATTATCACTTTATATCTGCCTGATTGAGATTTACAAGGTGACCATAGCTTGCTTCATACCAACAATCTCCGTGGGATTCGACCCTTACTCACGTAAGGTATTACTTGGACGACCCAGTGCACTTGCTGGTTAGTTGTATCGAAGTTGTGACAATTATGAATTAAGATCAGAGCACCAAGCTTTGGAACCATTACCAGGATTTGTTCGAGCCTGGAGATCACAATTTCGTGCATCAATGATCAACAAGAAGACGGGTGCAAAAGCAAGGTTTGGCATCCTGGAATTCATTCTAGCAATCAACACTCTTGGGGCCCTGTCACTTGCTTTAACTTGCTTGAAGGCTTTATGCACATAGTTTGCGACCCCAGAGGCCATTGGATTTGTAAACATTGGTGGAAATTCCTGGATGAGTTCAAGCACAAGCCACCTTGACAAGGGGCTCACCAAATGTGCAACTTAAGGACAATAACTAAAAGTGCTAGGTGGGAGACAACCCACCATGGTATGATCTTCCTCTTTATTATTAGTTTTATTTTAATTTTATCAGTGTTCATTTATAAAATTCTGCATAATCACCTGCATTCTGCAGAAAAAAAAGAGGGAGCGACGCGCAAGCGTCTACGATGCACACGCGTCGTGTGTGACTACACAACAAAAAGAAAACGAATAGAGAGTTGTGATGGAGAAGGGCAGGAGGGGTGCGTGGCGCACAAGCCACCCCACGCGTACGCGTGCCTCACCCGTATGCGTCCCCTGCAAATTTTTCAACCCACGCATAAGCGTCAGCAACGCGTACGCGTGGGCATAAAAATCGACGTAAAGAGCGAATTGATACGAAAGTTGGGCCGCCACTGTGCTGGAGTCGCACGAGCAGTCATGCGTACGCATGACCGATGCTCACGTGTCAGTATGCATGTTTTGCCACCGACGCGTACGCTTGCGGGACGCTTACGCATCGGATGGCCATTTAAGTTTTAACACGTACGTGTGATGCGCTCGCACGTGTCGCGCCCTGTTTTCATTTCTTACTTCTTTCTTCTCTCTTTTTTTCCTTCTTTCCTTCTCCTTTCTCACTTTCTTCTTCTTCATTTCTTTAACTTCTCATCCTTCTTCTCTTTCGTTCTATTTTACTTAATTTATCTACATGCTTTCATTCACTGTATTTTAATTTTGTTCATATTTTTATTTTCTTTTCTAAGTTCTTATTTTACCATTGGTGTTAAATGTTCTTATTCAACTGTTGCATCCTTTCTTCCGTTATTCTGGTGCTTCATGACTTGTTTTATTCTGATTGGGTAATATTATTTAAGTCAATGCTAATAGTTTATGATACTTGTATTCCTTTGCATTGACATGAATTTATATTATCTTTCATTACCTACTATCTCTTCCCTATTGTTGCAATTCTTGCACTATTAATATGCCATTTGCTTCTACTGTCTTCTCACTTGCATGCTGTAGCTACCATGTAATTGAGACCTTCATTATTTGGTATTAACCCAACCATATTTTATTTATTTTTTATCTTTATTTTTGGGTTACTCTTCTTCCCTTTTCTCTTCTTTCAGGATGGCCATCAAGAAAGGAAACGGAAAAATTTTACATGGGGCGACAAACAAGTTCCTACGTACATTCTTTGGAAAAAGCGTCAGTTAGAGCCACCCGTCCACTTGCACATTTTAGCATTGATGCACGAAAAACTTGTCTCTCAACAAATCTCCCTTCGGCAAGTGTACCGAAGTTGTCATCAAGTAAAAACTCACAATAGAGTGAGGTCGAATCCCACAGGGATTGATTGATGAAGCAACTTTAATTAGAAGAATGTTCTAGTTGAGCGAATCCAGAATTTGGGTTGAGAGTTGCAGAAAATAAAATGGCGGGAATGTAAATAACAGAAAAGTAAATGCTAGAATTAAAGGACTGGAAGTAAATGACTGAAAATAAAATGCAGAATTGTAAATGGGAATGGGGGATTTGCTCATAAAAGTAAATGGGAGAAATTAAAGAGAATGGGTAAGATCAGAGATGGGGAGTTCATTGAGCTTAGGAGATGTTGCAATTCTCTGGATCAAGTTCATTTTCATCTCTTCCTCAATCAATGCACTCATTGATCTCCTTGGCAATCTTAAGTGATTGAATTACAATTTCTTGCAATTCAATCTCTCAAATCTTGATCAATAGCTGACGAATGGATTTTTGACGGTTTAGAATTTCACAAATGAATTCTCGTTGCAAGTATAGCTTCTAAACCAATCACTAATCCTTTCATGCAAAAAGTTGTTTGTCACTAGTACAAACCCCTAAAATTTATAAACCGAAGTATTGGACCTCGGGTCGTTCTCCCTAGGAATTACAATAAAGTGTCTTGTTATTGGTTATGAGTTATTTTGGGGTTTTGGATAAGAAGCATGAAAAGTAAATGGCAATGAAAATAAACTAACAACTATAAAAGGCTCTTGGTAAGGTGTGAGAACTAGAAGTCCTATCCTAGTTATCCTTCTCAATTGTGATGAGAATTGTTCATTGCTACCACTTAGTTAACCCTTACTAATTAAAGGAAAGTCAAGTGGATGAATTGACTTGAGCCTCAAGTCCTAATCAACTCCTAAAGGAATGGCTAGCTTTAGTGCACTCCAAACCAATTAGCAATCTCTCCAATTATCAATCAACAAAGGAATTAGATAACTCAAGTGTCACCAATTACTCTACCTAGGCCAAGAGGAACAAAATCTACACTAAAACTAAAAGAGATATTTCAACAAACACATAGAGTGCAATAGAAGTAAACATTATTAATTGCAACAATTAAAGGAATCTACAACTACAAAGGCAAGAGATCAACAATAGAAAAGCAAAGAAGAACAATTGTTATGAATTTACCTCTTATTGAATTGAAAGAAAATGGAAGGAACAATAGTAGATCTACAACAAAATATAAGAACAACATAAAGAAAATTACAACTAAAGAATGGAAGAAGAATGAATGTAACAACAAAGAATTGAGATGTAGAAGTAGAAGAACATGAATCTAAATCTAGATCTAAGAACTAAACCTAATCCTAATTCTAATTCTAGAGAGAAGTGAGAGCTTCTCTCTCTAAAACTCTAAACTAAAAGTGATTAGTGGTTGGGAATTTTTGATTAGTCAAAAAAAATGATGATGCCTTCCCCTTAATCCTTCATCCTTTTATTCCTTTCCCTTAGCAATTTGGCGCCAAAAATGGGTTCAGAAACCCTCTCAAATCGCCAGGCACGTGTTGCATTAGTGAGGTCATGTGCCCTCATCGACGCGTGCGCGCACGGTACGCGTGCGCGTCCCTGGCTAATTCTGCGATGTGCGCGCGAGCGCCTTGTGCGCGTGCGCGTGCATGGCTGACTTTGCTTCTTTGACTTTTTATGCTTCTCTCCACTTGTATGCTTCCTTCCTTGCTTCCTTTGATCCATGCCTAGCCTATTTCAATCCTGGAATTACTAGCAAACACATCAAGGCATCTTATGGAATCAAAGAAGAACTAGAATTCATCAAAATAAGGCTTAAAAAGCATGTTTTTACACTTAAGCACAAATATGGGAGAGATAACAAAATCATGCTAATTCCTAGGCTAAATGTGACAAAAGGTTATCAAAATACTCTAAATTCAATGCAAAACAAACCGTCAAATTGGGGTTTGTCAACCTCCCCACACTTAAGCCTTAGCATGTCCTTATGCTAAAATAAGAAGGAACTAAGGGTTATGACATTTATTGAATGCAACTAAACTATATGAGTCCTATCTAAATGCAATTATCTAAAGCAATTGGAAATGCTTAGTTCAAACAAATCAATTCCCAAGAGAGCATGTGTAAGCACAAGAGCTAGGCAATAAGGACTAAGTCCAAACCACAATTGTATTGAATTGTCAAAAAGAGTTCAAACTTGCAAGAATATAGATAATATGGGTGAACACATGTGATTGAACTTTTGAACCCTCACCGGATGTGTATCCGCTCTATTCACTCAAGTGTTTAAGGGTTAATTCACTCAATTCTCTTCTAATCATGTTTTCCAAAATTTGATTTTCTTCTAACAATCAACACTTATTCAATGCATGCATACATTCATCATGAGGTCTTTCATTTAGGTTGTAATGGGGTTAGGGTCAAGGTAGGATCATTTATGGTCAAGTGGACTAGGATTTGAATCTTTGATTAGCATAGACTTTCCCACCTAACCTATTTAACGACCTATACAAATGCAAGCTATTCTAACTACCCATTCTTCACTTTTTCTTACATACTCATGCATTCTTATTTGATTCATAATACTTATGCATTGATCCCCTTTTTATTGACTTCACTTTGGGGCATTCTGTCCCTTCTTTATTGTATTATTTTTTTTTCTTTTTCATCATCATCATTTTTTTTCATTTTTCTTTTCTTTTCATCATTTTTTTCTTTTCTTTATATATATTTTTTTCTTTTTCTTCTTTCAAACTAAATACAAGAACATCAATGCATAAGGTCTCTACATTTAATCAATACATGAATATGTGCCCAATTCCTAAACATAAAAGTGTACTGCCCCTTTTTATCCCATCCAATGTTCCCAAGCCTCACCAACTTTGAATAATAAAACACTCTCACTAGCCTAGGTCAATCAAAGATCCAAACAAGGACTTTTCATTGGTTTTCCGCCTTAGGCTTGTAATGTGCTAAAATAAGAATAAGTTGGTTAAGCATAGGCTCAAAATTGGCTAACAATGGAGAGTAAAAGGTTGGCTATTTGGGTAAGTGGCTAATGAAAGAATGGCCTCAATCATATAAATGCACAAACACAAGAAATAAACGGATATATAGAATCAAGCAAATCAAGGATCACAATCATGGAAAGAGAACAATTTCACACAAGAATGGAAAATAAGTGGTTATAAAATGTAACCACATCAATAGGCTAAAGTCTCACAAGCTTGTGTTCTCAATTCAATACATGCTTCACAAGGTATGAAATTCAAGCATGTTTCAAAAATTCTCTTTCAATCAATTGGGTTAATGCCCTATATTTAAACTTCTTGAAAAATCTCAATGTTTGACTAAGCATTGTTGTGATTGAAAAGTTCAAAAATTTTCTTAGTTCACCCTTTCCTTTTTCACTTAGAACCAATATATTATGCAAAAAGGGTGACTAAATATTTGCAATCCAAAGTGTGATTTCTAATCACAACTACAAACTAAAAACAAGGATAAACAAAATGTATAACGAAGAATCCAACTAAAAGTACGGAATCTATCATCCAAAACATCTAAAAATATCCAAAAAGCATCAAAATATCTAAAATCCAAAATAAGCAATAAAAGTATCCAAAGCAAACTAGAAATGCATCAAAATATATACAAAGATGTGCAAAATGAGATAACTAGGCCGAAAAGTTCACCGGTTCCCAAATAATGCTACCGGTGCCCTCCCCACACTTAAAACCAAGCATCGTCCGCGATGCTAAACCGGAGGATCAGTGGGAGGTACAACGATAGGCTCAGGCTCGGGCTGTGGCTCTGGGACCTCATGAGTCTGTGGTGGCTCTGTAGTGTCAGAGGCAGCTGGAGGTGCATCCCGCTGAAGTGGCTCATCCGCATCCTCCTCCTGATGATCCTGCTCATCGGAGGTCGGAGAGTCTGGAAGCGGAGGTAACTCAGCGCCAAGGGAGATGAGTGCCTGATCCATCCGATCCAGTCGGCGTCTGACATGGAGCCTCTCGCGCTCCAAGAACCGAAACAGACGCTGAACCAGTAGGTAAGTGGGCTCGGATGCTGAAGGGGGTGGGGCTGCTGTCAAAGAAGATGGTATAGCAGCCTCGACTGCCGCTCTAGCTGGAGAACGGCGGCTAGTCGGGGGCCTCTCGTGCACCCACACACCCCAGGGAATAGTAACTTCCTTGTCGTCGTCATCTGGAGGTGGTGGTGTCACGTCATTGTCCTCCCACGGGACATCAGCTAGCTCAGCTAAGCTAGTATCCAGTGTCGGAAACGGTAACAAGCCGCGAATATGAGCTCTCCACATGCTATGCCTAATCAGTCGGGGAAAATATACTTCCTTCCCCTCCATGACGCACCCAATCAAGACTAGCATATCCATCGCAATCTCTGAAAAGTGAGTGGTAGGGAAGACATAGTGGGCAAATATTTGTTGCCAAGTCCTAGCCTCCCTAGTCAGATGTGCAAATAGCATGCCCTTGGGCTTTGTGTTGCTCGAATCCATTACCCAAGAAGCATCTGGTGTAGCAATCACGCACCTAAGTGCCTCATAGTTGAAAGTCATGGAGAGGAGAGCTACCTCTGCCTGCTGGTAGGCACAAGTCTCAGGAGTACCAACTCTGCAGAGCAGTGCATCCCTCAAGGCATCCTCAGTGATCATAATCTCTCTACCCCTCAAGAATACTGAATCCAAGCCTGGTCGAAAGAAATTGCAGTAAAATTCCTTGACCCACGAGATGTTAATCCGTCCCAAGTCCCTATCGACGAAATCCAAGCCCAGCTCAGAAATACGGGCATTTATGGCACGCCTCACATCATTGGGAAGATTCAGCTTCTTCTCAATATTCAGATTCTTCTTTGCATAACGGGAAAGGCGTAGCTCGCAGTAGAGATTTGGAAATTTGGTTGGATCAGTGGACGGGAGTAACTGATTTTCTTTCTCCTCATCATTCAGCGGATTCCTCGCATAGTTAGCAGATGGTGGGGGTGTAGAGGTCTTGGAGCGCTTCCTTTTTTTGGAAGCAGAGGCTATAGCTTTTCCTTTATCCGACATCCTGAAAAATATGACAGAATATATAAAACATTTAGCATGTAACAAAGAAGGCATGTTCAGGAGACAATTATCAAAGAGCAATCATGATGTTGCACTGAATATGTAAAAGTGAACAAGTAAACATAAGTGAATGAACCAAGACTGTAATCTTCATTAAAGGCAACATCTCATATTCAAAAGGCAATAATATCATCATATTTTTGAAAGAATTGTTAAAGAGGGTTAAAGGTGAGTGGAAGTAAAACGGTTAAAGAAATTAGTAAGTTAGAAAAGTGGATTAGCGATATGATGATATATAGGCTCAATTGAACGAGAAGTTGCGGTTCATGTTCACAATGATTGTGCAAATCCGGAAAGTCAAAAAGGAAACGGAAATTTGCCCAAAACTGAAGTAAAGATCAAGATGAAACTAATTTCCTTGAAAATCGGACAGCATTCCGGCTTAAAATTGGACCTTCTCGGATAGCAAAATAGCACAATTAGCACAAAAAATAACATCAATCACGCACAGCAGCAAACAGATATTATTTGGCAACACATATTGCATGGAATATCAACCCAAAACCAACATACCGTACCCAAGGAAGCAAGCAGCAGATATGCACATACGGAGCAATTATCAGGCCTAGAATCCTCTATCCAGCCCTAGCTACCTAACAGCAATTATATCTATCTAACCTAACATACAAAATTTGAATTTAGCTAACTAACATGCAATTCCAGTAACTAACATAAATGAACAAATAAAAAGGAAAAATAGAAAAAGAAATAACAGAAATGGAGCAGAAACCTGGGAGCCGGGAAAAACTGAGAATGGAAAGGGGGACTACGATAGGGCAGGGGCAGCAGAGACAGAAACTGGCACCGCCGTGAACGGTGGCGGTGAAGACGGCTGGCGCGGTGGTTTGGCCGGAGGAATGAGAAACTGAGGGGAGGAGGGACGGTGATGGTGAAAGAGGAGAATGATAGGAGAATGTGCAGGGAGAATAGAGAGGGAGCGAGCCGCCGGCAGTGATGATGGGGTGGCAGCGGAGGGGTTGGTCACGGTGAGATGGGTGAGAGGAGTGAGAGGGAGAGAGAGAGGATGGGTGGTGGTGAGAGGGGAAAAGAATTGATGGCCAAGGACGGTGACGGAGGTAGGTCGTGCGGCGGCGGCCGGCGCTGCTGCTGCGACGGCAGTTGGGGGAGAGAAGAAGAAGAAGAAGGTGGAGGTTGGGGAAAGGGGTGCGCGACTGCGCAGTGTGCTTCGCGTGCTAGGGTTATCCCTATTTTTGAATCGGCGCGCGCGCGCACCTTGCGCGTCCGTGTCCATTGAGAGAACGTGGGCCCTAGGGGTGAGCAAAATAGGAAAGGACGCGTGCGTGTACCGTGCGCGCACGCGTGCATGGAGTTGGGCTAGGGGCTTAGAGTTGGCCTAACTCAGGCCTAACTCTCTGGAGACTGGCCTGGGAGTCGCGCACAGACCTGCGCGCACGCGGCATGTACGCGTCCGCGCGCATTGGGGGAAAGGGAGATTCATGCGTGAGCGTGCAGTGCGCGCTAACATGGGGTGGCATATTAGGCAGGGGCGCGTGCCCGTACGGTGCGCGCACGCGTACATGAGATTGCGCCTGAGGCTTAGAATGGGCTTGAGGCACGCCCGACTCTCGGGTTCGTGGCCTAGATTGGTGGCAACACGCAAGGACGCGCGCGCGGTAAATGCGCTTTCGCGTACATTGACGAATTGTGAAATGGCGCGCTGGCGCGATGCATGCGCTCGCGCAGATCGGGTTGGGCCTGGGGCCTAAAGCTAGCCCAGAAATGGCTTAACTCTCTGGGGTTTGGCTCAATCATTTGCAGCAGAAAATCGGCGCGGACGCGGCAGGTGCGCGTCCGCGCGAACTTCCATGTTCTAATAGTCGGTGCGCACGCACGTAGTGCGCGTCCGCGTGGGTCAGGTTGGGCTCAAGGCACGATGTTTGCCCAAGAGAGGCCCAACTCTCGGGAGTGTGGCTCGTGGTGCATGCGCACCGTGACGCGCACGCGTACGTTGTGCGCGCGCGTCCACGCCCCCTTTTTTTTTTTTTCAGAAAAAAAATTGCTGGGTGCTCCCCTTAGTGTTCACAACTCTTATTCACCCAACCATCATACAATTCACAAAAATGCAATTTTTGATATTATTCATCTACTACTAAACACAACATACATCTGACTAGGCTAACAATTAAGTTGTACAAACAAATTATGTGAAACATCTACCTACAATGGTAACTCAAATCACTTATTAGGCAAATTTAAAAGAGAATAGAAAGAGTTTACCATGGTGGGGTGTCTCCCACCTAGCACTTTTAGTTTAAGTCCTTAAGTTGGAAATTTTGAGAAGCCTATTGTCATGGTGGCTTGTGTTTGTACTCGTCCTTGAATCTCCAAGGATCTTTGCTTCTCAATTGGTTGACAGAATTTCCAACCATGTTCATCAAGCTTGGGCAAAGTTCTACCCAAGATATGAGTCCCCATAGTTGGTCTTCACATAGCGAACCGGGATCCCATATCTTGTCTTCACACCCATCCGTTAGTTGAGTTTCATGGTTTTGTCGGATGAGCGGTTGACATAAAGGTGATTGACACATAGAATTCTCTTTACTCCACCAATGCTTCCTCCTAGATCCGTATAAAGTAATCCTTGTCCCAACATCATCCCTATACCTTGAGGCCTTGGCCTTGATAAGCTTAACACCTATTTTCCAACCACTACACAACTCGTTTTTACTTTTAATTCCACAAAGAGTTCTAAGTTGACCATCATTTTCAAGCAAACCATATTCAAGTGAGAGCTTAAAGCTCAGGGATAGAGATTTTACCCACTTAAATGTTGTATTGGATGGTAATTTGGGGAGAGAGGCTTCCCCACACTTAGACCATGCAAGGTCCACTTTCTTGTGCTCCTCTTTAGTTGTTTCCACCTCTTCACAATTCTCTTCACTTTCAACCTCATCCTCTTTGTTACGTGGCTTGGTGTTATCTTCAAGAACTTCATCTTGTTTAATGAGAGGCGATTCAATTTTGGATAGAAATTCATTGATGAACGAGGTCATCTCTTGATCAACCTCTTCATATTCGTCAATTTCAATATACACCATGCCCTTCTCATCTTCCTTGGGAGGTTGTGCACACTCTTCTATAATTTCAACTCCATGTCCAACGGGTGAAGATTCCATTGTAGAGATCAATTCATCTATGATTGAATCCATTTCTTGATAAACCTCTTCCAAGTTTCCAACGATGATATGTCTTGGAGATTGCGCACCCTCCTCAACATCAATGTAAAGCTTCTTGGAAGAGTTCTCCTTGATGCTACATTCCCATGGACTTTCAACATCTCCGAGATCTTCAACCACTTCTCCCCTTTCTTCAATGATCATAGGCTTCTCCAATTGTTCCAACACAAAATTTGTCTCCTCCTTTTCCACCGAATTTTCCAATTTCTCCTTCATGCTCTGCTCTTCTTTTGACTTTTCACATGTGGTCACGGAAGTACCTTGAATATTCAAGCATTGGTGGGCTAAAGTGTGCACTACCTTAGTCAAGTTGGTCACGAACTCAAGTGTATCCCGTTTCATGGCCTCTTGTCCTTGAAGCAACAAAGTGAGAGAATCGTCTATTGGGGCTTGTGGTAGGTAGGAAGGTTCGTTGTTTTGGAGAGAGAGTTCATAATAGGAAGGTGGTTCTTTTTGGTAAGGTTGTGGAGATTGTGTGTATTGAGGTGGTTCTTGGTAGTGATCTTGATAGGGTGGTGGTTCTAACGGCTCTTGCTCATAATGGTCATAAGAATATGATAGGGGTGGTTGGTTATATGAGGGGTAGGGATCATAGGAAGGTGCTTGGTATGGGAAGGCTAGTGAGAATGGTTGAGGTTCATGTTGAGGGTGAGAGTCATAGGCATATGGTGGCGGTGCTTGGAAGTCACAAGGTGATTCACCATAGCCATTGGATTGGTATGCATCATAGAATGGCTCTTCTTCATAGTGCCTTGGTGGAGGTTGTTGCCACGAAGATTGATCATAAGCATGTGGCTCCTCCCACCTTTGATTGTCCCATCCTTGATACATCTCTTCATTGAAGTTCTCATCACCTACAACATAGTTGCAGTCACACTCATAGCCAAAGTGAGAATTCATGGTGGAAAAGCAAAAATAAAACTGACAAAATCTAGAAAACAAGCAAAAGATAAACTATTTACACTATTCACATATGTACAATAACCAATAACATAACACCATTGCGAATCCCCGGCAACGGCGCCATTTTGACGAATGGATTTTTGACGGTTTAGAATTTCACAAATGAATTCTCGTTGCAAGTATAGCTTCTAAACCAATCACTAATCCTTTCATGCAAAAAGTTGTTTGTCACTAGTACAAACCCCTAAAATTTATAAACCGAAGTATTGGACCTCGGGTCGTTCTCCCTAGGAATTACAATAAAGTGTCTTGTTATTGGTTATGAGTTATTTTGGGGTTTTGGATAAGAAGCATGAAAAGTAAATGGCAATGAAAATAAACTAACAACTATAAAAGGCTCTTGGTAAGGTGTGAGAACTAGAAGTCCTATCCTAGTTATCCTTCTCAATTGTGATGAGAATTGTTCATTACTACCACTTAGTTAACCCTTACTAATTAAAGGAAAGTCAAGTGGATGAATTGACTTGAGCCTCAAGTCCTAATCAACTCCTAAAGGAATGGCTAGCTTTAGTGCACTCCAAACCAATTAGCAATCTCTCCAATTATCAATCAACAAAGGAATTAGATAACTCAAGTGTCACCAATTACTCTACCTAGGCCAAGAGGAACAAAATCTACACTAAAACGAAAAGAGACATTTCAACAAACACATAGAGTGCAATAAAAGTAAACATTATTAATTGCAAGAATTAAAGGAATCTACAACTACAAAGGCAAGAGATCAATAATAGAAAAGCAAAGAAGAACAATTGTTATGAATTACCTCTTATTGAATTGAAAGAAAATGGAAGGAACAATAGTAGATCTACAACAAAATATAAGAACAACATAAAGGAAATTACAACTAAAGAATGGAAGAAGAATGAATGTAACAACAAAGAATTGAGATGTAGAAGTAGAAGAACATGAATCTAAATCTAGATCTAAGAACTAAACCTAATCCTAATTCTAATTCTAGAGAGAAGTGAGAGCTTCTCTCTCTAAAACTCTAAACTAAAAGTGATTAGTGGTTGGGAATTTTTGATTAGTCAAAAAAAATGATGATGCCTTCCCCTTAATCCTTCATCCTTTTATTCCTTTCCCTTAGCAATTTGGCGCCAAAAATGGGTTCAGAAACCCTCTCAAATCGCCAGGCACGTGTTGCATTAGTGAGGTCATGTGCCCTCATCGACGCGTGCGCGCACGGTACGCGTGCGCGTCCCTGGCTAATTCTGCGATGTGCGCGCGAGCGCCTTGTGCGCATGCGCGTGCATGGCTGACTTTGCTTCTTTGACTTTTTATGCTTCTCTCCACTTGTATGCTTCCTTCCTTGCTTCCTTTGATCCATGCCTAGCCTATTTCAATCCTGGAATTACTAGCAAACACATCAAGGCATCTTATGGAATCAAAGAAGAACTAGAATTCATCAAAATAAGGCTTAAAAAGCATGTTTTTACACTTAAGCACAAATATGGGAGAGATAACAAAATCATGCTAATTCCTAGGCTAAATGTGACAAAAGGTTATCAAAATACTCTAAATTCAATGCAAAACAAACCGTCAAATTGGGGTTTGTCAATAGCCAATTCCTTGGTCAATTGCTCATGAGAAGAGATGAAGTATGGTCACTGATTATACCACATGCATTTTCCAAATCAAGTATTGAGAGGGTTATAGTCACATACCCATCCAAACCCAATTTGGTCCAGCATGAGAAAGCATTTCTAGCTTGATCTCTTCGTTCCTCTTTCAAGGTTCAAAAGAGATCCAAGTTTGAATAGCTTCTCTTCCAAGATAACTACTCAATTGGATGAAGATCGAAAGCATTCAAGTAAAATCAAGAGGAAAGATAGAAGAAGAATAATGGAAATTAGTATTGATCCATCAAATTACAACAGATCTCCCTAACCCAATGAAAGGGGTTTAGTTGTTCATAGCTCTTGAAAATGAAAACAAAGATGGAGAATACATCATAAAAGCAGAAATTGCAAAGAAAGTAAAATACAGAGAGTAGTTCTCTTTTTCCCAGCCTCCAGAACATCTTCTCAATTCAAAGCTACTCCTATATATACTACTCTTCTCAACTTCTAGTGTGATTCTTCAAGTCTTGGGCCTTTGGATCTTGAGTTTGAAGCAGTTTCTTTCTTTATTTGGGCTTGGCTTTACTTGCAGAGAGAAAGTGCAAAGTGGGCGGAGACTTTAGTTCAGGACGTTAGGGGTGTTAATATTTAGTGAGAATATAAGTTCGAGAACGTTAGTGACACTTAACATTGTCACTAACGTTCCAATGCACCCCTTTGCCTCACGTTAAAACCCACGTTAACTAGGTTAACGTGGCTTTTGACGTTGCCTTGTGAACCTTCGAGAACGTTAGTGACACTCAATATTATCACTAACGTTTCAGTGTGCCCCTTCTTGCTTCACGTTAAAGCCCACGTTAACTAGGTTAACGTGGCTTCTAACGTGGCCTTTGCCATCCTTCAAGAACGTTAGTGACATTCAACATTGTCACTAACGTTCCTATGTGCCCCTAGGTCTCATGTTAGAGTCCACGTTAACTAGGTTAACGTGGCTTCTAACGTGGCCATCCTTAGCCATCCCAACGTTAGTGACAATGTTGAGTGTCACTAACGTTGGCTCATCCTTCATTCCTCATCGTTAGCTTCCACGTTAACCAAGTTAACGTGGAAGTTAACGTGACTCTTGGGGGTTGTGTGGTTGCTTCAACGTTAGTGACAATGTTGAGTGTCACTAACGTTGTCGACAACTCTTCATCCCTTATGTTAGTTCCCACGTTAACCAAGTTAACATGAGAGTTAACGTGGTACTTTGCATCATAGGCCAACATTAGTGACAATGTTGAGTGTCACTAACGCTGGCTTCTCTTCCCCCCTTAACGTTAGAGGCCACGTTAACCTAGTGGCTTCTAACGTGGCCACTTATGAGTAATTGCCAACGTTAGTGACAATGTTAAGTGTCACTAACGTTGGCTCAACTTCTCTTCTGTACGTTAGAGTTCATGTTAACTTAGTTAACGTGACTCTCTAACGTGGGCATTGATGGCTTTTTTTGAGAGTGTTATTGGCAATCACTTTTCTCATTAACCTTGCAAGTTACCTCCCTTTTTCTTGCTTCCTTTTGGTCCTGAAATCAAGCAATAAAGTGCATCAAAGCTCTAGTCCAAGTCATGAGTAATGCAACATAATATTTGTCACTAAACTTATGCAAAATCCTCATGAAATTATGTAAAATGCACAATGTATGCTTGAATCAAGGCATAGGTGAATATCTACCCAAAACTAGCTTATTTCCTAAAGAAATACATGAAACTAACCTAAAAACAGTAAAGAAAAGGTCAGTGAAACTGGCCAAGATGCCCTGGCATCACAACACCAAACTTAAAGCTTTCTTGTCCCTAAGCAAGTACTGGAACAAGAGAATGATGAATGGAATATCCAGAAGAGTGAGTCATTCTTGTGGAAGTCATGTTACTGATTTTATGGTGGTTTCATGCATAGCAACTTAGGTTCATTCCATTACTGGCTTTCAGACCTTTATCATATCCTAAAACACCCACTTTGTTTATATCTCATGAGACTTTTATTCATTGATCCTTTTATTTTTATTTCAAGGGTTGTTTGTGTTATTTAGGCTAAGTGCTCTGTAAGGGGGCAACTCTTTAAGATAAGCTTTCAGCCAACACTCCCGAACCAGTTGGTTCAAGTTGCTAGGTTATCCCCCATACATACACACCACAGGCATATAGTTTGTTTATTTTCTTTTCTTGAGACCTTGGTGTCCAGCACCTCTTTGGGTTACTAAATGCTCTGTAGTGAAGGTTACTCTTGATAGTGGACTTTCAGCTGATAATCCCGAGTTAGTTAACCCAAGTTACCAGGTGATAAGGCACCCATAAGAGCTTATTTATCCAAGTAGATCCCTCACATAGGAGCACCACAGACACTTGCCTCAAGATTAAAACCATTGATGCCTAGCCTTATTGCTTACTCTTTTTCTCTTGTTTTTCACTTCCTTTGTTTTTTCCCTTTTCTCTTCTTAGGATCTTGTTGTTAACTTAGTCTCATGAGTGTATCCAAAGCAAAGTATTCAGGCCATATAATTGTCATCCCATCCTTGTGGTTGAACCAACTTAGCTAACTTATGACTACCCCAAAGATTCATGAATGCACTTCCACAATATGAACTCTACTCTGGTCTTTTAAAAATACTCATTCTCTTTTCATTTGATTCAAAGGGACAAGTATACAAGTAAGTTAAGTGATGGTGCAGTAACATAAAGACTAGTGTACATAGACCTATTCAGAACTTAAAAGACAGAATTTAAAAAGGGTTCAACTACGAGTAACTACAAATCAAAAGTGCATTCGAACTTCCAACTTTCAACAATTCTGAGTACAATGGAATTAGGTAACAATACAACCTTCGGGTGATGATCTCTGGTCCCCCTCTCTCTTTGTCATCATCCTAGTTTTTGCTACCTCGCTTCTTTGGGTGAAGGTGCACCATTTCCTTATAGGATTCCTGCAAGGTTACTGGAAGTTGCTTGTTCCCAAAGCACTTGAGACATAGTTAGCTTACATGTATGCTTGTGCCTCTTGAACTCAATTTGGTGTGTGAACACCAAACTTAGTTCTTTGTCCAGTACAAAACATTGCATATATGCAGAGATCCTCATATCTTGTTATCAACAAAGCAATGATCACCTATAGTCTAACTACATCTAAGTGGTTTCTCTTGATTGGATGGAGCTAGCAATGTTCTTTTGGAGTGGAGTGTAATTCTAACCAATGTCTTTTAGTGGAACACCAAACTTAGAACTACACTACCACTCTTGGATTGTTCTGGTGTGGAACACCAAACTTAGCTCCTTACAATACAAGGGAAACAACTTGTGATTTTTATTGAAATAAAGATGAAAGTGAAACTACCTGAGGTTGGGTTGCCTCCCAACAGAGCGCTCTTTTATCGTCGCTAGCTCGACGAGTCCTTAAATACTTGAGATGGTACTTTACTCTGGGGTTTTCCCCCATGTTGCCCAGGTAATGCTTGAGTCTTTGTCCATTCACTGTAAAAGTCCTCTCTGAACCTTCATCCGTGATTTCGATGTGGCCATATGGTGATACTTTTGTAACCATGAAAGGTCCAGACCACCTTGACTTGAGTTTTCCTGGGAACAGCCTTAATTTAGAATTGTAAAGGAGTACTTGCTACCCTTTTTCGAAACTCCTGTGTGCCAGATGCATGTCATGTTTTCTCTTTGCCTTTTTTTTATACATCTTAGTGTATTCATAGGCTTGTGACCTGAATTCTTCCATCTCTTGCAGCTGCAAGATCCTTTTTACACCAGCAGCAATGCTGTCAAAATTTAGTATCTTGATAGCCCAAAGAGCTTTGTGTTCCAGCTCCAGTGGTAAGTGACAAGCCTTCCCATAGACTAGTTGATATGGAGACATTCCAAGTGGAGTTTTGAATGCTGTTCTGTATGCCCAAAGAGCATCATCCAACTTCTTCGACCAATCCTTTCTAGATGCGCCCACAGTCTTTTCCAGGATCCTCTTCAGCTCTCTGTTGGATATCTCAGTTTGCCCACTTGTTTGAGGATGGTAAGGTGTGGCTACTTTGTGTTTTACCCCATATCGTAAGAGGAGAGCTTCTAGTGGTTTGTTACAAAAGTGGCTCCCTCCATCACTGATGAGAGCTCTTGGGACTCTAAACCGGCTAAAGATATTCTTCCTGAGGAAGTTCATGACTACCTTGTTATCATTAGTTGGGGTTGCAATAGCCTCTACCCATTTGGAAACATAATCCACTGCTACCAGGATATACTTGTTTGCATATGAGGTTGGGAATGGTCCCATGAAATCAATTTCCCACACATCAAACAGTTCCAGTTCCAAGATAAAATTTTGTGGCATGGCGTTTCTTTTGGGCAGGTTTCCAGATCTTTGGCATTCATTGTAGCTTTTTACTAGTTCCTTGGCATCCTTGAAAAGGGTGGGCCAAAAGAATCCGCTTTGTAACACCTTTGCTGCGGTTCTGTCCCCTCCAAAGTGCCCGCCATAGCATGAACCGTGGCAGTTCCACAGGACTTCTCTCCCTTCCTCTTCTGAAACACATCTTCTAAGAATTCCATCTGAACATTTCTTGAAGAGATATGGCTCGTCCCAGACAAAGTATTTTGCATCATTCATGAGCTTCCTCTTTTGATGTTTATTGATCCCTGGGGGTAATGCCCCAGTTACCTTGAAATTTGCAATATCTGCGAACCATGGTGCTTTGTGAACTGTCATCAATTGCTCATCAGGGAAGAGCTCGTTCACATTTGTATCATTCTCTCCACCTTGATCATGAGGGATTCTGGATAGGTGATCTGCCACCTTGTTCTCCACTCCTTTCTTGTCTCTGATTTCAATATCGAATTCCTGCAAAAGTAAGATCCACCTTATTAGTCTTGGCTTTGATTCTTGCTTGGCAAACAAATATTTAAGTGCTGTGTGATCTGTAAAAACAATCACTTTAGCACCAATGAGGTATGATCTAAATTTGTCAAATACAAAAACTATTGCTAGCAAATCCTTTTTAGTAGTGGTATAATTTCTTTGAGTTTTATTAAGGACTTTGCTAGCATAGTATATCACACAAACTAGGTTATCTTTCCTTTGTCCTAACACTGCCCCAACTGCAAAATCAGATGCATCGCACATCAATTCAAATGGTAGGTTCCAATCAGGTGGGGAAATGATAGGAGCAGAGGATAACCTCATTTTCAAATGTACAAATGTTAGCATGCATGTTTCATCAAAGATGAATGGTGTATCAGATACAAGGAGATTGCTTAAAGGCTTGGCTATCTTTGAAAAATCTTTGATGAACCTTCTGTAAAAACCAGCATACCCTAAAAAACTTCTAATTGCCTTGACATCACTGGGTGGGGGTAGTTTTTCAATAAGTTCTACTTTAGCTCTATCAACCTCAATGCCTTGGTGAGAGACCTTGTGACCAAGGACTATTCCTCCTGTCACCATGAAGTGGCATTTTTTCCAGTTCAAGACCAAATTGGTCTCTTGGCATCTTTTCAATACCAAGGCGAGGTGATGTAGGCAACTAGGAAAAGAATCTCCGAATACCGAGAAATCATCCATAAAAACTTCAACGAATTTTTCTATCATATCTGAAAAGATAGAAAGAATGCAGCGTTGGAAAGTTGCAGGGGCATTACATAATCCAAATGGCATGCGCCTATAGGCAAACACTCCATACGGATAGGTAAATGAGGTTTTCTCTTGGTCTCTTGGATCAACCACTATTTGGTTATATCCTGAATAACCGTCGAGAAAACAATAATATGCGTGCCCTGCAAGTCTTTCCAACATCTGATCCGTGAATGGAAGGGGAAAATGGTCCATTCGTGTAGCCTCATTGAGTTTCCTATAGTCTATGCACATCCGCCATCTTGTGACGGTCCTTGTAGGTATGAGCTCGTTCTTCTCATTGGTAACCACATTGATCCCTCCCTTCTTTGGCACAACATGTATGGGGCTAACCCAAGGGCTGTCCGAAATTGGGTATATGACCCCTCCTTGCCAAAGCTTCATAACCTCTTTCTGTACCACTTCCTTCATGATTGGGTTCAGCCTTCTTTGGGATTGAATTGATGGCTTGGCATCATCTTCCAACAGTATTTTATGCATGCATATGGCTAAACTGATTCCCTTCAAGTCAGCAAGGGTCCATCCAATGGCATCCTTATGCTCCCGCAGCACCTTGAGTAGTTCGTCCTCTTGATCTTGACTGAGGGATGAATTTATGATCACTGGGTAGTTTTCATTTTCTCCTAGATATGCATATTTGAGAGTGGGTGGCAATACTTTGAGTTCAAGTTTGGGTGCTTCTGATTTTTTGTTCCCTTCCTTTGGTGCATCTGGTATATGTATTTCTGCTGTAGCTACCTCTTCACTTGATTCAGATTCTTCCTCCACCAATCTCTCGTTCTCTTCAGGTTCATCTTCTTCAAAATTCTCCTCCACTTCATCCTCAAGTGCATCTAACCTCATGCATTGCCCCAATTGTTCCGGTGGATAACTCATGGCCTTGAACACATTGAATGTCATATTTTCATTGTGTAATCTTAGGGTGAGGTCACCCTTCTGAACATCAATGACAGCTCCAGCAGTGGCCAAGAATGGCCTTCCCAAGATGATGGAGGTCTTGGCGTCTTCCTGCATGTCCAGCACCACAAAATCTGCTGGGAATATGAAATCTCCTACTTTTACTAGCAAATCCTCTACTATCCCGTGAGGGAATTTGAACGACCGGTCTGCCAGTTGTAGAGCCATTTTTGTTGGTTTAACCTCCTCAATTTTCATCTTTCTCATCATAGCTACTGACATCAAATTGATGCTGGCCCCTAAGTCACAAAGAGCCTTTTCTACTGTGATTTCTCCTATAATGCAAGGGATCTGAAAACTCCCAGGATCCTTCAGTTTCTGAGGTAGTTTATGCTGAATGATAGCACTGCACTCTTCAGTTAGTATCACAGTCTCATTGTTCTTCTAGCTTCTCTTCTTAGTCATTAGCTCCTTCAAAAACTTGGCATAAAGTGGCATTTGTTCTATGGCTTCAGCAAATGGTATGTTGATTTGTAGCTTTTTGAAGATTTCCAAAAATCTCAAGAACTGGTTGTCATCTTCCTTTTTCTTCAATAGCTGGGGGTATGGAGGTCTTGAGATGTTCAGTTGGGGTATCTTTTTTTCTTTCTGCAGACTTGGCGTGGGGGTTTGCATTCCATCTTGCTCTTCTCCCTTTTCATTTGAGCCTTCTTCTTGTGGTTTTTGGGGATGTTCCTTCAGTTCTTTCCCACTCCTAAGTGTGATAGCTTGACACTCCTCCCTTTTGCTTGAATGGGCGTCATAGCAAAAATTGTGGTTAGGAAGCTGCTTAAATAGATAGATGATTTGTGTTTCCAGTTTTGTGATGGCAGCATTTTGATTCTGCATGTTTGACTGCACTTCCTCTCTGAATGATTTACTGTCTTGAATGTCTCTGCATATTCCTTCAATGAAGGTTTCGATCTTAGAGAGCTTGTCATCAATTGATGAGTGGTTCGGAGCAGATGTGCTGTTTTGGTTTTGATAAGTGTGTGGAGAAGTGTTATTGTAGGGGTGTTGAGATGTCCTCTGGGTGAATTGCTGGTGAGCTGCATTGTTGTTGGAGTTGTAACGTCTCTGGTCTTGGTTTTGATCTTGCTCACTTCCCCACCCAAAGTTTGGGTGGTTTCTCCATCCAGGGTTGTAAGTCTTGGAGTATGGATCATAGTTTTTCCTTGGTGAATTCCCAATGTAGTTGGCTTGCTCCTGACTCCCCTCTGCTTCTTCATTCACTCCTTCTTGGATTGTTGATGAAGATGAGATTGCTGCTACTTGGTTCCTCTCCATCTTCTTGGTGAGGTCAGCCAGCTGCTGGGTAATGAGCTTGTTTTGGGCCAACAGAGCATCTACATTGTTTAGCTCCATCACTCCTCTTGTGTTCCCTCTTTCGGAAGCATAGAAGTAGTTATTTTCTGCTACTATTTCAATAACATCTATGGCTTCCTCAATGGTTTTCTTCTTGTTCAAGGATCCTCCAGATGAATGGTCCACGGCCTTCTTTGACTCATAAGAGAGCCCTTCATAGAAAATGTGCAGCTGGACCCATTCGTTGAACATGTCAGGTAGACACCTCCTTGTTAAGTCCTTGAACCTCTCCCATGCTTCATACAGAGTCTCACCATCTTGTTGCCTGAAAGTTTGAACCTCAGCTCTCAGCCTATTGATTCGTTGAGGAGGGTAAAATCTTGCTAAGAATTTGTTCACCACATCCTCCCAAGTTGTCAAGCTCTCCCTTGGGAAAGATTCTAGCCACTTGGTTGCTTTATCCCTGAGTAAGAAAGGAAATAAGAGCAGTCTATAGGCGTCAGGATGGACACCATTAGATTTTACTGTGTCACATATTCTCAGGAAGGTGGTCAAATGTTGATTGGGGTCTTCTTGAACACCTCCTCCAAACGAACAGTTGTTCTGAACAAGGGTGATGAGCTGTGGTTTGAGTTCAAAGTTGTTGGTATGGATTGTTGGCTTTTGGATGCTACTTCCACAATTGCCTGGGTTTGGATTAATGTAAGAGCCCAAAACTCTTCTATCCTCCCCAGCATGATTTGCTCCACCTCCTCTGCCACGGTTGTGAGTCTCTTCTTCATGATGATTTTTCATGTTTTCTTCCATGTTTGGTTCAAAGTATTCCTCAAAGTGTTCCTCCTCTTCTTCAGCACCAACTACACGTTTTTATTTTGCCTCCCTCCTTAGTCTAAGGAAGGTTCTCTCAGGTTCAAAATCAAAGGAAGTTGAAGCCCCACTTCTTATCCCTGTCATACAACCAACAAGTACAAGCAAGGAAAATAGGTGCAGACAGTATTTGTGTCAGAATTGCTGTTAGTTGTGGGTGATGCAATATATCAAACAGTTAGTGGGTTAGCAAACAGAATTGAAAATAACAAAGAAAAACAAAAGAGTAGAGGGTGAAGGGAAGAAGTTTAACTAAAACAAAAAGTAAATCACTCAAACAGAAAATGAAATTCACAAAATAAAATGCTCAATCTAGTGATCTTCCAATCTAATCATTGTTGATGCACAATCAATCCCCGGCAACGGCGCCATAAACTTGATGCGCGGAAAACTTGTCTCTCAACAAATCTCCCTTCGGCAAGTGTACCGAAGTTGTCGTCAAGTAAAAACTCACAATAGAGTGAGGTCGAATCCCACAGGGATTGATTGATCAAGCAACTTTAATTAGAAGAATGTTCTAGTAGAGCGAATCCAGAATTTGGGTTGAGAGTTGCAGAAAATAAAATGGCAGGAATGTAAATAACAGAAAAGTAAATGCGAGAATTAAAGGACTGGAAGTAAATGACTGAAAATAAAATGCAGAATTGTAAATGGGAATGGGAGATTTGCTCATAAAAGTAAATGGCAGAAATTAAAGAGAATGGGTAAGATCAGAGATGGGGAGTTCATTGGGCTTAGGAGATGTTGCAATTCTCCGGATCAAGTTCATTTTCATCTCTTCCTCAATCAATGCACTCATTGATCTCCTTGGCAATCTTAAGTGATTGAATTACAATTTCTGGCAATTCAATCTCTCAAATCTTGATCAATAGCCAATTCCTTGGTCAATTGCTCATGAGAAGAGATGAAGTATGGTCACTGATTATACCACATGCATTTCCCAAATCAAGTATTGAGAGGGTTATAGTCACATACCCATCCAAACCCAATTTGGTCCAGCATGAGAAAGCATTTCTAGCTTGATCTCTTCGTTCCTCTTTCAAGGTTCAAAAGAGATCCAAGTTTGAATAGCTTCTCTTCCAAGATAACTACTCAATTGGATGAAGATCGAAAGCTTTCAAGTAAAATCAAGAGGAAAGATAGAAGAAGAATAATGGAAATTAGTATTGATCCATCAAATTACAACAGAGCTCCCTAACCCAATGAAAGGGGTTTAGTTGTTCATAGCTCTTGAAAATGAAAATAAAGATGGAGAATACATCATAAAAGCAGAAATTGCAAAGAAAGTAAAATACAGAGAGTAGTTCTCTTTTTCCCAGCCTCCAGAACTTCTTCTCAATTCAAAGCTACTCCTATATATACTACTCTTCTCAGCTTCTAGTGTGATTCTTCAAGTCTTGGGCCTTTGGATCTTGAGTTTGAAGCAGTTCCTTTCTTTATTTGGGCTTGGCTTTACTTGCAGAGAGAAAGTGCGAAGTGGGCGGAGACTTTAGTTCAGGACGTTAGGGGTGTTAATATTTAGTGAGAATATAAGTTCTAGAACGTTAGTGACACTTAACATTGTCACTAACGTTCCAATGCACCCCTTTGCCTCACGTTAAAACCCACGTTAACTAGGTTAACGTGGCTTTTGACATTGCCATGTGAACCTTCGAGAACGTTAGTGACACTCAACATTATCACTAACGTTCCAGTGTGCCCCATCTTGCTTCACGTTAAAGCCCACGTTAACTAGGTTAAGGTGGCTTCTAACGTGGCCTTTGCCATCCTTCGAGAATGTTAGTGACATTCAACATTGTCACTAACGTTCCTATGTGCCCCTAGGTCTCACGTTAGAGTCCACGTTAACTAGGTTAACGTGGCTTCTAACGTGGCCATCCTTAGCCATTCCAACGTTAGTGACAATGTTGAGTGTCACTAACGTTGGCTCATCCTTCATTCCTCATCGTTAGCTTCCACGTTAACCAAGTTAACGTGGAAGTTAATGTGACTCTTAGGGGTTGTGTGGTTGCTTCAACGTTAGTGACAATGTTGAGTGTCACTAACGTTGTCGACAACTCTTCATCCCTTACGTTAGTTCCAATGTTAACCAAGTTAACATGGGAGTTAACGTGGTACTTTGCATCGTAGGCCAACGTTAGTGACAATGTTGAGTGTCACTAACGTTGGCTCATCCTTCATTCCTCATCGTTAGCTTCCATGTTAACCAAGTTAACGTGGAAGTTAACGTAACTCTTGGGGGTTGTGTGGTTGCTTCAACGTTAGTGACAATGTTGAGTGTCACTAACGTTGTCGACAACTCTTCATCCCTTACGTTAGTTCCCACGTTAACCAAGTTAACATGGGAGTTAATGTGGTACTTTGCATCACAGGCCAACGTTATTGACAATGTTGAGTGTCACTAACGTTGGCTTCTCTTCCCCCCTTAACGTTAGAGGCCACGTTAACTAGGTTAATGTGGCTTCTAACGTGGCCACTTATTAGTAATTGCCAACGTTAGTGACAATGTTAAGTGTCACTAACGTTGGCTCAACTTCTCTTCTCCACGTTAGAGTTCACGTTAACTTAGTTAACGTGACTCTCTAACATGGGCATTGATGGCTTTTTTTGAGAGTGTTATTGGCAATCACTTTTCTCATTAACCTTGCAAGTTACCTCCCTTTTTCTTGCTTCCTTTTGGTCCTGAAATCAAGCAATAAAGTGCATCAAAGCTCTAGTCCAAGTCATGAGTAATGCAACATAATATTTGTCACTAAACTTATGCAAAATCCTCATGAAATTATGTAAAATGCACAATGTATGCTTGAATCAAGGCATAGGTGAATATCTACCCAAAACTAGCTTATTTCCTAAAGAAATGCATGAAACTAACCTAAAAACAGTAAAGAAAAGGTCAGTGAAATTGGCCAAGATGCCCTGGCATCAAGCATGCACCGAGGACGGTGCAATCTTTAACTGGGAGGAGGTCGATACCAACTTCCGTGGGTTAGTTACCTTCTTTTCAACACAAATGTTTAATTTTCTTTGTAGTTCGTTGTTGCATTTGCACGTTTGATTGCATGTTTGCTTGATTTTGTGCATATTTTACCACTACTTGGTTGGAGTGATAAGTTCTTTTTCAAGACCCTTTTTATAGCATTTCACTAATTTAAATTAAAATTTTTATTGAACTTGTTTAAAGGAATATTATACTGGAACATGGTTTAGAGCTCGAACACACAAAACCAATGAGATTTTGAGCCTACTTGATTGGTTGCATTTTATCAACCAATATTTTTTTGGTGTGTTTTTCTCTCTAAAATTGTGATCTTTGTCTTGCTTAATTCTATATTTCCATTGTTTGATGTATGCATGTACTTATATGATTGAGGCCTTGTTTCACTGAGCATTGATAAATCACTATTTTATGGTTTATAATGTGTTTAATTGTGTGGTTTTATCATGATCTTTACCCACTTATTCATATGATTATCATGCATTTATATTTCCTTCCTAAATTTATTACATGATTGAAAACTTGCTTCCTAGAGACTTTTGATTATGTCTCCTATATTCCATTCGATGCCGTGATCTGTGTGTTAAGTGTTTCAGGCTTTATAGGGCATTAATGAGTTGGAGATTGGAAAGGAAGCTTGCAAAAATGGAAGGAACACAAGAAATTAAGTAGATGACCAGCGAGAAGTGACACGGCCGCATGGCTCACGCGACCGCGCAAAAGAGAGGAAATCGCAGTGACGCGGCCACAAGGCTCACGCGACCGCGCAGATTAGAATAGAATAAGTGACGCGGAGGCGTGGACGATGCGCCCGCGTGGAGAAGCAAAACGCCGAATGACGCATCCGCATGAATGACGCGATCGCGTGACGTGCGTGATGAGAGGAACTTTTGCGTGGTCTAGAAATTTGCGGATAAATTCTCGTTGCAAGTATAGTTTCTAAACCTTCAAAAGTCCTTTCATACAAACGTTTTGGTTGTCACAAGTAACAAACCCCTTTGAAATTGATAACCGAGTATTCAAACCTCAGGTTATCTTCTCAAGGAATTGCAGGGAGGTATGTTCTTATTATTGGTTATGAGTTTGTAAATTGGGGTTTTGGAAGTAAGGAGGGAATATGTTATATGACACGTAAAATAACAATAAAATCTCTTGGTAAGGTATAAGAATTGGAATTCCTATCCTAGTTATCCTTATCAGGTGTGAAGAGAATTGGGTTTTAATCCCACTTGGTCAGCCTTTATTAAACAAAGGAAGGTTAAGTGGACTGATTAGCTTGATTCTCAAGTCCTAGTCAACTCCTGTGGAGAGACTAGTGTTAGAGCAATCCTAGCTTAAGCAGAATCTGCCAATTTCAATCAGTTGCTGAGTTTGATAACTCAAGTACTACCAATCACTTGACCAAAGCCAAAAGGGAAAAAAATATCTAAATTAAATTAAAAGTAATCTTAAATAGAGCAAAGCAATCTTAAATCTGAAATACCTCAAATAACATTAATTAAGAAAATTATATGTAACATGGAAGAGTTCATAAATTAAATTGGGAAAATAAATAAAAATAAAGAACCTGGGATTGAGAGCCACTCCTAAAACTAAGAGAAATCCTAAATCCTAATCCTAAGAGAGAGGAGAGAACCTCTCTCTCTAAAAACTACATCTACTCCTAAAATTGTGAATATGAAAGCCTGATTATGAATGGATGCATTCCTCCACTTTATAGCCTCTAATCTGTGTTTTTTGGGATGCAAACTGGGTCAGAAACAGCCCAGAATTCGCTGGTTGCGAATTCAAACACGCTGATTTTCGTCATTGCGATGCGGCCGCATGGAGCACGCGGTCGCGTCACCGAGCATCAGGGAAACTAAGACATATTATATATCAAATCGAATCCCCGGACGTTAGCTTTCCAACGCAATTGAAACCGCATCGTTTGAACCTCTGTAGCTCAAGTTATGACCGTTTGAGTGCAGAGAGGTCAGGTTGGACAGCTTTGCAGTTCCTTCAACTTCTTGTATTCCTTCCATTTTTGCATGCTTCCTTTCTATCCTCTAAGCCATTCCTGCCCTATAATCTCTGAAAGCACTTAACACACATATCAAGGCATCTAATGGCAATAAGAGAGGATTAATAGTTAACAATTTAAAGCTCAAAGAAGCATGTTTTCAATCAAAGCACATAATTAGGAAGGCAAATGTAAAACTATGCAAATAGTATGAATAAGTGGGTAAAGAGTTGATAAAAACCACTCAATTGAGCACAAGATAAACCATGAAATAGTGGTTTATCAACCTCCCCACATTTAAACATTAGCATGTCCTCATGCTAAGCTCAAGAGAAACTATAAAGAATGAAGAGGAATGGTATGAAATGCAACCTATCCATATGAATGCAACTACATGCAAAATGTTTCTACCTACTTGGTTAGAAGTAAATAAATTCTCCAAGAATAAATATGAACTGGATTTCACTAATTCAACTCAAAAAAATGAAGTACAAATAGACTTGCAGAAGAGAATAGCTCATGAAAGCCGGGAACAAGGAATTGAGCATCGAACCCTCACTGGTAGTGTATACACTCTAATCACTCAAGTGTTTAAGGTTCGATTCTCTCAATTCTCTACTAACCTTGCTTTCTAAGGATTGCTCTTCATCTAACAATCAACATAAATTTAATGCACAGATACACATATCAAGAGGTCTTTTAAGGGTTGTAATGGGGTTAGGGTCAACGTAGGATTGTATTTGGCCAAGTGGACTAAAATCTGAATCCTTAATTAATCTTAAACTTTCCACCTAACTTTAGACAATCCATGTAATCATAATACCACATCTAACTATCCATTAACCATGTTTTCCACATATTCATGCATTCTAATTTCAAGTACAACTCATATGCATTGCTTTCACCACATATTTTGGGGCATTTTGTCCCCTTTTACTTATTTGCTCTTTTTCTTTTCTTTTTCTCTCTTTTTTTTATATATATATTTTTTCTTTTTTTTTCTTTTTTTTTCTCAATGCATACGATTAATTTATTGAATGCATGAACATGTCCTAAACATTTCTTTCACATTTTCAGAAAATTCTAACATACTCAATTCTCAAACCAAATATTTCCAAACCCAATTTCCCCACACTTAATTCATGAGCACTCTCACTAGTCTAAGCTAACCAATGATTCACATTAAGGACATTATTGTTTTTCGCTTAGAGTTAATGATGTGCTAAAGTAAAGAACAAAGGGGTAAAATAGGCTCAAAATTGGTTTGCAAAGGATAATGAAAGGTAAGGCCATATGGGTATGTAAGCTCAGTGAAACAAAGGCCTCAATCATATAAGTGCATGTATACATCAAACAACGGAAATATAGAATTAAGCAAGACAAAGATCACAATTTTAGAGAGAAAAATACACACTAAAACAGAATTTTGGTTGATAAAATGCAACCAATTCAAATAGGCTCAAAATCTCACAGGTTTTGTGTGTTCGAGTTCTAAACCATGTTCCAGTATAACATCTCTTCAAACAAGTGTAACATTAAATTTTATTCAAATTAGTGAAATTCTCTAAAAATTTTCTTGAAAAAGAAAATATTACTTCAACCAAGTGGTAAAATATGCAAAAAAAAAAAAAAAAAATCAAACAAATATGCAATCAATCATGCAAATGCAACAATGAACAAACAAATAAAATAAAAAATTTGGTGTTGAGTCAAGAAATAACTAACCCATGGAGATCGGTATCGATGATAAGCGGATAATTTATACGCTTTTTGGCATTGTTTTTAGTATATTTTTAGTAGAATCTAGTTACTTTTAGGGATGTTTTCATTAGTTTTTATGTTAAATTCACATTTCTGGACTTTACTATGAGTTTGTGTGTTTTTCTGTGATTTCAGGTATTTTCTGGCTGAAATTGAGGGACTTGAGCAGAAATCAGATTCAGAGGTTGAAAAAGGACTACTGATGCTGTTGGATTCTGACCTCCCTGCACTCAAAGTGGATTTTCTGGAGCTACATAACTCGAAATGGCGCGCTTCCAATTGCGTTGGAAAGTAGACATCCAGGGCTTTCCAGCAATGTATAATAGTCTATACTTTGGCCAAGAATTGACGACGTAAAATGGCGTTCAACGCCAGCCTTCTGCCCAAATCTGGCGTCTAGCGCCAGAAAAGGATCCAAAACCAGAGTTGAACGCCCAAACTGGCACAGAAACTGGCGTTCAACTCCACAAATGGCCTCTGCACGTGGAACACTTAAGCTCAGCCCAAACACACACCAAGTGGGCCCCGGAAGTGGATTTATGCATCAATTACTTATTCATGTAAACCCTAGTGACTAGTTTATTATAAATAGGACCTCTTACTATTGTATGAGGCATCTTTTGATCATCTTAGGATCTTAGGATCATCTTTGAACGCATTGTTCTTAGATCAAGGGGGCTGGCCATCTCGGCCATGCCTGGACCTTCACTTATGTATTTTTAACGGTAGAGTTTCTACACTCCATAGATTAAGGTGTGGAGCTCTGCTGTTCCTCAAAGATTAATGCAAAGTACTACTGTTTTCTATTCAATTCATCTTATTTCGCTTCTAAGATATCCATTCGCACCCAAGAACGTGATGAAGGTGATGATTATGTATGACGCTCATCACCATCTCCCCTATGAACACGTGCCTGATAAACACTTCCGTTCTACATGAAATAAGCTAGAATGAGTATCTCTTAGATCTCCTAACCGGAATCTTCGTGGCGTAAGTTAGAATGATGGCGGCATTCAAGAGAATCCGAAAGGTCTAAACCTTGTCTGTAGTATTCTGAGTAGGATTCAATGATTGAATGACTGTGACGAGCTTCAAACTCCCGATTGTTGGGCGTTAGTGACAGACGCAAAAGGAGGGTGAATCCTATTCCAGCATGATCGAGAACCGACAGATGAATAGCCGTGCCGTGACAGGGTGCGTGAGCATATTATTCACTGAGAGGAGGGGATGTAGCCACTGACAACGGTGATGCCCTTGCATACAGCCAGTCATGGAAAGGAGTAAGACTGATTGGATGAAGATAGCAGGAAAGCAGAGGTTCAGAGGAACAAAAAGCATCTCCATTCGCTTATCTGAAATTCCTACCAATGAATTACATAAGTATCTCTATCCCTATTCTATTATTTAATATTCGAAAACACCATTATCAATTTATATCCGCCTGACTGAGATTTACAAGGTGACTATAGCTTGCTTCATACCAACAATCTCCGTGGGATTCGACCCTTACTCACGTAAGGTATTACTTGGACGACCCAGTGCACTTGCTGGTTAGTTGTATCGAAGTTGTGACAGACTGTAAAACTAGATCAGAGTATCTGGCCTAAGAAGCCACTACCAGAGATCACAATTTCGTGCATCAAGTTTTTGGCGCCGTTGCCGGGGATTGTTTGAGTTTTCAGCAAGCTTTTGGTCCGGTAACATCAGTGCCAGATTCCCTTTTGATCCGGCAACAGCACCAAGTTTTTGGCGCCGTTGCCGGGGATTGTTCGAGTTTGGACAATTGACGGTTCATCTTGTTGCTCAGATTAGGTAATTTTCTTTTTATTTTATTTTCAAAAACTTTTTCAAAAATATTTTCAAAAATCTCCCATCTGTTTTCGAAAAAAAAAATAATAAATAAAAATGTTTTCAAAAATTTATTCAAAATTTTTATGAATGAATTCTAGTGTTTCATGAAGCATGTTGAAGCCTGGCTGGCTGTAAAGTCATGTCTAAATTTATTTGGACTGAGGCTTGCAATTTGTTATCAAAGAGCAATATACTCTCGTGTTAAAGACTAAAGCTTGGCTGGCCATTGGCCATGTCTAGTGTTTTGGACTGGAGCTTTCATTGAAAGCTTGGCTGGCTAGTGAGCCATGTCTAATTCCTGGACTGAAGCTTTAGACTAACATGGCAAGATTCCTGGAATTCATATTAAAAATTTTGGAATCCTTATTTTCTTTCTTTTTCATATATTTTTCGAAAAAAAAAATAAAAAATAAAAATCCAAAAAAAATTAGAAAATCATAAAAATCAAAAATATTTTTCTGTTTCTTGTTTGAGTCTTGAGTCATATCATAAGTTTGGTGTCACTTGCATATGCATCTTGCATTTTTCGAAAATTTCATGCATTCATAGTGTTCTTCATGATCTTCAAGTTGTTCTTGGTAAGTCTTCTTGTTTGATCTTGATGATTTTTTGTTTTGTGTCTTTTCACGTTTATCATATGCATTCTTGAATTCTTAGTGTCTAAGCATTAAAGAATTCTAAGTTTGGGGTTTTTCATGTTTTCTTTGCATTAAAAATTTTTAAAAATATGTTCTTGATGTTCATCATGACATTCAAAGTGTTCTTGGTATTCATCTTGACATTCATAGCATTCTTGCATGCATTCATTGTTTTGATCTAAAAATTTCATGCATTGCATAATTTTCATGTTTTTCATAAAAAAATTCAAAAATCAAAAAATATCTTTCTCTTTTTCTCTCATCAAATTCGAAAATTTGGATTGACTTTTTCAAAGATTTTTTTGTTTCTCATGAGTCAAATCAAATTTTTAATTTGAAAATCTTATCTTTTTCAAAATTCTTAGTTATTTTCGAAAATTCCAAAAATATTTTTCAAAAATCTTTTTCTTATTTTTATATCTAATTTTCAAAAATAACAATAGCAATTAATGTTTTGATTCAAAAATTTCAAGTTTATTACTTACTTGTTAAGAAAGATTCAAACTTTAAGTTCTAGAATCATATCTTGTGATTTCTTGTGAATCAAGTCATTAATTGTGAATTTAAAAATTAAATCTTTTTCAAAAACTAATTTCTATCATATCTTTTCAAAAATATCTTCTCATCTTATCTTGTTCAAAAATATCTTTTCAAAATATCTTTCTAACTTCCTAACTCCTTGTCTTTTCAAAATTTGTTTCAACTAACTAACTAACTTTTTGTTTGTTTCTTAACTTTTTCAAAACTACCTAACTAACTCTCTCTCTCTCTCTCATTTTCGAAAATATCTTCCCTCTTTTTCAAAATTTCTTTTTAATTAACTATTATTTTAAATTTTAAATCTTAATTTTCGAAAAAAATACTAACAATTTTCAAAAAAAAAAAACCATTTTTCAAAAATCACTAACTCTTTTTTAAAATAATTTTCGAAAATTATACTCCCCCATCCTATTCTATTTATTCATTCATATCCTAACATCTCATCTCACATCTCTTCCATCCGTACAGTTGTGTTTCTTCCTTTACATCACATTCTTTGTCTCCCCCTCTTTTCTTCCACTCACAAAGGGATCCCTATACTGTGGTATAAAGGATCTCTATTATTATTATTATTTTTCTGTGCCTTCTTCTTTGTCATATGAGCAGGAGCAAGGATAAGAACATTCTTGTGGAAGCAGATCCAGAACCTGAAAGGACTCTGAAGAGAAAATTAAGAGAAGCTAAAATACAACAATCCAGAGATAACCTTTCAGAAATTTTCGAACAGGAAGAGAAGATGGCAGCCGAAAATAATAATAATGTAAGGAAGATGCTTGGTGACTTTACTGCACCTAATTCCAATTTACATGGAAGAAGCATCTCCATTCCTGCCATTGGAGCAAACAACTTTGAGCTGAAACCTCAATTAGTTTCTCTAATGCAGCAGAACTGCAAGTTTCATGGACTTCCATCTGAAGATCCTTTTCAGTTCTTGACTGAATTCTTGCAGATATGTGATACTGTTATGACTAATGGAGTAGATCCTGAAGTCTACAGGCTCATGCTTTTCCCTTTTGCTGTAAGAGACAGAGCTAGATTATGGTTGGATTCTCAACCCAAAGACAGCGTGAACTCTTGGGATAAGCTGGTCACGGCTTTCTTAGCCAAGTACTTTCCTCCGCAAAAGCTGAGCAAGCTTAGAGCTGATGTTCAAACCTTCAGACAGAAAAAAGGTGAATCTCTCTATGAAGCTTGGGAAAGATACAAACAGTTGACCAAAAAGTATCCTTCTGACATGCTTTCAGAATGGACCATCCTGGATATATTCTATGATGGTTTATCTGAGCTATCAAAGATGTCATTGGATACCTCTGCAGGTGGATCCATTCACCTAAAGAAAACGCCTACAGAAGCTCAAGAACTCATTGACATGGTTGCTAATAACCAGTTCATGTACACTTCTGAAAAGAATCCTGTGAGTAATGGGACGCCTATGAAGAAGGGAGTTCTTGAAGTTGATACTCTGAATGCCATATTGGCTCAGAATAAAATATTGACTCAGCAAGTCAATATGATCTCTCAGAGTCTGCATGGAATGCAAGCTGCATCCAACAGTACTCAAGAGGCTTCTCCTGAAGAAGAAGCTTATGATCCTGAGAACCCTGTAATAGCAGAGGTAAATTACTTAGGTGAACCTTATGGAAACACCTATAACTCAACATGGAAAAATCATCCAAATTTCTCATGGAAGGATCAAAAGCCCCAACAAGGCTTTAATAATGGTGGAAGAAACAGGTTTAGCAATAGCAAGCCTTTTCCATCATCAACTCAGCAACAGACATAGAACTCTGAACAAAATGCTTCTAATTTAGCAAATCTAGTCTCTGATCTATCTAAGGCCACTTTAAGTTTCATGAATGAAACAAGGTCTTCCATTAGAAATCTGGAAGCACAAGTGGGCCAGCTGAGTAAAAGGATCACTGAAATACCTCCTAGTACTCTCCCAAGCAATACAGAAGAGAATCCAAAAGGAGAGTGCAAGGCCATTGACATAAGTGCCATGGCCGAACCTGTGAGGAGAGGAGAGGACGTGAATCCCAAGGAGGAAGACCTCCTGGGACGTCCAGTGATCAATAAGGAGCTTCCCTCTGAGGAACCAAAGGTCTCTGAGGCTCATCTAGAGACCATAGAGATTCCATTGAACCTCCTTATGCCCTTCATGAGCTTTGATGAGTATTCCTCTTCTGAAGAGAATGAGGATGTCACTGAAGAGCAAACTGCCAAGTTTCTTGGTGCAATCATGAAGCTGAATGCCAAATTATTTGGCATTGATACTTGGAAAGTTGAACCTCCCTTGTTCATCAATGAACTAAGTGATCTGGATCAACTGACATTGCCTCAGAAGAGACAGGATCCTGGAAAGTTCATAATACCCTGTACCATAGGCACCATGATCTTTAAAGCTCTGTGTGACCTTGGTTCAGGTATAAACCTCATGCCCCTCTCTGTAATAGAGAAACTGGGTATCTATGGGGTGCAAGCTGCTAAAATCTCACTAGAGATGGCAGACAGCTCAAGAAGACAGGCTTATGGACAAGTAGAAGATGTATTAGTAAAGGTTGAGGGCCTTTACATACCTACTGATTTCATAGTCCTGGATATTGGAAAGGAAGAGGATGAATCCATCATCCTAGGAAGACCTTTCCTGGCCACTGTAAGAGCTGTAATTGATGTTGACAGAGGTGAAATAGTCCTTCAATGGAATGAGGACTCCCTTGTGTTTAAAACTCAAGGATCTCCCTCTGCAACCATGGAGAGGAAGCAGAAAAAGCTTCTCTCCAAGCAGAGTCAACCAGAGCCCCTACAGTCAAACTCTAAGTTTGGTGTTGGGAGGCCACAACCAAACTCTAAGTTTGGTGTTGAACTCCCATATCCAAACTCTAAGTTTGGTGTTGGAGAGTTTCAACAAAGCTCTGCACATCTGTGAGGCTCCATGAGAGCCCACTGTCAAGCTATTGACATTAAAGAAGCGCTTGTTGGGAGGCAACCCAATGTTTATCTAATTCTTATTTTTATTGTTTTTCGTGTTTTCTTAGGTTCATGATCATGTGGAGTCACAAAATAAATAGAAAAATTGAAAACAGAATAAAAAACAGCAGAAGAAAAATCACACCCTGGAGGAGCATCTGTCTGGCGTTCAGCGCCAGAACAGAGCATGGCTCTGGCGTTCAACGCCAGAAATGGCACACAAATGGGCATTGAACGCCCAAAATGGCCACCAACCTGGCGCTGAACGCCCAGAGTTGGATACAAAGGCATTTTTACATGCCTAAGGGGTGCAGGGATGTAAATCCTTGAAAACCTCAGGATCTGTGGACCCCACAGGATCCCCACCTACCTCCACTAACTTCTTCTCACCACTCTCTTTCACACAACCCCATAAACACTCTTTCCCAAAAACCCTTCACCAATCACCTCAAACTCTCTTCCCCATCACCTCTTCACCACTCACATCCATCCACTCTTTCCCATAAACCTATCTCATAAACTCCACCTACCTTCAAAATTCAAAACCAATTTCCCACCCAAACCCACCCATATGGCCGAACCATAACCCCCCTCCCTTCCCTATATAAAGCCCTCCACTCTTCTTCAAATTCACACAACACAACCCCTCTATACCCTTCTTGGCCGAACCACATCACCCTCTCCCTCTCCTCCATTTCTTCTTCTTCATCATCTATTCTTTTGTTTATTGCTCGAGGGCGAGCAATATTCTAAGTTTGGTGTGGTAAAAGCATAGCTTTTTTGTTTTTCCATTACCATTGATGGCATCTAAGACCGGAGAATCCTCTAGAAGAGGGAAAGGAAAGACAAAAGCTTCCACATCCGAGTCATGGGAGATGGAAAGATTCATCTCCAAAGCCCATCAAGACCACTTCTATGATGTTGTGGCCAAGAAGAAGGTGATCCCTGAGGTCCCTTTCAAACTCAAAAGAAATGAGTATCCGGAGATCCGACATGAAATTCAAAGAAGAGGTTGGGAAGTTCTAACAAATCCCATCCAACAAGTCGGCATCCTAATGGTTCAAGAGTTCTATGCCAATGCATGGATCACCAAGAACCATGATCAAAGTAAGAACCCGGATCCAAAGAACTATGTTACAATGGTTCGGGGGAAATACTTAGATTTTAGTCCGGAGAATGTGAGGTTGGCATTCAACTTGCCGTACATGGAAGAGAACACACGCCCCTACACAAGGAGAGTCAACTTTGATCAAAGGTTGGACCAAGTCCTTATGGACATATGTGTAGAAGGAGCTCAATGGAAGATTGACTCCAAAGGCAAGCCGGTTCAACTAAGAAGATTGGACCTCAAGCCTATAGCTAGAGGATGGTTGGAGTTTATTCAATGCTCAATCATTCCCACTAGCAACCGGTCTGAAGTTACTATAGACCAGGCCATCATGATCCATAGCATCATGATTGGAGAAGAGGTGGAAGTTCATGAGATTATACCTCAAGAACTCTACAAGGTGGCTGACAAGTCCTCCACTATGGCAAGGTTAGCCTTTCCTCACCTCATTTGCCACCTATGCAATTCAGCTAGGATTGACATAGAGGGAGATATCCTCATTAAAGAGGACAAGCCCATCACTAAGAAAAAGATGGAGCAAGCAAGAGAGCCCAATCATGGAGCTCAAGAGGCGCAAGAAGCTCATTCCCAGGAGATCTCGGAGATGCCTCAAATGCACTTTCCTCCACAAAATTATTGGGAGCAAATCAACACCTCCCTAGGAGAATTGAGTTCCAATATGGGACAACTAAGGGTAGAACATCAAGAGCACTCCATCATGCTTCATGAAATAAGAGAAGATCAAAAAGCAATGAGGGAGGAGCAACAAAGACAAGGAAGAGACATAGAAGAGCTCAAGGACATCATTGGTTCCTCAAGAAGGAAACACCACCATCACTAAGGTGGATTCATTCCTTGTTCTTGCTTTCTCTGTTTTTCGTTTTCTGTATTATGTGCTTATCTATGTTTGTGCCTTCATTACATGATCATTAGTAGTTAGTAACTTTGTCTTAAAGATATGAATGTCCTATGAATCCATCACCTCTCTTAAATGAAAAATGTTTTAATTCAAAAGAACAAGAAGTACATGAGTTTCGAATTTATCCTTGAACTTAGTTTAATTATATTGATGTGGTGACAATGCTTCTTGTTTTCTGAATGTATGCTTGAACAGTGCATATGTCTTTTGAAGTTTTTGTTTAAGAATGTTAAATATGTTGGCTCTTGAAAGAATGATGACTAGGAGACATGTTATTTGATAATCTGAAAAATCATAAAAATGATTCTTGAAGCAAGAAAAAGCAGCAAAGAACAAAGCTTGCAGAAAAAAAAAAGGGCAAAAAAAAAATAGAAAGAAAAAGAAAAAGCAAGCAGAAAAAGCCAATAACCCTTAAAACCAAAAGGCAAGGGAAAATAAAGGATCCCAAGGCTTTGAGCATCAGTGGATAGGAGGGCCTAAAGGAATAAAATCCTGGTCTAAGCGGCTAAACCAAGCTGTCCCTAACCATGTGCTTGTGGCGTGTAGGTGTCAAGTGAAAACTTGAGACTGAGCGGTTAAAGTCAAGGTCCAAAGCAAACATGGAGTGTGCTTAAGAACCCTGGACACCTCTAATTGGGGACTTTAGCAAAGCTGAGTCACAATCTGAAAAGGTTCACCCAATTATGTGTGTGTGGCATTTATGTATCCGGTGGTAATACTGGAAAACAAAGTGCTTAGGGCCACGGCTAAGACTCATAAAGAAGCTGTGTTCAAGAATCATCATACTGAACTAGGAGAGTCAATAACACTATTCGAAATTTGAAGTTCCTATAGATGTCAATCATTCTGAACCCCAATGGATAAAGTGAGATGCCAAAACTATTCAAGGGGCAAAAAGCTATAAGTCCCGCTCATATGATTGGAGCTCTGTTTCATTGATAGTTTGGAATTTATAGTATATTCTCTTCTTTTTATCCTATTTGATTTTCAGTTGCTTGGGGACAAGCAACAATTTAAGTTTGGTGTTGTGATGAGCGGATAATTTATACGCTTTTTGGCATTGTTTTTAGTATATTTTTAGTAGAATCTAGTTACTTTTAGGGATGTTTTCATTAGTTTTTATGTTAAATTCACATTTCTGGACTTTACTATGAGTTTGTGTGTTTTTCTGTGATTTCAGGTATTTTCTGGCTGAAATTGAGGGACTTGAGCAGAAATCAGATTCAGAGGTTGAAAAAGGACTACTGATGCTGTTGGATTCTGACCTCCCTGAACTCAAAGTGGATTTTCTGGAGCTACAGAACTCGAAATGTATAATAGTCCATACTTTGGCCAAGAATTGACGACGTAAACTGGCGTTCAACGCCAGCCTTCTGCCCAAATCTGGCGTCCAGCGCCAGAAAAGGATCCAAAACCAGAGTTGAACGCCCAAACTGGCACAGAAACTGGCGTTCAACTCCACAAATGGTCTCTGCACGTGGAACACTTAAGCTCAGCCCAAACACACACCAAGTGGGCCCCGGAAGTGGATTTATGCATCAATTACTTACTCATGTAAACCCTAGTGACTAGTTTATTATAAATAGGACCTCTTACTATTGTATGAGGCATCTTTTGATCATCTTAGGATCTTAGGATCATCTTTGAACGCATTGTTCTTAGATCAAGGGGGCTGGCCATCTCGGCCATGCCTGGACCTTCACTTATGTATTTTTAACGGTAGAGTTTCTACACTCCATAGATTAAGGTGTGGAGCTCTGCTGTTCCTCAAAGATTAATGCAAAGTACTACTGTTTTCTATTCAATTCATCTTATTTCGCTTCTAAGATATCCATTCGCACCCAAGAACATGATGAAGGTGATGATTATGTGTGACGCTCATCACCATCTCCCCTATGAACACGTGCCTGACAAACACTTCTGTTCTACATGAAATAAGCTAGAATGAGTATCTCTTAGATCTCCTAACCGGAATCTTCGTGGCGTAAGCTAGAATGATGGCGGCATTCAAGAGAATCCGGAAGGTCTAAACCTTGTCTGTGGTATTCTGAGTAGGATTTAATGATTGAATGACTGTGACGAGCTTCAAACTCGCGATTGTTGGGCGTTAGTGACAGACGCAAAAGGAGGGTGAATCCTATTCCAGCATGATCGAGAACCGACAGATGAATAGCCGTGCCGTGACAGGGTGCGTGAGCATATTATTCACTGAGAGGAGGGGATGTAGCCACTGACAATGGTGATGCCCTTGCATACAGCCAGCCATGCAAAGGAGTAAGACTGATTGGATGAAGATAGCAGGAAAGCAGAGGTTCAGAGGAACGAAAAGCATCTCCATTCGCTTATCTGAAATTCCTACCAATGAATTACATAAGTATCTCTATCCCTATTCTATTATTTAATATTCGAAAACATCATTATCAATTTATATCCGCCTGACTGAGATTTACAAGGTGACTATAGCTTGCTTCATACCAACAATCTCCGTGGGATTCGACCCTTACTCACGTAAGGTATTACTTGGACGACCCAGTGCACTTGCTGGTTAGTTGTATCGAAGTTGTGACAGACTGTAAAACTAGATCAGAGTATCTGGCCTAAGAAGCCACTACCAGAGATCACAATTTCGTGCATCAATCGACCTCCCCACACTTAAAGGTTGCACCGTCCTCGGTGTATGCTGAGATGTGCAGGTGGACGGGTTGTTCCAACTGATGCTTTCTTTCAAGGATTGTGCAGATGGACTTGTTTGTCTCCCCTTTTAGAAGTGTCTCCCTTTTTCCATCTTTGGTGGCCAGCCTGAAAGAAGAGAAAAAGAAGAATAGTAACCCAGAAATAAAGATAAGAACATAAATAAAATATGGATGTTAATGCCAAATAATAAGGGTCTCAATTACATGGTAGCTACAACATGCAAATGAGAAAACAGTAGAAGTACATGGCAAATCAAGAGTGCAAAAATTTGCAAAAATAGGAAAGAGAGTGTGGGTAAGGAGAGATAATAAAAATTCATGTCAATGTAAAAGTAATACAGGTATAAAAGGTTGGCATTGATATAAATAATATTACCTATCCAGAATAAAACAAGTCACTAAGCACCCAAAATAATTCAAGAGAAGATGCAACAGTTAAATAAGAAAATTTTAACACCAAAGGAAAAATAAAGAATTTAGCAAAGTAAACAAAAATATGCACAAAATTAAGATGCAATGAATGAAATATGCAAATAAATTAAGTAAAATAAAATAAAAGATAAGAAGAATGAGAAGGGAAAGAAAGAAAGAAGAAAGAAGAAAAGATAGAAGAAATTAGGATTGGGGAAGAGAAATAAGATAATTGGCTGATCTGGATAAGCTGTGCGGCGCAAGCGACGCGGACGCGTGGGTCATGCGATCGCGTGACCTGAATTGTGCGAATAGCACGAGTGCAGCCTCGCGTTCGCGCAACTCCCTGTTTAAATGCATATTGCCAAAAATCTGGGTGACGCGGTCGCGTGGAGCATGCGATCGCATGAGTGGCCTTATTTCCAATATGATGCGGACGCGTGGGGCACGCGTTCGCGTGGGGCACGCGTTCGCGTGGGAGGGCTTGGGCTTCCAGCACGAGTCCAGCCCGACTCCAGCTCAACGTACTACCATACACCCTTGCTTACGTCGATTTACATGGCACGCGGCCGCGTGGGTGACGCGGTCGCGTGGGAGGCCAAAGTTCCCACATGACCCGGTCGCGTGAGCGACGCGGTCGCGTGGTCAAATGATGCTAAAGGCGCGCCTCCAGCCACGCTTTCGCGTGACTCTCTGTTCAATTCTTTTCTACCCAACGCACTAGTGGCGCGGACGCGTTAGCGACGCTACCACGTTGTGTGCGTGTGTTTTTTTTTTTTTTAAACTTATGCATGAAAAGTGCAGAATGCAATGATTAATATGAGTGAGATGCAAAATTCCAGGTTCAATTTCAAACGTCTTGAAAGGGGTTCTATGACTGGACTTTCCCATGGAGGTTCTGCATCTCCTAAGTCTTCAACCACTTCTTCCTCTTCAATAATTACAGCTTCCTCCACTTGTTCTAGTACAAAGTCATGCTCCGTATTGTCCACTGGAGTTTCTAATATCTCCTTCATGCTTCGTTCTTCATTAGATTTCTCACATGAAGCCATGGGAGCACTTTGAGTGTCCGAGCGTCGGGAACCTAATTGACTTATCGCTTGATTTAGTTGATATAGAGTTGCATGAAATCGATCCGCTACTTCCTTGAGATGATCCCTTGATTCTTCCTTCACTAATTCTTCAACCACTCCTTCGACTTCAAGGGTTTTTACTACCTTCACCCTTAGGACCTCCTCTAGCTCCTTATGAAGTATGGATTCGCGAAGATGATCCCTTTTCTCTTGTTCCATGTCAATAGCATCATTGGGATCATGTTGCTCCTGGATTGATGGATGTGGGTGCTCTTCCATGGATGGTGGTGATGGGATAGAGAGATCATTCTGTGGTTGAAAAGGAAGTCCACTAGAGCTTGAGGGTTGATTGTTGAAGGTATTTCGTGGTCTGGTTTGGGCGACGAGAGCTTGTATAGTAGAGTTTAGATCAGTAAGTGCTTTCTCCATGGAGGTTTGGGGTGGATAGGAGGGTTCATTTGGTTCATAGGGTGGTTGGTATGGTGGATGTGGGTTAGGGTCAAATGGTGGTGTTTGGTGGTGAGGGGCTTGTGAGTATGGTGGTCCAAAGTCATGTTGAGGAGAGGGTTTATAGGCATATGGTGGTGGTTGTTTATAGTCCATTGGAGGTGGTTGTTGCCATGAGGGTTGATCAAATCCTTGTGGCTCCTCCCATCTTTGATTGTTCCAACTTTGATGCCTGTTCTCATTGTAATTTCTTCTTCCTGCAACATAATTGTAAAGCCAAAGGGGTGAGAGTTCATAGTAGCAAATAAAAATAAAAAATATAAATAAAAACAAATTTAAATTAAAAGGTTATTTAAATTTTTGAATTTGAAAATTAAATTTTGAAATTTTGAATTTTAAATTTTTGAATTTTGAATTTTGAAATTTTAAAAATTAAATTTTGAAATTTGAAATTTAAATAATGAATTTTGAAATTTGATTTTTGAAATAAGATAACATAAGATAAATATTTTAAAATAAAAACCAATAACCTCTTAACTTAAGAAAAAGCAAAAATAAAAACAAAAATAAAAACAAATAAACAAGCAACACTACAAGAAAATAAGCTTTTTGCCACGCTTTTAAAGCGTACCGAAAGGTGCAAAAAAGCGTACCGATAGCCTTTCGCCACGCTTTTTGAGCTATCGGCACGCTTTTGAAAGGGTCACATCTGTCAGCGTGCCGGTTGATCTATCGGCACGCTTTTCTTGATCTATTGGTACGCTTTACTTTTTGCCACGCTTTTATCTATTGGTACGTTTAAAAGCGTGACTGTATGTATAACCCTATAGCCACGTTTTTAAAACGTGCCGAAAGATGAATATACAGCCACGCTTTTAAAACGTGCCGAAAGATGGATATACGGCCACGCTTTTAAAGCGTGCCAAAAATTAAAAACTTGTCGTTACACTTCAAAAGCGTGGCCTAATCCTTTTTCAAAAAAAAAAAAGAAAAATAAGAAAAATAGAAATACTAATAAGTTAATCTTTCAAATAAAATATAATACTAAAAAATCAATCTTCCATTGATTTATATGAATTACGTACATGATAAAACATGAATAAAATATTTAAAAAAAATAAATTCAAATTCCAAAATAAACATTTAAAAAAATTACAATTCTATGTTATAAAAAATCTAATCTAATTCCTAAACAACATCCGGAATAGTTTGTAGCACACGAATGGTTGCCCGCAACTCTTGTATAGCTGTTGGAGGTGGAGAAGCTGTTGAGCAATAGTAACCTGTATGCATGAGAACTATACAACAAATTGCAAAATCAGTACTAATTTCAACTATGTCAAAGTTGTCACTTAGTAATCAAAACTAGTAGCCTCCTTTTTATAATAATACGTACCTGCAACAAGACCCGAGTCATATGTATAGACATCACCTCTAACCTGAACATATTAATATTAACTCTCATTACTTGGTATAGCATCAGAATTCAGAATATTAGAGGCTAAAGGCAGATTTAAATTTCATACATTGGGTTCCCAAATAAAAAATATAGGTACATTTTTCTAAAAGCAAAGTGAACAAATGAAAATTTTTTATCTCATCTCATTAAATCATTTCATTAACTGAATTAATGTAAAAAAAATTCATGCCGGCATCAAGGAAGCATTAGTGAAAAGTATGCATTAAAATCACATAAAACATTGACAAATGGAATGTAAACATTGCATTGACTGCAACGATAGCAAGCAGCCATAATGAATTAAATTATGCATATAAGTTGGCACTAGTTGAGCATGTTCAAACTTGAAACACCAGTTACATTAAAAAAAAAAAGAAAAATACTCGATGTCTGAGCTGAGGTTTCAACAAATACAACAAACATATAGCTATTACTAAGTAGTGGAATTTCACACTAAGAAGAATAGTGGCAAACCATATGGTGGTAGTGTCCAATTACAGCCAATACCACTATACGTTAATGCATCATCTGTTATCTGAAAGCTCATCAAAATTCATAGCACTGAGTTAACATACAAATGAAACCTAGAAAAGAGTTATGATACCTTGATAGTCTCGCTTAAATCTCCAAAACCGTGGAAGCTGTGCAGGGGGCAGAACTACCAGTGGGCAGCTACTCCAAGAGCACAAATTGTAATAATCTCATTAAAATCATATTTCTTTATTTCTCAAGAAGTTATCAATTAAAAGTCTCATATATAAATACTCTCTGAAGTACCTAATCATATCACTCTGCATCACAAGCATGTTGCAGAGTAGTTTATTACAATTCAAAAATCACAGAAAATATACACATGGTCATTGGTTAAAAATGGACTCACCTCTAGATCTTGAATCTGCTCAATGCGTGGGTCCTCAAACTTAAACTTTCGAATCACCATTCTTTCTCTATCTTCCTGCATGTAAGGCAACACAGTTGACAGTTCATCCATAAACTCTTTTTGAAGATTTAATGTAGATTATGGTATACAGAGCTTAGCAGTTCCTTGTTTGAATCCTTAACATTTAATAAAGCTTGAGACTGAAGCGCTATATCTTGGACAGAGATAGGCTCAGACCTAGCACCCTTTGTTGCAACAGCCCGCTATCAAGATGATGAATCAAGTAGTTAGGAAGTCAAACAAATCTTAAAAGCAATCAACCAACACAAACTCAAACATTCTTAGGCATAAAGCAAGGTTAGTTGCTTGTAGATATACAGAAACAGCAGGTGTGGATTTTGATAAGGTTTTCTCACCTATTATCAAACCTGTAACTATTAGAATAATCTTAATCATAGATTTATCAAAAGGTTGGGCAGTGAAGCAGTATAATTTTCATGATGCTTTTCTAAATGGAAATCTAACCGAGACTATTTACATGTCTCAACTCCCTAGTTTTGTTTACTCAAATTCAAACCTTGTTTGCAAACTAAACAAGGCAATATATGGTTTGAAATAAGCTCTTAGAGCTTGGTATCTAACCATTAATGCCACCTTACAATCTTTTGGATTTATGAGCACAAAATCAAATCCTTTCCTCTTCACACATTTTACAACTACTTCAATTATTTATACATTAATTTATGCTGTTGATATGCTTGTCAGTGAAAGTAATTCTACTACGATACAAACTATTTTAAACAAATTACATTCAACTTTTCTATTAAAAGAACTTGGAGATCTAAATGATCTAAATTTTTTTTCAACTACTGGATATTGTGTTTACTATGGATCAAATATGGTTTTCTGGAATGTAGAAAACAAACCACTGTCAGTCGTAGTTCCACTAAAGCAGAGTTTAAAGCATTGGCAGTAGTGTTTGCAGAACTAATCCAAATTCAAAACTTGTTAATTTCCCAGCCTTTGAACACCTTTGGATGCGCCCACTGAAACTGCCTTAGCAGACTCAAATGATTCTAAGCACAAATATTGCATGGGAATGAAAATAAACATAAGAATACTCATGTTAATCAATAACCCTGAGCAACAAAGTGGATTAAGAATGAGCTATGATACAAAACCCTACCTTGAAGGCCTCCATATGGTTTCAACTTCTCAAGAACTAAAGCTAGAATTGGTCCATGAATGTCCAAAACTTACTGTCATTGCAGCAGAGGCTGGCTTCAGAAGTTGTGCAGCTTCAGCAAAACTGCTTTGCACAGAAAGTTGCCTAGATAACCAATCAAAAAGTTCTTTACGCCCCTTCCGCACCAAGTTTAGAATCCGTCAAAGCAATTGTAATATAAGGAACCTACAATAGTAGCATACTCAGAGGATAGACACAAGACAGAAGAATCACTTAAAAAAGATTGAAACAGACCATTTTATCAAATTGAACTCCTCCCAAGTCAAATTGAAGTGTAGTCTTACAACTGTTTGAGAGTGGAATTACTTTCTTGACTTACTTTCTTGACCTCCAAGCCTCTGAACAGCATGGACAAAGGAGAGATGAAGATTAGGAGTCCAACGAAGCCTTAGCATCTTTGATCTCACATATTGTCTCACACCACTCCCTCTCTTCCCTTCTCTTGATGCTGTGCTGCTGCTGCTTGGGTTTGCTGAATTCCCTTCTTCATTGTTATCCTCCTCCTCCTCCTTTGCTTCATTATTATTCTCTTCTTCCAATTCCTCATCATCACTTATAGCCGCTCCTTCATTCATGTCAAATGAATTTTCCTCACCCTCATTATCATTACTACTCTTGCCGCCACTTCCTTCATTATTCTCTTGATGAATCTCAAATCTCTTTGACATATTTATTTATTTTAGCAGATGTCATTGATGACATGTCACCATGTCATGTTTTTTCTATGCTTTTTCCTTTGTTTTCAATAGGAATTATGCACTTTCTTGAGCCATAAGCAAGCCAATTGGGTAGATTTTCATGTTTCCTTTGATTTAATCAACCATGTATGAATTCATGCTATTTCATGAGGTTTTATGCTATAATTGTCACATATTATGAAAGAATGAATATCTCATGATTTTGAGCATAGCTTTGATGTGTTTGGTTGATTAATGATAGTGAAGAAAGCTTGGAGAAAGGTTGAAGCAAGGAGGAATGGCTAGGAGGAAGAGAGGACAAAAAGTTTGAGCAAAAGTTTGCCTCAAACTTTAGCTCAAACTTTTGGATTAATTGAAAATGAAACAGGAAGCAAAAAGCTGGACCAAAAGTTAGCCTCAAACTTTTTGGCTAACTTTTGGGCAAAAGTGATGACAAGTCATCTTAGCCTATTTTAACTAGTCTTTTTCTTTTGTTTTCATTAGAATTATGCACTTTCTTGAGCTACAAGCAAGCCAATTAGGTAGATTTTCATGTTTCCTTTGATTGAATCAACCATGTATGAATTCATGCTATTTCATGAGGTTTTATACTATAATTGTCACATATTATGAAAGAATGAATATCTCATGATTTTAAGCATAGCTTTGATGTGTTTGGTTGATTAATGATAGGTGAAGAAAGCTTGGAGAAAGGTTGAAGCAAGAAGGAATAGCTAGGAGTAAAGAGAAGACAATGGAATAAGTGAAATTGAACCAGGAAGCAAAAAGCTGGACCTAAAGTTAGCCTCAAACTTTTGCACAAACTTTTGGGTGAAAAGTTAGCCCCAACGTTAGCCCCTAACTTTTGGGCTAACGTTGGAACTTGAAAATCACTCCCTGGGTACCAAAAGTTTGCGCCAACGTTAGCCCCTAACTTTGAGGCTAACGTTGGCACATGAAAATCACCCCTGGGCACTAAAAGTTTGCGCCAACGTTAGCCCCTAACTTTAAGGCTAACGTTGGCATGAGAAAAACACTCCCTGGGCACCAAAAGTTTGCGCCAACGTTAGCCCCCTAACTTTGAGGCTAACGTTGGCACATGAAAACTACAAGGGGAGGAGCAAAAGTTTGCGCCAACGTTAGCCCCTAACTTTTGGGCTAACGTTGGTGTCTCAAGTGCACCAAGGAAGGCCAACATTGGTGCAAAAGTTAGACCCCTAACTTTTGCACCAACGTGAGTATCAGCAAGTTATGTTGGCTGATATGAAAAGTTGGACCAAACGTTAGACCCTAACTTTTGCTCCACCTTTTGGTCCAACTTTTGCAAAACTCCAACCCGGTTCAATTGGTTCACTTTGGTTCTTCTCCAAACTTCAAGAGCAATCAACCAAGGCCTCTTTCAACCCAATTCCACTAAGAGCAAAGGCCCAACTCAAGGCTTGAAGATCATTTGAAGAAAGTGTATAAATAGGATAGAATTCAAGTTCTTCGGGTAGCTTTCTCTTTTGAATTTTCATAATAGTTTTCGGAGAGCTTTGGATATTGAGTGATCTTTAATTTCTTAGTCTTGGGGAAGGAGAATTCACTTCTCTTCCTCTTAGTTTTATTGCTTTCAATTTCTATTACAATTGTCTTGGATCTTGGGTTGAAGAATTGAAGAAATTCTGTTTCAATCTCATCCTTGGATCTCTCTGTTTATTTACTGCTTAATTGAATTTCAGTTTGGGTTAATTGTTCTTCATCTACTTTCTTTGTAATTTACTTTTCCCTTGTAATTGTTCTTGTTGGATCAAGGAAGGTAGTGAGATCTAGACCTGGTTTTCTAGTCTCTGGACCCCTGAGATCTGAAATTCCAATTTACATTCTGTTTTTGCTTTTCATGTTCATTTACTTGTTTTGCTTCAGATCCGATCCAACCCAAACACTCTTTTACTTTTCTGTTTGATGCAATTTACTTTTCCTTGTTTAAATTCTGCAAATCCAATCCCCAATTCCCTTTACAATTCCAGCCGTTTACATTTCTTGCACTTTAAGATTCCGCAATTTACATTTCTTGCATTCTAAGTTTCTGCCATTTAATTTCTTGTTCTTTAAGATTTAGCACTTTAATTCCCTGTTCTCTTTAATTCCATGCAATTTAATTTCTGCAAATCACAAAACACTCAACCAAATCTTGATTCGCTTGACTAAATTAACCACTAAGCTAAAATTGCTCAATCCTTTAATCCCTGTGGGATCGACCTCACTCCCGTGAGTTTTTATTACTTGATGCGACCCGGTACACTTGCCGGTTAGATTTGTGTGTTTTGGGAGAAATTCATTTTTCCACCAAAATACTCATCAAGTTTTTGGCGCCGTTGCCGGGGATTGATTAGATTGACAATGATTAAGTGAAGTGGTGATCTAGATCAAGCATTTTTTCTTTAATTTTGATTAACCTACTAACTGTTTGATTTTTTGCTTAAACTAACTAACACTTCAATCTAGCAGTAGATTGAAGTGTCACTGGTTTTGTGCATTTCTCATGCTCTGCTTGTATGTCAGGTACAAGAAGAACCACACCCAATTTTCATGAACAAGACGAAAGAACTCTCAGGAGGTTAAGAAGAGCTGAAAGAGGGAAAAACATTGTTGGAGAAGAGGAATCAGACGAAGAGTTCCAAGAGATGGAGGAACATTCAACCAATCCACCAGGTGGAGCAGACAACAACAATGACAACCCACCCCAGAGGAGAGTTTTGGCTTCCTATACCTTTGCAAATCCTAGACATTGTGGGAGCAGAATCTTGGCTTCAAATGTCAATGCTAACAATTTTGAACTCAAGCCACAACTCATCACTTTGGTTCAGAACAATTGTTCTTTTGGTGGAGGACCACTTGAAGACCCGCACCAACACTTATCCACCTTCTTGAGGATATGCAACACTGTCAAAACTAATGGTGTGCCTCCTGACAGTTACAAGCTGATGCTATTCCCATTTTCTCTCAGGGACAAGGCCACTCAATGGTTGGAATCTTTTCCAAGGGACAGCATCAACAACTGGGATGATTTGGTAACCAAGTTTCTTGCCAAGTTTTACCCACCTCAGAGGATTATAAGGTTGAAGGCTGAGGTACAAACATTTACACAAATGGAGGCTAAACCCATCTATGAGGCATGGGAGAGGTACAAGGCTCTAATCAGGAAATGTCCCCCTGCCATGGTTAATGAGTGGGAGAAGCTGCAGAACTTCTATGAAGGCTTAACACTAAAATCCCAGGAAGCTTTGGATCATTCAGCTGGAGGTTCCTTGCAACTCATGAAAACTGCAGAGGAGGCTCAAGAACTCATTGATATGGTGGCCAACAACCAATATTTCTTTGCTCATCAAAGAGGCCGCCAACCATCACAAAGGAGAGGAGTAATGGAACTAGAAGGAGTGGATTCAATCCTGGCTCAAAACAAATTAATGCAGCAGCAAATTCAACAACAATTTGAGCAAATGACCAAGAGGATTGATGGCCTCCAAGTTGCAGCAGTTAACACCAGCCAACCATCAGCCACATGGGGGCAAAATGAAGAAATCCAAGAGGAGCAACAGCAGGAATAAGTCCAGTACATGCATTCAAATCCAAATGAATTCTATGGTGATACCTACAACCCCTCATGGAAAAATCACCCCAACCTCAGATGGGGAGACACTCACAACCAAAACCAACACCCATGGCAGAGGAACTCAAATCAAAACAACCCAAGAAACAACCAAAACTACAACCAGCAGCAGACTAACCAAAACACATACAGAAAACCTCAAAACAACTACCCTAATCTCAACCAGTACCAATCCAACAACCATTCCACCAACCAAAATGCCTATCATCCACCACCCACATCTCACAACCCACCACAAGCACCACCTGAACCTCAAAGACTCACCAACTTAGAGACCTTGATAGAGAAAATGATGAAACACCAGGAAATAACAAACAAAAATCATGAAGCATCATTAAAGAGCCTAGAGAGGCAGATTGGGCAACTCTCCAAGCAAGTATCTGTTGAGAGACCTTCAAACTCACTGCCCAGTGACACAATCCCAAATCCCAAGGAGGAATGCAAGGCAATATAATTAAGGAGCGGGAGAACATTGATAAGCAACAATGACACTACACAGAAGCAAGCAGAGAGCATCAAAGAACCAACAGAGGATGAGAAGCAAGCAAAGGACGATGAAGCTAAGGAGCAAGTTGTGATGCCAAACAAAAGCACTGAGAAACTTAAAGAGAAGGACAACCAGCCACATAGCTCAAAGAAAGTAACCCAGGGACAGCATCAAATAGGAAAGAGAATCACACCTCCACTGCCTTATCCCCAGAGGTTCAACAAAGAGGTTAAAGACCAGCATTTTCACAAGTTCCTTGAGATTTTTAAGAAGCTGGAAATCAATATTCCCTTGGCTGAAGCACTTGAGCAAATGCCTCTGTATGCCAAATTCTTGAAAGAGCTTGTCAACAAGAAAAGAAGCTGGGATGAGAAAGAAACCATAGTGATTACTGAGGAATGCAGGGCCTTGATTCAAAAGGGGCTTCCTCCCAAGCTTGAGGACCCAGGGAGCTTCCTGTTGCCTTGCACCATTGGGGAATTGACCATCACTAAAGCAATGTGCGATCTCAGAGCAAGTATTAACTTAATACCATCCTCCCTGGTGAAAAAGCTGCATATAGAGGAGGTCAAACCAGTACAAATGTCTCTGGAGCTGGTAGATAAGTCAATGGTATACCCCAGGGGCGTAATTGAAAATCTTTTGGTCAAGGTGGACAGTTTTATATACCCTGCTGATTTTGTGGTTCTAGAATCAAACGATGATGATGGTGACTCTGTTATACTGGGAAGGCCATTCTTGGCCACTGCTAGAGCTATCATAGACGTAGAGGAAGGGGAATTAACTCTCAGGATGCATGACCAGAGTGTCACTCTGAAGGTACTACCAGAGGCACAATTTAGCAAGGAGAAGAAAGACTATATGAAAAATGACCAGGAAGGTCACAGCAACATCCCAATGCTAAGGATTGTGCAGACTGATGAAGAAGCCCAAGAGGATATTAGAGTACTAGCCACTGAAAAGAGATGTCCCCAAGGAAAGCTTATGGCCAGAAAAGAAGGATCAACAAAAGGAAAGATGAAACGAAGAAACAAAGCAAAAAGGGGTTGGAAGAACAGAAAGATTCCAACAGAGGGGCTCTCCAAAGGTGACAAAGTGCAACTGATATATCAACAGCTGGGGGCAAATCAACAAACTGAGGACTACTACACTGTCAGCAACATACTCTCATTAGAGCATGCTGAAATTGAACACCAGAGAACAAAGATGAAGATCACAGTCAGGGGAGACAAATTGAGGCTCTACAAGCACCAACCACCATAAAAGAAAGCCTCAATGTCAAGCTAATGACAATAAAAGAGCGCTCCATGGGAGGCAACCCATGATTTAAGATTCATGTCATTTTAAATTCAATAAGTTATGATCATTTGAGCATGAATTCTTTTCTCTTTTCATGAACATGTCCATTGCCTGCATGCACTGTTTTGAAACATATGCTGAGAATTCTAAGTTTGGTGTGCCTTCAAGCACACTAAACCAACGTTACAAATAATTCCGTTTTGCAAGCTTAAAAGCATATGGCCAAACACTAAAGTTTGGTGTCCACATAGCTTCATGAAAATTTGAAATTCATGCATCAATAATCATACAATTGTTGTTTTCCAAAATCTTATAAATGAAAAAATTCTTATTCGGTAATGAAGGCATCAATTGTGATGTACCCTTTGACAAGAAACAAGTTTGGTGTTCATCAAAACTTGATGAACCGATTTAGGGACACAATTGACCGTTCATGAAAAAAAGAGAGAAAAAGAAAATTAGGAAGAAAGCAATTCTTATAAACATTTAACTAAGAGTGACATTGGGATTTCACTAATTGAAGGAAGAGACACAATTTCTTTATACATGACCAACCATCAAGTTTGGTGTCCTCCAAGGAGAGTCACGGTTCAAATGGATATGAGAATTGATGATTCATATTATATTAATAAAAGGGACATTCTTGCCACGGTTGGACAAAACTAATATTTGTTGTCTTGTGGTGATGACTAGGTGGTCAAAGAATCTTCAATGAAAGAGACAAGACAAAGGAAAGCATAGCATGAGGACAAAATCTCATCACATGCTTCAAAAAGGAAATCTGCCACTCCTTGAGAATGATCACGGCAAAAGCAAGTGAAGAAGCAAGTTTTGTCTTCATTTATCCTTACATGCACACCTTTGATTCCTATAAATCTAATTGCATCCTAGCCTTTCATTGTTCATTTAAAAACATACCACCTTCAAGCCATGCACATGACCGAATCACTCTAACCCTTGGAACTTCATTCTCTTCATCACTCCTCAACATAACAAGCTCGGTTCAACATTTCTCTTGCTTTAAACTCCAACCATTTAAACTTGTCTTCATCATTTCCTGTCATAGCAAATTCGGCCTAAATTTCTTCTTACTCCAACCACACATCAAACTCTCCAACATTCTTCACACTCCTTCTAACCTCACAAGACTCAACCAACCAAGTGATCATGGCCTCCTCCTCAAGAACCAAACGAAGAAAAGGGAAAGATCCCATGGTGGAGGAAGACACACATGAATATGACCAACGGAGATTCAAGTCTTGGTTCCATCAAATGCAAATTGCATGGATGAACGAGAAAAGAATCTATCCTGAAATTCCACTCTTGTTGCCGGATGATGGATGTCAAGATATGAAGGACAAAATTCGAAAGAGGAGGTGGGAGGAACTTGCATCACCAGCCACCCGAATCAATACCAATATCATAAGAGAGTTCTATGCAAATGTCTCAAGGCTTGACATGCGTGAGCCCCCAACGTACAAGAGCTATGTGCGGGGGGTGGAAGTAGACTTTAGCCCGGATGCAATCAATAAAGTCTTGAGACTAAAGTCAGTTCGCTTTAGTGAACCGGGATACCAACAAAGATTGAATGAGGATCAGGATTATGATGAGATTGCGAGAGACATTTGTATGGAGAACACAGAGTGGGAAGGAGATGAATAGAACAAATATAAGTATCTGAAGAGATGTAACCTCACTCCGGAAGCAAAAGGATGGTATGAGTTGATGAAAAGATCAATTCTGGGCACAGTGAACACCTCAGAAGTTAACAGGGAGAGAGCCGTGATGTTGCATTGCATCATTGTGGGAGGAGAGATAAGAGTTCATGAAATCCTTGCAAAAGACATTCAAAAGCTGGCTGAGAAGAATTCGGCCGGATCTTGGTTGTACTATCCGAGTACCATTTGGAGGTTGTGTGCAAAGGCTAAAGCTCCAATGGAAGAGGAGAATCCAATGTGGTTAAGCCAAGGCATGCCCATAACCATTGAACGAATGATGATGCCCCTTGAAACACATCAAGGCCGAAGACCACATGGAAGAAGGGAAAGAGAAGAACCAATGGAAAAAGATGAGCCACACATAGAAGAAGAGCCACAAGAGGAGGAGGAACAGCCACACTTTTTCCCACATGGCAATATGGATATGACTCAAATGCAAGAAGCAATAGGAAGATTGTCACAACAGTACATGAGAATTCAAGAAAGGCAAGAGGAATACCATTCACTGTACATGAAAAACCAACAAGCACAAGAAGAAAGGGAGCTAAGAATAATGAACAAACAAAGTGAATTCGAGTCAAGATTCCTTGTGATACAAGAAGAACATGCTTTTCAATCTCATGAATCTTTTGGGAAGTTGGAACAAATGCAAGCTGAAAATTTGAGGGCTCTCAAAGAGTTCACAACACTCCAAGATGCAAGGTATGAAGTACAAGCCGATTACAACATCAATAGCCAAATCAAACTAAACTATATTGGAGAACATTTGCACAACATGGATCCGGCTTTCCCAACTTTTGATGAATTCTTCAAAAAGAGAAGTGAGGTAGAAGTAAGCAATGCCATGAGGCTTGAAGATAGAGTGGAGGAGGCTATGAATAAGGCTGGCTTTTTGCGAGGTCAACAGGCACCAAACACGGATGGTGGGAACACTAGCAGCCAAGTGTATGAAAGGAGAAAGAAAAAGCATGACAAATGAAAGGTGGACTTGCTCCTTGTTCATCACTACAAAGAAAAAAAAAGCATGCATTCTATCTGTTCTAAGTTGTCTTTGCATCTTTAAGTAGTTCTTTTTAATTAAAAGTCTTTGCATTATGTTTGTTTCTTTTAAAATAAGTAGGTTAGTTTATGTGTGTACTTGTGTGTTTACTTTCACTTGACAAGAAGCATGTTTTGTCCCCTGCATCTTTAAGTTCAATAAAAGAAATGTTTGAATGTGAAGCAAGATGATCTCTGTTAGATAGAAGTAGAATAAAAGTAAGTGGTGGTATGTGTATGATTGTATGATAGCTCACTTCTAGTGAATAAAGAGCCAGGATATCTCCTTCTAAGTAAAGAGTGGCCTACTGTCTATGAATCTCAATTAAATAAAAAATTCCTTGGTTAGAAAGAAAAACAAAAAAGAAAGAAAGAAAAGAGATAGCCAAAAAGTGGCAGAACAAAAGGAAACAAAAAGAAACAAAGCTGGACACCAATAGCTTGAACTTTAAAATATATGCCTGTGGTGTCTTTGTACTAGGATCTGCTTGGATTAGTAAGCTCTTAGGAGTGCATCAACACTCGGTGACTTGGGTTAACTAATCCGGGATCATCAGCTGAAAGTCCACTATCAAGAGCAACCTAACTACAAGGCATTTAGTAACCCAAAGAGGTGCTGGGCATCAATGTTTTAAGAAGGAATGTGAGCCAAGTGTCTATGGTGAATAATGTGTCAAGTATAAAGAAAAGGAAATGAACTTGCTACACATGACACTCAAATAAAGCTTATAAACAAAGTAATAGCCAAGGATAAAGGAATAATGAGAGGTCATAGCAGTATGTTACTTGAAGCTTGAAGGAGACTTTCTAGGCCTAGGAGTCAATAAGAAGTGAGTATTTACATATCCACACAAAATCCCATGAACTATCAATAATACTCTGCTAGCATGAACATCCTCTTCCATTTCATTCTTTCTTCTCAATAAATCTTTTCTTGCTTGGGGACAAGCAAGCTTTAAGTTTGGTGTTGTGATGACAAGTCATCTTAGCCTATTTTAACTAGTCTTTTTCTTTTGTTTTCATTAGAATTATGCACTTTCTTAAGCTACAAGCAAGCCAATTAGGTAGATTTTCATGTTTCCTTTGATTGAATCAACCATGTATGAATTCATGCTATTTCATGAGGTTTTATACTATAATTGTCACATATTATGAAAGAATGAATATCTCATGATTTTAAGCATAGCTTTGATGTGTTTGGTTGATTAATGATAGGTGAAGAAAGCTTGGAGAAAGGTTGAAGCAAGAAGGAATAGCTAGGAGTAAAGAGAAGACAATGGAATAAGTGAAATTGAACCAGGAAGCAAAAAGCTGGACCTAAAGTTAGCCTCAAACTTTTGCACAAACTTTTGGGTGAAAAGTTAGCCCCAACGTTAGCCCCTAACTTTTGGGCTAACGTTGGAACTTGAAAATCACTCCCTGGGTACCAAAAGTTTGCGCCAACGTTAGCCCCTAACTTTGAGGCTAACGTTGGCACATGAAAATCACCCCTGGGCGCCAAAAGTCTGCGCCAACGTTAGCCCCTAAATTTGAGGCTAACGTTGGCATGAGAAAAACACTCCCTGAGCACCAAAAGTTTGCACCAACGTTAGCCCCTAACTTTGAGGCTAACGTTGGCACATGAAAACTACAAGGGGAGGAGCAAAAGTTTGCGCCAACGTTAGCCCCTAACTTTTGGGCTAACGTTGGCGTCTCAAGTGCACCAAGGAAGGCCAACGTTGGTGCAAAAGTTAGACCCCTAACTTTTGCACCAACGTGAGTATCAGCAAGTTATGTTGGCTGATATGAAAAGTTGGACCAAAAGTTAGACCCTAACTTTTGCTCCAACTTTTGGTCCAACTTTTGCAAAACTCCAACCCGGTTCAATTGGTTCACTTTGGTTCTTCTCCAAACTTCAAGAGCAATCAACCAAGGCCTCTTTCAACCCAATTCCACCAAGAGCAAAGGCCCAACTCAAGGCTTGAAGATCATTTGAAGAAACTGTATAAATAGGATAGAATTCAAGTTCTTCGGGTAGCTTTCTCTTTTGAATTTTCATAATAGTTTTCGGAGAGCTTTGGATATTGAGTGATCTTTAATTTCTTAGTCTTGGGGAAGGAGAATTCACTTCTCTTCCTCTTAGTTTTATTGCTTTCAATTTCTATTACAATTGTCTTGGATCTTGGGTTGAAGAATTGAAGAAATTCTGTTTCAATCTCATCCTTGGATCTCTCTGTTTATTTACTGCTTAATTGAATTTCAGTTTGGGTTAATTGTTCTTCATCTACTTTCTTTGTAATTTACTTTTCCCTTGTAATTGTTCTTGTTGGATCAAGGAAGGTAGTGAGATCTAGACCTGGTTTTCTAGTCTCTGGACCCCTGAGATCTGAAATTCCAATTTACATTCTGTTTTTGCTTTTCATGTTCATTTACTTGTTTTGCTTCAGATCCGATCCAACCCAAACACTCTTTTACTTTTCTGTTTGATGCAATTTACTTTTCCTTGTTTAAATTCTGCAAATCCAATCCCCAATTCCCTTTACAATTCCAGCCGTTTACATTTCTTGTACTTTAAGATTCTGCAATTTACATTTCTTGCATTCTAAGTTTCTGCCATTTAATTTCTTGTTCTTTAAGATTCAGCACTTTAATTCCCTGTTCTCTTTAATTCCATGCAATTTAATTTCTGCAAATCACAAAACACTCAACCAAATCTTGATTCGCTTGACTAAATTAACCACTAAGCTAAAATTGCTCAATCCTTCAATCCCTGTGGGATCGACCTCACTCCTGTGAGTTTTTATTACTTGATCCGACCCGGTACACTTGCCGGTTAGATTTGTGTGTTATGGGAGAAAATCATTTTTCCACCAAAATACTCATCAAAAAGCTGGAGCAAAAGTTAGCCCCTAACTTTCTGGCTAACTTTTGGCATGAAAAACACTCCCTGGATGAGCAAAAGTTTGCGCCAACGTTAGCCCCTAACTTTTTGGCTAACGTTGGCGCCACAAGGCATACAAGGGGTATACTTCCAACATGAATAACTTGAGCTACAGAGCTCCAAATGAGGTGATTCAAAAAGAAATGGAAAGTAGGAATCAAGAGCATTCCAGGCATATATGGCACTGCATGGTGGACACTAAAATTGAGGGAGAAAACTGCCCCGAAATGTGCATAAACGAATATGGTGGCAACATGCAGTGAGGCCAACTGACCTCTGCACCTTCGACGGAGTATAACTCGAGCTGTAGAGCTCCAAATGATGTGCTTCCAAAGACATTGGAAAGTAGACATTCAGGGCTTTCCAACAATGGTTAATAGTATGGGGTGAACAATGCGTTTGAGCCTCCAGAACTGGCGTTTTCGTCCACGTTTGAGGCAAACTTTACCTCAAACGCTGCACACCAAGGCCAGCGACCTTGTCCTCTTCAAATGAGCATAACTTGAGTTGTAGATGTCCAATTGAGGTGATTCGAATTGGGTTAGAAAGCTGACATCCAGTGCTTTCCAACCATATATAATAGTCTATAGTTGGCATGAAATTGGCAACATTGACAAGAGGACAAAGTAGCACCCCACACATGCACACAAGGGGGCCAACGTTGGAGCAAAAGTTTGACCCCTAACTTTTGCCCCAACGTTGGTATCAGCAAGGAAGGGTGCTGATGTGAAAAGTTGGAGCAAAAGTTAGTCCCTAATTTTTACTCCAACTTTTACTCAAGCTTTCATGATTCCAACCCGGTTCAATTCGGTTCTTCTCCAAACTCCAAGAGCAATCAACCAAGGCCTCTCTCAACCCAATTCCATCAAGAGCAAGGCCCAATTGACACCACTCAAAGGCACAAGAGATAGTTAGAATAGAAATTTCATTTTAATTGTAATTTATTTTGAATTTCATTTTTATTTTGTAAAAATGCCTATATAAGGCATCATTCTCATTTTAGAAAGTAAGCCCGAATAAAGAGAATAGGGGAGTGAGCTCCACTCGGGAGCATGAGGAATACAGAGCTCTCTCTCTGAGTTTCATTTTCTGTTTTGAATCTTGAATTGAGATTGGAAGGAATTCTGTTTTCATTCTCTATTTGCAACTTCTCTTTACTTCTTCTGCAATCTTTTTTTAATTCTCTGCAACCTTTCTCTTGTTGGATTAAGGAAGGATCCACTCCTGAGATCTTCAACATCCTTTTAAATTTCTGCAAATTAAGCACAGTCACTTTGCTCTCTGATCTCCTTGTTCCCAATTTACTTTCCAGCACTTTTGTTCCTCTGCATTTTACATTTGAGCCACTGTGATCTGAATTTACTTTTCATGCAATTTTAATTTCCTTGCGATTGTTCTAAGCTTTGATTTACTGCTTTCATTTAATTTCCCTGCACCCAGTCCCCTTTACTTTTATGCAATTTACTTTTCTTGCAATTTAAGATTCTTGCTATTTTACTTCCTTGTTCTTTAAGTTACTTGCAATTTTACTTTCTGCACTTTATAATTCCTGCAAGTTTACATTCTGTTGGCTTCAATTGTCATTCAAATCACTCAATGTTAGCTTGACTAAACTAATCACCCACTAAAGTTGCTTGATCCATCAATCCCTGTGGGATCGACCTCACTCCCGTGAGTTTTATTACTTGATACGACCCGGTGCACTTGCCGGTTAGTTTTGGGTGTTTTGGAGAAATTCGTTTCTCCGCGAAAATATCCCATCAAGTTTTTGGCGCCGTTGCCGGGGATTGATTTAGATCAACAATGATTAAGTGGGTGAGAAGTCTAGATCAAGCATTTTCTTTATTTTTGTTTTCTGTTTCAAAGTGAAACCAAGGTGTTTGAGTTTTTACCTCACTAAGAAATTCTCATCTCTGATATGAGTAATTTCAATTTTCCTTGGTTGTGTGTTTTACAAAACTCAAATGGAGTTCAACTCATCTTATGATCAAACAAATTCTATGGGATATCACCCACCATCACCAATCTCTAATGATGGATGGGAATATCACCAAGAAACTTCAAATTATGGGCTCTCCAATTCATGGAGCCATGCTTCAGAACCACAAGATGAGAAAGAAAATCATATTGGATATTTCCCTCCACCACAAAATGATTCAAGTCATTATTCCAATGGTGGCTGGGAGTATTACCAAGAAACTGCAAATTCTGAGCAGTCAACTCACATGAGAGATTGTCCAACCTCACCTCCCACTTCTACATTTGAAAATTCTTCATCACCTAAATATGCCTCAACACAAACTTCCACGAACCTAGGCCTCTCAAAGATAGAGATCATGTTTGAAAAATATGAGAGGGAGGTGCAAAGATCTTGGAACGAGCAAGAGAATTCATTCAAAAACATAGAAGTGATGGTAAACCAAGTGTTAAGTGCAAGGGAGAAGGTGGAAGAGCAAAATGAAGATCCCCTTCAAAAATCTAGAGAATTGTGGAAAAGACAAGAACAACTCATGGAGGAACAACAACAATCCTGGAGAGAACAAGAAATCCGTCTTCAGAAGATGGATGAGCAATTGGAGAACATGGGGAAATGCTCGGATCCACTAAGCAAGGAAAATGAAGACCAATTTGTGAGTGAGGAAGTGAAAAAAAAAGATGAGGAGGCTACTGCATCAAGTGAACTTTCAATGAAGAATGAGGTGGTTAAAAATGAAACTACACTTGAGATGACAAAGGAACATGAAGAATCACAACTCTCACAAATTTCCCTGACCCAAAAACTCTCGACAATTGAATCTGTGATTGAAAAATATGAAGAGGAGATGAAGAAATGTTGGGAAGATCAACAAACCTCCTCAATGAAAAAGCTATTAAGTCAAATGTTGGGTGCAAGGGAGGAAGTGGAAGAGCAAGAAAGTGAGAAAGACAACCAAAGAATTCCAAACTCAAGTGAAGCAGAGAAGTACATGAAGGAAGAATCCACAGAACCACCATTGCAAGAGACTCTTGATAAAGACAAAACTCCAACAATCACACAGCAACCAAGTCGTAAATTCAAGGAAGTGAAGGCAATTAACAAAAGCACCAAGAAGAGGATTGTGACCAAGAAACCAAGGACAACATTCATGAGAAGGTCAACTGCAAACAATCCTCCCCCTGGTCCAGCAAGCAAGCTCAATCAAGCTATGTACAAAAGAAAGCTTGCTGAGAGGAAACCAAGACAGGGGGCAATAGCTGAATCTTCTCCTCTCTTGAAGTCATTCCTCTTAACAAATTGGAAGAAGAGGAAGAAAGTAAAGAACAGATAGACAGTAGGTACATTTCTTTTCCTTGCTTTGTTTAAATTTCAATAAATTGGCATATGATCACATTCTAAGTTTGGTGTTGCCTTGCAACAAATTGTTTTCAATCCCGTTTGGATGATTGCATCAATTCTACATGAAGTGTCACGCTAAGATTCTAAGTTTGGTGTGCCACTTAATTTTCTATGCAATGAATCCAGCAACATCACTTGTCTGCATAATCATATTGCCTTTTACAGTGTTATTTTTCTTCTTAGTTGGATAATTTTTGTTTTCTCTTTGTTTCATTTATTTACTTGTTTTTAATGCTTTCCTTCATTAACTGTTTTTGTTAATATATCACCAAGACATCCTTATTCATAACAGACTCTTCATTTGGTGATTGTATTTAACATATAACAGTTTCTTTTGTTTAGTTTTAGTTCAAATAAATTGACATATGGTTGCATTCTAAGTTTGGTGTTGCTATGCAACAAAATTTGGTTCCAATTCTTACAAGATACTTGCATTAATTCCAAGTGAAAGTGTCACACTAAGTTTGGTGTGCCACTTATTTCTTATGCAATGTATTGTGCTCACCTTCTTAAGTTTGCAATCACAATGTTTCTGTCTCTTGTGCCTTGATTATTATCTTTAATTTTGCTTGCTTAGAACACATGTACTACTAACTTTTCATTGTGTAAGACACTCATGATCCATCTTAGTCCCATAGCCACGGTTCTAATAGTTGCTTGAGGATAAGCAAGCATTCTGAGTTTGGTATGGGAAGGAAGAGAATGGGAGGAAAATGACAACAATAGAGAAGATGAACTACAAGGTTGTAAAGTTCCTTTTCTCCTTATTTGTTTCCAGCACTTAAATTGCATGATTGTCTTCATCCTTTCTGTTTACATGTGTGTATGAATAAAGCATAACTTGAATCTTGATTTGCAACATGGTGCTGTGTCATTATGATTACCAACTTGAGTTTTGTGAATTCAAAAGCAACAAAGTATCATGATCATAAACAAACAAGGAATTAAAGAAGAATTTAGCATGTGCATACAAGTATTGGAAAGCTAGTATGATTAATTGTTGATCAATTGCATTGGATTTTATTTAATTGAAGTTTTCATCTAGTACATTTTGTGAAATCTTTTGAAAATCATGAAAACCTTGAAAGAAAAAGCAAAATAGAGCAAGAAAAGAAAAAGGGAAAGAATGAGAAAGCTGAAGGCTCTGAGTACCAATGGCAATTTATTTGTTAAGTGCTTGTGGTGTTTATGTATCGAGCCAAATGCTTGAAAACAAAACACTTAGAAGTCAAGGTTAGGCTCAAAGTGCAAAAGCACTCCCTCAAAGCTCAAGGCTCTGAGCATCAATGATTAGAGAGTCAAGAAAAGAAAAGAAAAATGAGCTTAATGAAGTCCTCTAATCAAATGCTTGTGGTGCTTATGTATCAAGTGGTAATACTTGAAAACAAAGCATTTAGAAGTCGTAGCTTTGTTATCAACTCATGGGGCAAAGCACCCAAAAGGAGAAGCTAATAAGAAAAGCAAAAAGCTTGTTTAAAGGAAGAAATATAAGGAAAAGATTTCATAAAATGAGCTAGATAGAAGCATCAATCATTTACATTTCTTTTGTAATTGTAGCATGCTTAGAAAACTAGCTTACCATGAACATTGAGTTGCTATTCTTCTTGCCTTGTATTGTCAATCTTTATTGCATGATTCTTTTCTTGCTTGGGGACAAGCAAGGTTTAAGTTTGGTGTTGTGATGACATGTCACCATGTCATGTTTTTCTATGCTTTTTCCTTTGTTTTCAATAGGAATTATGCACTTTCTTGAGCCATAAGTAAGCCAATTGGGTAGATTTTCATGTTTCCTTTGATTTAATCAACCATGTATGAATTCATGCTATTTAATGAGGGTTTATGCTATAATTGTCACATATTATGAAAGAATGAATATCTCATGATTTTGAGCATAGCTTTGATGTGTTTGGTTGATTAATGATAGGTGAAGAAAGCTTGGAGAAAGGTTGAAGCAAGGAGGAATGGCTAGGAGGAAGAGAGGACAAAAAGTTTAAGCAAAAGTTTGCCTCAAACTTTAGCTCAAACTTTTGGATTAACTGAAAATGAACCAGGAAGCAAAAAGCTGGACCAAAAATTAGCCTCAAACTTTTTGGCTAACTTTTGGGCAAAAGCTGGAGCAAAAGTTAGCCCCTAACTTTTTGGCTAACTTTTGGCATGAAAAACACTCCCTGGATGAGCAAAAGTTTGCGCCAACGTTAGCCCCTAACTTTTTGGCTAACGTTGGCGCCACAAGGCATACAAGGGGTATACTTCAAACATGAATAACTTGAGCTACAGAGCTCCAAATGAGGTGATTCAAAAAGAAATGGAAAGTAGGAATCAAGAGCTTTCCAGGCATATATGGCACTGCATGGTGGACACTAAAATTGAGGGAGAAAACTGCCCCGAAATGTGCATAAACGAATATGGTGGCAACATGCAGTGAGGCCAACTGACCTCTGCACCTTCGACGGAGTATAACTCGAGCTGTAGAGCTCCAAATGATGTGCTTCTAAAGAAATTGGAAAGTAGACATTCAGGGCTTTCCAACAATGTATAATAGTATGGGGTGAACAATGCGTTTGAGCCTCCAGAACTGGCGTTTTCGTCCACGTTTGAGGCAAACTTTACCTCAAACGCTGCACACCAAGGCCAGCGACCTTGTCCTCTTCAAATGAGCATAACTTGAGTTGTAGATGTGCAATTGAAGTGATTCCAATTGGGTTAGAAAGCTGACATCCAGAGCTTTCCAACCATATATAATAGTCTATAGTTGGCATGAAATTGGCAACGTTGACAAGAGGACAAAGTAGCACCCCACACATGCACACAAGGGGGCCAACGTTGGAGCAAAAGTTTGACCCCTAACTTTTGCCCCAACAATGGTATCAGCAAGGAAGGGTGCTGATGTGAAAAGTTGGAGCAAAAGTTAGCCCCTAACTTTTACTCCAACTTTTACTCAAGCTTTCATGATTCCAACCCGGTTCAATTCGGTTCTTCTCCAAACTCTAAGAGCAATCAACCAAGGCCTCTCTCAACCCAATTCCATCAAGAGCAAGGCCCAATTGACACCACTCAAAGGCACAAGAGATAGTTAGAATAGAAATTTCATTTTAATTGTAATTTGTTTTGAATTTCATTTTCATTTTGTAAAAATGCCTATATAAGGCATCATTCTCATTTTAGAAAGTAAGCCCGAATAAAGAGAATAGGGGGGCGAGCTCCACTCGGGAGCATTAGGAATACAGAGCTCTCTCTCTGAGTTTCATTTTCTGTTTTGAATCTTGAATTGAGATTGGAAGGAATTCTGTTTTCATTCTCTATTTGCAACTTCTCTTTACTTCTTCTGCAATCTTTTTTTAATTCTCTGCAACCTTTCTCTTGTTGGATTAAGGAAGGATCCACTCCTGAGATCTTCAACATCCTTTTAAATTTCTGCAAATTAAGCACAGTCACTTTGCTCTCTGATCTCCTTGTTCCCAATTTACTTTCCAGCACTTTTGTTCCTCTGCATTTTACATTTGAGCCACTGTGATCTGAATTTACTTTTCATGCAATTTTAATTTCCTTGCGATTGTTCTAAGCTTTGATTTACTGCTTTCGTTTAATTTCCCTGCACCCAGTCCCCTTTACTTTTACGCAATTTACTTTTCTTACAATTTAAGATTCTTGCTATTTTACTTCCTTGTTCTTTAAGTTACTTGCAATTTTACTTTCTGCACTTTATAATTCCTGCAAGTTTACATTCTGTTGGCTTCAATTGTCCTTCAAATCACTCAATGTTAGCTTGACTAAACTAATCAGCCACTAAAGTTGCTTGATCCATCAATCCCTGTGAGATCGACCTCACTCCCGTGAGTTTTATTACTTGATACGACCCGGTGCACTTGCCTGTTAGTTTTGGGTGTTTTGGAGAAATTTGTTTCTCCGCGAAAATATCCCGTCAGTGATGCTCAGTATAAATGCTACAATAATTTCTTGAATTCCTCCTTTACTAAATTACCTCTGAAAACCAAAACAAGGATGCAAACATTTAAATATACACACAACTAAAAACAAATAATTAAACAAGAACATACAGGCTGTAGTAGTGACCACTCTCTATCTATATATACAGTAGTAATTAATTACTAGCTAGCCTTTAAAACCTATATTCACTGAAGCAATTAAGCTGCCTACTTTGCTATCTGATCTTTAATATACCTTAGCTTGAAGAGCGCTGTGAAAAAATACAAGAATAAGTTATTCCAAAATGTCTGCCTGAACAAAGTTCAAAAGAATAAAAAGAACAATCAGAACCCATAGGAAGCTTATCTTCTTCCATCAGATAACATGATGGAAGAAGAAATACAATCAAATATCTCATAGTTTTTCAGTTATAGAAATGTAAGGGATAAAGCTGACCTTCCCAGGGTGATTATACAAAGACGAAAGATCAGAGAAAAGAGATGGAACTCCCTGGAGAGAATACAAAAGAAAGAAATCACAATCAACTTCGAAAAACCTGAGCGAGGCATAATTTGAAGCTAAAAAGAAACTTGAATACCTTAGTTAAGGGAGGCCTAATGTAATTATCTGCTGCTGCTCTAAATTTGCCACCTTGCAAAAAATCTAGAGGTATTCTCTGCCAAACGAGATTCGGCAAAGAATGAACTCAAAGAATGAGCACCACATATCAGTAGCTGAGCACTACCACAGCTACAGCAGAACAGAACCAAATGTCAAGAAGTTTAGAGAAAAAAAAACCCTAAACCACGGATCGTATTAGAACAAAAAATAGAAATTTAGAAAAATAAAAAAATGAAGAACCAAGAAAATCAAATTCAAAAATCAAATAATCAGATCAAGGAAAAAATTGACCAAATAATTTACCATGGCATTGTGAACGTTGAACATGGCTGACGGAGGTGCGACGAGTGAGGGAGAGGGAGACGGCGGTGCAACGACTTTAGAGAGGGAGACGGCAACGCGACGGGTGCTGAACCACGGAGGGAGGAGCGGCGATTGAGGGTTTGCAAAATTGAGTGAGCAACAATTGAGGTTCCGAATCCAACAAAGGTTTGCGAGACAGAGACCACTAAGAGAGTAGGAGGGCACCCCGAGACAGAGACCAATGATGGTGCATGGACGGAGCAGCGCCGATGGAGGGTTCCAAATCTAACGAGGGTTGCGTCGATGGTGCGAGGGTTGGGTGCGAGGGACCGTCGAGAAACAGCTGGGCGCGAGAGATCGTTGATGGTGCGGGGTTGGGTCAGAGAGAGGGATGGGTGTGAGGGCTAGATGAAGGGCTGGGTGTGAGGGTTAGATGAACATGACGGCGAGCTGTGTGGTGCGACAGTCTTGGCGATAGGCAGTGATGAACTTAGTGCGATGGCTTGCTGGGTGCGACGGCTTGCTTTTAGGTTATCTTCTAGGTTAAAAATGAATTTGGAAATAAAAGTGAAGTGTATGAGCAGTTACAACTTCTATAGGTTAAAAGTTAACTTAGAAAAAAGGGAAGTGTGTAAAAAATAGGGTGGCACTCTATCGGTACGTTTTTGTAGGGTGCCTATATAAACACAGTATATGGGCACGCTTAAAAAATGTGATTGTTAGAAAAAAATTTGTCACGTTTTTAAAGCCTGCCGATTTCTCTCTATGGGTACGCTTTACAAGCGTGGCAATAAGAAAGCGTGGCCAAATTTTAAATAAGTGGCCACCCTCGTAAAAGCGTGCCGATTTCCCTCTATGGCCACGCTTTTTAAGCGTGGCAAAAAAAAGTGTGGTCAAATCAAAAATCAGTGGCCACCCTCGCAAAAGCGTACCTATAGACCACTTTTGGGCACGCTTTAAAAGCGTGGCAAAAAAAAAGTGTGCCGACAGACCTTTTTTCTTGTAGTGCAAAAATAAAATATTTACAATAACCAATAATAAGGCACACGTTTGCAATTTCCCGGCAACGGTGCCATTTTGATGAGAGGAACTTTTGCGTGGTCTAGAAATTTGCGGATAAATCCTCATTGCAAGTATAGTTTCTAAACCTTCAAAAGTCCTTTCATATAAACGTTTTGGTTGTCACAAGTAACAAACCCCTTTGAAATTGATAACCGAGTATTCAAACCTCGGGTCGTCTTCTCAAGGAATTGCAGGGAGGTATGTTCTTATTATTGGTTATGAGTTTGTAAATTGGGGTTTTGGAAGTAAGGAGGGAATATGTTATATGACAAGTAAAATAACAATAAAATCTCTTGGCAAGGTATAAGAATTGGAATTCCTATCCTAGTTATCCTTATCAGGTGTGAAGAGAATTGGGTTTTAATCCCACTTAGTCAGTCTTTATTAAACAAAGGAAGGTTAAGTGGACTGATTAGCTTGATTCTCAAGTCCTAGTCAACTCCTGTGGAGAGACTAGTGTTAGAGCAATCCTAGCTTAAGCAGAATCTGCCAATTTCAATCACTTGCTGAGTTTGATAACTCAAGTACTACCAATCACTTGACCAAAGCCAAAAGGGAAAAAAATATCTAAATTAAATTAAAAGCAATCTTAAACAGAGCAAAGCAATCTTAAATCTGAAAACCTCAAATAACATTAATTAAGAAAATTATATATAACATGGAAGAGTTCATAAATTAAATTGGGAAAATAAATAAAAATAAAGAACCTGGGATTTGAGAGCCACTCCTAAAACTAAGAAATCCTAAATCCTAATCCTAAGAAAGAGGAGAGAACCTCTCTCTCTAAAAACTACATCTACTCCTAAAATTATGAATGTGAAAGTCTGATTATGAATGGATGCATTCCTCCACTTTATAGCCTCTAATCTGTGTTTTCTGGGCCGCAAACTGGGTCAGAAACAGCCCAGAATTTGCTGGTTGCGAATTCAAACACGCTGATTTTCGTCAGTGCGACGCGGCCGTATAGAGCACGTAGTCGCGTCACCTAGGGTCAGGGAAACTATGACATATTATATATCAAATCGAAGCCCCGGACGTTAGCTTTCCAACGCAATTAGAACCGCGTCATTTGGACCTCTGTAGCTCAAGTTATGACCGTTTGAGTGCAGAGAGGTCAGGTTAGACAGCTTTGCAGTTCCTTCAACTTCTTGTATTCCTTCCATTTTTGCATGCTTCCTTTCTATCCTCTAAGCCATTCCTGCCCTATAATCTCTGAAAGCACTTAATACACATATCAAGGCATCTAATGGTAATAAGAGAGGATTAATAATTAACAATTTAAAGCTCAAAGAAGCATGTTTTCAATCAAAGCACATAATTAGGAAGGCAAACGTAAAACCATGCAAATAGTATAAATAAGTGGGTAAAGAGTTGATAAAAATCACTCAATTGAGCACAAGATAAACCATGAAATAGTGGTTTATCAGTGCGCGATCTGCATAATCTGCAGAATCGCTGGGGACGATTTCGGACCCTATTTTGACCCAGTTTTCGGCCCAGAAAAGCAGACTAGAGCCAGAGAACATGCAGAAACCAATAAAAACATTCATTCTAGCTAGTTTTAGTTTTTCAGATCGAGTTTTCCTCTCTTCTAGGTTTTCTCTCTACACATTCAAAGTTCTTAGGATTTTTAATTGCTTTTTGCATTGGGATATTGAGAAGAGTTGTTACCTCATCAAGACTTCGTCATTCTAGTTCGTTTTCTTTACTTGGCTTTACTCTTCCATGTCCTTTAATTTATTTCAATCTTACTGTTGGATTATTTTAGAATTTATCAATACAAGAGTTATTTTTATTTTTAATTAATTCCTTTGAGTTTAATTTATCATGTTTTCCTTTAATTCCCTTTCCTATGTTTTGAATTCCACATTCACAATGAGCGAGTAGTTCCCTAACTTGATGGGGAGTTGATTGAAAGGAACCCTTGAGTTGGAGTGCTCAAGGGAGAAATTGTAATTGGGTTTAGTATTGGTTTGCTCTCTAGTCACTAACGCCAGTCCTTCCAAGTAAGTAGATTGGGACTTGTGAATGGAAACAGCTTTCCAACTTGTTTGACTTTCCCTTACCTAGTAAGGGATAACTAAACAGAACAACCCCAATTATCAATTAATCTTGAAAGTACTGCAACAAGAATAGAGCTTCCAACTAATCTACTCCCAGTCAAGGCTTTTATTTAAATTACATTAATTTTCTGATTTACTTTCCTGTCAATCAACTCAAATCTTTTTTAAAAACCATCTGATTAATAAAATAGCACACTTTCCTACAACTCGTTGGGAGACGACCTGGGATTCATACTCACAATATTTTAACTTTAATTTCTGTGACATCCGTTTAAATTGATAAGCGAATTTCTGGTTGGTTGAGAACTATACTTGCAACGCATATCTTATAACAATTCTTAACTCGCCAATTTCCGCCACGTAAATTTTTGGCGCCGTTGCCGGGGAGTTGCAATAGAGTGCTAAAGTTATTGATTGGATTTTATTTATTTGCATTTTATTTTATTTTGCTACTATGAGCTGCTTGTTTCTTTCGTTAGATGACGCGTTCACTTCCTGATCCAAGCTTGCCAGTATTCGATCCTGAGATTGAAAGAACTATTTCACGAATAAGGCAAGCTCGGCATCGGTTAGTCCTCTCTGAGGGCGGATCTGAAACGTCATTTGAGGAAGAAACCAGCCCCCTTTCCACTGATTCGGTTGATTTACGTATAGGTGACATGGCAGCACCTAGGAGAGTTACTATCCAGGAGGCTGGAGCTCCTGATTTTACAATGCAACCGTTTCAAGCGCATCATCCAGCGGTGGCTACAGACTTTGAAATAAAGACCGCACTGCTCAATTTGATGCCCAAGTTTCATGGCTTACCTGCTCAAGAGCCTATCAAGCACCTGAGAGATTTTCAAGCAGCTTGTTCTACTGTCATGCGTGATGGTGCAGATGAAACTTCAATTTTGCTGAAAGCCTTCCCGTTTTCTCTTGAAGGAAAGGCAAGAGAGTGGTACTACACTCAACCCGCTACAACTGTATCCAACTGGGATAATCTCATAAGAGAATTTTTGGAAAAGTTCTTCCCAGCTGAAGTTACTGATAAACTGAGGAAGGATATTTCCATGATTGTTCATGATGAATCTGAAACTCTCTATGAGTACTGGGAGCGCTTCAATAATCTTCTGGAAGCTTGCCCCCACCATATGATTGACAAGATAGTGTTACTCGGCTATGTCACACAGGGCATGAGGCCCCAAGATAAGACCACATTGGAAAGTGCTAGCAATGGGTCTATGAAAAAGTACAAGACCACTGATGAGGCATGGCAATTGATCAGTGACTTAGCTGAATCTACTAGGAATCACAGGCAGAAACAAGGCCGTGCAAAAGCCGTTGCAGAAGTATCCTCTAGCAGAGAGACTATTGCTTTAACTAAGAGTATTTGTGAAATGACCAACTTGCTGAAGCAGATGCAATTGAATCAACAATAAGTTCAGCAAGCTCAACCTTCTCCAACACAGCAAAACCAACAGTTAGTCCCACAAAGAGTTTGCGGAATTTGTGCTAATTATAGCCATTATACTGATGAATGTCCGCAGCTCCAATAGGAAGACAACACCGTGGCAGCCACTCATAACTTCTATGACCGCCCCAACCAAGGGTACAATCAAAGTGGCAATTACAACCATGGATGGCAGGACAATTCTAACCAGAATTGGAGGGACAACAACAATAGAGGAGGCAGAGATAATCAGGAAAATCGGAGACAGCAGACCATAGAAAATAACATTAATGCCACTCTAAATGGTCTGAACGCTACTTTGCAAGTTCTTGTCTCCCAGATTAGATCAATGAATAACTCCAATAACCAACCTTTGAGCTCCAGTGGAATTCCATCTCAACCATTACCCAATCCCAAGGGTGGTATTAATGCCATCACCCTAAGGTCCGGAACCACACTGCAGGAGAGGACTCAGGAGGAGCCAAGCCCACCAGAACATGCCTCAGCTGAAGAGGTAGTGGAAATAGAAGATGTTGAAGAGGAAGAAGACATACAGGACATAGCTGAAAAAGAAGAAGCTCAACCACAGGAGGAAGCATCAAAAGGCGCAGACACTGCAGAAGACACCACTCCTATTCCATTTCCACAACTTGCAAGGAAGCCTAAGAAGCAGCTGGAACCTGATCCCAAAATGGTATAGATATTCAAAAAGGTTGAGGTAACTGTTCCTCTATTTGATGTTATTCAACAGGTACCTAAGTATGCAAAGTTTCTAAAAGATTTATGTATACATAAGGACAAAATTAATGAATTAGAAACTATTCCTTTAGGAAGTTCCATATCTGCTTTAATGGGTGGTTTACCTTAAAAGTGTAATGACCCAGGTCCTTGTATGGTTAATTGTACTATTGATGGTGTAGTATTTTCTGATTGCATGTGTGATTTAAGAGCATGTGTGAGTATAATGCCTTTGTCTATATATGATATTTTGAGGCTCCCTCCCTTAAAAAGGTCGGCAGCTCGTTTTGTGTTAGCAGATAAAAGCATTATTACAGTGGCTGGAGTTGTGGAAGATGTATTAGTGGGCATTAAGAGACTCATGTTCCCTACTGATTTTTATATCCTGGAAATGCCCCAAAATGACTCAGACAAGCCATCATCAATCCTACTCGGAAGACCATTCCTGAAGAACTCAAAGTTTAAATTAGATGCATTTTCAGGAACATACTCTTTTGAAATAGATGGCAGAGTAGTAATCTTCAATCTGAATGGAGTTATGAAGCATCCTCTGGAGGATCATTCTATCCTCCAGTGTGACATTATAGATGATACTGTGGCTGAAGTTCACTAGGAGGAATTTGAAGAGAAGTACATAGGACAAAGTCCAAGTGTGGGGACATCATCAAGGGACAATGACAGTGCTCTACCACTGTTACCAGCTCCAGACAACCCAGAGCCTGACCATGATCAGAAGTTAAAATTAAAACCCCTTCCTCCACACCTCAAATATGCTTACCTTAAAGATGGGCAGAGGTTTCCAGTTATCATTGCAAGGGAGCTCACTTCTCAACAAGAAGAGTAGTTACTTGGTGTCCTGAGGAGGCACAAGAAGACAATTAGTTGGAGTTTGGCAGACATAGTAGGCATAAACTCTCAAGTCTGTGAGCATAGAATATTTTTAGAAGAGGGAGCAAGACCTGTTCATCAACCCCAGAGGAGACTGAACCCCACTATCTTAGAGGTTGTCAAAAAGGAAGTGACCAGACAACTAGAGGCAGATATTATCTATCCCATCTCAGACAGTGAATGGGTAAGCCCAGTACAAGTGGTGCCAAAGAAGTCTGGAGTCACTGCAGTGAAGAATGAGCATGGAGAGCTCCTGACAACCAGAGTTCAGAACGCCTGGAGGGTCTGCATTGACTACAGACGCCTCAACCAAGCAACCCATAAGGATCATTATCCTCTTCCATTCATTGATCAAATGCTGGATCGCCTGTCAGGTAAATCACATTATTGTTTTTTAGATGGTTACATGATGCCAGGGCATTTTGGCCAGATTCACTGACCTTTTCTTTACTGTTTTTTAGGTAGTTTCATGTATTTTCTTAGAAGACAACAAGGCCAACGTTAGTGACACTCTCCTTTGTCACTAACGTTGGCCAAGCTCATAAGTGGCCACGTTAAGAGCCACGTTAACTTAGTTAACGTGGACTCTAACGTTAAGAAGTAAAAGAGAAGCCAACGTTAGTGACATTCACCTTTGTCACTAACGTTGGCCAAGCCTCCATAAGCTACGTTAACTCCCACGTTAACTTAGTTAATGTGGAAGCTAACATGGAGAGAGCAATTGATAGCCAACGTTAGTGACACTTACCTTTGTCACTAACGTTGGGGTGAACCACCAAGAGCCACCATGAGCAACGTTAACTCCCACGTTAACTAAGTTAACGTGGGAGCTAACGTGGATAAAGAGATGATGAGCCAACGTTAGTGACACTCACCTTTGTCACTAACGTTGGAGATGGCTAGCATGACTACGTTAGAAGCCACGTTAACTTAGTTAACGTGGACTCTAACATGGGAAATAGGGGCACATTGGAATGTTAGTGACAAAGGTAAGTGTCACTAACGTTCTCGAAGGATTGGCATTACTACATTAGAAGCCACGTTAACCTAGTTAACGTGGACTCTAACGTAGGGACAAGGGAGGACTCTCCACGTTATTGGGAAAGGTAAGTCCCAATAACGTGTGCGAAGGACCAAGAGGCAAAGTTAGTGGTCACGTTAGTGCCACTAACGTTGAAGTCAACGTGATCATATTTGGGTTAGGAACGTTAGTGAAAAAGGTGATTGTCACTAACGTTCTCGAACCCACACTTTCACTTAACGTTGACACCACTAACGTCCTGAGCCAAAGTCCCCGCCTACTTCACCTTTTCTCTCTGCAAGCAAAGCTAAGCCCAAGTAAAAGGGATAACTGCTTCAAACTCAAGATTCAGAGGCCCATACCCAAGACTTGAAGAGCCAACTAGAAGATCAGAAGAGTAGTATATATAGGAGTAGCTTTGAATTAGTTTAGGGAGTTGGAAACTTTAGGGAGCTTTTGGCATAGAACTACTCTCTGTATTTTACTTTCTCTGCACTTTTAATTTTACTTTCATCATGTATTCTCCATCTTGGTTTTCATTTTCCATAGCTATGAACAACTAAACCCCTTTTATTGGGTTAGGGAGCTCTGTTGTAATTTGATGGATCAATATTAGTTTTCATTCTCCTTCTTCTATCTTTTCTCTTGATTTTACTTAAAAGCTTTCGATCTTCATCTAATTGGGTAGTTATCTTGGAAAAGAAGCTATTCATACTTGGATCTCTTCTGAACCTTGAAAGAGGAATGAAGAGATCATGCTAGAAATGCTTTCTCATGCTGGACCAAATTGGGTTTGGATGGATATGTGACTATAATCCTACCAACACTTGATTTGGGAAATGAATGTGGTATAATCAGTGACCATACTTTATCTCTTCTCATCAGTAATTGACCAAGGAATTGGCTATTGATCAAGATTTGAGAGATTGAATTACCAAGAAATTAGAATTTGATCACTTAAGATTGCCAAGGAGATCAATGAATGCATTGATTGAGGAAGAGATGAAAATGAACTTGATCCGGAGAATGCAACATCTCCTGAGCCCAATGAACTCCCCATTTTTTATCTTACCCATTCTCTTTAATTTCTTCCATTTACTTTTATGAGCAATTACCCCATTCCCATTTAAGATTCTGCAATTTACTTTCCGCCATTTACATTCAGCTCTTCATTTCTAGCATTTACTGTTTCTGCTATTTACTTTCCCGCCATTTAATTTTCTGCAAATCTCAAATCAAATTATGGTTCGCTCAACTAGAACATTCCTCTAATTAAAGTTGCTTGATCAATCAATCTCTATGGGATTCGACCTCACTCTATTGTGAGTTTTTACTTGACAACAAATTCGGTACACTTGCCGAAGAAAATTTGTTGAGAGACAAGTTTTGTGCTTATCAAGTTTATGGCGCCGTTGCCGGGGATTGATTTTGTGTCAACAATTATTAAGTTGGAGGATCACTAGATTGAGCATTTTTCTTTTGTTTGATTTAAATTTCTGTTGAGTTAATTCACTTTCAGTTTTAGTTAATTTCTTCCCTTCCCCTTACTTTTTCGTTTATTATTTTTTATTTTTTTTAGTTATTTACAATTTAGTTCACTAACCCACTAACTGTTTGATATATTACATTACTCACACTAACAATAATTCTAACAGAATATTTTCTGGATCTGTTTCCTTGCTTGTACCTTGTTGGTTGTATGACAGGGAGGAGAAGCGGGGCTTCAACTTCCTTTGATTCTGAACCTGAGAGGACCTTCCTTAGATTAAGGAGGAAAGCAAAAGGAAAAAGAGTAGTGGGTGCTGAGGAAGAGGAAGAATACTTTGAACCAAACATGGAAGAAAATATGGAAAACCATCATGAAGAAGAGGCTCACAACCATGGCAGAGAAGGTCTAGCAAATCATGCTGGGCAAGAGAGAAGAGTTCTGGGTTCTTACATCAACCCAAACCCAGGAAACTGTGGGAGTAGCATCCAAAGGCCAACCATACATGCCAACAACTTTGAATTAAATCCACAGCTCATCACCCTTGTTCAGAACAATTGTTCATTCGGAGGGAGTGTCCAAGAAGATCCCAATCAACATCTAACCACCTTCCTGAGTATATGTGACACTGTGAAGTCTAATGGTGTTCATCCTGACACCTATAGACTACTTCTGTTCCCCTTCTCACTCAAGGACAAAACATCTAAATGGCTGGAGTCCTTCCCAAAGGAGAGTTTGGCAACCTGGGAAGATGTGGTGAACAAATTCTTGGCAAGATTCTATCCTCCTCAACGGATTAACAGGCTGAGAGCTGAGGTGCAAACATTCAGGCAGCAGGATGGTGAGACTCTATATGAAGCATGGGAGAGGTTTAAAGACCTAACAAGGAGGTGTCCACGAGACATGTTCAATGAATGGGTGTAGCTACACATTTTCTACGAAGGCATTTCTTATGAATCTAAGAAGGCAGTAGACCACTCATCCGAGGATCTCTGAACAAGAAGAAGACCATTGAGGAGGCCATAGATGTCATTGAAACTGTAGCAGAGAATGACTACTTCTATGCCTCCGAAAGAGGGAACACTAGAGGAGTGATGGAGCTAAACAATGTAGATGCTCTGCTGGCCCAAAACAAGCTCATTACCAAGCAATTAGCTGACCTCACCAAGAAGATGGAGAGGAACCAAGTAGCAGTAATCACCACCTCATCAACAACCCAAGAGGGAGTGAATGCAGAGGCAGAGAGTGAGCAGGAGCAAGCCAACTACATTGGGAATTCACCTAGGCAAAACCATGATCCATACTCCAAAAGCTACAACCCTGGATAGAGGAACCACCCAAACTTTGGGTGGGAGAATCAACAAGATCAAGGCCAAAATGACATGGCATCACTACACAGGTTATTTCCAGATTCATATAGCTCCTGAGGATCAGAAAAAGACCACTTTTACGTGTCCTTTTGGGACTTATACTTACAAGAGAATGCCCTTTGGCTTGTGCAATGCACCAGCTACTTTCCAAAGGTGTATGATGAGTCTTTTCTCTAATCTTATTGAGGACTGTATGGAAGTTTTTATGGATGATTTTAGTGTATACGGCGATTCCTTTAGCCTTTGCTTAGATGGACTATCTAGAGTATTAGATAGATGTGTCAGTACAAACCTTGTATTAAATTTTGAGAAATGTCACTTTATGGTAAAACAAGGTATTGTACTAGGACATATTGTGTCTAATACTGGCATTTCTGTAGATCCAGCAAAGGTGGATGTTATTTCTAGTTTGCCTTACCCCTCTTCTGTGAGGGAAGTCCGTTCGTTCCTTGGCCATGCAGGTTTTTACAGGAGATTCATTAAGGACTTCAGTAAGGTAGCACTTCCCTTATCCAGGCTGCTACAGAAAGATATTGAGTTCGAGTTCAGTGAAAATTGCAAACAAGTGTTTGATAAGCTGAAGACCGCCCTGACTCAAGCTCCAATTGTGAGAGGACGAGACTGGAGCCAACCATTTGAAATAATATGTGATGCTTCCAACCATGCCATAGGAGCAGTACTGGCTCAGCGTGAAGGTAAGGATTCTTTTGTTATTGTTTATGCGTCTAAAACTTTAGATGCCGCTCAGTCCAATTACACTACTACTGAGAAAGAGCTTCTTGCTATTGTTTTTGCTCTGGATAAATTCCGAGCCTATTTACTTGGTACTAAAGTAGTAGTGTATTCAGACCACGCAGCTCTAAGAAGGAGTCCAAACCAAGGCTTATACGTTGGATACTGCTATTACAAGAATTTGATTTGGAAATTAGGGATATGAGTGGTAACCAGAATTTAGTGGCAGACCACTTGAGTCGCCTTGAACATATTACAGATGACTCTACTCCTATAGCTGATAATTTCCCATTTGATAACCTGCAAGTAGTATCTGAGATAGTCCCTTGGTATGCACCTGTAGCTAATTATCTAGTTAGCCGCACCTTTTCTCCAAACTTTTCTAAGCATCAAAGAGACAAGCTGAAAAGCGAGTCTAAATTTTATATATGGGATGACCCATATTTATGGAGATGTGGCGCTGACCAGGTAATTAGACGGTGTGTGCCTCAATCATAATTCCAGTCCATCTTAGAGGCCTATCACTCATCTGAGAATGGAGGACATTTTGGCCCTCAAAGAACTGCTAGAAAAATCTTAGACTGTGGATTCTGGTGGCCTACTCTTTTTAAAGACGCTGCTGAATTTTGTAGATCTTGTTTCCCATGCCAGAAATTTGGTAATAAATCCAGGAGGGATGAGATGCCTTAACAAATTATGCTTTTTTGTGAAATTTTTGACGTTTGGAGCATTGACTTCATGGGTGCATTTCCAAATTCTAATAGTTATTTTTATATATTGTTAGCTGTAGATTACGTTTCCAAATGGGTGGAAGAAATTCCTACCCGTACTGATGATGCTAACACTGTTGTTTCCTTTGTGAGAAACCATATTATTTGTCGCTTTGGATCACCACGAGCAATCGTGAGCGATCAAGGCACCCATTTTTGTAACAGGAGACTAACAGGATTAATGAAAAAGCATAGGATAATTCATAAGGTTGCAACAGCATACCACCCTCAAACTAATGGGCAAGCCGAGGTGTCAAACAGGGAAATAAAGTGTATTTTGTAGAAGATAGTCAAACCTCATAGAAGAGACTGGAGCACCAGGCTACAAGATGCACTCTGGGCATACAGAACAGCATACAAAACACCCATTGGGATGAGTCCTTTCCGCTTAGTTTATGGAAAAGCTTGTCATCTCCATGTTGAAGTAGAGCACAAAGCCTTTTGGGCAGTAAAGGAGTGTAACATGGGAATTGAGGAAGCCAGAGTTGAAAGGAGATTGCAACTGCAAGAATTGGAAGGCCTTCGCCTGGAAGCTTATGAGAACTCAAGACTATACAAGGAGAAGATGAAGGCTGTGCATGATCAGCACATCAGGAGGAAAGAGTTCCAACCTAGGGATTTGGTCCTCCTTTACAAATCTTGACTGAGGCTCATGCTGGGCAAGTTGAGATCAAGATGGGAAGGTCCATACAGAGTAGAGAAGGCCGAACCGTACGGAGTTTATCACCTGAGCCATCCTTGAAGCTCTGAACTTATCAAAGTTAATGGACATCGTTTAAAGCTGTACCATGGCGAGCAGCTGCAGAAAAACAAGGAGCTCGAGATCTTCCTCTTGGAAGATCCCCACATAGCCGAAGACTGAGCTAGTGGAGCGTCCAACTTACGGACGTTAAAGCAAAGTGCTAGGTGGGAGACAACCCACCATGGTATGATCGTTCTTTTCCTTATTTTTAATTTTCTTATTCAATAACTCTTCTCTTTATTAGTACATTTTGTGCATCTGCATTTGCATATTTTTATTTAAAAAAAATGTTACGCGATGCGACCGCATCATTGACGCGTCCGCATCGCAAGGAGATGGGAGAAAATAATAAACAAACAGAGAGTCATGCAGGAGCGTGGTTAGAGGTGTGCCCGTGGCACAAATCGTCCCACGCGACCGCGTCGCTGACGCGTCCGCGTCGATTGGGAATATTGGCCTCCCACGCGACCGCGTACCCCACGCGGCCGCGTGACCTAGATTTCGACGTAACAAGGGTGCACGACCGAAAGTTGTGCTAGAGTGGTGCTGGATTGGTGCTAAGCGCATAATCCTTCCCACGCGGCCGCGTGAGCGACGCGACCGCGTCATATCCTTCTAAAATCCCACTCACGCGATCGCATGCCCCACGCGATCGCGTCACCCAAAATTTGGCACTAATATGATTTTGAACAGAGAGTTGTGCGAGTGCGAGGCTACCCTCGCGCCAGTAGCACAAAACACGTCACGCGTCCGCGTGACCGACGCGACCGCGTCGATTACTTTAAGCGCAAGTCGCGCAAACGCGTCCCCACGCATCCGCGTAGCTTGCGCCGCACAGCTTATCCTAATTTGCCAAATATCTTATCTTTCTCTTCCCCAAATCCTACTTTTTCTTTTCCCTCCTCATTATTTTCTTCCCCTTTCTTCCTTCCTCCTTCTTTCTCACTTTCTACTTTCTCTATCTCTCACCACCATTATCAAGGTTTTTCTTTTCTTCTTCCCTCCTTACTTTTCTATTCTTCTTCTTTATTTTACGTTTTCTTCTTCCTTTTTCTTTCTTTTTACTTTCATTGTACATGTTTTCTTTTTCTTTTTCTTTTAATTGGTGTTGGAAATTTATTTAGGTCATTGTGGATTATTGCAAAATTGTTTGGCAATTATATATTAATTTAAAGGGTTGCTTGCATGTTCAACTTATTATTTTCATTAGATTATTTACCATCCATGCTATGTGTTTGTGAAAATGCCCGTATGACATTATGCACTGTTTTTCAATATCTCTTATCCTACTACTCTGAATGCTTGCTTTTCACAAAACCCTTTTTGATATCATATTCATTCAATATAATTGTCATTACAAACATGTTGTTAGTTTGAAAGACTTGGTAATCTAACTTGGACATTGAATGCTTGATCTATGTTACTCATGCCTTTGCCAGCATGCCAATAAACATCTTGCATTCAACTGTTATTACATGCACTTGCTATATTTCCATTAATGAACTTTTCACATGTAGTCATGACCATGTGTTAACGTCATTCTTTTTTATTGTGCATGATTACCACCTTTTCCGCTCTCTTCCTTGCTCTAACCCTTAGCTTTAAAAGTTACTTTCTTTTTCCCTTTTTCAGGATGGCCACCAAGAAGGGTAAAGAGAAAGCTACTCCTAAACTACCGGCAAGGAAAGGAACAAAAAGAGCCCCAGCTGAGGAACCACAACCCCCATCCACTTGCACATCTTAGCATGCACCGAGGACGGTGCAATCTTTAAGTGTGGGGAGGTCGATACCGATCTCCATGGGTTAGTACTTTCTTGTCTCAACACCAATGTTTAAATTTTCTTTGTAGTTAGTTGTTGCATTTGCATGATTGATTGCATGATTATTTGATTTTGTGCATATTTTACCACTTGGTTGAAGTAATATTTTCTTTTTCAAGAAACTTTTTAGAGCATTTAACTAATTTGAATAAAATTTAATGTTACACTTGTTTGAAGAAATATTATACTGGAACATGGTTTAGAGCTCGAACACACAAAACCTGTGAGATTTTTGAGCCTATTTAAATTGGTTGCATTTTACCAACCAATATTTTATTTTTGGTGTGTGTTGTTCTCTCTAAAATTGTGATCTTTGTTTTGCTTAATTCTATATTTCCATGATTTGATGTATGCATACACTTACATGATTGAGGCCTTATTTCACTGAGCTTACATACCCATATGGCCTTAACCTTTCATTATCCTTTGCAAACCAATTTGAGCCTATTTTACCCCTTTTATTCTTTACTTTAGCACATCATTAACTCTAAGCAGAAAACAATATTGTCCTTAATTTGAATCATTGGTTAGCTTAGACTAGTGAAAGTGCTTATGATTTAAGTGTGGGAAAAGTGGGTTTGGAAACATTTGGTTTAAGAATTGGGTACATCTTTATGAAAATGAAAAAAAAATGTTTAGGACATGTTCATGCATTCAATAATTTAATCATATGCATTGAGAAAAACCAAAGAAAAAAAAAGATGAAAAAGAGAAAAAGAAAAGAAAAAGAGCAAATAAGTAAAAGGGGACAAAATGCCCCAAAGTAAATGTTGGTAGCAATGCATATGAGTTGTACTCAAATCAGGATGCATGAATATGTGAAAAACATTGTTAATGGATAGTTAGATGTGGTATTATGATTACATGGGTTGTCTAAGGTTAGGTGGAAAGTTTAAGTTAATTAAGGATCCAGATTTTAGTCCACTTGGCCAAATACAATCCTACCTTGACCCTAACCCCATTACAACCCTTAAAAGACCTCTTGATATGTGTATCTGTGCATTAAATTTATGTTGATTGTTAGATGAAGATTAAGCCTTAGAAAGCAAGGTTAGTAGAGAATTGAGAGAATCGAACCTAAAACACTTGAGTGATTAGAGTGCATACACTCCAAGTGAGGGTTCGATGCTCGATTCTTTGTTCCGGCTTTCATGAGCTATTTTCTTCTACAAGCCTATTTGTACTTTATTTTTATGATTTGAATTAGTGAAATCCAGTTCATATTTATTCTTGGAGAATTTATTTACTTTTAAACCAAGTAGGTAGAAACATTTTGCATGTAGTTGCATTCATATAGATAGGTGCATTTCATACATTCTACCATTCCTCTTCACTCCCTTACATGCTAGTGTTTAAGTGTGGGGAGGTTGATAAACCACTATTTCATGGTTTATCTTGTTCTCAATTGAGTGGTTTTTATTAACTCTTTACCCACTTATTCATACTATTTGCATGGTTTTACATTTGCCTTCCTAATTATGTGCTTTGATTGAAAACATGCTTCTTTGGCCTTAAGTTCCCTATGTTTAATCCTCTCTTATTACCATTAGATGCCTTGATATGTGTGTTAAGTGATTTCAGAGATTATAGGGCAGGAATGGCTCAGAGGATGGAAAGGAAGCATGCAAAAGTGGATGGAATACAAGAAGTTTGAGAAATTGCTAAGCTGTCCAGCCTGACCTCTTCGCACTCAAACTGCTATAACTTTAGCTACAGAGGTCCAAATGATACGGTTTTAATTGCGTTGGAAAGCTAACGTCTCGGGCTTTGATTTGATATATAATATGGCATAGTTGCCTTGAAGATAGGCGACACGAATGCGTGCTCCACGCGGACGCATCGCAGTGGCAAAAATCAGCGTGGCAGATTTCTTCTCCAGCAATTTCTGGGCTGTTTTCGACCCAGTTTTCGGCCCAGAAAACATAGATCAGAGGCTATAAAGTGGGAGAATCCATTTATTCATAAAAAAAGAAGTTCACAATACACAATTTTAGGATTTAGATGTAGTTTTTAGAGAGAGAGGTTCTGGTGTGCGAAATCGTGATCATTCCTTCCATGGTAACGGCGCTAAAAACTCAATACGCACGTTCATGTTCTTAATTCTGTTTCACAACTTCGTACAACTAACCAACAAGTGCACTGGGTCATCTAAGTAATAAACCTTACGTGAGTAAGGGTCGATCCCACGGAGATTGTCGGCTTGAAGAAAACTATGGTCACCTTGTAAATCTCAGTCAGGCGGATTCAAATGATTATGGTGAATTGATAATAAAAAGATAAATAAAATGTAAAATAAAGATAGAGGTACTTATGTAATTCATTGGTCAGAATTTCAGATAAGCGTATAGAGATGCTTTCGTCCCTCTGAACCTCTGCTTTCCTGCTGTCTTCATCCAATCCTTCCTACTCCTTTCCATGGCAAGCTGTATGTTAGGCATCACCGTTGTCAATGGCCACCTGTCTTGTCAGTGAAAATGGTCCAATGTGCTGTCACTACATGGCTAATCATCTGTCACTACTTGATCTTTTTGCGTCTGTCACTACGCCCAGCACTCGCGAGTTTGAAGCTCGTCACAGTCATTGAATCCCTGAATCCTACTCGGAATACCACAGATAAGGTTTAGACTTTCCGGATTCTCAAGAATGGCCGTCCATGGGTTCTAACTTATACCACGAAGACACTAATAACTCGGACTCGGTCCCCTATATTAGATATCCAAGAGATATCCATTCAATTTAAGGTAGAACGAAAGTGGTTGTCAGGCACGCGTTCATAAGTTGAGAATGATGATGACTGTCACGATCATCACATCCATCATATTGAAGTGCGAATGAATATCTTAGAAGCGGAATAAGTTGAATTGAATAAAAAAATAGTAGTACTTTGCATTAATCTTTGAGGAACAGCAGAGCTCTACACCTTAATCTATGGTGTGTAGAAACTCTACCGTTGAAAATACACAAGTGATAAATGTTCAGGCATGGCCGAATGGTCAGCCCTCACAAAAGTCTAAGATAGCATAAAATTAATGATCTAAACATAATAGTAAAAAGTCCTATTTATACTAAACTAATTACTAGGATTTCCAGAATCGAGTAAATAATGTAGAAATCCACTTCTGGGGCCCACTTGGTGTCTGATTGGGCTGAGCATTGAACTTTACACGTGTAGAGGCTTCTCTTGGAGTTGAACGCCAGTTTGTAACCTGTTTCTGGCGTTTAACTCTACTTTGCAACCTGTTTCTGGCGTTTAACTCCAGAATGCAGCATGGAACTGGCGTTGAACGCCAGTTTTCGTCGTCTAAACTCGGGCAAAGTATGGACTATTATATATTTCTGGAAAGCCCTGGATGTCTACTTTCCAACGCAATTGAGAGCGCGCCATTTGGAGTTATGTAGCTCCAGAAAATCCCTTTGAGTGCAAGGAGGTCAGAATCCAACAGCATCTGCAGTCCTTCTTCAACCTCTGAATCTGATTTTTGCTCAAGTCCCTCAATTTCAGCTAGAAAATACCTGAAATCACAGAAAAACACACAAACTCATAGTAAAGTCCAGAAATGTGAATTTTAATTAAAAACTAATAAAAATATACTAAAAACTAACTAAATTATACTAAAAACTATGTAAAAAAAATGCCAAAAAGCGTATAAATTATCCGCTCATCACAACACCAAACTTAAATTGTTGCTTGTCCCCAAGCAACTGAAAATCAAATAGGATAAAAAGAAGAGAATATACTATAGATTCCAAAATATCAATGAAACTTAGTTCCAATCAGATGAGCGGGACTTGTTGCTTTTTTTCTCTTGAATAGTTTTGGCATCTCACTTTATCCATTGAAGTTCAGAATGATTGGCATCTATAGGAACTCAGAATTCAGATAGTGTTATTGATTCTCCTAGTTCAATATGTTGATTCTTGAACACAGCTACTTTATGAGTCTTAGCCGTGGCCCTAAGCACTTTGTTTTCCAGTATTACCACTGAATACATAAATGCCACAGACACATAATTGGGTGAACCTTTTCAGATTGTGACTCAGCTTTGCCAGAGTCCCCAATTAGAGGTGTCCAGGGTTCTTAAGCACACTCTTTCTTTTGCTTTGGACCTCGACTTTAACCGCTCAGTCTAAATTTTTCACTTGACACCTTCACGCCACAAGCACATGGTTAGGGACAGCTTGGTTTAGCCGCTTAGGCCAGGATTTTATTCCTTTAGGCCCTCCTATCCACTGATGCTCAAAGCCTTGGATCCATTTTATTACCCTTGCCTTTTGGTTTTAAGGGCTACTGGCTTTTTGCTCTTGTCTTTTGGTTTTAAGAGCTTTTGGCTTTTTCTGCTTGCTTTTTCTTTTTTTCTTTCTATTTTTTTTCGCCAATTTTTTTTTTTTGCAAGCTTTCTGTATTCACTGCTTTTTCTTGCTTCAAGAATCATTTTTATGATTTTTCAGATTATCTAATAACATTTCTCCTGTTCATCATTCTTTCAAGAGCGAACATATTTAACATTCATAAACAACAATTTCAAAAGACATATGCACTGTTCAAGCATTCATTCAGAAAACAAAAAGTATTGTCACCACATCAAAATAATTAAACTAGTTTGAAGGATGAACTCGAAACCATGTACTTCTTGTTCTTTTGTAATTAAAACATTTTTCATTCAAGAGAGGTGATGGATTCATATTCATAACTTTAAGGCATAGACACTTAGACACTAATGATCATATAGTAAAGACACAAACATAAATAAAACATAAAGCATGGAAACCAAAAACAGAAAACAGATAGACAAGGAGATTAAGCAATGAGTCCACCTTAGTGAGGGTGGCATCTTCCTCTTCTTGAAGGACCAATGGTGCTTTTGAGCTCCTCTATGTCTCTTCCTTGTCTTTGTTGCTCCTCCCTCACAGCCCTTTGATCTTCTCTAATTTCATGGAGGATGATGGAATGCTCTTGGTGCTCCATCCTTAGTTGTCCCATGTTGGAACTTAATTCACCTAGGAAAGTATTGATTTGTTCCCAGTAGTTTTGTGGAGGGAAGTGCATCCCTTGAGGCATCTCAGGGATTTCATGATGAGGAATTTCCTCATGCTCATATTGAGGTCCATGCTCTCTTGTTTGCTCCATCCTTTTCTTAGTGATAGGCTTATCCTCTTCAATGAGGATGTCTCCCTCTATGTCAATTCTAGCCGAATTGCAGAGGTGGCAAATGAGGTGAGAAAAGGCTAACCTTGCCAAATTGGAGGACTTGTCAGCCACCTTGTAAAGTTCTTGAGGTATGATCTCATGAACTTCCACTTCCTCCCCAATCATGATGCTATGGATCATGATGGCCCGGTCTACAGTAACTTCAGACCGGTTACTAGTAAGAATGATTGAGCGTTGAATGAACTCCAACCATCCTCAAACTACTGGTTTGAGGTCAAGCCTTCTTAGTTGAACCAGCTTGCCCTTTGAGTCAATTTTCCATTGAGCTCCTTCCACACATATGTCCATGAGGACTTGGTCCAATCTTTGATCAAAGTTGACCCTTCTTGTGTAAGGGCGTGCGTTTTCTTCCATCATTGGCAAGTTGAACGCCAGCCTTACATTTCCGGACTGAAATCTAATTATTTTCCCCGAACCATAGTAAGCCAATGCTTTGGATTTGGGTTCACACTTTGATCATGGTTCCTTGTGATCCATGCGTTTGCATAGAACTCTTGAAGCATTAGGATCCCGACTTGTTGAATGGAGTTGGTGAGAACTTCCTAACCTCTTCTTTGAATATCAAGTCGGATCTCCAGATACTCATTCCTTTTGAGTTTGAAAGGAACCTCAGGGGTCACTTTCTTCTTGGCCACAACTTCATAGAAGTGGCCTTGATGGACCTTAGAGATGAATCTCTCCATCTTCCATGACTCAGAGGTGGAAGCAATTGCCTTCCCTTTCCTCTTTCTAGAGGTTTCTCTGGCCTTAGGTACCATGAATGGTTATGGAAAAACAAAAAGCTATGCTTTTACCTCACCAAACTTAAAATGGTTGCTCGTCCCAGAGCAAAAGAAGAAAGAAAAAAGTAGAAGAAGAAGAAAAATGGAGGAGAGGGAGAGAGAGATGGTTTCGGCCAAGGGGAAGAAGAGAGGGTTTTGTTGTGTGAAAATGAAGAGGGAATGAGGGTTTTATATAGGAGTGGGGAGGGGTTTAGGGTTCGGCCATTTAGGGTTGGGTTTGGGAGGGAAATTATTTTGAATTTAAAGGTAGGTGGGGTTTTTAGGGAAGAGAGGATGGATGTGATTGGTGAAGAGGTGATGGGGAAGAGTGATTGAGTTGATTGGTGAGGGGTATTTGGGGAAGAGAGTTATGGAAAGGTGTGAAGAGGAGAGAAGAAGTAGGTGGGGATCCTGTGGGGTCCACAGATCCTGAGGTGTTTGAGGATTTCTCATCCCTGCACCTTTTAGACGTGTAAAACACCCTATATATGTAATCCTGGCGTTTAACGCCAGACTGTAGCATGTTTCTGGCGTTAAACACTACTTCCTTGCTTGTTTTGGGTGTTCAACGCCAATCTATAGCATGTTTCTGGCGTTAAACGCCAGTCTAATGCTTGTTTCTGGCGTTTAACGCCAGCTTTCCCATGGGTGCAATCCTGGCGTTTAAACGCCAGACTGCTGCTTGTTTCTGGCATTTAACGCTAGTTTCATGCTCTGTTCTGGCGTTAAACACCAGCTAGATGCTCCTTACTGGCGTTTAAATGCCAGTAAGCCCTTCCTCCAGGGTGTGCTGTTTTCAATGCTATTTTTCATTCTGTTTTCGATTTTTCAGTAGTTTTTGTGACTCCACATGATCATCAACCTAATAAAACATGAAATAACAAAGAGAAAATAAAATAAAAATGATTAAATAATATTGGGTTGCCTCCCAACAAGCGCTTCTTTAATGTCAATAGCTTGACAGTGAGCTCTCATGGAGCCTCACAGATAATCAGAGCAAGGTTGGGACCTCCCAACACCAAACTTAGAGTTTGGTTGTGGGGGTTCAACACCAAACTTAGAGTTTGGTTGTGGCCTCCCAACACCAAACTTAGAGTTTGACTGTGGGGGCTTTGGTTGACTCTGCAGTGAGAGAAGCTTTTCATGCTTCCTCTCTATGGTTACAGAAGGAGATCCTTGAGTTTTAAACACAAGGTAGTCCTCATTCAGTTGAAGGACCAACTCTCCTCTATCCACATCAATCACAGCTCTTGCTGTGGCTAGGAAGGGTCTTCCAAGGATGATGGATTCATCCTCATCCTTTCCAGTGTCTAGGATTATGAAATCAGCAGGGATGTAAAGGCCTTTAACCTTTACTAGCACGTCCTCTACTTGTCCATAAGCCTGTTTTCTTGAGTTGTCTGCCATCTCTAATGAGATTCTGGCAGCTTGCACCTCAAAGATTCCCAGTTTCTTCATTACAGAGAGTGGCATGAGGTTTATCCCTGACCCAAGGTCACATAGAGCCTTCTCAAAGGCCATGGTGCCTATGGTACAAGGTATTAAGAACTTTCCAAGATCCTGTTTCTTTTGAAGCAATGTCAGTTGATCCAGATCACTCAGTTCATTGATGAGCGAGGGAGGTTCATCTTCCCAAGTCTCATTACCAAATAATTTGGCATTCAGCTTCATGATTGCACCAAGTTACTTGGAAACTGCTCTTTAGTAACATCTTCATTCTCTTCAGAAGAAGAATATTCATCAGAGCTCATGAATGGCATAAGGAGGTTTAATGGAATCTCTATGGTCTTCAGATGAGCCTTAGAGTCCTTTGGTTCCTCAGAGGGAAACTCCTTATTGATCTCTGGACGTCCCAGGAGGTCTTCCTCACTGGGGTTCACATTCTCTCCCTCCCTTGTAGGTTTGGCCATGATGATCAATTCAATGGCCTTGCACTCTCCTTTTGGGTTTTCTTCTGTATTTCTTGGGAGAGTACTAGGAGGGGTTTCAGTGATCCTTTTACTCAGCTGGCCCACTTGTGCTTCCAAATTTCTAATGGAGGACCTTGTTTCATTCATGAAACTTAGAGTGGCCTAAGATAGATCAGAGACTATGTTTGCCAAGCTAGATGGGGTCTGCTCAGAACTCTCTGTCTTTTGCTGAGTGGATGATGGAAAAGGCATGCTATTGCTAAACCTGTTTCTTCCAACATTATTAAAGCCTTGTTGAGGCTTTTGTTGATCCTTCCATGAGAGATTTAGGTGATTTTTCCATGAGGGATTGTAGGTGTTTCCATAGGGTTCACCCATGTAATTCACCTCTGCTATTACAGGGTTCTCAGGATCATAAGCTTCTTCCTCAGAAGATGCCTCTTGAGTACTATTGGATGCAGCTTGCATTCCATTCAGACTCTAAGAAATCATATTGACTTGCTGAGTCAATATTTTTTTCTGAGCCAATATGGCATTTAAAGTATCAATTTCAAGAACTCCCTTCTTCTGAGGCGTCCCATTACTTACAGGATTCCACTCAAAAGTGTACATGAACTGGTTATTAGCAACCATGTCAATGAGTTCTTGAGCTTCTGCAGGCGTTTTCTTTAGGTGAATGGATCCACCTGCAGAATGGTCCAATGACATCTTTGATAATTCAGATAGACCATCATAGAATATATCCAGAATGGTCCATTCTGAAAGCATGTCAGAAGGACACTTTTTGGTCAGTTGCTTATATTTCTCCCAAGCTTCATAGAGGGATTCACCTTCTTTCTGTCTGAAGGTTTGAACATCCACTCTAAGCTTACTAAGCTTTTGAGGAGGAAAGAACTTGGCTAAGAAAGCCATGACCAGCTTATCCCAAGAGTTCAGGCTATCTTTAGGTTGAGAGTCCAACCATACTCTAGCTCTGTCTCTTACAGCAAACGGGAAAAGCATAAGCCTGTAGACCTCGGGATCAACCCCATTGGTCTTAACAGTATCACAGATCTGCAAGAATTCAGTCAAGAACTGAAAAGGATCTTCAGATGGAAGTTCATGAAACTTGCAGTTCTGTTGCATCAGAGAAACTTATTGAGGTTTCAGCTCAAAATTGTTTACTCCAATGGCAGGGATTAAGATGCTTCTTCCATGTAAATTGGAATTAGGTACAGTGAAGTCACCAAGCATCCTCTTTGCATTGTTATTATTTTCGGCCATATCTTCTTCTTTTTCAAAAATTTCTGTCAGGTTTTCTCCAGAGAGTTGTGCTTTAGCTTCCCTTAGCTTCCTCTTCAGAGTCCTTTCAGGTTTAGGATCAGCTTCAATAAGAATGTTCTTATCCTTGTTCCTGCTCATATAAAAAAAAAAGAAGAAAGCAGAAAAGAAAATATGGAATCCTCTATGTCACAGTATAGAGATTCCTTTATGTGAGTAGAAGAAAGTAAGAATAGAAGAAGGAAAAGATGAGAATCCAAACACAGGGGTGAGGATAGAAGTGTTAATGGATGAATAAATAAATAGAAGGAGATTAGAGATGAGAGAAGAATTCGAAAATTTAACAAAATAAAATAAAAATATTTTAAATTTAAATTTAAAATTTGAAAATTAAAATTGAAATTAAATTAAATTAAAATTAAAACAATTAGTTAATTAAAACGAAATTTTGAAAAAGAGGGAAGGAATTTTCGAAAATTAAAGGTAGAGAGTTAGTTGGGCAGTTTTGAAAAAGATATGATTGAAATAAAAAGATATGATTGATTAAAAGAGATTTGAAATTTGTTTTTGAAAAAGATATGATTGAAATTGAAAAAGATATGATTGAAACAAAAAGATAAGATTGATTGAAAAAGATTTCAAAATCAATTTTAAAAAGATAAGAGGTTAGGGGAGAAGTTAGAAAGAATTTTGAAATTGATTTTGAAAAAGATATGATTGAAATTGAAAAAGATATGATAAGGAATTGAAAAGATTTAATTTTGAAAACTAAAGTTGATTCTAACAAGAAACAAAAAGATATGATTTTAAAATTTAAAGATTGAACCTTTCTTAATAGGCAAGTAACAACTTAATATTTTTGAATCAATCATATTAAATATTGGTATTAATTTCGAAAATATGAAATGAAAATAAGAAAAAGTTTTTTGAAAATCAATTTGAAATTTTTGAAAATTATGAAAGAAAAATGAAAAGGATTTGATTTTTGAAAAAGATAATATTTTCAAATTGAAAATTTGATTTGACTCATAAGAAATAACTAAATTTTAAAATTTTTTTACTAAATCAAATCAAATTTTCGAAAATTATGACTGAAATAAGAGAAAGATATTTTTTATTTTTGAATTTTCAATGAAGAAAGAGAAAAACAACCCAAAGACTCAATGTATGAAAATTTTGGATCAAAACATGTGATGCATGCAAGAACACTATGAATGTCAAGATGAACACCAAGAACACCTTGAATGTCAAGATGAACACCAAGAACTTATTTTTGAAAAATTTTCAAGAAAAGAAAACATGCAAGACACCAAACTTAAAAATTTTTATTCTTTAGACATTAACAAATTGAAAATGCATATGAAAAACAAGAAAAGACACAAAACAATAAAATATGAAGATCAAACAAGAAGACTAGCCAAGAACAACTTGAAGATCATGAAGAATGCAATGCATGAAATTTTTGAAAATAATTTTTTTTAGAAAATTAAAAAGATGCAATTGACACCAAACTTAAAACTTGACTCTAGACTCAAACAAGAAACATCAAATTTTTTTTGGATTTTATGATTTTGTTAATTTTTTTTTGGATTTTTCGAAAATTAATTTTGGAAAAACGAAAAAGAAGAAATTTTTTTTGTATTTTTTCGAAAATAAGAAATAAAAAGCTTAAAAATTAAAATAAAATTACCTAATCTGAGTAACAAGATGAACCGTCAGTTGTCCAAACTCGAACAATCCTCGGCAACGGCGCCAAAAACTTGGTGTGCGAAATCGTGATCATTCCTTCCTTGGTAACGGCGCTAAAAACTCAATACGCACGTTCATGTTCTTAATTCTGTTTCACAACTTCGTACAACTAACCAGCAAGTGCATTGGGTCGTCCAAGTAATAAACCTTACGTGAGTAAGGGTCGATCCCACGGAGATTGTCGGCTTGAAGCAAGCTATGGTCACCTTGTAAATCTCAGTCAGGCGGATTCAAATGGTTATGGTGAATTGATAATAAAAAGATAAATAAAACGTAAAATAAAGATAGAGGTACTTACGTAATTCATTGGTGAGAATTTCAGATAAGCCTATAGAGATGCTTTCGTCCATCTGAACCTCTGCTTTCCTGCTGTCTTCATCCAATCCTTTCTACTCCTTTCCATGGCAAGCTGTATGTTAGGCATCACCGTTGTCAATGGGCACCTGTCCTCTCAGTGAAAATGGTCCAATGTGCTGTCACTGCATGGCTAATCATCTGTCAGTTCTCGATCATACTGGAATAGGATCCATTGATTCTTTTGCGTCTGTCACTACGCCCAGCACTCGCGAGTTTGAAGCTCGTCACAGTCATTCAATCCTTGAATCCTACTCAGAATACCACAGACAAGGTTTAGACTTTCCGGATTCTCAAGAATGGCCGTCCATGGGTTCTAACTTATACCACGAAGACACTAATAACTCAGACTCGGTCCCCTGTATTAGATATCCAAGAGATATCCAGTCAATCTAAGGTAGAACGGAAGTGGTTGTCAGGCACGCGTTCATAAGTTGAGAATGATGATGACTGTCATGATCATCACATCCATCATATTGAAGTTCGAATGAATATCTTAGAAGCGGAATAAGTTGAATTGAATAGAAAAATAGTAGTACTTTGCATTAATCTTTGAGGAACAGCAGAGCTCCACACCTTAATCTATGGTGTGTAGAAACTCTACCGTTGAAAATACACAAGTGATAAATGTTCAGACATGGCCGAATGGCCAGCCCTCACAAAAGTCTAAGATAGCATAAAACTAATCAAAGATGATCCAAAAGATCTAAACATAATAGTAAAAAGTCCTATTTATACTAAACTAATTACTAGGGTTTGCATAATCGAGTAAATGATGCAGAAATCCACTTCTGGGGCCCACTTGGTGTGTGATTGGGCTGAGCATTGAGCTTTACATGTGTAGAGGCTTCTCTTGGAGTTGAACGCCAGTTTGTAACCTGTTTCTGGCGTTTAACTCCACTTTGCAACCTGTTTCTGGCGTTTAACTCCAGAATGCAGCATGGAACTGGCGTTGAACGCCAGTTTGAATCGTCTAAACTCGGGCAAAGTATGGACTATTATATATTGCTGGAAATCCCTGAATGTCTACTTTCCAACGCAATTGAGAGCGCGCCATTTGGAGTTCTGTAGCTCCAGAAAATCCACTTTGAATGCAGGGAGGTCAGAATCCAACAGCATCTGCAGTCCTTCTTCAAGCTCTGAATCTGATTTTTGCTCAAGTCCCTCAATTTCAGCCAGAAAATACCTGAAATCACAAAAAAACACAAAAACTCATAGTAAAGTCCAGAAATGTGAATTTTAATTAAAAACTAATAAAAATATACTAAAAACTAACTAAATTATACTAAAAACTATGTAAAATCAATGCCAAAAAGTGTATAAATTATCCGCTTATCAGGTTCTCTCCTCTCTCTTAGGATTAGGATTCCTCTTAAAGGAATTAGGATTTCAACTTTATTATTTCAACTTACAACTTCAATCACAGGTTCAATGTTTCTTTTAATTAATTTTCGAATTTAATTTATGAACTATTCCATGTTGAGATTTGAATATTTTATTTAATATAATTGAGGTATTTCAGATTTATCACTTCTTCTATTGTTTGTTATTAATTGATGTTCTAAGTTAGATCCTAACTTGATTTTGGAGTTGATTGATATTTGGAGACCCTTGAGTTGAATTACTCAAGAGTTAAATTGTAATTGGGTTTATTGTTGGCTGGCTCTCTAGTCACTAACGCTAATCCTTCCCAAGGGAGAGGATTAGAACTTGTGAATAGAAGTAGACTTCCAAATTACTTGACTTTCTTTTACTTGGTAAAGGATAACTAAGTAGAAGCAACCTTCAATTATCAATTGATTTTGAGAAAAATCCAACAAGGATAGAACTTCTGATTAATCTTCTCCGGGTCAAGGGTTTTAAATTAATTACATAAAATCTCTTATTTATTTTTATTGCTTTAATTTATAAATATACCTGTGCCTATTTCCCAAACTTCAAAACCCCCAATTTACAAGACTCATAACCAATAATAAGAACATACTTCCCTGCAATTTCTTGAGAAGACGACCCGAGGTTTAAATACTCGGTTATCAATTTTAAAGGGGTTTGTTACTTGTGACAACCAAAACGTTTGTAAGAAAGGTTGATTGCTTGGTTTAGTAACTATACTTGCAATGAGAGTTTACTATAACTTCTAAACCATCAATCTTCAGTTCTTCAAAATGGCGCCATTGCCAGGGATCGAACCCGGGTCACCCGCGTGACAGGCGGGAATACTTACCACTATTAACAAGGTTTTTCTTTTTCTCCTTCCCTCCTTACTTTTCTATTATTCTTCCTATTTTTATATGTTATCTTCTTTTCTTTTCTTTTTACTTTCATTACTCATATTTTCTTTTTCTTTCTTTCTTTTTCCTTTTTATTTGGTGTTATAAATTTATGTGAGTCATTATATGCTTGTGGATTGTTATAAATTTGTTTGACAATTATATATTACTTTTTCAAGGGATGCTTGCATGTTCAAATTCATCCTTTCAATAACTTAACTATCATGCATGCTATGCGTTTGTGAAAAGGCCCATATGGCATTAAGCATTTTTTCTACTTTATTCTACTTTTCAATGCTTGCTTTTCACAAAACCCTTTTTATATTTTATTAATTTAATATAATTATTATTACAAACAAATTGTTAGTTTGAAAGACTTGGTAATCTCACTTGGACATTGAATGCTTGATCTATGCTACTCATGCCTTTGCCTGCATGCCAATAAACCCCTTGCATTTAATTGTCCCCACATGCACTTGCTATATTTTCATTGATGAACTTTTCACATGTAGTCATGACCATGTGTTAACGTCGTTCTTCTTTATTGTGCATTGATTACCACTTTTCCCGCCCTCTTCCTTGCTCTATCTCTTTGAATTTAATTTACTTTCTCTTCCCTTTTTCAGGATGGCCACCAAGAAATGAAAGGAGAAAGCTACTCCTAAACAACCAGCAAGAAGAGGAACCAAGAGAGCATTAGTGGCAGAACCCTCTTCAACTGCAGTAAAGCCCTCAACAAAGAAATCTAAAAGGATTATAAAGGTTGATGATAAAGAAAAAGCCTTCCCAGCAAAGGATACTGCGCGATTCCCCAACCGCTACTGTGAGCAGATGTTCCCCATCCTGGCAGAAAGGAGTTACAACAACGAATACCTTCTTCTCCTCCCAAACCACATTGCTACATTTGTTGAGCCGCAGATTGCACGAAGACAATGGGATTTCCTATAGAGACAGCCAAGGCAGGTCAATCTTTCTTGGGTAGTCGAGTTCTACTCAAACTTCCACCTGCCAACCCTGCAGTTTGTCTATGTCCGTCAGAAACAAGTCCCCACTACAGAAGAGGCCATTCAAAAAGTTCTAAGTCTTCCCCCTATTCCAGCAGGATTGGACGCCTTTCAAGAAGCTGCACTCAAGCGCCAGATGTACCAATTTGACTAGGACGCTGTTCTCAGAGTTATCGCACTACCTGGCAGCCGATGGATCTACAGATACCATCGCACCCGTTCTAAGGGAATATCGGCTTCAGCATTTACCATGGAGGCTCGCGTATGGGCACAGATCATGTCCCATTACCTCTTTCCGAGCACTCACGAGTCCTCCTTCACTGCAGACATGGCCATTCCACTATGGTGCATCCTTACAGACTGGTGCACGAATTGTGAATCACACTTTTCACAACTCGTACCACTGACCAGCAAGTGCACTGGGTCGTCCAAGTAATACCTCACTTGAGTAAGGGTCGAATCCCACGGAGATTGTTGGTTTGAAGCAATCTATGGTTATCTTGTAAATCTTAGTCAGGAAGTCAATTATGTTTACCAGTTGAATTGCGAATAACCAAGAGAGCATAAATTAAAGGTTACTTGTTGTGCAGTAATGGAGAATATGTTGGAGTTTTGGAGATGCTTTGTCTTCTGAATCTCTGCTTTCCTCTGTCTTCTGATTCACGCACGCACGTCCTCCTATGGCAAGCTGTGTGTTGGTGGATCACCGTTGTCAATGGCTACCTTCCATCCTTCCAGTGAAAACTACGCTCACGCGCTCTGTCACAGCACGGCTAATCACCGGTTGGTTCTCGATCCGGTTGGAATAGGATTTACTATCCTTTTGCGTCTGTCACTAACGCCCAGCCTTCAGGAGTTTGAAGCTCGTCACAGTCATTCAATCCTTGAATCCTACTCGGAATACCATAGACAAGGTTTAGACTTTCCGGATTCTCATGAATGCCGCCATCAGTTCTAGCTTATACCACGGAGATTCTGATTAAGGAATCTAAGAGATACTCATTCAATCGTATATAGAACGGAGGTGGTTGTCAGGCACACGTTCATGATTTGAGGAAGATGATGAATGTCACAGATCATCACCTTCATCAAAGTTAAGCGCGAATGAACATCTTAGATAGGAACAAGCGTGTTTGAATGGAAAACAGAAATACTTGCATTAATTCATCGAGACACAGCAGAGCTCCTCACCCCCAACAATGGGGTTTAGAGACTCATGCCGTCAGAGAATACAAGGGTTTGATCTAAAATGTCATCAGATACAAAATAAGTCTCTAAAAGTTGTTTTTATACTAAACTAGTAGCCTAGGGTTACAAAATATGAGTAGACTATGATGGATGATGTAGAGATCCTCTTCTGGGGCCCACTTGGTGTGTGCTAGGCTGAGACTTAAGCAATTCACGTGCAGAGGCCATTTGTGGAGTTGAACGCCAGTTTTTATGCCAGTTTGGGCGTTCAACTCCAGCTTTTGATCCTTTTCTGGCGCTGGACGCCAGAATTGAGCAGAGAACTGGCGTTGAACGCCAGTTTACGTCGTCTATCCTTGTGCAAAGTATGGACTATTATATATTGCTGGAAATCCCTGGATGTCTACTTTCCAACGCAGTTGGAAGCATGCCATTTCGAGTTCCGTAGCTCCAAAAAATCCACTTTGAGTGCAGGGAGGTCAGAATCCAACAGCATCAGCAGTCCTTTTTCAGCCTGAATCAGATTTTTGCTCAGCTCCTTCATTTTAGCTAGAAAAATACCTGAAATTACAGAAAAACACACAACTCATAGTAAAGTCCAGAAATATGAATTTTTCCTAAAAACTAATAAAAATAGACTAAAAACTAACTAAAACATACTCAAAACTATATGAAATTATCCCCAAAAAGCATATAAAATATCCGCTCATCACAACAGCAAACTTAAACTGTTGCTTGTCCTCAAGCAACTAGATAAATAAAATAGAAGACTAATAGGTTGGGAAGCAATAATATCTCAGAGTTTTTGATTGAAGCTCAGATTCTAATTAGATGAGCGGGACTAGTAGCTTTTTGCTTCTGAACAGTTTTGGCATCTCACTTTATCCATTGAAGCTCATAGTGATTGGCATCTATAGGAACTTAGAATTCAGATAGTGTTATTGATTCTCTTAGTTCAGTGTGATGATTCTTGAACACAGCTTCTTTATGAGTCTTGGCTGTGGCCCTAAGCACTTTGTTTTCCAGTATTACCACCGGATACATAAATGCCACAGACACATAACTGGGTGAACCTTTTCAGATTGTGACTCAGCTTTGCTAAAGTCCCCAATTAGAGGTGTCCAGAGTTCTTAAGCACACTCTTCTTTTTGCTTTGGACCTTGACTTTAACCGCTCACTCTCAAGTTTTCACTTGACACCTTCACGCCACAAGCACATGGTTAGGGACAGCTTGGTTTAGCCGCTTAGACCAGGATTTTAGTCCTTTAGGCCCTCCTATCCACTGATGCTCAAAGCCTTGGGATCCTTTTCATTTGCCCTTGCCTTTTGGTTTTAAGGGTTATTGGCTTTTTCTGCTTGCTTTTTTTTTTTTTAATGCTTTGTTCTTTGCTGCTTTTTCTTGCTTCAAGAATCATTTTTTTGATTTTTCAGATTATCAATAACATGTCTCATGTTCATCATTCTTTCAAGAGCCAACATATTTAACAGTCTTAAACAACAAATTCAAAAGACATATGCACTGTTCAAGCATTCATTCAGAAGACAGAAAGCATTGCCACCACATTTAACAAATTAGAATTTCTTTTATTAAACTCAAAATTTTATTGCCTCTTATTCAAAAGATCTACTACTTTATTCATGTTTGCTGATGATGAGAAAAATAAACTATAGCTTAATTGGAGATAAAATCAAAATAGATACTAATTACTACTATATGACTTCTAAGGTAAACTTTTATAAGGACACTGTCACAGAGTTAAGGCAGAAATTGGAAATTAACAACCTTTATTCTGGGGGCACGGGGGTTCCTCTGATCCTTGGGGTGCTTGGTCCAACAAGAGAAGACTTTTGGCGCTTCAGTTCCCTTAAGTCACGCCCCTGCTCCTCTTGTTCTTTAAATATATAGGTCAGCATTTGACTGTGTTCCTTCTGTTCTTTTATTATTTGCTCCATAGCTTCCCGTAACTTGGTGACGGACGTCTCAAGATACTCCCAGTATTCAGCTTGAGGGATCTCTGGGAGGAATTCCTATGCTCTCTTCTTGATGGGATCCTCCTGTGCTTGTTGTTTTTCCATTGATGCTTTGGTGATTGGCTTTTCAATTAGGATATATTCAGTTATTCCCATTCTCACTCCAGCGTCCTTGCAGAGCAGAGAAATCACGCTTGGATAAGCCAACCTGGCCTCTTTTGAATTTTTGTTAGCAATCTTGTAGAGTTCAGTTGAAATCAGCTGATGAACCTCCACTTCCTTCCCCATCATGATGCAATGGATCATCACTGCTCTTTTAACTGTGACTTCAAAACGGTTGCTAGTGGGCAACAGAGAACGCCCAATGAAGTCCAGCCATCTTCTGGTGACTGGTTTGAGATCTTCTCTCTTGAGTTGATTTGGGACACCCTTTGTGTTGGTGGTCCACCTGGCTCCAGGGATACATATGTCCTCTAGAATCTTATCCAGGACAATGTCTGCTCTCATCATCCTCCTGTTGAAGGAGTCTGGATCATCCTTTAGTTGAGGTAGCTTTAAGATCTCTCTGATCTTGTCAGGGGTGGTATGAACAATCTTCCCTCTGACCATGGTTCGAAATTCATAGAAGGCAGTTCCAGATAGTTTTTGCTTGTCAGTCTGCCACATATTAGCATAGAACTCCTGGACCATGTTCCTTCCCACTTTCGTTTCAGGATTAGCTAGGACTTCCCAGCTCCTGATTCGAATTTGCTCCTGGATCTCCGGATATTCATCTTCTTTCAGATCGAATCTAACTTCCGGGATCACTGATCTCAGACCCATTACTTTAAGATAATGGTCTGAATGTTCTTTAGATAAAAACTTCCCTTGATTCCAAAGTAGTTTTGGAATGCTCTCTTTCTTGCCTCTTGGAGTGGGTTGTTTTCCTTTAGGAGCCATGATCTTAGTGATCTCGGATAAACACACCAAACTTAGAGGATTGCTTGTCCTCAAGCAAAAGAAAAGAAAGGAGAGGGGTAGAAGGAGAGCTAGGTGCAATTGTTGATGGAGGAGGAGGGAGGCCGAACCCAAATCTAAAGGGAGGGGGGTGGGTTTTCGAAAAATTGGAAAAGATAAGATAAAAAGATTGAGTTGAAAAAGATAAGATAGAAGATATAATTTAATTTTGAAAAGATATGATAGATTTTTGAAAAAGATAAATCTGAATTTTGAAAAAGATAATATGGAGATTTGAAAAAGATATGGATTAGTTGAAAAGATTTTTGAGTGAAAGAGATAGATTTGTTTTCAGAAAAGATTTGAAAAGAGTTGGATTGAATTTGGAAAGATGGATTTTTAGAAATTAAGGATTTTAGAAATCAGGGTTCTTGACATGTTCATGTAAAAATCATGCATTGAAGCATAAAATTTGAAATTAAAATGGAAATACGTGTGGAAAAAATGAATTTGGCTCCTCCCTGCCTTCCTGGCGTTTGAACGCCCAAACACTGCCTGTTTTGGGCGTTCAGCGCCCAATTGCTACTCTCCTGGGCGTTCAACGCCCAGCTGCTGCCATTACTGGCGTTCAACGCCCAGTGGATGCCCCATTCTGGCGTTGAACGCCCAGATTGCTACCCTTACTGGCGTTCAACGCCCAATGGATGCCCATTTTGGGCGTTGAACGCCCAAAATATACTTTTACTGGCGTTTTCTTGCCAGTGAGCTCTTTTTCTCTATTTTGTGTGCCGAGGTCTTCTGTAAATGATTATTTACCTTGTTGTCAATGAACTCTACATAAACAAATAAAAATAGAAATAGAAATAGGGCAAAAATGCTTAGAGGATTGTTGCCCCATGGCTGGGTTGCCTCCCAGCAAGCGCTTCTTTATTGTCTTTTGCTGGACCTTGCTGAGCTTTTAATCTAGCTTCAACCTTGAGCATTCCTGCTCAATGTTGCCTTCAAGGTAATGCTTGATTCTCTGTCCATTGACAATGAACTTCTTATCAGAATCAATATCTTGAAGCTCCACATAACCATATGGTGATACACTTGTAATCACGTATGGTCCCCTCCACCGGGATTTCAGTTTCCCGGGGAATAGCCTGAGTCTAGAGTTAAACAACAGGACCTTCTGTCCTGGTTCAAAGATTCTAGATGAAAGCTTTCTATCATGCCATTTTTTTCATTTTTCTTTGTAAAGCTTGGCATTTTCGAATGCTGTGAATCTGAATTCCTCTAGCTCATTTAGCTGGAGCAATCGTTTTTCTCCTGCTAATTTGGCATCAAAGTTTAGGAATCTGGTTGCCCAGTAAGCCTTATGTTCCAGTTCCACGGGCAGGTGGCATGCCTTACCATACACGAGTTGGTATGGAGAGGTCCCTATAGGGGTCTTGAATGCTGTTCTGTAAGCCCACAGAGCATCATCCAAGCTCCGTGCCCAATCCTTTCTACGGGTATTTACTGTCCGTTCCAGGATTCTCTTTAATTCTCTGTTAGAGACTTCAACTTGCCCATTGGTTTGTGGATGATATGGAGTGGCCACCTTGTGGTGAATTCCATACCGAACCATGGCAGAGTAAAGCTGTTTATTGCAGAAGTGAGTGCCCCCATCACTGATTAGTACTCTAGGGACACCAAACCTGCTAAAGATATGTTTCTGGAGGAACTTCAGCACTGTTTTAGTATCATTGGTTGGTGTGGCAATAGCTTCAACCCATTTTGATACTTAGTCAACTGCCACCAGAATATAAGTGTTTGAGTATGATGTTGGGAAAGGTCCCATGAAGTCAATTCCCCATACGTCAAACAACTCAATTTCCAAGATTCCTTGTTGAGGCATGGCGTATCCATGAGGCATGTTACCAGCTCTTTGGCAACTGTCACAATTACGTACAAACTCTCGGGAATCTTTATAGAGTGTGGGCCAATAGAAGCCACATTGGAGGACCTTGGTGGCTGTTCGCTCACCTCCGAAATGGCCTCCATATTGAGATCCGTGGCAATGCCACAGGATCCTCTGTGCTTCTTCTCTAGGCACACACCTATGGATAATTCCGTCTGCACATCTCTTAAAGAGATAAGGTTCATCCCACAAGTAGTACTTTGCATCAGTAATTAATTTCTTCTTTTGTATCCTGTTGTACTCCTTGGGTATGAACCTTGCAGCTTTATAGTTTGCAATATCGGCAAACCATGGTGCTTCCTGAATGGTGAATAAATGCTCATCAGGAAACGTCTCAGAGATCTCAAGAGAAGGGAGGGATGTCCCTTCCACTGGCTCTATCTGGGACAGATGATCAGCCACTTGGTTCACTGTCCCTTTTCTGTCTCTTATTTCTATATCAAACTCTTGCAGAAGTAATACCCATCTGATGAGCCTGGGTTTTGAATCCTGCTTTGTGAGTAGATATTTAAGAGCAGCATGGTCAGTATACACAATCACTTTTGATCCTACTAAGTATGATCTGAACTTGTCAATGGCGTAAACCACTGCAAGTAGTTCTTTTTCTGTGGTTGTGTAATTTTTCTGTGCATCATTTAGAATGCGACTGGCATAATAAATGACATGCAGAAGCTTGTCATGCCTCTGTCCCAATACTGCACCAATGGCATGATCACTGGCATCACACATTAACTCAAATGGCAATCTCCAGTCTGGTGCAGAAATGACTGGTGCTGTGACCAGCTTAGCTTTCAGCGTTTCAAACGCCTGCAGGCATGCTGTGTCAAACACAAATGGCGTGTCAGCAGCTAGCAGATTGCTTAGAGGTTTTGCGATTTTTGAAAAATCCTTTATAAACCTCCTATAGAATCCTGCATGCCCCAGAAAGCTTCTGATTGCCTTAACATTGGCAGGTGGTGGTAATTTTTCAATTACCTCTATTTTTGCTTGATCCACCTCTATTCCCTTGTTTGAGATTTTATGCCCAAGAACAATTCCTTCAGTCACCATGAAGTGACACTTTTCCCAGTTTAAAACTAGGTTGGTTTCTTGGCATCTTTTCAGAACAAGTTTCAAGTGATCAAGACAGGAGCTGAATGAGTCTCCATATACTGAGAAGTCATCCATGAAGACTTCCAGAAATTTTTCCACCATGTCAGAGAAAATAGAGAGCATGCATCTCTGGAAGGTTGCAGGTGCATTACATAGCCCAAAGGGCATCCTTCTATAAGCAAACACTCCGGATGGACATGTGAATACTGTTTTCTCTTGATCCTGGGGATCCACTATAATCTGGTTATAGCCTGAATAGCCATCCAAAAAGCAGTAATAATCATGACCTGCTAGTCTTTCTAGCATCTGGTCTATGAATGGTAAAGGAAAATAATCCTTTCTGGTGGCTGTATTGAGCCTTCTGTAGTCAATACACATGCGCCACCCTATAACTGTTCTTGTAGGAACCAGTTCATTTTTTTCATTATGAATCACTGTCATGCCTCCCTTTTTTTGGACGACTTGAACAGGGCTCACCCAGGGGCTATCAGAAATGGGATAAATAATCCCAGCCTCTAGTAATTTGGTGACCTCTTTCTGCACCACTTCCTTCATGGCTGGATTTAGCCGCCTCTGTGGTTGAACCACTGGTTTGGCATTATCCTCCAATAAGATTTTGTGCATGCATCTAGCTGAGCTTATGCCCTTAAGGTCACCTATGGACCACCCAAGAGCTGTCTTGTGTGTCATTAGCACTTGAATAAGTGCTTCCTCTTCCTGTGAACTTAGAGCAGAGCTTATGATCACTGGAAAAGTATCACCTTCTCCTAGAAATGAATATTTCAAGGATGGTGGTAATGGCTTGAGCTCGGGTTTAGGAGGTTTTTCCTCTTTTAGAAGAAGCTTCAGAGGCTCTTTCATGTCCTCTGAATCCTCCAAATCAGGCTGAACATCTTTAAAGATGTCTTCCAACTCTGATTCGAGACTCTCAGCCATGTTGATCTCTTCTACCAAGGAGTCAATAAGATCAACTTTCATGCAGTCTGTTGATGTGTCTGGATGCTGCATGGCTTTGACAGCGTTCAACTTGAACTCATCATCATTGACTCTCAGGGTTATTTCCCCCTGTTGGACGTCAATAAGGGATCGTCCAGTTACTTGGAAGGGTCTTCCTAGAATGAGAGTAGCACTCTTGTGCTCCTCCATTTCCAGCACAACAAAGTCAGTGGGAAAGGCGAATGGCCCAACCCTGACAATCATGTCTTCAATGACGCCTGATGGGTATTTAGTGGAGCCATCAGCAAGTTGAAGACATATCCGGGTTGGTTTAACTTCTTCAGTTAAACCAAGCTTTCTGATAGTGGATGCAGGTATTAGGTTGATGCTTGCCCCAAGATCGCATAAAGCTGTCTTGGTGCAATCACCTTCTAATATGCATGGTATCAGAAAACTCCCAGGGTCTTTAAGCTTTTCAGGAAAGCTTTTCAGGATGACTGCACTGCATTCTTCAGTGAGGAGAACTCTTTTTGTTTCTCTCCACTCCTTTTTATGACTCAAGATCTCTTTCATGAACTTGGCATAAGAAGGTATTTGCTCAAGTGCCTCTGCAAATGGAATCTTTATTTCAAGAGTCCTTAGATAATCTGCAAAGCGAGCAAATTGCTTATCCTGCTCCTCTTTCCGGAGTTTTTGAGGATAAGGTATCTTGACTTTATATTCCTCAACCTTAGTGGTTAAAGAAGCCTTTTTAGAGGGGTTGTTATCAGCACTTGTGTGTGTCTGATCCCTCACTGGCAATTGAGTGCCAGAGTCAGAAGCTGGAGTGAAACTGGACGCCAGCTCCTTGTCAGCTTCTGGCGTCTGAACGCCAGAACTGTGCCCATTTTGGGCATTCAACGCTGGATTCTACCCTATTTGGGCGTTCAACGCCAGATTCATGCCCATTTCTGGCGTTGAACGCCAATCCTGCCTTGTTTCTGGCGTTGAACGCCAGTTTTGGGCATGGTCTGGGCGTTCAATGCCAGCCTTCCACCAATTCTCTGGCGTTTTAGCGCCAGAATTATTTTTCCCTGGGCTCTTACTGTCCTCAGGTGAATCTTTTTGGTGGGTTGCTCATTTCTTGACTTTTTGATGCCTTGAGGTGGGGTATTTAATGTTTTTCCACTTCTTAATTGAACTGCTTGGCATTCTTCTGCTATTTGGCTTGATAGCTGCTGCTTTGTTTGCTTAAACTGTTTGTCCATATGTATATTAGCTATCCTTGTCTCTTGTAGCCTGTCCTTGAATTCAGCTAGCTGCTTTGTTAGAAAATCCAATTGCTGATTGAATTCAGCAGCTTGTTTTACAGTACTGAATTCAGCAGTTACTGTTTTAACCTCTTCATTCATGGAAGGGTTGCTGCTTAGGTACAGATGCTGATTCCTGGCAACTGTATCAATGAGCTCTTGAGCCTCTTCAATTGTCTTTCTCATATGGATAAATCCACCAGCTGAGTAATCTAGAGACATCTGAGCTCCTTCTGCAAGCCCATAGTAGAAGATGTCTAACTGAACCCACTCTGAAAACATTTCAGAGGGGCATTTTCGTAGCATCTCTCTGTATCTCTCCCAGGCATCATAAAGAGATTCATTATACTGATTCAGGAATTTTTCTGTCATTGGATGTCCATCCTTAGCTGTGTCATCCTTTTTAGAGGAAAATACTGATTCAGGAATTTTTCTGTCAGCTGTTTCCATGTTCTTATGCTGGCCTTAGGTTGGTTATTTAACCACCTCTTAGCTTGATCTTTTACAGCAAATGGAAACAGTAATAGTCTGTAGACATCCTGATCTATTTCCTTATCATATACTATGTCAGCAATTTGTAAAAATTGTGCCAGAAACTCTGTAGGTTCTTCCTGTGGAAGACCGGAATACTGGCAGCTTTGCTGCACCATGATAATGAGCTGAGGATTCAACTCAAAGCTACTGACTCCAATGGAGGGTATGCAGATGCTACTCCCATATGAAGCAGTAGAGGGGTTAGAATATGACTCCAGAGTCCTCCTGGACTGTTCATTTCCGCTTAGATCCATGATGGAGAAAGGGAGATGATGTAAAATAGAAAAAATATTTTTATTTATTTATTTATTAATTTATTTCGAAAATAAAATAAATCAAAATAGAATAAATAAAAATGAGTAAAATATTTTCGAAAAAGTGAGGAGAGAGAAAGTGGTTAGGAGATTTTGAAAAAGATATGATGATTTTTGAAAAAGGTTTTAAATTTTGAAATAAAAATCTGAATTTTTGAAGGAGAGAGGAAAACAATAAGATACCGCAGGATTTAAAATTTTTAGATCTGAGGTTCCTTATTTTCGAAAATTTTGGAGGGAAAACACCAAGGAACACCAAACTTAAAAATTTTAAGATCAAGACACAAAAACACAAAGGAAGAACACCAAACTTAAAATTTTTAGAAAACCAGAATAATTTTTCGAAAATTTTAAGGAAAATCAACAAGAAAACACCAAACTTAAAGTTTGGCACAGGATTTAATAGAGAAAATATTATTTATGAAAAAGATTTTTAAAAAGAGTGTACCCAACTGCCACGGGCTTGGACTAATGCTCTAGCCAACTAGGCAGTAAATGTAACACTTGTTTTAAAGAAGGATATTTTTAACCAAGAACAATAATAAGAGACTCTAAACCAAAAAAAAAAAAAAGAAAAAAAAAATTTTCCTAATCTAAGCAACAAAACAATCCGTCAGTTGTTCAAACACGAACAATCCCCGGCAACGGCGCCAAAAACTTGGTGCACGAATTGTGAATCACACTTTTCACAACTCGTACCACTGACCAGCAAGTGCACTGGGTCGTCCAAGTAATACCTCACGTGAGTAAGGGTCGAATCCCACGGAGATTATTGGTTTGAAGCAATCTATGGTTATCTTGTAAATCTTAGTCAGGAAGTCAATTATGTTTACCAGTTGAATTGCGAATAACCAAGAGAGCATAAATTAAAGGTTACTTGTTGTGCAGTAATGGAGAATATGTTGGAGTTTTAGAGATGCTTTGTCTTCTGAATCTCTGCTTTCCTCTGTCTTCTGATTCATGCACGCACGTCCTCCTATGGCAAGCTGTGTGTTGGTGGATCACCGTTGTCAATGGCTACCTTCCATCCTTCCAGTGAAAACTACGCTCACGCGCTCTGTCACAGCACGGCTAATCACCGGTTGGTTCTCGATCCAGTTGGAATAGGATTTACTATCCTTTTGCGTCTGTCACTAACGCCCAGCCTTCAGGAGTTTGAAGCTCGTCACAGTCATTCAATCCTTGAATCCTACTCGGAATACCACAGACAAGGTTTAGACTTTCCGGATTCTCATGAATGCCGCCATCAGTTCTAGCTTATACCACGGAGATTCTGATTAAGGAATCTAAGAGATACTCATTCAATCGTATATAGAACGGAGGTGGTTGTCAGGCACACGTTCATGATTTGAGGAAGATGATGAATGTCACAGATCATCACCTTCATCACAGTTAAGCGTGAATGAACATCTTAGATAGGAACAAGCGTGTTTGAATGGAAAACAGAAATACTTGCATTAATTCATCGAGACACAGCAGAGCTCCTCACCCCCAACAATGGGGTTTAGAGACTCATGCCGTCAGAGAATACAAGGGTTTGATCTAAAATGTCATCAGATACAAAATAAGTCTCTAAAAGTTGTTTTTATACTAAACTAGTACCCTAGGGTTACAAAATATGAGTAGACTATGATGGATGATGCAGAGATCCACTTCTGGGGCCCACTTGGTGTGTGCTGGGCTGAGACTTAAGCAATTCACGTGCAGAGGCCATTTGTGGAGTTGAATGCCAGTTTTTATGCCAGTTTGGGCGTTCAACTCCAGCTTTTGATCCTTTTCTGGCGCTGGACGCCAGAATTGGCCAGAGAACTGGCGTTGAACGCCAGTTTACGTCGTCTATCCTTGTGCAAAGTATGGACTATTACATATTGCTGGAAAGCCCTGGATGTCTACTTTCCAACGCAATTGGAAGCATGCCATTGAGAGTTCTGTAGCTCCAGAAAATCCACTTTGAGTGCAGGGAGCTCAGAATCCAACAGCATCAGCAGTCCTTTTTAGCCTGAATCAGATTTTTGCTCAGCTCCTTCAATTTCAGCCAGAAAAATACCTGAAATTACAGAAAAACACACAACTCATAGTAAAGTCCAGAAATATGAATTTTTCCTAAAAACTAATAAAAATAGACTAAAAACTAACTAAAATATACTCAAAACTATATGAAATTATCCCCAAAAAGCGTATAAAATATCCGCTCATCACAGACCAACCTCTGAATCTCCCAAGACATATCCAAAATGCCATGGGACACGTACAAATTGTGGGCAACTTACCTTTTCCCGCCTTGGTCTCAGATCTTGTCTCAGTAGCCGGAGTCTCCGACAGAGCTGGGGACACTAAAGCCATGCTTCCCCAGAATGATCAGTATGTCCCTAACGGGAAGTACCTTAGACTTCCAGAAGCCACTACTAGCTAGCCTACTGAACCAGTTAAAGATATTCCTTCTTCAACACCACAAGCACCTACAACAGCCCAACTGCTCCATCAGATACTTGCAAGGTTGGATCGGCAGGAACAGAAAGCTAAGATGAGAGAGCGCCGTAACAAGCGCCGATTCACATACCTCAAGGAGCTGATTTTGGGAAAATTCAAGGACTCAGACACCCCGGACTCCACTTCCTTTACCAGCATAGGGAGCCATGATGGTCCCGACTGTGGAGATACTGCTACCAGCCCACCTTTGTTCTTGACAGATGGCACCGAGGACGGTGAAAAGCCTTAAGTGTGGGGAGGTCGGTCAGTACCTGACTTCCGGAGGTCATTTCTCTTCCCTAACACCAATAAATTAGGATACTTAGTTAGTTTTTCTTTTGTAGAATAGGATAAATTGAATAGTAATAGATTAGTTGTATGCATGTTCTGCTTGATTAAAAAGACAATAAGTTTCTTCTAAGACCCTATCTTTGGAACAAAATTTTACTAATTTTAATCAAAACTTCTATGTTAAATTTGCTTGAAGTTGTATTTGGAACATGATTTTTGAGCTAAAGAACACACAGCCTGTGAGAATTGAGCCTTTATGAATTGTTACATTATTTAACAATAATTATTTTATTCTTGTGTGTTTACTTCTCTATGATTGTAATCTATATTTTGTTTCATCTTATATGTCCAATGTTTATTATATTTATATGTTTGCATATGATTGAGGCCATTATTTGTTTAGCCCACTTATCCAAATTAAGCCTACCCCTTTCAATTTCCTTTGTTAGCCACTTTGAGCCTTTAAATCCCATTTGTTTTATATTTTACCACATTACAAGCCTTAAGCGGAAAAACAATTATATATCCCAAATTGATCTTTGGTTAGCTTAAGATAGAATTGTGTGAGTCAATCAAGTATGAGAAATTGTGGGAACAAAAGATAATAAGGGAATGTGTCATGATAATATAATGGGAATTTGGATACCTACTCATGTGAAACTATAAGAATTAAAAATCTATGTGCATTGATAAGCTATGTTTAAAAAAAAAATTTCAATAAATAAATAAGGGGATAAAATTACCCCAATATTAAGTTAAGAATTCAAGGATCAATGCATGTATGATAAAATTAAAATAAAAAGTTGATGCATGAGTATGGAATGTGAAAGAAATTTTTGGGTAGCTAGGTATGCATTCTAAAGTTATATAGAATATACATAGAGGTTAGGTGAAAGCTTGGGTTAAATAAAGATTCAATTTATAAGCTTACTTAGCCATATATACATCCTTACCCTTACCTTGGCCCCATTATAACCTTGAAAAGACCTCATGATGTTTGTATTGGTATATTAAATGTTGTTGATTGGATAGGAGAAGAACAAAAAAAAATTAGAAAGCCTGATTAGAGAAGAATAGAGTAATTACCCTATACACTAGAGAGACTACAGTGTACATACATCTTCAGTGAGGGTTCAATGCTTGAAATTCTATGTTCTCTGCTTTCATGAGCTATCTTCTTGCATTTTTATCTGTTCTTACTGTATAAGAATTGAGTTAGTGGAATTTGGTTTGTAATTATTTTGAAGAGCTTATTTACTTTTGATCAAGTAGACAAGAATCATATAGTTGCATTCACATATATAGGTTGCATTGCATTTCATGAGTTCTACATGTTCCTACTCATTTATTTTATCTCCTTCAACTAAGCATGAGGACATGCTAATGTTTAAGTGTGGGGAGGTTGATAAACCAATATTTTATGGTTTATAATATGTTTAATTGTGTGGTTTTATCATGATCTTTACCCACTTATTCATATGATTATCATGCATTTATATTTCCTTCCAAAATTTATTACATGATTGAAAACTTGCTTCCTAGAGACTTTTGATTATGTACTTTAACTCTCCTTTATTCCATTCGATGCCGTGATCTGTGTGTTAAGTGTTTCAGGCTTTATAGGGCATGAATGAGTTGGAGATTGGAAAGGAAGCTTGCAAAAATGTAAGGAACACAAGAAATTAAGAAGATGACTAGCGAGAAGTGACGCAGCCGCATGGCTCACGCAATCGCGCGAAAGAGAGGAAACCGCAGTGACGCGGCTGCATGGCTCACGCGACCGCGCGGATTGGAATAGCATAAGTGACGCAGAGGTGTGGAAGACGCGCCCGCGTGGAGAAGCAAAACGCCAAATGACGCGTCCGCATGAATGACGCGTCCGCATGAATGACGCGATCGCGTGACGTGCGCGATCTGCATAATCAGCAGAATCGCTGGGGACGATTTCGGGCCCTATTTTGACCCAGTTTTTGGCCCAGAAAAGCAGTCTAGAGCCAGAGAATATGCAGAAACCAATAACAACATTCATTCTAGCTAGTTTTAGTTTTTCAGATCGAGTTTTCCTCTCCTCTAGGTTTTCTCTCTATACATTCATAGTTCTTAGGATTTTTAATTGCTTTTTGCATTGGGATATTGAGAAGAGTTGTTACCTCATCAAGATTTCGTCATTCTAGTTCATTTTCTTTACTTGGCTTTACTCTTCCATGTCCTTTAATTTATTTCAATCTTACTGTTGGATTATTTTAGAATTTATCAATACAAGAGTTATTTTTATTTTTAATTAATTTTTTTGAGTTTAATTTATCATGTCTTCCTTTAATTTCCTTTCCTATGTTATGAATTCCACAATCACAATGAGCGAGTAGTTCCCTAACTTGATGGGGAGTTGATTGAAAGGAACCCTTGAGTTGGAGTCCTCAAGCGAGAAATTGAAATTGGGTTTATTATTGGTTTGCTCTCTAGTCACTAACGCCAGTCCTTCCAAGTAAGCGGATTGGGACTTGTGAATAGAAACAACATTCCAACTTGTTTGACTTTTTCTTACCTAGTAAGGGATAACTAAACAGAACAACCCCAATTATCAATTAATCTTGAAAGTACTGCAACAAGAATAGGGCTTCCAACTAATCTACTCCCAGTCAAGGCTTTTATTTAAATTACATTAATTTTCTGATTTACTTTCCTGTCATTCAACTCAAATCTTTTTTGAAAACCATCTGATTAATAAAATAGCACACTTTCCTGCAACTCGTTGGGAGACGACCTGGGATTCATACTCCCAGTATTTTAACTTTAATTTCTGTGACATCCTTTTAAATTGATAAGCGGATTTCTGGTTGGTTGAGAACTATACTTGCAACGCATATCTTATAACAATTCTTAACTCGCCAATTTCTGCCACGTCAAGCATACATACCCATATGGCCTTAACCTTTTCACTATCCTTTGTAAACCAATGTTGAGCCTACTTATCCCATTTGTTCTTCACTCTAGCACATCATTAACTCTAAGCGTAAAATAATAATGTCCTTAATTTGAATCCTTGGTTAGCTTAGACCAGTGAGAGTGTTCATGATTTAAGTGTGGGAAAGTTGGGTTTGAAAACATTTAGTTTGAGAATTTGGTGTTGTATATTCTTGTGAAAATGTGCAAAACAATAATTGATCATATATTCTTGCATTCAATATCTTAATAGTATAAATTGAGAAAAACAAAAGAAAAAATAAAAAAATTAAAATTAAAATAAATAAAAAGAAAAAAAAGGGAGAAAAAGAAAAGAAAAAAAGGGCAAATAATAAAAGGGGACAAAATGCCCCAAAGTAAATGCTGATAGCAATGCATATGTAATGTACTCGAATTAGGATGCATGAATATGTGGAAAATATGGTTAGTGGATAGTTAGGTTTTGTATTTTGATTACATGGATTGTCTTAAGTTAGGTGAGAAGTTTAGGTTAATTAGGGATTCAGATTTTAGTCCACTTGACCAAACACAATCCTACCTTGACCCTAACCCCATTACAATCCTTAAAAGACCTCTTGATATGTGTATTTGTGCATCAAATTAGTGTTGATTGGTAGAAGAAAAGCAAGCCTTAGAAAGCAAGGTTATTAGAGAATTGAGAGAGTCAAACTTTAAAAACCTGAGCGATTAGAGTGTATACACTTCCGGTGAGGGTTTGACGCTCGATTCTTTGTTCCTGGCTTTCATGAGCTATCTTCTTCTACAAGTTTACTTGTACATTATTTTGTGATTTGAATTAGTGGAATCCAGTTTATGTTTGTCTTGGAGAATTTGTTTACTTTTAACCAAGTAAGTAAAAGTATTTTTTTGCATGTAGTTGTATTTATATAGATAGGTTGCATTTCATAATTTTTACCATTCCTCTTCACTGCTTTGTAGCTTCTCCTGAGCTTAGCATGAGGACATGCTAATGTTTAAGTGTGGGGAGATTGATAAACCCAATTTTTAGGGTTTATCTTATGCTTAATTGAGTGGATTTTATCCACTATTCTCACACTTATTCATAGAATTCGCTTGTTTTATATTTTCCTTCCTAATTCTGTGATATAGTTGAAAACATGTTTCCTGGGCCTTTAAACTGTCAATTTTAATTAACCTTTATTACCATTCAATGCCATAATCTGTGTGTTAAGTGTTTTCAGGCTTTATAGGGCAGGAATGGCTTAGAAGATGGAAATGAAACATGCAAAAGTGGAAGGAACGCAAGAAAATGAAGTTTTGAGAAGCTGGCAGCGACGCGTACGCGCGACAAGGATTTTTCTCAAACGACGCGTACGCGTGACTAAAGCGTACGCGTGACATGCGCCACGTGGAGAAATTTTAGAAAGCGCTGGGGGCGATTTCTGGGCTACATTTGGGCCCAGTTCGAAGACCGAGAACACAGAATAGAGGCTGCAGAGTGGAGGAATCATTCATTCATCCATTCATTCATTTAGACAACATTCATTCACATAATTTTAGGTTTAGATGTAATTCTCTAGAGAGAGAGGCTCTCTCTCTCTCTAGGTTTTAGGATTTTAAGTTTAGCTTTTCTTAATCTCGGATTTCTACTTTGCTTTAATTTAGTTTTCCTCTACTCTTATTTTTCCTAGTCCTTTAGTTTACTTATTTCTCTTGTTGATTTGTTTATTTCTCCAATTTTGTTTATGAACTCTATGTTAGATTGAATTACCTATTTAATGCAATTTGAGGTATTTTATATTTATGATTACTTTCTTCAATTTATGTTATTGATGCTTGAAATTGGTTGTTTGGATTTTATATTCCTTTTTAGTTTTCTATGTTTTTATGTTGTGCCTTCCAAGTGTTTGATTAAATGCTTGGGAGGGTTTTAAGTTAGATTTTTATATTCTTGGCTTTGGTTGAGTAATTGGAGACTCTTGAGTTATCAAACACCCTTGTTGATTGATATTTAAAAGTTGCTAGTTGATTTGAATTCCACTAACTCTAGTCTTTCCATAGGAGTTGACTAGGACTTGAGAAATCAAATTGATTTATCCACTTGACTTACCTTCATAGTTACAGGTTAACTAAGTGGGAGAAATGGACAATTTATGTCACAATTGAGGATGATAATGAGGATAGGACTTCTAATTATCAATCCTTGCTAAGACTTTTCTTAATTGTTATTTTATTTCCTTGTTATTTACATTCCTTGTTTCACATTTCAAAAACCCAAAAAGATACTTTTCCGTAACCAACAATAAATACACCTCCCTGCAATTCCTTGAGAGACGACCCGAGGTTTGAATACTTCGGTTGATTAATTTTATTGGGTTTGCTTTAGTGACAAACAAAATTTTGTATGAAAGGATTCTTTGTTGGTTTAGAAACTATACTTACAACGAAAATTTATTTGTGAATTTTTTTACTAGCAAAAATCCATTCATCACTGGTTCCGTTGTATGAAATGTGGGGATTCGTGCACCAAGTAACTACGTTGAAATAATCAAACAACAAAATGTGATAAAAGATCCTCCGCTCCGTTACCATCTCGCAACTTACCGAGGTGGGTTGCGACCTGCATCTGAAAAACAACAACAAAGTATGGAATGAGAACCGGAGGTTCTCAGTATGGTAACAGTGCCCAGTATATAAGATGTAAGGTTTCGGGATGCCAAAGGCAATCCTAGAACTTCACACCGATACAGATATTCAAGCTTAGAATAAGAAATAAATAACTTAAACCGAACATCATAAATAGGGTTATCTAAACTTAGGGAATTTCTAACTAATATCAAATCACACCGCTGTATCCCACAGCCTTTCCCAACCTAACCTCCATGAGATCCCATCGCCACCGCCTACCGAGCCTCCTTAATCCCAAAATAAAACACAAATAATGCAGACAAGTAAAGCACAAGTAAAGTACATATACAACATTTATAACAATTAGCAAGTAAACTTGTGTTTCATTTAGGCATAACAGAAATAAAGCAAAGTAAACAAACAAGTAGAAGATTCACATGATGAATGTCTGTCCTATTGGCTCGTGATATCACTTGTCGGTCTGTAAATGCCAACCCGACACATCCTTCTAGATGTAGCCTTCCTACCATGCCCAGAGATATAGGCTCTGCACACTCATTTAGCAGAGAAAGAAACAACCACAACTGTCTCATCATAAATCATTCCAAAGATATAATGTTGGGAACACTCTTGCAGCAGAAAAACTGCCACACCAGGGATATAGGCCCGGCACACTCCCATATAATCCAATAATTTCATCATTCCTTTCCAAATTTTCAACTCATCATAACCATCACCGGTTTTCAATTTCTCAAATTCATCATAAGCATTCCCATTTCTCAAAAACCTCTTCAACCGTATACATGATAACTCAGCCTTCACCAATTCAAGCTAGGATCTACATGGACCTTCCAAAAACCTATGTCACCGGCTCTAAACTCATAACTAAAATACCCTTTTTATTCCTTTATTGTTTTCTCCCTTGATTCAAGACCCTAAAACTGGCAAAAAAGTTTTAAACAAGTGTTACGGAAGTTTGCAAGCTTGCTGGGAAGGTAAAATGATTAAAAACAATGTTTTCATTAAAAAATAGGGCAGTGTGCATAGGCATAGGGTTGTGCGTATGCATGCCCAGAAGAGTTTTCCCAACTTGTGCGTACGCACAATGATGTGGAGCGAAAATCAACCGATTAAGAAATCAATATAGAAATACGTTGCGAGTATAGTCCTTAACCGGCGAAAATCCGCTCATCAATTTAGAAAGGTTGTTACAAAATTAGAATAAAAATACTGGGAGTATGAATCCCAGGTCGTCTCCCAACGAGTTGACAAAAGGGTGCTATTTTATTAATCAGGAGTTTTTCGAGAAATTTTGAGAGTTGAATGACAGAAAATAAATAATTGTAATTTAGTGCAATAAAAATTAAAAGAGATTTATATTATTCAAAATAAAAAGCTTTGACTAGGGAATGATTAATTAGAAGTCCTATCCTTGTTGGAATTCTCTCAAGTGTAGTGTAAAGAGGTTGTTGTTTTCACTTAGTTAACCCTTACTAAATAAAAGAAAGTCAAGTGATTGAGCTAACTCTTATTCGCAAATCCTAGTCCTCTCCCTTGGGAAGGACTAGCGTTAGTAAATAGAGAATTAGCCAACAACTTCCAATTTAACTAATCACTTGAGCATTCCAACTCAAGTGTCTCCTTTTAATCAATCCCCATGTCAAGTTAGGAATCTACTCCATTGACATGAATATAACGCTGCCAAGAAGTATAAGAAGAAGACATGATAAATTAAATAAAATAGGGATTGAAAATCAATTAAAGGAAAAAATAATTCTCTGTATTAATAAATCCAAAATGCAACATACCTATCTGAACAGGATTAATAAGTAATCAAAAAGAGTAAAGGAATAAGAAAACAAATTAGAACAGTAACTTCAACAGAGGTGATGAATCTCTCAATATCCAAAGCAAAAGCATAAAACTAGAAATCTATGAATGTCACGAAAACCTAGAGGAAGAGTAATTTTTTTCTCTAGATTCGGATCTAAAACTAAAACTATGCTAATGAGAATGTCCTGAGTCGCTGCCTGTTCCCTGGCTCTAGTCTGTGTTTCTGTGCCAGAAACTGGGTCTAAACTCGGCCCAAAATCGCCCCCTGCGTTTTCTGTATTTTCTGTAGATCACGCATGTCACGCATACGCGTCGCTGGTCATTTTCGCGTGCCACGCGTACGCGTCATGCACGCGCATGCATCGTCTCGCAGAACTCCAATCCACGCGTTTTGATGATTGGACTTTTGTGTGATCTAGAATTCACAATTGAAATCTCGTTGCAAGTATAGTTTTTAAACCAACAATAATCCTTTCACACAAAAATTTATTTGTCACAAGTAACAAATCTGTAAATTTATAAACCGAAGTATTGAACCTCGGGTCGTTCTCCCTAGGAATTGCAAATAAATGTTCTTGTTATTGGTTATGAGGTATTGTTTGGGGTTTTTGGAATAATAGGCAAGAAATATAAATGGCAAAGGAAATAAACTAACAACTAACAAAGCTCTTGGCAAGGTATGAGAACTAGAAGTCCGATCCTAGTTATCCTCCTCAATTGTGACCACAAATTATCCATTGCTACCACTTCGTTAACCTCTAATCATGGAGGAAAGTCAAGTGGATGAATCAACTTGATTCCACAAGTCCTAGCCAACTCCAAAGGAAAAGACTAGCTTTAGTGGTATCCAAATCAATTAGCAACTTCTAATTATCAATCAACAAAGGAATTAGATAACTCAAGCGTCACTAATTACTATACCAAAGCCAAGAGGAGAAAGTTCTATACTAAAGTCCAATCAAGCATTTTATCAAACACTTGGAAGGCACAAAAGAAAAGCATAGTAAAATTGCAAGGAAAGTAAGTCTACACTACTCAATTGCAAAGAATTAAACAACAACAAATCAAATGAACAATAAAGGAACATGAAAACATAAATTGCACTAAAGAGAAATAGAAGAACAAAAGTGCATCAACATAAAAGTAAAGAATCACAAGAATGAAATACAAAATTAGAGAGAGGAGAAGAAGAGGAACAAGAATTGATAAAGGAAAAGTGAATCAAAACATGAATTAAACCTAGATCTAAGGAATTCTAATCTAGATCTAAAACCTAATCCTAATTCTAGAGAGAAGTAAGAGCTTCTCTCTCTAAAACTCCTCTAAACTAAACTAATGATCAAAATTATGTAAAGTATCTCAAGTATGTTGATTCCCCTTCAATCCTTGGCTTAAATAGTATTAGAAATGAGTTGGATTGGGCCCACAAGGCTTTAGAATTTGCTGGCCACGTATTGCTTTAAGTGGATCATATGGCAGCAACGACGCATGTGCGTAAAATGCACGTACGCATCACCATACGTGTAGCAACTATGGCAAATCTTATATCCTTTAGAAGCCCCAGATGTTAGCTTTCCAACACAGCTGGAACCGCATCATTTAAACCTCTGTAGCTCAAGTTATGTTTGTTTAAGTGCGAAGAGGTCGGCTTGACAGCTTTTGCGATTCCTTCATTTCTTCATGAGTTCTCCATTTTTACATGCTTTTTGTTCATTCCCTTGATCCAATCTTTGCCTCCTAAATCTGAAATCACTTAACAAACATATCAAGGCATCTAATGGAATCAAAGGTAAGTTAAGATTAAACAATTAAGGACTTAAAAAGCATGTTTTCACTCTTAAGCACAATTAAAGGAGAATTTACAAAACTATGCTATTTCATTGGATAAATGGGAGAAAGGTTGACGAAACCCTCTAAATTCAACACAAGATAAACTCTAAATATGGGGTTTATCAACCTCCGCACACTTAAACCAAGCATGTCCTCATGCTTTAACCAAGAGAAGGCAAAGGATATCAACATTTATTCAATGAGGTCTAACTAAATGCACATATCTATATGCATGCAACTAAATGCAAAATGATTCTACCTACTTGGTTAAAAATAAATCAATCTTCAAGATATACATGCACAAGTAGGGCCAAGGTCCTATGACGACTCATGAATCCCACCAATTTAAATATCAAAATGAAGTTCAAGTAGACTTGCAAGAAGAATGCTCATGAAAGCCGGAAATCAAGGAATTGTGCATCGAACCCTCACCGGAAGTGTTTGCACTCTAGTCGCTCAAGTGTGTAGGGTCGATTCTCTCAATTCTCCCCTAATCATGCTTTCTAAGATTTGTTCTTCTAACAATCAACATTTATTCAATACATGCATACAAGTATCATGAGGTCTTTTTATAGGTTGTAATGGGGCTAGGGTCAAGGTAGGGTGCGTATATGGTTAAGTGATCTTGAAATTTGAATCTTTTATAAGTTTAGACTTCCCACCTAACCTATGACATCCTATACAATTAAGTTCTAACCTAGCTACCCATTCTTCTCACTTTTTTCACATCCTCATGTATTTCTTTTCATTTCACAACACTTATGCATTGACCCTTATTGAGCTTTGCTTTGGGGCATTTTGTCCCCTTTTATTTCTTTCTTTTTCTTTGTTTCTTTCTTTTTCTATTTTTTCTTTTCTTTTCCATATTATTATTCTTTTTTCTTTTCTTTTTCTTTTGTTTTTCTCATTTTTCTTTTCTTTCAAGCTATATACAAGATCATCAATGCATAAGGTTTTACATTTATTATACATGAGCATGTACCCAATTCCCAATATTACCAACAACAATACAATACACTCTTTTATCCCAACCAATGTTCCCAAATCTCCCCAAACATGAATAATAAGCACTCTCACTAGCCTAAGCTAATCAAAGATCCAAATAAGGGACTTTTATTATTTTTCACTTTAGGCTTGTAATGTGCTAAAATAAAGAACAATTGGGTTAAGCGTAGGCTCAAAATTGGTTAACAATGGGGAGTAAAAGGTAGGCTATTTGGGTGAGTGAGTGACGAGCGAGATTTTTGCCAGTAAAGAATGTCATAAAAATAGTCGCGTTGTAGATATAGTCCCTAAACCAACAAAGATCCCTTTCGTGCAAACGTTTTGGTTGTCACAAGTAACAAACCCCTTTAAAATTGATAACTGAGTATTTAAACCTCGGGTCGTCTTCTCAAGGAACTACAGGGAAGTATGTTCTTATTATTGGTTATAGAGATTGTAAAATTGGGGTTTCAAGAATGAGGAACGAGTAATTTGATAACAAGTGAATTAAATGGCAATTGAAAATAGATAAATACTGCAAAGCAAACTTTTGGCGAGGTATGAGAAATTAGAGGTCCTATCCTAGCTATCCTTAGCAATGATGATGATGGTTGAATCCTAATTCCACTTTGTTAACTTTTACTAAGATAACGGAAGGTCAAGGGGTTAATTGGTTTGATCTTCGAATCCTATTTATTTCCTAAGAAAAGATTGGGATTATAGAAGTTCAATTCAATTAACAAAGATAACAATTATCAATTATGCTGTTGAATTGGATAACTCCTGAGTTGCTGATTTCTTAACCAAGACCAAAAGGAGAAAAATAAATCTACTTGGAATAAAGATGTCTTCAGAGTAAAAGCAACAATAGCATAAATAAGAGAAATCAATATTAAACTAAAATACCTCAAATAACATTAATAAAAGAGTAATCTGTAACATGAAAGGATTCATAAAGTCGCTTGCAAAAGTAAATAAAAGGAATATTGAACCTGATCAAAAGAGATAATCCTGAAAGTGAATGAAAAATCCTAAATCTAAATCCTAATCCTAAAGAGAGAGAGAATCTCTCTCTAAACTAAATCTAATTCAAGGAAAGTAAAAATTGGCGAGCTCCCCTCTGAATGGATGCATTCTCCCACTTTATAGCCTATAATCTGTGTTTTCCGGGCCAAAAACTGGGTCAAAAACAGCCCAAAAATCACCCCCTGCATATTCTGGTACGTTCAGGTCGCGGACAAGTGACGCGGAGGCATCGTCCACGTGGCCGCGCAGATTGAAGTTCGTAGATGCGACGGGTCCGTGTGGATCACGCGTTCGCGTCACCTAGCGTCAGAGCAACTATGGTATATTATATATCAAATCGAAGCCCCAGACGTTAGCTTTCCAACGCAACTGAAACCGCATCGTTTGAATCTCTGTAGCTAAAGTTATAGCCGTTTGAGTGCGAAGAGCTCAGGCTGGACAGCTTAGCAGTTTCTCCAACTTCTTGTATTCCTTCCACTTTTGCATGCTTCCTTTCTATACTCTGAGCCATTCTTACCCTGTAATCTCTGAAATCACTTAAGACACATATCAAGGCATCTAATGGTGATAAGAGAGGATTAATATTATCAATATAAAGGCCAAAGAAGCATGTTTTCAGTCATATCACATAATTAGGAAGGCAAATATAAAACCATGCAAATAGTATGAATAAGTGGGCAAAGAGTTGATAAAATCCACTCAATTAAGCACAAGATAAGCCATGAAATAGTGGTTTATCAACCTCCCCACACTTAAACAATAGCATGTGCTCATGCTAAGCTTAAGAGAAACTATAAAGAATGAAGAATGTATGAAATGCAACTTATGAATGTAATTACATGCAGAATGTTTCCACCTACTTAGTTAAAAGTAAACAAATCTTTCAAGAGGAAATATGAACTATATTTCACTAATTCAAATCATGAAAATGAAGTACAAATAGACTTGCAAGAAGAAAATAGTTCATGAAAGCAGGGAACAAGGGATTGAGCATCGAACCCTCACTGGTAGTGTATACACTATAATCACTCAAGTGTTTTAGGTTCGTTTCTCTCAATTCTCTACTAACCTTGCTTTCTAAGGCTTGCTCTTCATCTAACAATCAACATAAATTTAATGCATAAATACACAAATCAAGATGTCTTTTAAGGGTTGTAATGGGGTTAGGGTCAAGGTATGATTGTATTTGGCCAAGTGGACTAAAATTTGAATCCTTAATTAACTTAAACTTTCCACCTAACTTTAGACAATCCATGTAATCATAATACAACATCTAACTATCCATTAGCCATGTTTTCCACATATTCATGTATTCTAATTTCAAGTACAGTACATATGCATTGCTTTCACCATTTACTTTGGGGCATTTTGTCCCCTTTTATTTATTTGCTCTTTTTTTTTTCTTTTCTTTTTCTCTCTTCTTCTTCTTTTTTTTATATTATATTTTTATTTTCTTTATTTTTCTCAATGCATATGATTAAACATTTCTTTCAGATTCTCATAAAGATATATAACACCCAATTCTCAAACCAAATGTTTTGAAACCCACTTTTCCCACACTTAAATCATAAGCACCCTCACTAGTCTAAGCTAACCAAGGATTCAAATTAAGGACATTATTGTTTTCTGTTTAGAGTTAGTGATGAGCTAAAATGAAGAATAAAAGGGGTAAAATAGGCTCAAATTGGTTTGCAAAGGATAATGAAAGGTAAGGCCATATGGGTATGTAAGCTCAGTGAAACAAAGGCCTCAATCATATAAGTGCATGTATACATCAAACCATGGAAATATAGAATTAAGCAAGACAAAGATCACAATTTTAGAGGAAAACACACATCAAAAATAAAATATTGGTTGAAAAATGCAACCAATTCAAATAGGCTCAAAATCTCACAGGTTTTGTGTGTTCGAGCTCTAAACCATGTTCCAGTATAATATCTCTTCAAACAAGTGTAACAAATTTTTTTTTTTCAAATTAGTGAAATGCTCTTAAAAGGTTTCTTGAAAAAGAAAATATTACTTCAACCAGGTGGTAAAATATGCACAAAATCAAATAATCATGCAATCAAGCATGCAAATGCAATAACTAACAAGAAAAATAAAATATTGGTGTTTGAGAAGAAAATACTAACCCATGGAGATCGGTATCGACCTCCCGACACTTAAAGATTGCACCGTCCTCGGTGCATGCTAAGATGTGCAGGTAGACGGGTTGTTCCAACTGATGCTTTTCTCATCATGGAATATGCTGATGGACTTGTTTGTCTTCCCATTTAAACGTCTTCCAGTTCTCTTTCTGGTGGCCATCCTGAAAGAAAAAGGGAAGAAAGGTAACCCAATAATAGAGATAAGAAAATAAATGAAGTATGGTTGGGTTAATGCCAAATGAAAAGGGTCTCAATTACATGTTAGCTACAACATGCAAATGAGAAAACAATAGAAGCCATGGCATGCCAGTGGTACAAAATGTACAACAATGGGGAAGAGAGTGTGGGTAAGGAGAGATAATAAAAATTCATGTCAATGTAAAAGTAATACAGGTATAAAAGATTGGTATTGATATAAATAATATTACCTATCCAGAATAAAACAAGTCACTAAGCACCCAAAATAATTCAAGAGAAGATGCAAAAGTTAAATAAGAAAATTTTAACACCAAAGGGAAAATAATGAATTTAGAAAAGAAAACAAAAATATGCACAAAATTAAGATGCAATGAATGAAATATGCAAATAAATTAAGTAAAATAAAATAAAAGATAAGAAGAATGAGAAGGGAAAGAAGGGAAGAAGAAGCAAGTAAGAAAGGAAGGAGGAAAAATTAGGATTGGTGGAGAAAAGATAAGATATTTGGCAAATTAGGATAAGTTGTGCGGCGCAATCGTTGCGGACGCGTGGGGCACGCGGTCGCGTGACTTGCACTTAAACTGATTGACGCGGTCGCGTGACCCGTTGATATCCTGACTAAGAATTACAAGATAACCATAGATTGCTTTAAGCCAACAATCTCCGTGGGATTCGACCCTTACTCACGTAAGGTATTACTTGGACGACCCAGTGCACTTACTGGTTAGTTGTGCGGAGTTGTGAAAAGTGTGAATCACAATTTCGTGCACCAAGTTTTTGGCGCCGTTGCTGGAGATCGTTCGAGTTTGGACAACTGACGGTTTATTTTGTTGCTTAGATTAGGAAAAATTTTTCTTTTTGGTTTAGAGTCTTCTATTATTGTTTTTTTGTTGAAATTTCTTTTTTAAATCCTTATTTTTTTCTTTTTAAATTTTTCGAAAATTTTATAAACTGATAATTGAGTTTTTTTGTTTGAGTTTAGTTCCATATTTTAAGTTTGGTATCAATTGCATATGTTTCTTTTCTTTTAAATTTTCGAATTTGTGTTCATTGTTCTTTCTTAATCTTCAAGTTGTTCTTGTTTATTTTCCTTGTTTGATCTTTAGTTTTTCTTGTTTTGTGATTTTTCTTGTTTTTCTTGTGCATTCTAGAATTATTGGTATCTAAAAAAAAATAAATAAAAAAAATAAAATATTTTTATACATTAAACACCTTGTTAAAACACTTTAAATTTATAACTCAATTGGCTAGAGCGTTGTGTCTATGTTCTTGTGAATAGTTTCTCCTTTGAGTCTTTCTTTCTAAAATCTTTTTCAAAAATACTTTTTATTTGATTAAATCTTGTGTCAAGTTTTAAGTTTGGTGTTTTCTTGTTAGTTCTTATTTAATTTTCGAAAATTAGTTTTTGGTTTTCTAAAAATTTTAAGTTTGGTGTTCTTTTTTTATGTTCTTGAGTCCTTTGAGTCTTTGACTTTTTGTTCTTCGTGTTCTTGTGAATCTTCAAGGTGTTCTTGAGTCTTTCTTGTGTTTTGATCTTAAAATTTTTAAGTTTGGAGTTCCTTGGTGTTTTTCCTCCAAATTTTCGAAAATAAGGAGCATTAGATCTAAAAATTTTAAGTTTTGTATCTTTTTATTGTTTTTCTCTTTCCTCTTTGAATTAAAAAATATCTTTTTCCTTTATTTTAATTGATTTTTTGAATTTTCCTTTTAAAAATCAGATTTTATTTTAAAATTTTTTATTTTATCTTATCTTAGTTTTAAAATTTCAAAATTCAAATCTTTTTCAAAAAGAAAAAATCATATCTTTTTTTTTCAAAATCTTATCTTATCCTATTTCAAATTTCAAATTTCAACTTCTAAAATTCAAAATTCAAATTTCAAAACCTTTTAATTTAAATTTCTTATCTTCTCTTACCTAGCTTATCTTATCTTTTCTAATCTCAAATCTTAAAATCAAATCTTTTTCATATCTTTTCTTTTTTATTTTATTTTATTTTCTTACAAATATCTTTAAATTTAAGACATATCTTTTTCAAAACTTCATAACCAATTTCTTTCTCTTCATTTTTTCGAAAATCCTCACCCACATCTTTTTCTAATCTTTTTATTTAATTAATTTAGTTTTCAATTTTCTTTTATTTATTTTTCTTCAAATTTTCGAAATTATAGTTAATTTTTCATTTATTTTCTTTTATTTTATTTTATTATAATTTCGATTTTCAAAAAAATATATATATATTTTATTTGCAATCCGCATCATCTCCCTTTCTCCATCATGGACCTAAGTGGAAATGAACAGTCCAGAAGGACTCTGGGGTCATATGCTAACCCCACTACTGCTTCATATGGGAGTAGTATCTGTATACCCTCCATCGGAGTCAGTAGTTTTGAGTTGAATCCTCAGCTCAATGTCATGGTGCAGCAAAGTTGCCAGTATTCTGGTCTTCCATAGGAAGAACCTACAGAGTTTCTAGCACAGTTTTTATAAATTGCTGACACAGTACATGATAAAGAAGTAGATCAGGATGTCTACAGATTATTACTGTTTCCATTTGCTGTAAAAGACCAAGCTAAGAGGTGGTTAAATAACCAACCTAAGGCTAGCATAAGGACATGGAAACAGCTGTCAGAAAAATTCCTGAATCAATATTTCCCTCCAAAACGGATGACACAGCTAAGGCTGAACATCCAAGGCTTTAAACAAGGAGATCATAAATCTCTTTATGATGCCTGGGAGAGATACAGAGAGATGCTAAGAAAATGCCCCTCTGAAATGTTTTCAGAGTGGGTGCAGTTAGACATCTTCTATTATGGGCTTACAGAGAAAGCTCAGATGTCTTTGGACCACTCAGCTGGTAGATCTATACACATGAGAAAGACAATTGAAGAAGCTCAAGAGCTCATTGATACAGTTGCCAAAAATCAGCATCTGTACCTAAGTAGTGAGTCTTCCTTGAAAGAAGAGGCTAAAACAGTAACTGCTGAACTCAGTCCTGCAGAACAAGTTACTGAATTCAATCAGCAATTAGATTTTCTAACAAAATAGCTAGCCGAATTTAAGGAGATACTACAAGACACAAGAATGGCTAATATGAATATGGAAGTACAGTTGAAGCAAACAAAACAGCAGTTATCAAAACAAATAACAGAAGAGTGCCAAGCAGTTCAATTAAGAAGTGGAAAAACATTAAATACCTCACTTCAGAGCAGCAGAAAGCCAAGAAAAGAACAACTGACAGAGGATGAGCAAAATACTATCCAAAATCCCTCTGAGGACAGTAAGAGCCCAGAGAGGAATAACTCTGGCATTCAAATGCCAGAAAAAGGTGCAAAGTTGGCGTTAAACGCCCAACCCACGCACAGTTCTGGCATTCAAACGCCAGGAATAGGCATGGAGCTGGCGTCAAACGCCCAATGGAAGCTCAGTTCTGGGGTTCAAACGCTAGAAACAGGTAGGAAGTTGGCGTCCAACGCCAATCAAGCTTCCAACCCTGGCATTCAAATGCTAGTGAGGGATCAGACACACACAAGTGCTGATAACAGCCCCTCTAAAAAGGCTTTCCCAACCACTTCTGTAGGAAATAAACCTGCAGCAACCAAGGTTGAGGAGTACAAAGCCAAGATACCTTATACTCAAAAACTCCGCCAAGAGGAGCAGGATAAGCAATTTGCTCGCTTTGCAGACTATCTCAGGATTCTTGAAATAAAGATTCCGTTTGCAGAGGCACTTGAGCAAATACCCCCTTATGCCAAGTTCATGAAAGATATCTTGAGTCATAAGAAGGATTGGAGAGAAACTGAAAGAGTTCTCCTCACTGAAGAATGCAGTGCAGTCATTCTAAAAAGCTTCCCAAAAAAGCTTAAAGATTTCGGGAGCTTTGTGATACCATGCATATTAGAGGGTAATTGCACCAAGACAGCTTTATGTGATCTTGGGGCAAGCATCAACCTAATCCCTGCATCCACTATCAGAAAGCTTGGCTTGACTGAAGAGGTCAAACCAACCCGGATCTGTCTTCAACTTGCTGATGGCTCCATTAAATACCCATCAGGCATAATTGAGGACATGATTGTCAAGGTTGGGCCATTTGCCTTCCCTACTAACTTTGTAGTGCTGGAAATGGAGGAGCACAAGAGTGCAACTATCATTCTAGGAAGACTATTCCTAGCAACTGGACGAACCCTCATTGACGTCCAAAAAGGGGAGATAACCCTGAGAGTCAATGAGGATGAGTTTAAGTTGAATGTTGTCAAAGCTATGCAACATGCAGACACATCAGACGACTGCCTAAGCATTGATATTATTGACTCTCTGGTGGAAAAGGTCAATATGACTGAGAGTCTCGAATCAGAGCTAGAGGACATTTTTAAAGATGTTCAGCCTAATCTGGAGGAACCAGAGGAAATAAAAGAACCTCTAAAAACTCCTCAGGAAGAGGAGAAACCTCCTAAACCCGAGCCCAAACCACTACCACCATCCCTGAAATATGCATTTCTGGGAGAAGGTGACACTTTTCCTGTAATCATAAGCTCTGCTTTAGAGCCACATGAAGAGAAAGCACTAATTCAGGTGCTAAGGACACACAAGACAGCTCTTGGGTGGTCCATAAGTGATCTTAAGGGCATTAGCCCAGCCAGATGCATGCACAAAATCCTGTTGGAGGATGATGCTAAGCCAGTGGTTCAACCACAGAGGCGGCTAAATCCCGCCATGAAGGAGGTGGTGCAGAAAGAGGTCACTAAGTTACTAGAGGCTGGGATTAATTATCCTATTTCTGATAGCCCCTGGGTGAGTCCTGTCCATGTTGTCCCTAAGAAGGGAGGTATGACAGTGGTTCATAATGAAAAAAATGAACTGGTTCCTACAAGAACAGTTACAGGGTGGCGTATGTGTATTGTGTAACGACCCAATTTTCAATATGTCTAGATCATACCAGAAACTGAGCGCTACCAATTCGTCTTCCTAATTATTATCTATTATTTATCATATGAGCTTGATTCGTTGTTAAAAACGTAGTTAATTTGCGGGGTTTTTTTTTTTTTGAAAACATTTGGATTAATAGACGGAATCATTCATAATCAATTCACAACTGATAACAGATAAAACAATTATAAACAACCACACATAAATACATCACAAGCAGTCAACAACATTCAGTGATCCAACTTTTATTTAAGTATAGACTTTTAGTTAGAACACCCCTAGGTATAGCTAGATAATAACTATATACATATATATACATATATATACATACAACATCCTAGGCCCTGACCTGTTCAAGAAGTCTCTAAGCTGGCGCCCAGGCTAGCCTAGACTCTATACTCACCTAGTCCCTCTAAACTACTAAAGCGAGGGAAAGTACGTTCTAAGTCTTCAAAAATCAAGTCAGGTGGAACATCAGCAAAAGGTAGAACATCATCAAAAATCAAACATTGCCATATAACGTGTCTCTGGTACCTCATCAAGTAGGCACACAACAGGAGTCTCGTACACAGGATTTAAGTTAAAGTTCAAGAACAAACGGGGTGTAGACATTGGCTAGTCTCACAGTATATACATATAAACAGGGAACGATATTCACCCTAAACTCAGAAGACTATCTAGAGCAGAATCCTCTTTGCAGAACCATCATCAACGAGCTACTGTAAGGTACTCTTACTTCCATCTGAAGGGGGAAGGGAGAGAGAAGGGGTAAGAACTGGGGAGTTCTTAGTAGGGTCGGGGTTATTAGTTAAGTTCTTTAATTCCGTGTTGTTTAGCAGATAAATAGCAGAATACCGAAAAGTAGTGAACAGAAGATACAGAAAAATAGAGAAAATAGAAAGCAAAACACAAACAAAAAAATACAAGAAAACAAAACACAGACACAGAGAATAGAATGAAAACAAAGAAAGCATACATTCATTCAACAATCATAACAGAGGAGATGCACAACCAAGTATGATGCATGTCTGTCCTATGCAGGCCATGAGCTCACGTGTCGGTTTACACCCTGCAGCCCGACATTACCTAGGAACTAGTCCTAGATATGGCTTATTTTCTGTAGGTGAACTTCGACCTACAGAAATAGCACTCCCGTAAGTGAACTTCAGCTTACAGGAATAGTCTAAACACAACACAACAACTTTCTGTAGGTGAACTTCGGCCAACAAAAATAACACCTCTGTAAGTGAACTTTGGCTTACAGAAATGGTTGAATCACAACAACTTTCTGTAGGTAAACTTCAGCCTACAGAAATAGCACCTCTGTAAGTGAACTTCAGCTTACAGAAATAGCGCCCCTGTAAGTGAACTTTGGCTTACAGGTATCAAAACTCTCTGTAGGTGAACTTCGGCCTACAGGAGCAACACCCTGAGATACACAATTGATATTCACTGCAGGTGAACTTCGGCCTACAGGAATAACAACTTACTATAGGTGAACTTGGGCCTACAGGACCTCTAGGGCCAATAGAAAAGCATCAGATGAACATATAATAGAATATCAAGCCACAAGGCTTAACTCTTTATTTTTATACTCTTCTCCTCTATTATTTTTGTTATATTACTCTTTTCTCATTATCATCATTCAATATCATTCTCATTATTCATCATCACTTTCACATTCTTATGCAGTACTTCTTTCTTTCTCTATTCAATCATACTATACAAAATTTACATCTTTCAATTTCACAATATCTTGGCTCAAACCATTTCTCTTTATCATATTACTCTTTTCACTTTGTCTTTTTACTCTGCTTTGATTACTCTTTTCTCTGTATCTCTTTACTTTTCTCTGGTTACTCTGTTCTCTGTGTTTTCTTTACTCTGCTCTGATTTCTCTGCTTAACGTATGTATTTAAAGCTTATGTAAATTTCGGTATGAATAGTTAGCCTGTCCCAAGTATAGGTTCATTAAGTCTATACTGAAACAGTTTAACTTTTCATATAATACCTAACCCTAGTCGCAACTCAAGGACTAACTATGTTGCCCTAGTTTGTTCACTAGTCTCTGTCTATTTTTCTGTCATTAAAACTTTACAGAATTTTCTTTGGTTTTTATCTTTTCTTTAACTTTTTATCTTTCCTTTATCTTTGCCTCACTAATATGTTTTTACCACTCCCTAAGTGTTTTATGAAGGTAATTATGAGATTCTACACTTAAAGTTGTCTTTCTAAAGCTTTTACAGAAAACTACACTTTTCGCATTATTTTATTATTTTTATTAAAATATTATTTTAATTAAATATTATTATTTAATATTTTATTATTATTTATTATTTTATTAATATATTTTTCGAAAATTACCTTAACTTTACCTTTAACCTTTAAAATTCACTTTTTACCACCCGTAACTTTTAATATTTCTACTTTCACCACCCTAACTTTCAGAAATTACCATATAACCCCTTAAACACCAATAATTTTACTTCCTTGCCTTTTCTAAGATCTAAAAAGTGTTCTTCAATGTTCTTCACCACACTCAAAGTGTTCTTCGTGTTCTTCGTATATTCTTCAGATTCTTTCTCTGTTTTCACCCGTTTTTCAGTCTTTTCAGCAACCGATTTTTACCGAAATTCAAAATAAATTCTCAGCCACTAAAACCCCATATTTTCTACATGATTTTAACACAAATTGAACCCCAATTTAAGCTCTAGGGTTTCGTTTTCCAGCAGCCATAAGAACACACATTCATAGCTTGAATTTCATCAAATTTCATCAAAATTTCACCAAAATTTCAACAAGAATTACTCATACAAACAATCAATTTCAAGCACAGACAAACCATATCATAATCACAAAACTCAAACACAATCAATCAAGATTAAATTCGTCAAACCCTACCTTGATTTGCTGCTCCAAATCCGGTTACTCTTTGAAGTGTTCTTAAAGCACTTTTTCCTCCTAAAACACATCAAGAACAAATTTAAAACTCTAAAACATCAACTAAACAAACTTCAGCAGCATCTTAGGAAGGTTATCCTCACCTTAAACATTCAGGAAATCAAAGATCTTTGGCCCACAAGTCAAGCTAAGCAAGAGATCTAAGGAAGAACATCAAGAAAACACTTGTTTAAGCATGTTTCCTTGAAAACCGAATTGAAGAGGGAGGGAGACAGCCATCTCACCTTATTTCCAGCCTTCATAAGTCACATGGTTATGTAGAGGAAGAAGAGAGGATTATTTTGGTGAAATCAGAGTTTTGATTTGAGTTTTAGTTCAGAAGAAATCAAGCTTTGAAGATTAAGTGTTCATGAAAGTTTCTCTCTTTTCTCTCTTGTTATTTTCGGCCAAAATGATGAAATGAGACAGCCTTGGAGGTCTTGGGGGTGTAAGGTGAGTTGTGATTGGTTGGCTTGGAGGTGGGTTAAAATAATATTAAAATATCTCAGGTGTATAACTATTAAAACTAGATGTATCGGAACACTTGTAAAAACATCTCTAAAAATTATTTTCTGAGCTACTAGCATAAATGACACTAGTAACATATTTATTATAAGAATAAAACATGTATGATGAGGCCTTAGCATTGCTAAAGTCATCAGAGAGTGCTGGTGCTAAGCTGCACCAGTAAACCGTAAACTCGGTTAAACCGATTTTCTGTTTTTAACTAAAACAGACCAGGTAACCTTATAATATCATTCAAGCATTTTCTAATACTAATATAATGATAATATTATACTATTATCTCTCTCCTCTCATGAATCGAGTCTGGTTCGTCAAACAGAGACTATTTACGAAAATCAAAATCAAAACTGCCAACCGATACAGTTCAAAAACTAGGTTCTTCGTGACCGCGTTATCGAGCTTGCCGTTGGAAAAGGTTATAGCTTAAGGATGACATAATGATAATGAGGATTGAGATACTTTTTGATATAGAAGAGGTGTTCCCTTTACTGATCTTCTGGCGAAATTCGTGCCTTCGGAAAAGATCTCACATACCCGAAAATCAGGGTTGTTACATATTGACTACAAAAGGCTCAATATAGCCACCAGGAAGGATCACTTCCCTTTACCATTCATAGACCAGATGCTAGAAAGACTAGCAGGTCATGAATACTACTACTTTTTGGATGGCTATTCAGGTTACAACCAAATTGCAGTAGATCCTCAGGACCAAGAGAAAACAACATTCACATGTCCATCTGGAGTATTTACATACAGAAAAATGCCTTTTGGTCTATGCAATGCACCTGCAACCTTTCAGAGGTGCATGCTCTCTATCTTCTCTGATATGGTAGAGAAATTTCTGGAAGTCTTCATGGATGACTTCTCAGTATTTGGAGACTCATTTAGCTCCTGTCTTAACCATCTAGCACTTGTTCTGAAAAGATGCCAAGAGACTAACCTGGTTCTAAATTGGGAAAAATGTCACTTTATGGTGACTGAAGGAATTGTCCTTGGGCATAAAATTTCGAACAAGGGAATAGAGGTGGATCAAGCTAAGGTAGAGGTATTTGAAAAATTACCACAACCCACCATTGTTAAGGCAATCAGAAGCTTTTTGGGGGCATGCAGGATTCTAAAGGAGGTTTATAACGGATTTTTCAAAAATCACAAATTCTCTGAGCAATCTGCTAGCTGCTGACATGCCATTTGTGTTTGACACAGAGTGTCTTCAGGCGTTTAAAACCCTGAAAGCTAAGTTGGTCACAGCACTAGTTATTTCTGCACCAGATTGGACATTACCTTCAGAACTAATGTGTGATGCCAGTGACCATGTCATTGGTGCAATATTGGGACAGAGGCATAACAAGCTTCTGCATGTCATTTATTATGCTAGCCGTGTTTTAAATGATGCCTAGAAAAATTACACAACCACAGAAAAAGAGCTGCTTGCAGTGGTTTATGCCATTGACAAGTTTAGATCATACTTAGTAGGATCAAAAGTGATTGTGTACACTGACCATGCTGCTCTTAAATATCTACTCACAAAGCAGAATTCAAAGCCCAGGCTCATAAGATGGGTGTTGCTTCTGTAAGAGTTTGATATAGAAATAAGATACAGAAAAGGGACAGAGAATCAAGTAGCTGATCACCTGTCCCGGATAGAACCAGTAGCAGGAGCATCCCTCCATCCTATTGAGATCTCTGAAACCTTTTCGGATGAGCAATTATTTGCTATTCAGGAAGCTCTGTGGTTTGCAGACATTGCAAACTATAAGACACAAGGTTCTCCTTCTGTAACCATGGAGAGGAAGCATGAAAAGCTTCTCTCAATACAGAGTAAAAAAAAACCCCCACATTCAAACTCTAAGTTTGGTGTTGGGAGGCCACAACCAAACTCAAAGTTTGGTGTTGGGAGATTCCAACCTTGCTCTAATTATCTGTGAGGCTCCATGAGAGCTCACTGTCAAGCTATTGACATTAAAGAAGAGCTTGTTGGGAGGCAACCCAATGTTATTTAATCATATCTATTTTATTTTCTTTTTGTTATTTTGTGATTTATTAGGTTGATGATCATGTGAAGTCACAAAAACTACTAAAAAATCAAACACAAAATGAAAAACAACATTGAAAATAGCACACCCTGGAGGAGAGCAGTCTGGCGTTTAAACGCTAGAAACAAGCATCTGTCTGCCGTTTAACGCCAGAAACAAGCACCAAGCTGGCGTTTAACGCCAGAAACAAGCATCTACCTGGCGTTAAACGCCAGAAACAGGCTACATTTGGGCGTTTAATGCCATAAACAAGTAGCAGTCTGGCGTTAAACGCTAGGATTGCACAGCAAGGGCGTTTTACACGCCTAATTGGAGCAGGGATGTTAAGTCCTTGACCCCACTTGATCTGTGGACCCCACAGGATCCTCTACAGGATCTGTGGACCCCACAGGAATCACTCAGGATCTGTAGACCCCACAGGATCCGCACCTACCTCACCATTCAAATTCAAACCATTTCCCTCCCAAACCCACCCATTCACACACCTCCATCTCCTCCATCTTCTCCACTTCTTTCTTCTTTTGCTCGAGGATGAGCAAACCTTTTAAGTTTGGTGTGGTAAAAGCATTTCTTTTTGTTTTTCCATAACCATTTATGGTACCTAAGGCCAGAGAAACCTCTAGAAAGAGGAAAAGGAAGGCAGTTGCTTCCACTCCCGAGTCATGAGAGATGGAGAGGTTCATCTCAAGGGTCCATAGTTCAGTGGTAGAGCATTTGACTGCAGATCAAAGATCTATGAGGAAGGAGCAACAAAGACAAGGAAGAGACATAGAGGAGCTCAAGAGCACCATTGGTTCTTCAAGAAGAGGAAGACGCCACCCTCACTAAGGTGGACCCGTTCCTTAATCTCCTTGTTCTTATTTCTCTGTTTTTCATTTACTATGCTTTATGTTTATTTATGTTTGGGTCTTATTACATGATCACTAGTATCTAAGTGTCTATGTCTTAAAGATATGAATGTCCTATGAATCCATCACCTTTCTTAAATGAAAAATGTTTTCTGAAAAAGAAAAAGAAGTACATGAATTTCGAATTTTAAAATAGTTTAATTTTTTTGATGTGGTGGCAATACTTTCTGTTTTCTGAATGAATGCTTGAACAGTGCATATATCTTTTGAATTTGTTGTTTATGAATGTTAAAATTGTTAGCTCTTGAAAGAATGATGAAAAAGGAGAAATGTTATTTGATAATCTAAAAAATCATAAAAATGATTCTTGAAGCAAGAAAAAGCAGTGAAGAACAAAGCTTGCAGAAAAAAAATGCGAAAAAAAAAGAGAGCAAGAAAAAGAAAAAGCAAGAAAAAAAGCCAATAGCCCTTAAAACCAAAAGGCAAGGGTAATAAAAAGGATCCAAGGCTTTGAACATCAGTGGATAGGAGGGCCTAAAGGAATAAAATCCTGGCCTAAGCGGCTAAACCAAGCTATCCCTAACCATGTGCCTATGGCGTGAAGGTGTCAAGTGAAAATTTGAGACTGAGCGGTTAAAGTCGAGGTCCAAAGCAAAAACAGAGTGTGCTTAAGAACCTTGGACACCTCTAATTGGGGACTTTAGCAAAGCTGAGTCACAATCTGAAAAGGTTCACCCAGTTATGTGTCTGTGGCATGTATGTATCCGGTGGTAATACTGGAAAATAGAGTGCTTAGGGCCACGGCCAAGACTCATAAAGTAGCTGTGTTCAAGAATCAACATACTGAACTAGGAGAATCAATAACACTATCTGAATTTTGAGTTCCTATAGATGCCAATCATTCTGATCTTCAAAGGATAAAGTGTGATGCCAAAACTGTTTAGAAGCAAAAAGCTAATAGCCCCGCTCATCTAATTAAGACTGATCTTCATAGATGTTTTTGGAATTCATTGTGTATTCTCTTCTTTTTATCCTAATTTGTTTTTAGTTGCTTGGGGACAAGCAACAATTTAAGTTTGGTGTTGTGATGAGCGGATAATTTATACGCTTTTTGGCATTATTTTTAGGTAGTTTTTAATATGTTTTAGTCACTTTTTATTATATGTTTATTAGTTTTTAAATAAAAATCACATTTCTGGACTTTACTATGAGTTTGTGTGTTTTTCTGTGATTTCAGGTAATTTCTGGCTGAAATTGAGGGAGCGGAGCAAAAATCTGATTCAGGCTGAAAAGGGACTGCAGATGCTGTTGGATTCTGACCTCCCTGCACTCGAAATGAATTTTCTGGAGCTACAGGAGTCCAAATGGCGCGCTCTCAATTGTGTTGGAAAGTAAACATCCAGGGATTTCTAGCAATACATAATAGTCCATACTTTGTTCAAGGATAAATGACGTAAACTGACGTTCAATGCCAGTTTCATGTTGCAGTCTGGCGTTAAACGCCAGAAACAGGTTACAAATTGGAGTTAAACACCAAAAACAGGTTACAACCTGGTGTTTGACTCCAGAAACAGCCTAGGAACATGTAAAGCTTAAGTCTCAGCCCCAACGCACACCAAGTGGGCCCCAGAAGTGGATTTCTGCACCATCTATCTTAGTTTACTCATTTTTTGTAAACCTAGGTTATTAGTTTAGTATTTAAACAACTTTTAGAGATTTATTTTGTATCTCATGACATTTTAGATCTGAACTTTGTCCTCTTTAATGGCATGAGTCTCTAAACTCCATTGTTGAGGGTGAGGAGCTCTGCTGTGTCTCGATGAATTAATACAATTACTTCTGTTTTCTATTCAAACACGGTTGTTTCTATCTAAGATATTTATTCGCACTTCAATATGATGAATGTGATGATCCATGACACTCATCACCTTTCTCAACCTATGAACGCGTGACTAACAACCACCTCCGTTCTACCTTCGATTGAATGAGTATATCTTGGATTCCTTAATCAGAATCTTCGTGGTATAAGCTAGAATCCATTGGCAGCATTCTTGAGAATCCGGAAAGTCTAAACCTTGTCTGTGGTATTCCGAGTAGGATTCAGGGATTGAATGACTGTGACGAGCTTCAAACTCACAAGTGTTGGGCGTAGTGACAGACGCAAAAGGATCAATGGATCCTATTCCAGCATGAGTGAGAACCGACGGATGATTAGCCGTGCGGTGACAACGCACCTGGACCATTTTCACTGAGAGGACAGATGGTAGCCATTGACAACGGTGGTCCACCAACACACAGCTTGCCATAGAAGGAACCTTGCGTGCGTGAAGAAGAAGACAGGGAGAAAGCAGAGATTCAGAAGACAAAGCATCTCCAAAACTCCAACATATTCTCCATTACTGCATAACAAGTATTTAATTTATTCTCTTTTATTTTCCTCAATCCAAACTGATAATTATAATTGATATCCTGACTAAGAATTACAAGATAACCATAGATTACTTTAAGCCAACAATCTCCATGGGATTCGACCCTTACTCACGTAAGGTATTACTTGGACGACCCAGTGCACTTGCTGGTTAGTTGTGCGGAGTTATTAAAAGTGTGAATCACAATTTCGTGCACCAGTCATCACCCTTTCTTCTTGATCTTCATGCTTCCATTCAGGTGACAAGGTTGAAGAGTTCTTATTTAAACACCAAGACGTCTTCCTAGACCCAATCAATTGAGAACTATACCAACCATTGCACTTAGACCTTGAACTTCCAACCATAATGAACCTAGGATTGTGTTGCCAACCTCTAACCATCTCCCTTTTATTCTTAAAACCACAAATAGCTCTAAGTTGCCCATCCGTCTCAAGCAAACCATATTCAAGCGAGAAATTAAAGTTTAAGGAAAATAGATTTACCCACTTGAAAGAAAGGACAGATGGGGATAGCTTGGGGAGAGGTGTCTCCAATGGCCTTACCAATGGATGCGTTACTCCCTTTGACACCTCTTTGATTATTTCCACCTCTTAACAAGCTTCTTCAACTTCAACCTCGTCCTCTTGGTAGCTTTCTTCCAATTCAATATTTTCTTTTTCATTTACCAAGGGTCTTGGAGGTTGTGCACCTTCTTCATCATATTCTTCTTCAAGTCCAATGGGGTAGGATTTAATTGTAGATATAGACTCATCAATTATTGAATCTATCTCTTGATCAACCTCTTCAAAGTCTTCAACCATGATATGCTTTGGAGGTTGTACACCCTCCTCAACATCAATTTTAAACTTCTTGGAAGGAGGCTCTATGACTTGAGATTCCCATGGAGATTCAGCATCTCCTAAATATTCAACCATTTCCTCTTCTTCACGAACTTCAGCTTTCTCCACTTGCTCTAGTACAAAATCCAACTCCTCCTTGATGACTTCCACCTCTTGAAAACTTTCTTCAATTCCCACTTTCTTGTTAACTTCTTCCAACTCTTCCTCATTTATCAAGTCATGTGTTGGAGGGTGTGTACATTCCTCCTCAATATTGGTTTCACAACCGATGGAAGAAGCTTAAACAATGATTGAACTTCTCCCTTGTTCAACCTCCCCTAATTTTTCAACTATTGCTTCATCTTCAAGGGTCTCTACTTCCTTCACCTTTTGGACTTCCACTTGCTTCTCTTGAAGTATGGATGCTTGGATTCAATCCATTAACTCCCTAAGACGATCCCTTCCCACTTGTTCCACTTCACTAGCATAATTGGGATCATGTTGCTCTTGGATTGATGAATATGGGTGTTTTTCCATGGAGGGTGGTGGTGGGATAGATAGTTTATTATGTGGTTGAAAAGGAGGTGTACTAGAGCTTGAGGGATGAGTATTGGAGGTAGAGGGTGGATCCACACGGGATGTAAGGGCTTGGACAGCAGAGGTAAAACCAGTGAGAGTAGAGGTAAGTATGATTTGAAACTCTCTTTGCCCTTGAGGAATAACACTAAAGGTATCATCTATGGGAGCTTGGGGTATATAGGAGGGTTCATTGGTTGGGAGAAAGGGCTCATAATATGAAGGTGGTTGTAATAATCCTGATTTTCGAGTACGCGAGATCTTTTCTAAAGGCACGGATTTCTCCGAAAGATCAGTAAAGGGAATACCTCTTCTGTATCATCAAGCATCTTAATCCTCGTTGTCATTATATTATCTTTAACTCAGGACCATAGTTGAGACAAGCTCGATAACACGGTCACGAAGAACCTAGTTTTTGAACCGTATCGGTTAGGGGTTTTGATTCGGTTTTTTGTAAATAGTCTCAGTTTGATGAACCGGACTCGATTCATGAGAGAAGAGAGATAATATGATAATATCGTCATTATATAAGTATTAGAAGCTTCTTGAATGATATTATAAGGTTACCTGGTCAGTTTTAATTAAAAACAGAAAATCGGTTTAACTGGGTTTACTGTTTATTGGTGCAGCTTAGCACCAGCACTTCTGATGACTTTAGCAATGCTAAGGCCTCATTATACATGTTTTATTCTCATAATAAATATGTTACTAGTGTCATTTATGCTAGTAGCTCAGAAAATAATTTTTAGAGATGTTTTTACAAGTGTTCCGATACATCTAGTTTTAGTAGTTATACACCTGAGATATTTTAATATTATTTTAACCCACCTCCAAGCCAACCAATCACAACTCACCTTACACTCCCAAGACCTCCAAGGCTGTCTCATTTCATCATTTTGGCCGAAATTGAAAGGAGAGAAAAGAGAGAAAACTTCATGAACACTTAATCTTCAAAGCTTGATTTCTTTTGAACTAAAACTCAAATCAAAAGTCCGATTTCACCAAAATGATCCTCTCTTCTTCCTCTACATAACCATGTGACTTATCAAGGCTGGAAATAAGGTGAGATGGCTGTCTCCCTCCCTCTTCAATTTGGTTTTCAAGGAAAACCATGCAAAACATGTATTTTCTTGATGTTCTTCCTTAGGAATCATGCTTAACTTGACTTGAGGGCCAAGAAACATTAATTTTCAGCAAGTATAAGGTGAGATATCTCTTTCTAACATGCTGAGGGAGATTTGGTCAGTTGAGAGTTTTTGGATTTAAAGTTTTTCTTGATGTGTTTTAGGAGGAAAAAGTGCTTTAAGAACACTTCAAAGAGTAACCGAATTTGGAGCAGCAAATCAAGGTAGGGTGTCACGAAATTAATCTTGATTATTTGTGTTTGAGTTGTGTGAGTGTTGTATGATTTGGCTGTGCTAAAAATTGGTTGTATATATGATTGATTCTTGGTGAAAATTTGATGAAATTTGATGAAATTCAAGCTTTAAAGTTCATGTTCTCGGGGCAGCCGGAAAAACGAAACCCTAAGCTTGAATTGAGGTTCAATTTGTGTTGAAATCATGTAGAAAAGATGGGGTTTTAGTGGCTGCTAATTTATTATGAATTTTGGTAAAATTCGGTTGCTAAAAAGACTGAAAAACGGGTAAAAACAGAGAAAGAATCTGAAGAATTTACGAAGACCACGAAGAACACTTTGAGTGTAGTGAAGAACATTGAAGAACACCTTTTAGATCTTAGAAAGGGCAAGGAAGTAAATATTTTGGTGTTTGAGGGGTTATTTTGTAATTTCTGAAAGTTAGGGTGGTTAAAGTAGAAATATTAAAAGTTACGGGTGGTAAAAAGTGAATTTATAAAGTAAAAGGTTAAAGGAAGGTAATTTTCGAAAATATTTTAATAAAATAATAAATAATAATAAAATATTAAATAATAATATTTAATTAAAAATAATATTTTAATAAAAATAATAAAATAATATGGAAAAGGCAGTTTTCTGTAAAAACTTTAGAAAGACAATTTTAAGTGCAGAATCTCATAATTACCTTCATAAAACACTTAAGGAGTGGTAATAACGTATTAGTGAGGCAAAGATAAAGGAAAGATAAGAAGTTAAAGAAAAGATAAAAATCGAAGAAAAAGTCTATAAAATTTTAATGACAGAAAAACAGACAGAGACTAGTGAACGAACTAGGGCAACATAGCTAGTCCTGGAATTGCGAATAGGGTTAGGTATTATATGAAAAGTTAAACTGTTTCAATATAGACTTAATGAACCTATACTTGGGACAGACTAACTATTCATACCGAAATTTACATAAGCTTTAAATACATACGTTAAATAGAGAAATCAGAGTAGAGTAAAGAAACACAGAGAACAGAGTAACCAGAGTAAAGTAAAGAGATAAAGAGAAAAAGAGTAATATAGATACAGATGAAAAGAGTAATCAGAGAAGAGAAAAGAGATGCAAAGAACAGAGTAATTAAAACAGAGTAAAGAGATACAGAGAAAGAAAGAGGTACTGCATAAGAATGTGAAAGTGATGATGAATAATGAGAATGATAATGAATGATGATAATGAGAATGATAATGTGATGATCTGCTGCGTGAAGGCAGTCAGATAAGATGGTGGTACGACCACTGAGAGTGCTTTCCTAGGATACTTAGCTATAATGCTATTCTGTAAGTCAGAGGACTCTTACAGAGGTATCGAGAACACACGACTAGCATATACTCCTGTAAGTCAAAGGACTCTTACAGAGAGTGTGTTGGGCAAATATAAGTTAACTAGCTCCGCCATGCAAGTCAAAGGACTCTTGCAGTGGGTTGCTAGTGCCGCCCTGCAAGTCAAAGGACTCTTGTAGTGGTTTGCCTCACAAGTCAAAGGACTCTTGCGAGGAGCATTGACAACAGGGAAGCCTTACCTGGTCAAAGGACTCCGGGTAACGTCGGGAGCGGGTATGTAACCGACAAATGAGCTCATTACCTGCGCTAGGGCTAGACATGCATCATATTTGGTTGCGCATTTCCTCTGTTATGATTGTTGTTTGAATGTATGCCTTCTTTGTTTTCATTCTATTCTCTGTGTCTGTGTTTTGTTTTCTTGTATTCTTTTGTTTGTGTTTTGTTTTCTGTTTTCTTTATTTTCTCTATTTATCTGTTTTTTCTGTCTACTGCTTCTCGGTATTCTGCTATTTATCTGCTAAACAACACGGAATTAATGAACATAACTAATAACCGCAGCCCTACTAAGATCTCCCCAGTTCTTACCCCTTCTCTCTCCCTTTCCCCTTCAGATGGAAGCATGAGTACCCTTTCGTAGTTCACTAACAACCGTTCACAAAAAGGATTCCACTCTAGGTAGTCTTCTGAGTCTAGGGTGAATCTCGTTTTCTGTTTATATCCATATACTGAGAGACCAGCCAACGTCTGCACCCCGTTTGTACGTGAACTTTAGCCTAAATCCTGTGAACGAGATTCCTGTTGTATGGTTACCTGATGAGGTACCAGAGAGACGTCGTATGGCAATGTCTGATCGTGCAGAGGAATAGTAGATGATGTTCCACCTTCTGATGACGTTCCACTTGACTTGAGTTTTGAGGACCTAGAACGTACTTTCCCTCGCTTTAGTAGTTTAGAGGGACTAGGCGAGTATAGAGTCTACGCTAGCCTAGGTGCCAGCTTAGGGACCTCTTGAACAGGTCAGGACCTGGGATGTTGTATGTATATATATGTATATAGATATTATTTAGCTATATCTAGGGGTGTTCTAACTAACAGTCTATATTCTAATAAAGGCTGAATCACCGAATGTTGTCAACTACTTGTGATGCATTTATGTGTGGTTGTTTATAACTGTTTTATCTGTTATTATTTGTGAATTGATTATGAATGAATCCGTCTATTAATCCAAATGTTTTCAAAAAAAAAAAAGAACCTCGCTAACTAACTACGCTTTTAACAACGAATCAGGCTCATATAATAAATAATAAATAATAATTAGGATGACAAATTGGTAACACTCAGTTTCTGGTATGTCCTAGGCGTACTGAAAATTGGGTCGTTACAATTTGGTATCAGAGCAGTTCGTTCCCAGTAGAGCCTGGGGAGTGGACTGACTATGCTTCATTGCATACTCTGCTTGTGTGTCTCATGCTGTTAGGGTATCTTCAAGATACATTTGGCATGAATGTCTATGAGTGCTCATTTTGGGAATGTTCGTGCCTAACTTGAGATATTAAGACTAATCACCTTAATGTTGATTGTTTGGTGCAGATAAGACCTCAATGACTGTGAATAGGCATGGTTTAATCGAGTTTCGAACGACAAATTCGTGTGAGGCACAACTATTCTTATAGCTGTTATGATCTCCATGGCCATGGCTCTGTGATATTTAGATGCTGTAAGGAACGAACTGATATCTTCGTCAGGATGACTTGAAGGAAATAGACTGCTTGAAGATGGATTCTTGCACGTGGCCGAAATTTTGAGGGCAAAATTTTCTTTTAGGAGGGTAGAATGCAACAACCCTGATTTTCGAGTACGCGAGATCTTTTCTAAAGGCACGGATTTCTCCGAAAGATCAGTAAAGGGAATACCTCTTCTGTATCATCAAGTATCTTAATCCTCATTGTCATTATATTATCTTTAACTCAAGACCTTAGTTGAGACAAGCTCGATAACACGGTCACGAAGAACCTAGTTTTTGAACCGTATCGGTTAGGGGTTTTGATTCGGTTTTTTGTAAATAGTCTCAGTTTGATGAACCGGACTCGATTCATGAGAGAAGAGAGATAATATGATAATATCGTCATTATATGAGTATTAGAAGCTTCTTGAATGATATTATAAGGTTACCTGGTCAGTTTTAATTAAAAACAGAAAATCGGTTTAACTGGGTTTACTGTTTATTGGTGCAGCTTAGCACCAGCACTTCTGATGACTTTAGCAATGCTAAGGCCTCATTATACATGTTTTATTCTCATAATAAATATGTTACTAGTGTCATTTATGCTAGTAGCTCAGAAAATAATTTTTAGAGATGTTTTTACAAGTGTTCCGATACATCTAGTTTTAGTAGTTATACACCTGAGATATTTTAATATTATTTTAACCCACCTCCAAGCCAACCAATCACAACTCACCTTACACTCCCAAGACCTCCAAGGCTGTCTCATTTCATCATTTTGGCCGAAATTGAAAGGAGAGAAAAGAGAGAAAACTTCATGAACACTTAATCTTCAAAGCTTGATTTCTTCTGAACTAAAACTCAAATCAAAAGTCCGATTTCACCAAAATGATCCTCTCTTCTTCCTCTACATAACCATGTGACTTATCAAGGCTGGAAATAAGGTGAGATGGCTGTCTCCCTCCCTCTTCAATTTGGTTTTCAAGGAAAACCATGCAAAACATGTATTTTCTTGATGTTCTTCCTTAGGAATCATGCTTAACTTGACTTGAGGGCCAAGAAACATTAATTTTCAGCAAGTCTAAGGTGAGATATCTCTTCCTAACGTGCTGAGGGAGATTTGGTCAGTTGAGAGTTTTTGGATTTAAAGTTTTTCTTGATGTGTTTAAGGAGGAAAAAGTGCTTTAAGAACACTTCAAAGAGTAACCGGATTTGGAGCAGCAAATCAAGGTAGGGTGTCACGAAATTAATCTTGATTATTTGTGTTTGAGTTGTGTGAATGTTGTATGATTTGGCTGTGCTAAAAATTGGTTGTATATATGATTGATTCTTGGTGAAAATTTGGTGAAATTTTGATGAAATTTGATGAAATTCAAGCTTTAAAGTTCATGTTCTCGGGGCAGCCGGAAAAACGAAACCCTAAGCTTGAATTGAGGTTCAATTTGTGTTGAAATCATGTAGAAAAGATGGGGTTTTAGTGGCTGCTAATTTATTATGAATTTTGGTAAAAATCGGTTGCTAAAAAGACTGAAAAACGGGTAAAAACAGAGAAAGAATCTGAAGAATTTACGAAGAACACGAAGAACACTTTGAGTGTAGTGAAGAATATTGAAGAACACCTTTTAGATCTTAGAAAGGGCAAGGAAGTAAATATTTTGGTGTTTGAGGGGTTATTTTGTAATTTCTGAAAGTTAGGGTGGTTAAAGTAGAAATATTAAAAGTTACGGGTGGTAAAAAGTGAATTTATAAAGTAAAAGGTTAAAGGAAGGTAATTTTCGAAAATATATTAATAAAATAATAAATAATAATAAAATATTAAATAATAATATTTAATTAAAAATAATATTTTAATAAAAATAATAAAATAATACGGAAAAGGCAGTTTTCTGTAAAAGCTTTAGAAAGACAATTTTAAGTGCAGAATCTCATAATTACCTTCATAAAACACTTAGGAAGTGGTAATAACGTATTAGTGAGGCAAAGATAAAGGAAAGATAAGAAGTTAAAGAAAAGATAAAAATCGAAGAAAAAGTCTGTAAAATTTTAATGACAGAAAAACAGACAGAGACTAGTGAACGAACTAGGGCAACATAGCTAGTCCTGGAATTGCGAATAGGGTTAGGTATTATATGAAAAGTTAAACTGTTTCAGTATAGACTTAATGAACCTATACATGGGACAGACTAACTATTCATACCGAAATTTACATAAGCTTTAAATACATACGTTAAACAGAGAAATCAGAGCAGAGTAAAGAAACACAGAGAACAGAGTAACCAGAGTAAAGTAAAGAGATAAAGAGAAAAAGAGTAATATAGATACAGATGAAAAGAGTAATCAGAGAAGAGAAAAGAGATGCAAAGAACAGAGTAATTAAAACAGAGTAAAGAGATACAGAGAAAGAAAGAGGTACTGCATAAGAATGTGAAAGTGATGATGAATAATGAGAATGATAATGAATGATGATAATGAGAATGATAATGTGATGATCTGCTGCGTGAAGGCAGTCAGATAAGATGGTGGTACGACCACTGAGAGTGCTTTCCTGGGATACTTAGCTATAATGTTATTCTGTAAGTCAGAGGACTCTTACAGAGGTATCGAGAACACACGACTAGCATATACTCCTGTAAGTCAAAGGACTCTTACAGAGAGTGTGTTGGGCAAATATAAGTTAACTAGCTCCGCCATGCAAGTCAAAGGACTCTTGCAGTGGGTTTCTAGTGCCGCCCTGCAAGTCAAAGGACTCTTGTAGTGGTTTGCCTCACAAGTCAAAGGACTCTTGCGAGGAGCATTGACAACAGGGAAGCCTTACCTGGTCAAAGGACTCCGGGTAACGTCGGGAGCGGGTATGTAACCGACAAATGAGCTCATTACCTGCGCTAGGGCTAGACATGCATCATATTTGGTTGCGCATTTCCTCTGTTATGATTGTTGTTTGAATGTATGCCTTCTTTGTTTTCATTCTATTCTCTGTGTCTGTGTTTTGTTTTCTTGTATTCTTTTGTTTGTGTTTTGTTTTCTGTTTTCTTTATTTTCTCTATTTATCTGTTACTTCTGTCTACTGCTTCTCGGTATTCTGCTATTTATCTGCTAAACAATACGGAATTAATGAACGTAACTAATAACCGCGGCCCTACTAAGATCTTCCCAGTTCTTACCCCTTCTCTCTCCCTTTCCCCTTCAGATGGAAGCATGAGTACCCTTTTGTAGTTCACTAACAACCGTTCACAAAAAGGATTCCACTCTAGGTAGTCTTCTGAGTCTAGGGTGAATCTCGTTTTCTGTTTATATCTATACTAGCGGCTCAACAGGCACTAACGTGCCTGTTCAGCCGCTTTTCTATTATTTTTAAGAAATTAATTTTATTTTTCTGTTAATATATTATTTACTTCTCAAATTTATTAGATAAATATTTTTTTATTTTAATATTGACGTGATCTTATTTATATCATATTTTATTGAAATTAAAATTACTATAAAACACTTTAAAATGTTAAATTATAAAACCACACAATAAAGAGGTAATATAAAATCGTCATAGTTTAAAGTTTTAGGTAATATATGAGGTGAAATATTCGATAGAGTAAATTTTTATTCTCAACTATTCTAAAACATACAAAAAGTATTTTCAAAATGATAATGCTTCTATTGTATTTCTTTAAAAATTTTGAATGTCGTCAATTAATTTATAATATTTTTAATTTAATTTTTTAAATTTATTATGACAAAATAACGATATGATGAAGTTTATGTCCACTAAAATTACGAAAATATTTTTAAAAATTAGTTTATTCATTGTACTTTATTTTGTTTTTTTTTTGTGTTTATGTTATATTCCATACATTATTAAATTTTAATTTGATAATTTTATTATCATCAAGGACTTATTATTTAGTTACTGTAATTTCATTAATATTTATTTTTTATCACTAAATGATGTTATGTGTATTACGGTTATTGCCATTAAATAATATTAAATAATATTTGTAGTAGCATTTTTTTAGTTTGTACTTAAATTAGTTATTCAATAAAAATTTGTCCGGTAACTCATAAAAATATATACAATGTTATCTATATTTTTAATTTGAGGATTTTTAGTTTAGTTACCTATGGACTTATAATATTTAATATAGTATTTTGATATTTTTTAAAAAATTAGAACACATTTTGCCATGACCAAATTTTACTATCTATTAAATTTTTAATTGGGTAAAGATTCTATAATAAAAAAGATCCATATAATTTATACAATACATTAATAAATACATGAGATAAAATAAGACATATTTTTGTACTATTTTATAATAGTTGTTATTTTGTGTTTAAGGTAGATCTTTTCTAATTTTACTATTTAATTTTAAAAGATATATGTTGTTACCAAAAGTTTATTACAAAGTTATTGTTATTATTAGTCTTATGAATGTATTGCCTATTTAAAATTTATAGTATTTGTTAATTATTTGTTTTATTTTTTTTATTATAGAATTCATAATTTTGTTTAACATTAGGCATTTTAAATAGTAGTGCACAATATCAAACCTCTTAATTTATTCAATCCAAAAAATATTTTAAATGAATATTATGCGATGAAGATAAAATATTAAAAATATAAGTAGAGTAAGTGAGTACTAACTTCATATTTGCATGGCTTTTAGTATTGTTTGTAACTGGTTCATTATAAGAGATTGATTGAGGCATTGAATTAGTAGCAGTGGTGTATGTCTCGACCTACACTAATACCAAAAAAAAAAAAAATACAAACTTAATATGTTTTGGATTATCTTAAAAGAATTAAAAATTAGTTCTCAGAAACCAAATCAAATCGCGTAAATTAAGTTAATTAATTTTGTTAATCTTCTATATTAATATTTAATGTATAGGCAAAATGACTTAAAACGACGTTATTACATGTTTTGAATATATAGGGTACTAACCAGTTAGGACATCACCACATCTTTTACTTGAACAACTTCATTATAATGTGATTCCAAACCTATATTTTTAAAGAGCAATACAGATAATAAGCATAATTTGAATTCATAATATTAAAATTAGTTATCATGATTAAAGTTAACTTTTATGTCGCGTATAAAGGTGATTTTAATTATTTTAAATTTGTTTAATTTTATTCTGAAACAGAGAATATTTTAAAAATAATATTCTTCTATTATATTTTTTTCATTGATTTTTTTCAAAGTTTGAATATCGTCCATTAATTTGTGACATTTTTAAATTTATTTTTTTAATTTATTATGATAAATTAACAATATGATGAGTATTTTGTCCGTTAAGATTGCAGAAATATCTTTTAAAAAATAGTTTATTTGTTATACTCTAATTTATCTTTATTTTTTGTGTTTATATTTTAACATTTCACATTAGAAATTTATTACATATTTAATATTATTAAATTAATATATTTTTTAATAATAAATAATGTTACGTGTCTCATGATTATTATTACTATTGGCTGATATAGTAGCATTTTTTGATAATTGATATTTAAGATAGTTATTCAATAAAAATTGATTCAGTAACTCATATAAATATGTAAAGCGTTATCTATGTTTTTAATTTTAGAATTTGAAAATTATTTATCCAATCACTGTTTGTAATATTTAATATAGTATTTAGATTTTTTATAAAGTTATGACCCATTTTACTGTGATCAAATTTTGGCATTTGTTAAATTTTTAAATGGTAAATAATTTTATAATAAGAAGGATTAATTTTTATTTATCCCATGTATTTAAATACATGAGATGAAATATCAATATTCTTGTATTCTTCTTCTATCATTATGTTTGTATTTAAGTCAGAATTCTCCTGGTTTTATTTTAAAATTATAAAATATATATATTACCAAAATTTTAAGATATGAAAATATATAAATTAAAATAAAAACTAAAAAAATTAAATTAAAGTATATTAAAAATAATTATGTTACATTAATTTAACACAATATATAAATATTATTTTGATTTCCTAAATTATTATGTTTGACAACTTTTTATAATTATCTTATAACGTAGTATTTTTGTGTTTGAAATGACTTTATTTATTTTTTTAATATGAGAATGCAAATGCATATTTTTTTATTTTTAATATTTTATCCCAAGCATCTATATTAATTTGAAACATAAATATATTTTCTTTGTAATAAATTTATAATAAAAGTTTTAGTTAAAGAGTACTTAATACTTCTTTTAATAATTTAGAGCAATAAATTTATTTTCATTTTATAGTTATTACTTTGTAAAATATATTTAATCACTCAAATTAAAAAATACACATGACAAAAAATAAGCTATATGTTAATATTTTTTCTCTTTATTCTATTTGTTATTATTAGTTTTATGAATACATTGTTTATTTTAATTTTTTAATTATTTATATACTATATGATAAAGATGAAATATTAAAAAATTATTATTTTGTCCACTAAATTTATTTTATGAAATAAATTATGTAAGGATATACGAAGTCTAAAAAAAATTGGACACTAAATTTTAGTAACTTTTTGTATTTTTTATTAAGGAGTGCTCTGTTATATATGTAACTTTTTTTAAGTTAAATAATAAGCATCAGAAATGTATAAATAGTGTATATTAATTTAATCAATTTTGTTATAGAATACCAACCAATTATGTTACTATGACGTTGTTATTTGGACCAACTCCATTATCATGCGCTTTCAATTCTAGATTTTTCAAAGAGTAGAATACAGATATTAAGCAAAAATTGAATTTATAGCCAAAAAAATTAAATTATCATAATACATGTTAAGTTTTATGTTACCTGAAACAAAATGATGATAGTCACCAAAAAAAGAAACAAAATGATGATAATGATGATGATGGTGGCTCTTACCATTTGTCTAATTGTAGTTAATTCTGTACTTGACAATGGATTTGGAATAGGAATTATATTAGTTGATATAATATGATTGCTGATTCGTTGAATTTTTCAATTATATTTGTCAGAACATAAGGTAGCAAGACACAAAGAAGAAAAATGATTGCAAGAGCATGATTGAAAGTGAAACAGATATTTAACTCTCTTGAATAAAGTACGATTGAAGGCGCAGAAGTTTTTGTTATTGAAAGTGAATCGGTATTTAAATTGAGTACGTATTAATAGTTTTTTTTATTGAAAGTGAATCAACTTTAAATTCTGTCGTGGGTTGAAAGTGAATCAGTTTTAAATCTGTCGTGGGTTAAAGCCAGTTTTTAAAAAAATAAAATAAAATAAAAAGAATTGAGTACGTAGTAGCAGTTTTTTTTATTGAAATCTGTTTTTAAGTCCTGTCATAGGATAAAGCCAATTTTTAATAAAAAGAAAATAGGGGTAAAATAATAAGAAAAGAAAAAATTGGATACCACAATTCCATATCCCATTATATATTGGTATAGATAATATTTTTTTTAGTAATTATTCATTAATAAATGTTGCATTAACGATTCTGTTTATTATATTTCAATGTGTTTATTTCAATTAGACTCAGTAAATTACCAAAATTCAAACTTATTATCTTGTACTTCTTCCTTGATCATATGGTTAGAATCGTTTAACGGAAGATCTTCATACCATAAAATTTTTAAAGTAAAAGAAAAATACAATAAAACATATTAGAAAACCTAAAAAAATAAAATAATTTTTTAAATAGAATATATATATAAGAAAAATAATAAATTAAAACTTACTTGGCCTATGACATAGAAAAATAAAGAGAACGAAATAATCATGAAAGTTGAAATAACGAAAAATATATAACACAGTTTTTATCTTAAGACATTTAAATGTAATTAATAAAAAATAATATTATCCAATATAAAATAGATTAAAAATAAGAAAGAGATTAACAAAATCAATTAACAAAGTTCTTATCTTAAGTTGCCAGATTATTTAAAAAATCAATTGACAAAGTTCGTATCTTACTATATTTATTATATTTATTTATTGTGTTATATGTCAATCTAATAATTAATAAAAAAAATATTTTTTAATATAAAATATATTAAAAATAAAGAAAAAAATTAACAAAATATACGTAGAGATTTTTCATTCTACCATTGGTAAGTATAAATTTTTTTACATCTTTTATATGCCAATCATATGACAATGAATAATATTAAATTAATTAATCTTTTTACAATAATTTAAAAAATTAGTAAAGGTCAATTTTAGTACTCTTTATAAATAAATGTCAAATTCAATACTCTACATAATTAATAGTTTAGATAGTTTAGGAAATTATAAACATAGACTTTAATAATACGTATCAATTAATAAACATAGACTTTGATAACACGTATCAAACAATGCAAAAAAAATATTGATAAATTTTAGTACTATAGAATATATTTGAGTAGTAGTGCTCGATCTATAATTATACAAAAAAAAATACAAACTTTAGATGTAAAAATAGAATAAGATAAAGAGTACTTGTCCTTTGAATTTTTTTTAAAAAATTAAAAATTAGTACTCAAAAATAAAATAAACCGTAAATTTAAAATACCAATCACTTGTATTATCATGACGTCTATTATTATTTTTCAAAAAGTACCTGTATTTGGCAATGGAATTGGCATAGAAATTGTATCAACTTCCTTGTCAAATCCTCTCACGATGATTTGCAGGTATCCCTTTCTTAGTAAATGCATGTCAGAACCAAAAGATAGCAAGATGCAGGAAAAAGGATCGACAACAGTGAGAAATATTTATAAGTGGAGCAGTTATTTAATTTCCTCACGATTGCAGCAGTTATTTAATGGGTTAATGACTTTTTTTTAATTATAAACAAAAATGTATTATTACTATTTTGTCCATAAATTTAATTTGTAAAATGAATTATTTGAGGGCAAATGGTGTCTATAAAAATTGGACACCAAACTCTGGTATTGGCTTTATATATTGGTATAGATATACTGAGAGACCAGCCTACGTCTGCACCCCGTTTGTACGTGAACTTTAGCCTAAATCCTGTGAACGAGATTCCTGTTGTATGGTTACCTGATGAGGTACCAGAGAGACGTCATATGGCAATGTCTGATCGTGCAGAGGAATAGTAGATGATGTTCCACCTTCTGATGACATTCCACTTGACTTGAGTTTTGAAGACATAGAACGTACTTTCCCTCGCTTTAGCAGTTTAGAGGGACTAGGCGAGTATAGAGTCTACGCTAGCCTAGGTGCCAGCTTAGGGACCTCTTGAACAGGTCAGGACCTGGGTTGTTGTATGTATATATATATGTATATAGATATTATTTAGCTATATCTAGGGGTGTTCTAACTAACAGTCTATATTCTAATAAAGGCTGAATCACCGAATGTTGTCAACTACTTGTGATGCATTTATGTGTGGTTGTTTATAACTGTTTTATCTGTTATTATTTGTGAATTGATTATGAATGAATCCGTCTATTAATCCAAATGTTTTCAAAAAAAAAAAAGAATCTCGCTAACTAACTACGCTTTTAACAACGAATCAGGCTCATATAATAAATAATAGATAATAATTAGGATGACAAATTGGTAACACTCAGTTTCTGGTATGTCCTAGGCGTACTGAAAATTAGGTCGTTACAATTTGGTATCAGAGCAGTTCGTTCCCAGTAGAGCCTGGGGAGTGGACTGACTATGCTTCATTGCATACTCTGCTTGTGTGTCTCATGCTGTTAGGGTATCTTCAAGATACATTTGGCATGAATGTCTATGAGTGCTCATTTTGGGAATGTTCATGCCTAACTTGAGATATTAAGACTGATCACCTTAATGTTGATTGTTTGGTGCGGATAAGACCTCAATGACTGTGAATAGGCATGGTTTAATCGAGTTTCGAACGACAAATTCGTGTGAGGCACAACTATTCTTATAGCTGATATGATCTCCATGGCCATGGCTATGTGATATTTAGATGCTGTAAGGAACGAACTGATATCTTCGCCAGGATGACTTGAAGGAAATAGACTGCTTGAAGATGGATTCTTGCACGTGGCCGAAATTTTGAGGGCAAAATTTTCTTTTTGGAGGGTAGAATGTAACAACCCTGATTTTCGAGTACGCGAGATCTTTTCTAAAGGCACGAATTTCTCCGAAAGATCAGTAAAGGGAATACCTCTTCTGTATCATCAAGCATCTTAATCCTCATTGTCATTATATTATCTTTAACTCAAGACCTTAGTTGAGACAAGCTCGATAACACGGTCACGAAGAACCTAGTTTTTGAACCGTATTGGTTAGGGGTTTTGATTCGGTTTTTTGTAAATAGTCTCAGTTTGATGAACCGGACTCGATTCATGAGAGAAGAGAGATAATATGATAATATCATCATTATATGAGTATTAGAAGCTTCTTGAATGATATTATAAGGTTACCTGGTCAGTTTTAGTTAAAAACAAAAAATCGGTTTAACCGGGTTTACGGTTTACTGGTGTAGCTTAGCACCAGCACTTCTGATGACTTTAGCAATGCTAAGGCCTCATTATACATGTTTTATTCTCATAATAAATATGTTACTAGTGTCATTTATGCTAGTAGCTCAGAAAATAATTTTTAGAGATGTTTTTACAAGTGTTCCGATACATCTAGTTTTAGTAGTTATACATCTAAGATATTTTAATATTATTTTAACCCACCTCCAAGCCAACCAATCACAAGTCACCTTACACCTCCAAGACCTCCAAGGCTGTCTCATTTCATCATTTTGGCCGAAATTGAATGGAGAGAAAAGAGAGAAAACTTCATGAACACTTAATCTTCAAAGCTTCATTTCTTCTGAACTAAAACTCAAATCAAAAGTCCGATTTCACCAAAAAGATCCTCTCTTCTTCCTCTACATAACCATGTGACTTATCAAGGCTGGAAATAAGGTGAGATGGCTGTCTCTCTCCCTCTTCAATTCGGTTTTCAAGGAAAACCATGCAAAACATGTGTTTCCTTGATGTTCTTCCTTAGGAATCATGCTTAACTTGACTTGAGGGCCAAGAAACATTAATTTTCAGCAAGTCTAAGGTGAGATATCTCTTCCTAACATGCTGAGGGAGATTTGGTCAGTTGAGAGTTTTTGGATTTAAAGTTGTTCTTGATGTGTTTTAGGAGGAAAAAGTGCTTTAAGAACACTTCAAAGAGTAATCGGATTTGGAGCAGCAAATCAAGGTAGGGTGTCACGAAATTAATCTTGATTATTTGTGTTTGAGTTGTGTGAATGTTGTATGATTTGGCTGTGCTAAAAATTGGTTGTATATATGATTGATTCTTGGTGAAAATTTGGTGAAATTTTGATGAAATTTGATGAAATTCAAGCTTTAAAGTTCATGTTCTTGGGGCAGCTGGAAAAACGAAACCCTAGGCTTGAATTGAGGTTCAATTTGTGTTGAAATCATGTAGAAAAGATGGGGTTTTAGTCGCTGCTAATTTATTATGAATTTTGGTAAAAATCGGTTGCTAAAAAGACTGAAAAACGGGTAAAAACAGAGAAAGAATCTGAAGAATTTACGAAGAACATGAAGAACACTTTGAGTGTGGTGAAGAACATTGAAGAACACCTTTTAGATCTTAGAAAGGGCAAGGAAGTAAATATTTTGGTGTTTGAGGGGTTATTTTGTAATTTCTGAAAGTTAGGGTGGTTAAAGTAGAAATATTAAAAGTTACGGGTGGTAAAAAGTGAATTTATAAAGTAAAAGGTTAAAGGAAGGTAATTTTCGAAAATATATTAATAAAATAATAAATAATAATAAAATATTAAATAATAATATTTAATTAAAAATAATATTTTGATAAAAATAATAAAATAATGCGGAAAAGGCAGTTTTCTGTAAAAGCTTTAGAAAGACAATTTTAAGTGCAGAATCTCATAACTACCTTCATAAAACACTTAGGGAGTGGTAATAACGTATTAGTGAGGCAAAGATAAGAAGTTAAAGAAAAGATAAAAATTGAAGAAAAAGTCTGTAAAATTTTAATGACAGAAAAACAGACAGAGACTAGTGAACGAACTAGGGCAACATAGCTAGTCCTGGAATTGCGAATAGGGTTAAGTATTATATGAAAAGTTAAACTATTTCAGTATAGACTTAATGAACCTATACTTGGGACAGACTAACTATTCATACCGAAATTTACATAAGCTTTAAATACATACGTTAAACAGAGAAATCAGAGCAGAGTAAAGAAACACAGAGAACAGAGTAACCAGAGTAAAGTAAAGAGATAAAGAGAAAAAGAGTAATATAGATACAGATGAAAAGAGTAATCAGAGAAGAGAAAAGAGATGCAAAGAACAGAGTAATTAAAACAGAGTAAAGAGATACAGAGAAAGAAAGAGGTACTGCATAAGAATGTGAAAGTGATGATGAATAATGAGAATGATAATGAATGATGATAATGAGAATGATAATGTGATGATCTGCTGCGTGAAGGCAGTCAGATAAGATGGTGTTACGACCACTGAGAGTGATTTCCTGGGATACTTAGATATAATGCTATTCTGTATGTTAGAGGACTCTTACAGAGGTATCGAGAACACACGACTAGCATATACTTCTGTAAGTCAAAGGACTCTTACGGTGAGAGTGTGTGTATGCTCCTGTAAGTCAAAGGACTCTTACAGAGAGTGTGTTGGGCAAATATAAGTTAACTAGCTCCGCCATGCAAGTCAAAGGACTCTTGCAGTGGTTTGCCTCACAAGTCAAAGGACTTTTGCGAGGGGCATTGCCAACAGGGAAGCCTTACCTGGTCAAAGGACTCCGGGTAACGTCGGGAGCGGGTATGTAACCGACAAATGAGCTCATTACCTGCGCTAGGGCTAGACATGCATCATATTTGGTTGCGCATTTCCTCTGTTATGATTGTTGTTTGAATGTATGCCTTCTTTGTTTTCATTATATTCTCTGTGTCTGTGTTTTGTTTTCTTGTATTCTTTTGTTTGTGTTTTGTTTTATGTTTTCTTTATTTTGTCTATTTATCTGTTTCTTCTGTCTACTTATTCTCGGTATTCTGCTATTTATCTGCTAAACAACACGGAATTAATGAACGTAACTAATAACCGCGGCCCTACTAAGAACTCCCCAGTTCTTACCCCTTCTCTCTCCCTTCCCCCTTCAGATGGAAGCATGAGTACCCTTTCGTAGTTCACTAACAACCGTTCACAAAAAGGATTCCACTCTAGGTAGTCTTCTGAGTCTAGGGTGAATCTCGTTTTCTGTTTATATGTATATACTAAGAGACCAGCCAACGTCTGCACCCCGTTTGTACGTGAACTTTAGCCTAAATCCTGTGAACGAGACTCCTGTTGTATGGCTACCTGATGAGGTACCAGGGAGACGTCATATGGCAATGTCTGATCGTGCAGAGGAATAGTAGATGATGTTCCACCTTCTGATGACGTTCCACTTGACTTGAGTTTTGAAGACCTAGAATGTACTTTCCCTCGCTTTAGTAGTTTAGAGGGACTAGGCGAGTATAGAGTCTACGCTAGCCTAGATGCCAGCTTAGGGACCTCTTGAACAGGTCAGAACCTGGGATGTTGTATGTATATATATGTATATAGATATTATTTAGCTATATCTAGGGGTGTTCTAACTAACAGTCTATATTCTAATAAAGGCTGAATCACCGAATGTTGTCAACTACTTGTGATGCATTTATGTGTGGTTGTTTATAACTATTTTATCTGTTATTATTTGTGAATTGATTATGAATGAATCCGTCTATTAATACAAATATTTTCAAAAAAAAAAAAAAGAACCTCGCTAACTAACTACTCTTTTAACAACGAATCAGGCTCATATAATAAATAATAGATAATAATTAGGATGACAAATTGGTAGCACTCAGTTTCTGGTATGTCCTAGGCGTATTGAAAATTGGGTCGTTACAGTGGTTCTTCTTGGTAAGGCATTGGAGATGGTGTATATTGAGGTGGTGGTTTTTGGTGGTAATTATGTTGGAATTGGGGTGGTTCTATGTATGGTTTATATGGTGCATATGGTAGTTGGTTAGGTAGATAAGAACTAGGATCATATAGAGGTGCTTGGTGGTAAGGGGCTTGTGAGTATGGTGGTTCAAAACTATGTTGAGGAGGGGATTCATAGCCATTGGATTAGCATGCATCTTAGAATGGTTCTTGCTCATAATGCATTGGAAGAGGTTGTTGCCAAGAAGGTTGATCATAAGCATGTGGCTCCTCCCATCTTTGATTTTCCCATCCTTGATGCATGCCTTCATTGTAGTTCTCATTTTCTACAACATAGTTGTAACCACACTCATAGCCAAAGGGGTGAGAATTCATGATAGCAAGAGAAAACAAAGACAAAAACTAACAAGAAATAAGAAAACAAAGTCCTAAAACTAACAAAAACTAACAAGGAAGCAAAAGGTAAACATATTCATAATAACAAATAACAAGGCACACAGCTGCAAGTCCCCGGCAACGGCACCAAAAACTTGATGGAGAAAAATTGTCGGTAAAGAATTTCTCAATAAAATCGCGTTCCAAGTATAGTTCTAAACAAACAAATTATCCTCGGTCAACATTTAATTTGTTTGTCACTTAAGAAAATCAATAAAAATAACCAAAGTATTTAAACCTCGAGTCGTCTCTCAAGGAATTGCAGGGAAGTGTACTTAATATTGGTTGTGGGAAAATATTTTTGGGGTTTTTGAATGATAAACAAGGAAGGTAAATAACAAGAAAATAAACTAACAATTAAGAAAAGTCCTAGCACGGGTTGAGAATTGGAATTCCTATCCTCATTATTATCGTCAATTGTGATGGTAAATGTAAATTTTCTTAACTTAGTTAACCTCTAACCAATGAAGGAAAGTCAAGTGCACACAATCAACTTGAGTTCACAAGTCCTAGTCAAACTATAGTGAAAGACTAGATTTAGTGAAATTCAAGCTAACCAGCAATCTTCAATTACCAATCAACAAGAGATTTCGATAATTCAAGAGTCTACAAATCACCAATCCAAACCAAGAACACAAAAATCTAATTTAAAATCCAATCAAGCATTTCATCAAACACTTGGAAGGCACAAAATAAAAATATAGAAAATTAACAAGAAATATTAAATATAAACTACCAAATGCAAGAATCAATAACTAACAATTAAAGAAAGCAACAATAAACATAGAAAACATAAATTGCATTAATATAAATCGAACATAACAAGAGTTTATAAACATAAAAGGGAAATTAACAATATAAACAAAGAGACCCAAGACAACAAAGCATGAAAACATAAATGAAACTACACTGAAATAAGAATTAAAGAGAGAATTAAAGAGAAATTAAACTAATCTACCCTAATTTCTAAAGAGAAGAGAAAGCTTCTCTCTCTAGAAAACCTAACCTAAAGCATGGTAAAACTAAACAATGACTATTTATTTCATTTCCCTTTGAATCCTTGGTTCAATAGCATCAGAAATGGGTTAGATTGGGCACAAAATGCTTCAGAAATTGCTGGTCACGTGTTGCCTTTAAGTGAGTCACGCTGATCCTGTGATGTGTACGCATAGGTGACGCGTAGGCATCACATAACCACAAGGCAACAATGACAAATTGGATATCATTGCGAACCACTAGATGTTAGCTTTCCAAAGCAACTGGAACTGCCTCATTTGGACCTCTTTAGCTCAAGTTATGATCCATTTGGTTTGAAGAGGTCAGGTTTGACAACTTAGCAATTTCTTCATTTCTTCATGAATTCTCCCACTTTGCATGCCTTTCTTCCATTTTCTCAAGCCTTTCTTGCCTTCAAAACCTTAAATCAATCAAACAAACATATCAAGACATCGAATGGGAGAAAAGTGAATCAAATTTAGCAATTTAAAGGCCTAAAAAGTATCTTTTTACTCTTAAGCATAAATTTGGAAGGATTTATAAAACCATGCAATTTATATGAATAAGTGTGAGAATAGTTGACAAAATCCCCTCGATTCGATGCAAAATAAACTATAAAATACTGGTTCATCACCAACATATGCCTTCAGCTTGCTTATGGCTCCCTCAAGATTCCATCAGGAGTGGTTGAAGACATGATTGTGAAGGCATCCATCATTTTAGGTAGACCTTTTCTGGCTACAGGAAGAACCCTCATTGATGTGAAAAAAGGGGAAGTGACTCTGAGAGTTAATGAGAACAAGTTCGTATTGAACGCTACCAAGGCTATGTAGTACCCTAACACCCCAGAGGAATATATGAGGGTTAATATCATCGACCCCCTGATGGAAGAGGTACATGCAAGTGAGAGACTCGAGGAGGTGCTTGACGACATCCTTGGGGATGACACACCTGACACAGGGTTACCAGGAGAACAGGAGGAATCGTTAAAAGCTCCTAAAGTGGAAGATGGACCTCCCAAATTCTAGCTCAAGCCATTACCATCATCCTTGAAATATGTAGTTTTAGGAGAAGGTGACACTTATCCAGTGATCATAAGCTCTGCTCTAGAGCTGTAAGAAGAACAAGCACTGATTCTAGTGCTGAAGATCCATAGAACAGCTCTTGGGTGGACCATAAGTGACTTAAAGGGGATTAGTCCAACTCGGTGCATGCACAAGATTAGGGTAGAAGAAGATGCTAAACTAGTGGTGCAACCACAAAGGCGACTGAATCCATCTATGAAGGAAGTAGTTCAGAAAGAAGTCACAAAACTATGGGAGGATGGGATTATCTATCCCATTTCAAATAGCCCCTGGGTAAGCCCAGTCCAAGTTGTCCCAAAGAAAGGCAAGATGACAGTAATCCACAATAAGAAAAACGAACCGATTCCTACGAGACCTGTTACAGGATGGCGTATGTGTATTGATTATAGAAGACTCAACAATGCCACAAGAAAGGATCATTTTCCCTACCATTCATAGATCAGATATTGGAGAGACTGGCTGGGCATGCATTCTACTGCTTCCTGGTTGGCTATTCATGCTACAATCAAATTGCAGTAGATACTCAAGATCAATAGAAAACAGTATTCACATGCCCATATGGAGTGTTTGCTTACAGAAGAATGCCATTCGGCCTATAAATGCACCTGCAACCTTTCAAAGGTGTATGCTCTCAATTTTTTCAGACATGGCTGAAAAATTCCTTGAAATATTCATGGATAACTTCTCTGTCTTTGGAGATTCCTTTGATTCTTGCCTTCATCATCTAGCCCTAGTTCTAAAACGAAGCCAAGAAACTAACCTAGTTTTAAATTGGGAAAAAGCCAACTTCATGGTAACTGAAGGCATTGTTCTTGGACAACGAATTTCAAAGAAGGGAATAGAGGTCGACCAAGCTAAGGTGGATGTAATTGAATGATTACCACCACCTACGAATGTTAAGGCATTTATAAGTTTCTTAGGCCATGCAGGTTTCTACAGGAGGTTTATAAAAGACTTCTCCAAAATTGTTAAACCCCTGTGCAATATCCTAGCCACTGACACTCCTTTTTTTTTTTAACAAGGAGTGCCTGCTTGCTTTCGAAACTCTGAAAGGAAAGCTTATCTCTGCACCTGTCATTTTTGTACCCAACTGGGACTTACCATTCGAACTAATGTGTGATGCCAGTGATTATACTATTGGTGCAGTTCTAGGATAGAGGCATGATAAGCCCCTACACGTCATTTATTATGCCAATCGTGTTTTAAATGATGCACAAAGGAACTACACCACCACAGAGAAGGAATTACTTGAAGTCGTCTATGCCATTGACAAGTTCAGATCCTATTTAATAGGCTCTAAAGTCATTATCTACACTGATCATGCTGCTCTCAAATACCTTCTATCAAAGCAGGAATCTAAACCAAGATTGATAAGGTGGGTGTTACTCCTGCAAGAATTTGATATAGAGATCAGGGATAGGAAAGGATCAAAAAATCAAGTGGCTAACCACTTGTCCCGGATTGAACCTGCAGCAGGGACGTCCCATCCCACTACTGAAATATCCGAGACTTTCCCTGATGAGCAACTCTTTGTATTATGCAAAGCACCTTGGTATGCCGATATTGCTAATTACAAGGCTATAAAGTTCATCCCCAGGGAGTACAGTAGACAACAAGCTCGAAAACTCATACATGATTCCAAGTACTACTTATGAGATGAACCATATCTTTTTAAAAGGTGCTCGGAATGTATAATCTGCCATTGCTGTCTAAAGAAGAGACACAGCAAATCTTATGGCATTTCCATGGCTCAGATTATGGAAGTCATTTTGGAGGTGAGTGAACAGCCACTAAGGTCCTACAGAGCGGTTTCTACTAGCCAACACTCTTCAAGGACTCCTGGGAGTTTGTCCGTAATTGTGATAGTTGTCAACGGGCTAGAAACCTCCTTCATAATCATAAATTCCCTCAACAGGGGACCTTGGAAATTTAGCAGTTTGATGTATGGGGCATAGACTTCATGGGCTCTTTTCCACCCTCATATTCGAACACATACATCATTGTGGCAGTTGACTATGTGTCTAAATGGGTTGTGGCAATCATATCACCCACCAATGACACCCGAATGGTGATGAAATTCCTCTAGAAATATATTTTCAACAGATTCAGCATCCCAAGGACATTGATTAGTGATGGAAGCAGTCATTTCTATAATAAACAATTCAACTCCATCCTACGTTATGGCGTTCACCACAGAGTAGCAACTTCCTACCATCCAAAGATCAATGGACAGGCTAAAGTCTCTAACAGGGAGCTCAAAAGAATCCTGGAGAAAATAGTGGGCACCTCCAGGAAGGACTGGGCAAGAAAGCTTGACGATGCCCTTTGGACGTACAGAACAGCTTTCAAGACCCCTATTGGAATGTCACCTTACCAGCTAGTCTGTGGCAAGGCATGTCATCTACCAGTGGAACTGGAACACAAAGCCTACTGGGCAAACAGATTCCTCAACTTTGATGCCAAGGCTGCAGGAGAAAAGAGGTTGCAACAGCAAAATGAGTTGGATGAATTTCGACAAGCTGCATTTAACAATGCTAAAATTTACAAGGAAAGGACCAGGAATTGGCACGACAAAAAGATCTCTTCCAGAGTTTTCAAACCTGGCCAGAAGGTTTTACTCTTCAATTCTAAAGTTAGGCCCTTCCATGGGAAGCTAAAGTCACGGTGGACAGGACCTTTTGTGGTCACTAACATATCACCTTATAGTCATATAGAACTCCAAAATAGACACTTTGATGAAAGATTTATAGTAAATGGACAAAGAGTCAAGCATTACCTCGGGGATAACATTGAGCAAGATAGCTCTACACTGCTACTAACATGACAGCAGTCAGGTTAAGCTATTGACGGTAAATAAGTGCTTTTTGGGAGGCAACCCAACCATAAGTAGCATATTATTGTTTTCGTTCTTTTGTTCATTCTAATTTAAATTTAATTTTAGTTCATTTCATATTAATTTTCATAGTTTTTCTTGCTTTTTAATATTTTTTTTCATGCGCAGCACTTAAAAAAGAGACAGAGAAATTCAGAATTGAAAGCAGAACACCTTGGTGAGAGCCCTTGCTGGCATTGAACGCTAGACAAGGAGGAGGTTGGGCGTTCAACACCTAATTAGGAGGACAAGCCAGGCGTTGAACACTAGAGAAAGGATTCAATGGGCGTCTAACGCACTTTGAGGGGCAATTGCTGGCGTTGAATGCCAGACCTAGGGCAAGGTTGGGCGTTCAACGCCCCCTCTGGAGCTAAAAAGGATCATTTCTGATCCCTTATAGGTGTTCAACACCCATTCCTGGCGTTGAACGCCCAAACTGTAAAAAAAACAAACAAAGAAAAATACAGGGGAGATCCCCCCTCCCTGGTATTCGATGCCAGAACTGGGTGTTGAACGCCCAGGAAGGGGAGAGGCAAAAGTTCAAATAAAGCAAAAGAGAAAGGAGGGGTTGTCTTTTTCAAACCATATCTTTTCAAAACCTTATCTTTTCATCAATCATATCTCCAAATCATACTTTCTTTTATTTTAATTTATATTTCCCAAAATTAAACAAATTCAATTCAGATCTTTTTCAACAACTTATATTCCAATCTTATATTTCCAAATCAAATCTCTTTCAATTCGAATCTTTTTCAAATATTTTCAAACCATATCTTCTCATTTCAAACTTTTTCATGAATATCTTCTCTTTCCACATGATCCTTTTCAAATCTTTTATAATTTAAAGAAACTTCAATCATACCTCCCTTATCTTTAACTTTTATCTTTTTAATTTAAGATTGGCTATCTTCTCCTATCCCCTTTCAATTTAAAATTTGAAACCCACACCCTCCCTCCCTCTATTTAAACATTCGGACATCACTCTGCCTCACATGACCTTCTTCATTTAGCATACGCTTTCCTCTCCCTTTCCTTTTTGCTCGGGACGAGTAAACCTTTTAAGTTTGGTGTGAATAATGCTTTTCTTTTTCATTTATTCGAATTTCATGGCTCCAAAGAGTAAAAGATCCACTTCAAGAAATAAGAAAGAAAGTGCCCCACCAACAGCTACCTATAAACCTTACAGATTCTATTCCAAGCTTCATGAGGAATACTACTATGAGGTAGTGTGCAAGAAGACAATGATTCCGAAAGTCAAGTTTTTAGTATGTTTTGTTTAGTTTTTACTAAGTTTTTATTAGTGTTAAATTCACATTTTTGGATTCTACTATGATTTTTTTGTGTTTTTGGGCAATTTCAAGTAAATTCTGGCTGAAATTGAGGAGCTGGAGCAAAAGTATGATTCAGAGACAGAGAAAGCACTGCAGATGCTGTCTGGATCTGACCTCCTTGCACTCGGAAGAGCTTTTCTAGAGCTACAGATGTCCGATTGGAGCGTTCTTAATGGCTATCGAAAGCTGACTTCCAAAGCTGTCCAGTAATGTATAATAGTCTATACATTGCTTCGGATTAGAAGCCCCAAAACCGGCATCCAACGCCAACTTTCTGCCCCTTCCAGGTGTCCAGTGCCCAAAGAGCAGAGACCAGCCTCCAAACGCCCAAAGAGGACCCCCTAGCCAGCGTTCAATGCCCTAGAGGTCTCCTAGCATGTGGATCTCATCAAAGCTCAGCCCAAACACTCACCAAGTGGGCCCTAGAAGTGAATTTTAGCACCAAAAAGACTGTTTTACCCTTATTAGTCATTAGTTTAGTATTTAAAGTAGAAGATCACACTTTGTTAAGGATCTTCGCCCATCATTCACATTTTTTTCGAGTTTTACCGTTGTATTTTCCTTTCAGTATGAGTTTCTAAACCCCCTAGGTTGAGGGGAGGATCCCTGCTGAGTTTTATGAATTAATAAAAGTATTACTGTTTCTTTTCGATCCGTGTTTGATTTATTTCTAAGATGTATACTCGTTCTTCGACATGGTGAATAAGATGATCAGTGACAATTAGCTCTGTTCATCATACTAGGACCGCGTGCCTGACAACCACCCGTGTCAACTTGGGTTCGTGTGAATACATGACTGGAAAGTGCAAACTGCCAACTTGATTATACATCTCTCAGACGGTTAATCCACGACTTCATTGGGGACTTCTCGAGGCACCAGTTCAGCCGATTTCTGGATTAGGGTCTGTGGTATAGGCTAGAACCCAAAGAAACAACATTCTCTGATATGGAAGATTAGACCTTGATTGTGGCATTTTGAGTAGGATCGCCAAGAGAATGAACTGCTAGAGCTTTACCCTCCATCAGATTGGATGACCACGGCCAATGGTGTTTGATTTGGAGCAGAGGAGATTGATGATCACGGCCCATGGTATTGATCACATACAACCTACCATAGAATAAATCACTCGCAAGCAAAGAAGACAGTAATACTAGAGTTAATTCAGAAAGACAAAGCAACTCCAATCCTCAACTATATTCCTTTTACTGATTGCCCTTGTCTAAATCCAACAACCTTCTGATTCGCCTGACTAACACCTGCAAGAAAACCATAGCTTGCTTCAAACCACAATCCTTGTGGGATCGACCCTGACTCGCTCAGGTATTACTTGGACGACCCAGTGCACTTGCCGGTACAGCTGTACGGAGTATGGGAATTCGTGCACCAAGTTTTTGGCGCCATTGTTGGGGATTGTTTGAGTTTGGACAACTGACGGATTGTTTTGCTCCCTAGATCAGGTATGTTATTTAATTTTATTTTAGTCTTTTAATTTTATTTTCTTCTTTTTTTCGAAAAATTTAAAAACCTTTTTAAAAATATTTTTCTTTTCTTTGTTTAATCTTTGTTCTTGATTTGAGTCTTACCTGTTTCTTATTTTCCTTTCCAAAAATTTTAAAACTTTTTCCAAAACCTTTTTCAAAAAGTTTTATTTTCAAAAATCCTTAGCTTTGTTTATCTTTGTTTTTGTTCTTGTTGAGTCAGTTTTCGATTTCTTTGAGTCTTTCTTTCAAGAAAAATTTCAAAAAAAGTTTCTTTGTTTAAATCTTGTGTCAAATCTTTAAGTTTAGTGTCTTCTTGTGTTTTTCTTTTAATTTTTCAAAAATTTGGTGTTTAATTTTAAAAAAGTTTAAGTTTGGTGTTCTTTATGTGTTCTTGTGTTCTTTAATTTTCTTGAGTCTTGTTCTTAGTGTTCTTGTCAATCTTCAAAATGTTCCTGTCTTTATTTTTGTTTCGATCTTAAAATTTTTATGTTTGGTGTCCCTTTGTGTTTGTCCTTCAAGTTTTCGAAAACTAGGTGTCATAGATCTAAAATTTTAAAGTTTTGTGTCTCTTCCTTGTTTTTCTCTCTCCTCATTAAATTTAAATAAAAAAATAAAAAAATATCTTGTCTATTTTTATTTTAACTTAGTTTTCGAAAATTATCAATAAAAATTTAGATTACAATTTCAAAATTTTTATCTTATCTTATCTTAGTTTTAAATTTCAAGAATCAAATCTTTTCAAAATCATATCTTTCTTAAAAATCATATCTTTTTCAAAATTCATATCGTATCATTCTTTAAAATTCAAAAATATTACCTTTTTCAAAATTTCAAATTTAAGAATTCAAATTTCAAATTTTAAAATCAAATCTTTTTCAAAATAAAATTTCAAACTTTAAAACATTAAATCTTTTTCAAATCTTTTTCGTTTCTTATCTTATATTTTCTTATCTTTTTTTAATTTCAAACTTCTAAATTCAAATCTTTCACTAATTAATCACCTATCTTCTCTCTCTTCTTTTTTTAAACATCCTTACTAACTCCTCTCTCTCTCAATTTTCGAAAATTTTGTCTTCTTCTCTCTCTTCTATTTTCGAAAATCACTAACTAATTTTCAATTCCTTTTTTTAAATTATTAACCATAATTTTTGAAAATTAATTAATAAAATAAAAACAAAAATATTTGAATTCGTATTTATCTTTTCTATTTCAAATTCTTCTGTTCTCTACTTCTATTTATTCGAACTCTTCTTCTCTCTCATCTTCCATCTTCACTTTTCTATCTTCTTCTTCTTTCTTCACATCTCACGGGGAGTCTTCTATACTCAAATCAGACATAGAAGCTTCCTTTCTTTCTTTTCTTTTCTTCTTTTCTTGTTTATGACCAGGAACAGGAATAAAGAGCCTCTCTTTAATCTTAATCCTGAACCTGAGAGGACTTTAAAGAGGAGCTTACAACAAGCTAAAGCACAACACTCCGGAAGAGACCTTTCAGAAAGTTTTGAACAAGAAATAGAAGACATGGCCAAACCTCAATAAGAGGCAAGAAAGGTTCTTGGTGACTTCACCATGCCTACCTCTGACTTCTTTATGGTAGAAGCATCTCTATACCTGTCATTGGAGCTAACAATTTTGAGCTTAAGCCTCACTTAGTCTCTTTTCTGCAACAGAATTGCAAGTTTCATGGACTTTCAATGGAAGATCCCCATCAGTTTCTAGCTGAATTCTTGTAGATCTGTGATACTGTAAAGACTAATAGAGTAAATCCTGAAGTCTACAAGCTTATGCTCTTTTCCCAACCAAAAGAGAGCTTAGACTCTTGGGAAAAGCTGGTTAATGCTTTTCTGGCTAAATTCTTTCCCCCTCAAACGATGAGCAAAATTAGAGTGAAAGTTCAAACATTCAGACAAAAAGAAGGTGAATCCCTCTATGAAGCTTGGGAAAGATACAAGCATTTGACCAGGAGATGTCCTCCTGACACGCTCTTAGAATGGGCTATGATATGCATGTTCTATGATGGTCTGTCTGAGATGTCTAAAATCTCATTGGATAGCTTTACAGGTGGATCACTACACCTGAAGAAAACACCTGCAGAAGCAAAAGAACTCATTGAGATGGATACAAACAACCAATTCATGTACACTTCTGAAAGAAATCCTGTGAATCATGGGATCTCTCTGAAGAAAGGAGTTCTTGAAGTTGATACTTTGGATGCCATATTCGCTCAGAACAAGATCTTGACCCAACAGGTCAATATGATCTCTCAATATTTGACTGGAATGCAAACTGCAGCTGGCAGTACCCAAGAAGTATCTCCTGATGTAGATGTTTATGATCCTGATCAAACCACCATGGAAGAGGTGAATAACATGGGATAACCCTATGGAAACACCTACAATCCTTCATGGAGGAATAATCCTAAACTCTCATGGAAAGATCAACAGAAGCCTCATCAAGGGTTTAATAATAATTAAGGTGGAAGGAACCAGAATAGGTTCAACAACAGACCACCATTCCCATCTTCTCAAGGGAACATAGAAACCTCTAAGCATAGCCTATCTGACTTAGTCACTTTGGTTTTGAACCTCTCTAAGACCACTCATAGTTTTATGAATGAAACAAGGTATTCCATTAGAAACTTGGAGGTACAAGTAGGTCAACCGAGAAAGAGGATCCCTGAGACTCCTCCTGACACTCTTCCAAGTAATACTGAGGTGAACCCAAGAGAAGAGTGTAAGGTCATCACCTTTGAGGCTGAAGCTGAATCTGGAGAGAATGGAAAGGCATTGAATGCCAGTGAAGAAAGTTTCACTGGGCATTCAATGCCCACAATGGCAGCAAGCCTGGTGCTGAACGCCAGTGAGGAACCCCTCACTGGGCATTCAACGCCTATCCTGGCAGCAGAGCTGGCATTGAACGCCAGCCAGGGAGCACTGGCTGGGCGTTCAATGCCAAAACTATAGGATTCCTAGCGCTGAACGCCAGTGCGAAATCCTGATGTTCATCCAAGGGTGTATTGGTAAAGATTTTCCTCAATAAAACTGCGTTGCAAGTATAGCTCTACCAACAACAATCCTCGGGCATCAAATTTAGAAAAGGGATTTGGTTGTCACAAGTTCAACCCCAATAGAAATAACCGAAGCATTCAAACCTTGGGTCGTCTCACAAGGAATGGGCAAACATGTGCTTCAACATTGGTTAAAAATCCGGGGTTGTGAGTTATGAGCATAAAAATAAATGGGAATCTTAACAAGCAAGTAATCTTAAATTGCAAGAAACTAATTCAATTAACTAAGCAAGATATGATTCTATTCTAATATAAACAAGTGACTATAACTAAAGCAAGTGATTGGGAATTTTGGTTTTCAAGTGTGAATAATAAAAGCAACTATTGGCTAGGCATGGGAATTGGGGTTACCATCCTTGTCTAATAACCATATCATGACAATTATGAGGAACCAAACTCATTAAGTCTACTTCTATACTTGAAGTACGTCAAATGGTTTGGTCAACATCAATCCATAAGTTCTAACCTCACTACTAATTGACTTAGTAGAAAGTTAGCGTCAATGGTTATCAAATAGACCACTAAGGGCTCCCAAATCATCAAATCCATTAGACCCAATGACTCAAGTTTACCCAATTCCCTTGGCCTAGGCCAAGAGTAAAGAGAACTACTCCATAATCAAAGTAAACATTTCATCAAACACATGATAAACATTAATAAAAGACATGTTCAAAATAGCAATTAAATTGAAATCAACAAGTACCCACTAACAATTATCAACATACAATCATCCAAACAACACAATTAAACATAGAAATCATCAATATAACATCAACAAGTCAAGATTCACAACATTCATGAAATGGGTATAAAATGACAATTGACAAGAATTCATAAAACTATCACAAGATATAAGAAAAATTATACTAGGAAATTCAAATTGAACGATTAAAACTAGTAATTAACAAGATTCAATTCACAATTCAACAAGGGAAGATCAAATTAAAACTAGATCTAGAGAGGAACAAGGGTTTCTCTCTCTAGAAGAAAAAAAGAACCAAAAACTAGCTAAAATTGTGTCTTAGTGTAAAATGGTTGATCCCCCTTTTCCCCCTAGCATCCTTGGGTCTTTTCCATGCAGAAACAGCTTGAAATTAGGCCAGATGAGCCTCAGAAATCGCCAGGCATGATTTCCTTTAATGAGGTCACGTGCAGCTTCCCACGCGTGCGCGCCGATTGCTTTTGCGATCCACGCGTGCGCGCCAAGTGCGCGTGCGCGTCGATTGGAATCTTCTGATCCGCGCGGATGCGTCCATCCTTGTCCGTCGCTTCCAGCCAACCTCATCCACGCGTGCGCGTGGAGTGCGCGGGTGCACTGATGAGCGGATATTTTATACGCTTTTTGGGGATAATTTCATATAGTTTAGAATATGTTTTAGTTAGTTTTTAGTCTATTTCTAGTAGTTTTTAGGAAAAATTCATATTTCTGGACTTTACTATGAGTTGTGTGTTTTTCTGTAATTTCAGGTATTTTTCTGGCTGAAATTGAAGGAGCTGAGCAAAAATCTGATTCAGGCTGAAAAAGGACTGCTAATGCTGTTGGATTCTGACCTCCCTACACTCAAATTGGATTTTCTGGAGCTACAGAACTTGAAATGACATGCTTCCAATTGCATTGGAAAGTAGACATCCAGGGCTTTCTAGCAATATATAATAGTCCATACTTTGCACAAGGATAGACGACGTAAACTGGCGTTCAACGCCAGTTCTCTGCCCAATTCTGGCGTCCAGCGCCAGAAAAGGATCAAAAACTGGAGTTGAACGCCCAAACTGGCATAAAAACTGGCGTTCAACTCCACAAATGGCCTCTGCACGTGAATTGCTTAAAGTCTCAGCCCCAGCACACACCAAGTGGGCCCCAGCACACCAAGTGGGCCCCAGAAGTGGATCTCTGCATCATCCATCATAGTCCACTCATATTTTGTAACCCTAGGCTACTGGTTTCGTATTTAAACAACTTTTAGAGACTTATTTTGTATCTCATGACATTTCATATCTAAACTTTGTATTCTCTGACGGCAGGAGTCTCTAAACCTCATTGTTGGGGGTGAGGAGCTCTGCTGTGTTTCGATGAATTAATGCAAGTATTTCTGTTTTCCATTCAAACACGCTTGTTCCTATCTAAGATGTTCATTCGCGCTTAACTGTGATGGAGGTGATGAGCTGTGACACTCATCACCTTCCTCAATTCATGAACGTGTGCCTGACAACCACCTCCGTTCTATATACGATTGAATGAGGATCTCTTAGATTCCTTAATCAGAATCTCCGTGGTATAAGCTAGAACTGATGGCGGCATTCATGAGAATCCGGAAAGTCTAAACCTTGTCTGTGGTATTCCGAGTAGGATTCAAGGATTGAATGACTGTGACGAGCTTCAAACTTCTGAAGGCTGGGCGTTAGTGACAGACGCAAAAGGATAGTAAATCCTATTCCAACCGGATCGAGAACCAACCGGTGATTAGCCGTGCTGTGACAGAGCGCGTGAGCGTAGTTTTCACTGGAAGGATGGAAGGTAGCCATTGACAACGGTGATCCACCAACACACAGCTTGCCATAGGAGGACGTGCGTGCGTGAATCAGAAGACAGAGGAAAGCAGAGATTCAGAAGACAAAGCATCTCCAAAACTCCAACATATTCTCCATTACTGCACAACAAGTAACTTTTAATTTATGCTCTCTTGGTTATTCACAATTCAACTGATAAACATAACTGACTTCCTGACTAAGATTTACAAAATAACCATAGATTGCTTCAAACCAACAATCTCCGTGGGATTCGACCCTTACTCACGTAAGGTATTACTTGGACGACCCAGTCCACTTGCTGGTTAGTGGTACGCGTTGTGAAAAGTGTGATTCGCAATTCGTGCTACCAAGTTTTTGGCGCCGTTGCCGGGGATTGTTCGTGTTTGAACAACTGACGGATTATTTTGTTGCTTAGATTAGGAAAAAAAATCTTTCTTTTTGGTTTAGAGTCTTTTATTATTTATCCCTTGTTAAAACACTTTAAATTTATAGCTCAGTTAATTAAAACGTGGTGTTTATGTTCATGATAATTGGCTATCATAATTTTTTTTAAAACCTTTTTCAAAAATAATTTTTCTATTAAATCCTGTGCCAAACTCTAAGTTTGGTGTTTTCAAAAATAATCTTTCTTAAAATTTAAAAAAAAAAAATAATAATAATAAAAGGTCCCATAACTCATTTGGCTAGAGCGTTAATCTGTGTTCTTGGTAATTGGGTTAGAGTCTTTTATATTCTTTTCAAAACCTTCTTTTTTATAAATAATATTTTCTCTATTAAATCTTGTGCCAAACTTTAAGTTTGGTGTTTTCTTGTTGATTTCCCTTTGATTTTCGAAAATTTTGGTTTGGTTTTCTAAAAATTTTAAGTTTGGTGTTCTTCCTTCATGTTCTTGTGTTCTTGTGAGTCTTCAAAGTGTTCTTGAGTTTCCTTGTGTCTTGATCTTAAAATTTTTAAGTTTGGTGTTCCTTGGTGTTTTCCCTCCAAAATTTTCAAAAACAAGGAGCATTAGATCTAAAAATTTTAAATCTTGTACTATCTTATTGTTTTTCTCTCTCCTCACTAAATTCAAAAATATCTTTTCAAAAATATCTTTTCTAACTTCCTAACTTCTTATCTTTTCAAAATTTGTTTTAACTAACTAACTAACTTTTTGTTTGTTTCTTAACTTGTTCAAAACTACCTAACTAACTCTCTCTCTCTCTAATTTTAGAAAATATCTTCCCCCTTTTTCCAAAATTTCGTTTTTATTCAACTAATTATTTTTATTTTTTATAAAAAAAAATTTTTTCAAAATTCAAATTCTTTTTAGTTATTTTATTTAAGTGTTTACTTCTTATAAAATAAAATAAATAAAAAGATAAATCAGTCCAAGTTATATCCACATATCCATCATGGACATAAGTGGAGATGGACAGTCCAGGAGGACTTTGGGGTCATATTCTAACCCCTCTACTGCTTCATATGGGAGTAGCATATGCATACCCTCCATTGGAGTCAGTAGCTTTGAGTTGAATCCTCAGCTCATTATCATGGTGCAGCAAAGTTGCCAGTATTCCGGTCTTCCACAGTAAGAACCTACAGAGTTTCTGGCACAATTTTTACAAATTGCTGACACAGTACATGATAAGGAAATAGATCAGGATGTCTACAGACTATTACTGTTTCCATTTGCTGTAAAAGATCAAGCCAAGAGGTGGTTAAATAACCAACCTAAGGCCAGCATAAGAACATGGAAACAGCTGACAGAAAAATTCCTGAATCAATATTTCCCTCCAAAAAGGATGACACAGCAAAGGCTGGACATCCAAGGCTTTAAACAAGGAGATAATGAATCTCTTTATGATGCCTGGGAGAGATACAGAGAGATGCTACGAAAATGCCCCTCTGAAATGTTTTCAGAGTGGGTTCAGTTAGACATCTTCTACTATGGGCTTGCAGAAGGAGCTCAGATGTCTTTAGATTACTCAGCTGGTGGATCTATCCATATGAGAAAGACAATTGAAGAAGCTCAAGAGCTCATTGATACAGTTGCCAGGAATCAGCATCTGTATCTAAGCAGCAACCCTTCCATGAATGAAGAGGTTAAAACAGTAACTGCTGAATTCAGTACTGTAAAACAAGCTGCTGAATTCAATCAGCAATTAGATTTTCTAACAAAGCAGCTAGCTGAATTCAAAGACAGGTTACAGGAGACAAGGATAGCTAATATACATATGGACGAACAGTTTAAACAAACAAAGCAGCAGCTATCAAAGCAAATAGCAGAAGAATGCCAAGCAGTTCAATTAAGAAGTGGGAAAACATTAAATACCCCACCTCAAGGCATCAAAAATTCAAGAAATGAGCGACCCACCAAAGATTTCCCTGAGGACAGTAAGAGCCCAGGGAAAAATAATTCTGGCACTAAAACGCCAGAAAATGGGTGGAAGGCTGGCGCTGAACGCCCAGACCATGCCCAAAACTGGCGTTCAGCGCCAGAAACAAGGCAGGACTGGCGTTCAACGCCAGAAATGGGGCAGAATCCAGCGTTGAACGCCCAAAATGGGCACATTTCTGGCGTTCAGGCGCCAGGAATAGACAGTGAGTTGGCGTCTAACGTCACTCCAGCTTCTGACTCTGGTACTCAATTGCCAGTGAGGGATCAGACACACACAAAGGCTGATAACAACCCCTCTAAAAGGGCTTCTTTAACCACTAAGGTTGAGGAATATAAAGCCAAAATACCTTATCCTCAAAAACTCCGGAAAGAGGAGCAGGATAAGCAATTTGCTCGCTTTGCAGATTATCTAAGGACTCTTGAAATAAAGATTCCATTTGCAGAGGCACTTGAGCAAATACCTTCTTATGCCAAGTTCATGAAAGAGATCTTGAGTCATAAAAAGGAGTGGAGAGAAACAGAAAGAGTTCTCCTCACTGAAGAATGCAGTGCAGTCATTCTGAAAAGCTTTCCTGAAAAGCTTAAAGACCCTGGGAGTTTTCTGATACCATGCATATTGGAGGGTGATTGCACCAAGACAGCCTTATGCGATCTTGGGGCAAGCATCAACCTAATACCTGCATCCACTATCAAGAAGCTTGGCTTAACTGAAGAAGTTAAACCAACCCGGATATGTCTCCAACTTGCTGATGGTTCCACTAAATACCCATCAGGCATGATTGAGGACATGATTGTCAGAGTTGGGGCATTCGCCTTTCCCACTGACTTTGTTGTGCTGGAAATGGAGGAGCACAAGAGTGCTACTCTCATTCTAGGAAGACCCTTCCTAGCAACTGGACGATCCCTCATTGACGTCCAACAGGGGGAAATAACCCTGAGAGTCAACGATGACGAGTTTAAGTTGAACGCTGTCAAAGCCATGCAGCATCCAGACACATCAACAGACTGCATGAAAGTTGACCTTATTGACTCTTTGGTAGAAGAGATCAACATGGCTGAGAGTCTCGAATCAGAGTTGGAAGACATCTTTAAAGATGTTCAGCCTGATTTGGAGGATTCAGGGGACATGAAAGAGCCTCTGAACTTTCTTCTGAAAGAGGAAAAACCTCCTAAACCAGAGCTCAAGCCACTGCCACCATCCTTGAAATATGTATTTCTAGGAGAAGGTGACACTTTTCCAGTGATCATAAGCTCTGCTTTAAATTCACAGGAAGAGGAAGCACTTATTCAAGTGCTAAGGACACACAAGACAGCTCTTGGGTGGTCCATAGGTGACCTTAAGGGCATAAGCCCAGCTAGATGCATGCACAAAATCCTATTGGAGGATAATGCCAAACCAGTGGTTCAACCACAGAGGCGGCTAAATCCAGCCATGAAGGAAGTGGTGCAGAAAGAGGTCACCAAATTACTAGAGGCTGGGATTATTTATCCCATTTCTGATAGCCCCTGGGTGAGCCCTGTTCAAGTCGTCCCAAAAAAGGGAGGCATGACAGTGATTCATAATGAAAAAAATGAACTGGTTCCTACAAGAACAATTACAGGGTGGCGCATGTGTATTGACTACAGAAGGCTCAATACAGCCACCAGAAAGGATCATTTTCCTTTACCATTCATAGACCAGATGCTAGAGAGACTAGCAGGTCATGATTATTACTGCTTTTTGGATGGCTACTCAGGCTATAACCAGATTGCAGTAGATCCCCAGGATCAAGAGAAAACAGCATTCACATGTCCATCCGGAGTGTTTGCTTATAGAAGGATGCCCTTTGGGCTATGCAATGCACCTGCAACCTTCCAGATATGCATGCTCTCTATTTTCTCTGATATGGTGGAAAAATTTCTGGAAGTCTTCATGGATGACTTCTCAGTATATGGAGACTCATTCAGCTCCTGTCTTGATCACCTAAAACTTGTTCTGAAAAGATGCCAAGAAACCAACCTAGTTTTAAACTGGGTAAAGTGTCACTTCATGGTGACTGAAGGAATTGTTCTTGGGCATAAAATCTCAAACAAGGGAATAGAGGTGGATCAAGCAAAAATAGAGGTAATTGAAAAATTACCACCACCTGCCAATGTTAAGGCAATCAGAAGCTTTCTGGGGCATGCAGGATTCTATAGGAGGTTTATAAAGGATTTTTCAAAAATCGCAAAACCTCTAAGCAATCTGCTAGCTGCTGACACGCCATTTGTGTTTGACACAGAGTGCCTGCAGGCGTTTGAAACGCTGAAAGCTAAGCTGGTCACAGCACCAGTCATTTCTGCACCAGACTGGACATTACCATTTGAGCTAATGTGTGATGCCAGTGATCATGCCATTGGTGCAGTATTGGGACAGAGGCATGACAAGCTTCTGCATGTCATTTATTATGGCAGTCGCGTTTTAAATGATGCCCAGAAAAATTACACAACCACAGAAAAGGAATTACTTGCAGTGGTTTACGCCATTGACAAGTTCAGATCCTACTTAGTAGGATCAAAGGTGATTGTGTACACTGACCATGCTGCTCTTAAGTATCTACTCACAAAGCAGGATTCAAAACCCAGGCTCATCAGATGGGTATTGCTTCTGCAAGAGTTTGATATAGAAATAAGAGACAGAAAAGGGACAGAGAACCAAGTAGCTGATCATCTGTCCCGGATAGAGCCAGTGGAAGGGACGTCCCTCCCCTTCCTTGAGATCTCTGAGACGTTCCCTGATGAGCATCTATTTGCCATTCAGGAAGCACCATGGTTTGCCGATATTGCAAACTATAAAGCTGCAAGGTTCATACCCAAGGAGTACAATAGAATGCAAAAAAAGAAACTAATTATTGATGCAAAGTACTACTTGTGGGATGAGCCCTATCTCTTTAAGAGATGTGCAGACGGAATTATCCGTAGGTGTGTCCCCAGAGAGAAAGCACAGAGAATCCTATGGCATTGCCATGGATCTCAATATGGAGGCCATTTCGGAGGTGAGCGAACAGCCACCAAGGTCCTCCAATGTGGCTTCTATTGGCCCACACTCTACAAAGATTCCCGAGAGTTTGTACGTAATTGTGACAGTTGCCAAAGAGCTGGTAATCTGCCTCATGGTTACGCCATGCCTCAACAAGGAATCTTGGAAATAGAGTTGTTTGATGTATGGAGAATTGACTTCATGGGACCTTTCCCACCATCATACTCAAACACTTATATTCTGGTGGCAGTTGACTATGTATCAAAATGGGTTGAGGCTATTGCCACACCCACCAATGATACTAAAATAGTGCTGAAGTTCCTCCAGAAACATATCTTTAGCAGGTTTGGTGTCCCTAGAGTGTTAATCAGTGATGGGGGCACTCACTTCTGCAATAAACAGCTTTACTCTGCCATGGTTCGGTATGGAATTCGCCACAAAGTGGCCACTCCATATCATCCACAAACCAACGGGCAAACTGAAGTCTCTAACAGAGAATTAAAGAGAATCCTGGAACGGACAGTAAATACCCGTAGAAAGGATTGGGCAAGGAGCTTGGATGATGCTCTGTGGGCTTACAGAACAGCATTCAAGACCCCTATAGGGACCTCTCTATACCAACTCGTGTATGGTAAGGCATGCCACTTGCCCGTGGAACTGGAACATAAGGCCTACTGGGCAACCAGATTCCTAAACTTAGATGCCAAATTAGCAGGAGAAAAACGATTGCTCCAGCTAAATGAGCTAGAGGAATTCAGATTCACAGCTTTCGAAAATGCCAAGCTTTATAAAGAAAAATAAAAAAAATGGCATGACAGAAAGCTGTCATCTAGAATCTTTGAACCAGGACAGAAGGTTCTGTTGTTTAACTCTAGACTCAGGCTATTCCCCGGGAAACTGAAATCCCGGTGGAGGGGACCATACGTGATTACAAGTGTATCACCATATGGTTATGTGGAGCTTCAAGATATTGATTCTGATAAGAAGTTCATTGTCAATGGACAGAGAATCAAGCATTATCTTGAAGGCAACACTGAGCAAGAATGCTCAAGGCTGAAGCTAGATTAAAAGCTCAGCAAAGTCCAGCTAAGGACAGTAAAGAAGCGCTTGTTGGGAGGCAACCCAATTTTTATTTATTCTCATGATTTTTCATGTTTTATTAGGTTCATGATCATGTGGAGTCACAAAATAAATATTAAAAATTGAAAACGGAATCAAAAACAGCAGAAGAAAAATCACACCCTGGAGGAAGCACCTGTCTGGCGTTCAACGCCAGAACAGAGCATGGTTCTGGCGTTCAACGCCAGAAATGGCTAGTAAATGGGCGTTGAACGCCCAAAATGGGCACCAACCTGGCGCTGAACGCCCAGAGTTGTGTGCAATTCCCTCTTCTTTTGCTCGAGGGCGAGCAACATTCTAAGTTTGGTGTGGTAAAACAATTATGTAAAGGATCTATAGCTCAGTGGTAGAACATGTGGCTGCAAATCAAGAGATACCTCAGGGGATGCACTTCCCTCCACATAATTATTGGAAGCAACTGAGGATAGAAATACCAAAAATCACTAGGAATCAAGCCACAAAGGCAAGGAAGAGACATAAAAGAGCTCAAGAACATCATTGGTGCCTCAAGAAGGAAATGCCATCATCACTAAGGTGGACTCATTCCTTGTTCTTACTTTCTCTGTTTTTCGTTTTCTCTATGATAAGTGCTTATCTATGTCTGTGTCTTCATTACATGATCATTAGTAGTAATTAGTGTCTAGTTTGATTTTATCCCCAATTAAGTTATAGTCTATTTTTCTCATCATCAGCAAACATGAATAAAATAGTAGATCTTTTGAATAAGCGGCAATAAAATTTCGAGTTTAATAAGAGAAATTCTAATTAGTTAAATGTGGTGGCAATGCTTTCTGTCTTCTGAATGAATGCTTGAACAGTGCATATGTCTTTTGAATTTGTTGTTTAAGACTGTTAAATATGTTGGCTCTTGAAAGAATAATGAACATGAGACATGTTATTGATAATCTGAAAAATCATAAAAATGATTCTTGAAGCAAGAAAAAGCAGCAAAGAACAAAGCTTGCAGAAAAAAAAAAAAAAAAAAGAAGAAAAAGAAGCAAGCAGAAAAAGCCAATAACCCTTAAAACCAAAAGGTAAGGGCAATTAAAAAGGATCCCAAGGCTTTGAGCATCAGTGGATAGGAGGGCCTAAAGGACTGAAATCCTGGTCTAAGCGGCTAAACCAAGCTGTCCCTAACCATGTGCTTGTGGCGTGCAGGTGTCAAGTGAAAACTTGAGACTGAGCGGTTAAAGTCAAGGTCCAAAGCAAAAATAAGAGTGTGCTTAAGAACTCGGGACACCTCTAATTGGGGACTTTAGCAAAGCTGAGTCACAATCTGAAAAGGTTCACCCAGTTATGTGTCTGTGGCATTTATGTATCCGGTAGTAATACTGGAAAACAAAGTGCTTAGGGCCACGGCCAAGACTCATAAAGAAGCTGTGTTCAAGAATCATCACACTGAACTAAGAGAATCAATAACACTATCTGAATTCTGAGTTCCTATAGATGCCAATCACTCTGAGCTTCAATGGATAAAGTGAGATGCCAAAACTGTTCAGAAGCAAAAAGCTACTAGTCCCGCTCATCTAATTAGAATCTGAGCTTCAATCCAAAAAACTCTGAGATATTATTGCTTCTCAACCTATTAGTCTTCTATTTTATTTATCTAGTTGCTTGAGGACAAGCAACATTTTAAGTTTGGTGTTGTGATGAGCGGATATTTTATACGCTTTTTGGGGATAATTTCATATAGTTTAGAGTATGTTTTTGTTAGTTTTTAGTCTATTTCTAGTAGTTTTTAGGAAAAATTCATATTTCTGGACTTTACTATGATTTGTGTGTTTTTCTGTAATTTCAGGTATTTTTCTGGCTGAAATTGAAGGAGCTGAGCAAAAATCTGATTCAGGCTGAAAAAGGACTGCTAATGCTGTTGGATTCTGACCTCCCTGCACTCAAATTGGATTTTCTGGAGCTACAGAACTCGAAATGACATGCTTCCAATTGCATTGGAAAGTAGACATCCAGGGCTTTCTAGCAATATATAATAGTCCATACTTTGCACAAGGATAGACGACGTAAACAGGCGTTCAACGCCAGTTCTCTGCCCAATTCTGGCGTCCAGCGCCAGAAAAGGATCAAAAACTGGAGTTGAACGCCCAAACTGGCATAAAAACTGGCGTTCAACTCCACAAATGGCCTCTGCACGTGAATTGCTTAAAGTCTCAGCCCCAGCACACACCAAGTGGGCCCCAGCACACCAAGTGGGCCCCAGAAGTGGAACTCTGCATCATCCATCATAGTCCACTCATATTTTGTAACCCTAGGCTACTGGTTTAGTATTTAAACAACTTTTAGAGACTTATTTTGTATCTCATGACATTTCAGATCTAAACTTTGTATTCTCTGACGGCATGAGTCTCTAAACCTCATTGTTGGGGGTGAGGAGCTCTGCTGTGTTTCGATGAATTAATGCAAGTATTTCTGTTTTCCATTCAAACACGCTTGTTCCTATCTAAGATGTTCATTCGCGCTTAACTGTGATGGAGGTGATGAGCTGTGACACTCATCACCTTCCTCAATTCATGAACGTGTGCCTGACAACCACTTTCGTTCTATATACGATTGAATGAGGATCTCTTAGATTCCTTAATCAGAATCTCCGTGGTATAAGCTAGAACTGATGGCGGCATTCATGAGAATCCGGAAAGTCTAAACCTTGTCTGTGGTATTCCGAGTAGGATTCAAGGATTGAATGACTGTGACGAGCTTCAAACTCCTGAAGGCTGGGCGTTAGTGACAGACGCAAAAGGATAGTAAATCCTATTCCAACCGGATCGAGAACCAACCGGTGATTAGCCGTGCTGTGACAGAGCGCGTGAGCGTAGTTTTCACTGGAAGGATGGAAGGTAGCCATTGACAAAGGTGATCCACCAACACATAGCTTGCCATAGGAGGACGTGCGTGCGTGAATCAGAAGACAGAGGAAAGCAGAGATTCAGAAGACAAAGCATCTCCAAAACTCCAACATATTCTCCATTACTGCACAACAAGTAACTTTTAATTTATGCTCTCTTGGTTATTCACAATTCAACTGATAAACATAACTGACTTCCTGACTAAGATTTACAAAATAACCATAGATTGCTTCAAACCAACAATCTCCGTGGGATTCGACCCTTACTCACGTAAGGTATTACTTGGACGACCCAGTGCACTTGCTGGTTAGTGGTACGCGTTGTGAAAAGTGTGATTCGCAATTCGTGCTACCAAGTTTTTGGCGCCGTTGCCGGGGATTGTTCGTGTTTGAACAACTGACGGATTATTTTGTTGCTTAGATTAGGAAAAAAAATCTTTCTTTTTGGTTTAGAGTCTTTTATTATTTATCCCTTGTTAAAACACTTTAAATTTATAGCTCAGTTAATTAGAACGTGGTGTTTATGTTCATGATAATTGGCTATCATAATTTTTTTTAAAACCTTTTTCAAAAATAATTTTTCTATTAAATCCTGTGCCAAACTCTAAGTTTGGTGTTTTCAAAAATAATCTTTCTTAAAATTAAAAAAAAAAAATAATAATAATAAAAGGTCCCATAACTCATTTGGCTAGAGCGTTAATCTGTGTTCTTGGTAATTGGGTTAGAGTCTTTTATATTCTTTTCAAAACCTTCTTTTTTATAAATAATATTTTCTCTATTAAATCTTGTGCCAAACTTTAAGTTTGGTGTTTTCTTGTTGATTTCCCTTTGATTTTCGAAAATTTTGGTTTGGTTTTCTAAAAATTTTAAGTTTGGTGTTCTTCCTTCATGTTCTTGTGTTCTTGTGAGTCTTCAAAGTGTTCTTGAGTTTCCTTGTGTCTTGATCTTAAAATTTTTAAGTTTGGTGTTCCTTGGTGTTTTCCCTCCAAAATTTTCAAAAACAAGGAGCATTAGATCTAAAAATTTTAAATCTTGTACTATCTTATTATTTTTCTCTCTCCTCACTAAATTCAAAAATATCTTTTCAAAAATATCTTTTCTAACTTCCTAACTTCTTATCTTTTCAAAATTTGTTTTAACTAACTAACTAACTTTTTGTTTGTTTCTTAACTTTTTCAAAACTACCTAACTAACTCTCTCTCTCTCTAATATTCGAAAATATCTTCCCCCTTTTTCCAAAATTTCGTTTTTATTCAACTAATTATTTTTATTTTTTATAAAAAAAAAATTTTCATAATTCAAATTCTTTTTAGTTATTTTATTTAAGTGTTTACTTCTTATAAAATAAAATAAATAAAAAGATAAATCAGTCCAAGTTATATCCACATATCCATCATGGACATAAGTGGAGATGGACAGTCCAGGAGGACTTTGGGGTCATATTCTAACCCCTCTACTGCTTCATATGGGAGTAGTATATGCATACCCTCCATTGGAGTCAGTAGCTTTGAGTTGAATCCTCAGCTCATTATCATGGTGCAGCAAAGTTGCCAGTATTCCGGTCTTCCACAGGAAGAACCTACAGAGTTTCTGGCACAATTTTTACAAATTGCTGACAGAGTACATGATAAGGAAATAGATCAGGATGTCTACAGACTATTACTGTTTCCATTTGCTGTAAAAGATCAAGCCAAGAGGTGGTTAAATAACCAACCTAAGGCCAGCATAAGAACATGGAAACAGCTGACAGAAAAATTCCTGAATCAATATTTCCCTCCAAAAAGGATGACACAGCTAAGGCTGGATATCCAAGGCTTTAAACAAGGAGATAATGAATCTCTTTATGATGCCTGGGAGAGATACAGAGAGATGCTACGAAAATGCCCCTCTGAAATGTTTTCAGAGTGGGTTCAGTTAGACATCTTCTACTATGGGCTTGCAGAAGGAGCTCAGATGTCTTTAGATTACTCAGCTGGTGGATCTATCCATATGAGAAAGACAATTGAAGAAGCTCAAGAGCTCATTGATACAGTTGCCAGGAATCAGCATCTGTATCTAAGCAGCAACCCTTCCATGAATGAAGAGGTTAAAACAGTAACTGCTGAATTCAGTACTGTAAAACATGCTGCTGAATTCAATCAGCAATTAGATTTTCTAACAAAGCAGCTAGCTGAATTCAAAGACAGGTTACAGGAGACAAGGATAGCTAATATACATATGGACGAACAGTTTAAACAAACAAAGCAGCAGCTATCAAAGCAAATAGCAGAAGAATGCCAAGCAGTTCAATTAAGAAGTGGGAAAACATTAAATACCCCACCTCAAGGCATCAAAAATTCAAGAAATGAGCGACCTACCAAAGATTTCCTTGAGGACAGTAAGAGCCCAGGGAAAAATAATTCTGGCACTAAAACGCCAGAAAATGGGTGGAAGGCTGGCGCTGAACGCCCAGACCATGCCCAAAACTGGCGTTCAGCGCCAGAAACAAGGCAGGACTGGCGTTCAACGCCAGAAATGGGGCAGAATCCAGCGTTGAACGCCCAAAATGGGCACATTTCTGGCGTTCAGGCGCCAGGAACAGACAGTGAGTTGGCGTCTAACGTCACTCCAGCTTCTGACTCTGGTACTCAATTGCCAGTGAGGGATCAGATACACACAAAGGCTGATAACAACCCCTCTAAAAAGGCTTCTTTAACCACTAAGGTTGAGGAATATAAAGCCAAAATACCTTATCCTCAAAAACTCCGGAAAGAGGAGCAGGATAAGCAATTTGCTCGCTTTGCAGATTATCTAAGGACTCTTGAAATAAAGATTCCATTTGCAGAGGCACTTGAGCAAATACCTTCTTATGCCAAGTTCATGAAAGAGATCTTGAGTCATAAAAAGGAGTGGAGAGAAACAGAAAGAGTTCTCCTCACTGAAGAATGCAGTGCAGTCATTCTGAAAAGCTTTCCTGAAAAGCTTAAAGACCCTGGGAGTTTTCTGATACCATGCATATTGGAAGGTGATTGCACCAAGACAGCCTTATGCGATCTTGGGACAAGCATCAACCTAATACCTGCATCCACTATCAGGAAGCTTGGCTTAACTGAAGAAGTTAAACCAACCCGGATATGTCTCCAACTTGCTGATGGTTCCACTAAATACCCATCAGGCGTGATTGAGGACATGATTGTCAGAGTTGGGGCATTCGCCTTTCCCACTGACTTTGTTGTGCTGGAAATGGAGGAGCACAAGAGTGCTACTCTCATTCTAGGAAGACCCTTCCTAGCAACTGGACGATCCCTCATTGACGTCCAGTTACTTACCAAAGAACTCCATGCTTTGGTTCAGCAGAGGCTACTTCAGAAGCTTCCAGATCCTGGACACTTTCTGATCCCTTGCACTATAGGCACCATGACCTTTGACAAGGCTCTATGTGAGCTAGGGTCAAGTATTAACCTCATGCCACTCTCTATAATGGAGAAGCTGGGAATTCTTGAGTTACAAGCTGCAAACATCTCATTAGAGATGGGAGACAAGACAATGAAAAAGCCATATGGCTTAGTAGAGGATGTCTGAAGCGTGAGCATCTTATCTATCTTTTCCTTGTGAATTTGCACCTGAATTGCTAATTTTAATCAAAATTTAAATATCTTTTAGCCACTATGGATGCTACTTTGAGTAGTGCACAATTCTATTTATTTTAGGTGCACAATTCTACTTTGAGTAGTACCACTATGGATGCTACTTTGAGTAGTGCACAATGCTGACCTCCTTAAACTCAAACAGGAATAACTTGAGCCATAGAAGACCAATTGGCATTATTCTAGTTGCATTGGAAAGCTAACTTCTAGGGCTTTCCAACGATATATAACAGTGCATGCTTCCTGATGAGCGGATAATTTATACGCTTTTTGGCATTATTTTTAGTATATTTTTAGTATGATTTAATTAATTTTCATTATATTTTTATTAGTTTTTAATTAAAAATCACATTTCTAGACTTTACTATGAGTTTGTGTGTTTTTTGTGATTTCAGGAAATTTCTGGCTGAAATTGACGGACTGGAGCAAAAATCTAATTCAGGCTGAAAAAGAACTGCTGATGCTGTTGGATTCTGACCTCTCTGCACTCGGAATGTATTTTCTGGAGCCACAGAAATCCAAATAGCACGCTCTTAATTGCGTTGGAAGGTAGACATCCAGAGCTTTCCAGAAATATATAATAGTCCATACTTTGAATAAGGATAGATGACGTAAACTGGCGTTCAACGCCAGTTTCATGCTGCATTCTGGAGTCAAATGCCAGAAACAGGTTGCAAAGTGGAGTTCAATGCGAGAAACAGGCTACAAATGGGTGTTCAACTCCAAGAGAAGCCTCTACACGTGTAAAGTTCAATGCTCAGCCCAAGCACACACCAAGTGGGCCCCAGAGGTGGATTTTTGCATCATTTATTCAATTGTGCAAAGCCTAGTAACTAGTTTAGTATAAATAGGACTTTTTACTATTATGTTTATATCTTTTGGATCATCTTTGATTAGTTTTATGCTATCTTAGACTTTTGTGAGGGCTGGCCATTCGGCCATGCCTAAACATTTATCACTTGTGTATTTTCAACGGTAGAGTTTCTACACACCATAGATTAAGGTGTGGAGCTCTGCTGTTCCTCAAAGATTAATGCAAAGTACTACTATTTTTCTATTCAATTCAACTTATTCTGCTTCTAAGATATTCATTCGCACTTCAATATGATGGATGTGATGATCGTGACAGTCATCATCATGGACGGCCATTCTTGAGAATCTGGAAAGTCTAAACCTTGTCTGTGGTATTCCAAGTAGGAATCAGGGATTGAATGACTGTGACGAGCTTCAAACTCGCGAGTGCTGGGCATAGTGACAGACGCAAAAGGATCAATGGATCCTATTCCAGTATGATCGAGAACCGACAGATGATTAGCTATGCAGTGACAGCGTATTGGACCATTTCCACTAAGAGGACAGGTGGCCATTGACAACGGTGATGCCTAACATACAACTTGCCATGGAAAGGAGTAGGAAGGATTGGATGAAGACAGCAGGAAAGCAGAGGTTCAGAGGGACGAAAGCATCTCTATATGCTTATTTGAAATTCTCACCAATGAATTACATAATTACCACTATCCTATTTTATATTTTATTTATCTTTTACTTATCAATTCATAAAATCAGTTGAATCCGCCTGACTGAGATTTACAAGGTGACCATAGCTTGCTTCAAGCCGACAATCTCCGTGGGATCGACCCTTACTCACGTAAGGTTTATTACTTGGACGACCCAGTGCACTTGCTGGTTAGTTGTACGAAGTTGTGAAACAGAATTAAGATCATGAACGTGCGTATTGAGTTTTTAGCGCCGTTACCAAGGAAGGAATGATCACGATTTCGCACACCAATTTTTTGGCGCCGTTACCGGGGATTGTTCGAGTTTGGACAACTGACGGTTCATCTTGTTGCTCAGATTAGGTAATTTTATTTTATTTTATTTTTAAGCTTTTTTGTTTACTTCTTATTTTCGAAAAAAAATTTATTTTTAATAAAATCATAAAATCAAAAATATTTTGTGTTTCTTGTTTGAGTCTAGAGTCAATTTTTTTGTTTGGTGTCTTGCATGTGTTTGTCTTTCTCAAGAACTTTTGAAAATTCATCATATGTTCTTCATGATCTTCAAGTTGTTCCTAGCCAGTCTTCTTGTTTGATCCTCTTATTTTCTTGTTTTGTGTCTTTTCTAGTTTTTCATATGCATTTTGAATTTGTTAGTGTCTAAAGTTTGCAAATTTCTAAGTTTGGTGTCTTGCATGTTTTTCTTTTCTTGAAAATTTTCAAAAATAAGTCTTGATGTTCATCTTGATCTTCAAAGTGTTCTTGGTGTTCATCTTAACATTCATAGTGTTCTTGCATGCATTAGTTGTTTTGATTCATAATTTTTATGTTTTGTGTCAATTTTATGCTTTTCTCTCTCTCATCATTAAAAATTCAAAAATAAAAAATATATTTCCCTTTTTCTCTCTAAAGATTTCGAAAATTTGGATTGACTCTTTCAAAAATTTTTAAAATTCAATTGTTTCTTATGAGTCAACTCAAATTTTAAATTTGAAAATCTTATCCTTTTCAAAATCTTTTTCAAAAGTCAAATCCTTTTCATTTTTCTTTCATAATTTTTGAAAATTTCAAATTGATTTTCAAAAATCTTTTTCTTATTTTCATTTCATATTTTTGAAATTAATACCAACATTTAATATGATTGATTCAAAAATATTAAGTTGTTACTTGCCTATTAAGAAAGGTTCAATCTTTAAATTTTAAAATCATATCTTTTTGTTTCTTGTTAGTCAAGTAATCAACTTTAATTTTCAAAATTAAATCTTTTCAATTCCTTATCATATCTTTTTCAATTTCAATCATATCTTTTTTAAAATCAAATTTCAAAATTCTTTCTAATTTCTCCCCTAACCTCTTATCTTTGTAAAATTGATTTTCAAATCTTTTTCAATCAATCTTATCTTTTTGTTTCAATCATATCTTTTTCAATTTCAATCATATCTTTTTCAAAAACAAATTTCAAATCTCTTTTAATCAATCATTTCTTTTTGTTTCAATCATATCTTTTTCAAAACTGCCGAACTAACTCTCTACCTTTAATTTTTGAAAATCCCTTTCCTTTTTTTCAAAATTTCGTTTTAATTAACTAATTGTTTTAATTTTAATTTACTTTAATTTCAATTTTAATTTTCGAATTTTAAATTTAAATTTAAAATATTTTTATTTTATTTTGTAAAATTTTCGAATTCTTCTCTCATCTCTAATCTCATTCTATTTATTTATTCATCCATTAACACTTCTATCCTCACCCCTGTGTTTGGATTCTCATCTTTTCCTTCTTCTATTCTTACTTTCTTCTACTCACATAAAGGAATCTCTATACTGTGACATAGAGGATTCCATATTTTTTTTCTGCTTTCTTCTTCTTTTTCATATGAGCAGGAACAAGGATAAGAACATTCTTGTTGAAGCTGATCCTGAACCTGAAAGGACTCTGAAGAGGAAGCTAAGGGAAGCTAAAGCACAACTCTCTGGAGAAAATCTGACAGAAATGTTTGAAAAAGAAGAAGATATGGCAGAAAATAATAACAATGCAAGGAGGATGCTTAGTGACTTTACTGCACCTAATTCCAATTTACATGGAAGAAGCATCTCAATCCCTGCCATTAGAGCAAACAATTTTGAGCTTAAACCTCAATTAGTTTCTCTGATGCAACAGAACTGCAAGTTTCATGGACTTCCATCTGAAGATCCTTTTTAGTTCTTGACTGAATTCTTGCAGATCTGTGATACTGTTAAGACCAATAGGGTTAACCCTGAGGTCTACAGGCTTATGCTTTTCCCGTTGGCTGTAAGAGACAGAGCTAGAGTATGGTTGGACTCTCAGCCTAAAGATAGCCTGAACTCTTGGGATAAGCTGGTCACGGCTTTCTTAGCCAAGTTCTTTCCTCCTCAAAAGCTTAGTAAGCTTAGAGTGAATGTTCAAACCTTCAGACAGAATGATGGTAAATCCCTCTATGAAGCTTGGGAGAGATATAAGCAACTGACCAAAAAGTGTCCTTCTGACATGCTTTCAGAATGGACCATTCTGGATATATTCTATGATGGTTTATCTGAACTATCAAAGATGTCATTGGACCATTCTGCAGGTGGATCCATTCACCTAAAGAAAATGCCTACAGAAGCTCAAGAACTCATTGACATAGTTGCTAATAACCAGTTCATGTACACTTCTGAGAGGAATCCTGTAAGTAATGGGACGCCTCAGAAGAAGGGAGTTCTTGAAATTGATACTCTGAATGCCATATTGGCTCAGAACAAAATATTGACTCAACAAGTCAATATGATTTCTTAGAGTCTGAATGGAATGCAAGCTGCATCCAATAGTACTCAAGAGGCATCTTCTGAGGAAAAAGCTTATGATCCTGAGAACCCTGCAATAGCAGAGGTGAATTACATGGGTGAACCCTATGAAAATGCCTATAATCCCTCATGGAGAAATCACCCAAATCTCTCATGGAAGGATCAACAAAAGCCTCAAAAAGGCTTTGATAATGGTGGAAGAAACAGGTTTAGGAATAGCAAGCCTTTTCCATTATCCACTCAGCAAAAGACAGAGAGTTCTGAGCAGACCCCATCTAGCTTGGCAAACGTAGTCTCTGATCTATCTAAGGCCACTCTAAGTTTATGAATGAAACAAGGTCCTCCATTAGAAATTTGGAGGCACAAGTGGGCCAGCTGAGTAAAAGGGCCACTGAAACCCCTCCCAGTACTCTCCCAAGCAATACAGAAGAGAATCCAAAAAGAGAGTGCAAGGTCATTGAATTAACCATCATGGCCGAACCTACAAGGGAGGGAGAGGACGTGAATCCCAGTGAGGAAGACCTCCTGGGACGTCCAGTGATCAACAAGGAGTTTCCCTCTGAAGAACCAAAGGACTCTGAGGCTCATCTGGAGACCATAGAGACTCCATTAAACCTCCTTATGCCATTCATGAGCTCTGATGAATATTCTTCTTCTGAAGAGAATGAAGATGTTACTGAAGAGCAAGTTGCCAAGTACCTTGGTGCAATCATAAAGCTGAATGCCAAATTATTTGGTAATGAGACTTGGAAAGATGAACCTCCCTTGCTCACCAATGAACTGAGTGATATGGATCAACTGAGATTGCCTCAGAAGAAACAGGATCCTGGAAAGTTCTTAATACCTTGTACCATAGGCACCAGGACCTTTGAGAAGGCTCTATGTGACCTTGGATCAGGGATAAACCACATGCCACTCTCTGTAATGGAGAAACTGGGAATTTTTGAGGTGCAAGCTACCAGAATCTCATTAGAGATGGTAGACAACTCCAGAAAACAAGCTTATGGACAAGTAGAGGATGTGCTAGTAAAGGTTGAAGGTCTTTACATCCCTGCTGATTTCATAATCTTGGATACTGGGAAGGATAAGGATGAATCCATCATCCTTGGAAGACCTTTCCTAGCCACAGCAAGAGATGTTATCGATGTGGACAGAGGAGAATTAGTCCTTCAACTGAATGAGGACAACCTTGTGTTTAAAACTCAAAAATCTCCTTCTATAACCATAGAAAGGAAGCATGAAAAGCTTTTCTCACTGTAGAGTCAACCAAAGCTCCCACAGTCAAACTCTAAGTTTAGTGTTGTGAGGCCACAACTAAACTCTAAGTTTGGTGTTGAACCCCCACAACCAAACTCTAAGTTTGGTATTGGGAGGTCCCAACCTTGCTCTGATTATCTGTGAGGCTCCATGAGAGCTTACTGTCAAGCTATTGACATTAAAGAAGTGCTTGTTGGGAGGCAACCCAATGTTATTTAATCATTTTTATTTTATTTTCTCTTTGTTATTTCATGTTTTATTTGGTTGATGATCATGTGGAGTCACAAAAACTTCTAAAAAATCGAAAACAAAATGAAAAACAGCACACCCTGGAGGAAGGGCTTACTGGCGTTTAAATGCCAGTAAGGAGCATCTGGCTGGTGTTTAATGCCAGAACAGAGCATGAAACTGGCGTTAAATGCCAGAAACAAGCAACAGTCCGGCGTTTAAACGCCAGGATTGCACCCAGAGGAAAGCTGGCGTTAAACGCCAGAAACAAGCTTCAGACTGGCGTTTAACGCCAAAAACATGCACCAGACTGGCGTTCAACGCCAGAAAAATGCTATAGACTGGCGTTGAACGCCCAAAACAAGCAAGGAAGTGGTGTTTAACGCCAGAAACATGCTGCAGTCTGGCGTTAAACGCCAGGATTGCATATATAGGGCGTTTTACACGTCTAAAAGATGGAGGGATGAGAAATCCTCAAACACCTCAGGATCTGTGGACCCCATAGGATTTCTTCAGGATTTGTGGACCCCACAGGATCCCCACCTACTTCTTCTCTCCTCTTCACACCTTTCCATAACTCTCTTCCGCAAATACCCCTCACCAATCAACTCAATCACTCTTCCCCATCACCTCTTCACCAATCACATCCATCCTTTCTTCCCCAAAAAACCCCACCTACCTTTAAATTCAAAATAATTTCCCTCCCAAAGCCAACCCTAAATGGCCGAACCCTAAACCCCTCCCCATTCCTATATAAAACCCTCATTCCCTCTTCATTTTCACACAACAAAACCCTCTCTTCTTCCCCTTGGCCGAAACCATCTCTCTCTCCCTCTCCTCCATTTTTCTTCTTCTTCTACTTCTTTCTTTCTTCTTTTGCTCGTGGACGAGCAACCATTTTAAGTTTGGTATGGTAAAAACATAGCTTTTTGTTTTTCCATAACCATTCATGGCACCTAAGGCCAGAGAAACCTCTAGAAAGAGGAACGGGAAGGCAATTGCTTCCACCTCTGAGTCATGGAAGATGGAGAGATTCATCTCTAAGGTCCATCAAGACCACTTCTATGAAATTGTGGCCAAGAAGAAAGTGATCCCTGAGGTTCTTTTCAAACTCAAAAGGAATGAGTATCCGGAGATCCAACTTGAGATTCAAAGAAGAGGTTGGGAAGTTCTCACCAACCCCATTCAACAAGTCGGGATCCTAATGGTTCAAGAGTTCTATGCAAACGGATGGATCACAAGGAACCATGATCAAAGTGTGAACCCAAATCCAAAGCATTGGCTTACTATGGTTCGGGGAAAATACTTAGATTTCAGTCTGGAAAATGTAAGGCTGGCGTTCAACTTGCCAATGATGGAAGAAAATGCACGCCCCTACACAAGAAGGGTCAACTTTGATCAAAGGTTGGACCAAGTCCTCATGGACATATGTGTGGAAGGAGCTCAATGGAAAATTGACTCAAAGGGCAAGCCAGTTCAACTAAGAAGGCTTGACCTAAAACCAGTAGCTAGAGGATGGTTGGAGTTCATTCAATGCTCAATCATTCCTACTAGCAACCAGTCTGAAGTTACTGTAGACCGGGCCATCATGATCCATAGCATCACGATTGGGGAGGAAGTGGAAGTTCATGAGATCATACCTCAAGAATTCTACAAGGTGGCTGACAAGTCCTCCAATTTGGCAAGGTTAGCCTTTCCTCACCTCATTTGCCACCTCTGCAATTCGGCCGGAATTGACATAGAGGGAGACATCCTCATTGAAGAGGATAAGCCCATCACTAAGAAAAGGATGGAGCAAACAAGAGAGCATGGACCTCAACATGAGCATGAGGAAATTCCTCATCATGAAATCCCTGAGATGCCTCAAGGGATGCACTTCCCTCCACAAAACTATTAGGAACAAATCAACACTTCCCTAGGTGAATTAAGTTCCAACATGGGACAACTAAGGATGGAGCACCAAGAGCATTCCATCATCCTCCATGAAATTAGAGAATATCAAAGAGCTATGAGGGAGGAACAACAAAGACAAGGAAAATACATAGAGGAGCTCAAAAGCACCATTGGTTCTTCAAGAAGAGGAAGACGCCACCCTTACTAAGGTGGACTCATTCCTTAATCTCCTTGTTTATTTATTTTCCTGTTTTTCGATTTTTGAGCTCTGTTTATTTATGTTTTTGTCTTATTACATGATCATTAGTATTTAAGTGTCTATGCCTAAAAGTTATGAATGTCCTATGAATCCATCACCTCTCTTCAATGAAAAATGTTTTAATTACAAAAGAACAAGAAGTACATGGTTTCAAATTCATCCTTGAAACTAATTTAATTATTTTGATGTGGTGACAATACTTTTTGTTTTCTGAATGAATGCTTGAACAGTGCATATGTCTTTTGAAATTGTTGTTTATGAATGTTAAATATGTTTGCTCTTGAAAGAATAATGAAAAGGAGACATGTTATTTGATAATCTGAAAAACCATAAAAATGATTCTTGAAGCATGAAAAAGAAGTGAATATAGAAAGCTTGCGAAAAAAAAAATTGGCAAAATAAAAATAGAAAGAAAAAAAGAAAAAGCAAGCAGAAAAAGCCAAAAGCTCTTAAAACCAAAAGGCAAGAGCAAAAAGCCAGTAGCCCTTTAAACCAAAAGGCAAGGGTAATAAAAAGGATCCAAGGCTTTGAGCATCAGTGGATAGGAGGGCCTAAAGGAATAAAATCCTGGCCTAAGCAGCTAAACCAAGCTGTCCCTAACCATATGCTTGTGGCGTGAAGGTGTCAAGTGAAAGCTTGAGACTGAGCGGTTAAAGTCGAGATCCAAAGCAAAAGAAAGAGTGTGCTTAAGAACCCTGGACACCTCTAATTGGGGACTCTAGCAAAGCTGAGTCACAATCTGAAAAGGTTCACCCAATTATGTGTCTGTGGCATTTATGTATCCGGTGGTAATACTGGAAAACAAAGTGCTTAGGGCCACGGCCAAGACTCATAAAGTAGCTGTGTTCAAGAATCAACATACTGAACTAGGAAAATCAATAACACTATCTGAATTCTGAACCTATAGATGCCAATCATTCTGAACCTCAAGGGATAAAGTGAGATGCCAAAACTATTCAAGAGGCAAAAAGCTACTAGTCCCGCTCATTTAATTGGAGCTAATTTTCATTGATAGTTTGGAATTTATAGTATATTCTCTTTTTTTTATCCTATTTTACTTTCAGTTGCTTGAGGACAAGCAACAATTTAAGTTTAGTGTTGTGATGAGCGGATAATTTATACGCTTTTTGGCATTGTTTTTAGTTTGATTTAAATAATTTTCATTATATTTTTATTATTTTTTAATTAAAAATCACATTTATGGACTTTACTATGAGTTTTTGTGTTTTTCTATGATTTCAGGTAATTTCTGGCTGAAATTGAGGGACTTGAGCAGAAATCTGATTCAGGCTGAAAAAGGACTGCTGATGTTGTTGGATTCTGACCTCTCTGCACTCGGAATGGATTTTCTGGAGCTACAGAACTCCAAATGCCGCGCTCTCAATTGCGTTGGAAAGTAGACATCCAGAGCTTTCCAGAAATATATAATAGTTCATACTTTAAACAAGGATAAATGACGTAAACTGCCGTTCAACGCCAGTTCCATGCTGCATTCTGGAGTCAAACGCGAGAAACAGGTTGCAAAGTGGAGTTCAACGCCAAAAACACGCTACAAACTGGCGTTCAACTCCAAGAAAAGCCTCTACACGTGTAAAGCTCAATGCTCAGCCCAGGCACACACCAAGTGGGCCCCAGAAGTGGATTTCTGCATCATTTACTCAATTCTGCAAACCCTAGTAACTAGCTCAGTATAAATAGGACTTTTTACTATTATGTTTATATCTTTTGGATCATCTTTGATTAGTTTTATGCTATCTTAGACTTTTGTGAGGGCTGGCCATTCGGCCATGCCTGAACGTTTATCACTTGTGTATTTTCAACGGTAGAGTTTCTACACACCATAGATTAAGGTGTGGAGCTCTACTGTTCCTCAAAGATTAATGCAAAGTACTACTGTTTTTCTATTCAATTCAACTTATTCCGCTTCTAAGATATTCATTCGCACTTCAATATGATGGAAGTGATGATCGTGACAGTCATCATCATTCTCAACTTATGAACGCGTGCCTGACAACCACTTCTGTTCTACCTTAGATTGAATGGATATCTCTTGGATATCTAATACAGGGGACCGAGTCCGAGTTATTAGTGTCTTCGTGGTATAAGTTAGAACCCATGAACGGCCATTCTTTAGAATCCGGAAAGTCTAAACCTTGTCTGTGGTATTCCGAGTAGGATTTAGGGATTGAATGACTGTGACGAGCTTCAAACTCGCGAGTGCTGGGCGTAGTGATAGACGCAAAAGGATCAATGGATCCTATTCCAGTATGATCGAGAACCGACAGATGATTAGCCATGCAGTGACAGTGCATTGGACCATTTTCACTGAGAGGACAGGTGGCCATTGACAACGGTGATGCCTAACATACAGCTTGCCATGGAAAGGAATAGGAAGGATTGGATGAAGACAGCAGGAAAGTAGAGGTTCAGAGGGACGAAAGCATCTCTATACGCTTATTTGAAATTCTCACCAATGAATTACATAAGTACCACTATCCTATTTTATATTTTATTTATCTTTTACTTATCAATTCATAAAATCAGTTGAATCCGCTCGACTGAGATTTACAAGGTGACCATAGCTTGCTTCAAGTCGACAATCTCCGTGGGATCGACCCTTACTCACGTAAGGTTTATTACTTGGACGACCCAGTGCACTTGCTAGTTAGTTGTACGAAGTTGTGAAATAGAATTAAGAACATGAACGTGCGTATTGAGTTTTTAGTGCCGTTACCAAGGAAGGAATGATCACGATTTCGCACACCACTTCTTCTCCAGCAACCACTGCCTCCTCCACGTTGAACTTGGACCCTGCCAAGTTCAGCGTGGAACTTTGAAAGCTCCCAAGGAAGCACGCAACACATCCCACGCTGAACTTAGAAAAATCCAAGTTCAGCGTGGACTCAAAGGGAAACAATCAAAACGCTACTGCCTCCTCCACGCTGAACTTGGGAATTTCCAAGTTCAGCGTGGATCCTAATGCCCCAAGTGGTCCCTAAGCACTCATACAAAGCTGCGCTGAAATTAGTTAATTTTGATTTAATTTTTATTTTATTTATAATTAGGAAAAGATATTATTTAATTTTTAGAAAATATATTTTTCATTAATTAGGATTAGATATAAAAGGGAAAAGAATTAGCCCTTTGGGTTCTTCTCTCTCTTCTACCTCATTCCGCACTTTACAGTTTAACGAATCCTAGTTTTTCTCTATGTATCATGAGCAACTAAACCTCCACTGCTAAGGTTAGGAGCTCTATCTATTGTATGGATTGGTACTATTATTTTTCTATTTTAATTCATGTATTGATTTCTATTTCAAGAATTGTTTTTGTTCTTTATCTTATGAATTTGGGTGGAACGGAAGTATGACCCTTATTCTAATTGAGTTCTTGTATAACTTGGAAAAGCTCTTTACTTGAACAACAGCTTGAAAATAATTTCTCCTAAACTTCTATTTATCTAGACTTAATGGGATACGTGACATATAATCCTTTTAGATTTAGGTAATTAGAGTTTCTGTAGCACATAAACTAGAATTGAACTTCATCCTCTAATTGGAATTAAGTGACCAAGGAATTGGCGGTTGATGAAAGTTAGAGTAGACTAAGAAGGTCTAAGGAATTAGGGCTTAGTCATATATAGTTTGCCATGAATTGAATCTTTCATGATTAAAATAGTTAGTAAGAAAAGTAAATCCGGAAAATAGATATCTCTGAAGCCTTAACTGTCTCTCCATATATTATTCACAACTCAATTACTGCTGCTTTCTAATATTCTGAATTACTGTTTAATGCTTTTGAATACCAAAACACTCTTTTCTGTTTGTCTAACTAAGTAAATTAATCAACCCTTGTTGCTTAGTCCATCAATCCTCGTGGGATCGACCTTTACTCACCTGAAGTATTACTTGGTATGACCCGGTGCACTTGCCAGTTAGTTTGTGGTTATAAATTCCGCACCAATGTCTTGGTAAAAGTTGAAAACCACTACATCCCTGCAAACTTCATAGTCTTAGACATAGGAGAGAATGAGGCTGACTCTGTCATCCTTGGAAGACTTTTCCTAGCCACTGCCAATGCTATCATTGATGTGGCTAAGGGAGAACTCACTCTACAACTAGGGGAGGTCCAACCCTCTCTTTCTGTGCAGAGCATTACAGAGCCCCCAGACATCAATTCTAAGTTTGGTGTTGCGCAGCTATCAACAAGCTCTAAGCACAAAGGTAGTAGGAAGAAAGTACCTAAATGCTAGAGGGACAAGAAAGTCCCAATTGAAGGCCTCTCACCCGGCATGAGAGTTGTCTTCACCAAGAAGCCAGTCTTACCACATACAGTGAGTCGTATCCTGTCTCTGGAGCATGTGGAGCTCATTCATGAAAAGACTTATGTACACCAATTTTAGGGGTTACTTTGTATAGAATTTAGAGGGTTTTATCAACATTATATCACACTTATCCATATAAAATGCATAGTTTTATGTTTCCTTCCTAATTTTGTTGATGGTTGAGAACATGCTTTCTAGGCCCTAATTATGCTATATTTTTATCTCCCTCTATTACCATTCGATGCCGCGATCCGTTTGTTGAGTGATTTAAGAGTTTATAGGGGCAAGAATGGTCTAGAAGAGAGGAAGGAAGCATGCATGAGTGGAAGGAGCATGAAAAATGGAGCTTTGGAGCATTGGCATCGACGCGCACGCGTAGCCAACACACATGCGTAGGAGCTGAAATCTGGGATAGGTGCGTAAACGTGAACGCATACGCGTGGCTGGGCAGAATTCTCATCGACGCGTACGCCTGACGCGCGGCATGTGACTTCTTTAGTGAAATCGTGACTGGCGACTTCTGAGAGCTTCAAGCCCAGTTTTGAGCTGAATTTTGGAGGGAAAAGACCTTAAGGACGAAGGGATTGAGGGGATTCACACATTTTACACATATTTAGATATTGGTAGTTAGTTTTGGAGGTTTCTAGAGAGAGAAACTCTAACTTCTCTCTAGGTTTTGGTTCTCTCAATTCCAATTGCACTTGGGTCCTTTGGTTAGATTTGAATTCAATTTCAATTCTACATTGTTCTAGTTTGTAGATCTCCCTCTTCTACTCTCAATTTAGTGTTGTTGTTAATCTAGCATTGTAGATCTTGAATTTGGATCTTGTTACTTTGATTTCTATTAATGCATTGAGGAATTTCATCTTCATTGTTGTCAATTGCCTTGTTGTTGATTGCTTGTGTTAGATAGCTTGAATTCAAATTCTCTTCTCAATTTCACAATGTTTTCCATTATTGCTCACCAAATGTTTCAGAAAATGTCAACTATAGCTATGGAGTAGAATTTCACTCTTGGCTTAGGGGTTGGATAATTGGAGACACTTGAATTGTCAAAGCCCTTTGTTGATTGATAATTTGAAATTGCTAATTGATTTGAATGACACTAACTCTAGTCTCTCCTTAGGATTTGACTAGGACTTGTGGACTCAAATTGATTATCTCTACTTGACTTTCCTTCATAGTTAGAGGTTAACTAAGTAGAGCAATAACCAATTCTCATCACAATTGTTGGAGGCAATAAGGATAGGAATTCTAATTCCCAACCCTAGCCAAGGCTTTTACATTGATTGATTGTCATTTACCCTTGCTTAGTTCAATTTCTTTTGTCCCTTAGCTTAATTGTTATTTGTTCTTTACTTTTATGCAAGCTTGTTTATATTTCTCGCATTCAACCTCAAACACCAAGAGAACTCCTAACCAATGATGTGCATCTTAGGGCAACTCCTAGGGAGAACGACTCGAGACTAATACTCTCGGTTATTGATTTTGAATTGTGGACACACATTTTCTATGTTTGATGCGTTAGAGCTTGTTGGTTTAGACTATACTCACGACATAATTCTATTGGAAAGAATTCTATACCGACAAAATATCTCTCATCAAAGACAGGATGAAAATTCACTGTAAGGGGTGAAAATCTGAGCCCATACTTACCTCCGTAAAGAGCTAACCGTAAAGCTAATGAGGTTAAAAAAGCGCTTGTTGGGAGGCAACCCAACCTTCATTAATTATTTTATTTTCTTTTCTTTCATTTTCTTTTTCTTTCAGTTATTTTTTTGAGTCATGATCATATACAGCAGTCAGAACAAAGACAGAATTCACAGAAGTGAAAATGGAACACTCTGGATGGAGTGTTATTAAAGTTGAACGCTAGCCAGGGAGCTCTGGCTGGGCATCCAACGCCCCTAATAGGCAGCACTGCTAGCATTGAATGCCAGCCAAGGAGCAGACCCTGGGCATTCAAACGCCAGAGCAGAGGGCAGGGAATCTGGATTCCCTAGCCTCTTAGGACCAGTGGGTCCCACAACATCTTCACATATTCCACTTACTTTCACACTTTTCCATACACACTTTTCTATATACGCTAGCCCAATCATATCCATACCACTTTCCCACACCCATCATAACTCCCACCAACCCCCACCCACTTCAAAATCAAATTTCCCACTTAAAAGCCCACCCATGGCCGAACCTACATCTACCCTCTCCTATAAATACCCATCTTCATAACCCTTCATACACACACCTCTCATACACTCATAAACCTCACTTGGCCGAGCGCTCTCTCTACCTCTATCTTCCTCTATTTTCTTCTTCTTCTACTCCATTCTTCTCTTTTCTTTAATTTCGCTCGAGGACGAGCAAAATTTTAAGTTTCGTGTTAGAAAAGCAGAGCTTTTTTTCTTTCCATTACCATTCATGGCACCCAAGGTTGGAGAATCCTCTAGAAAGAGGAAAGGAAAAGCAGTAGCCACCCCCTCTAAATCTTAGGAGATGGAGAGATTCATCACCAAAGCCCACCAAGTCCACATCTATGAAGTAATGGCAGAGAAGAAAGTGATGCCTGAGGTCCCTTTCAAGCTGAAGAAGAATGTGTATCCGGAAATCCGAAGAGAGATCCGGAGAAGACGTTGGAAAGTCCTAACCAATCCCATTCAAGATGTTGGGATTCTACTGGTGCAAGAGTTCTATGCTAATGCATGGGTTACTAAAAACCATGACACTAGTGTGAACCCAAATCCAAAAAATTAGAGCACCATGGTCTGAGGGAGAATCTTATATTTCAGCCCGGAAAGTGTAAGTTTGGCATTCAACTTGCCTCTGATGCAAGGAGATCCTCATCCTTACACTAGAAGAGTCAACTTTGATAAGAGATTGGATCAAGTACTCTCAGATAATTTGTGTAGAAGGAGCAGTGATGACTGATGTGCATAAACTTGATATGCTAAGATTTAGGAAATTGCACGATCGGCAAAATTCCTTCCGGCAAGTGCACCGGTTATCGTCAAGTAAAAACTCACAATAGAGTGAGGTCGAATCCCACAAGGATTGGTTGAGTGAGCAATTCGGATTAGAAGTATGTTCTAGTTGAGCGGAATCAAGATTTAGATGAGAATTGCGGAATGTAAAATTGCATGAATTAAAGAGCGAGAAGCTAAATTGCTGAAATTAAAAGGGATGGGGGTGATTGCATGAATTTAATTGCAGAATGTAAAGAGAAAGTGGTAAATCAGGAATGGGGAGTTCATTGGGTGTTAGGAGATATTGAGATCTCCGAATCAAAACAACTTTTATCCCTTCCTCAACCAATGCATTCATTGAATTTTGCTTGGCAATCTTATATGATTGGATCCCAATCCCTTGGCTCACCAATTCTCTCTAAAAACAAACAAATTCCCAATCCCTTGGTTTAAATGTTCATAAGAAGAGATGATGCTCGATCACTGATTATACCACACAGTTTCATGAACCACAATTTGGTAGGATTACATGTCACAATATCCATCCAAACCCCAATCCAATTCACTGTGAGAAAGCTTCTCTAGCATGAATCCTCCATTCCTTTCCCAAGGTTCCGAAGGAATCCAATTATGGGTAGTTTCTTTCCCAAGACAACTACCCAATGGAATTAGATCGAGAAGCTTTCTAACAAAATTCAAGAGAAAAGATTGAAGAAGAAGATAAAACTATTATTGATTCATTGAATTACAATAGAGCTCCCTAACCCAATGAAAGGGGTTTAGTGAGTCATCGCTTTGAATTCAATTACAAAACTAAAAGAAAATGATCCAAAGTTCTCCGTGTAAAAAGTTCCAACTAACTTAAATTCTATCCTATTTATACACTTTCTAAATTGAGCTTCTGTTGTGTTTCTTGGGCTTTGAGGCCTTTCCCTGATTTCCTTTTGCTTTGGGTTTATGGTCCATAATCCTGATGAGGCTGTGATCCAATTCTGTAACATTCATTGAGCAAACTTAGTGATAAACAAGTAATGACACAAGACTCAACAAATTGAAGCTCCAGACTCATCAATTCTTCAGGCCCAATCCCATAAACCATGATATTCAATTGGGTTTCATACCATAATACGTTTAAGTTAATGTTTGTGCTCAAATGCTAACTTAAACTTCAATATATTTGGCCCAGAAACTCCTTTCAAAAAGTGGCGTTTAAGTTGAAATTTAAGTTTCAGTTTAAGGTTAAACTGAAACTTAAACGTGGAAATGGAAGAAAGCAACCCAGGAGTGTGAAATGTCGAACACGTTTAAGCTTCAGTTTAAGGTTAAACTGAAGCTTAAACGTGGAAATGAAGAAAGCAACCCTGGAGGAGCACTTGGGTCGAACACGTTTAAGCTTCAGTTTAAGGTTAAACTGAAGCTTAAACGTGGAAATGAGAAAGCAACCCTGGAGGAAAGAAATAGTCGAACACGTTTAAGCTCCAGTTTAAGGTTAAACTGGAGCTTAAACGTGGAAATGCTCCTGGTGCCTTTCTTACTTCTGGCGTTTAACCTCCAGTTTAAGGTTAAACTGGAGGTTAAACGTGGAAATGCTTCCTGGTGAGAAATTGTGTCGAACACGTTTAAGCTCCAGTTTAAGGTTAAACTGGAGCTTAAACGTGGAAATGCTCCCTTGGTGAAATTCTCATTCTGGCGTTTAACTTCCAGTTTAAGGTTAAACTGGAGGTTAAACGCCAGTTCCAGCATTTCTTAGCCTTCATGATTCTGGCATTTAAGCTCCAGTTTAGGCTTAAACTGGAACTTAAACGCCATTTCCAGCATTATATGGCTTGGTAGTTTAAGTTCCAGTTTAAGCTTAAACTGGAACTTAAACTCCACATGTGATATTCAAGCTTCCTTTATTGATTTTGTTGCTTCCTTGCCTAGCCTCTTCTTCCCTGAAATCATCCAAACAATTGCATCAAAGTCTTGCAAAATTTCATGAGAAATCTTCCATTCATAGCATTCAAGTAATATAACTAAAAACTCATGGAATTTGCATCAAAATCATACTGTTTGGATGGTTCATTGCTTTGTTATTTATTTAACCATTCTTGGTTACTTTAAGCTCAAGAAAATGCATAAAACAACTAAAACTAACAGAAAAATGCTAGTGAAACTAGCCTAAGATGCCTTGGCATCATAACACCAAACTTAATACTTGCTTGTCCCTAAGCAAGTCCTGAGTTATTTGAGAAGAAAGTATGAAACAGAAAGCAATTACATTGGCTATATTAGCAAGCATTTGAAGTTCATCAAAAGGGTTTTATGCAGAAAGTTGCAGCATCACTTTTTCATTCTTATCAGGTAAGATTATCACTTTTTCATTGCATCCATCAAACACTGCTATGGCCTCTTGTTATTCTTATGTCCTTGGCACTTTTCTCTTCTTTGTTTTTTTCTTTTCTGTTTCTTAGAGCTCCCTTGCTCCTTGTTTGCTTAGTGTCATGTGTTGCACAAGCCTTTGGCATTTTCTTTTTCTTATCAGTGCACTACACATATCCACTCCAGGCATTTTAGTTCACATTTCTTCTTGAGACATTGGTGCCCAGCACCTCTTTGTGTGACTAAATGTTTTGTATTTAGGTTGCTCTTGATAATGGACTTTTGGTTGATAATCTCGGGTTAGTTAACCCAAGTTACCAAGTGTTGAAACACTCCTCAGAACCTATTCATCCAAGCATATCCTTAATACATAAACACCACAGGCATTTGTCTCAGAAGTTCAAACCATTGGTGCCTAGCTTATTTTCTCAATTTTTTTGCTTTTTGGTTGCCCTTTTTCAGTGGCTTTTTCTTCTTCTTTTTCTTTCTTTTTCATGGCCAAAGACATTTATTCATCAAGATCCATAGACAGTTTTCAATTTCTACACAAAAAATGATAATTCTACACTCTATTTCCAGTGATCTGCCTAAACAATCAAGCATGCATACCACCACTTAATTCTACTTGATTTGTCACTAATTGAGCCAAGTTACTTTTGTTCAAACTTTTCTTTTATTTTTGGAAACAGAACAAGCATGGCAAGCATTTGTTTAAGAAGGTGAAGTTATATCCAAACATCTAGGCATTCACTTTATTCAAAGCAATAAACAGACAAACATACTAGAAACTTCACATTCCAGAAAGATTCAACAATTACAGTTTAAACCAGAACCAGCATGCTTTTGTTTGCCCTTTTTAAAGAATTGTCAAGGAACAACACCACCTTGTGAAATTCCTTGTTTTCTCTTTGTTGCCAGGAAACAATTTAATTTCTCCTTCTTCTCCTAGTTGTTGCTTCATGTTTTTTTTTTTTTTAAGATCCTTGTTTCCTTTCCTGCAAAGAGTGATGAAGTTGCTTGCTTCTCAAGCACTTGAGTGGTTAGCTCAACTATGTATGGGCAAGTGTCTGAGTCTTAAGTTGGTGTGTGAACACCAAACTTAGTCTCCTACTTACTCCTCTGCTCTTTGAGTCCTTGAATTCTCCTTGGAATGAAGTTGCTGCTAAGGATTTTAAGCATTCCTGTGATTGCTTAGAATGGTTGTTCCTTTCATATAATTCAAAGGTTGTTGTGTTCAGTTGATCTGTGTGGTGGAACACCAAACTTAGAGTCACACATTCCCCTTTGAATTATTGATCCACGAATTCATTGTTTGGTGTGAAACACCAAACTTAATTCTTTGCAATGCACAGAAACTACTTCACCTTTTTATTGAAACAAATAAAAGAAACAGCAAGGGAGTATTACCTCAGGTTGGGTTGCCTCCCAACAAGCGCTTCTTTAACGTCATTAGCTTGACGGTTGCCCCTTGTTAGGGTGGATTGTAGTGCTTGATGTCCTCTCCTCTCACTATGAAAACGTCCCCATTTGATTCCTTCATGATTTCCAAATGTTCCATAGAAAGAACTTTCCTGATTGTGAACACTTGAGGGAGCTAGGAAGGAATGGTTTTGAGGCCAGGTGGGATTGGCAGATAATGACTTGATATCACTTTATCTCCCGGAGAGAAACCTTCAGTGGGAATTTTCTTGTTTCTCCACCCTCTTGGCAATTTCTTTACAATTCTTCCCTTTCTCTTGAGGATTTCTTCATTGACCCTTATGCCAGGAGGATCCTTCTGATCTGTTTCTATTGATTCTTGTGGCTTTAACTCTTGCAATTCTTGTTTGCCTTCCAAGGACTGTTTCAGAGTTTCAGCTGCTGGATTGCTTTCCTCCAAACACAGATGGCTACTATCATCCTTAGGCTTTTCAGGTTCTGGTTCAGGCTCAGATGCAGGTTTGAAAACATTGAAAATGAGCTGTTCATCATGTATTCTCAAAATTAGCTCTCCTTGTTCTACATCTATGAGCGCTCTAGCAGTGGCTAGAAATGGCCTTCCCAGAATGATAGGGTGTAGGTAGCTTTCCTCCATGTCCATAATGACAAAGTCTGCGGGGAAGAAATAATTTCCCACTTTCACCAGCACATTCTCAACTACCCCTTCAGCTTGCTTCTGAGTTTTGTCAGCCAGTTGTATGATTACATCAGTGGATCTCACCTCATTCAGTTGTAGCCTCTTCATAAGAGTCAGAGGCATCACATTTATGCTAGCTCCTAGATCACAGAATCCTTTGTCAATTTTTGTTTCCCCTATGATGCAGGGGATATGAAAACTTCCTGGGTCTGTTTTCTTAGAGACTATGTCCTTCTTGATGAGGGCACTGCATTCTTTATTCATTATTACAGTTTGTCCTCCCTTCAAAACTCTTTTCTTGCTCAGCAATTCCTTTAAATACTTGATATGTGTAGGCATCTGCTGGAGAATCTCAAGGAAGGGAATATTGATATGGAGAGACTTAAATGTCTCTAAAAACCTTGAATAGGTTTTCCCTTTTTCACCTCCTCCTAACCTCTGAGGAAATGGTGCTTTTGGTTGGTATGTTTCCAGCATGCCTTTTTGCAGTTCCTTGGCTTGCTCAGTTTCACTTTCCTGCTTAGCTTCTTCCACACCTTCCTTCAAGATTTCTGGCTCCTGTTCTGAGGGTCTGATTCCTTCTTCTTCTGAGACTTCCTTCAATATGGTGATGGCCTTGCATTCTTCCCATCTCACTCCCTTTTGTTCCCCTTTAGGATTCTTTTCTGTGTCACTAGGGAACACTGCAGTTGACTTGGGGGCCTGTTGAGATAGCTCTCCTACTTGAGACTCCATCCTCTTGAGTTTTTCACCATGGTTCCTTAAGGTAGATCTCACATCATCCCTAAAGCTTTTCAACTCACTTATGTCCTGACCCATGTTTGCCAGCATTCCTTCTATCCTGTTTAATTGATCTTGAATTTGTTGGTTCGGATTAGGTTGGGTAGGTTGATTATTTTGGCCATGATATGATGGTTGGGAGTAAGTGTTTTGTGTGGCTTGGTATGATCTTTGGTTGGAGTTTTGGTATGTGGACTTGTTATGTTGGTTTTGCTGGTTTCCCCACCCAAAGTTTGGGTGGTTTTTCCAGCCTGGGTTGTAAGTGTTGGAATGTGGATCATATGGTTGCCTTTGTTGATTTCCTACATAATTGGCCTCTTCCCAATCACCTCTTTCAGTGCTTACTTCCTCTTGATCTTGTGTGTGTATTGCAGCCACTTGCTTTGTTTCTAATTTCCTGGTGAGCTCTGCTAGTTGCTTGGCAAACACCTTGTTTTGGGCTAAAATTGTATCAACATGGTTCAGCTCCATGACTCCCTTAGTGTTGTGTCTCTCTGAAGCATAGTAGTACTCATTCTCAGCCACTGTCTCAATCACTTCAATGGCTTCTTCCACAGTCTTTTTCCTGTTCAATGAACCTCCTGATGAATGGTCTACAGCCTTCCTTGATTCATAAGAAAGTCCATCATAGAAAATATGCAATTGCACCCAGTCATGGAACATGTCTGGTGGGCATTTCCTTGTCAAATCCCTGAATCTCTCCCATGCCTCGTAGAGAGTTTCACCATCTTGTTGTCTAAAAGTCTGAACCTCAGATCGAAGCCTATTGACCTTTTGTGGGGGGTAGAAACGTGCCAGAAACTTGCTTTCCACCTCATCCCAGGTTGTTAGGCTCCCCTTTGGGAATGATTCCAGCCACTTAGCTGCCTTGTCCCTAAGTGAAAATGGGAACAAGAGCAGTTTATAGGTATCTTCCTGGACTCCATTGGACTTCACAGTGTCACAAATTCTCAGGAATTTTGTGAGATGTTGGTTTGGATCTTCATTAGCACTCCCACCAAATGAACAATGATCCTCCACAAGTGATATTAGCTGTGGTTTGAGTTCAAAATTGTTGGCCTGAATGGGTGGTTTCTGAATGCTGCTACCACAATTCCTAGAGGTTGGGTTTATGTATGAACCAAGAACCCTCCTCTCAGGAATGGCATTGTTTCCATCAGCCCTCTCATGGTTGTGAACTTCTCTATCCATGTTGAGATCTAAAGCTTCCTCAAAATTGTCCTCAGATTCTCCTTCAGATTCCTCTTCTCTCAGTACTCTCTTCCCTCTTGCTTCCCTTCTAAGTCTATGAAGGGTCCTCTCTGGTTCGGTATATGGAGGAGTTGATGTCTCTCATCTCCTACCTGTCGTACAAGAACACAGCCCAGGCACCAAACAAGTGAAATACTCTTGGTTAATGGAAGAGTATGGTTAGAGCAGTTGAGGGATTAATTCAAATAGTTAGTGAGTCAGTGAGTTAGTTGCTTGAATTTAAAGGCATAAAGAAAGAGAACAAGTAACAGAGTGCAGAAGTTAAAATTCAACAAGTAACTTGAACTAAATTATCAAAACAAAAAAATATGCTCAATCTAGTTAACTTCCAATTTGAGAATTGTCAATCGAAAACCAATCCCTGGCAACGGCGCCATAAACTTGATGTGCATAAACTTGATATGCTAAGATTTAGGAAATTGCACGATCGGCAAAATTCCTTCCGGCAAGTGCACCGGTTATCGTCAAGTAAAAACTCACAATAGAGTGAGGTCGAATCCCACAAGGATTGGTTGAGTGAGCAATTCGGATTAGAAGTATGTTCTAGTTGAGCGGAATCAAGATTTAGATGAGAATTGCGGAATGTAAAATTGCATGAATTAAAGAGCGAGAAGCTAAATTGCTGAAATTAAAAGGGATGGGGGTGATTGCATGAATTTAATTGCAGAATGTAAAGAGAAAGTGGTAAATCAGGAATGGGGAGTTCATTGGGTGTTAGGAGATATTGAGATCTCCGAATCAAAACAACTTTTATCCCTTCCTCAACCAATGCATTCATTGAATTTTGCTTGGCAATCTTATATGATTGGATCCCAATCCCTTGGCTCACCAATTCTCTCTAAAAACAAACAAATTCCCAATCCCTTGGTTTAAATGTTCATAAGAAGAGATGATGCTCGATCACTGATTATACCACACAGTTTCATGAACCACAATTTGGTAGGATTACATGTCACAATATCCATCCAAACCCCAATCCAATTCACTGTGAGAAAGCTTCTCTAGCATGAATCCTCCATTCCTTTCCCAAGGTTCCGAAGGATTCCAATTATGGGTAGTTTCTTTCCCAAGACAACTACCCAATGGAATTAGATCGAGAAGCTTTCTAACAAAATTCAAGAGAAAAGATTGAAGAAGAAGATAAAACTATTATTGATTCATTGAATTACAATAGAGCTCCCTAACCCAATGAAAGGGGTTTAGTGAGTCATCGCTCTGAATTCAATTACAAAACTAAAAGAAAATGATCCAAAGTTCTCCGTGTAAAAAGTTCCAACTAACTTAAATTCTATCCTATTTATACACTTTCTAAATTGAGCTTCTGTTGTGTTTCTTGGGCTTTGAGGCCTTTCCCTGATTTCCTTTTGCTTTGGGTTTATGGTCCATAATCCTGATGAGGCTGTGATCCAATTCTGTAACATTCATTGAGCAAACTTAGTGATAAACAAGTAATGACACAAGACTCAACAAATTGAAGCTCCAGACTCATCAATTCTTCAGGCCCAATCCCATAAACCATGATATTCAATTGGGTTTCATACCATAATACATTTAAGTTAATGTTTGTGCTCAAATGCTAACTTAAACTTCAATATATTTGGCCCAGAAACTCCTTTCAAAAAGTGGCGTTTAAGTTGAAATTTAAGTTTCAGTTTAAGATTAAACTGAAACTTAAACGTGGAAATGGAAGAAAGCAACCCAGGAGTGTGAAATGTCGAACACGTTTAAGCTTCAGTTTAAGGTTAAACTGAAGCTTAAACGTGGAAATGAAGAAAGCAACCCTGGAGGAGCACTTGGGTCGAACACGTTTAAGCTTCAGTTTAAGGTTAAACTGAAGCTTAAACGTGGAAATGAGAAAGCAACCCTGGAGGAAAGAAATAGTCGAACACGTTTAAGCTCCAGTTTAAGGTTAAACTGGAGCTTAAACGTGGAAATGCTCCTGGTGCCTTTCTTACTTCTGGCGTTTAACCTCCAGTTTAAGGTTAAACTGGAGGTTAAACGTGGAAATGCTTCCTGGTGAGAAATTGTGTCGAACACGTTTAAGCTCCAGTTTAAGGTTAAACTGGAGCTTAAACGTGGAAATGCTCCCTTGGTGAAATTCTCATTCTGGCGTTTAACTTCCAGTTTAAGGTTAAACTGGAGGTTAAACGCCAGTTCCAGCATTTCTTAGCTTTCATGATTCTGGCGTTTAAGCTCCAGTTTAGGCTTAAACTGGAACTTAAACGCCATTTCCAGCATTATATGGCTTGGTAGTTTAAGTTCCAGTTTAAGCTTAAACTGGAACTTAAACTCCACATGTGATATTCAAGCTTCCTTTATTGATTTTGTTGCTTCCTTGCCTAGCCTCTTCTTCCCTGAAATCATCCAAACAATTGCATCAAAGTCTTGCAAAATTTCATGAGAAATCTTCCATTCATAGCATTCAAGTAATATAACTAAAAACTCATGGAATTTTCATCAAAATCATACTGTTTGGATGGTTCATTGCTTTGTTATTTATTTAACCATTCTTGGTTACTTTAAGCTCAAGAAAATGCATAAAACAACTAAAACTAACAGAAAAATGCTAGTGAAACTAGCCTAAGATGCCTTGGCATCAATGACTTGCATCATCTACCCTTATTTCTTGCATAAAGAAGACCATTAAGGAGCATAAATCTCATTTGATCAGTACAATTCATGCATTATTTGATGAATATTATGGTACACCACTTTGAGATGAGTTGTGCTGAATTTCAGGTGAGAAAAGCATCAAAAATTGGGTAGAAGAGAAACAAGAAGCTGGGCGTGTGAAACTGGCGTGACACTTGAAGCAAACGCCACAAAAACGCACTGGCGTGGCACGCCAGGAGCTGGGCGTGGCACGCCAGTACTAAAGACCAGAGAAGAAATTCAAAGCATGCATATGGGCGTGGCACGCCAGAGACTGGGCGTGGCATGCTGATACAAAATTCCAGAGAGCTACAATAGAGGACACAAAAGGGGCGTGGCACGCTAAGCTGGGCGTGGCACACCTGACTCATCAACCACTATGGGCGTGCCACTTGAGCAAAGGGGCATGGCACGCCAACTCTCCATCCCAAGAAGAACCTTCACTATGGCGTGCTACTTGGTGTCGAAGGCGTGGCACGCCAACTCCAAGAAGTCACTTAGGCGTGCCACTTAAGAACTCAGGCGTGGCACGCCAAGCTTGAAGAGTTCACAAACCCATGGGCGTGCCACTTGAGCAGCATGGCGTGGCACGTTGGTATAACAATCCAGAGAAGGAGCTGAAGGTAATTGAAGACTGGGCGTGCCACTTGAGCAACTAGGCGTGGCACGCCAATGCAGAAAGGACCAAAAGCAAGGACTGGGCGTGCCACTTAGTATCGAAGGCGTGGCACGCCAACCTTGGCATTTCACTATGGCGTGCCACTTGAAGACTGAGGCGTGGCACGCCAACCATTAGAACCAAGACAAGATCATGGGCGTGGCACGCCAGCCTTTAGGCGTGGCACGCTGGTTTAAGTTTCCAGAGAGGATGAAGGAGGCCAATTACATGGGGCGTGCCACTTGGTATCGAAGGCGTATCACGCCATTCACTATTCTTCATTTAGGCGTGCCACTTGATTAGCCAGGTGTGGCACGCCAGTGTCATTCAGAACAGAAGCATTGGGGCGTGCCACTTGAGCTCGTGGCGTGGCACGCCAAACAGAGCAATCACTCACTCACATGAGGGGCGTGGCACACCAGACCCTAGGCGTGCCATGCTAGTTCAACTTTCCAGAGAAGCCTAGCCAAGCATAAAGCAAGGGCGTGGCACGCCAGACCTTGGGCGTGGCACGCCAGTACAAGTTTCCAGAGGCAAAGAAAAGTGAGAAAGGCAAGGGGCGTGCCACTTGAGCTCGAAGGCGTGGCACGCCAACACAAGAAATCCACTACGGCGTGCCACTTGAGTTCGAAGGCGTGGCACACCAAGGTTGAGAGAGGGATGAGCATGCCACTTGAAGGAGTAGGCGTGTGGTGCATTCTTTTTAACCACAGATTAACCGGCAAGTGCACCGGGTCGTACCAAGTAATACCTTACGTGAGTAAGGGTCGATCCCACGAGAATTGATGGATTAAGCAACAATAGTATTTGATAGGATTAGTTAGACAAACAGAAAATAGCGTTTGGAAGTTCAAAAGCATTAAAAAGTAAATTTAAAGTTGAAGACAGACAGGTGAATAGATGAGGAATAAAATATGAAGAAACAGTTAAGGTTTCAGAGTTTTCTTTTTTCCGGATTGACTTTTCCTATTATTTTATTTTAATCATGTAAGATCTAATTTATGGCAACTATATGCGACTAGACCCTAATTCTTTAGACCTTTATAGTCTCCTCTAAAATTCATCAACAGCCAATTCCTTGGTCAATTAATTCCAATTAGGGGGTGAAGTTCAATTCTAGTTATATGCCACAGAAATCATAATTACCTAAACATGAAAGGATTATATGTCATGTATCCTATTGAATCCAGATAAATTAGAAATTTAGGAGAATATTGTTTCAAGCTTTTGTTCAAGTAAAGAGCTTTTCCAAGTTATACAAAAACGCATTTAGAAAGAGGGTCATACTTCCGTTCCACCCAAATTCATAAATAAAGAAGGAAAACAATTCTTAAATATAAATCCATACATAAATTAAAATAGAAAAAATAATAAAATCAATCCATACAAATAGATAGAGCTCCTAACCTTAACAATGGAGGTTTAGTTGCTCATGGTAAAAAGAAAATAAGGATTCAGGTAAAATGTACTCCGTTTCAATCTGATGGATCTGAATCCCCTTTTATAACTAATCCTAATAATTTAAAAATCAAATTTCTAGAATTAAAATTAAAATAATATCTTTTCCTATTTAAAAATCAAATTTAAATTTAAATTCGAATTAATTAACAAGTCTTCAACTGATAGGTGGGGACCACTTGATTTGTGCATTCTGTAGCTTCTAATCTGTGTTTTTTGGGTTGGAAACTGGGTCAAAACAGCCCAGAAATCACCCCCAACGTCTTTCTGCATTTTTTGCACGTTGCGCATGTCACGCATACGCGTCGGTCACACGCACGCGTCAATGGTCTTTTTCCGCAAGTCACGCATATGCGTCGGTCACGCGGACGCGTCGCTCCTCGCTGCCATCTCGTTTGATTCTTGTGCTACAGAAACTCCACAAATCCAGCCGAATGCTACCTAAAATAAACAGTATTGCACAAAACTCAAAATAGCATCCATAGTGGCTAAAATATAATTAATTCTTAATTAAACTCAACAAATTTCATGCAAATTTACTAGGAAAAAATAGGAAAGATGCTCACGCATCACAACACCAAACTTGAATTGTTGCTTGTCCTCAAGCAACCAAAACAAATATAAGCTTAGGATGTGAATTTGCATGCGAATGAGAGTTCGATTAAGCTCGTGTCTCTTCTTATAGTGGGGTTTACAACTGCAATCCTGAATAGTTTTGGCATCTCACTTTATCCTTTGAAGTTCAAAATGATTGGCATCCATAGGAACTCAGAATTCAGATAGTGTTACTGATTCTGTTAGTTCAGTATGTTGATTCTTGAAGACAGCTACTTTATGAGTCTTGGCTGTGACCCTAAGCATTTTGTTTTCCAGTATTACCACCGGATACATAAATCCCACAGACACATAACTGGGTGAACCTTTTAAGATTGTGACTCAGCTTTGCTAGAGTCCCCAATTAGAGGTGCCCAGAGTTCTTAAGCACACTCTTTTTACTTTGGATCACGACTTTAACCGCTCAGTCTCAAGCTTTTCACTTGACACCTTCACGCCACAAGCACATGGTTAGGGACAGCTTGATTTAGCCGCTTAGGCCAGGATTTTATTCCTTTGGGCCCTCCTATCCATTAATGCTCAAAGCCTTGGATCCTTTTTACCCTTTTCCTTTAAGTTTGAAGGGTTATTGGCCTTTTCTGCTTGCTTTTCTCTCCTTTTTGTTTCTATAAATTTTTTTTTTGCAAGCTTCGTGTTTTTCACTGCTTTTTCTTGCTTTAAGAATCAATTTTATGATTTTTCAGGTTATCAATAACATTTCTCTTTTTTCATCATTCTTTCAAGAGCTAACAATTTTAACATTCATAAACTTCACTATCAAAAATATGCACTGTTCAAGCATTCATTCAAAATCACAGAAAATACCACCACATCTAAGTAAGTGAGACTACTTAAAAATTAAACTCAAATTCTCATGCACTACATCTGTTCTTCTTTCTTTTTGATTTCAAGCTTAGTGGGCAATACATGAGACATCTTTCAAAATTAAAGCACTTAACAAAAAAATTAAACTATAACCTATGAATCTACTAATAAAGGATCATGCAGCAAACAAAGCAAAATAGCAGAAAATCAGAACATACATAATAAAAGCGGGAGGGAATAAAAATGAAAGGAACTCAACCACCTCAGCTATCTGAGCGGTCATTTTATTCTTCAGGTTGTGCTCCTCAGTGAAGATGATTCGCTTCCCTTTTGGTGCCATCGGAGTAGACAGAAAATCCTTAAGCGAAGCGTTAAACAACGAATAATTGTTAATAACTATCAATCCCCGGTAACGGCACCAAAAACTTGGTGCATTATTTTTAACCACAGATTAACCGGCAAGTGCACCGGGTCGTACCAAGTAATACCTTACATGAGTAAGGGTCGATCCCACGAGGATTGATGGATTAAGCAACAATAGTATTTGATAGGATTAGTTAGACAAACAGAAAATAGCGTTCAGAAGTTCAAAAGCATTAAAAAGTAAATTTAAAGTTGAAGAGAGACAGGTGAATAGGTGAGGAAGAAAATATTAAGAAACAGTTAAGGTTTTAGAGTTATCTATTTTCCGGATTGACTTTTCTTATTATTTTATTTTAATCATGTATGATCTAATTTATGGCAACTATATGTGACTAGACCCTAATTCCTTAGACCTTTCTAGTCTCCTCTAAAATTCATCAACAGCCAATTCCTTGGTCAATTAATTCCAATTAGGGGGTGAAGTTCAATTCTAGTTATAAGCCACAGAAATCCTAATTACCCAAACATAAAAGGATTATACGTCACGTATCCTATTAAATCCAGATAAATTAGAAATTTAGGAGAACATGTTTTTAAGCTGTTGTTCAAGTAAAGAGCTTTTCCAAGTTATACAAGAACGCATTTAGAGAGGGAGTCATACTTCCGTTCCACCCAAATTTATAAAATAAAGAACGAAAACAATTCATAAATATAAATCCATACATACATTAAAATAGAAAAAATAATAAAATCAATCCATACAAATAGACAGAGCTCCTAACTTTAACAATGGAGGTTTAGTTGCTCATGGTAAAGAGAAAATAAGGATTCAGGAAAAATGTACTCCGTTTCAATCTGATGGATCTGAATCCCCTTTTATAACTAATCCTAATAATTTAAAAATCAAATTTCTAGAATTAAAATTAAAATAATATCTTTTTCTATTTAAAAATCAAATTTGAATTTAAATTCAAATTAATTAACAAGTCTTCAGCTGATGGTGAGGACCACTTGATTTGTCCATTCTGCAGTTTCTAATCTGTGTTTTCTGGGCTGGAAATTGGGTCAAAACAGCCCAAAAATTGCCCCCAGCGTCTTTCTGTATTTTTTGCACGTTGCGCATGTCACGCGTATGCGTCGGTCATGCGCACGCGTCAATGGTATTTTTCCGCGAGTCACGCGTACGCGTCGGTCACTTGGACGCGTCGCTTCTCGCTGCCATCTCGTTTGATTCTTGTGCTGCTGAAACTCCATCAAATCCAACCGAATGCTACCTAAAATAAACAGTATTGCACAAAACTCAAAATAGCATCCATAGTGGCTAAAATATAATTAATTCTTAATTAAACTCAACAAATTACATGCAAATTTACTAGGAAAAAATAGGAAAGATGCTCCCGCATCAGCGTGGCACGCCAAGCTGGAAATGAAGGGCAAGTGACACGCTAGATAAGCACCAGCGACATGCTAGCTAAGAAGTCATGCTTATTGAGTGTTTTCTTTTCCCTCCAAAATGTAATTTTCCTTTTTCACTTTTGAAATTCTTTTATTTTACTAGGAGTAGTATAAATACCACCAAGGAGTACTAAAGGAGGTGGTTAAGCAGTCAGTTTTAGATCCACTTTTACACTTCACTTTTGAGTACCTTTTGAGATATGAGTAGCTAACTTCCCTCTCGTTGAGAGAGGCAGCTCTGTTGTACTTGATGGATGAATGATAGTGAAATCCTTCTTCTCTTCATCTTCTCTTTGATTTGCTAGAAGGAATTTTGTTCTTCATTCTAGCATTCAATTATCTTGGAAAAGGGATTGAATGCAATTAGGTTTCATGGGAACCTTGGGAAAGGAAACATGAAACCACGCTTCAAATCCCTTCTCACACTAGAGTAGAATCTGGGTTTTGGTGTTTGGATATGTGACATATAATCCTCCCTCTACTTGTACCTATGATGGTATGTGGTATAATCAGGGACCAAGCATATCTTTCTTCATGAGCAATTAGACCAAGGAATCGGCTATTGATCAAGATCTGAGAGATTGAGTCACCAAGGGATTGAAGAGGATATAAGCTAGATTTGATCCAAAGAGACAACATCTCCCAATCTCAATGAATTTCCCCATTCTTATCTATCCATTTCTTATTAGCTTAATTTTACATTCAGCAATTCCCCATTCCCATTTACATTCAAGTCACTTATGATTCTGTCCTTTACTTTCTGCCATTTATATTTCTGTACTTTATTGCTTTTCTTTATATTTTAGTCATTTACATTTATGTCATTTACGATTCTGCACTCTACAATCCTATTGATCCGCTTGACTAATTCATCAATTGATTAAAACTGCTCGAATTTGCCAATCTCTGTGGATACGATGCCACTCCACTGTGGGTTATTACGACGATAATTTTGGTGCGTTGCCAAAAGGACTAATTCACCAATTTTGAATGGGGTGTGAATTCGACTCATCAAGTTTTATGGCGCCGTTGCCGGGGATTGGCTTAAATTTGACAGTGATTAAATCAATTGGAGAGCTAGATTAAGCAATTTAAATTCCTTGTTATTTTATCTTTTCAGCATTTTTTTATTTTTATTTGAGTTCTATCTCTTTCTTCTTTGATTATTTTTATCATTCGTATTTTTACTCTTCTAACTGTTTGATTAATTACACCATTCACACTAACATTCACTATAACAAGAGTAACTTCCTTATTCAATTTATTTCTTCTCTTGTTTTGCATTGCTGGTTGTATGACAGGTAGAAGAAGCGGTGCTTCAACTTCCTTTGATTCTGAACCTGAGAGGACCTTCCTTAGATTAAGGAGGGAAGCAAGAAGGAAAGGAGTCATTAGTGCTGAGGAAGAGGAAGAGTATTTTGAAACAAACATGGAGGAGAACATGGAGAACCACCATGAAGAAGAAGGTCACAATGCTAGAGGAGGCCCAGATGGGCAAGAGAGGAGAGTCTTAGGCTCCAACATCAACTCAAATCCAGGAAATTATGGCAGCAGCATCATAAAGCCAACAATTCATGCTAACAATTTTGAGCTGAAACCTCAGCTCATCACACTCGTTCAGAACAATTGCTCATAAGGAGGAAGTGCCCAAGAAGACCCTAATCAACATCTCAGCACATTCTTGAGGATATGTGATACTGTAAAGTCCAACGGAGTACACCCCGACATCTACAAACTACTCTTGTTCCCTTTCTCACTCAGAGATAAGGCAGCAAAGTGGTTGGAATCATTCTCCAAGGAAAGCCTAACTACATGGGAGGAGGTTGTGAACAGATTCTTTGCAAGATTTTACCCCCCACAAAGAATCATTAGGCTGAGGGCTGAGGTACAAACTTTCAGACAACAAGATGGAAAAACACTCTATGAGGCCTGGGAGAGATTCAAAGATCTGACAAGAAGATGCCCACCAGAAATGTTCAATGAATGGGTACAGCTACACATCTTTTATGAGGGACTATCCTATGAAGCAAAGAAGGCTGTGGATCATTCTTCAGGAGGCTCACTCAACAAGAAGAAAACCATTGAAGAGGCCATAGATGTCATTGAAATTGTAGCTAAAAATGAGTATTTCTATGCTTCAGAAAGGACTCAGAAAAAGGGAGTGCTAGAGCTCAACACTGTAGACGCTTTGTTAGCTCAGAACAAAGCAATTGCAGCTCAAATAGCAGCTCTAACAAAAAGGATGGAGGCTAACCAAGCCTCAGTTATTCAGGACCAAACTCCCCAACAAGAAGGGAATGCATGAAGAGAGGAACTTTTGCGTGGTCTAAAATTCAGAATAAATTCCTGTTGCAAGTATAGCTTCTAAACCAACAAAAGTCCTTTCTTACAAATGTTTTGGTTGTCACAAGTAACAAACCCCTTTTTAAATTGATAACCAAAGTATTTAAACCTCGGGTTGTCTTCTCAAGGAACTGCAGGGAGGTATGTTCTTATTATTGGTTATAAGTTTTGTAAATTGGGGTTTTGAAAGTAAGGAACAAGTAATTTAAATGACAAGTAAAATAAATAAATAAATGTAAAATAAACTCTTGGCAAGGTATGAGAACTTGGAAGTCCTATCCTAGTTATCCTTATTAATGGTGATTAGAATTGAGTTTTAATCCCACTTAGTTAACCTTTACTAAAGCAAAGGAAGGTCAAGTGACTAATTAGTTTGATCCTGAGGTCCTAGTCAATTCCTAAGAGAGGACTGGAGTTTATTGAAGCTCAATTCAATTAGCAAAAACAACAATTATCAATCACGTTGAGTTTGATAACTCAAGAGTTGCCAATTAATTAACCAAAACCAAGAGGAAAAAAATGCAAATTATTAATGTAAATAAAGGAAAGCAATCATAATTCTGAAATACCTCAAATTATATTAAATAGAAAATCAAATCTAAGCATGAATGGTTCATAAGCCAATTTGGCAACAGAAGTAATTAAAGAAAAGCATTAAAATATCTGAAAGTAAAAGGGAAATATAAAGTAAAGGAATGTTGAACCTGACAAGGAGTTGGAATACTAAATTGAAATAATAAGAAATCCTAATCCTAAAACCTAAGAGAGAGGAGAGAACCTCTCTCTCTAAAAACTACATCTAAACTATGAAAAGTGAATAATTGGAGATCTCCCTTTGAATGGATGCATTCCCCCACTTTATAACCTCTAATCTGTGCCTTCTAGACTTGGATCTAGGCCAAAAAGGGTTTCAGAAATTGTTGGGAGCGTTTTCTATAATTTCTGGTGCGTGGCGTCTGTCACGCGTCCGTGTGGGTCACGCGGTCACGTCATCTAGAGTTTTCCTTGTCACGCGTTCGCTTCGGGTCATGCGTCCGTGTCATCTGTGTTCTGCTCATGGCGCGCGTCCGCGTCAGTCACGCGTTCGCGTCACTGTCTTTTCGCATTGGTCACGCGGCCGCATCGTTCATGAGTTCGCGTCGCTGCCAATTTCTTCGAAAACTCCATTTTGTGCTTTCCTTCCATTTTTGTATGTTTCCTTTCCATCCTTTAAGTCATTCCTGCCTTAGAAGATCTGAAACTTCTCAACACACAAATCACGACATCGAATGGTAATAAAGGGTATTTAAAATAAATAATTGTAAAGCATAGGAAACATGTATTTCACATATATCACATAATAAGGAAGGGAAAGTAAAACCATGCAATTTACATGAATAAGTGAGTGAAGGATTGAATAAATCACCTAAATTGAGCACAATACATATCATAAAATATGTATTGTGCTCAATTTAAAGCACTTTTACAATTGAGATGGGTAAAAATATTTTTCAAACTTGCAAGACAATTAACAATTTAAGTAGAGATATATGGTGATGAGCTATTGAACCCTCACTGGATTTTGTGTTTACTCTCTAGTCACTCAGTGTTTATTGGGTTAATCACTCTATTCTTCTTTTTATCCTTACTTTCTATAACTTTGTTCTTCATCTAACCAATCAACAATTATAGAATACAGTCATACAAAACCCATGAGGTCTTTTTCAAGGTTCTAATGGGGCTAAGTTAAGGGTAAGGGTATATGTATAAGGCTAAGTGTGCTAATAAGTGAATCCTTGATTAGTCTAAGATCTCACCTAACATACATATTTTGTAATTCAAAGTCTCTTAACCTATTTTCCCAAATTTTCTCACTTTGTACTGCAAACTCATGCATTAACTTAAATTTTACCCCATGTGCATTGATTCTTTTTATTTTGCAGTTGGGAAATTTTTGTATCCCCTTAATTAAATACCGAAAATAATATATATATATATATTTTAATGCACATGGTAATTCAATTATTTTGATTTCACATGAGCATGCTTCCCAAATTTTTAATTTGAAACATCTTTATTCTTTTTTACTTTTCCACCTTTGTTTCTATCATCCATGTTCTCATAAAGTTCCCCACACTTAAACAACACACAATTTCTATCTTAAGCTAACCAAGGATTCAACTTGGGATTTTTTATTTTGTTTTTCTGCTTAAGGCTAGTAATGTGGTTCATAAAACAAGAGGGGATTAAAAAGCTCAAGGGGGCTAGCAAGGGTGATGTAAAAGGTAGGCTAATTTGGGATAAGTGAGGAAATATTTCAAGTAATAGCCTCAATCATTTCTTAGTATGTGTCTATATTCTATAATTGGACATATAGATTAAAATAAAGCAAAGAACATCAGAATAAAAAGAAGGGCGAAACACACAGGAAGAAATATTATGGTTTGAATGCAACCATACAATTAAGCTTAAAACTCACAGGCTGTGTGTTCTCTAGCTCAAAAATCGTATATCAGTTATACATGTCATGCAAGTAGAAATTAAGAGTTCCCATTATTCTCAATGTAAAATTTCTTGGGTGGCTTTAAAGTTTTAGTGTTTCTCCTTGATGATATGTTGTTAACTAACTAGCATGTTATGTTCTATGTACAAGGTGTGTGGATTGTTTTTGATTATGTTAAAGTCTCTAGTTTACTTCCTTTTTATTTTCAATTTAAATCAAACCATCATATGCTAAAAGGGTAAACTATACTAATTAATCCACATATTCTAAGTTTAGAATTGCAAACTAAACTAAATGGCTAAAATATGAACTAAAGTGCAAAATGCGGAAATAAAGTAAAAATACAGCAAAAGAACAATGTATAAATACTGAAAGATAAAAATAAAAATAAAGATAAAAATTCAGAAAAATAACCAAAATCAAATAAAAGAATCGGTAGTGGTTCACTAAAAAATGCGCCAGAGATGGCGACCTCCCCACACTTAAAATAAAGCATCGTCCTCAATGCTCACTCAAGTCGGGTGTGAAGGAGTGTCATCACTGGAAGGATGGGCTGCTGGAGTCTCAGTGGTGGCCTGAGGATCTGCAGACTGGATGAGGGTAGAAGGATCTGTTTGCTGTAGTGGAGGCTCTGACTGGATAGGAATCTCTACATCTGCGGCCTGAATCTGCTGTGGATCCTCCTGCTGTGGCGCAGCCTGCTCCGGTCCTATTTGTGCAGCCTGGGTGGGTGTCTCCTCCTCGTGATCGTCCTTCTCCACCTCAGATGTATCAGAAGGGGTGTCAGGCTCGGAGGGGATGTCGCCGCCGGAACGGATCATCAACTTAACCTGCTCATAGTGTCGCTTGTTGCGACGCTCCATACGGTCCAAGCAGGCGAAGAGTTGATGCACCAAATGGTAAATAGGCTCAGGAGCAGCTGGAGGTGCAGTGGGTGGGGCAGGTGCAGCAGCGGAAGAAGAGGGGGCAGCTGAAGGGGTGGCTGTCTCAGCAGAAGCAGTAAGGAATGGAGGTCTGTAGCCTAAAGCCAGAAAGTTCCTACTGTGAGGGATGATCTTCTTGCAGTCCGCAGCAGGTGGCTTCTCATCAGCATCCTCCCAAGGCACGTCAGCTCGATGGCCTAGCTGGGTGACCAGATAAGGGAAGGGGAGGGTGCCTCTGACATGGACCCTGGCCATATAGTGCCGGATGAATCGTGGTAGGTACAGGTCCTTACCCTCCATCACACACTATAGGAGGGTGATCATAGGAGCAGGCAGCTCCGTCTCATGAGTGCTCGGCATGATAAAGTTACTCAGGATCTGGTGCCAGAGCCGAGCCTCATCATTCAAGTATATCCGCTTGATTCCTTTAGGCATGGTAGTGTTCTTACCCATGACCCATGGGACAGTAGGGTCAAGGGCTATCCTTTCCTTGACAGCATCCCAGTCAAATCTCAGAAAGCGCATGTCCTCTTCAGCCTTTTGGTAACCGTCAGGCTAATCTGACTTAGGCTGAAGGCGCAGAATATCCTCAATGGCCCCTTCAGTGACCAGTATCTGTTTCCCTCTGAGGTACACTGCTTCCAGGGAAGTCTTGAAATAATTGCAGTAAAACTCTCTTACCCAGGAAGCATTGACCTTAGTCAAATTTCTCTCCAAGAAGGACCATCCTCTTTGTTTGATCTGATCGGAGGTGTACTGCTGTAGTTCTTCTAGAATTTTCAAAGTCCTCTCTAGGTACAGATTTCTGGAGATAGCAAACACTGGATACTTCAGCTCACAGTATCAGTTTTCAAACTTAATTGGATCATTGGCAGGGAGGAGCTGGTCAGCCTTCTCCGGTGGGGTAAAGTGATTTTCCCGCTAGGAGTCATCATGCATAAGCTCCAGGAGAGACATAGAGGATTCACCTCTTTTCCGTTTGCCAGTTGTTGCCTTTCCTTTTCCCTTTCTTTGAGGGTCAGACATCCTGAAAAATAGAATTCTAGGATATAATAGCAGCAGGAAAACAAGTAGGCAAATAACAAGATAAGCACAAAGTGGCAAAGGAGCAGTAGAATTATGAAATGAGTTGAAGAAATGTATATTTTGGATTGCTTCGGAGGTAAAAATCTGAGATGAGAAATCACAATCCAAAATAATTTGTGAGTGGAATACTTTTTATTTAGGAGCAACAATAATCATGCCATGAGTTAAAAATTGAAAGAGTTAGTCAAAAAGCAGAGGGGAAAGTTAGAAAGTTAAAAGTGGTAAAACTTGAAAAAGAGGTTAGAAAGCGAAAATCAGTGAGTTAGTAAAAAGAAAATCAGAGTAAATAGCATGATGATTGTTTCTAAGTAACAAGAATTTCATAATTTTCATATTCAAGCAAGGAAATCAGGTTGTTAATGATTCTATAGATATAAAAAATAGCAAAAATTGAAATCTAATCATCAATAATGCGATTTATTAACCGAGAAAACAAAAGGAATAAGAATGCTGGCCCGTGCATTCTTGAATTGGGTTGGGAAGAGCTAAGGAATGCAAAACTGAAAAAGCCAAAACTAATACATGAATGAGAATCAAAATGATTTACAGACAATTGGGCAACATTTCGGCTAAAAATGGATGTTCCCGGGTGATAAACAGCAAGCAGAAGAGTTCATAAAAATTAAAACAAATCTGTAAATAGACATAAATAATATGAACATGAAAGAGCAGTCGCAATAGCAGCATGAACAGTAAGAACATCACATGAACAGTACTAATATCACAGCAACAGCAGAATTACAAAAATTGGAAAACAAGTAGCAAGAACAGCGCAATGAATTAGGCCTAAATTCACTAACCACATCCTAGCTACCTAACCACCTAGGATCCACTACAACATACATCTGTAACTATCCTAAATTTAAACATAAATTGAAAAATATGCAAACAATTTTGAAAGAAAGAAAGGTGGCGTTCGGCGGAACTTGGTAGGCATATGAACGAAGCTAGGAGACTGGGAGATGGCGGGGGTGTGGTTGCAGTGGTGCTGGGAGAGGGCACGGTGGCGTAGGGTGGCGCGGCGGCGAACCTTGGTGGCGGCAGGGATGGTTTTGTGGTGTTGGGTTAGGGCTGGGGTACATGGAGGGGAGGTTAATGGGGAAGGAAGGGAGGCGGGTGGGCGTTGGTGGTAGGAGGAGCGGCGGTGAGGGCGCGGTGGGGGACGGCTGGCCGCCGAGGGGGCAGTGGTGGTGGAGGGAAGAAGAGAAGATAAAGAGAAGAAAGAGAGGGAAGGAAGAAGGGGGGATGGCGTCGCGGTCGTGGCTGGGTGGTCTAGGGTGGAGTGGCGGGTGGAGGTGGTTGGCTGGGAGTGGTGGTGGTTGGAGGGTGGGTTGCAGAGGAGAAAGGAAGAAGAAAGGGAATGGGGGCGCGACGGGTAGGGTTTTGCGTCACTGGGAGTTAGTAAATTTGAATCCACGCGAACGCGTGGGGCATGCGATCGCGTGGCTAGGGTGGACGGGGGGGTTGACGCGATCACGTTAGTGACGCGATCGCATAGAATGGGTAAAAAGATGCATGACACGGTCGCGTGAGGCATGCAACCGCGTCGTTGGAAATTGTGCTAAACGCACAATTCCAGCGTCGTTTCAGCGTAACTTTCTGTCTCCTTTGGGGTGTTTGTGCAATCCACGCGACGCGAACGCGTCGCTCACGCTTTCGCGTGGGATAGGTTTTGTGCAAGTGACGCATTCGCATCAAGGACGTGAACGCGTGGGCCATTTTTGTGCTAAACGCACAACAGCCGCACGATTCCAGCCCAGATTTCTGGGCGTTGGATTTTTACGCCGATTTCCAGATCACGCGGCCGCGTGAATGACGCGGACGCGTGGGGCATGTTTTTCGCAACTGACGCGAACGCTTTAGCGATGCGATCGCGTCGCATGCCTTCCTCTTTTTTTGTTCTTTTTTTATGCAATTATGCAGTATGCAATGCTAATGCAAATGCTATGAATAATATCCAGGTTCAATAAAAATAAGATAACATAAAATCAAATAGTACGAAATAAAAATTGAAAAAGAACGACCATACCATGGTGGGTTGTCTCCCACCTAGCAATTTTAGTTAAAGTCCTTAAGTTGGACATTGGATGAGCTTCTTGTTATGGCGGCTTATGCTTAAATTCATCCAGAAGTCTCCACCAATGTTTGGAATGGCAACATCCTACGGGGTCCCAAACTAGGCTTGTAAAGCTTCTGAGCAGCTTCAAACAGATTAGCCGTGCTGTGACCGAGCATTTGGACCATTTTCACAAGAGGATAGGATGCAGCCATTGACAAGGGTGATGCCTCCAGACGATTAGCCATGCAGTGACAGGGCATCGGACCATTTTCCAGAGAGGATCAAAAGTAGCCATTGACAATGGTGATGTCCTTACATAAAGCCAACCATGGGAAGGAGTAAGATTGATTGGATGAAGATAGCAGGAAAGCAGAGGTTCAGAGGAACGAATGCATCTCTATACGCTTATCTGAAATTCTAACCAATGAATTACATAAGTATTTCTATCCTTATTTTCTATCTATTTATTATTTATGTTCGAAAACTCCATAACCATTTTATATCCGCCTGACTGAGATTTACAAGGTGACCATAGCTTGCTTCATGCCAACAATCTCCGTGGGATCGACCCTTACTCACGTAAGGTTTATTACTTGGATGACCCAGTGCACTTGCTCGTTAGTTGTATCGAAGTTGTGAATGAAAAACAATTTATTAAGACGTGCGTACATAGTTTTTGGCGCCGTTGCCTGAGATCACAATTTCGTGCACCAAGTTTTTGGCGCCGTTGCCAGGGATTGTTCGAGTTTGGACAACTGACGGTTCATCTTGTTGCTCAGATTAGGTAATTTTCTTTATGTTTTGTTTTCAAAAATTTTTCAAAAATCTTTCAAAAAAAAATTTTTTCCCTTATTTTCGAAAAAAATAATGTTTTAAAAAAAATATATTTTTCTTCAGAATTTTTAAGAATGAATTCCAATGTTTCATAATGATTTGTTGAATCCTGGCTGGCTGTAAAGCCATGTCTAAATTCTTTTGGACTGGGGCTTCAACTAATCACCTCAATGGATGTAATTTACATGCTAAAGCTTGACTGGCTGTTAAGCCATGTCTAACCCTCAGATTGGAGCTTTAGACTAAGAGTACAAGATTCCTGGAATTCATATTAAAAATTTTAGAATCCTTATTTTTTCTTTTTCATATAAATTTCAAAAAAAACCAAAAAAATTTAGAAAATCATAAAAATAAAAAATATTTCATGTTTCTTGTTTGAGTCTTGAGTCAAGTTGAAAGTTTGGTGTCAATTGCATATTCATCTTGCATTTTTTCGAAAAATCATGCATTCATAGTGTTCTTCATGATCTTCAAGTTGTTCTTGGTAAGTCTTCTTGTTTGATCTTGATGTTTTCTTGTTTTATGTCTTTTCTTGTTTTTCATATGCATTCTTGCATCCATAGAGTCTAAACATGAAAGATTTCTAAGTTTGGTGTCTTGCATGTTTTCTTTGCATTAAGAATTTTTCAAAAATAAGTTCTTGATGTTCATCTTGACATTCAAAGTGTTCTTCGTGTTCATCTTGACATTCATAGTGTTCTTGCATTCATCACATACTTTGATCCAAAATTTTCATGCATTGCATCATTTTTCATGTTTTTCTCTCTCATCATAAAAAATTCAAAAATCAAAAAAATATCTTTCCCTTTTTCTCTCTTAAAATTTCGAAAATTAGATTTGACTTTTTAAAAAAATTTTAAAATCTAGTTGTTTTTATGAGTCAAATCAAATTTTCAATTTAAAAATCTTATCTTTTTCAAAATCTTTTTCAAAAATAAAATCTTTTTCATTTTTCTTATTTATTTTCGAAAATTTTAAAAATATTTTTCAAAAGTCTTTTTCTTATCTTTATCTCCTAATTTTCGAAAATAACATCATCAATTAATGTTTTGATTCAAAAATTTCAAGTTTGTTACTTACTTGTTAAGAAAGATTCAAACTTTGAGTTCTAGAATCATATCTTGTGATTTCTTGTTGAATCAAGTCATTAATTGTGATTTCTTTTTCAAAACTAATTTCAATCATATCTTCTCAAAAATATCTCTTTATCTTATCTTTTTCAAAATTTGATTTTAAAATATCCTTTCTAACTTCTTATCCTCTTATCTCTTCAAAATTGATTTTCAAAATTTGTTTCAACTAACTAACTAACTTTTTGTTTGTTTCTTATCTTTTTCAAAACTACCTAACTAACTCCCTCTCTCTCTAATTTTCGAAAATATCTTCCCTCTTTTTCAAAATTTCTTTTTAATTAACTAATTATTTTAACTTTTGATTTTAAAATTTCAAAAAAAATTACTAACCTTTTTCAAAAAAACTATTTTCGAAAACCACTAACTCTTTTTCAAAAATTATTTTCGAAAATTCACGTCCCCCTCTCATCTTCTTCTATTTGTTTATTTATTTACTAATATCTCTTCCTCACTCACCAAAAATCTGAACCCCCTCTCTCTCTCTGAGTTCAGATTTTTTCTTCTTCTTTTCTTCTATTCACACAGGGACCTCTATACTGTGGTAAAAAGGATCCCTATTATTATTATTATTTTTCTGTCCCACTTTTTCATATGAGCAGGAGCAAAGACAAGAATATTCTTGTTGAAGCAGATCCAGAACCTGAAAGGACTCTGAAAAGGAAACTAAGAGAAGCTAAAATACAACAGTCCAGAGACAACCTTTCAGAAATTTTTGAACAAGAAGAGGAGATGGCAGCCGAAAATAATAATAATGCAAGGAGAATGCTTGGTGACTTTACTGCACCTAATTCCAATTTACATGGAAGAAGCATCTCCATTCCTGCCATTGGAGCAAACAATTTTGAGCTGAAACCTCAATTAGTTTCTCTGATGCAGCAGAACTGCAAGTTTCATGGACTTCCATCTGAAGATCCTTTTCAGTTCTTAACTGAATTCTTGCAGATATGTGATACTGTTAAGACTAATGGAGTAGATCCTGAAGTCTACAGGCTCATGCTTTTCCCTTTTGCTGTGAGAGACAGAGCTAGAATATGGTTGGACTCTCAACCTAAGGATAGCCTGAACTATTGGGATAAGCTGGTCAAGGCTTTCTTAGCCAAGTTCTTTCCTCCTCAAAAGCTGAGTAAGCTTAGAGTGGATGTTCAGACCTTCAGACAGAAAGAAGGTGAATCCCTCTATGAAGCTTGGGAGAGATACAAAGAACTGACCAAAAAGTGTCCTTCTGACATGCTTTCAGAATGGACCATCCTGGATATATTCTATGATGGTCTGTCTGAATTAGCTAAGATGTCATTGGATACTTCTGCAGATGGATCCATTCACCTAAAGAAAATGCCTGCAGAATCTCAAGAACTCATTGACATGGTTGCTAATAACCAGTTCATGTACACTTCTGAGAGAAATCCTGTGAGTAATGGGACGCCTCAGAAGAAGGGAGTTCTTGAAATTGATACTCTGAATGCTATATTGGCTCAGAATAAAATATTGACTCAGCAAGTCAACATGATTTCTCAGAGTCTGAATGGAATGCAAGCTGCATCCAACAGTACTCAAGAGGTAACTTCTGAAGAAGAAGCTTATGATCCTGAAAGCCCTGCAATAGCAGAGGTAAATTACATGGGTGAACCTTATGGAAACACCTATAACCCCTCATGGAGAAATCACCCAAATCTCTCATGGAAGGATCAACAAAAGCCTCAACAAGGCTTTAATAATGGGGGAAGAAATAGGTTTAACAATAGTAAACTTTTTCCATCATCCACTCAGCAACAGACAGAGAACTCTGAAAAAAATACCTCTAATTTAGCAAACTTAGTCTTTGATCTATCTAAGGCCACTGTGAGTTTCATGAATGAAACAAGGTCATCCATTAGAAATTTGGAGGCACAAGTGGGCCAGCTGAGTAAAAGGATCACTGAAATCCGTCCTAGTACTCTCCCAAGCAATACAGAAGAAAATCCAAAAGGAGAGTGCAAGGCCATTGAATTAATTACCATGGCCGAACCTGTAAGGGAGGGAGAAGACGTGAAGACCAAGGAGGAAGACCTCCTGGGACCTCCAGTGATCAATAAGGAGCTTCCCTCTGAGGAACCAAAGGAATCTGAGACTCATCTAGAGACCATAGAGATTCCATTGAACCTCCTTATGCCATTCATAAGCTCTGATGAGTATTCCTCTTCTGAAGAGAATGAGGATGTTACTGAAGAGCAAGTTACCAAGTACCTCGGTGCAATCATGAAGCTGAATGCCAAATTATTTGGTGTTGAGACTTGGGAAGATGAACCTCCCTTGTTCACTAATGAACTAAGTGATCTGGATCAACTGACATTGCCTCAGAAGAAACAGGATCCTGGGAAGTTCCTAATACCTTGTACCATAGGCACCATGATCTTTGAAAAGGCTCTGTGTGACTTTGGGTCAGGGATAAACCTCATGCCCCTCTTGGTAATAGAGAAACTGGGAATCTATGGGGTGCAAGCTGCTAAAATCTCATTAGAGATGGCAGACAATTCAAGAAAACAGGCTTATGGACAAGTAGAGGATGTGTTAGTAAAGGTTGAAGGCCTTTACATCCCTGCGGATTTCATAGTCCTGGATACTGGGAATAATGATGATGAATCCATCATCCTTGGAAGACCCTTCCTAGCCACAGCAAGAGCTGTGATTGATGTTGACAGAGGTGAACTAGTCCTTCAATTGAATGAGGACTCCCTTGTGTTTAAAACTCGAGGTCATCCTTCTATAAACATGGAGAGGAAGCATAAAAAGCTTCTCTCACTGCAGAGTCAACCAGAGCCCCCACAGTCAAACTCTAAGTTTGGTGTTGGGAGGCCACAACCAAACTCTATGTTTGGTGTTAGGAAGTCTCAACAATGCTCTGAACATCTGTGAGGCTCCATGAGAGCCCATTGTCAAGCTATTGACATTAAAGAAGCGCTTGTTGGGAGGCAACCCAATTTTTATTTAATTATATTTTTATTAGTTATATGTCTTTATAGGTACATGATCATGTGGAGTCACAAAATAAATAAAAAAAAATTGGGAACAGAATCAAAAACAGCAGAAGAAAAATTACACCCTGGAGGAAGACCTTACTAGCGTTTAAACGCCAGTAAGAAGCATCTGGCTGGCGTTCAACGACAGAACAGAGCATGATTCTGGCGCTGAACGCCCAAAATGGGCAGCATCTGGGCGTTTGAATGCCAACATTGCACCCTGGAGAAGAGCTAGCGCTGAACGCCCAGAACAAGCATGGTTCTGGCGTTCAACGCCAGAAATGGGCAACAAATGGGCGTTCAACGCCCAGAACAAGCACCAATTTGGCGTTGGACGCCCAGAGTTGTGTGCAAGGGCATTTTGCATGCCTCATTTGGTGCAAGGTTGTAAATCCTTGAACACCTCAGGATCTGTGGACCCCACAGGATCACCTCAAGATCTATGGACCCCACAGGATCCCCACCTACCTCCACTCACTTCTTCTCACCCCTCTTTCACACAATCCCATAAACACTCTTCCCCAAAACTCTTCACCAATCACCTCAATCTCTCTTCCCTATCACCACTTCACCACTTACATCCATCCACTCTTCCCCATAATCCTACCTCATAAACTCCACCTACCTTCAAAATTCAAAATCACTTTCCCACCCAAAACCCACCCTATATGGCCGAAACCTTACCCCCCTCCCTTCCCTATATATAGCCTCCATTCCTCCTCATTTTCACCCAACACAACCCTCTCTTCCCCTTCTTGGCCGAAAAACATCTCTCTCCCTCTCCTCCATTTCTTCTTCTTCTTCATCTATTCTTTCTTCTCTTGCTCGAGGGCGAGCAATATTCTAAGTTTGGTGTGGTAAAAGCATAAGCTTTTTGTTTTTCCATTACCATTGATGGCACCTAAGACCGGAGAATCCTCTAGAAATGGGAAAGGGAAGACAAAAACTTCCACCTCCGAGTTTTGGGAGATGGAAAGATTCATCTCCAAAGCTCATCAAGACCACTTCTATGATGTTGTGGCCAAGAAGAAGGTGATCCCCGAGGTCCCTTTCAAGCTCAAGAAGAATGAGTATCCGGAGATCCGACATGAAATCCAAAGAAGAGGATGGGAAGTTCTAACAAACCCCATCCAACAAGTCGGCATCCTAATGGTTCAAGAGTTCTATGCCAATGCATGGATCACTAGGAACCATGATCAAAGTAAGAACCCAAACCCAAAGAATTATATTACAATGGTTCGGGGGAAATACTTAGATTTTAGTCCGGAAAATGTGAGGTTGGCGTTTAACTTGCCTATGATGCAAGGAGATGCACGGCCCTACACTAGAAGGGTCAACTTTAATCAAAGGTTGGACCAAGTCCTCATGGACATACGTGTGGAAGGAGCTCAATGGAAGATTGACTCCAAAGGCAAGCCGGTTCAATTAAGAAGACTGGACCTCAAGCCCGTGGCTAGAGGATGCTTGGAGTTCATCCAACGCTCCATCATCCCCACTAGCAACCGATCTGAAGTTACTGTGGATTGGGCCATCATGATTCATAGCATCATGATTGGAGAGGAAGTAGAAGTTCATGAAGTCATCTCCCTTAAATTCTACAAAATAGCCGAAAAGCCCTCTCCTGGGGCAAGGCTAGCTTTTCCTCATCTTATTTGCCATCTATGTTACTCAGCTGGAGCTTTCATAGAAGGAGACAATCCCATTGAGGAAGAGAAGCCCATCACTAAGAAAAGGATGGAGCAAGCAAGAGAACCCATTCATGGATCTCAAGAGACGCATGAAGCTTATCACCATGATATCCCGGAGATGGCTCAAATGCATTTTCCTCCACAAAACTATTGGGAGAAAATCAACACCTCCCTAGGAGAATTAAGTTCCAACATGGGACAATTAAGGGTGGAACATCAAGAGCACTCCATCATCCTTCATGAAATAAGAGAAGATCAAAAAGCAATGAGGGAGGAGCAACAAAGACAAGGAAGAGACATAGAAGAGCTCAAGGACATCATTGGTTCCTCAAGAAGGAAACGCCACCATCACTAAGGTGGACTCATTCCTTGTTCTTACATTCTTTGTTTTTCGTTTTCTCTATGTTAAGTGCTTATCCATGTTTGTGTCTTCATTATATGATCATTAGTATTTAGTAACTTTGTCTTAAAGTTATGAATGTCCTATGAATCCATCACCTCTCTTAAATGAAAACTGTTTTAATTCAAAAGAACAAGAAGTACATGAGTTTCGAATTTATCCTTGAACTTAGTTTAATTATATTGATGTGGTGACAATGTTTCTTGTTTTCTGAATGAATGCTTGAACAGTGCATATGTCTTTTGAAGTTGTTGTTTAAGAATGTTAAATATGTTGGCTCTTTAAAGAATGATGACAAGGAGACATGTTATTTGATAATCTAAAAAATCATAAAAATGATTCTTGAAGCAAGAAAAAGCAGCAAAGAACAAAGCTTGCAGAAAAAAAAAGAAAAAAATATAGGCGAAAAAAAAATAATAAAAAGAAAAAGCAAGCAAAAAAAGCCAAAAGCTCTTAAAACCAAGAGGCAAGAGCAAAAAGCCAATAACCCTTAAAACCAAAAGGCAAGGGTAAATAAAAAGGATCCCAAGGCTTTGAGCATCAGTGGATAGGAGGGCCTAAAGAAATAAAATCCTGGCCTAAGTGGCTAAACCAAGCTGTCCCTAACCATGTGCTTGTGGCGTGAAGGTGTCAAGTGAAAACTTGAGACTGAGCGGTTAAATTCAAGGTCCAAAGCAAAAGAAGAGTGTTCTTAAGAACCCTGGACACCTCTAATTGGGGACTTTAGCAAAGCTAAGTCACAATCTGAAAAGGTTCACCCAATTATGTGTCTGTGGCATTTATGTATCCGGCGGTAATACTGGAAAACAAAGTGCTTAGGGCCACGGCCAAGACTCATAAAATAGCTGTGTTCAAGAATCATCATACTGAACTAGGAGAATCAATAACACTATCTGAACTCTGAGTTCCTATAGATGCCAATCATTCTGAACTTCAATGGATAAAGTGAGATGCCAAAACTATTCAAGAGGCAAAAAGCTACAAGTCCCGCTCATTTAATTGGAGCTATGTTTCATTGATAGCTGGGAATTTATAGTATATTCTCTTCTTTTTATCCTATTTGATTTCAGTTGCTTGGGGACAAGCAACAATTTAAGTTTGGTGTTGTGATGAGCAGATAATTTATACGCTCTTTGGCACTGTTTTTAGTATGTTTTTAGTAGAATCTAGTTACTTTTAGGGATGTTTTCGTTAGTTTTTATGTTAAATTCACATTTCTGGACTTTACTATGAGTTTGTGTGTTTTTCTATGATTTCAGGTATTTTCTGGCTGAAATTGAGGGACTTGAGCAAAAATCAGATTCAGAGGTTGAAGAAGGACTGCTGATGCTGTTGGATTCTGACCTCCCTGCACTCAAAGTGGATTTTCTGGAGCTACAAAACTCAAAATGGCGCGCTTCCAATTGCGTTGGAAAGTAGACATCCATGGCTTTCCAGAAATAGATAATAGTCCATACTTTGGCCGAGTTTAGACGACGTAAAAGGGCGTTGAACGCCAGTTCTACGCTGCTGTCTGGAGTTAAACGCCAGAAACACATCACAAACCAGAGTTGAACGCCAGAAATACGTTACAACCTGGCGTTCAACTCCAGAAAGAGCCTCTGCATGTGTAACATTCAAGCTCAGCCCAAGCACACACCAAGTGGGCCCCGGAAGTGGATTTATACATCAATTACTTACTTCTGTAAACCCTAGTAACTAGTTTAGTATAAATAGGACTTTTTACTATTGTATTAGACATCCTGGATTGTATTTTTGATCCTGTTATCACGTTTTGGGGGCTGGCCTCTCGGCCATGCCTGAACCTTTCACTTATGTATTTTCATACGGTAGAGTTTCTATACTCCATAGATTAAGGTGTGGAGCTCTGCTGTTCCTCGAAGATTTATACAAAGTACTACTGTTTTCTATTCAATTCAACTTATTCCGCTTCTAAGATATTCATTCGCACTTCAACCTGAATGTGATGAACGTGACAATCTTCATCATTCCCTATGAACGCGTGCCTGACAACCACTTCCGTTCTACCTTAGATTGAATGAGCATCTCTTAGATCTCTTAATCAGAATCTTCGTGGCATAAGCTAGATTGATGGTGGCATTCATGAGAGTCCGGAAAGTCTAAACCTTGTCTATGGTATTCCGAGTAGGACTCTGGGATTGAATGCTGTGACGAACTTCAAACTCGTGATTGCTGGGCGTAGTGACAGACGTAAAAGGAGGGTGAATCCTATTCCAGTATGATCGAGAACCTCAGATGATTAGCCGTGCTGTGACAGAGCATTTGGACCATTTTCACAAGAGGATAGGATGCAGCCATTGACAAGGGTGATGCCTCCAGACGATTAGCCATGCAGTGACGGCGCATCGAACCATTTTCCAGAGAGGATCAAAAGTAGCCATTGACAGTGGTGATGTCCTTACATAAAGCCAGCCATGGAAAGGAGTAAGATTGATTGGATGAAGATAGCAGGAAAGCAGAGGTTCAGAGGAACGAATGCATCTCTATACGCTTATCTGAAATTCTAACCAATGAATTACATAAGTATTTCTATCCTTATTTTCTATCTATTTATTATTTATGTTCGAAAACTCCATAACCATTTTATATCCGCCTGACTGAGATTTACAAGGTGACCATAGCTTGCTTCATGCCAACAATCTCCGTGCGATCGACCCTTACTCACGTAAGGTTTATTACTTGGACGACCCAGTGCACTTGCTGGTTAGTTGTATCGAAGTTGTGAATGAAAAACAATTTATTAAGACGTGCGTACATAGTTTTTGGCACCGTTGCTTGAGATCACAATTTCGTGCACCAGACACCCATTAGTTGCAATCCAATTCACTTTTGATGAGAAGGAATGTGAAATGTTTCTTTTGTCATTACTAATGGGTTTAGTTTCATTTCAGGAGAGAAGATGGGGCCCACATGGTAAACAACTCATAAAGCAAGGAAGTCAAAGTGTACTTACACTTTGGAACTCAACACACGCAGAAGACACAGTGAGAAAAGAGTTGGCGCCTCTTCCCACACTAGGCGCCACTCCACAAGTGGGAAAACATTTACTTTTTTTATTTCCCACCCTTCCCACCACAACATTCACCCATTATAAAAGCCTCACCTCACCATCTCCTATCCCACTTCAACAACCCCAATCACACACGACGAGCATACAACCCCTTCCTTTCTCTTTTCATCCTTTACCATCTCCTTCCCTACTTTCTTTCTTTTTCTCTTGATTGGGACAATCAAGTCCTAAGTTTGGTGTTGGAGCAAAACCTCGTTTTGCTTGTTCTTTCTTGCAACTCCATTTCAATTTCAAACACACTCTCTCAAACTCATGGCACCACCAAAAAGCTCAGCCTCAAAGAAAAGAAATGTCAATAAACCAACCTCTGGATCCTCAAGTTCCTTCAATGACTACAAGTTCCTCTCCACATTCAACCAAAACTAATTCTATGGTTCGGTGAGTGAGAGGGAGATCATTCCAGAAGATGGGTTCCAATTAGGGAGGAACGAGCACATTGAAATCAACATTGAGATCAACAATAGAGGTTGGTCACTTCTATGCAACCCACCAAGGAAAGTGGTAGAGAGCTTGGTGAGGGAATTCTATGCCAACACAGTGCCTCAACCAGGGCAACACCATGGCTACATTAGCTATGTAAGGGAGAAGTCCATTGACTACAATCCCTCTAGAATAGAAAGGATGCTAATGGTGAAGAGGACAAGCTCCACTCGGAGCTATGAAGAAAGAATGAAGCAGCAAGACGCTGGGTTTGATGAGATCCTAAATGAGATTTGTGTGATGCATGTGCGTTGGATCAATGCCAAGGATGGGGTACCTAATCAATTGAGGAGAAGAGATTTGAGCCCCCAACCTAGAGGGTGGCTAGAATTTGTGAGGAGGTCCCTAATCCCCACATCCAACACTTTAAAGGTGACCAAGGAGAGAGCTGTACTCATCTACAACATCATGAAAGGAGAGAACATCAACGTGGGGGAGATGATTGCCAACAACATCAACAAAGTGTTAAAAAGCACCAGTGACAACACAAGGTTGGCTTTCCCCAGCATTATACAAAGGCTTTGTGATGAGGCTGGAGTTGAAAAGATCATTGATGAAGTGCTTGTGAAGTAAGGCAAGTTCATAACCGCCAAAAAGATGGCCAAGGTGGTGGCTGTTCACCCACTTCACAGGGCCAGAGAACGAAGAGCTCATGCCCATGAACAACAACAAGAAGAAGAAGAAGAAAAGGAGGTAGAAGAGCAACTTCAATTCCTGACACTTCAACCACCACCACAATATCAATATCAGCAATTTCCAGAGGGATTCAACTCGGAGCAACTGCAAGGAGATGTACACCAAATGAAGGGAGATCTACACCACTTGAGGGAAGATATCAATCACTTCAAGGAAACTCAACAACAACAATGTAGCCAAGTCAACCACAACATTCAACAACCCCAAGGGGGTTTTGAGGACCTCAAGGAGCAACAAGATCAAACTAATTGGGGAGAAATGCAAGGCAGTTTAGGAGTGATTCTAAGACAGTAACTACATCAAATGGAGAGCTTTGCTGAATTCAGATACATTTATGAAGCAAGAACTGTAGCCAGAGAGGAATATGATTGCTATGTGCAAACAAAGTTGAGCTACTTATGCAATGCAGTAGCTAACATGAACCCCAATTACCCCACCTATATGCAGAAATTAGAGGAACTCAGCTCAAGGCAAGAAGAAATAGCATACCAACACAAGGAAAATGTGAAATCCTTCATGAGGAGGTTAGGATTTTGGAAGCCCAAGGATGCCAAAGCAAAAGAAGGTTCCTCCAAACCAAATGAAGGTGGCTCTTCCCCTTCCAAGAAGAAGGACAAAGGGAAGGGGCCAATGAACTAAAGATGAAGCTGCTCAAGGTTGTTGAGTCCCATGGATGACACTTTCCAATTTCTAAATTCTTGTTTAAGTTTTTGCTTTATTTACTTTTTGAATAAATAATCATGCTCGGATAGTTTATGTTTTATGCATAGTTTTTAATTCCTGTTTGAAGTCTTTATGAGTTCTTTTTTTCAAGAAAGAAAATGCCATGTATTTCAAGTCTTCGTTCCAACAAAAATAAAAGTAGAGTTTGTCTCCATAAGAGTCACTGTGAGTTGTGCCAAAAACAATGAGACAAACCAAGGCCAAGATGGATTATCAAACAAACTAAGAAATAAGAAACTAAGTGTAGAACCTTGGATGAACTAAAAAGAAAATGAGGTATGGAAGAGCAACAAGCCCTAGAAGGTATAAGCAGGGAAGACCAAAGGGTGTTCCTTGAATATCCATAGAACTAAGAGGTACTAAGCAATAAAGACCCAAGGCTCTGAGCATCAACTACTGGGATAGAAAAAGAAACATTAAAAAGCTCAAAAAAAATTAAAGATCTTAGTAGATGCTTGTGGTGAAGATGTGTCAAGAAGAGACCTGGGCAAGTAAATTCTTAGGGGTGTCTCAACACCTAGTACCCTAAAATCAACTGGTTTGGGAGTACTAATTGAAAGCCTAATTAAAGGGTTGTCTTGAGACAAAACACTTAGATTCGTGGTCAAGAAAGCAAAATAACCCTTACTACTTCAAGGTGACAATCAATAGAAAGGACCCCTGAAAGCCTATAACTGAAAGAACCCTCAAGGATCCAAGAGCTTTTCATAACATTAAAACATGCACACATGAGTTGAACACTTAGTCTTACTCTTAGTTGTATTGCAATCACTCAAAGCCAAGGCCTCAAGCTATAAAGGCTTACTCACATTGATTTGCTTGGGACAAGAAAAACTTAAGTTTGGTATTGTGATGACTTGCATCATCTACCCTTCTATCTTGCATAAAGAAGACCATAAAAGAGCATGAATCTCATTTGATCAGTACAATTCATGCATTATTTGATGAATATTATGGTACACCACTTTGAGATGAGTTGTGCTGAATTTCAGGTGAGAAAAGCATCAAAAATTGGGTAGAAGACAAACAAGAAGCTGGGCGTGTGAAACTGGCGTGACACTTTAAGCAAATGCCAAAAAAATGCACTGGCGTGGCACGCCAGGAGCTGAGCGTGGCACGCCAGTACTAAAGACCAGAGAAGAAATTCAAAGCATGCATATGGGCAGGGAAAACTTGAAAAAGAGGTTAGAAAGAAAAAATCAGTGAGTTAGTAAAAAGAAAATTAGAGTAAATAGCATGATGATTGTTTCTAAGTAACAAGAATTTCACAATTTTAAGCAACAGACAACTCATATTCAAGCAAGGAAATCAAGTTGTTGATGATTCATATAGATATAAAAAATAGCAAAAATTGAAATCTAATCATCAATAATGTGATTTATTAACCGGGAAAACAAAAGGAAAAAGAATGCTGGCCCGTGCATTCATGAATTGGGTTGGGAAGAGCTAAGGAATGCAAAATTGAAAAAGTCAAAACCAATACATGAATGAGAATCAAAACGATTTACAGAAAATTGGGCAGCATTCCAGCTAAAAATGGATGTTCCCGGGTGATAAACAGCAAGCAGAAGAGTTCATAAAAATTAAAACAAATCTGTAAATAGACATAAATAATATGAACATGAAAGAGTAGTCGCAATAGCAGCATGAACAGTAAGAACATCATATGAACAGTACTAACATCACAGCAACAGTAGAATTGCGAAAATTGGAAAATAAGTAGCAAGAACAGCGCAATAAATCAGGCCTAAATTCACTAACCACATCCTAGCTACCTAACCACCTAGGATCCACTACAATATACATCTCTAACTATCCTAAATTTAAACATAAATTGAAAAATATGGAAAAACTTTTGAAAGAAAGAAAGGTGGCATTCGGCGGAACTTGGTAGGCGTATGAACGAAGCTAGGAGACTGGGAGATGGCGGGGGTGTGGTTGCAGTGGTGCTGGGAGAGGGCACGGCAGCGTAGGGTGGCGCGGCGGCGAACCTTGGTGGCGGCAGGGATGGTTTTATGGTGTTGGGTTAGGGCTGGGGTACAGGGAGGGGAGGTTAATGGGGAAAGAAGGGAGGGGGGTGGGCGTTGGTGGTGGGAGGAGCGGCAGTGAGGGCGCGGTGGGGGGTGGCTGGCCGCGGAGGGGGCAGTGGTGGTGGAGGGAAGAAGAGAAGAGAAAGAGAAGAAAGAGAGGGAAGGAAGAAGGGGGGATGGCGTCGCGGTCGTGGCTGGGTGGTCGAGGGTGGAGTGGCGGGTGGAGGTGGTTGGCTAGGAGTGGTGGTGGTTGGAGGGTGGGTTGCACAGGAGAAAGGAAGAAGAAGGGGAATGGGGGGCGCGACGGGTAGGGTTTCGCGTCACAGGGAGTTAGTAAATTTGAATCCACGCGAACGCGTGGCTAGGGTAGACGAGGGGGTTGACGCGATCACGTGAGTGACGCGATCGCATGGAATGGGTTAAAGGATGCATGACGCGGTCGCGTGAGGCATGCGACCGCGTCGCTGGAAATTGTGCTAAACGCACAATTCCAGCGTCGTTTCAGCGTAACTCTCTGTCTCCTTTGGGGTGTTTGTGCAATCCACGCGTGGGATAGGTTATGTGCAAGTGACGCGTTCGCGTCAGGGACCCAAACGCCTGGGCCGTTTTTGTGCTAAATGCAGAACAGCCGCACGATTCCAGCCCAGATTTCTGGGCGTTGGATTTTTACACCGATTTCTAGATCACGCGGCCGCGTACATGACGCGGACGCATGGAGGGTGTTTTTTGCAACTGACGCGAACGCTTTAGCGATGAGATCGCGTCGCACGCCTTCCTCTTTTTTTTGTTCTTTTTTTTATGCAATTATGCAGTATGCAATGCTAATGCAAATGCTATGAATAACATCCAGGTTCAATAAAAATAAGATAACATAAAATCAAATAGTACGAAATAGAAATTGAAAAAGAACGACCATACTATGGTGGGTTGTCTCCCACCTAGCACTTTTAGTTAAAGTCCTTAAGTTGGACATTGGATGAGCTTCCTGTTATGGCGGCTTATGCTTAAATTCATCCAGAAATCTCCATCAATGTTTGGAATGCCAACATTCTCCGGGGTCCCAAACTAGGCATGTAAAGCTTCTGAGCAACTTCAAATAGATTCTCAGGTTCCTGGGGTGACGAATATCAGGATATTTTCCGGGATCCAAAACTTTGCTTTTAAATCCACCTTCGTCTTGATCTATATTTTTCCATCCGGGTGGTTTAGAAATTAGATTCTCACCAAGATGACCAAACGTTTTCCGAGATCCATTTGATTGAACATGATACCAATCCGTGCACTTCGAATTGAAGCGTGGAACCTTATTGAACATTGTGCACCAGCTCTGAGTACGAGCCATTTCGCTCTTACTCTCAAAGCCACAGAGAGCTCTAAGCTGGCCATCTGTTTCAAGCAAACCATATTCAAGTGGAAAAATAAAGTTAAAGGTTAAGGATTGTACCCACTTGAAGCTTGTATTGGGTGGTAATGGCCTTGGGATAGGTGTTTCCAATGGTTATGTAAGGTCTACTCCCTTGTAATCTTCTGCGAATTCCTCCACTTCCTTGCAAAATTCTTCAAATGCAACCACGTCTTGATCAAAGTCTTCGACATCTTCCGCATTACTCAAGTCATAAATTGGAGGTTGAGAAAAATCTACCTCGACATCATCTTCGTATTCACTTGGATAAGGTTCTTCAATCTCAGAGAATTCACTTGCGGATGCAAGTTCATTACTAGGAGAAGTTAACTTGAGACTATCATCATCAAGGAAACGTGCTTCTTAGGTCATTTCGTCTAGTTCTTCATAAAATACCTGCTTTGGGGTTTGTACACTATCCTCCTTAGCATCAATTGTAAAGTCCTTGACGGAATTCTTCACAACTCTAGATTCCCATGGAGGTTCAGCATCTCCTAAATCTTCAATCAGTACTTCTTCTTCTTGGATAATTTGAGCTTCCTCCAATTGTTCCAGAACAAAGTTGTGCTCATTACTGCCCTTTGGAGTTTCTAGTGTCTCCTTCATGCTACGTTCATCATTAGATTCTCCACATAAAGCTATTGGAGTTCCCTGAGTGTCCAAACATCTGGAAGATAATTGATGTATTACTTGCTCCAGCTGATGAAGGGTTGTATGAAGTTGATCTACTGTTTCCTTGAGGCGAGCCTGTGATTCTCGAGGTGGTGGATTTGGACATGGTACATAGGGAAGTGGTGGTGTTTGGGAGTAATTGGATTGAAATTGGGGTAAATAAGGATCATATGGTGGTGAATGGTGAAAAGGAGCTTGTGAGTGTGGTGGTTCAAAGTTATACTTAGAGGATAGTCTATAGGCACAGGGTGGGGCTTGTTGGTAGTTACAAGGCTGTCCACCATATCTATTAGCTTGGTTTGCATTGTATAATGGTCTTTGTCCATGATATCTTGGAGGGTGTTGTTGCCTAAAGGGTTGATCAAATCCTCTTGGCTCCATCCATCTTTGATTTCTCTGATCTTGATGCATGTTCCTGCTATAACTTCCACTCCCTTCAACAATATTAGAACCAAACTCAAAGCGAGAGGGGTGAGAATTCATAGTAGCTAAAAGAGGTAAAAAGGGGAAAACAAAAACAATTAAACAAATAAAAGAAAAATATTTACAATAACCAATAATAAGGCACACGATTGCAGTTCTCCGGCAACGGCGCCATTTTGAAGAGAGGAACTTTTGCGTGGTCTAAAATTCAGAATAAATTCCCGTTGCAAGTATAGCTTCTAAACCAACAAAAGTCCTTTCTTACAAATGTTTTGGTTGTCACAAGTAACAAACCCCTTTTTAAATTGATAACCGAAGTATTTAAACCTCGGGTCGTCTTCTCAAGGAACTGCAGGGAGGTATGTTCTTATTATTGGTTATAAGTTTTGTAAATTAGGGTTTTGAAAGTAAGGAAAAAGTAATTTAAATGACAAATAAAATAAATAAATAACTGTAAAATAAACTCTTGGCAAGGTATGAGAACTTGGAAGTCCTATCCTAGTTATCCTTATCAATGGTGATGAGAATTGAGTTTTAATCCCACTTAGTTAACCTTTACTAAAGCAAAGGAAGGTCAAGTGACTAATTAGTTTGATCCTCAGGTCCTAGTCAATTCCTAAGAGAGGATTGGAGTTTATTGAAGTTCAATTCAATCAGCCAAAACAACAATTATCAATCACGTTGAGTTGGATAACTCAAGAGTTGCCAATTAAACAACCAGAACCAGGAGGAAAAAAATGCAAATTATTAATGTAAATAAAGGAAAGCAATCATAATTCTGAAATACCTCAAATTATATTAAATAGAAACTCAAATCTAAACATGAATGGTTCATAAGCCAATTTGGCAACAAAAGTAATTAAAGGAAAGCATTAAAATATCTGAAAGTAAAAGGGAAATATAAAGTAAAGGAATGTTGAACCTGACAAGGAGTTGGAATACTAAATTGAAATAATAAGAAATCCTAATCCTAAAACCTAAGAGAGAGGAGAGAACCTCTCTCTGTAAAAATTACATCTAAACTATGAAAAGTGAATAATTGGAGATCTCCCTTTGAATGGATGCATTCCCCCACTTTATAACCTCTAATCTGTGCCTTCTGGACTTGGATCTAGGCCAAAAAGGGTTTCAGAAATCGCTGGGAGCGTTTTCTATAATTTCTGGTGCGTGGCGTCTATCACGCGTCCACGTGGGTCACGTGTACCTCAACCAGGGCAACACCATGGCTACATTAGCTATGTAAGGGGGAAGTCCATTGACTACAATCCCTCTAGAATAGAAAGGATGCTAATGGTGAAGAAGACAAGCTCCACTCGGAGCTATGAAGAAAGAATAAACCAGCAAGACCCTGGGTTTGATGAGATCCTAAATGAGATTTGTGTGATGCATGTGCATTGGATCAATGCCAAGGATGGGGTACCTAATCAATTGAGGAGAAGAGATTTGAGCCCCCAAGCTAGAGGGTGGCTAGAATTTGTGAGGAGGTCTCTAATCCCCACATCCAACACTTCAGAGGTGATCAAGGAGAGAGCTGTACTCATCTACAACATCATGAAAGGAGATAACATCAACGTGGGGGAGATGATTGCCAACAACATCAACAAAGTATTAAAAAGCACCAGTGACAACACAAGCTTGGCATTCCCCAGCATTATACAAAGGCTATGTGATGAGGCTAGAGTTGAAAAGATCATTGATGAAGTGCTTGTGAAGTAAGACAAGTTCATAACCGCAAAAAAGATGGCCAAGGTGGTGGCTGTTCACCCACTCCACAGGGCCAGAGAACGAAGAGCTCATGCCCATGAACAACAACAACAACAAGAAGAAGAAGAGGAGGTAGAAGAGCAACTTCAATTCCTGGCACTTCAACGACCACCACAATATCAATATCAGCAATTTCCAGAGGGATTCAACTCGGAGCAACTGCAAGGAGATGTACACCAAATGAAGGGAGATCTACACCACTTGAGGGAAGATATCAATCACTTCAAGGAAAGTCAACAACAACAATGTAGCCAAGTCAACCACAACATTCAACAACCCCAAGGGGGTTTTGAGGACCTCAAGGAGCAGCAAAATCAAATTAACTGGGGAGAAATGCAAGGCAGTTTAGGAGTGATTCTAAGACAGTAACTACATCAAATGGAGAGCCTTGCTGAATTCAGATACCTTTATGAAGCAAGAACTATAGCTAGAAAGGAATATGATTGCTATGTGCAAACAAAGTTGAGCTACTTATGAAACACAGTAGCTAACATGAACCCCAATTACCCCACCTATATGCAGAAATTAGAGGAACTCAGCTCAAGGCAAGAATAAATTGCATACCAACACAAGGAGAATGTGAAATCCTACATGAGGAGGTTAGGATTTTGGAAGCCCAAGGATGCCAAAGCAAAAGCAGGTTCCTCCAAACCAGATGAAGGTGGCTCTTTCCCTTCCAATAAGAAGGACAAAGGGAAGGGGCCAATGAACTAAAGATGAAGCTGCTCAAGGTTGTTGAGTCCCATGGATGACACTTTCCAATTTCTTAATTCTTGTTTAAGTTTTTGCTTTATTTACTTTTTGAATAAATAATCATGCTAGGATAGTTTATGTTTTATGCATAGTTTTTAATTCCTGTTTGATGTCTTTATGAGTTCTTTTTTTCAAGAAAGAAAATGCCATGTATTTCAAGTCTTCATTCCAACAAAAATAAAAGTAGAGTTTGTCTCCATAAGAGTCACTGTGAGTTGTGCCAAAAACAATGAGAGAGACCAAGGCGAAGATAGATTATCAAACAAACTAAGAAATAAGAAACTAAGTGTAGAACCTTGGATGAACTAAAAAGAAAATGAGTTATGGAAGAGCAACAAGCCCTAGAAGGTATAAGCAGGGAAGACCAAAGGGTGTTCCTTGAATATCCATAGAACTAAGAGGTAGTAAGCAATAAAGACCCAAGGCTCTGAGCATCAACTACTGGGATAGAAAAAGAAACATTAAAAAGCTCAAAAAAAATTAAAGATCTTAGTAGATGCTTGTGGTGAAGATGTGTCAAGAAGAGACCTGCGCAAGTAAATTCTTAGAGGTGTCTCAACACCTAGTACCCTAAAACCAACTGGTTTGGGAGTACTAATTGAAAGCCTAATTAAAGGGTTGTCTTGAGACAAAACACTTAGAGTCGTGGTCAAGAAAGCAAAATAACCCTTACTACTTCAAGGTGACAATCAATAGAAAGGACTCCTGAAAGCCTATAACTGAAAGAACCCTCAAGGATCCAAGAGCTTTTCATAACATTAAAACATGCACACATGAGTTGAACACTTAGTCTTACTCTTAGTTGTATTGCAATCACTCAACGCCAAGGCCTCAAGCTATAAAGGCTTACTCACATTGATTTGCTTGGGACAAGCAAAACTTAAGTTTGGTGTTGTGATGACTTGCATCATCTACCCTTCTTTCTTGCATAAAGAAGACCATAAAAGAGCATAAATCTCATTTGATCAGTACAATTCATGCATTATTTGATGAATATTATGGTACACCACTTTGAGATGAGTTGTGCTGAATTTCAGGTGAGAAAAGTATCAAAAATTGGGTAGAAGACAAACAAGAAGCTGGGCGTGTGAAACTGGCGTGACACTTTAAGCAAACGCCACAAAAACACACTGACGTGGCACGCCAGGAGCTGGGCGTGGCACGCCAGTACTAAAGACCAGAGAAGAAATTCAAAGCATGCATATGGGCGTGGCACGCCAGAGACTGGGCGTGGCACGCTGATACAAAATTCCAGAGAGCTACAATAGTGGACACAAAAGGGGCGTGGCACGCCAAGCTAGACGTGGCACGCCTGACTCATCAACCACTATGCGCGTGCCACTTGAGCAAAGGGGGGTGGCACGCCAACTCTCTATCCCAAGAAGAACCTTCACTATGGCGTGTCACTTGGTGTCGAAGGCGTGGCATGCCAGCCCCAAGATGTCACTTAGGCGTGCCACTAGAGAAGCCAGGTGTGGCACGCCAAGCTTGAAGAGTTCACAAACCCATGGGCGTGCCACTTGAGCAGCATGGCGTGGCACGCTGGTATAACAATCCAGAGAAGGAGCTGAAGGCAATTGAAGACTGGGCGTGCCACTTGAGCAACCAGGCGTGCCACCCCAATGCACAAAGGACCAAAAGCAAGGACTGGGCGTGCCACTTGGTATCGAAGGCATGGCACGCCAACCTTGGCATTTCAATATGGCGTGCCACTTGAAGACTGAGGCGTGGCACACCAACCATTAGAACCAAGACAAGATCATGGGCGTGGCACGCCAGCCTTTAGGCATGGCACGCTGGTTTAAGTTTCCAGAGAGGATGAAGGAGGCCAATTACATGGGGCGTGCCACTTGGTATCAAAGGCGTGGCACGCCATTCACTATTCTTCATTTAAGCATGTCACTTGAGTAGCCAGGCGTGGCATGCCAATGTCATTTAGAAGAGAAGCATTGGGGCTTGCCACTTGAGCTCGTGGTGTGGCACGCCAAACAGAGCAATCACTCACTCACATGAGGGGCGTGGCACGCCAAACCCTCCACGCTAGTTCAACTTTCCAGAGAAGCCTAGCCAAGCATAAAGCAAGGGCATGGCACGCCAGACCTTGGGCGTGGCATGCCAGTACAAGTTTCCAGAGGCAAAGAGAAGTGAGAAAGGCAAGGGGCGTGCCACTTGAGCTCGAAGGCATGGCATGCCAACACAAGAAATCCACTACGGCGTGCCACTTGAATTCGAAGTCATGGCACGCCAAGGTTGAGAGAGGGACGAGCGTGCCACTTGAAGGAGTAGGCGTGGCACGCTAGAGAAGTGCCAGCCACACGCCAGCTAAGAAGTCATGCTTATTGAGTGTTTTTTTTTTCCTCCAAAATGTAATTTTCCTTTTTCACTTTTGTAATTCTTTTATTTTACTAGGAGTAGTATAAATAACCCCCAAGGAGTACTAAAGAAGGGGGTTAAGCAGTCAATTTTAGATCCACTTTTACACTTCACTTTTGAGTACCTTTTGAGATATGAGTAGCTAACTTCCCTCTCATTGAGAGAGGGAGCTCTGTTGTACTTGATGGATGAATGATAGTGAAATCCTTCTTCTCTTCATCTTCTCTTTGATTTGCTAGAAGAAATTTCGTTCTTCATTCTAGCATTCAATTATCTTGGAAAAGAGATTGAATGCAATTGGGTTTCATGGGAACCTTGGGAAAGAAAACATGAAACCATGCTTGAAATCCCTTCTCACACTAGAGTAGAATATGGGTTTTGGTGTTTGGATATGTGACATATAATCCTCCCTCTACATGGACCTATGATGGTGTGTGGTATAATCAGGGACCAAGCATATCTCTCTTCATGAGCAATTAGACCAAGGAATTGACTATTGATCAAGATCTGAGAGATTGAGTCACCAAGGGATTGGGGCTCAATCAATCATGATTGCCAAGAGGTCAATGAGCTGCATGATTGAAGAGGATATAAGCTAGATTTGATCCAAAGAGACAACATCTCCCAATCTCAATGAATCTCCCCATTCTTATCTATCCATTTCTTATTAGCTTAATTTTACATTCAGCAATTCCACATTCCCATTTACATTTAAGTCATTTATGATTCTGTCCTTTACTTTCTGCCATTTATATTTCTGCACTTTATTGCTTTTCTTTATATTCTAGTCATTTACATTTATGTCATTTATAATTTTGCACTCTACAATCCTATTGATCCACTTGACTAATTCATCAATTGATTAAAACTGCTCGAATTTACCAATCTCTGTAGATACGATCCCACTCCACTGTGGGTTATTACTTGACGATAATTTTGGTGCGCTTGCCAAAAGGACTAATTCACCAATTTTGAATGGGGTGTGAATTCCAGTCATCAAGCACAGTGGAAAAGGAAATTCAAAGGCAAGCCCATTCAACTAAGAAGGGTTGACCTTAAGCCCATAGCTAGAGGATAGTTAGAATTCATCCAAAGATCCATTGTTAAAGCCTTTTGTTGATTGATAATTGGAAATTACTAATTGATTTGAACGACACTAACTCTAGTCTCTCCTTAGCATTTGACTAGGACTTGTGGACTCAAATTCTTTATCTCTACTTGACTTTCCTTCATAGTTAGAGGTTAACTAAGTGGAGCAATAACCAATTCTCATCACAATTGTTTGAGGCAATGAGGATAGGAATTTCAATTCCCAACCCTAGCCAAGGCTTTTACATTGATTAATTGTCATTTACCCTTGCTTAGTTCAATTTCTTGTGTCCCTTAGCTGTTATTTGTTCTTTACTTTTATGCAAGCTTGTTTACATTTCTTGCATTCAACCTCAAACACCAAGAGAACTCCTAACCAATAATGTGCATCTTAGGGCAACTCCTAGGGAGAACGACTCGGGACTAATACTCTCGGTTATTGATTTTGAATTGTGGACACACATTTTCTATGTTTGATGCGTTATAGCTTGTTGGTTTAGACTATACTCACGACATAATTCTATTGGAAAAAATTCTAAACCAACAAAATATCTCTCATCAAAATAGCACCGTTGCCGGGGAGTTGCATATGTGTGTCATGTTGTTGGTTAGTGTAAATATGTGGATATGTGAATACCTGCATTCTTTCTTGAATGTTTGCTAGTTCAATTGTTAGTTAGGATTGATTTTTGTTTAATGCATCTTGTTGTCATGAGCCCTATGCTTCTTTCATTAAATGACGCGTTCACTACTGGATCCTAGTTTAGCCCCTTTTGATTCATAAATTGAGAGAACTATCTCACATCATAGGCAAGCTAGGAGACGATTAGCCTTTGGAGGTTGTGAAAGGGTTCCTACCATTTCACCAACCGTATCCGAGGGTGAATCGGACACATCATTTGAGGAGGAAACCATCTATTCTTCCATCGATACTACTAATACTTCTTCTATTGATCTAGGTAGCAAAACCATGGCTGCTCCAAGGAGAGTCACTCTTAAGGAAGCCGGTGCTCCGGACTTTATTCTTCAACCGCTTCAAGTGCGTCATCCAGAGTTAAACGCTAATTTTGAACTCAAGACCACCTTGATTCATCTTCTACCCATGTTTTATGGACTCTCCGCCCAAGATCCTGTTAGACACCTTAGAGACTTTCAAGGTGTATGTTCAACAACTAGGCAGGAGGGTTCCAATGAGGTTGCTATTTGGTTGTTTGCTTTCCCATTCTCTCTAGTGGGAATAGCCAAAGAGTGGTTCTACACTTTGCCCGATGAGATTGTTAGTGATTGGAATTTGCTTAGAAGGAAATTCTTAGATAAATTCTTTCCTCCGGAGGTGACAGATAGATTGAGGAAAGAAATATCATGCATTGTCCAAGGTGAAATGGAAACTCTATACGAGTATTGGGAATGGTTTCGAAGGCTTCTTGACTCATGCCCTCACCATATGATTAACACTCTAGTGTTGATTAGCTATATTTGCCAAGGAACGAAACCACAAGACAAGATCCTTTTGGATGCTTCAAGCAATGGTTCCATGACAAAGTATAGAATAGCGGAGGAGGCATGGCAATTGATCACCAATTTGGCCGAGTCCACCCGACACGCTAGACAAAGAAACCATCATCCAAGAGCAATAAATGAAGTTTCTACTACTGGTGAGACTGATGCCCTTACCAAGACCTTGGGAGAAATGACATATATTCTCAAGCAACTCCAACTTAATCAACAACAACTCCACCTCCCCAAACACAACATAGTCAACAATTGGTCCCCCAAAGAGTGTGTAAAATTTGCTTTTGTTACAGCCATTACACTGATGAATGCCCAAACCTCCAAGGTTATCACCAACATGGAGGAAACTATAATCAAGGAGGTAATTTCAATCAAGGGTGGCAAGATAACTCCAACCAAGGATGGAGAGACAATTATTATCAAGGAAGAAGGGACAATAGTGGGAACCAAAGATGGAACAACAACAACAACCAACAAAACCGATACCAACAAAATCCTCCATACCAAAACCAAAACCAAGGAAGAGCCTACCAAACCTACCAAGCACCTCATCAAAAGCAAACACCTCCACCCAACCAACCACAAGCCCCCTAAATCACTTTTCCTTCTCCTTCTTCCAACCAAGATGAGACACTCCGCTCCATCCTCCAAGGACAAAAGGAGCTTCAAACCATACTTGCCTCAAGCCTTATCAGTCTTACCTCTGCCGTCCAAGCCCTTCTTTCCCATATGGAACCAACCCCTACCTCTACCACTCAACCCTCAAGCTCAAGTGCCTTACCCTCTCAACCTTTACCCAACCCCAAGGGTGGCATCAATGCCATCACCTTGAGGTCCGGCACCAAATTGTAAGAGAGGAGTCATAAAGAGCTAAGTCCAATAAAGGTCACTCAAGATAAGGATGTGGTTGAGATAGAAGAAGTTGAAGAGGAGGATGAATCCTAAGAGGTAGTTGAAGAAGTGATTGCTCAACCAATGGGTGGAATACCTAAGGATGGGGATGTCTTCAAGAAGCTACTCCAATCCCATTTCCCACATTGGCAAGGAAGACTAAGAAGCGACTTGAGTTGGATCCCAAAATGGTGGAGATGTTCAAGAAAGTTAAGGTAACCATTCCTTTCTTTGATGCTATCTGCCAAGTACCTAAATATGCCAAGTTTCTAAAGGACCTATGCATGAACAAGGAGAAGCTTAATAATTTAGAAACTATTCCATTGGGAAGCTCAATCTCCGCTTTAATGGATGATATACCGGAGAAGTGTGGTGACCCCGGCCCTTGCCTAGTTACATGCACCATAGATGGGGCCCAATTAGTTGATTGTATGTGCGATCTTGGCGCTTGTGTGAGTATTATGCCTTTATCTGTCTATGAGGTTTTGAAGCTTCCATCGTTGAAACAGTCGGCCGCCCGGTTCGTTTTGGTAGACAAAAGCATAATCTCCGTAGTTGGTATTGCGGAGGATGTTCTAGTGAGTATAAAGGGGTTGGTCTTCCCGATTGATTTCCATATTCTAAAGATGTCCCCTAGTGATTCGGGGAGGACCTCATCTATCTTGCTTGGAAGGCCGTTCTTGAAGACCTCTCGGTTCAAATTGGATGCATTTTCGGGTAGCTATTCGTTCGAGATCGATGGAATAGAAGTGAGCTTTAATCTTGATGAAGCCATCAGACATCCACCGGAGGATCATTCTATCTTCCGATAAGATTTGATTGATAATGTTGTGGCCAAAGTCCACCATGATGATTTTGATGGAAAGAGTATGATTCAAGACCTAAGTGTGGGGAGTTCCCATAAAAGTGAAGAAGATGCCTTATCACCTCCAATGTCAGCGGATGACAAAGTGCCGAGTCATGAACAAAATGTAGATTTGAAACCACTCCCATCCCACCTAAAATATGCCTTCCTTGAAGATTACCAAAAGCTCCCGGTAATTATTGCAAAGGAGCTCTTCTCCCACCAAGAGGAGAAGTTGCTTAATGTCTTGAGGAGGAACAAGAAGGCCATTGGGTGGAGCTTGGCGGACTTAGTTGGCATTAACCCCCAAGTATGTGAACACCAAATTTTCCTATACGAAGGAGCTAAACCCGTTCGACAACCTCAAAGGCGTCTAAATCCTACCATTCTAGAGGTTGTGAAGAAGGAGGTCACCCAGTTATTAGAAGCGGACATTATTTGTCCGATTTCGAATAGTGAATGGGTGAGCCCCGTCCAAGTAGTTCCAAAGAAATCTGGTGTTACTACAATCAAGAATGATAAGGGGGAGCTTATAGCCACAAGGGTCCAAAACTCATGGAGGGTGTGTATTGACTATCAGCATTTGAACTCAGCCACTAGGAAGGATCACTTCCTATTGCTGTTCATCGATTAAATGCTTGATCGCCTATGCGGTAAATCTCATTACTGTTTCTTAGATGGCTATTCTGGTTATTTTAAAATACACATTGCTCCAAAAGACCAAGAAAAAACCACCTTCACATGCCCTTTCAGAACGTATGCGTATAAAAGAATGCCGTTTGGCTTGTGCAATGCACTGGCAACATTCCAAAAGTGTATGATAAGTATATTTGCGGATCTTTTGGAGCATTACATGGAGGTGTTCATGGAAGATTTTAGTGTCTATGGGGATTCCTTTGCTCTTTGTCTAGACAATATTGCAAAAGTATTAGAGAGGTTTACTAAATCAAACCTTGTATTAAATTTTGAGAAATGCCATTTTATGGTTAGACAAGGTATTGTTTTACGGCATATTGTCTCTAATGATGGGATCTCTGTTGATCCAGCAAAGGTCAATGTTATTTCAAGTTTGCCTTACCCCTCTTCTGTGAGGGAAGTTCGTGCGTTTCTTGGACATGCAGGTCTTTACCGGCGATTCATTAAGGACTTTAGTAAAGTGGCACTACCTCTCTCTCGATTATTGCAAAAGGATGTGGAATTTGATTTGAGTGAAGAGTGCATGGAGACCTTTGACAAGCTCAAGATTGCTTTGACCCAAGCTCCCATAGTGAGAGGGCCGGACCGAACTAGACTATTCGAAATCATGTGTGAGGCCTCAAACTACGCGGTGGGAGCGACGCTAGCTCAGCGCGAGGGTAAAAATCTTTATGTCATTGCCCATGCCTCTAAAACTTTAGATAGAGTGCAGTCCAATTATACTACCACCGAAAAGGAATTGCTTGCTATTGTCTTTGCCTTAGATAAATTTCGGGCTTATTTACTTGTCTCTAAGGTGGTAGTATACTCGGATCATGCGGCATTGAAATATTTGTTGGCCAAAAAGGAATCCAAACCAAGGTTGATCCGATGGATGTTGCTACTGCAAGAATTTAACCTAGAAATCAAAGATAGGAGTGGTTCGCAAAACTTAGTGGTAGACCACTTGAGTCGCTGATAAACCCATATTTTATGATATATATTGTGTTTAATTTAAGTGATTTATTCAACCCTTCACCTACTTATTCATGTAAATTGCATGGTTTTACTTCCCCTTCCTTATTATGTGATATATGCGAAATACATGTTTCCTATGCTTTGAAATTATTTATTTTAATTATCCTTTATTACCATTTGATGCCGTAATTTGTGTGTTGAAAAGTTTCAGATCTTCTAAGGCAGGAATGACTTAAAGAATGGAAAGGAAACATACAAAAATGGAAGAAAAGCACAAAATGGAGTTTTCGAAGAAACTGGCACCGACGCGAACGCATGGATGATGCGGCCGCGTGCCCAGCGCGAAAAGGCAGCGACGCGAACGCGTGACTGACGTGGACGCACGCCATGAGCAGAACACAGATGACGCGTACGCGTGACTGAAGCGAACGCGTGACAAGAAAAACTCCAGATGACGTGACCGTGTGACCCTCGCGGACGCGTGACAGATGCCACACACCAGAAACTGCAGAAAATGCCCCCAGCGATTTCTGAAACCCTTTTTAGCCCAGATCCAAGTCCAGAAAGCACATATTAGAGGTTATAAAGTGGGGGAATGCATCCATTCAGAGGGAGCTCTCGAATTATTCACTTTTCATAGTTTAGATGTCGTTTTTAGAGAGAGAGGTTCTCTCCTCTCTCTTAGGTTTTAGGATTAGGATTTCTTATTATTTCAATTTAGTATTCCAACTCCTTATCAGGTTCAATATTTCTCTTACTTTATATTTCTCTTTTACTTTCAGATACTTTAATGCTTTCCTTTAATTACTTATGTTGCCAGATTGGTTTATGAACTCTTTATGTTTGAATTGATTTTCTCTTATTAATGCAATTGAGGTATTTCAGATCTAAGATTCTTATTTAGCTTTTCATATTCCTGGCTTAAATTGATCGATTGGTAACTCTGGAGTTGTCAAACTCATCGTGATTGATAATTGTTATCTTTGCTGATTGATCTAAAATTCCTATAACTCTAGTCTCTCCTTAGGAATTGACTAGGAATTTAGGTGTTAAATTGATTTACCCACTCGACTTACCTTCACAGTTAGAGGTTGACTTAGTGGAGAGCAAAATATAATTCTCATCACCATTGACTTAGTTAGAGGTTTATTTATTTATTTTATTTGTCATTTAAATTACTTGTTCCCTACCTTTGAAAACCCCCAATTTACAAAACTCATAATCAATAATAAGAACACCTCCCTGCAGTTCCTTGAGAAGACGACCCGAGGTTTAAATACTTCAGTTATCAATTTATTTAGGGTTTTGTTACTTGTGACAACCAAAACGTTTGTAAGAAAGGACTTTCGTTGGTTTAGAAGCTATACCTGCAACGAGAATTTATCTGCGAATTCCTAGACCACGAAAAAGTTTTCTCTTCAAAATGGCGCCGTTGCCGGGGAACTACAAACGTGTGCCTTATTATTGGTTATTGTAAATATTTTTTTTTATTTGTTTATTTGTTTTTGTTTTTCCCTTTTTATTTTTATTAGCTACTATAAATTCTCACCCATCTCGCTTTGAGTTTGGTTCTAATATTGTTGAAGGGAACGGAAGTTATAGTAGGAACATGCATCAAGGTCAGAGCAATCAAAGATGGGTGGAGCCACAAGGACTTGATCAACCCTTTAGGCAACAACACCCTCTACAGTATCACAGACGAGGACCACTTTACAATGCATACCAAGCTAATAGATATGGTGGACAACCTTGTAACTACCAATAAGCCCCACCCTGTGCTTATAGACCATCCTCTCAACATAACTTTGAACCACCACACTCACAAGTTCCTTTTCACCATTCACCACCATATGACCCTTATCCACCACAATCCCAATGCAATTACTCCCAAGAACTACCACATTCTTATTTTGAACCTTCTCCTCCAACCAATGAAACCTCACACCCACCCCAACCTCCAGTGAATGACAAACTTCGTGTTCTTTTTCAAGGGCAAGCAAAGATAGAAAAGGGCGTACTGGAACTCACTACTGCCGTAACTAAGGTAGTAAATTTAATAGCTTCCCGACATCTGAGAACTCAAGGTACTCCCATGGCTGCATGTGGAGAATTGATGAGAGAACTTTTGCGTGGTCTAGAAATTTGCGGATAAATCCTCGTTGCAAGTATAGTTTCTAAACCTTCGAAAGTCCTTTCATACAAACGTTTTGGGTGTCACAAGTAACAAACCCCTTTAAAAATTGTTAACCGAGTATTCAAATCTCGGGTAGTCTTCTCAAGGAACTGCAAGGAAGTATTTTCTTATTATTGGCTATAAAAGTTGTAATCGGGGTTTAGAAGGTGAGAAACAAGTGATTGAATGACAAGTAAAATAAATGGCAATTAAAATAAATAAATACTGTAAAGCAAACTTCTGGCAAGGTGAAAGAAATTGGAAGTCCAACTTAATTATCTCTCTCAACAACAATGAAAGTTGAATCTAAATTCCACTTAGTTAACCTTTACTAAAGCAAAGGAAAGTCAAGGGAATAATTAGTTTGACCTTCGAATCCTAGTTAATTCCTAAGAAAAAGTTGGTATTATTGAAGTTCAGTTCAATTAGCAAGATAGCGATTATCAGTTATGTTGAGTTTGATGATGTTGAGTTACTGATTTCTTAACCAAGACCAAAAGGGGAAAAAGTAAAATTGCTGGAATAAAAATGTCCTTAGATTAAAAGCAACGGTAACACAAATTAAAGAGAAAGCAATTAATAACTGAAATACCTCAAATAATCATTAATTCAAATCATAACATGGAAAGGGTTCATAAGTCAAGTTGGCAACATTTATGGATACGAATAAAAGCATTAAAGTAAAAGTAGCATAGAAACATAAATTAAAGTAAATACTAAACTTGGATCGAGAGTTACTCTTAAAAACTAAGAGAAGTCCTAAATCTTAATCCTAATCCTAAGAGAGAGAGGAGAGAACCTCTCTCAAACTAAATCTAAATCATGGAAAGTAATAAAAATACGAGCTCTTTCTGAATGGATGCATTCTCCCACTTTATAGCCTCTAATCTGTATTTTCTGGGCCGCAAACTGGGTCAAAAATAGCCTAGAAATCGCCCTCTGCGTATTCTGGTACGATCAGGTCGCGGACAAGTGACGCGGAGGCATCGTCCACGCGGCCGCGCGGGTTGCATTCCTGCCAGGTCACGCGTCCGCGTGACCCACGCGTTCGCATCGCCTGGCGTCGGGGCAGCTATGACAAATTATATATCAAATCGAAGCCCCGGACATTTTCTTTCCAACGCAACTGGAACCGCGTCATTTGGATCTCTGTAGCTAAAGTTATAGCCGTTTGAGTGCGAAGAGGTCAGGCTGGACAGCTTAGCAATTTCTCCAACTTATTGTATTCCTTCCACTTTTGCATGCTTCCTTTCCATCCTCTGAGCCATTCCTGCCCTATAATCTCTAAAATCACTAACACACATATCAAGGCATCTAATGGTAATAAGAGAGGATTAATATTAGCAAATATAAGTCCAAAGAAACATGTTTTCAATCAAAGCACATAATTAGGAAGGCAAATGTAAAACCATGCAAATAGTATGAATAAGTGGGTAAAGAGTTGATGAAAACCACTCAATTGATCACAAGATAAACCATAAAATAGTGGTTTATCAACCTCCCCACACTTAAACACTAGCATGTCCTCATGCTAAGCTTAAGAGAACTATAAAGATGAAGAAGAATGGTTGGATGTATGAAATGCAACCTATCTATATGAATGCAACTACATGCAAAAAATGTTCCTACCTACTTGGTTAAAAATAAATAAGTTCCCCCATGACAAACATAAATCAGATTTCACTAATTAAAATTATACAGTAAAAATAAGTAAACTTGTAAGAAGATAGCTCATGAAAGCAGGGAACATAGAATTAAGCACTGAACCCTTACAGGAAGTGTATATGCACTCTAATTGCTCAAGTGTATAGGGTTAATCACTCTACTCTTCTCTAGTCATGCTTTCTAAACTTTGTTCTTCATCTAACCATTGATGCACGGAAAACTTGTCTCATAACAAATTTCCTTCGGCAAGTGTACCGAATTTGTCGTCAAGTAAAAACTCACAATAGGGTGAGGTCGAATCCCACAGGGATTGATTGATCAAGCAACTTTAATTAGAGGAATGTTCTAGTTGAGCGAATCAGAATTTGAGTTGAGAATTGCAGAAAATTAAATGGCGGGAAAGTAAATAACAGAAAAGTAAATGCTAGAAATAAAGAGCTGAATGTAGATGACGAAAAGTAAATTGCAGAATCTTAAATGGGAATAGGGTAATTACTCATAAAAGTAAATGACAGAAATTAAAGAGAATGGGTAAGATCAGAAATGGGGAGTTCATTGGGCTCAAGAGATGTTGCATTCTCCGGATCAATTTCATTTTCATCTCTTCCTCAATCAAGGCACTCATTGATCTCCTTGGCAATCTTAAGTAATCGAATTACAATTCCTTGTAATTCAATCTCTCAAATCTTGATCAATAGCCAATTCCTTGGTCAATTGCTCATGAGAAGAGATGAAGTATAGTCACTGATTATACCACATGCATTTCTCAAATCAAGTGTTGAGAGGATTATAGTCACATATCCATCCAAACCCAATTTGGTCCAGCATGAGAAAGCATTTCTAGCATGATCTCTTCATTCCTCTTTCAAGGTTCAGAAGAGATCCAAGTTTGAATAGCTTCTTTTCCAAGATAACTACCCAATTGGATGAAGATCGAAAGCTTTCAAGTAAAATCAAGAGAAAAGATAGAAGAAGAATAATGAAAACTAGTATTGATCCATCAAATTACAACAGAGCTCCCTAACCCAATGAAAGGGGTTTAGTTGTTCATAGCTCTGGAAAATAAAAACAAAGATGGAGAATACATCATGAAACTAAAAGTGCAGAGAAAGTAAAATACAGAGAGTAGTTCTATGCCAAGAGGATCCCTATAATTTCCAACTCTCCTTTTCTAAATCAAAGCTACTCCTATATATACTACTCTTCTGATCTTCTAGTTGGCTCTTCAAGTCTTGGGTATGGGCCTTTGGATCTTGAGTTTGAAGCAGTTATCTTCTTCATTAGGCTTAGTTTTACTTGCAGAGAGAAAGTGTGAAGTGGGCAGAGACTATAGGTCAGGACGTTAGTGGTGTTAACGTTTAAGTGGAAATGTGGGTTCGAGAACGTTAGTGACAAACACCTTTTTCACTAACGTTCCTCACCAAAGTAAGAGCCACGTTAACTCCAACGTTAGTGGCACAAACGTTGCCACTAACGTTGCCTCTTTGTCCTTCGCACACGTTATTAGGACTTACCTTTCCCAATAACGTTGAGAAGTCTCCCCCTTCCCTACGTTAGAGTCCACGTTAACTTAGTTAACGTGGCTCTTTTAACGTAGGCTTGCCAACCTTCGAGAACGTTAGTGACACTTACCTTTGTCACTAACATTCCAATGTGCCCCTATTTCTCACGTTAGAGTCCAGTTTAACTAGGTTAACGTGGCTTCTAACGTGGCCATGCTAGCCATCTCCAACGTTAGTGACAAAGTTGAGTGTCACTAACGTTGGCTCATCATTCCCTTCTCCACGTTAGCTTCCACGTTAACTAAGTTAATGTGGGAGTTAACGTGGCTCAAAGTGGCTTGTGTGGGTTCATTCCAACGTTAGTGACAATGTTAGGTGTCACTAACGTTGGTGATCACATTCTTGCTTCACGTTAACTTCCATGTTAACTAAGTTAACGTGGGAGTTAACGTGGCTTATGGAGGCTTGGCCAACGTTAGTGACAAAGGTGAATGTCACTAACGTTGGCTTCTCTCTTGCTTCTTAACGTTAGAGCCCACGTTAACTAAGCTAATGTGGCTCTTAACGTGGCCACTTATGAGCTGGGTCCAACGTTAGTGACAAAGGTAAGTGTCACTAACGTTGGCTCCATTTCCTTTCCTCCACGTTAGAGTTCACGTTAACTTAGTTAACGTGACTCTTAACGTGGGCAATGATGGCTTCGAGAGCGTTATTGGCGATTACTTTTCTCATTAACTTTGCAAGTTACTCCCATTCCACGTTAGGAGTTACGTTAATTAGATTAACGTGGCTGCTAACGTGGTTCTTCCTTGCTTCCTTTGTCCTGAAATCAAGCAATAGAGTGCATCAAAGTTCTAGTCCAAGTCATGGGAAGTACAACATCCAATTTGTCATTAAATTCATGCAAAATCCTCATGAAATCATGTAAAGTGCACAATGTATGCTTGAATCAAGATGTAAGTGAATATCTACCCAAAACTAGCTTATTTTCTAAGGAAATGCATGAAACTACCCTAAAAATAGTAAAGAAAAGGTCAGTGAAACTGGCCAAAATGCCCTGGCATCACAACACCAAACTTAAAGCTTGCTTGTCCCTAAGCAAGTACTGGAACAAGAGAATGATAAATGGAATGCCAAGAGAAATGAGTCATTCTTGTGGAGGTCATGTCCCTGGTTTTATGGTGGTTTCATGCATAGCAACTTAAATTCATTCCTTTACTGGCTTTCAGACCTTTATCATGTCCTAGAATACTCACTGTGATTGTATCCCATGAGACTTTTATTCATTGATCCTTTTATTTTTATTTCAGGGCTTATTTGTGTGCTTAGGCTAAGTGCTCTGTAAGGGGGCGACTCTTTACTCCCTCAAGTCTCTTTCCCCCATACATACACACCACAGGCATATAGTTTATTTATTTTCTTTTCTTGTGACCTTGGTGTCGAGTACCTCTTTGGGTTACTAAATGCTCTGTGGTGAAGGTTACTCTTGATAATGGACTTTCAGCTGATAATCCCGAGTTAGTTAACCCAAGTTACCAAGTGATAAGGCACCCCTAAGAGCTTATGCATCCAAGTAGATCCCTCACACAGGAGCACCACAGACACATGCCTCAAGATTAAAACCATTGGTGCCTAGCCTTATTGCTTACTCTTTTTCTTTTATTTTTCAACCTTTATTGTTCTTTCCCTTTTTCTTATTAGGATCTGCTTATTTAGCTAGTCTCATGGGGTGTGTCTCAAGCATAGTATTCATGACAGATAGTTGTCCTCCCACCTGGTGGTTGAACCAACTTAGCTAACTTATGACTATACCATAAACTCATGAACTTACTCCATAGTATGAACTCCTCTCTGGTCTTTTAAAAACCTCATTCTATTTTTCATTTGATTTAAAGGGACAAACATACAAGTAAGCAAAGTACGGATGCAGTGACATAAAGACTAGCAAGCATAGACCTATTCAACCAGAAACATAAAAGACAGAAGAATAAAAAAAAAGTTCAAACTAACATGGAAGCAAGTTCTATTTCATACAAGATCTTCGTTATTTAAAACATAGAGAAAGATGGACCAAAGAAGGAACTCCACCACCTTTTACTCATGTGCTTGCCCATGCTATCTTCCTTGCTTGTCCCTCTTGAGTGCTCGTACTCCCACTTCCTTTGCTTTTTCCAATCAACTTCTTCCAAAAACCACCATCTTCCATCTTCTTCTTTAGTGTTTCCTTCTGTTGTTTCACCTTCCTTTCTTCTTGTAAAACCAAGTCTCCTTGGACCTCATCATATGTAGGGATAGCATAATGTAGATGATGCATATAACTAGACATGTAGTTCAACCTGGCTTGAGTGTTTACGTTGAACTCCTCCCTATGTAGTTGCCGTCCTTCATTAAGTACAGTGAACTCATTGAATGTTTTCATCTGAGCTATTTGCTGCTGATTGAGTTCTTGCACATGCTTATCTTGACGTTCTTGCCTCTCAGTAACTTGGTGGATGGCTTGAGTGAGCTGGGAGTATTGCTCCTGTTGCTGCTCTATTTGTTGTTTCTGCCACTCTTCTTGTTGTCTCATCCAGTTGGACTGAAGGTTTAGTATTTGCTCTTGTCCTTCCATATGTCTCATTCCCAAATCTTCAATGGCTTTTAGAAGGTGATTCATATTCAAGTCGGCTGGTTAAGGATACTCTTCTTGTTGATATTCTTCCTGATGAGACTCCTCTTGGTGAGCTCCTTCTTTTGCTTTTAGTTTCCCTATTTGTGGCCTTCTTTGTTCCTGAGCAGGTGTAGTATAGACCAGACGCTGGATTGTCATTAGCCTCCCTGGGTTCACCCAGTCTGGATTGCTATCCTCAAAGACCACCTTGGCCTTTGTGCAAAATCTGAGAATGGTGCTGGGGTACCAAAGTTTGGCACCTGATTCAAGCTTCTCAGTTGAATCTTGAATTCCTTCAGCTATCAGTTCATGCACATTGATTTCTCCACCTTGTACTAGGCAATGTACCATAGTTGCTCGATTAATATTGACCTCTGAATTATTTGCAGCTGAGAGGATAGACCTCCTCACGAGTTCAAACCACCCCTTGGCTTCTAGGCTAAGGTCTCCCCTCTTGATGAACCGGGGTCTCCCATCTCCATACCTTTCCTAGTCAGCTGCTATAACACATATGTCAGTCACGATTTCTGTGAGCTCATCATTGTCAGGGCTCTTACTTATCCTTGCATGATAACTGGACTCATCAAAATGTGGTGATTTCAGGTGAAGAGTTCTTGTTATAGCATTTGGGCTGAAGTCCACCTCCTTTTCCTCTTACATAGCTTTTGAAGGTTGGGGCCCTGGTTTTGTCTTTCCTAACCACATTTGCGTAGAACTCTTTGATGAGGTTTGCATTGATCTTTCCCTCTAGATTAGTGAGCCTTTGCCAACCTCCTTTTTTAATTTTCTCCCAAATCTGTGGGCATTTGTCTTCATTGATTTGGAAGGTTAACTCGGGCAGTATCTTTTTGAGCTTTATCCGCTCAAATTCTCGTTCATGGAAGGCAGTTTTGAATCTCTTCTCATCGAAAGGAATGCTCTCCATTGGTTCCTTCCTTTTTTGTGTCTTGGAGCTTGATGATGCCATGAATTTGAGTTGCTGTGTGAGGGGGTTGGAAGGTAAGGATAGATGAGGAATTTGGTTGGTTAGGATGAGGTGTGATGAAGAGGTTTTGGATGCCGAAAGTGTGAAGTGTGGAGAGTGGGAATTTGAGTGCGAGGGGTAAGTATGCACTAGGACTTACTTATATAGGGAGATTGTGAGTGAATGGAGGGTGTGGATTGATGGAATGGATGCTTGATGGATGGTTGGGGTTGTGCATGGAGGAAGGACAAGGATCATCACTTTATGAGGGTTATTGGTTCGGTCTTCAAGAGTCTCCTTTCTTCAATGTTGCATGGCAACATTTTCCAATGCATTCCTTCTTGAGACAAGTGTGTAGTCCCTCTTCATGAAGTGGCCGAGCCTTTCTCATTTAATTGTCCAATCAATCTCCTTCAATGCTCCTCTCCTTTTCCCTATAAAGATAAAATAAGAAAAGTAAGAATTAATATCATAAAAAAAACAATTTAAACTTTACGGCTAGAATAATAAAGAGAAGAAAAGATCAGATAGTTTATTCATGAACTCCAACTAACTAACTAACTGTGTATCCTTATATGCACATTGGTGGCACCCTGAGGTAACACCAAACCTAGTTTGGAGCACTGTGATAAAAAGTTCTGTTCAAAGCTCCAAGACTAGCATGCTCTCAGTTGCATTCATGCTTTCTTGGCATGCTTTGAATACCAAACTTGTTCCTCACTATATACTGCCTATTAAGGATTTCACCAAGTGTTTGTCAAGTCTGGGTTGGAATTCATGAATATTGACTTATTCACTATTTTCTAAAAGCATATAAAACATGGGTTGCCTCCCATGAAGCGTTTCTTTAGCGTCACTAGCTTGACGTTTCTCCCTCATCAGGGTGGTTGGTAATGCTTAAAGTCCTCCCCTCTTGCTGTGGACTTATATCCATTGGTTGTATCAATGATCTCTACATGTTCCAAGGAGAGAACTTTGTTGATAGTGAAGACCTTAGGTAACTGAGATGGTACAGTGGGGAGATTAGGGGGGATATCTGGGAAGTAAGCTAAGATCACTTTATCCCCTGGAGAGAAGTCTTCAGTAGGGATCTTCTTGTTCCTCCACCTCCTTGGTACTTTCTTCTTTGTTCCTTTGATGTTGCCTTACTCTATGTGACCTCTTCTTCTAAGGGAATTTTGTTGTTGTCTTCACATGTCTCTGGTGGTTTAGGTTCTCCCAGTTTTTCCTTGAGTTGTGACAACTGCTTATTTCCTTGTTCATCAACCAAGGGCTTTTCCAGATGGGTTGGTTGTGCTTCATTGCTTGCTTCCTCTGTCAGCATCTCATTATGATCTTTTCTTGGTTCTTTGTTCTCTTGGTCTGCTTCTTGTGAGAATTTGAATACATTAAAGCTGAGTCGATCATCATGGATCCTCAATATTAGCTCCCCTCGCTCCACATCTATGAGTGCTCTGGCTGTAGCTAGGAATGGTCTTCCCAATATGATTGGGTGAGTGTGACTCTCTTCCATGTCCAGGATGACAAAGTTGGTGGGAAGAAAGTATTTCCCAACCTTTACCAACACATTTTCCACCACTCCTATTGCTTGTTTTTGAGTTTTGTCTGCCAGCCTGATGACTACATCCTTGGGCATTATCTCATTGATCTTCAGCCTCTTCACCAGGGATAAGGACATTAAGTTGATGCTTGCTCCCAAATCGCAGAGTGCTTTATCAAACATTGTTTCTCCTATGGCACAGGAGACATGAAAACTGCTTGGATATTTTCTTCTTGTAGGCAACTGTGGTTGAATGAGGGCACTGCACTCCTTGTTCATCACTATAGTTTGGCCTCCCTTGAGTGAGCTTTTCCTAGGAAGCAGCTCTTTCATATACTTGATGTATGCAGGCATTTGTTGAATAGTCTTGATGAATGGTATGTTGACATGCAGAGATGCAAACAAATCTAGAAACATTGAGTATATTCTCTTCTCCACAGCGCCATTGAGCAGTTGGGGAAACGGTGCATAGAGTCTCAGCATAAGTCAGATTAGCCTGTCGGTTACCAGAAGGCTGAAGAGGACATGCGCTTTCTGAGATTTGACTGGGATGCTGCCAAATAAAGGATAGCCCTTGACCACTACTGTCCCCTGGGTCATGGGAAAGAACACAACAATGCCTAAGGGAATCAAGCTGATTTATCTGAATGATGAGGCTCGGCTCTGGCACCAGATTCTGAGCAACTTTGTTATGCCGAGCACTCATGAGACGGAGCTGCCTGCCACTATGATCACCCTTCTCTGGTGTGTGCTGGAGGGTAAGGACCTGTATCTGCCACGATTCATCCGGCACTATATGGCCAGGGTCCATGTCAGAGGCACCCTTCCTTTCCCTTATCTCGTCATCCAGCTAGGCCGTCGAGCTGACGTGCCTTGGGAAGATGCTAACGAGAAGCCACCTGCTGCAGACTGCAAGAAGATTATCCCTCACAGCAGGAAATTTTGGGCTTTAGGCTATACACTTCCATTCCTGACCGTTTCTGATGAGACCGTCACGCCTTCAGCTGCCCCTTCTTCTTCCACTGCTGCACCAGCCCCACCCACTGCACCTCCAGCTGCTCCTGAGCCTTTTACTATTTGGTTCATCGACTCTTCGCCCGCTTGGATCGTATGGAGCGTCGCAACAAGCGACGCTATGAGCACGTCAAGTTGATGATCCGATCCGGCAGTGACATCCCCTCCGAGCCTGACACTCCTTCAGATACATCTGAGGTGGAGAAGGACAATCACGAGGAGGAGACACCCACCCAGGCTGCCCAGGCAGGACCAGAGCAGGCTGCGTCACAGTAGGAGGTACCACACCAGATTCAGGCCGCAGATCCAGAGATTCCTATCCAGTCAGAGCCCCCATTGCAGTAGACAGATCCTCCTACCCTCATCCAGTCCGCAGATCCTCAGGCCACCACAGAGACTCCAGCAGTCCATCCTTCCGGTGATGACACTCTTTCACACCCAGCTTGAGTGAGCATCGAGGACGATGCTTTATTTTAAGTGTGGGGAGGTAGCCATCCCTGGCATATCTTTTTGGTGAACCACTAAAGACTCTTTTTATCTTATTTTGTTTATTTTTCTATATTTTTAACTTTCTTTTTACTTTTTAGTACTTATACATTGTTCTTTTGCTATATTTTTACTTTATTTCAGCATTTTGCACTTTAGTTTATACCTTAGCCATTTAGTTTAGTTTGCAATTCTAAACTTATTAGTTATAGAATATATGGATTAATTAGTATAGTTTACCCTATTAGCATATGATAATTTGGTTTAATTGAAAATAAAAGGAGTAAACTAGAAACTTTAGTAATTTAAAACAATCCACACACCTTGCATATATAGCATAACATGTTAGTTAGTTAACAACATTTCATCAAGGAGGAACACTAAAACTTTAAAGCCACCCAAAAAAAAATTTTACATTGAGAATAATGGGAACTCTTAATTTTTACTTGCATGACATGTATAACTGTTATATGATTTTTGAGCTAGAGAACACACAGCCTGTGAGTTTTGAGCTTAATTGTATGGTTACATTCAAACCATAATTTTATTCCTGTGTGTTTGGCCCTTCTTTTTTATTCTGATGTTCTTTACTTTGTTTTAATCTATATGTCCAATTATAGAGTATAGATACATACTAAGAGATGATTGAGGCCATCATTTGAATTTTTCCTCACTTATCCCAAATTAGCCTACCTTTTACATCACCCTTGTTAGCCCTCTTGAGCTTTTTTTAATCCCCTCTTGTTCTATAAACCACATTACTAGCCTTAAGCAGAAAAACAAAATAAAAATCCCAAGTTAAATCCTTGGTTAGCTTAAGATAGAAATTGTGTGTTGTTTAAGTGTGGGAACTTTATGGGAACATAGATGATAGAAACAAAGGTAGAAAGTTAAAAAGAATAAAGATGTTTCAAAATAAAAATTTGGAAAGCATGCTCATGTGAAATCAAAATAATTGAATTACCATGTGCATTAAAAAAAAATTTATTTTCGGTATTTAATTAAGGGGATGCAAAAATTCCCCAATTGCAAAAATAAAAAGAATCAATGCACATGGGATGAAATTAAAATTAATGCATGAGCTATGAAGAACTGAAGATTGATGGTTTAGAAGTTATAGTAAATTCTCGTTGCGAGTATAGTTACTAAACCAAGCAATCAACCTTTCTTACAAATATTTTGGTTGTCACAAGTAACAAACCCCTTTAAAATTGATAACTGAGTATTTAAACCCCGGGTCGTCTTCTCAAGGAATTGCAGGGAAGTATGTTCTTATTATTGGTTATGAGTTTGTAAATTGGGGTTTTAGAGTTTGGGCAATGGGCACATCTATATTTATAAATTAAAGCAATAAAAATAAATAAGAGATTTTATGTAATTAAATAAAAAGCCTTGATTAGGAGAGATTAATCGGAAGTTCTATCCCTGTTGGATTTTTCTCAAGATTAATTGATAATTGAAGGTTACTTCTACTTAGTTATCGTTTACCAAGTAAAAGAAAGTCAAGTAAGTTGGAAGTCTACTTCTATTCACAAGTTCTAATCCTCTCCCTTGGGAAGGATTAGTGTTAGTGACTAGAGAGCCAGCCAACGATAAACTCAATTACAATTTAACTCTTGAGTAATTCAACTCAAGGGTCTCCGAATATTAATCAACTCTAAAATCAAGTTAGGATCCAACTTAGAATATTAATTAATAACAAACAATAGAAGAAGTGATAAATCTGAAATACCTCAATTATATTAAATAAAATATTCAAATCTTAACATGAAAAAGTTCATAAGCCAATTAGGCAACATAACTAATACAAGCATTAAAGTATCTAAAAATAAGATATAAATATAAAGTAAAAGAAATATTGAACCTGATGAAAAGTTGAATCCTAAATCCTTCAAGAGGAATCCTAATCCTAAAACCTAAGAGAGAGGAGAGAACCTCTCTCTCTAAAACTACATCTAATCCTAAAATTGTGTATTGTGAGCTTGTTTTTTTTTTATGAATGGATGCATTTTCCCACTTTATAGCCTCTAATCTGTGTGTTCTGGGCTGAAAACTGGGTCAAAAACAGCCCAAAAATTGCCCCCAGTGTTTTTTGGTATGTACTGGTCGCGGGAAAGTGACGCGGAGGCGTCATCCAGGCGTTCGCGCGGATTGCAATTTGCAGATGCGATGCGGGCGCGTCTTTCACGCGTTCGCGTTGCCTAACGTTGGGCAGCTATAGAAAATTATATATCAAATTGAAGCTCTGGACGTTAGCTTTCCAACGAAACTGGAACCGTATTATTTGGATCTCTGTAGCTCATGTTATGACTGTTTGAGTGCATAGAGGTCAGGCTGGACAGCTTTAGCAGTTCCTTCAGTTTCTTGTATTCCTTCCACTTTTGCATGCTTCCTTTCCATCCTCTAAGCCATTCCTGCCCTGTAACCTCTGAAATCACTTAACACACATATCAAGGCATCTAATGGTAATAAGAGAGGATTAAACATAGGGAACTTAAGGCCAAAGAAGCATGTTTTCAATCAAAGCACATAATTAGGAAGGCAAATGTAAAACCATGCAAATAGTATGAATAAGTGGGTAAAGAGTTGATAAAATCCACTCAATTGAGCACAAGATAAACCATAAAATAGTGGTTTATCAAGCTTGCAATACAAAGTGAGAAAAGTTGGGCAAATATGTTAAGAAACTTTGAATTACAAAATATGTATGTTAGGTAAGATCTTAGACTAATCAAGGATTCACTTATTAGCTCACTTAGCCTTATACATATACCCTTACCTCTACCTTGGCCCCATTACAACCTTGAAAAAGACCTCATGATTTTTGTATGCCTATATTCTATAATTGTTGATTGGTTAGATGAAGAACAAAGTTATAGAAGGTAAGGATAAAAAGAAGAATAGAGTGATTAACCCAATAAACACTGAGTGACTAGAGAGTAAACACAAAATCCAGTGAGGGTTCAATAGCTCATCACCATATATCTCTGCTTAAATTGTTAATTGTCTTGCAAGTTTGTAAAATATTTTACCCATCTCAATTTTAAAAGTGCTTTAACATTATCTAGGGTTTGGCTATGTATATATGATTCCTTGAAGATGTGAATTAATTTAACTACATGTAAGTTTTATATATAAGTGAATAACAATTAGAATTGCATGATTCATTTAGATAGTTTGCATTTAGAATAGATTGCATTGCATGAGATTCCACCACTTTAACCTTACCTTACTCTTTACCTCGGACTTAATATGAGGACATGCTATTGTTTAAGTGTGGGGAGGTTGATAAACCCATATTTTTTGATATATATTGTGTTCAATTTAAGTGATTCATTCAACCCTTCACCTACTTATTCATGTAAATTGCATGGTTTTACTTTCCCTTCCTTATTATGTGATATATGCGAAATACATGTTTCCTATGCTTTTAAATTATTTATTTTAATTATCCTTTATTACCATTCGATGCCGTGATTTGTGTGTTGAGAAGTTTCAGATCTTCTAAGGCAGGAATGACTTAAAGGATGGAAAGGAAACATAAAAAATGGAAGGAAAGCACAAAATGGAGTTTTTGAAGAAACTGGCAGCAACGCGAACGTATGGACGACGCGGTCGCATGCCCAGTGCGAAAAGGCAGCAACGTGAACGCGCGACTGACACGGACACGCGCCATGAGCAGAACACAGATGACGCGTATGCGTGACCGAAGCGAACGCGTGACAAGGAAAACTCCAGATGACGCGACCGCGTGACCCTCGTGGATGCATGACAGATGCCACGCACCTGAAACTGTAGAAAACGCCCCCAGCAATTTCTAAAACCCTTTTTTGCCCAGATCCAAGTCCAGAAAGCACAGATTAGAGGTTATAAAGTGGGGGAATGCATCTATTCAGAGGGAGCTCTCGAATTATTCACCTTTCATAGTTTAGATGTAGTTTTTAGAGAGAGAGGTTCTCTCCTCTCTCTTAGGTTTTAGGATTAGGATTTCTTATTATTTCAATTTAGTATTCCAACTCCTTATCAGGTTCAATATTTCTTTTACTTTATATTTCTCTTTTACTTTCAGATACTTTAATGCTTTCCTTTAATTACTTATGTTGCCAGATTGGTTTATGAACTCTTTATGTTTGAATTGATTTTCTCTTATTAATGCAATTGAGGTATTTCAGATCTAAGATTCTTATTTAGCTTTTCATATTCTTGGCTTAAATTGATTGATTGGTAACTCTGGAGTTGTCAAACTCATCGTGATTGATAATTGTTATCTTTGCTGATTGATCTAAAATTCCTATAACTCTAGTCTCTCCTTAGGAATTGACTAGGAATTTAGGTGTTAAATTGATTTACCCACTCGACATACCTTCATAGTTAGAGGTTGACTTAGTGGAGAGCAAAATATAATTCTCATCACCATTGATAAGGATAACTAGGACAGGACTTCTGATTTTCATACCTTGCCAACAGTTTATTTACATTTATTTATTTATTTATTTTGTCATTTAAATTACTTGTTCCCTACCTTTCAAAACCCCCAATTTACAAAACTCATAACCAATAATAAGAACACCTCCCTACAGTTCCTTGAGAAGACGACCCGAGGTTTAAGTACTTTGGTTATCAATTTATTTAGGGGTTTGTTACTTGTGACAACCAAAACGTTTGTAAGAAAGGACTTTTGTTGGTTTAGAAGCTATACCTGCAACGAGAATTTATCTGCGAATTTCTAGACCACGCAAAAGTTCTCTCTTCAGTCGCCTTGAGCACACAAAGGGCAATTCCACTCCTATCAATGACACATTTCCTCTTGAGGGCTTGGTAGCAATATTCGAAGTGATCCCTTGGTATGCACCTATTGCCAATTACTTGGTTGCTCGCACCTTTCCTCCCAATTTTTCTCAACATCAAACGGATAAGCTCAAAAGCGAATCCAAATATTATGTTTGGGATGACCCATAGTTGTGGAGATGTGGTGCTGATCAAGTAATCCGAAGGTGTATACCGCAATCCGAGTTCCAACCCATTTTACGAAATATTTTGGTTTGATTTGTGTAGATTTCATCATATAAACCCACATTTATTCATCTAAATAACACGCTTTTGAGATTTCTTCCTAAATTGTGCTTGAAAGTGAAAACATGCTATTTTATGCTTAATTTAGTCAATTTTAATTCACTTTAATCCTATTTGGAGCCTTGATATATTTGTTAAGTGATTTTTAGGTTTCCAAGGCAAGTATCGGTTGAAGAAGTAACAAAAAGAGCATGCAAAAGGGATGAAACCATGAAGAAATGGAGTTTGCAAGTTCCAGCACCCGTGCGTACGCACAAGTATGCGTGCATACGCACAAGAGGGATTTGCGAGCGCCGTGTACGCGTGACTCATGCGTACGCGTGGATGGAATTTTTGCCAGGCGATGTGTACGCGTGACCCGAATCACGTGAGCTCATTAATGCAAATCGCTAGGGGTGATTTTTGGGCCTCCAGAACCCAGTCTAACTCATTTCTGGAGCTATATCAAGCCAAAGAAAAGCTGAATGAAGGGGGGGCAATTAGGTTTAGCTTTTCTTATGTTCTTCTCTTAGTTTCTAGAGAGAGAAGCTCCCACATCTCTCTAGAATTAGGTTAGGTTTAGTGAATTTCTCTTTAATTTCTGTCTCTAATTATTGTTTTAATGTAGTTTCATTTATGTTTCTTTAATTTATTGTCTTACTTCTCTTAGTTCTTCTTCTTAATTTCTCTTTTATGTCATTTTCCATTTATGAACACTCTTGTATTTCTTTAATTTCAATTAATGCAATTTATGTCTTATGCTCATTTATTGCTTTCCTTAGTTGTTGTTATGATTTTATTGCTTTTGGTAGTTAGAATTTATTTTTAATGCATTTTAAGATTATTTTATTTTTATGCACAGTAAGTGTTTGATAAAATGCTTGGCTTAGTTTTTACTTAGTTTTTCTCCACTCTTGGCTTGAATTTATTGACTTTGGTGATCCTTGAGTCTTTGATGTCCATTCTTATTTGATATATTAGAGTAGTTAGTTGATTTGGTCTCCATTGACTCTATGTGACCCTTAGTGATGACATAGGACTTATGGATTGAAATCAACTATGCCTATTTGACTTATCTTCGATGTAAGGTTGACTAAGTAGGATTAACTCTTCATAATCATCATGTGTTTGTGGTCAATGGCTAGGACAGGTAGCCTTAGCTCTCAATTACTTGCCAAGAGGTTTCTTGCATTTTAAGTTTCCTTGCTTTGACTTTTATTTGCTTTGATGTTTAATTTCTTGCATGTTTAATTTTCACACTCTTGGTTGAGAAATTGGATGTTTGGGTGGAATTGAGTTGTGGATGTCCATTCCATATTTTGTGAGAATGGTTAATTACTTTGGTTTCCATTGACGCTAGTCTTTCACTAAGTAATTAGTGAGTTGACTAGGACTTATGGATTGAGATCAATTATGCCCTTTTGACTAATTCTCAAGTAGGATTGACTAATTGGGCTTAATTCCACACAATTTCCATTTTCATTATTTCTCGTTGCTTTGACTTTAATTTCTTGCATGATCTTTTGCTCTCTTGCTATTTACATCTCTTGCTCTCTTACTTTCATTCCCAATTCCCCATGCTCTCTCTCATAGCCAATAATATGTACATTTCATTGCAACTCCTAGGGAAGATGACCCGGGAGCTAAATACTCTCGGTTATTTTGTATTGGATTTAACATTTGATATTGAAAATTCTATGTTGGTTTGGACTATGCTACCAACGAATTGATTCTTGTTTTAATCGATTCCAAATTATGCAAGAATTCTCTTTATCACAGTGCATGATAGAAACATTAAAAGAAGAGAGTTTAGGATTGGAGAGTTGGTCCTCCTTTATATCTCTAGGTAAAGATTGATGCCTAGCAAGTTATGATCAAGGTGGGAAGGTCCTTATAGAGTGGAGAAAGCGGAACCATATGGGGTCTATTGATGCCTGGGCATCTTAGGCTAATTTCACTAGTCTTTTTCTTTATTTTTAATAGGTTTTATGCACTTTCTTGAGTTATAAGTAAGCAAATTGGGTAGAAATTCATGTATGCCTAGATTCATTCAATCATGATTAATTTGATGCAATTTCATGAGAATTTTGCTATAATTATTTGTGAGCTAAGAATGATGAGAATTCTCTTGACTTTAGCAAGACTTTAATGCATATATTGGTTGATGACAGGTGAAGAAAGGCATGGAAAGAGTTGAAGAAGGAGCAGAGAAAAGATGTAGAAGGAGCAACGTTGGAAGAGAAGCAGAGAAAGTTTTTGCACAATTGACTGATACTCACATTGGAGGGAGCGTTGGACCTTCAATGTTACCCCCAACGTGGTGATGAAAAATTCAATTCTGGAGCTAAATAAAATTTGAGCGACGCGAATGCGTGAAAAAGTAGAATTTCTTTATCCGCGCGCAAGCGTGAGTGACGCGCACGCGTGGAATAGCAAAATTGACCATCCACGCGTACGCGTCACAAAGCGAACGTTGGAGGTCCAACGTTACCTCAAATGCTGCCTCCAATGTCTGATGCGCGGAAAACTTGTCTCATAACAAATTTCCATCGGCAAGTATACCGAATTTGTCGTCAAGTAAAAACTCACAATAGAGTGAAGTCGAATCCCACAGGGATTGATTGATCAAGCAACTTTAATTAGAGAAATATTCTAGTTGAGCGAATTAGAATTTGAGTTGAGAATTGCAAAAAATTAAATGGCGGTAAAGTAAATAACAGAAAAGTAAATGCTAGAAATAAAGAGCTGAATGTAGATGACGGAAAGTAAATTACTGAATCTTAAATGGGAATGGGGTAATTGCTCATAAAAGTAAACGACAGAAATTAAAGAGAATGGGTAAGATCAGAAATGAGGAGTTCATTGGGCTCAGGAGATGTTGCATTCTCCGGATCAATTTCATTTTCATCTCTTCCTCAATCAATGCAGTCATTGATCTCCTTGGCAATCTTAAGTGAACGAATTACAATTCCTTGTAATTCAGTCTCTCAAATCTTGATCAATAGCCAATTCCTTGGTCAATTGCTCATGAGAAGAGATGAAGTATGGTCACTGATTATACCACATGCATTTCCCAAATCAAGTGTTGAGAGGATTATAGTCACATATCCATCCAAACGCAATTTGGTCCAGCATGAGAAAGCATTTCTAGCATGATCTCTTCATTCCTCTTTCAAGGTTCAGAAGAGATCCAAGTTTGAATAGCTTCTTTTCCAAGATAACTACCCAATTGGATGAAGATCGAAAGCTTTCAAGTAAAATCAAGAGAAAAGATAGAAGAAGAATAATGAAAACTAGTACTGCTCCATCAAATTACAACAGAGCTCCCTAACCCAATGAAAGGGGTTTAGTTGTTCATAGCTCTGGAAAATGAAAAGAAAGATGGAGAATACATGATGAAACTAGAAGTGCAGAGAAAGTAAAATACAGAGAGTAGTTCTATGCCAAGAGGCTCCCTATAATTTCCAACTCCTTTTCTATTTCAAAGCTACTCCTATATATACAACTCTTCTGTTCTTCTAGTTGGCTCTTCAAGTCTTGGGTATGGGCCTTTGGATCTTGAGTTTGAAGCAGTTCTCTTCTTCATTGGGCTTAGTTTTGCTTGCAGAGAGAAAGTGTGAAGTGGGCAGAGACTTTAGCTCAGGACGTTAGGGGTGTTAACGTTAAGTGAAAATGTGGGTTCGAGAACGTTAGTGACAATCATCTTTTTCACTAACGTTCCTCACCAAAGTAAGAGCCACGTTAACTTCAACGTTAGTGGCACACGTTACTGGGACTTACCTTTCGCAGTAACGTTGAGAAGTCTCCCCCTTCCTTACGTTAGAGTCCACGTTAACTTAGTTAACATGGCTCTTTTAACGTAGGCTTGCCAACCTTCGAGAACGTTAGTGACACTTACCTTTGTCACTAACGTTCCAATGTGCCCCTATTTCTCACGTTAGAGTCCACGTTAACTAGGTTAACGTGGCTTCTAACGTGGCCATGCTAGCCATCTCCAACGTTAGTGACAAAGTTTAGTGTCACTAACGTTGGCTCATCATTCCCTTATCCACGTTAGCTTCCACGATAACTAAGTTAACGTGGCTCATAGTGGCTTGTGTGGGCTCCTTCCAACGTTAGTGACAATGTTAGGTGTCACTAACGTTGGCGATCACCTTCCTTCTTCACGTTAGCTTCCACGTTAACTAGGTTAACGTGGGAGTTAACGTGGCTTATTGGGGCTTGTGTGGGTTAATCCCAACGTTAGTGACAATATTTGGTGTCACTAACGTTGTCGATTACCTACTTTCTTCACATTAGCTTCCACGTTAACTAGGTTAACGTGGGAGTTAACGTGGCTTATTGTGACTCGGCCAACGTTAGTGACAAAGTTGAATGTCACTAACCTTGGTTTCCCCTTTACTTCTTAACGTTAGAGCCCATGTTAACTAAGTTAACGTGGCTCTTAACGTGGCCACTTATGAGCTTGGTCCAACGTTAGTGACAAAGGTAAGTGTCACTAACGTTGGCTCCATTTGCTTTCCTCCACGTTAGAGTTCATGTTAACTTAGTTAACGTGACTCTTAACGCGGGCAATGATGGCTTCGAGATCGTTATTGGCGATTACTTTTCTCATTAACTTTGCAAGTTACTCCCATTCCACGTTAGAAGTTACGTTAATTAATTAGATTAACATGGCTGCTAACGTGGTTCTTCCTTGCTTCCATTGTCCTGAAATCAAGCAATAGAGTGCATCAAAGTTCTAGTCCAAGTCATGGGAAATACAACATCCAAGTTGTCATTAAACTCATGCAAAATCCTCATGAAATCATGTAAAGTGCACAATGTATGCTTGAATCAAGATGTAAGTAAATATCTACCCAAAACTAGCTTATTTTCTAAGGAAATCCATGAAACTACCCTAAAAACAGTAAAGAAAAGGTCAGTGAAACTGGCCAAAATGCCCTGGCATCACAACACCAAACTTAAAGCTTGCTTGTCCCTAAAAAAGTACTGGAACAAGAGAATGATGAATGGAATGCCAAGAGAAATGAGTCATTCTTGTGGAGGTCATGTCCCTGGTTTTATAGTGGTTTCATGCATAGCAACTTAGATTCATTCCTTTACTGGCTTTCAGACCTTTATCATGTCCTAAAATACTCACTGTGATTGCATCCCATGAGACTTTTATTCATTGAGCCTTTTATTGTTATTTCAGGGCTTATTTGTGTTCTTAGGCTAGGTGCTCTGTAAGGGGGCGACTCTTTAAGATAAGCTTTCAGCCAACACTCCCGAACCAGTTGGTTCAAGGTTCTAGGTGTTAAGACACCCCTAAGGACTTACTCCCTCAAGTCTCTTTCCCCCATACATACACACCACAGGCATATAGTTTATTTATTTTCTTTTCTTGAGACCTTGGTGTCCAGTACCTCTTTGGGTTACTAAATGCTCTGTGGTGAAGGTTACTCTTGATAGTGGACTTTCAGCTGATAATCCCGAGTTAGTTAACCCAAGTTACCAAGTGATAAGGCACCCCTAAGAGCTTATTCATCCAAGTAGATACCTCACACAGGAGCACCACAGACACATGCCTCAAGATTAAAATCATTGGTGCCTAGCCTTATTGCTTACTCTTTTCCTTTTATTTTTCAACCTTTATTGTTCTTTCCCTTTTTCTTATTAGGATCTTCTTATTTAGCTAGTCTCATGGGGTGTGTCTCAAGCATAGTATTCATGATAGATAGTTGTCCTCCCACCTGGTGGTTGAACCAACTTAGCTAACTTATGACCACACCATAAACTCTTGAACTTACTCCATAGTATGAACTCCTCTCTGGTCTTTTAAAACACTCATTCTCTTTTTATTTGATTTAAAGGGACAAACATACAAGTAAGCCAAGTGATGATGCAGTGACATAAAGACTAGCAAGCATAGACCTCTTCAACACAAAACTTAAAAGACAGAATTTAAAAAGGTTTAAACTAACATGGAAGCAAGTTCTATTTCATACAAGATCTTCCTTATTTAAAGTATAGAGAAAGATGGACCAAAGAAGGAACTCCACCACCTTTTACTCATGTGGTTGCCCATGCTCTCCTCCTTGCTTGTCCTCCTTGTGTCCCTCTTGATTGCTCGTACTCCCACTCCCTTTGCTTTTTCCAATCAGCTTCTTCCAGAAACCACCATCTTTCATCTTCTTCTTGAGTATTTCCTTCTGCTGTTTCACCTTCCTCTCTTCTTGTTCTTCAAAATCTTTTTGGACCTCATCATATGTAGGGATAGCATAGTGTAGATGATGCATATTACTAGACATGTAGTTCAACTTGGCTTGAGTGTTTACGTTGAACTCCTCCCTATGTAGTTGCCGTCCTTCATTAAGTACAGTGAACTCATTGAATGCTTTCATCTGAGCTATTTGCCGCTGATTAAGTTCCTGCAAATGCTTATCTTGACGTTCTTGCCTCTCAGTAACTTGGTGGATGGCTTGAGTGAGCTGGGAGTATTGTTCCTGCTGCTGCTCCATTTGTTGTTTCTGCCACTCTTCTTGTTGGCTCATCCAGTTGGACTGAAAGTTTAGTATTTGCTTTTGTCCTTCCATATGTCTCATCTCCAGATCTTCAATGGCCCTTAGAAGGTGATTCATATTCAAGTTGGCTGGGTCATGATGCTCTTCTTGTTGATATTCTTCTTGATGAGGCTCCTCTTGGTGAGCTCCTTGTTTCGCTTTTAGCTTCCCTATTTGTGGCCTTCTTTGTTGCTGAGCAGGTGTAGTATAGACAAGACGCTGGATTGTAACTAGCCTCCCAGGGTTCACCCATTCTGGATTGCTATCCTCGAAGACCACCTTAGCCTTTGTACATAGTCTGAGAATAGTGCTGGGGTACCAAAGCCTGGCACCCGTATCAGCCTTCTCAGCTGACTCTTGAATCCCCTCAGCTACAAGTTCATGCACATTGATTTCTCCACCCTGTACTAGGCAATGTACCATAGTCGCTCAATTAATATTGACCTCTGAATTATTTGCAGCTCGGAGGATGGACCTCCTTACGAGTTCAAACCACCCTTTGGCTTCTGGGCTAAGGTCTCCCCTCTTGATGAACCGGGGTCTTCCATCTGCATACCTCTCCCAATCAGCTGCTATGACACAGATGTCAGTCACAATTTCTGTGAGCTCATCATTGCCAGGGCTCTTACTTATCCTTGCATGATAACTGGGCTCATCAAAATGTGGTGATTTCAAGTGAAGAGTTCTTGTTATAGCATTTGGGTTGAAGTCTACCTCCTTTCCTCTTACATAGCTTTTGAAGGTTGGGGCCCTGGTTTTGTCTTCTCTAACCACATTTGCGTAGAACTCTTTGATGAGGTTTGCATTGATCTTCCCCTCTGGATTAGTGAGCCTTTGCCACCCTCTTTGTTCAATTTTCTCCCGAATCTGTGGGCACTCGTCTTCATTGATTTGGAAGGTTAACTCAGGCAGTATCTTCTTGATCTTGATCCTTTCAAATTCTTGTTCATGGAAGGCAGTTTTGAATCCCTTCTCATCGAAAGAAATGTTCTCCATTGGTTCCTTCCTCTTTTGCCTCTTGGAACTTGATGATGCCATGAATTTGAGTTGCTGTGTGAAGGTGGTAAGGGTGTGGAGACTTTTGGTTGTTTAGGGTTGATTGCAGTGAAGGAAATGAGGGAGAATGTGTCTAATGGGGCGTGAGGTGCTAGGTTTCGAAGGGAAGAGGTGTGAAGAGTGGGTATGGAGTGTGAAGGTGGGGTACGGAACAAAGGTCACTTATATAGAGGGGTTGTGAGTAAATGGAAGGTTTGGATTGATGCAGTGGTTGCTTGATGGACGGTTGGGGTTGTGCATGGAGAAAGGACAAGGATTATCACTTTATGATGGGGATTGCTCAGTCTTCAAGGGTCCCATTCTTTTCCATGTTGCATGGCAACATTTTCCAATGCGTTCCCTTTTAGGAACAAGTGTGTAGTCCCTCCTCATGAAGTGGCCGAACCTTCCTCATTTCATTGTCCAATCAATCCCTTTCAATGCTCCTCTCCTTCTCCCTATAAAAATAAGAAAAATTAATATCATAAAAATTTCAAAATTTACAGCTAGAATAATAAAGAAAAAGGATTGGATTGTTTATTCATGAACACCAACTAACTAACTAACTGTGTATCCTTATATGCTTATTCGTGGGCACCCTGGGGTGACACCAAACTTAGTTTGGAGCAATGTGATGAAAAGTTTTGTTCAAAGCCCCAAGACTAGCATGCTCTAAGTTGCACTCATGCTTTCTTGGCATGCTTTGAACACCAAACTTGTTCTTCACTATATACTGCATAATAAGGATCTCACTAAGTGTCTGTCAAGTTTGGGTTGGAGTCCATGAATATTGACTTATTCACTATTTTCTAAAAGCATATAAAACATGGGTTGCCTCCCATGAAGCGCTTCTTTAGCGTCACTAGCTTGACGTTTCTCCTTTTTCAGGGAGGTTGATAATGCTTCAAGTCTTCCCCTCTTGCCTTGGACTTATATCCATTGGTTGTATCAATGATCTCTACATGTTCCAAGGAGAGAACTATGTTGATAGTGAAGACCTTAGGTAACTGAGATGGTACAGTGGGGAGATTAGGGGGGATATCTGGGAAGTAAGCTGAGATCACTTTATCCCCTGGAGAGAAGTCCTCGGTAGGGATCTTCTTATTCCTCCACCTCCGTGGTACCTTCTTCTTTGTTCCTTTTGATGTTGCCTTGCTCTTTGTGACTTCTTCTTCTAAGGGTATTTTGTTGTTTTCTTCATATGTCTCTGGTGGTTTAGGTTCCTCCAGCTTTTCCTTGAGCTGTGACAACTGCTTATTTCCTTGTTCATCAAGCAAGGGTTTTCCCAGCTGGGCTGGTTGTGCTTCAATGCTTGCTTCCTCTTTCAGTATCTCATTATGATCTTTGCTTGGTTCTTTGTCCTCTTGGTCTGCTTCTTGTGAGGGTTTGAAGACATTAAAACTGAGTCGTTCATCATGGATCCTCAATATTAGCTCCCCTCGCTCCACATCTATGAGTGCTCTGGCTGTAGCTAAGAATGGTCTTCCCAATATGATTGGGTGAGTGTGACTCTCTTCCATGTCCAAGATGACAAAGTCTGTGGGAAGAAAGTATTTTCCAACCTTTACCAACAAATTTTCCACCACTCTTATTGCTTGTTTTTGAGTTTTGTCTGCCAGCCTGATGACTACATCTGTGGACATTATCTCATTGATCTTCAGCCTCTTCACTAGGGATAAGGGCATTAAGTTGATGCTTGCTCCCAAATCGCAGAGTGCTTTATCAAACATTGTTTCTCCTATGGCACAGGGGACATGAAAACTCCCTCGATCTTTTCTTTTTGTAGGCAACTGTGGTTGAATGAGGGCACTGCACTCCTTGTTCATCACTATAGTTTGGCCTCCCTTGAGTGAGCTTTTCCTAGGAAGTAGCTCCTTTATATACTTGATGTATGCAGGCATTTGTTGAATAGTCTTAATGAATGGTATGTTGGCATGCAGAGATGCAAACAAATCTAGAAACCATGAGTACATTCTCTTCTCCACAGCACCATTGAGCAGTTGGGGAAATGGTGCATATAGTCTCAGCAGATCCTGTTGTGAAATTTCTGGTTCTTGGTAATCTTTTTCCTCCTTCTCTGCCGAGGTGTCTCCAGGTTGTTCTGCCGAGTCGTTTGGCTTGTCCTCAGTCTCCTTATCACTTATAGTGACAATCTTGCAATCTTCCCATCTTACTTTCTTTGTTTCACCTCTCGGATTCTTCTCTGTGTCACTTGGGAATCCATCTGTGGGTTTGGGAATCTGCTCAGAGAGATACCCTACTTGAGATTCCAACCTCTTGATTGTATCTCCTTGGTTTTTAAAATTTGCTCGCACTTCTTCCTTGAATGCCTTGTTGTCTTGAATCTCTTTGCCTATGCTTTCAAGTAGATTCTCAATCCTTGAGAGTCTGTCATCAAATGATGGTAGATTAGGATTAGAGGTGGAAGGATGAGGTAAGTTATTTTGGTTTTGATATGAATGTGGAGAGGTGTCGTTATGGGGGTGTTGATATGGTCTAGATGTGAAATGTTGATGGGCTGCATTCTTGGGATTTGGGCGTCTTTGATCAAGGCCTTGGTCTTGTTGATTTCTCCACCCAAAGTTTGGGTGATTCCTCCATTTAGGGTTATAGGTCTTAGAGTATGGATCATGGTTTTGCCTAGGTGAATTCCCAATGTAGTTGGCTTGCTCCTGACTACCTTCTACTTCTTCATTCACTCCTTCTTGAGTTGTTGATGAAGTAGTGATTGCTACTACTTGGTTCCTCTCCATCTTCTTGGTGAGGTCAGCCAGCTGCTGGGTAATGAGCTTGTTCTGAGCCAGCAGAGCATCTACATTGTTTAGCTCCATCACTCCTCTCGTGTTCCCTCTTTCGGAAGCATAGAAGTAGTCATTCTCTGCTACAGTTTTAATGACATCTATGGCCTCCTCAATGGTCTTCTTCTTGTTCAAAGATCCTCTGGATGAATGGTCTACGGCCTTCTTTGACTCATAAGAGAGCCCTTCATAGAAAATGTGCAACTGCACCCATTCATTGAACATATCTGGTGGGCACCTCCTTGTTAGGTCTTTAAACCTCTCTCATGCTTCATACAGAGTCTCACCATCTTGTTGCCTGAAAGTTTGGACCTCAGCTCTCAGCCTATTGATTCGTTGAGGGGGGTAAAATCTTGCTAAGAATTTGTTCACCACATCTTTCCAAGTTGTCAAGCTCTCCTTTGGGAAAGACTCCAGCCACTTGGCTGCCTTATCCTTGAGTGAGAATGGAAATAAGAGCAGTCTATAGGCGTCAGGATGAACACCATTAGACTTCACTGTGTCACATATTCTCAGGAAGGTAGTTAGATGTTGATTGGGGTCTTCTTGGACACCTCCTCCGAACGAACAGTTGTTCTGAACAAGGGTGATGAGCTGTGGCTTCAGTTCAAAATTGTTGGCATGGATGGTTGGCTTTTGAATGCTACTTCCACAGTTTCCTGGGTTTGGATTGATGTAAGAGCCTAAAACTCTTCTATCCTCCACCATGGTTGTGAGCCTCTTCTTCACGATGGTCTTCCATGTTTGGTTCAAAGTATTCCTCCTCTTCCTCACCACCAACCACTCTTTTTCCTCTTGCTTCCCTCCTTAATCTAAGGAAGGTCCTCTCAGGTTCAGAATCAAAGGAAGTTGAAGCCCCGCTTCTTCTCCCTATCATACAACCAACAAGGCACAAGCAAGGAAAATAAATGCAGACAGCATTCTGTTAGAATTACTGTTAGTGTGAGTGATGCAATATATCAAACAGTTAGTGGGTTAGTGAAATGAATGGTAAATAACTAAAAATGAAAAAGTAGGGGGAAGGGAAGAAATTAACTAGAACTGAAAGTAAATTACTCAAACAGAAAATTAAATCAAACAAAACAAAAATGCTCAATCTAGTTATCCTCCAATTTAATCATTGTTGATGCACAATCAATCCCCGGCAACGGCGCCATAAACTTGATGCGCGGAAACCTTGTCTCATAACAAATTTCCTTCGGCAAGTGTACCGAATTTGTCGTCAAGTAAAAACTCACAATAGAGTGAGGTCGAATCCCACAGGGATTGATTGATCAAGCAACTTTAATTAGAGGAATGTTCTAGTTGAGCGAATCAGAATTTGAGTTGAGAATTGCAGAAAATTAAATGGCGGTAAAGTAAATAACAGAAAAGTAAATGCTAGAAATAAAGAGCTGAATGTAGATGACGGAAAGTAAATTGCAGAATCTTAAATGGGAATGGGGTAATTGCTCATAAAAGTAAACGACAGAAATTAAAGAGAATGGGTAAGATCAGAAATGGGGAGTTCATTGGGCTCAGGAGATGTTGCATTCTCCGGATCAATTTCATTTTCGTCTCTTCCTCAATCAATGCACTCATTGATCTCCTTAGCAATCTTAAGTGATCGAATTACAAGGAGATCTCTCAAATCTTGATCAATAGCCAATTCCTTGGTCAATTGCTCATGAGAAGAGATGAAGTATGGTCACTGATTATACCACATGCATTTTCCAAATCAAGTGTTGAGAGGATTATAGTCACATATCCATCCAAACTCAATTTGGTCCAGCATGAGAAAGCATTTCCAGCATGATCTCTTCATTCCTCTTTCAAGGTTCAGAAGAGATCTAAGTTTGAATAGCTTCTTTTCCAAGATAACTACCCAATTGGATGAAGATCGAAAGCTTTCAAGTAAAATCAAGAGAAAAGATAGAAGAAGAATAATGAAAACTAGTATTGATCCATCAAATTACAACAGAGTTCCCTAACCCAATGAAAGGGGTTTAGTTGTTCATAGCTCTGGAAAATGAAAACAAAGATGGAGAATACATGATGAAACTAGAAGTGCAGAGAAAGTAAAATACAGAGAGTAGTTCTATGCCAAGAGGCTCCCTATAATTTCCAACTCCTTTTCTAATTCAAACCTACTCCTATATATACTACTCTTCTGTTCTTCTAGTTGGCTCTTCAAGTCTTGGGTATGGGCCTTTGGATCTTGAGTTTGAAGCAGTTCTCTTCTTCATTGGGCTTAGTTTTGCTTTCAGAGAGAAAGTGTGAAGTGGGCAGAGACTTTAGCTCAGGACGTTAGGGGTGTTAATGTTAAGTGAAAATGTGAGTTTGAGAACGTTAGTGACAATCACCTTTTACACTAACGTTCCTCACCAAAGTAAGAGCCACGTTAACTTCAACGTTAGTGGCACAAACGTTGCCACTAACGTTACTTCTATGCCCTTCGCACATGTTACTGGGACTTACCTTTCCCAGTAACGTTGAGAAGTCTCCCCCTTCCTTACGTTAGAGTCCACGTTAACTTACTTAACGTGGCTCTTTTAACGTAGGCTTTCCAACCTTCGAGAACGTTAGTGATACTTACCTTTGTCACTAACGTTCCAATGTGCCCCTATTTCTCACGTTAGAGTCCATGTTAACTAGGTTAACGTGGCTTCTAACGTGGCCATGCTAGCCATCTCCAACGTTAGTGACAAAGTTGAGTGTCACTAACGTTGGCTCATCATTCCCTTATCCACGTTAGCTTACACGTTAACTAAGTTAACGTGGGAGTTAACGTGGCTCACAATGGCTTGTGTGGGCTCCTTCCAACGATACTGACAATGTTAGGTGTCACTAACGTTGGCGATCACCTTCCTTTCTTCACGTTAGCTTCCACGTTAACTAGGTTAACGTGGGAGTTAACGTGGCTTATTGGGGCTTGTGTGGGTTAATCCCAACGTTAGTGACAATGTTTGGTGTCACTAACGTTGTCGATCTCCTACTTTCTTCACATTAGCTTCCACCTTAACTAGGTAAACGTGGGAGTTAACGTGGCTTATTGTGACTTGGCCAACGTTAGTGACAAAGTTGAATGTCACTAACGTTGGCTTCCCCTTTACTTCTTAACATTAGAGCCCACGTTAACTAAGTTAACGTGGCCACTTATGAGCTTGGTCCAACGTTAGTGATAAAGGTAAGTGTCACTAACGTTGGCTCCATTTCCTTTCCTCCACGTTAGAGTTCACGTTAACTTAGTTGACGTGACTCTTAACGTGCGCAATGATGGCTTCGAGAGCGTTATTGGCGATTACTTTTCTCATTAACTTTGCAAGTTACTCCCATTCCACGTTAGGAGTTACGTTAATTAGATTAATGTGGCTGCTAACGTGGTTCTTCCTTGCTTCCTTTGTCCTAAAATCAAGCAATAGAGTGCATCAAAGTTCTAGTCCAAGTCATGGGAAATAAAACATCCAATTTGTCATTAAACTCATGCAAAATCCTCATGAAATCATGTAAAGTGCACAATGTAAGCTTGAATCAAGATGTAAGTGAATATCTACCCAAAACTAGCTTATTTTCTAAGGAAATGCATGAAACTACCCTAAAAACAGCAAAGAAAAGGTCAGTAAAACTAGCCAAAATGCCCTGGCTTCAATGTCTGCGATGCCAAGCCCAGAATTTGGAGTTGAGAATTTTGAATCGACGCGTACGCGTCACAGATCTGAAACTACTCAACACACTAATCACGGCATCGAATGGAAATAAAGGTAATTAAAATAATTAATTTTAAAGCAAAGGAAACATGTTTTTGACATACATCATATAATAAGGAAGGGAAAGTAAAACCATGCAATTAACAGGAATAAGTGGGTGAAAGATTGAATAAATCACTCAAACTAAGCACAAAATACATCATAAAATATGGGTTTATCAGTCACTGGATGGGAAAAAGGGCAACTCACGCGTAAGCATGGTGTACGCGCACGCGTGAAGAAGCAAAATCTCAGCCTTCACGCGTGAGCATGGTGCACGCGTACGCGGGAAGAAACAAAATCACAGATTTCAAGCTTAAGCGTGAAGCATGCCACGCGTGGGTGAGCTGAAAGTTGGCCCTCCAACGTTGAGTCAAACGCCAATAACAGCAAGCTTTCTGGTTTTTCTGGTTTTGTTCTAAATGGCATTTACGTCAACGTTGGCCATCAAACGTTTACTCCAACGTGAAGCATCAGAACTCATAATTCAAACAGATCTCTTCTCAATAGCAACAGAAATCAATTGGAGCCATTTTCAACCCAATTCCATCAAGGCCAAAATCCCAATTTAGAGATTGAACATCAATGGAAGAAAGTGTATAAATAGCTTAGAATTTGAGTTAGGGAGGATATTTTTTCTTTTTCCCAATTTTTCATTTTTCTTACACTTATTGCACTTTTCAGTTTGAATTCAGGATGTATCTTTTGATTCCAATTTCTATTTTGAGAGCTATGAACAACTAAACCCCTTTTCATTAGGTTAGGGAGTTCTATTGTAATTCAGTGGATCAATAGTAGTTTTCATCTTCGTCTTCTTTCTTTTCTCTTGATTTTTTGTTAAAAAGCTTTCGGTCTTAATTCAATTGGATAGTTGTCTTGAGAGAGAAGCTATCCATAATTGGAATTCTTCGGAGCCTTCAGAGAGGAATGAAGAATTCATGCTAGAATTGCTTTCTCACATTGGATTAGATTGGGGTTTGGATGGATATAGTGACATGTAATCCTACCAACACTTTGATCTTTGAATATGTATGGTATAGTCAGTGACCAAACTTCAACTCTTCCCATGAGCAATTAAATCAAGACATTGGGCAATTGTTCATGCTTAGAGAGATTGGTGAGCCAAGACATTGGGTTCCAATCATCTAAGATTTCCAAGCAATGTCAATGAATGCAGATATTGAATTCTTCGGATCAAATGGTGTTGTGATGCCAAGGCATCTTAGGCTAGTTTCACTAGTCTTTTTCTTTGTTTTTAATATGTTTTATGCACTTTCTTGAGTTATAAGTAAGCAAATTGGGTAGAAATTCATGTATGCCTAGATTCATTCAATCATGATTAATTTCATGCAATTTCATGAGAATTTTGCTATAATTATTTGTGAGCTAAGAATGATGAGAATTCTCATGACTTTAGCAAGACTTTGTTGCATATATTGGTTGATGACAGGTGAAGAAAGGCATGGAAAGAGTTGAAGAAGGAGCAGAGAAAAGATGTAGAAGGAGCAACGTTGGAAGAGAAGCAGAGCAAGTTTCTGCACAATTGGCTGATGCTCACGTTGGAGGGAGCGTTAGACCTCCAACGTTACCCCCAACGTGGTGATGAAAAATTCAATTCTAGAGCTAAATAAAATTTGAGCGACGCGTACACCTCTATGACGCATACGCATGAAAAAGCATAATTTCTTTATCCGCGCGCAAGCGTGAGTCACGCATACGCGTCACAAAGCGAACGTTGGAGGTCCAACGTTACCTCAAATGCTGCCTCCAACGTCCACGACGCCAAGCCCAGAATTTGGAGTTGAGAATTTTGAATCGACACGTACGCATGGATGGGAAAAAGGGCAACTCACGCGTAAGCATGGTGTACGCGCACGCGTGAAGAAGAAAAATCTCAGCCTTCACACGTGAGCATGGTGCACGCGTACGTGTGAAGAATCAAAATCACAGATTTCACGCTTAAGCGTGAAGCACGCGTACGCGAGGGTGAGCTGAACGTTAGCCCTCCAACGTTGAGTTAAATGCCAATGACAGCAAGCTTTCTGGTTTTTCTGGTTTTGTTCTAAATGGCGTTTGAGTCAACGTTGGCCATCAAATGTTGACCCCAACGTGAAGCATCAGACCTCATAATTCAAACAGATCTCTTCTCAACAGCAACAGAAATCAATTGGAGCCATTTTGAACCCAATTTCATCAAGGCCAAAAGCCCAATTCAGAGATTGAACATCAATGGAAGAAAGTGTATAAATAGCTTAGAATTTGAGTTAGAGAGGACTTTTTTTCTTTTTCCGAATTTTTCATTTTTCTTACACTTACTACACTTTTCATTTTGAATTCAGGATGTATCTTTTGATTCCAATTTCCATTTTGAGAGCTATAAATAACTAAACCTGTTTTCATTGGGTTAGGGAGCTCTATTGTAATTCAATGGATCAATAGTAATTTTCATCTTCGTCTTCTTTCTTTTCTCTTGATTTTTTGTTAGAAAGCTTTTGGTCTTAATTCAATTGGATAGTTGTCTTGAGAGAGAAGCTATCCATAATTGGAATTCTTCGGAGCCTTGAGAGAGGAATGAAGAATTCATGCTAGAATTGCTTTCTCACATTGGATTAGATTGGGGTTTGGATGGATATAGTGACATGTAATCCTACCAACACATTGATCTATGAATTTGTGTGGCATAGTCAGTGACCGAACTTCAACTCTTTCCATGAGCAATTAAATCAAGACATTGGGCAATTGTTCATGCTTAGAGAGATTGGTGAGCCAAGACATTGGGATCCAATCATCTAAGATTGCCAAGCAATGTCAATGAATGCATTGATCGAGGAAGAGGTGAAAATGATTTGATCTGGAGAATTCAATATCTCCCACAACCCAATGAATCCCCCATCTCTGATCTTACCCATTCTCATTACATTCTGCTCATGAATTTCATGCTCAATCCCCATTCCCATTTAATTTCTTGCAATTTAAGCTTCTGTCATTTAATTCCCAGCAATTTAATTTCTGTTCATTTATTTTCTTGCAATTTAAGTTTCCCGCCAAATTTACATCCTGCAATTCTCTACCAAATCTGATTTCGCTCAACTAGAACAATTCATGAATTATAATTGCTCGATCTACCAATACCTGTGGGATTCGACTTCACTCGACAGTGAGTTTTTACTTGACGACAATCCGGTGCACTTGCCGGAAGGAATTTGTTGAGAGGCAAATTTCCGCGTATCAAGTTTATGGCATGGTTGCCGGGGACTGGTTTTGTATTGACAATTACTAAATTGGAGGATAACTAGATTGAGCATTTTTCTTTTCTTTTGTTACTTGAATTCCAATTTCTTTTGTTACATTTAATTTCTGCAAATTTTAGTTGTTTTTCGTTAATTTTACCTTACTTCTTTACTTTCCAGCAAGCTAATGATGATTAGTGCTTAAATATTGCATTCTTTTGTGCTTAAATGGTATATTTCTTTGATCTTTTAATTTTATAAACTTTGTAGGAAATAAGAAGAAAAAGAAGCAAAAAAGCACAAAATAAGCTAAAAAGGAGAAAAAAAGAATTTTGGGTCACACTTTGAAGTTGGAGTACGCTTTGGAACCATAGGCCACGCTTTTAAAAGTGTGGCCCTAACCATGAAGCCAAGGAATGAAAAAAACAAAGGCTAGCGCTCATTAAAGGAAGCGCTACGCTCAAATTTTTTCACTTTTTCGGGCTTTTCTTTAAGCCTTGTGACAGCATGACCATGCCTCCTTCAAAGTGCCATAACTTGAGCTACAGATGTCCAATTGATGTGATTCCAGTTGCGTTGGAAAGCAGACATTCAGAGCTTTCCAACGATATATAGAAATCTATATTTGGCATGAAATTAAAGCACAAGAGATAGGCATCTTTAAGACCCAAAAAACCAACCAAGTAGTGATCTCACCAAGGCTCGAAGAGGGGAACCAAGTAGCGCTCAAAAACTCAAAGGATAGCGCTCCCTTTCCTCAAATTTTTCATGTCTTTCAATCCTGGACCAAGGAAGTAATAAAGTGTAGCGCTCAAAGAGTGAGCGGAGCGTTCAAAATGTGAGCGCTAGGTGCATGCCATGACACGGACGAGGCACACAAAGAGGAGTAGCGCTCAAGAATTCAAGCGGAGCACTCCCCTGGAAGGTTCCCACACACCTTGACTCAATTGAACCAAGCAACCCTGACCCATGGCACTTGAACCAAGCCATCTTGGATCCAATTCTTCACAGACCCAAGTCACCAAATGCATCCGGATCCACTCTCATCCAAAGCAAGCAAAGCCCATTAAAAATGACTCAAAGGCACACAAAGAAGCTAGATTAGGAATTTCATTTGTAATTTGTTTTCAATTTCAATTTCATTTTCATTTTGTAAAGCCTATATAAAGGCATCAATTTCATTTCATTAGAGAAGGCTGGCTCTGCTAGAGAGTAATAGGAGTAGGGTAGAATAGAAGGTCTCTTTGAAACACTTTTAATTTTCTGCACTTTCTACATTTCAATTACATTGAATTCAGTTTATGCAATTTAAATTTCTACAATCCTCAGCTCCAATTTCCTTCTCTGTAATTTTACTTTTCTGTTTACATTTCTCTCAATTTACTTTCCTACTACAATTTCCTTTTTTGCTACGATTTCCTTTTCTTCTACAATTTTACTTTCTGCCATTTGTCATTCGAAGCTACTGTGATCTGAATTTAAATTTTCCTACACTTAAAATTTCCTGTCACTTGTTCTCAAGATCTCTTCAATTGCTTGATTTACTCCATTCTTTAAATTTCTAGCACCCAGCCCCCCTTTACATTTTGCTGCAATTTACTTTTCTTGCTCTCTAAGATTTTGTCCAATCTACATTCTGCTGATTTACACTTGATGCAATTTACATTTCTTATTCTTTAAGGTTCTATCAATTTACTTCCTGCAAGAGAAATCTGCTGCAATTTTACTTTCCTTGTCATTTAAGCTTCATCTAATTTACATTCTGCTCTTTACTTTCACTGCAATTTACTTTCTGCATTTTTAAATTCCTAGAAATTTCCTTTCTGTTGGTTACATTTCACTTAATTCAACAATGTTAGCTTGACTAAACTAATCACTCACTAAAGTTGCTTGATCCATCAATTCCTGTGGGATCGACCTCACTCTAAGTGAGTTTTACTACTTGATGCGACCCGGTACACTTGCCGATGAGTTTTGTATGGAATCTAATTTCCACGCATCAGCTAACCCACTAACCATTTGATAAATTGCTCTAACCAAGCTAACTATACTCTGTTTTAGTGGATTTTGCAGTTGCTATTTGTTGTACTTTTCCATTGCATGAGAGGTAGGAGAAAGGAAATTTCAACCTCATTTGATAGTGAACCCAAAAGAACCTTCCTAAAATTAAGGAGGGAAGCAAGAGGAAAGAGGGTTGTTGGTGCAGAAGAAGAGGAGGAATATTTTGATATAACCATGGAGGATGATATGAAAAACCATCATGAAGGAGAGGTGAACAATCATGTCCGAAGAGGTGGAGCTAACCCTACTGTACAGGAGAGGAGAGTTCTGGGATCATACATCAATCCAAACCCAGGAAATCGTGGTAGCAACATTCAAAGGCCAACTATGCATGCTAATAATTTCGAATTGAAGCCTTAGCTCATAACTCTTGTCCAGAACAATTGCTCTTTTGGAGGAAGTGCACAAGAGGATCCTAATGAGCATCTCACTAAATTCCAAAGGATATGTGACACAGTTAAATCTAATGGTGTTCATCCTGACACCTATAGATTGCTACTGTTTCCATTTTCTTTGAGGGACAAAGCATCAAAATGGCTAGAACTATTTCCGAAGGAAAATTTCACCACCTGGGAAGATGTAATGAATAGATTATTAACAAGGTTCTACCCTCCACAAAGAGTAAAAAGGCTAAGAACTGAAATGCAGACATTCAGACAGTAGGATGGTGAAACTCTTTATGAAGCCTGGGAGAAATTCAAAGACTTGACAAAGAAATGCCCCCTGATATGTTTAATGAGTGGGTGAAAATCTACATCTTTTATGAAGGACTAAATTATGAATCCAGAAAAGTTGTAGATCACTCATCTAGAGGTTCCTTTAACAAGAAGAAGACCATTGAAGAAGCCATTGATGTTATAGAGACATTGGCTGACAATGAGTATTTTTATGCCTCAGATAGAAGCAACAACAGGAGAGTCTTAGAATTGAACCATATGGATGCAATCCCAACCCACAACAAGATGATCACCCAGCAACTGGCTGAATTGACCAAGGAAATAGAGAAGAATCAGGTTGCAGCTATCCACACTCAACCATCACCCTAAGAAGAGTTGGAGACAGAAGAAGGAGTTAATTGGGAGGAAGCTAATTACCTTGGAAATTCATCTAGGCAAGCTAATGATCCATATTCTAAAACCTATAACTCTGGTTGGAGGAACCACCCAAACTTTAGGTGGGGGAACCAACAAAATCAAGGCTAAGATCACAAACCCCATAATCCAAACTAGTATAACAACATGATGAGTCTATGTTTGATGGTATATTTTGACTCAATTTGGATGGATTCTAGCACATGAACTCACACTTAAGCACCAAAATAGCATACATTTGTATTTGATCCCTAGTTTGATCTTAAATGTGAAAACATGCAATTTTGTGCTTTAATAGAGCAATTTAATCCCACCTTTGTGCCATTCGATGCCGTGATATGGTTTGGGAGTGATTTCAGGCCTTGAAGGGATAAAAGTGGAAGAAAGCATATACAAGGGAGAAAAAATGAAGAAAACAAGGAGAAGTACACACAGCGAAGTGTGCGTGCGCACAGCCCTGCGTGCGCGTGCACAGACAAGAATTTCCATGTGCGTACGCACAGGTCCCTACACGTGAATTCATTAATTATGCAGATGCTTCGCGAATTCGGAGTCCCTTGGCTCATTTGGAAGGCTAAAATGCTATTTTGGAGTGCTATATTAAGGAGGCTTCAACACTTATCAAAGGGGGGAAGCATTAGAGCAATTTTTACATAGTTTTCATAGTAATTAGGAGTAGGAGTAGTGTTGAGTAGAAAGCTCGTGGCATTTCTGATCACTTCTCAGCAGCAGCAGTGGCATGAACTAATCAATTCAGAACCAGAATAGCACTCTTGACAAGCACCAACGACCTCGGTGGCAGCTGCGGCGGTGCAGAGTAACTCACAGTGATAATTTTGTTTAATACAAACAGTCTCAATGACAGGCTTCACAGTAGAGACAAATTGGGCGACAAGGAAGACTCAAAAATAGGGTAAGCTTACCAAAATAGTAGTGGTTCTAATGGTGGTTTCCTGGGCAGCTCGAATGTTGGTTCCCGGTGGCGGAGGGCTCCGACGACTCGCAGAACCCAAAGGCAGAGACAGAACAGGGGATAAAAATGAGCACTGACATGGATGAATTGCTTCAGACCTCAGCAAGCTCCAACGACCTTCTCGGAGACAGCTACGGCGGCGCGGTGGTTTGGCGACGGCAGCGACTTCCATCAACGGTAGTAGTGGTGAAGAGACGTGGCGTTGATGACAGAAGACTTCTTCCTCCTCTGTTCGCGAGTTCCATCTCTCTGACTTTGCTATAAGTGGCGGCGGCTGGCTCTGTGACGAGGACGATGGCGGCACAGTGAGGGCGACGGCGATGGGAGGCACAGCGACGCCTTCCTCCTCCTGCTCTTGGCTCGGGCTCGTCTCCCTCCTCTGGCTCCTTCTGCGAACGTCCTCTCCTCACGAAATGGCAGCAGCGTCGCGGAGCTTCGACGGCAGTGACGCGGGTAGCAGCTTGCAGGGCTGACGACGGCGACGGCGCAGAAACGACAACTTTAGCATGGCGGCTGCACGGCTCTCTCTCTCCGCGGTTCCATTTCCGATGACGGCCTAGCAGCAATGACGGGTGGTGACACCCGACGGAGGTGACGACGGCGTCTCCCTCCTCTCCGATTCCAAGCCCTCTATTCTCCCTTTTTCATTTCTCTGTTTTTCTTTTTTTTTTTGTTTATGCGTGTTGTGTTTAGGAAGGGGGGTGGGGTACGGCTGAGGGATGGTGAGGGTGGAAGGGTTAGGGTTCGAAATTAGGAATTAGGGTTTCTGATTCAATTTGGGAATTTGGGGTTAGAAATTAGGATTTTATAAAAGAATATGGATAGTTATGAATAGATATTTTGATAAAATTGAATAGTAGAGTAATTTTAGAATCAAATATACTCTATTAAAAATATTTAGGAACATTATTTATCAACATATTGCTAAGTTCAATCAATTATTTCTAATTTACATTATAAAATGAACAAGTTAATTATATTTTGTAAAGTACAATTTAAATTCAAATATCAATTTTCTAGATTAAATCATACAAATCCCTATTATTTTTCTATCTCTGAAACTTTAATTTCAATTTATAAAATAATTAATTATAATAAAAATGGTACATAAATATTAATTGACGTAAACTTAAAGCATTTATAAAAATCAAGCTAATCATTTCTAATAATTTAATTTCTAGGAGTTCAAATTAATAACATAATTCATTAAAAATAGAATTTATTTAAATTAAATTATACAATTCTTTCTTATTTTTCAATTACCAAAATTATAATTTCAATCATACCAAATATCTAATAAAGTTTATATAAAAATTCTAATTAATTTAAACTTCAATTATCATGAAACTCCATTTAATTACCTTTAGTAAAATAATTTTCTTAAAATAAAGTTATCAACAAATATAATAAATCACAAATAACTATTTTATTTGATTTTCAAAAACTAGGGTTGTTACAGGCCTCACGGCCATGCCTAGACCTTGTTCTTATGTATTCTCAACGGTGGAGTTTCTACACACCATAGATTAAGGTGTGTAGCTCTGCTGTTCTTCATGAATTAATACAAAGTACTATTGTTTTTCTATTCAACTCAAGTCTATTTCTTCTCCAAGATATTCATTCGTTCTTCAACTTGATGAATGTGATGATCTGTGACACTCATCATCATTCTCACCTATGAACTTGTGCCTGACAACCACCTCTGTTCTACTAGCAATGGCTTGAATGCGTATCTCTTGGGTTTCTAATCTAAGATTGGAACCTTCGTGGTATAGGCTAGAATTATTGGCGGCCATTCCTGAGATCCGGAAAGTCTAAACCTTGTCTGTGGTATTCTGAGTAGGATCTGGGAAAGGATGACTGTGACGAATTTCAAACTTGCGATTGTGGGGCGTGTGACAGACGCAAAAGGATCAATGGATCCTATTCCGACATGATCTAGAACCGACAGCTGATTAGCCGATGTTGTGACAGAGCATCAAGACCATTTTCACTGAGAGGACGGGATGTAGCCATTGACAACGGTGATGCCCAACATAAAGCTTGCCATGGAAAGGAGTATGAATGATTGGAAGAAGGCAATAGGAAAGCAGAGGTTCAAGGGGAACAAAGCATCTTCATACGCTTATCTGAAATCCACCAATGAATTACATAAGTATCTCTATCTTTATTTTATGTTTATTTTCATCACCTTAAACTCCATAACCATTTGAATCCGCCTGACTGAGATTTACAAGATGACCATAGCTTGCTTCAAGCCGACAATCTCCGTGGGATCGACCCTTACTGACGTAAGGTTTATTACTTGGACGACCTAGTGCACTTGCTGGTTAGTTGTGCGGAATTGTGACAAAGTGTGATTCACGTTTAAGAGCTCCAAGTCTTTGGCGCCATTGTTGATGATCACAATTTCGCTACCAATTTTTTGGCGCCGTTGCCGGGGATTGTTCGAGTTTGGACAACTGACGGTTCATCTTGTTGCTTGGATTAGGTATTTTTCAGAATTTTTAAGAATGAATTCTAGAGTTTCAAGGTGATGTTCTTATCATCACAAAAGCTGATTGATTCTCATCAATTTAGCTATTGAATGTAATGTCCTGCTGAAGCTTGGCCAAACATGTCTAATCCTTTTTAGAGTGAAGCTTTAGACTAATATTGCATGATTCCTGGAATTCTTATTGAAAGTTTTGAATCCCTTTATTTTCTTTTCCATATACGTTTCAAAAATCACAAAAAAATTTATAAAACCATAAAAACCAAAAATATTTTATGTTTCTTGTTTGAGTCTAGTAGCAATTTTTAAGTTTGGTGTCAATTGCATATTTCTATTTTTCTTGCATTTTTCGAAAATTACATGCATGTATCTTCATTGATCTTCAAGTTGTTCTTGATGATTTCAGTGCTCTGATCTTTAAATTCTCTTATTTTGTGTGTTTTGTTGTTTCTCATATGTATTCTCAATTTGTTAGTGTCTTTTATATGAAAATTTTTAAGTTTGGTGTCCTGCATGCATTGTTTGATTTAAGTTTCCTAAGATTAGTTGCATTTTTATTGTTTCTCATCATCAAAAATTCAAAAATATTTTCAAAATTGTGTCTTTTCAAGTCAATAATACAGAGAATTGAAGATTCAGAACATTCAGTAGAGGAATCAAACAGAAAAAGCTGGGCGTTCAAAACGCCCAGTGAAGAAGGAAAACTGGCGTTTAAACGCGAGCCAGGGTACCTGGCTGGGCGTTTAACACCCAAAAAGGTAGAGATTTGGGCGTTAAACGCCAGAATGGGCACCATTCTGGGCGTTTAACGCTAGGATGACACTAGAGGGAAGATTTTGTTTTTAATTCACATTTTTTTCAAATCTTCATAATTTTTCAAAATCAAATCTTTTTCAAATCATATCTTTTCAATCATATCTCTTTCAAAATCAATTTCTTTCCATTTTATATTTATTTTTACCATTTTCAAAAATCCTAGCTTCAATTAAAGATTTACTTCAAAATTTTCAAGTTGTTACTTGCCTAATAAGAAAGGATCAAACTTTAAATTTTAGAATCATATCTTTTAATTTCTTGTTAGTCAAGTAATCAACTTTAATTTTAAAAATTTTCTTTTTTTAAATTGATTTTCAATCATATCTTTTCAAACATATCTTTTCAATCACATCTTTTTCAAAATTAATTTTTTTAATCATATCTTTTTCTAATTTCAAAATCTTTTTCAAAAATCACTTTATTTCTTTCCCAATCTTAGTTTTCGAAAATGTCAATCAAATTTTCAAATTTCTTTTTAAAATATTTTAATTAATTTTCAAAAATTCTTCCCCTCTTCTTACATCCTTCTATTTAAGGGACTAAGACTCCTCCTCAAGGTACAATTCAAACTCCCTCCTTCTGTATATGTTCGAATTCTCCTCCATCTACCACCTCCTTGTATTCTTCTTTTCTTCAGACACTTCAAGGAATCTCTATACTGTGACATAGAGGATTTCATACTTTCTTGTTCTCTTCTCTTTCATATGAGCAGGAATAAAGATAAAGGGCTACTTGTTCAAGCTGATCCTGAACCTGAAAGGACCTTGAAGAGAAAGCTAAGAGAAGCTAAAGAATAATTCTCTTTAGAGGGCCTAACAGAACTCTTCAAAGAAGAAGAAACCATGGCAGCCGAAAACAAGAACAATGCCAACAATGCAAGGAAGGTGCTTGGTGACTTTACTGCACCTACTCCTGATTTCTATGGGAGAAGCATCTCAATCCCTTCCATTGGAGCAAACAACTTTGAGCTTAAGCCTCAATTAGTTTCTCTAATGCAACAGAATTGCAAGTTTCATGGACTTCCATTGGAAGATCCTCATCAGTTCTTAGCTGAGTTCTTGCAAATCTGTGACACTGTCAAGACCAATGGGGTTGACCCTGAAGTCTACAGACTTATGCTTTTTCCTTTTGCTGTAAGAGACAGAGCTAGGACATGGTTGGATTCACAACTTAAAGAAAGCCTGAACTCTTGGGAAAAGCTAGTTAATGCCTTATTGGCAAAGTTCTTTCCACCTCAAAAATTGAGTAAGCTTAGAGTGGAAGTCCAAACCTTCAGACAGAAGGATGGTGAATCCCTCTATGAAGCGTGGGAAAGATACAAGCAATTGATCAGAAGGTGCCCTTCTGACATGCTTTCAGAATGGAGCATCATAGGAATCTTCTATGATGGTCTGTCTGAACTATCCAAGATGTCATTGGATAACTCTGCTGGAGGATCTCTTCATCTGAAGAAGATGCCTACAGAAGCTCAAGAACTCATTGACATGGTTGCAAATAACCAATTCATGTACACCTCTGAAAAGCTTCCACCTCCGAGTCATAGGAGATGGAGAGATTCCTCTCAAGGGTGCAACAAAACCACTTCTATGAAGTTGTGGCCAAGAAGAAAGTGATCCCCGAGGTCCCTTTCAAACTCAAAAAGAATGAGTATCCAGAGATCCGACATGAGATCCGATGAAGAGGTTGGGAAGTTCTCACCAACCCCATTCAACAAGTCAAAATCTTAATGGTTCAAGAGTTCTATGCCAATGCATGGATCACCAAGAACCATGATCAAAGTGTAAACCCAGACCCTAAGAATTGGCTTACAATGGTTTGAGGGAAATACTTGGATTTTAGTCCGGAAAATGTGAGGTTGGCATTCAACTTGCCCATGATGCAAGGAGATGCACACCCATACACTAGAAGGGTCAACTTTGATCAAAGGTTGGACCAAGTCCTCATGGACATCTGTGAAGAGGACACTCAATGGAAGAGAGATTCAAGAGGGAAGCCGGTTCAACTAAGAAGGCATGACCTCAAGCCCGTGGCTAGGGATGGTTGGAGTTCATCTAACGCTCAATTATTCCCACTAGCAACTGGTCTGAAGTTACTATAGACCGGGCTATCATGATTCATAGCATCATGATTGGAGAGGAAATGGAAGTTCATGAGGTTATATCCCAAGAACTCTACAAGGTGGCGGACAAGTCCTCTCCTTTGGCAAGGGTAGCCTTCCCTCATCTCATTTGTCAGCTTTGCAATTCGGTTGGAATTGACATAGAGGGAGACATTCTCATTGATGAGGACAAACCCATCACTAAGAAAAGGATGGAGCAAACAAGAGAATCTCATCAAGAGCATGAGGAAATTCCTCATCATGAAATCCCTGAGATGCCTCAAGGGATGCATCTTCCTCCATAAAACTATTGGGAGCAAATCAACACCTCCCTAGGAGAATTAAGTTCTAACATGGGACAACTAAGGGTGGAGCACCAAGAGCACTCCATCCTCCTCTATGAAATTAGAGAAGACCAAAGAACCATGAGAGAGGAGCAACAAAGGCAAGGAAGAGACATTGAGGAGCTCAAGCACTCCATATGATCTTCAAGAGGAAGAACAAGCCGCCATCACTAAGGTGGACCCGTTCTTTAACTTCCTTGTTCTTTACTTTCCTGTTTTTCAAAAATTATGCTTTATGTTTATCTATGTTTGTGTCTTTATTACATGATCATTAGTGTCTATGCCTTAAAGCTATGAAAATGAATCCATCACCTTTCTTAAATGAAAAATGTTTTTAATTGAAAAAGAAAAAGAAGTGCATGAATTTTAAATTATAAAACAGTTTAATTATTTTGATGTGGTGGCAATGCTATTGTTTTTCTGAATGAGTGCGTGAACAGTGCATATTTTTGAATTTGTTGATTCATGAATGTTAAAATTGTTGGCTCTTGAAAGAATGAAAGGAAAAGGAGAAATGTTATCTGATGATCTGAAAAATCATAAAATTGATTCTTGAAGCAAGAAAAAGCAGTGAAAAGCTTGCAAAAAAAAAAGAGGCAAAAAAAAAAGAGAAAACCAAGCAGAAAAAGCCAATACCCCTTTAAACCAAAAGGCAAGGGTGATAAAAAGGATCCAAGGCTTTGAGCATCAGTGGATAGGAGGGCCCACAGGAATAAAATCCTGGCCTAAGTGGCTAAAACAAGCTGTCCCTAACCATGTGCTTGTGGCGTGAAGGTGTCAACTGAAAACTTGAGACTGAGCGGTTAAAGTCGAGGTCCAAAGCAAAAAGAAGAGTGTGCTTAAGAACCCTGGACACCTCTAATTGGGGACTCTAGCAAAGCTGAGTCATAATCTGAAAAGGTTCACCCAGTTATGTGTCTGTGGCATTTATGTATCCGGTGGTAATACTGGAAAACAAAGTGCTTAGGGCCACAGCCAAGACTCATAAAGTAGCTGTGTTCAAGAATCAACATACTTAACTAGGAGAGTCAGTAACACTATCTGGATTCTGAGTTCCTATAGATGCCAATCATTCTGAACTTCAAGGGATAAAGTGAGATGCCAAAACTGTTCAGAAGCAAAAAGCTAAAAGCCCCGCTCATCTAATTAACACTGAACTTCATATATATTTTTGAAATTCATTGTATATTCTCTTCTTTTTATCCTATTTGATTTTTAGTTGCTTTGGGACAAGCAACAATTTAAGTTTGGTGTTGTGATGAGCGGATAATTTATACGCTTTTTGGCATTGTTTTTAGTATGTTTTTAGTATATTTTAGTTAGTTTTTATTATGTTTTAATTAGTTTTTATTTAAAAATCACATTTCTGGACTTTACTATGAGTTTGTGTGTTTTTCTGTGATTTCAGATATTTTCTGGCTGAAATTGAGGGACCTGAGCAAAAATCTGATTCAGAGGCTTAAAAAGGACTGCAGATGCTGTTGGATTCTGACCTCCCTGCACTCAAAGTGGATTTTTTGGAGCTACAGAAGCCCAATTGGTGCTCTCTCAATTGCGTTGGAAAGTAGTCCATACTTTGCCCGAGATTTGATGGCCTAAATAGGCGTTCCAAGTCAGCTCAAGAATTCTGGCGTTTAACTCCAAAACTGGCACAAAAGCTGGAGTTAAATGCCCAAACTGGCACAAAAGCTGGTGTTTAACTCCAAGAAAAGTCTCTACACATGGAAGCTTCAATGCTCAGCCCAAGCACATACCAAGTGGGGCCGGAAGAAGATTTCTGCATTAATTACTGATTTCTGTAACCCTAGGCTACTAGTTTTCTGTAAATAGGACCTTTTGCTATTGTATTTTCATACTATCTATCTTTTGTTCATCTTTGGACGTGTAGTTCTTAGATCATGGAGGCTGGCCTCATGGCCATGCCTAGACCTTGTTCTTATGTATTCTCAACGGTGGAGTTTCTACACACCATAGATTAAGGTGTGGAGCTCTACTGTTCTTCATGAATTAATATAAAGTACTATTGTTTTTCTATTCAACTCAAGTCTATTTCTTCTCCAAGATATTCATTCGTTCTTCAACTTGATGAATGTGATGATCCGTGACACTCATCATCATTCTCACCTATGAACATGTGCCTGACAACCACCTCTGTTCTACTAGCAATGGCTTGAATGCGTATCTCTTGGGTTTCTAATCTAAGATTGGAACCTTCGTGGTATAGGCTACAATTATTGGCGGCCATTCTTGAGATCCGGAAAGTCTAAACCTTGTCTGTGGTATTCCGAGTAGGATCTTGGAAGGGATGACTGTGACGAGTTTCAAACTCGCGATTGTAGGGCATGTGACAGACGCAAAAGGATCAATGGATCTTATTCCGACATGATCGAGAACCGACAGCTGATTAGCCGATGTTGTGACAGAGCATCAGGACCATTTTCACTGAGAGGACGAGATGTAGCCATTGACAATGGTGATGCCCAACATAAAGCTTGCCATGAAAAGGAGTATGAATGATTGGAAGAAGGCAATAGGAAAGCAGAGGTTCAAGGGGAACAAAGCATCTTCATACGCTTATCTGAAATCCACCAATGAATTACATAAGTATCTATATCTTTATTTTATGTTTATTTTCATCACCTTAAACTCCATAACCATTTGAATCCGCCTGACTGAGATTTACAAGATGACCATAGCTTGCTTCAAGCCGACAATTTCTGTGGGATCGACCCTTACTCACGTAAGGTTTATTACTTGGACGACCCAGTGCACTTGCTGGTTAGTTGTACAGAATTGTGAGAAAGTGTGATTCACGTTTAAGAGCTCCAAGTCTTTGGCGCCATTGTTGATGATCACAATTTCGCCTGCCAGTTACCGGCTTCATAATTACCTCAACCCTGTTGTTGTGATCGACCCGCCTCATGTGTTCCTCGGTGTGGACAGTCTCTAACCAAATGTCCCGGTGTGCCACACTTGTAACATAGTTTCATACCCAACCGGAATGGCTTATTCGGATGGTAGTCCCCACACTCCTTACATTTCATATAAGGGGAGTAAGCTCCTGACCGCTTTCCTTCACCATTTCTCTTGAAGTTTTGTCCCCTTGGTCCAAGGTAATCGTCACATTCCCTATTAGTGTTTCCCCTATGAGTGTCCCTTGACACGTCTACCGGTTGTGCATATTCCTCAACAACTTTCTCTTTGTTCACCAGATCGGAGAAAATCCGAATCTCCAGAGGAGCAACGGCAGTCATGATGTTATCCTTCAAGCCTCTTTGGTACTTGATGCACTTCCAGCTTTCATAGGTATCCGGGGTACCCTGACACGCCCTAGAGAACCTACAGAGCTCCTCAAATCGGCTAGTATAGTCCGCCACAGATAAGGAACCTTCCTTCAGCTGCATAAGTTCCATCTCATTCGCTTCCCTTGCAGATTCAGGAAAGTACTTCTTATAGAACGCCGTTTGAAACGCATCCCAAGAGATTTCTGCATTCGGAAGTCACATCAACTGGCACTCTCCTTGCCACCAATGTTATGCCTCTTCTAACAGTTGATAAGCCGTAAACTCCACGTATTGGTTAGCCGGGACATATTGAGCCTGTAGTGCACGCTCCATAGCTCGGAACCAATCGTCCGCTTAAGTTGAGTTGGTCGAACCTCTGAGAGTTGGTGGATGAACCTTCAGAAACGAAGCCAAAGTCATTGGAGTACCTCCTAAGTCATTACCATCTCCTTCTTCATTTTCGTTCCCATTTCCATTACCGTTCCCTTTTGTAACGACCCAATTTTCAGTATGTCTAGATCATACCGAAAACTGAGTGCTACCAATTTGTCTTCCTAATTATTATCTATTATTTATCATATGAGCCTGATTCGTTGTTAAAATTGTAGTTAAAAAGGAAGAACGTCAGGTGGAACATCATCAAAAGGAAGAACGTCATCTGCTACTCCTCTGTACAATAAGACATTGCTATAGGACGTCTCTCTGGTACCTCATCAAGTAGCCATACAATAGGAGTCTCGTACACAGGATTTAGATTAAAGTTCACGTAAAAATGGTGTGTAGACATTGGCTGGTCTCATAGTATATACATAAACAGATAACGATATTCACCCTATACTCAGAAGACTACCTAGAGCAGAATCCTTTTTGCAAACGGTCGTCAGCAAACTACGGAAAGGAACTCTTGCTTCCATCTGAAGGGGGAAGGGAGAGAGAAGGGGTAAGAACTAGGGAGTTCTTAGTAGGGCCGGTGTTATTAGTTAAGTTCATTAATTTTGTGTTGTTTAGCAGATAAATAGTAGAATACAGAAAAGCAGTAAATAGAAGATACAGATAAATAGAGAAGATAGAGAAAACATATAGCAGAATACAAACAAAAGAATACAAGAAAATAACACGAACACAGACACAGAGAATAGAATACAAACAAAGGAAGCATACATTCATGCAATAATCATAACAGAGAAAATGCACAAACAAGTATGATGCATGTCCAGCCCTAGTGCAGGTAATGAGCTCATTTGTCGGTTTCTACCCACTCCCGATGTAATCCAAAGCAGCTGAAACGGGTATGGCTTTCCTGTTGGCTATACCCCTGTGTACAGGAAATAACCCCTCAGCCACCACAGGGTCCACTGCACGTAGGAAATAACACATCTGCCATTGCAGGGATGTATGCCGACACACCTTCTGTATACAGGAAATAACCCCTCTGCCACTACAGAAATGGAACAAGTGGTCGCGGTACTTCTGTAGCAGGAAATAACCCCTTTGCCTTACAGAAATAAAGTATGGATCTGTACCGTAGGAAAGCATTCTTAGTGGTTGCACCACCATCTATCTGACTGCCTCAATGCAGCAGATGAACAAACAAATAACTCTGGAGTTGCCTTAATGCAACAAATAAACAAACAAGCATCTTTTGGGTTGCTTCAAGTAACAAATGACCCTTCAACTGGTCCTCTGCTTTTTTTCATACTACTCTTTTCTCTTTGTTTCTTTACTCTGCTCTGATTACTCTCTTCTCTGTATCTCTTTACTTTTATCTGATTACTCTGCTTAACGTATGTATTTAAAGCTTATGTAAATTTCGGTATGAATAGTTAGCCTGTCCCAAGTATAGGTTCATTAAGTCTATACTGAAATAGTTTAACTTTTCAAATACCTAACCGTAGTCGCAACTCAAGTACTAACTAAGTTGCCCTAGTTCGTTCACTAGTCTCTGTCTGTTTTTCTGTCGTTAAAATTTTACATACTTTTTTGTTGGTTTTTATCTTTTCTTTAACTTTTTATCATTTCTTTATCTTTTTCTCACTAATATGTTCTTACCTCTCCCTAAGTGTTTTATGAAGGTAATTATGAGATTCTGCACTTAAAGTTGTCTTTCTAAAGCTTTTACAGAAAACTGCCTTTTTCGCATTATTTTATTATTTTTATTAAAATATTATTTTTAAATAAATATTATTATTTAATATTTCATTATTATTTATTATTTTATTAATATATTTTCGAAAATTACCTTCCTTTGACCTTTTACTTTATAAATTCACTTTTTACCACCCGTAACTTTTAATATTTCTACTTTAATCACCCTAACTTTCAGAAATTACAAAATAACCCCTCAAACACCAAAATATTTACTTCCTTGCCCTTTCTAAGATCTAAAGGGTGTTCTTCAATGTTCTTCACCACACTCAAAGTGTTCTTTGTAACAACCCTAATTTTCGAGTATGCAAGATCATTTCTGAATACCTCTTCTGTATCATCAAGCATCTAAATCCTCATTGTCATTATATTATCTTTAACTCAGAACCTTAGTTGAGACAAGCTCGATAACGTGGTCACGAAGAACGTAGTTTTTAAACTGTATCGGTTAGGGGTTTTGATTTGGATTTTCGTAAATAGTCTCAGTTTGACAAACTGGACTCGATTTATGAGAGGAGAGAGATAATAGTATAATATTATCATTATATTAGTATTATAAAATGCTTGAATGATATTATAAGGTTACCTGGTCTGTTTTAGTTAAAAATAAAAAAATCGGTTTAACCGGGTTTACGGTTTACTGGTGCAGCTTAGCACCAGCACTCTCTGATGACTTTAGCAATGCTAAGGCCTCATTATACATGTTTTATTCTCATAATAAATATGTTACTAGTGTCATTTATGCTAGTACCTCAGAAAATAATTTTTAGAGATGTTTTTACAAGTGTTCCGATACACCTAGTTTTAGTAGTTATACACCTGAGATATTTTAATATTATTTTAATCCACCTCCAAGCCAACCAATCACAACTCACCTTACACCCCCAAGACCTCCAAGGCTGTCTCATTTCATCATTTTGGCCGAAAATAACAAGAGAGAAAAGAGAGAAACTTTCATGAACACTTAATCTTCAAAGTTTGATTTCTTCAGAACCAAAACTCAAATCAAAACTCCGATTTCACCAAAATGATCCTCTCTTCTTCCTCTACATAACCATTTAACTTATCAAGGATGAAAATAAGGTGAGATGGCTGTCTCCCTCCCATTTCAATTCGGTTTTCAAGGAAAACCATGCAAAACATGTGTTTTCTTGATGTTCTTCCTTAGGAATCATGCTTAACTTGACTTGAGGGCCAAGAAACGTGAATTTCTAGCAAGTCTAAGGTGAGATATATCTTCCTAACATACTGAGTGAGATTTGGTCAGTTGAGAGTTTTTGGATTTAAAGTTGTTCTTGATGTGATTTAGGAGGAAAAAGTGCTTAAGGACCACCTGAAAGTTTAACCGAATTAGGAGCAGCAAAACCAGGTAGGGTGTCACGAAATTAATCTTGATTATTTGTGTTTGACTTGTGTGAATGTTTTATAAATTGGCTGTGCTAAAAATTGGTTGCATATATGATTGAATCTTGGTGAAAATTTGGTGAAATTTTGATGAAATTTGATGAAATTCAAGCTTTAAAGTTCATGTTCTTGGGCAGCTGGAAAATCGAAACCCGAAGCTTAAATTGAGGTTCAATTTATGTTGAAATCATGTAGAAAAGATGGGGTTTTAGTGGCTGCAATTTTATTTTGAATTATGGTAAAAATCGGTTGCTGAAAAGACTGAAAAACGGGTAAAAACAGAGAAAGAATCTGAAGAATTTATGAAGAACATGAAGAACACTTTGAGTGTGGTGAAGAACATTGAAGAACACCTTTTAGATCTTAGAAAGGGCAAGGAAGTAAATATTTTGGTGTTTGAGGGGTTATTTTGTAATTTCTGAAAGTTAGGGTGGTTAAAGTAGAAATATTAAAAGTTACGGGTGGTAAAAAGTTAATTTTAAAGGTTAAAAGTTAAAGTTAAAGTAATTTTTGAAAATTTAGTAATAAAATTTTGAATAATAATATTTAATTAAAAATAATATTTTAATAAAAATAATAAAATAATGCAGAAAAGGCAGTTTTCTGTAAAAGCTTTAGAAAGACAACTTTAAGCACAGAATCTCATAATTACTTTCATAAAACACTTAGGGAGTGGTGAAAACATATTAGTGAGGCAAAGATAAATAAAAGTTAAAAAGTTGAAGAAAAGATAAAAATCAAAGAAAAAGTCTGTAAAGTTTTAATGACAGAAAAACAGACAGAGACTAGTGAACGAACTAGGGCAACATAGTTAGTCCTGGAATTGCGAATAGGGTTAGGTATTATATGAAAAGTTAAACTGTTTCAGTATAGACTTAATGAACCTATACTTGGGACAGACTAACTATTCATACCGAAATTTACATATGCTTTAAATACATACGTTAAACAGAGAAATCAGAACAGAGTAAAGAAACACAGAGAACAGAGTAACCAGAGTAGAATAAAGGGATACAGAGAAAAGAGTAACCAGAGCAAAGTAAAAAGACAAAGAGAAAAGAGTAATGTGATAAAGAGAAATGGTTTGAGTTACGATGTTGTAAAAGTAAAAGCTGTAAAGTTTGTATAGCATGATTGAACAGAGATTGAAAGAGGTACTACATAAGAATGTGAAAGTGATGATGATAATGAGAATGATTATATGATGATCTGCTGCGTGAAGGCAGTCAGATAGATGGTGGTACGACCACTGAGAGTGCTTTCCTGGGATACTTAGCTATAATGCTATTCTATAAGTCAGAGGACTCTTACAGAGGTATCGAGAACACACGACTAGCATATACTCCTGTAAGTCAAAGGACTCTTACAGTGAGAGTGTGTGTGTATGGTCCTATAAGTCAAAGGACTCTTACAGTGAGAGTGTGTGTATGCTCTTGTAAGTCAAAGGACTCTTACAGAGAGTGTGTTGGGCAGATATAAGTTAACTAGCTCCGCCATGCAAGTCAAAGGACTCTTGCGAGGGACATTGCCAACAGGAAAGCCTTACCTGGTCAGAGGACTCCGGGTAACGTCGGAAGTGGGTATGTAACCGACAAATGAGCTCATTACCTGCGCTAGGGCTAGACATGCATCATACTTGGTAGTGCATTTCCTTTGTTATGATTGTGGTATGAATGTATGTTTTTCTTGTTTGTATTCTATTCTCTGTGTCTGTTTTGTTTTTTCTTGTCCTTCTATTTGTGTTCTGCTATCTGTTTTCTCTATCTTCTCTATTTATCTGTATCTTCTATTTACTGTTTTTTTGTATTCTGCTATTTACCTGCTAAATAACACGGAATTAATGAACTTAACTAATAACCCCGACCCTACTAAGAACTCCCCAGTTCTTACCCCTTCTCTCTCCCTTCCCCCTTCAGATGGAAGCATGAGTACCCTTTCGTAGTTCGCTGACGATCGTTCACAAAAAGGATTCCACTCTAAATAGTCTTCTGAGTCTAGAGTGAACTCCGTTACCTGTTTATATGTATATACTATGAGGCTAGCCAACGTCTGCTCCCCGCTTTTCTACAAACTTTAGCCTAAGTCCTCCGTACGATGTTGCCGTTATGTGGCCACTCGATGAAGTACTTGAGAGACGCACTTTGATGACATATGATCGTACAGAGGAGTAGCAGATGATGTTCTAGCTTTTGGTGACGTTCCACCTGACTTGAGTTTTGAAGACTTAGAGGGTACTTTCCCTCGCTTTAGTAGCTTAGAGGGAATAGGTGAGTATAGAGTCTAGACTAGCCTGGGTGCCAGCTTAGGGACTTCTTGAACAGGTCAGGGCCTGGGATGTTGTATGTATATATATGTATATAGTTATTATCTAGCTATATCTAGGGGTGTTCTAACTAAAGGTCTATACTCTAATAAAGGCTGGATAACTGAATGTTGCTAGCTACTTGTGATGTATTTATGTGTGGTTGCTTATAACTGTTTTATCTGTTATTATTTGTGAATTGATTATAAATGATTCTGTTTATTAATTCAAATGTTTTCAAAAAAAAAAAGAAGTACCTTGCTAACTAACTATGCTTTTAACAACGAATCAGGCTCATATAATAAATAATAGATAATAATTAGGATGACAAATTGGTAGCACTCAGTTTCTGGTATGTCCTAGGCGTACTGAAAATTGGGTTGTTACATTCTTCGTGTTCTTCGTATATTCTTCAGATTCTTTCTCTGTTTTTACCCGTTTATCAGTCTTTTCATCAACCGATTTTTACCAAAATTCAAAATAAATTCCCAGCCACTAAAACCCCATCTTTTCCACATGATTTCAACACAAATTGAACCTCAATTTAAGCTCTAGGGTTTTGTTTTCCAGTAGCCACAAGAACACACATTCATAGCTTGAATTTCATCAAATTTCATCAAATTTTCACCAAAATTTCAACAAGAATTACTTATACAAACAATCAATTTCAAGCACATCCAAACCATATCATAATCAGACAACTCAAACAAAATCAATCAAGATTAAATTCGTCAAACCCTACCTTGATTTGCTGCTCCAAATCCGGTTACTCTTTGAAGTGTTCTTAAAGCACTTTTTCCTCCTAAAACACATCAAGAACAACTTTAAAACTCTAAACCATCAACTAAACGAACTTCAACAGCATATTAGGAAGGTTATCCTCACCTTAAACGTGCAGGAAATCAAAGATCTTTGGCCCACAAGTCAAGCTAAGCAAGAGATCTAAGGAAGAACATCAAGAAAACACTTGTTTAAGCATGTTTCCTTGAAAACCGAATTAAAGAGGGAGGGAGACAGCTATATCACTTTATTTCCAGCCTTGATAAGTCACATGGTTATGTAGAGAGATCATTTTGGTGAAATCGGAGTTTTGATTTGAGTTTTAGTTCAGAAGAAATCAAGCTTTGAAGATTAAGTGTTCATGAAAGTTTCTCTCTTTTCTCTCTTGTTATTTTCATCCAAAATGATGAAATGAGATAGCCTTGGATGTCTTGGGGTGTAAGGTGAGTTGTGATTGGTTGGCTTGGAGGTGGGTTAAAATAATATTAAAATATCTCAGGTGTATAACTACTAAAACTAGATGTATCGGAACACTCGTAAAAACATCTCTAAAAATTATTTTCTGAGCTACTAGCATAAATGACACTAGTAACATATTTATTATGAGAATAGAACATGTATGATGAGGCCTTAGCATTGCTAAAGTCATCAGAGAGTGCTGGTGCTAAGCTGCACCAGTAAACTGTGAGCCCAGTTAAACTAATTTTCTATTTTTTAACTAAAACAGACCAGATAACCTTATAATATCATTCAAGAATTTTCTAATACTAATATAATGATAATATTATACTATTATCTCTCTCCTCTCATGAATCGAGTCCGGTTTGTCAAACAGAGACTATTTACGAAAATCAGAATGAAAACTGCCAACCGATACGTTTCAAAAACTAGGTTCTTCGCGATTGCATTATCGAGCTTGCCTCAGAAGAGGTTCTAGCTTAAGGATGACATAATGACAATGAGGATTGATATGCTTGATGATATATCAGAGGTGTTCCCTTTACTGATCTTCCGGAGAAATCCGTACTTTTAGAAAAGATCTCACTTACTCGAAAATCAGGGTTGTTACATTCTACCCTCCTAAAAGAAAATTTTGTCCTCAAAATTTCAGTTACCTAGGAATATATGTGGGTAATCAGCTTTCATCTTATCCTCCAGTTCCCAAGTGTGCTCTTCTTCTCCTCTTGGTTCCCATGCTACTTTGACTAAGCGAACAGTCTTGCCTCTTAGCTGCTTATCACTTCTTTCTACGATCTGAACTGGTGATGCTTGATATGTCAAATCATTTCGCAAGATTAGCCATTGCCTCCATGAACTCGGCATGGTTATCGGCGGGTTGCTCGTTTCTACTCTCTCTTCATGAACGCGTACGACCTCGTCCGCGAGTAGCCATTAGGGTTGCTGTCTACACCGAACATTTGATATCAAGGTGATCAGTCTCAATATCAAACGCCTAGTGCTTCAATTATCCCAAAAAGGCACTCACAAACAAGCATGCTATGAAATATCATGTAGATAACCTAAATAGCATGAAAGAAAAATGACCCAGAGTGTGCAATTAAGCACAATCGGTCTATCCCTCAGGCTCACAAGGACGAACTGTTCTGATACCACTAAATGTAACACCCTAATTACCCTAAGTCTTACCTCATGCCGTAAAGCAAAGGTTAATCAAGGGTTACGACAATTCTAAGGCTCAGACATAAACTATATATATATATATATATATATATATATATATATATATAGAAGGAATATTAATTCTAGAAGCCCGATGAAGGAAATAAGCTCTAATACAGAATTACAAAGCGCGAACGTTCACACGAAGCTAAAAGCCTAAAAGATAATATCCACTATGTAAGGAAACAAGATATATGTAATTATATAAGAGTATAATAATCATAAGATACTAGCCAAAACCTGCGGAGTTTGGGATGACTAGTTAAATACTAACATACAGGATTCTGAAAGTAAATAGGTTATACAGAATATCACTCTCAAAATAAGCCTCTAAAGCAAAAGTAAATACAAAAGTGAGAGTACTAATCAAAATAACCAAAAATGACAATAAAATAGAATAAGATCTTCCGCTTTGCTACCTTCAAGCAACTCATTGAGGTGGGTGGCGACCTGCATCTGAAAAACAACAACAACATATGGAATGAGAACCGGAGGTTCTCAGTATGGTAACAATACCCAGTAATGTAAGATGTAAGACCCCGGGACACCAGAGGCAATCCTAGAGCTTCATACCAAACAGATATTCAAGCTTAGCAACAATAAATAACTTAAACCGTAAATAATATAAAAGGTACCTAATTTTAGGAGATTTCTAACTAAAATTAGTCATCGCTGTCCCACAGCCTTCACCAACATACCCTCTATGTGGTCCCGTCGCCACCGCCTAACTAACCTCCTCAGCACCAAACAAACACAGATAATGCAAGTAAGGAAAGCACAGGTAGTGTCATACATATAACAAGTAATTCAGGAAGCACGTAGGCATATTATACGATTAGGCAAACTCAAATAATCAAAGCAAGCAAGCATACAGAATATGCATATGATGAATGTTTGTCCTATTGGCTGTGATATCACATGTCGGTTATAGTGCCAAACCCGACACAAAATCCGGTCGGCAACTCATGGATTAGTCTCTCTGTTGCGCATACTTAGGAGGAATATTTCCGAGGGATAAGTGCCCTACCACCTTCTCCTTTCAAAGGGAAACATTTCGAGGAAGAGTGCCCTACCACCTTCCTCTGGATGCCACATAATTCTGTGGGTTAGTGCCCTACCACCTTGCAACCAGAGAGAAACCCATGCTCAGGAGGAAAAGTTCCAAGGGATGAGTGCCCTACCACCATCTCCTTTCAGAGGGAAACATTCTGAGGGATAGTGCCCTACCACCTTCCTTTTGAGCTATAAATATGAGTGAGAAGCCCAACTTCAAGCCTCACATCCGAACATAGGCGGAAGACTGCCACAGCCCCTATGACGGAGAACAATGCATATCATAATCACATACTCAAACTCAGATGCCACTCCTCATAGCACACTTCGACTCATACTCATTCCATCAACCATAATCATTCGTAATTTCCAATCCGAATTCATTAGTTCATCATTTTCTCAATTCGTTGTCAGTAATTACCAAGTCTCGTACTCTTCCTTCTCTCTCAACTAAACTCATCATCATAACACCAGAAACCTAAACCTCCATTCTCTAACTTTTCAAGGTAATACCCAAATAATTCCACCCAAGACCTTCTCTATGGTCAACATCCAAAAACAAGCTAAAAAGTCTTAAATAGGTGTCACAGAAGTTCACAAGATGGTTGGAAATATCAAACAGTTAAGAACAAGATTTTAGTTGAAAAACAGGGCATGCACGTATGCACAAGGGTGTGCGTGCGCATGCCCAAGGACATTTAAAAAAGTGTGCGTACACACAAGTGCAAAATTTTCCAAACTCTGTTCGCTCGCACAAGGCGTGCGAACGCCCTCAACAGAGTGCACCTTCCAACGTGTGCGTGCGCACAGGGCTGTACACGCACACAGGTTGTAAAACTTCATTGGTTATGTGCGCGCACAGGTTGTGCTAGCGCTCCTGATAACTTGCATCATCTACCCTTTTTGCATAAAAAGTACCATAAAAGAGCATAATCTCATTTGATCATTGCAATTCATGCACTATTTGATGAATATTATGGTACATTACTTTGAAATGGGTTTGTACTGAATTTCAGGAGAAAAAGACATCAAAAAGTGGAAGAAAACAACAAAACAAGCTAGGCGTGTGAAACTGGCATGCCACTTGGAGCAAACGCCACAAAAAGATATGGGCGTGGCATGCCAGTACTAAATTCCAGAAAGGATCCTCAAGCTATTTATATGAGCGTGGCATGCCAGGAACTGGGCGTGGCAAGCCAGTTATGATTTCCAGAGGAGCATGATTGAAGAAAATGTATGGGCGTGGCACGCCAGGAGCTGGGCGTGGCACGCCAGTGTAATTTTCCAGAAAGAAAATGTTGAAGGCCACTAAAGGGGCGTGGCATGCCAAGTTGGGCATGGCACGCCTAACCCCTCACATACTATGGGCGTACCACTTCAGCCATGGGCGTGGCACGCCAGTCCATCACTCCAGAAGAGATCATCACCTGGGCGTGCCACTTGGTATCAAAGGCATCGCACGTCAGCTTCAAAAGTCACTTGGGCGTGCCACTTGAAGAGCCAGGCGTGGCACACCAAGCTGAGATTGAAGACTTGAGCATCAGGGCGTGGCACGCCAGTACAAGATTTTAAAGAGCAACATTGAAGACCCAAAAGGCTGGGCATGCCACTTAGTATCGAAGGCGTGGCACGCCAGCTTCAAATTGTCACTTTGGCGTGCCACTTAAGCATCAAGGCGTGGCACACCAATAAAAGTTTCCAGAGAAGAGGTTGAAAGCCAAAAAGGTTGGGCGTGCCACCTGGTGTCGAAGGCGTGGCACGCCAGCTCTCAATTCTCACTTTGGCGTGCCACTTGAAGGACCAGGCGTGGCACGCCAGCCACAAGACAAAGGCAAAATACTGGGCGTGGCACGCCAGTTATATTTCCAGAGGAGGAGTTAGGAGGCCAACCATATGGGCGTGCCACTTGGTATCGAAGGCATCGCACGCCGGCTCTAAAATCTTACCTCAGCGTGCCACTTGAGCCTCAGGCGTGGCATTCCAACATCACCCATCAACAAGAAGAAGACCTGGGCGTGCCACTTAAGTTCTGGGCGTGGCACGCCAGCGAAGGAGCCAAACACATAATGGGCATGGCACGCCAGACCCTGGGCATGCCACGCTAGTTCAGCTTTTCAGAGAGAAAAACCAAGCACACATAATGGGCATGGCCCGCCAAACTCTGGGCGTGCCATGCTAGTTCAACTTTCCAGAAACAAGAAGAAGAGAGAGAAGGCCTGGGCGTGCCACTTGAGGTCGAAGGCGTGGCACACCAAGCTACACAAGTGCTTAAAGAACCCTGGGCGTGCCACTTGGGCTCGAAGATGTGGCACGCCAAGGATGCCTATGAAGGAGGGCGTGCCACTTGAAAAGTTGGGCGTGGCACGCCAAGCCAGATTTAGAGCTGGGCGTGGCACGCCACTGAAGCGGCAGTCACACGCCAGCTGGAAGATCACGTTTATTGAGTTTATTTTCCCTCCAAATTGTATTTTTATTTCCACTTTTGTATTTCTTTATTTTCTAATGCTCGGAGTAGTATAAATAACCCCTGGAAGTACTAGGAAAGCGGTTAAGCAGTTGAGCTATTAGCTATAGTTACATTTACTTTTCACTTCCATCTCTTGTACTTTTCTCTAAGCCATGAGTACCTAAATTCCCTCTCATTGAGAGAGGGAGCTTTGTTGTACTTGATGGATTAATGATAGTGAATTTCTTCTTCTCTTCATATTCTCTTTGATTTGCTAGAAGGAATTTCATTTTAATGCTAGTGTTCAATCACCTTGGAAAAGGAGTTGAATACAAAATGGGTTTCATGGGAACCTTGGAAAAGGGAACATGAAACCATGCTAGAAATCTCTTCTCACACTTGAGTAGGATATGGGTTTTGGTGTTTGGATATGGTGACATATAATCCTCCCTCTACTTGGACCTATGATGATATGTGGTATAATCAGGGACCAACCATATCTCTCTTCATGAACAATTAGACCTAGGAATTGGCTATTGATCAAGATCTGAGAGATTGAGTCACCAAGGGATTGGGGCTCAATCAATCATGATTGCCAAGAGGTTAATGAGTTAAATGATTGAAGAGGATATGAAGTGGATTTAATCCAAAGAGACAACATCTCCTGATCTCAATGAATTCTCCTATTCTTATTTTCCACTTTCTTTATAGCTTTCTTTACATTTTGCAAATCCTCATTCCCATTTACATTTGAGTCATTTACATTTCTGCACTTTACATTATTGCCATTTTCTTTTCTTCACTTTACTGTTTACATTTACTTTTGAGTCATTTATGTTTTTTCCTATTTACAATTCTGCAATCACCATTTATTCTTCTTAGCTTGACTAATTCACCAATTAATTAAAGTTGATTAAATCTACCAATCTCTGTGGATACGATTCCACTCCACTGTGGGTTATTAGTTGACGATAATTTTTGGTGCGCTTGCCAAAAGAACGGATTCATCAGTTTTATATGGGGTGTGAATTCCAGTTATCAGCTCCCAACAGAAGGCTTTTCCCCTATGTGTGGGTACGCACAAGGCCGTGCATGTGCACACAAACCAGAAATCACAAAATTCTGCAACATTGCAGAATTTCAGATTTTGACACCAAATTTTGAATGGTCATAACTTCCTCTACAAAAGTCCAAATTTTACAAACTTTATATCGATTTGAAGACTTTTCAATGAAATTTAATTCTAAACAATTTTTAACAAATTTTGAAAACTGAGGCATAAGTTATGATCCGTCAAAGTTCACCAAAAATATGTTTTTACCGAAAACCTCAAAACCTCAATTTTAACCAACTCTCAAATCAAAACTAAATCAAAACCTGCTCAATCATCATAAAACACTACCACACACAACATCTTTGCATTTCATATCGTTCTCCTTAACTTCACACATAAATTACTCAACCATTATACCATATATTACTACCAATCCATAATTTCCAATCCAATCATAATTCCACAATCATAATCATCACCAACCATCAACAACCTTAACAACCAAAACAAATCCTCATCAATTCCAGTAATCATCACTAAACAATATCTAACATTAATCAAATCCATCATAAAACTCATCAACACTAATAATTCTCAACAATCATCATCTTAACTTCATAACCTATATCATTTATCAACAATCTCAACACTCACCATCAAATTACTAACAACATCAATATTCATCATCAATCATCAACCATATCAACAAACCATTATCAACAACAATAATTCACACATTCATCATCATTAAATACCAATAATCATCATCAACATATATCATCACACATCATAATCATCATTCAACAACATCCAAAACCATCATAAAGACTCATAATTATCCTTATTCACCAAGAACATTTTCACAACAACATTACACATCAATAATTTCGCATACATAGATCCATCACTTACCACCCATCATTATCATAATAATCATCCAACACCTATCTCAACACAACATCAATGCCCCATCATCATGCTACACATACTCAAAGTCATCATACATCATATTCATCAACATCTAAATTTCAATCCTATCCTATGCTCGACTAGCCTAAGTGTCAAGAGATATTACATATTACATAGAGGAGACCGAAATCATACCTTGGCTGATCCTCAAAATGCACACCGCACCAAGATTGGGGTCCAACAAGCTCTCAACTCAGCAACAAGCCACCAAAGCTCAAACTAACATCATATATATATATATATATATATATATATATATATATATATATATATATATATATATATATATATATACCTAAATCAAAACTTAAGATACACAAAACAACTAAACACAAGGATTTAGTGAAACCTTACCTTACCCAACAAGATTAGGGGTAAAATCCAACAATTACCCACGACTAGAGATCACTTAAACAAGTAAAACCACAAAATATACTCAAAACTATAACCCTAAAAACACAGAATTCTTGGGCTGGAAACTGGAGATTGAGACGCGATTTCTTACCAGATTTGCTTAGATAGAAACAAAGAGTTCGACGAGAGCTTCGGGTGGCCACAAATGGCTCGTCAATCGAAGTTCCGTAGCTCAAGTTATGGTCAAATGAAGGAGAAGATGAATAGTAACTTCTCTTCTCTTCTCCCTTCACCACCATCAGCGCCCCTCTTCCCAAAATGAAGTGGAATGGGCTGAAATGCTCATTAAATGAGCATACATATGTTGGGCCTTGGGCCTGGTTTGGACCCAGTCCAACCCGTTAGCGTTTTTGGTCCGTTTGGCCCACTTTGGGCCAAAACCTTTAAAATTAGTGCCTGGTTTTTTATTCTAAATTATTTTTATCCTTTCAAAATAATAAATCAACTTTCAAAATCTTATTTTCCAAAATACGCGGTACTGGACAAACTAGTGCCAGTACTGCCAGCTTAAGTGCCAGTACGCATTTTTACAAAAACTTTTCGAAAAAGATACATTTTCCAACTCAGAAAAATTCATCAAAACTGAATTTCACCTTTATATTTTCAAAGTAAAACTTCTAAATTTTGAATCTATTCCGGGCACTAAAATTATTTTATTAAAATAGTTTTACGTGAAAAACTCCGGTACTTACACAAAGCCCAAAATCTGGCGCACCATGGTCAAAGGGCAAATCATAGATTTTAGCCCTGAAAGTGTGAGATTTGCGCTGTAATTGCCTTGGTTACAAGGTGAACCACACTCTTACACTCGAAGGGTCAACTCTGACCAAAGATTGGAGCAAGTTCTTGCTGATATCTGTGTAGCTGGAGCTCAATAGAGGAGGGATGCACAAGGCAAGCCTTACCAGCTACATAGGCTTGACCTCAAACCCGTGGCTAGAGGATGGTTAGAGTTTATCCAACGCTCCATACTTTCCACAATTATCTGCTCTAAGGTTACAATTGAGAGAGCAGTGATGATCCACTGCATCTTGCTCAGGAATGAGGTGGAGGTGCACGAGGTGATTCCTCAAGAGATCTACAAGGTGGCCAAAAAATCTTCCACCCAAGTACGGTTGGCGTTCCCTCACCTTATTTATCGCCTATGCAATGCAGCTGGAGTTTGCATAGGAGGAGATACCCTAATTGATACTGACAAGGCTATCATAAGAAGGGGTATGGAGCACGTCAGGGAGCCTGCACACGCACTACAGCACGAGCCCATTCGGCTACCACCACAGGAGATCGGAGATGCCTCAAGGGATGTACTTCCCTCTCCGTAATTATTGGGATCAATTAACTACATCTCTAGGGGAGCTAACTTCATCTGTTGATTAGCTGAGGATAAAGCATCAAGATCACTCTGCCATCTTCAATCAAATGATAGAAGATAAGAGGAGCATGAGGGAGGAGCAACTGAGACAAGGGCGCGACATTGAGAAGCTTAAACGCTCCAAAGGATTCCCCGGAGGGAGCAGTGGCCGCCATCACTGAGGTGATTGATGAATCCACATTTCATGATATTTATCTGCTCTATTTGGGTGGATTTCATCAACTTTTCCTACACTTATACCACTAAATAGCATAGTTTTGTAATTCCATTCGATGCCTTGATGTGTTTGATGAGTGATTTCAGGATTACAAGGCTAATATGGATGGAAGAAGTGATGGAAAAGCATTCAAAACGGGAGAATCCATGAACAAATGAAGTTTTGGAAGATTCAGCTTCCGTGCATGCGCACAGTGATGCATGCGTACGCACACGAGCACAAGTTTGGTGACGTGTACGTGTGACCCATGCGTATGCATCGCAGCCAGCACGTGCCTCAGTTAATGGAAATCGCTGGGGGTGATTTCTAGGCCTCCAGAGCCCAATTTTGGGACTCTCTAAAGCAGATTCTCCCTATATCAAGGAAGTTCTCATTCCATGTGAAGGAGGGAGCAATTAAGGTTAGATTTTAGTCATGTAGTTCATTTTCTAGAGAGAGAAGCTCCCCCTTCTCTCTAGAACCTAGGTTTTTAGATTTTAGTCATCTAGTTTCTTCTACCTTTCTTTGTTCTATTGTCTTAATTTCCTTGTTTATCTTGTTGATTTCTCATTTTAGTTGTCTTTTATGTTTATGCACACTCTTGTCACTTTAATTTACATTCAATGTAATTTTATGTTTCATGCCATTTATTGCTTTATTGAGTTGCTATCTTTATTTTCCTTGCTTAGCAGTTGTAGCATTTATTATTTCTTGTCATTTTACCATGCTTTCTTTACATGCCTACCAAGTGTTTGATAAAATGGTTGGTCGGGTTTTTGCTTAGTTTTTCATACTCTTGGTTGGGAAATTGGGTGATTGGGTGAACTTGAGTGGTGGATGTCCATTCCACATTGTGTGAGAGTTGTTAATTAATTTGGTTTCCCTTTACACTAAGTGACCCATTAGTGTTTACTTAGGACTTAGGGATTGAGATTAATTATGCCTAGTTGACTTATCCTCGACGTAGGGTTGACTAATTAGGATTAATTCACGCACAATTACCATGTTTGTGGTCTACCACTAGGATAGGAATCCTTAATTACCCACTTCTTGCTTAGAGTCCTTTCTGGCTTTCAATTTCCATTTTCATTGCCTTTACTTGCCTTCATTTTAATTTCTTGCCGATTGCTATCATCCAACCCCTATTTCCCCCATAGCCAATAATTGTACACTTAATTGCAACTCCTAGGGAAGACAACCCGAGGTTGAATTACTCTCAGTTTAAATTAGAAATATTAAACTTTGATGTTTGGGATTTAATTTGCCAGTTTGGTCTATACTTACAACGTAAGTTATCTTGAGTGGAAAAATCCGAACCGGTGCAAAATTCTCAATCGTCAAATTTGGCGCCATTGCCGGGGAGTTGGAATGGTGTTGTTGTTGGCTATTGTACATATTGTGAATAGTGTGAATAGCTTAATTTTGGTTGGTTGTACAAAAGTTGCTTGCTTTTGGTTGATGTGAATATGTTAATATGTGAATATGTAAATATATAAATAGCTTGTTTTGATTGATTGCTTGTTTTTGCTAGTTATAGGAATTCATTTTATTTTCACTTTCTTTTTATCCTATGAATTCTCACCCATTGCATTGTGAGTTTTGTTGCTATTGTGTATAGGAATTGGGAATTTTAGTTGCTTGTTACCTAGAAGGAATGGAAGGAAATCACAACAAGATTGGGTGCACAAGCTTGGGGATCTCAATTGCCTTGGAGGATACAAGTTTGGGTGGATTTTCAAGGAGGTTTGATGAGAGCTCTCCATAAGTCCAACTTAAGGACATTAAACCAAAGTGTTAGGTGGGAGACACCCCACCATGGTAACATTGTTCTCATCCTTTCCTTGTTTATAGTTTTGGTTTATTGCATGTTTGCTTGTCTTGGTTAGCTTAGAATTAGTGTAATTTTTTAGCTTTGATAGTTTAATTTTGGTTTGGATCATGAAATCATGGGTTCTTGCATGTTCTGATGATTGAGCTAAGGCTTGTTGCCTTAGATTTTAAAGAAAAATATTTTGAAAAATAGGGCATCTATGCGTGCGCACACGACTTCTATTTTCTGCGTTTTGTGCATGCGCACGCACACTCGTGATTTTGCCCTCTAGTCGCAGTGCTGGCACAGCCTATGCGCAAACATGATCCTTCTTCAAAAAAAAATTTCGGCCTTCTGTGTGTCGGCACAGCGCTGTGCCCACGCACGCATCAAAACATGGCCTCTGGTCACGGCATTTGCACGCAAAGTGTGAACGCATAACCAATCTGAGTTTTCTCATCGACCCGTACGCTTCCCTCATGCGTATGCATCATCTCGTATTTTTCCCACATCACGTGTACGCGTCCCTTCATGCGTACGCGTCGATTTCTTTTCTTCGCCGCACCACGCGCACGCGTGACCTTTCGTGCGCGCGCACACCCCTTCGTACGTACGCACGCCTCTGTTCTCTCACCTCTACATCTCTTTTCTTCTCTTCTCTTTTTTCTCTTCTCCTCTCTTCTTTCCCTTCTTCAACCACCATTCACGACCTACCATTGCTCAGCTTTAGTTAGTTAGTTAGTTAGTTAGCTTAGTTAGTTTAATTTTCTACTTTGATGCTAAGTGTTTGGATGATTTAGTTGATTTATTGATTGTGTTAAGATATTACTGCTGAATTATTATTGTTATTACTATTTATTGAGGTTATAAATTGTTTCTTGGTGTTGAGTTCTTCATGTTCAATTTTGTGCATACCAAGCCCTCATAATATTGCCTTTTGGAATGCTTGTTAGAGTTCTAAATTGCATGTTTGATCACCATGTAATTTGGTTTTATTATCTATAGATAGAAACTTTGTATGTAGTTGATGCAATTTTCGTTAGGTCACATTTACCATGATTGACTTTTATTAAAGTCACCTATTTGATGCATCAACATTGAGAATTGTGAACTTGGATCATAAGCTTGCCTAATAACGCTTTTTGAGCTTTCTTTAAGCTTTGTGGACTATGCTTGTCATGTTTTCCACTTCATGTCAATCATGTGTTGCTTCATTATCCAATTCACAATTCCTTGATTCATGCTTGAATACTTTCATGGCTCTTTATTGCTTGTTTGTTTAATCTTAGCATACAAGTTTCTTTAAAGTATTTCAAGCACACTAGAATGAATGAAGTCATGTTATTTTGTATACTTGTGACCTAGTTATCCTTGCTAGTGCGTGTGTGTTCTAAATCGTGCAAAACTTATAATTCACACACTTGTTTTTCATGTCACAATCTACTTCACTCACTCATTCTAGTGCTTACCACCTTGTTTCAACACTCTTTGCTTCCTTGTTTTTGCATTCACTCATCTTACTAACTTATTGTCTATTTTCCATGGATGAGTCACCATAAGTAACAAGGAAAGCGGGAGGAAGAGCATGCAGCAGCCGATTGATCCACCAGCTGAAGGCGGCAATCCAAAGTCACCATACCCCCCGTTGCTCACCTTTAGTTGCACCGCGGACGGTGCAAATCCTTAAGTGCAGAGAGATCATCTCCGATCAGCAATTTGGGGTGACATACTTAAATTCTAACACTTGCACATTCTTTTTGAATTCTTAGTTGCATTCTATCTTCTTAGGTTGTATATATTTTAGTACTTTAATTTCATGTTTCTTAGTTTATCGCATCCCTTAGAATAAATATAATAAGCTTAGTTAATATAATGAAATTTTCCAAGAAAAACATTCTTGATAAGGCATTATCATCCTAATTGATTTGAGTTGGGACTTTTGATTGAAACTTGCTTGAAATATGATGTGGAACATGTTTTTGAGTTATGAACACATAAGCATGTTTTGACAAACGACGCGTACGTGTGAACCACGCATACGCGTTGCAGCCAGCACGTGCCTCAGTTAATGGAAATCGCTGGGGGCAATTTCTGGGCCTCCAGAGCCCAGTTTTGGGACTCTCTGAAGCTGATTCTCCCTATATCAAGCAAGGCCTCATTCCATGTGAAGGGTGGCAATTAGGGTTAGATTTTAGTCATGTAGTTCATTTTCTAGAGGGAGAAGCTCCCCCTTCTCTCTAGAACCTAGGGTTTTCAGTTTAATTTCCTTGTAATTGCCACTTTTAATTCTTGTTTTAATCTAGTTTCTTCTACCTTTCTTTGTTCTATTATCTTAATTTTCTTGTTTATCTTGTTAATTTCTCATTTTAGTTGTCTTTTATGTTTATGCACACTCTTGTCACTTTAATTTACATTCAATGTAATTTTATGTTTCATGTCATTTATTGCTTTATTGAGTTGCTATCTTTATTTTCCTTGCTTAGTAATTGTAGCATTTATTATTTCTTGTCATTTTACCATGCTTTCTTTACATGCCTACCAAGTGTTTGACAAAATGCTTGGTTAGGTTTTTGCTTAGTTTTTCACACTCTTAGTTGGGGAATTGGGTGATTGGGTGAACTTGAGTGGTGGATGTCTATTTCACATTGTGTGAGGGTTATTAATTAATTTAGTTTCCCTTGACTCTAAGTAACTCATTAGTGTTGACTTAGGACTTAGGGATTGAAATTAGTTATGCCTAGTTTACTTATCCTCGATGTAGGGTTGACTAATTGGGATTAATTCACGCACAATTACCATGTTTGTGGTCTACCACTAGGATAGGAATCCTTAACTACCCACTTCTTGCCAAGAGTCCTTTCTAGCTTTCAATTTCCATTTTCATTGCCTTTACTTGCCTTCATTTAATTTCTTGCATGTTAAGTTACCTTTTTGCATTTTAATTTCTTGCCAATTGCTATCATCCAACCCCCATTTCTCCCGTAGCCAATAATTGTACACTTAATTGTAACTCCTAGGGAAGACGACCCGAGGCTGAATTATCTCGGTTTAAATTAGAAATATTAAACTTTGATGTTTGGGATTTAATTTGCCAGTTTGGTCTATACTTGCAACGTAAGTTATCTTGAGTGGAAAAATTCAAACTGGTGCAAAATTCTCAATCATCTTTGGTCTAGTTTCATTCTCCCTTTGTTTATCTTATCTCTGTTTGCTTTGTACTTTATTTTATTATCTGTTTTCTATTCGAGTGCATGATCACACTTAGGATGTCGTTCTTTTTTAGCATTATTTTCTTTTCTTCATTTCATTTTAAGATGTCTTATGTATCTCACATCAAGCTTAAAAGAAAAAAACTTTTTCTTGAAAAAAGTAGTAAGATGTACAAGGTCTTGAATTATATCATAAGTCATACTATTTACTTTGATATGGTGGCCCTACCATTATTTTCTGAATGTATTGATTAACTATGCATAATCGATGTTGAGGTTAAGCATATTGACTCTTGAAGAGCAGTGAATTTAGAAAAGTATTATTGATTCTCTAAAAAATCAAAATGATTGATTCTTGAAGCAAAAGAAACAGCAAAAAGAAAAGAAAAAGGAAAAAAAGAAAAAAAAATAAAAAAGAACAAGGGTCCAAGGCTTTGAGCATCAATGGTAAAGAGGGTCAAAATTGGCCTAAAAAGCTCAAATGAGTTGGTATCCCTAACTATATGCTTGTGGTGTGAAAGTGTCCAGAAAAACTTGAGACTGAGCATTTAAGGTCGTGATCCAATGCTATAAAGAGTACGCTTAAGAACATTGAGCACCACTGTCTGGGAATTTAAGCAATGCTAAATTCGAATTCAAAGGATTCCCCTAGTTAAGTGCTTGTGGCATTTATGTATCAGGTGGTAATACGTGAAAAGAAAATGCTTAGAGTCACGGGTAAGCTCAAAGGTGCAACGCACCAAAAGAAAAAGCTATGTTCAAGAATCAAGAGAAACGAAAAGAAGAAAATCAATAATATCATCCGGATTCTAGTTCCAAAGGTTGCCAATATTTCTGTGCTTCAAAGGAAAGTGAGATGCCAAAGCTATTCAGAAATAAAGAGCTAATAGCCCCACTCAGTAATTAAACTAAGCTTCATTGACAAATGATAAATGCGAATTTTATTATGTTTTTCTATGCTTTTTCACCTTTAATTTTCACTAATCATGCTTAATTATTGAATACTTTTGTGCTTAAATCATAGATTATTTTCAATTTTTTGATTTGGTTTGAATTTGTAGAAATTGGTGGAAAAGAAAGTAAAAAGCACAAAACAAGCATGAAAGAAGAAAGGAGCTTAAAGACTCTGAAACAGAGAAGAGAAGCATCAAGGAAGAGCGCCTTTGGCGCAACGCTTTTCTCAAAAGCGTTGCACAGCACCAGAGAGCGCCTTTGGCGCTACGTTATTCCAAGAGCGCCTGCGACATGGAAACTGGAAAATTCACCAGTGACGCGTACACGTTAATGTGACAATTTTGAAAGTCCCCGCATACGCGTGGGTGACGCGTACGCGTGAATGTGATAATTTTGAAAGACCACGCCTACGCATGGACGAGGCGTACTCATGGAAGAGTGCCTTCGACACTAACGCTATCCCTTTGACACCAACACTGAGGGTCACGCGCATGCATGGGTGATGCGTATGCGTGACAAGGGCCAAAAACAGTGATGACGTGCACACGTGGATGACGCGTACGCGTGGACGCAAGAGCGCTACACTTTCCTCAAAAACGCTACGCTAGCCTAGGAGCCTCATTTTTGTTCCATTAACTTTGTTCCAAGTCCACTCTAAATTCAAGCAAGCAAGCCCACAATTGTCAACCATTGAAGGCCACAAGAATCATCTAGAATAGTTAATTTTCATTTGATTGTAATTTGCTTCAAATTTCATTTCAATTTGTAATTTAGGATAGTGATGCACCGTTATTTCATGGTACATTTTCTACTTAATTGAGTGGATTTTATCCACTAAACTCACTTATTCATAGAATTCGCATGTTTTACATTTTTCTTCCTAATTTTGTGCTATGATTGAAAACATGCTTTTTTGGCCTTAAATTTGCTATGTTTAATCCTCTCTTATTACCATTCGATGCCGTGATATGTGTGTTAAGTGTTTTCAGGGTTTATAGGGCAGGAATGGCTTAGAGGATGGAAAAGAAGCATGCAAAAGTGGAAGGAATACAAGAAATTGAAGGAATTGCTTAGCTATCAAGCCTGACCTCTTCGTACTAAATCGACCATAACTTGAGATACAGAGGTCCAAATGAGGCAGTTTCAGTTGCATTGGAAAGCTAACATCTGGGGCTTCGAAATAATATATAATTCGTCATAGTTGCCATGCTGTTAGGTAACGCGCATGCGTACGCGTGACCTTGCAAAAGTTCAATCGACGCGTACGCGTGGACGACGCGTACGCGTGACAGAGCCACGTGCTGGACGTATCAGAAATCACTGGGGGCAATTTCTAGGCTGTTTCTGGCCCAGTTTCAAGCCCGAAAAACATAGATTAGAGGTTGCAGAGTGGGGGGAATCTCATTCATTCATTCACACAACTTTCATTCACATAATTTTAGGTTTTAGATGTAGTTTTCTCTCTCTCTCTAGGTTTTAGGATTCTTAGGTTTAGCTATTTTCAATTTTAGATTTTGGTTCGGTAATTTAGAGTCCACAAACTAACCGGCAATTGCACCGGGTCGTACCAAGTAATACCTCAGGTGAGTGAGGGTCGATCCCACGAAGATTGAAGGACTAAGCAACAATGATTGATTGATTGGCTTAGTTAGACAAATAGAAAAGAGTGTTTGAATATTCAAAGAGCATTAAACAATCGTACAGAAAGTAAAATAGTAAAGTAAATAGGTTGGGAGTAAAGTATGGAGAAGGTAGTTAAGGTTTTAGAGTTATCTATTTTTCCAGATTAACTTTTCTTACTAACTATTTTAATCATGTAGGATTTAATTTATGGCAAACTATATATGACTAGACCCTACTTCCTTAGACCTTTCTAGTCTCCTCTAATTTTCATCAACTGCCAATTCCTTGGTCAATTAATTCCAATTAGAGGGTGATGATCAAATTCCAATTTGTATGCCACAAAAACTCTAATTACCCAAAAATAAAAGGATTATATGTCACGTATCCCGTTAAATCCAAATAATTTAAATTTAGGAGAATATGTTTTCAAGCTGTTGTTCAAGTAAAGAGCTTTTCCATGTTATACAAGAACTCAAGTAGAAAGAGGGTCATATTTCCGTTCCACCCAAATTCATAAGATAAAAAGCGAAAACAATTCTTAAATTATAAATTCATACATGAATTAAAATAGAAAAAGTAATAAAATCAATCCATACAAATAGAAAGAGCTCTTAACCTTAATAGTGGAGGTTTAGTTGCTCATGGTTCAGAATAAGGATTGTAAATTGGAATGGAATAATGTTCTAAAAAATGTTGTGCTTAAACCCCCCTGTTGGAATTCCTTTTTATATCTAATCCTAAATAATTTAAATTCTATCTTCTAAAACTAAAAATAATATATTTTCCTAAAATAAGATTTAAATTTAAATCAGAATTAATTAAATAATTAAGTCTTCAATTGTTGGATGGGGACCACTTGTTTCGTCCATTTTGCAGCTTCTAATATGTGTTTTTTAGGCTGAAAACTAGGTCAAAACTCGGCCTGAAATCGCCCTGGTGTGCGAAATCGTGATCGTTCCTTCCTTGGTAACGGCGCTAAAAACTAATTACGCATGTTCATGTTCTTAAGTCTGTTTCACAATTTCGTACAACTAACCAGCAAGTGCACTGAGTCGTCCAAGTAATAAACCTTACGTGAGTAAGGGTCGATCCCATGGAGATTGTCGGCTTGAAGCAAGCTATGGTTACCTTGTAAATCTCAGTCAGGCGGATTAAACTGATTTTATGAATTGATAAGTAAAAGATAAATAAAATATAAAATAGGATAGTGGTACTTATGTAATTCATTGGTGAGAATTTCAGATAAGCGTATAGAGATGCTTTCGTCCCTCTGAACCTCTGCTTTCCTGCTATCTTCATCCAATCATTCCTACTCCTTTCCATGGCAAGCTGTATGTAGGGCATCACCGTTGTCAATGGCTACATCCATCCTCTCAGTGAAAAAGGTCCAAATGCTTTGTCACGGCACAGCTAATCATCTGTCGGTTCTCGATCATACTGGAATAGGATCCATTGATCCTTTTGCGTCTGTCACTACGCCCAGCACTAGCGAGTTTTAAGCTCGTCACAGCCATCCCTTCCCAGATCCTACTCAGAATACCACAGACAAGGTTTAGAGTTTCCGGATTTCAGGAATGGCCATCCATGGGTTCTAACTTATACCACGAAGACTCTAATATCTCGGACTCGGTCCCCTATATTAGATATCCAAGAGATATCCATCCAATCTAAGGTAGAACGGAAGTGGTTGTCAGGTACGCGTTCATAAGTGAGAATGATGATTACTGTCACGATCATCACATCCATCATATTGATGTGCGAATGAATATCTTAGAAGCGGAATAAGCTGAATTGAATAGAAAAACAGTAGTACTTTGCATTAATCTTTGAGGAACAGCAGAGCTCCACACCTTAATCTATGTTGTGTAGAAACTCTACCGTTGAAAATACATAAGTGATGAAGGTTCAGGCATGGCCAAATGGCCAGCCCTCACAAAAGTCTAAGATAGCATAAAACTGATCAAAGATCTCTAAATACAATAGTAAAAAGTCCTATTTATACTAAACTAGTTACTAGGGTTTACAAAGATAAGTAAATGATGCAGAAATCCACTTCTGGGGCCCACTTGGTGTGTACTTGGACTGAGCATTGAGCTTTACACGTGTAGAGGTCTTTCTTGGAGTTGAACGCCAGTTTGTAACCTGTTTCTGGCGTTTAACTCCACTTTACAACCTGTTTCTGGCGTTTGACTCCAGAATGCAGCATGGAACTGGCGTTCAACGCCAGTTTACGTCATCTATCCTTAATTAAAGTATGGATTATTATATATTGCTGGAAAGCCCTGGATGTCTACTTTCCAACGCAATTGAGAGCGCACCATTTGGAGTTCTGTAGCTCCAGAAAATCCACTTTGAGTGCAGGGAGGTCAGAATCCAACAGCATCTGCAGTCCTTCTTCAACCTCTGAATCTGATTTTTGCTCAAGTCCCTCAATTTCAGCCAGAAAATACCTGAAATCACAGAAAAACACGCAAACTCATAGTAAAGTCCAGAAATGTGAATTTTAATTAAAAACTAATAAAAATATACTAAAAACTAACTAAATCATACTGAAAACTATGTAAAAATAATGCCAAAAAAAGCATATAAATTATCCACTCATCACGCCCTCAGCGTTTTCTATGTTTTCTGCATGTCACGCATGTCACGCGTACACGTTAGTCACGCGTACGCATCAATGGTCTTTTTCGTGTGTCACGCGTACGCGTCAGGTACGTGCACGCGTCGCTGAGCAGATTCACTTTTCACGCGTACGCGTCATGTACGCGTAAGCGTCACCGTGGATAGCTCCAAATCACACGCACGCGTCAGGCAAGCACACGCGTTGCTCCTCGCTAGTCAGCTCCATGGTTTCTTCTCTTTCTCTACAGAAATTCCATCAAATCCATCCGAATGCTACCTAAAATAAATAAAATTGCACAAGACTCAAAGTTGTAACGACCCAACTTCCAGTATGCCATGGTCATACAAGAAGCTAAGTGTTACTAACTTATCCTTTCTAATTATTATTATTTATTTAATATATGAGCCTGTTCCTTGTTAGAGCGATGCCAATTTTACGAGTAATTTTTTTTTAATTTTTGCGGATGGTCCGGTAAAATAAACAAGCATACATTGGGAGTAATAGAATAGCAGCATAAAGAAACTTAGAAATACAACTGATAATATACATCATGTACACTATAACAAAACATGTAGCGTTTACACAAGATCAAGTCAGTTTACATCCTCGTCATCCTACGTAGCTAATATTTACACGACACTCCCAGGGCCTGGCCCATACAAAAAGCCACTAAGCTGGCACCCAGGCTAGCCTAACCACTATATAGCTCCTAGCTCTCGGGTGTACTAACACAAGTGAGAGACTAACTATCTGATAATGTTAGACTAGAGTGTCATCAAAAGAATGCCCCTTTCCGCAGTCAAACTATATTTACACGTGGCCGTTCGGAGAATCATCATGAGGCTCATCCATCTCCTCATCCTGCTCTATCTCTATCTCAGGATCCTCCTCCTCCTCATCGTTCACAGCTACAACTATGTCCTCAGATCCACCAGAAACACTGCTGTCACTATGTACAAAACCATTCGCGAGCACAGGTCCGTTCGCGTATATAGGAGCTACCCCACCGTCTGGTAGTGCCAGCTCATCAGGCTGTGGAAAGTCGGGGATCGGCTCAGGGGGAAAATCCCACTCTGGTGGTATCACAGGTACGTAGTCATCAGCTAACTCAGGCTCATCAGGAATGATAGGCTCAGGTACCGCCTTATTCAAAGGTTGAGCTGGTATAGGGTGCTCAGGATCATCAGGAAAAGGATGTCCAGGTGCGTCAGGGTGTAACCAGGATAAGGGAAAGTCGTAAGGAGCATCAGGGTCAAAATGCGGGCTAGACAGAGGATGTTGAAAAGCTCGATTAGGTAACGCATATCGTCTAATACGAGGCTCCAATCCCATGATGAAGTAACTGTGATGTACCGGATCCTCGTAGACGTAAGGGTCCTCGAACTCATAGAAGATCACGCCCGTCTCCATCTGAGGGGGAGGAAGGGAGAGAAGGGGTAAGAACTGGGGAGTTCTTAGTAGGGTCGGGGTTGTTAGTTACGTTCATTTATTCGTATTCGATTAGCAGATGGATAATAGAATACAGTAAAGTAGTGAAGAGTAATTTTAAATAGATAAAAAAAATAGATAACAGAACACAAACAGAAGAACACAAGGAAATAAAGCACAGAAATAGCACTCAAGCAGACGACATAAAGAAATAGTTCACACACAAGAAAGAATGCAACAGAGAGTGATGCGCAGACAAGAATGATGCATGTCTAGCCCTAGTACAGGCCATGAGCTCATGTGTCGGTTGGCTACCTGCAATCCCGACATTTATCCGGTCACGAGTAATCCCGATTTCCCGAATACGATTTTCCGTTCCTAAATAAATGCGCATATAATAATAGCCGCTCATTTGAGACAGCCTCTGCTTACTGCAGGAAAATATATATACTCTGCTCTGCTCTGGGGAAGCGGAAAATAGCTGTAGGTAACTTAGTTTCCCTACAGAAGCTCTGGGTTGCATTAAGCAACTAATATATATTAAATATAGCTCTGGGTTGCATCAAGCAACCAATATATATATATATATATAGCTCTGGGTTGTATCAAGCAACTAATATATATAAATATCTCTTTATTATATTACTCTTCTCTTTATATCCCTTTACTCTGTTCCGGTTTCTCTTTTCTCTGTATCTCTTTTCTCTTCTCTGATTACTCTCTTCATCTGTATCTATATTACTCTTTTTTTCTTTATCTCTTTACTTTACTCTGGTTACTCTGTTTTCTGTGTTTCTCTACTCTGTTCTGATTTCTCGGTTTAACGTATGTATTTAAAGCTTATATAAATTTCGGTATGAACAGTTAGCCTATCCCAAGTATAGGTTCATTAAGTCTATACTGAAACAGTTTAACTTTTCATATAATACCTAACCCTATTCGCAATTCCAGGACTAACTATGTTGCCCTAATTCGTTCACTAGTCTCTGTCTGTTTTTCTGTCATTAAAACTTTACAGACTTTTTCTTCGATTTTTATCTTTTCTTCAACTTTTTATCTTTTATTTATCTTTGCCTCACTAATATGTTTTTACCACTCCCTAAGTGTTTTATGAAGGTAATTATGAGATTCTGCGCTTAAAGTTGTCTTTCTAAAGCTTTTACAGAAAACTGCCTTTTTCGCATTATTTTATTATTTTTATTAAAATATTATTTTTAATTAAATATTATTATTTAATATTTTATTATTATTTATTATTTTATTAATATATTTTCGAAAATTAACTTTACTTTAACCTTTAACCTTTAAAATTCACTTTTTACCACCCGTAACTTTTAATATTTCTACTTTTACCACCCTAACTTCCAGAAATTACCATATAACCCCTTAAACACCAAAAATTTTACTTCCTTGCCCTTTTATGAATCAAAAAGGTGTTCTTCATTGTTCTTCACCACACTCAAAGTGTTCTTCATGTTCTTCATAAATTCTTCAGATTCTTTCTCTGTTTTTACCCATTTTTCAGTCTTTTCAGCAACCGATTTTTACTATAATTCATAATAAATTAGCAGCCACTAAAACCCCATCTTTTCTACATGATTTCAACACAAATTGAACCTCAATTTAAGCTTAGGGTTTCGTTTTTCCAGCTGCCCAAGAACATGAACTTTAAAGCTTGAATTTCATCAAATTTCATCAAAATTTCACCAAATTTTCACCAAGAATCAATCATATATGCAACCAATTTTTAGCACAGCCAAATAATACAACATTCACACAACTCAAACACAAATAATCAAGATTAATTTCGTGACACCCTACCTGGTCTTGCAGCTCCTAATTCAATCAAACTTTCAGGTGGTCCTTAAACACTTTTTCCTCCTAAATCACATCAAGAAAACACATATTTAAGCATGTTTCCTTGAAACTGAATCAAAAGAGAGATGGTACAGCCAACTCACCTTGATCCCAGCCTTGATAAGTCATATGATCATGTAGAGAAAGAAGAGAGGATCATTTTGGTTGGATTGGAATTTTGATTTGAGTTTTAGTTCAACAGAAATCAAGCTTTGAAGATTTGGAACTAAGAACTTTTCTCTCTTTTTCTCTCTACCTATTTTCGGCCACAAAGTGAAAATGAGCCAGCCTTGGGGCTTTTGGGGGTGTAGGGTGAGTTGTGATTGGTTGGCTTGGAGGTGGATTAAAATAATATTAAAATATCTCAGATGTATATCTACTAAAACTAGGTGTATCGGAACACTTGTGAAAACATCTCTAAAAATTATTTTCTGAGCTACTAGCATAAATGACACTAGTAACATATTTATTATGAGAATAAAACATGTATAATGAGGCCTTAGCATTGCTAAAGTCATCAGAGAGTGCTGGTGCTAAGCTGCACCAGTAAATTGTGAACCCGGTTAAACCGGTTTTCTGTTTTTAACTAAAACTGACCAGGTAACCTTATAATATTATTCAAGAAGCTTCTAATACTAATATAATGATAATATCATCCTATTATATCTCTTCTCTCATAAATCGAGTCCGGTTTGTCAAACTGAGACTATTTACGAAAAATCGAATTAAAACTCCTAACCGATATGGTTCAAAAACCAGGTTCTTCGCGACCGCGTTATCGAGCTTGTCTCGGAAAAGGTTCTAACTTAAATATGACATAATGACAATGAGGATTGAGATACTTGATGATATATCAAAGGTTTTCCCCTTACTGATCTTTCGAAGAAATTCGTACTTTCAGAATAGATCTCGCGTCTCGAAAACCGGGGTTGTTACATTCTACCCTCCTAAAAGAAAATTTTGCCCTCAAAATTTCAGTTACCTGAGAATAAATGCGGGTAATCAACTTTCATCTTATCTTCCAATTCCCAAGTGTGCTCTTCTTCTCCTCTTTGTCCCCAAGCTACTTTGACTAAGCGAACAGTCTTGCCTCTCAGCTGCTTATCATTTCTTTCTACGATCTGAACTGGTGATGCTTGATATGTCAAATCGTTTCGTAACTGTACTGTCTCTGGTTGTAAAATATGACTCTCGTCGGGAATATATTTCTTAAGTTGCGAGACATGAAAAACATCATGAAGTTTTGACAAATATGGAGGAAGGGCTACTTGATAAGCTACTAGACCGACTCTTTTAAGTATTTGGAAAGGTCCTACGTATCGAGGGTTAAGCTTTTTAGTCTTAAGGGCTCTACCTATTCCAGTAGTCGGGGTTACTTTAAGAAGGACATGGTCTCCCTCACTAAACTCTAAGGGTCTACGTCTATTATCGGCATAGCTCTTTTGACGGCTCTGTGCTGTCTGGATCTTCTGGCGAATCCCCTTTATCTTCTCAGTAGTTTCTTGCACTAAGTCTGGACCTAAGACACTGGCTTCTCCGTCATCATTCCAACACAATGGTGTCTGACATCTTCTTCCATAGAGAGCTTCATATGGTGCCATCCCGATACTTTGTTGGTAACTGTTGTTGTAGACGAACTCGACCAATGGCAAATACCTATCCCAACTGCCCTGGTTATCCATCACACAAGATCTTAACATGTCTTCCAATGTCTGGATTGTCCGCTCTGATTGTCCGTCTGTCTGAGGATGGTATGCTGTACTCATATGCAATTCTATTCCCAATGCTCTCTGGAAAGCTCCCCAGAATCTGGAAGTAAACCTCGGATCTCGATCTGAAACAATTGATGAAGGTATTCCGTGCAATCGTACGATTTCTTGAATATATATCCGTGCCAGCCTTTCTAATGTATAGTCAACTCGAATCGGAAGGAAGTGCGCTGATTTTGTCAACCTGTCCACAATTACCCAAATGGCATTGTGTCCAGTTGAGGTCCTTGGCAATCCCGTGACAAAATCCATAGTGATCTGCTCCCATTTCCATTGTGGTATTTCTAAGGGTTGCAAGGTTCCTGACGGTTTCTGGTGTTCCACCTTCACCTTCTGACAGGTTAAACATTTTGAGACATAATCAGCTACCTCTTTCTTCAAGCCCGGCCACCAGAACATTTGTTTCAAATCCTGATACATCTTTGTTACTCCAGGATGCATAGAAAATCTACTTTGATGAGCTTCTGCAAGAATCCTTTGCCGCAAATCTCCAGAGCTAGGCACACAAATTCTGTTCTTGTATCTCCAGAGGCTGCTACGATCTAGTCTTACAGCTTCTGGTTCCTCTACGTTCATCTGTCTCAGCATCGTCATCATTTCTGAATCCTGTGCTTGTGCTTGCTGAATCCTAATCTTAAAATCTGGTGTTATATGCAATTGGGCCAAACGGACTCCACTTGATGTCTCAGTCATAGCCAACTTAAGGTCCTCAAATTCTGCGAGTAACTTTTCTTCCTTTATCATCATCCAAGAGATATTCAAATTCTTCCTGCTCAAAGCGTCTGCCACCACGTTCGCTTTTCCTGGGTGATAGCTTAACTTAAAATCATAGTCCTTCAGGAATTCCATCCACCTTCGCTGTCGCATATTAAGATCCTTCTGGTCAAAGATATACTTTAAACTTTTGTGGTCAGAGAAAACTTCTAGCTGAGCGCCATACAAATAGTGTCTCCAGATCTTCAGAGCAAACACTACTGCAGCCAACTCCAAGTCATGCGTCGGATAATTTCGTTCATGAGGTCTCAGCTGCCGGGAAGCATAAGCCACCACATTTTTGTCTTGCATCAGCACACATCCAAGTCCTTTATGAGAAGCGTCACAGTATACTTCAAAAGGTTTCTGTGGGTCGGGTAGTACTAATACAGGTGCAGTTGTTAACTTTTCCTTAAGCATCTTGAAACTTCTATCACACTCAGCCGTCCAAACGAACGGAACTTCCTTTCGTGTAAGGTAAGTCAGAGGTAAGGCTATCTGTGAAAACCCTTTAATAAACCTCCGGTAATATCCAGCAAGTCCGAGAAAACTCCGAACTTCTGTAACGGTCGTAGGTGGTTCCCATTGCACTACTGCTTCAATTTTTGAAGGATCCACTGCAATTCCTCCCTGTGATATAACATGTCCCAAAAATGCCACCTTCTCTGTCCAGAACTCGCACTTTGATAATTTAGCATATAACTTCCGAGTCCTTAGTATCTGCAATACAGTCCTTAGATGCTCTTCATGCTCTCTTTCTGTCTTCGAATAGATGAGAATATCGTCTATGAAGACTACTACGAACTGATCAAGGTACGGACGAAAAATACGATTCATGTAATACATAAAAATCGCAGGAGCATTAGTTAGTCCAAACGACATAACCGTATACTCATAGTGACCATATCGAGTTCTAAATGCAGTCTTCGGTATATCTGACTCTTTCTCTCGAATCTGGTGATAGCCCGATCGCAAATCAATCTTCGAAAACACAGTTGCACCTTTTAACTGATCCATTAGATCATCTATTCGTGGAAGTGGATACTTGTTCTTGATAGTGACTTTATTTAACTGTCGGTAATCTACGCAAAGTCTCATTCCACCATCCTTCTTCTTTACTAGCAATACCGGAGCTCCCCAAGGTGATGCGCTGGGACGAATAAATTTCTTTCCAAGTAGCTCATCCAACTGCTTCTTCAACTCTGCAAGTTCCAATGGTGACATCCGGTACGGTGCTATGGAAATTGGTCCGGTTCCAGGTACAAGTTCAATGCTGAATTCTATCTCTCGCTGAGGAGGAAACTCAGGTATGTCGTCCGGGAAAACATCAGGAAATTCCTTCACCACTCGGATTCGTTCTAAGCTTAGTTCACTATCATTTGAGCTAGCCGCTAACAGAACGTACCCCTCACAATCACTCCCGTATAATGTAACTCTTACAGAATTCAGATATAAAGTATGAGATAGAAATGGTTTAATATCTAAACTATCAGACGGAATAACAGCAGTTCTTTCATAGAAATCAAGGAAAACATGATACTTAGATAACCAATCTAACCCTAGAATAACTTCTAAACCACATAGAGGCAAACAGATTAGATCATGTATAAAAGTTCTGTTCCTAATAGTGAATGGTACTTGCAGGCACACTAAACTAGTCAAAGCATTTTGGGACGCAGGTGTATGGACAATCAGATCAAAGTTCAACTCAGAGAAATCTAGTCCCAACTCACGAGCAACAGTTAAAGAGATAAAGGAATGCGATGCACCCGAGTCATATAGTACAGCTAGAAATCGATTCTTGACATAACACTGACCTTGGATCAGGGCGTCTGATTGCATAGCATCATCAGCAGTCATGGCAAACACTCGACCTTGTTGCTGGGTTCGTACTTGATTCCGAGCGAATATCTTTGGGCATTCCTTAGCAATATGTCCAGTTCCTCCACATCTATAACAATTGAATGTTCCAAACAAACACGGCTTAATACCGTGATCCTTCCCACATCGCTTGCATGTAGTGTTCACCTGCACCTGTTGAGGTCGTTTACCATTATCCTGCCTCGGTCTACCTCCTTTTCCTTCCATAGGGCGAGCAGGGATGTTACCAACCTGTGGGTTTCTTCGATGTGGCACACCAGGTGTCTTGAAGTTTGTCCTTCGTGGTTGCCAATTATAATTATTGTAGTTCCTTGGTGGAAATCCTTGACGACTTGCTTTAGAGGCACTTACCTTCTTAGCACATTCTTCTACTAACTTACACTTATTAACCAGCTCAGCAAAATTTCGTATCTCCAATGGAACTACTGAACTCATCAGATCCTCACGAAGGCCCCCTTCGAACTTCAAACACTTCCATTCTTCAAAGTCAGCAGGATTCCCTTGGCAGATCTTGGAGAAATGGCACAAGTCATCAAACTTACGGGCATATTCTGCAACAGTTGTGTTACCTTGTTTCAGCTGCATAAGTTCCATCTCCTTAGCATCACGAGCTGCCCTCGGAAAATACTTCTTATAAAATTCATCCTTAAAAATATTCCAAGGAATATCGCCTTCATCTTGTTGCAACAGTCGCTGTATCCCCTGCCATCAATGCTCAGCTTCTCCTTCCAGCATATAAGTAACAAACTCCACGTGTTGGCCTTCCGGAACATGCTGCGCTCGCAGTGATCGTTCGATAGCTCGAAACCAGTTGTCAGCATTAGTCGCAACGAGTGTACCTTTAAACTTAGGTGGTTTAACCTTCAGAAAAGTCGCAAGGGTCATAGGTCTTTCGAAATGCCCCAAGTTATTCTCATCATTTCCACTATCTTCCCCATGCTCATTGTCATTCTCATTTCTCACTCCAAGACGATCAACAGCCCTAGCCGCTGCTACTGCAGCCTCAAGCACTGCCTCAGCCACAGCATTCATGGTAGTCATAAATGTTTCCTGTTCCCTCTCGTAGTTAACATTAGGAATTCCTTCCCGTACGCCTCGTCTCCGTGAACCCATCGTGGTCCTGTTCACACCAAACAATCATTATTAAGGTGATCAGTCTTAACACTTCAAGTCAAGTGTGAACACTCCCAGAATGAAAACACAGAGACAATCATGCAACACATATCATATAGATATCCTATAAGCATGAGACACACAACAGAGTATGCAATGAAGCATAGTCAGTCCACTCCCCAGGCTCTATTGGGAACGAACTGCTCTGATACCAACTTGTAACGACCCAACTTCCAGTATGCCATGGTCATACAAGAAGCTAAGTGTTACTAACTTATCCTTTCTAATTATTATTATTTATTTAATATATGAGCCTGTTCCTTGTTAGAGCGATGCCAATTTTACGAGTAATTTTTTTTAATTTTTGCGGATGGTCCGGTAAAATAAACAAGCATACATTGGGAGTAATAGAATAGCGGCATAAAGAAACTTAGAAATACAACTGATAATATACATCATGTACACTATAACAAAACATGTAGCGTTTACACAAGATCAAGTCAATTTACATCCTCGTCATCCTACGTAGCTAATATTTACACGACACTCCCAGGGCCTGGCCCATACAAAAAGCCACTAAGCTGGCGCCCAGGCTAGCCTAACCACTATATAGCTCCTAGCTCTCGGGTGTACTAACACAAGTGAGAGACTAACTATCTGATAATGTTAGACTAGAGTGTCATCAAAAGAATGCCCCTTTCCGCAGTCAAACTATATTTACACTTGGCCGTTCGGAGAATCATCATGAGGCTCATCCATCTCCTCATCCTGCTCTATCTCTATCTCAGGATCCTCCTCCTCCTCATCGTCCACAGCTACAACTATGTCCTCAGATCCACCAGAAACACTGCTGTCACAATGTACAAAACCATTCGCGAGCACAGGTCCGTTCGCGTATATAGGAGCTACCCCACCGTCTGGTAGTGCCGGCTCATCAGGCTGTGGAAAGTCGGGGATCGGCTCAGGGGGAAAATCCCACTCTGGTGGTATCACAGGTACGTAGTCATCAGCTAACTCAGGCTCATCAGGAATGATAGGCTCAGGTACCGCCTCATTCAAAGGTTGAGCTGGTATATGGTGCTCAGGATCATCAAGAAAAGGATGTCCAGGTGCGTGAGGGTGTAACCAGGATAAGGGAAAGTCGTAAGGAGCATCAGGGTCAAAATGCGGGCTAGACAGAGGATGTTGAAAAGCTCGATTAGGTAACGCATATCGTCTAATACGAGGCTCCAATCCCATGATGAAGTAACTGTGATGTACCGGATTCTCGTAGACGTAAGGGTCCTCGAACTCATAGAAGATCACGCCCGTCTCCATCTGAGGGGGAGGAAGGGAGAGAAGGGGTAAGAACTGGGGAGTTCTTAGTAGGGTCGGGGTTGTTAGTTACGTTCATTTATTCGTATTCGATTAGCAGATGGATAATAGAATACAGTAAAGTAGTGAAGAGTAATTTTAAATAGATAAAAAAAATAGATAACAGAACACAAACAGAAGAACACAAGGAAATAAAGCACAGAAATAGCACTCAAGGAGACGACATAAAGAAATAGTTCACACACAAGAAAGAATGCAACAGAGAGTGATGCGCAGACAAGAATGATGCATGTCTAGCCCTAGTACAGGCCATGAGCTCATGTGTCGGTTGGCTGCCTGCAATCCCGACATTTATCCGGTATATATATATAAATATAGCTCCGGGTTGCATCAAGCAACTAATATATATAAATATCTCTTTATTATATTACTCTTCTCTTTATATCTCTTTACTCTGTTCCGGTTTCTCTTTTCTCTGTATCTCTTTTCTCTTCTCTGATTACTCTCTTCATCTGTATCTATATTACTCTTTTTTTCTTTATCTCTTTACTTTACTCTGGTTACTCTGTTTTCTGTGTTTCTCTTCTCTGTTCTGATTTCTCGGTTTAACGTATGTATTTAAAGCTTATATAAATTTCGGTATGAACAGTTAGCCTATCCCAAGTATAGGTTCATTAAGTCTATACTGAAACAGTTTAACTTTTCATATAATACCTAACCCTATTCGCAATTCCAGGACTAACTATGTTGCCCTAATTCGTTCACTAGTCTCTGTCTGTTTTTCTGTCATTAAAACTTTACAGACTTTTTCTTCGATTTTTATCTTTTCTTCAACTTTTTATCTTTTATTTATCTTTGCCTCACTAATATGTTTTTACCACTCCCTAAGTATTTTATGAAGGTAATTATGAGATTCTGCGCTTAAAGTTGTCTTTCTAAAGCTTTCACAGAAAACTGCCTTTTTCGCATTATTTTATTATTTTTATTAAAATATTATTTTTAATTAAATATTATTATTTAATATTTTATTATTATTTATTATTTTATTAATATATTTTCGAAAATTAACTTTACTTTAACCTTTAACCTTTAAAATTCACTTTTTACCACCCGTAACTTTTAATATTTCTACTTTTACCACCCTAACTTCCAGAAATTACCATATAACCCCTTAAACACCAAAAATTTTACTTCCTTGCCCTTTTATGAATCAAAAAGGTGTTCTTCATTGTTCTTCACCACACTCAAAGTGTTCTTCATGTTCTTCATAAATTCTTCAGATTCTTTCTCTGTTTTTACCCGTTTTTCAGTCTTTTCAGCAACCGATTTTTACTATAATTCATAATAAATTAGCAGCCACTAAAACCCCATCTTTTCTACATGATTTCAACACAAATTGAACCTCAATTTAAGCTTAGGGTTTCGTTTTTCCAGCTTCCCAAGAACATGAACTTTAAAGCTTGAATTTCATCAAATTTCATCAAAATTTCACCAAATTTTCACCAAGAATCAATCATATATGCAACCAATTTTTAGCACAGCCAAATAATACAACATTCACACAACTCAAACACAAATAATCAAGATTAATTTCGTGACACCCTACCTGGTCTTGCTGCTCCTAATTCAATCAAACTTTCAGGTGGTCCTTAAACACTTTTTCCTCCTAAATCACATCAAGAAAACACATATTTAAGCATGTTTCTGTGAAACTGAATCAAAAGAGAGATGGTACAGCCAACTCACCTTGATCCCAGCCTTGATAAGTCATATGATCATGTAGAGAAAGAAGAGAGGATCATTTTGGTCGGATTGGAATTTTGATTTGAGTTTTAGTTCAGCAGAAATCAAGCTTTGAAGATTTGGAACTAAGAACTTTTCTCTCTTTTTCTCTCTACCTATTTTCGGCCACAAAGTGAAAATGAGCCAGCCTTGGGGGTTTTGGGGGTGTAGGGTGAGTTGTGATTGGTTGGCTTGGAGGTGGATTAAAATAATATTAAAATATCTCAGATGTATATCTACTAAAACTAGGTGTATCGGAACACTTGTGAAAACATCTCTAAAAATTATTTTCTGAGCTGCTAGCATAAATGACACTAGTAACATATTTATTATGAGAATAAAACATGTATAATGAGGCCTTAGCATTGCTAAAGTCATCAGAGAGTGCTGGTGCTAAGCTGCACCAGTAAATTGTGAACCCGGTTAAACCGGTTTTCTGTTTTTAACTAAAACTGACCAGGTAACCTTATTATTCAAGAAGCTTCTAATACTAATATAATGATAATATCATCCTATTATCTCTCTTCTCTCATAAATCGAGTCCGGTTTGCCAAACTGAGACTATTTACGAAAAACCGAATTAAAACTCCTAACCGATACGATTCAAAAACCAGGTTCTTCGCGACCGCGTTATCGGGCTTGTCTCGGAAAAGGTTCTAACTTAAATATGACATAATGACAATGAGGATTGAGATACTTGATGATATATCAAAGGTTTTCCCCTTACTGATCTTTCAAAGAAATTCGTACTTTCAAAATAGATCTCGCGTACTCGAAAACCGGGGTTGTTACAAAAGTAGCATCCATAGTGGCTAAAAGATAATTACTTCTTGATTAAACTTAACAATTTAAATGCAAATTCACTAGGAAAAGATAGGAAAGATGCTTACGCATCACAACAATACGCATCACAACAACAAACTTGAATTGTTGCTTGTCCTCAAGCAACCAAAATAATATATCTTTAGAATGTGAATTTGCATGAGAATGAGAGTTCGATTAAGCTCGTGTCTCTGCTTATAGTGGGGTTTACAACTGTAATCCTGAATAGTTTTGGCATCTCACTCTCCTTTGAATCAAAAGAATGTTACTGTCATTCGGAAATAGAATCCGGGTAATATTATGAATTCTCTGATCTTTTGTAACTAAATTTAACCCTTGAACACAGCTATTTTTCTTTTCTTTGGTGCTTTACAACTTGAGCCTAGCCGTGACTTTAAATGTTTTGTGTCAAGTTTTACTTAACACATAAACACTACAAGCACTTAACTGGGGAACTCTTTTGAAGTTCTGATTTTTCTTTCAGCTACTCCCAGACAGTGGTGCTCAAAGCCTTTGGCATACTCTTCTAATTTCAGTTGATCTCGACTCTAAATGTGTTGTCTCAAGGATTACTTGACAGAAGAACACCACAAGCATGTAACTAGGGAAACAACTCTTTGAGCTTTTAATCATGTCTGATCTCCCTAGTCATTGATTCTTAGAGCCTTGGACCTGGTTTTTTTTTTCAATGCTGTTTCTTTTGCTTCAAGGATTAAACTTTTTACTTATTTCAGAGAAGTCACAATAATTCTATAAATCCTTGTTCCTAGTACATCAACATTCTTTGATTCAAATTTAAATATGCACTGTTCATGTCATGCATTCAGAGTTACAGAAAATACCACCACATCTAAGTAAATAAGATTATTCTTCAATATAAACTCACTTTCTTATGCAATACATCACTTATGCATTTTTTATTTGAATTCAAGCTCAGTGAGTAATATATGAGACATCTTTTCAGAATTAAGGCAATTAAGAGAGAACTAGACTAGACCTAGGATTCTAGCTAATAAAGGATCATGCAACAAACAAAGCAAAATAGCAGAAATCTAGAACATAATATAGTAAAAGCGGGAAGGAATATAAAATAAAAGGAACTCAACCACCTTAGTTATCCTATCGGTTGTTTTATTCTTCAAGTTGTGCTCCTCCGTGAAGATGATTCGCCTCCCTTTTGGTGCCATAAAAATAAACAGAAAACCCTTAAGCGAAGCATCAACACCAAACTTAAAGGTTTGATTGTCCTCAAGCAAAGAAGAACTAAAAATAGAAATAGACAAATATTATAAAGAAAAAGAAAAGGATAAAAGAACAAGAGAGAAAGAGAATTAAAACTGGGCGGCGAACTAGTGTAGTTGTGGGGCGAAGACGACGCGTACGCGTACAGCACGCGTACGCGTGGGTCGCGAATTTTCCTTAATGACGCGTGAGCGTCAGGCACACGTTCGCGTGCCCATGATTTGTGCAATTCGCATGAAGCCAGCCGCGCGCACGCACAACTCTCTGTTCGCGTCGCTTGGGAACCAATAATTTCATGCAACGCGTGTTCGTCATGCACGCGCACGCGTGGATGGCCATTTGTGCAAGTGACGCACACGCATCAGGTTCTTCGTGACTGCGTGATCGAGCTTGCCTCAGAAAAGGTTCTAGCTTAAGGATGACATAATGACAATGAGTATCGAGATACTTGTTGATATAGAAGAGGTGTTCTCTTTACTGATCTTCCGGAGAAATCCGTGTCTTCAGAAAAGATCTCGCGTTCTCGAAAACCGGGGTTGTTACATTCTACCCTCCTAAAAGAAAATTTTGTCCTCAAAATTTCAGCCGCGTGCAAGAATCCATCTTCAAGTGATCTATTTCCTTCAAGCCATCCTGACGAAGAGATTGGTCCATTCCTTACAGCATCTAAATATCACATAGCCATGGCCATGGAGATCATAACAGCTATAAGAATAGTTGTGCCTCACACGAATTTGTCGTTCGGAACTTGATTAAACCATGCCTATTCACAGTCATTGAGGTCTTATCCACACCAAACAATCAATATTAAGGTGATCAGTCTTAATATCTCAAGCTAGGCACGAACTTTGCCAAAATGAGCACTCATAGACATTCATGCCAAATGTATCTTGAAGATACCCTAACAGCATGAGACACACAAGCAGAGTATGCAACGAAGCATAGTCAGTCCACTCTCCAGGCTCTACTGGGAACGAACTGCTCTGATACCAAATTGTAACGACCCAATTTTTAGTACGCCTAGGACATACCAGAAACTGAGTGCTACCAATTTGTCATCCTAATTATTATCTATTATTTATTGTATGAGCCTGATTCGTTGTTAAAAGCGTAGTTAGTTAGCGAGGTACTTTTTTTTTGAAAACGTTTGAATTAATAAACAGAATCATTTATAATCAATTCACAAATAATAACAGATAAAACAGTTATAAGCAACCACACATAAATACATCACAAGTAGCTAACAACATTTAGTGATCCAGCCTTTATTAGAGTATAGACTTTTAGTTAGAACACCCCTAGATATAACTAGATAATAACTATATACATATATATACATACAACATCCCAGGTCCTGACATGTTCAAGAGGTCCCTAAGCTGGCACCCAGACTAGCCTAGACTCTATACTCACCTAGTCCCTCTAAACTACTAAAGCGAGGGAAAGTACGTTCTAATTCTTCAAAACTCAAGTCAAGTGGAACTTCATCAAAAGGTAGAACCTCATCTGCTACTCCTCTGCACGATCAAACATTGCCATAGGACGTCTCTCTGGTACCCCCATCAAGTAGCCACACAATAGAAGTCTCATACACAAGATTTAAGTTAAAGTTCGCATACAAATGGGGTGCAGACATTGGCTGGTCTCACAGTATATACATATAAACAGAGAACGGGATTCACCCTAGACTTAGAAGACTACCTAGAGCGGAATCCTCTTTGTGAACGGTCATCAGCGAACTACAAAAGTGTACCCAAACTTCCATCTGAAGGGGGAAGGGAGAGAGAAGGGGTAAGAACAGGGGAGTTCTTAGTAGGGCCGGGGTTATTAGTTAAGTTCATTAATTTCGTGTTATTTAGCAGGTAAATAGCAGAATACAAAAAAACAGTAAATAGAAGATACAGATAAATAGAGAAGATAGAGAAAACAAATAACAGAACACAAACAGAAGGATACAAGAAAATACAAAACAAACACAGAGAATATAATACAGACAAGGAAAACATACATTCATACCACAATCATAACAAAGGAAATGCACTACCAAGTATGATGCATGTCTAGCCCTAGCGCAGGTAATGAGCTCATTTGTCGGTTACATACCCGCTCCCGACGTTACCCGGAGTCCTCTGACCAGGTAAGGCTTTCCTGTTGGCAATGTCCCTCGCAAGAGTCCTTTGACTTGTGAGGCAAACCACTGCAAGAGTCCTTTGACTTGCATGGCGGAGCTAGTTAACTTATATCTGCCCAACACACTCTCTGTAAGAGTCCTTTAACTTACAGGAGCATACACACACACTCTCACTGTAAGAGTCCTTTGACTTACAGGAGTATATGCTAGTCGTATGTTCTCGATACCTCTGTAAGAGTCCTCTGACATACAGAATAGCATTATAGCTAAGTATCCCAGGAAAGCACTCTCAGTGGTCGTACCACCATCTATCTGACTGCCTTCACGCAGTAGATCATCACATAATCATTCTCATTATCATCATCACTTTCACATTCTTATGCAGTACCTCTTTGTCTTTTTACTTTGCTTTGGTTACTCTTTTCTCTGTATCCCATTATTCTACTCTAGTTACTTTGTTCTTTGTGTTTCTTTACTCTGTTTTGATTTCTCTGTTTAACGTATGTATTTAAAGCTTATGTAAATTTCGGTATGAATAGTTAGTCTGTCCCAAGTATAGGTTCATTAAGTCTATACTGAAACAGTTTAACTTTTCATATAATACCTAACCTTAGTCGCAACTCAAGGACTAACTATGTTGCCCTAGTTCGTTCACTAATTTCTGTCTGTTTTTCTGTCATTAAAACCTTACAGACTTTTTCTTTGATTTTTATCTCTTCTTTAACTTTTTATCTTTTATTTATCTTTGCCTCACTAATATGTTTTTACCACTCCCTAAGTGTTTTATGAAGGTAATTATGAGATTTTGTGCTTAAAGTTGTCTTTCTAAAGCTTTTACAGAAAACTGCCTTTTTCGCATTATTTTATTATTTTTATTAAAATATTATTTTTAATTAAATATTATTATTTAATATTTTATTATTTTTTATTATTTTATCATTAAATTTTCGAAAATTAACTTACTTTTACTTTTAACCTTTGAAATTCACTTTTTACCACCCGTAACTTTTAATATTTCTACTTTTACACCCTAACTTTCAGAAATTACCGAATAACCCCTCAAACACCAAAATAATTACAAACTTGCCCTTTTTAAGATCTAAAAGGTGTTTTTCAATGTTCTTCATCACACTCAAAGTGTTCTTCGTGTTCTTCATAAATTCTTCAGATTCTTTCTCTGTTTTTACCCGTTTATCAGTCTTTTCAGCAACCGATTTTTACCATAACTCAAAATAAATTAGCAGCCACTAAAACCCCATATTTTCTACATTATTTCAACACAAATTGAACCTCAATTTAAGCTTAGGGTTTTGTTTTTCCAGCTGCCCAAGAACATGAACTTTAAAGCTTGAATTTCATCAAATTTCATCAAAATTTCACCAAATTTTCACCAAGAATCAATCATATAAGCAACCAATTTTTAGCACAGCCAATTTATACAACATTCACACAACTCAAACGAAAATAATCAAGATTAATTTTGTGACACTCTACCTTGATTTGCTGCTCCAAATCCGGTTACTCTTTGAAGTGTTCTTAAAGCACTTTTTCCTCCTAAAACACATCAAAAACAACTTTAAATCCACAAACTCTCAACTGACCAAATCTCCCTCAGCATGTTAGGAAGAGATATCTCACCTTATACTTGCTGGAAATTAACGTTTCTTGGCCATCAAGTCAAGTTAAGCATGATTCCTAAGGAAGAACATCAAGAAAACACATGTTTTGCATGGTTTTCCTTGAAAACCGAATTGAAAAGGGAGGGAGACAGCCATCTCACCTTATTTCCATCCTTGATAAGTTACATGGTTATGTAGAGGAAGAAGAGAGGATCATTTTGGTGAAATCGGAGTTTTGATTTGAGTTTTGGTTCAGAAGAAATCAAGCTTTGATGATTAAGTGTTCATGAAAGTTTCTCTCTTTTCTCTCTTCTTATTTTCGGCCAAAATGATGAAATGAGACAGCCTTGGAGGTCTTGGGGGTGTAAGGTAAGTTGTGATTGGTTGGCTTGGAGGTGGATTAAAATAATATTAAAATATCTCAGGTGTATAACTACTAAAACTAGGTGTATCGGAACACTTGTAAAAACATCTCTAAAAATTATTTTCTGAGCTACTAGCATAAATGACACTAGTAACATATTTATTATGAGAATAAAACATGTATAATGAGGCCTTAGCATTGCTAAAGTCATCAGAGAGTGCTGGTGCTAAGCTGCACCGGTAAACCGTAAACCCGGTTAAACCGATTTTCTGTTTTTAACTAAAACTGACCAGGTAACCTTATAATATCATTCAAGAAACTTCTAATACTCATATAATAATGATATTATCATATTATCTCTCTTCTCTCATGAATCGAGTCCGGTTCATCAAATTGAGACTATTTACGAAAAACCGAATCAAAACTCCTAACTGATACGGTTCAAAAACTAGGTTCTTCGTGACTGCGTTATCGAGCTTGCCTCAGAAAAGGTTCTAGCTTAAGGATGACATAATGACAATGAGTATCAAGATACTTGTTGATATAGAAGAGGTGTTCTCTTTACTGATCTTCCGGAGAAATCCGTGTCTTCAGAAAAGATCTCGCGTTCTCGAAAACCGGGGTTGTTACATTCTACCCTCCTAAAAGAAAATTTTGCCCTCAAAATTTCAGCCGCGTGCAAGAATCCATCTTCAAGCGATCTATTTCCTTCAAGCCATCCTGACGAAGAGATTGGTCCGTTCCTTACAGCATCTAAATATCACATAGCCATGGCCATGGAGATCATAACAGCTATAAGAATAGTTGTGCCTCACACGAATTTGTCGTTCAGAACTTGATTAAACCATGCCTATTCACAGTCATTGAGGTCTTATCCACACCAAACAATCAATATTAAGGTGATCAGTCTTAATATCTCAAGCTAGGCACGAACTTTGCCAAAATGAGCACTCATAGACATTCATGCCAAATGTATCTTGAAGATACCCTAATAGCATGAGACACACAAGCAGAGTATGCAACGAAGCATAGTCAATCCACTCCCCAGGCTCTACTGAGAACAAACTGCTCTGATACCAAATTGTAACGACCCAATTTTCAGTACGCCTAGGACATACCACAAAATGAGTGCTACCAATTTGTCATCCTAATTATTATCTATTTGTTATATGAGCCTGATTCGTTGTTAAAAGCGTAGTTAGTTAGCGAGGTACTTTTTTTTTTAAAAACATTTAAATTAATAAACAGAATCATTTATGATCAATTCACAAATAATAACAGATAAAATAGTTATAAGCAACCACACATAAATACATCACAAGCAGCTAACAACATTTAGTGATCCAGGCTTTATTAGAGTATAGACTTTTAGTTAGAACACCCCTAGATATAACTAGATAATAACTATATACATATATATACATACAACATCCCAGGTCCTGACCTGTTCAAGAGGTCCCTAAGCTGGCACCCAGACTAGCCTAGACTCTATACTCACCTAGTCCCTCTAAACTACTAAAGCGAGGGAAATTACGTTCTAAGTCTTCAAAACTCAAGTCAGGTGGAACTTCATCAAAAGGTAGAACATCATCTGCTACTCCTCTGCACGATCAAACATTGCCATAGGACGTCTCTCTGGTACCCCATCAACTAGCCATACAATAGGAGTCTCATACACAAGATTTAAGTTAAAGTTCGCATACAAACGGGGTGCAGACATTGGCTGGTCTCACAGTATATACATATAAACAGAGAACGGGATTCATCCTAGACTTAGAAGACTACCTAGAGCAGAATCCTCTTTGTGAACGATCATCAGCGAACTACAAAAGTGTACCCAAACTTCCATCTGAAGGGGGAAAGGAGAGAGAAGGGGTAAGAACTGGGGAGTTCTTAGTAGGGCCGGGGTTATTAGTTAAGTTCATTAATTCCGTGTTATTTAGCAGGTAAATAGCAGAATACAAAAAAATAGTAAATAGAAGATACAGATAAAGAGAGAAGATAGAGAAAACAAATAGCAGAACACAAACAGACGGATACAAGAAAATACAAAAGAAACACAGAGAATAGAATACAAACAAGGAAAACATACATTCATACCACAATCATAACAAAGGAAATGCACTACCAAGTATGATGCATATCTAGCCCTAGCGCAGGTAATGAGCTCATTTGTCGGTTACATACCCGCTCTCGACGTTACCCGGAGTCCTCTGACCAGGTAAGGCTTTCCTATTGGCAATGTCCCTCGCAAGAGTCCTTTGACTTGTGAGGCAAACCACTGCAAGAGTCCTTTGACTTGCAGGGCGGCACTAGCAACCCACTGCAAGAGTCCTTTGACTTGCATGGCGGAGCTAGTTAACTTATATCTGCCCAACACACTCTCTGTAAGAGTCCTTTGACTTACAAGAGCATACACACACTCTCACTGTAAGAGTCCTTGGACTTACAGGAGCATATACACACATTCTCACTGTAAGAGTCCTTTGACTTACAGGAGTATATGCTAGTCGTGTGTTCTCGATACCTCTGTAAGAGTCCTCTGACTTACAGAATATCATTATAGCTAAGTATCCCAGGAAAGCACTCTCAGATGTCGTACCACCATCTATCTGACTGCCTTCACGCAGTAGATCATCACATAATCATTCTCATTATCATCATCACTTTCACATTCTTATGCAGTACCTCTTTCTTTCTCTGTTCAATCATGCTATACAAACTTTACAGCTTTTACTTTTACAACATCGTAACTCAAACCATTTCTCTTTATCACATTAATCTTTTCTCTTTGTCTTTTTACTTTTCTTTGGTTACTCTTTTCTCTGTATCCCTTTATTCTGCTCTGGTTACTCTGTTCTTTGTGTTTCATTACTCTGTTCTGATTTCTCTGTTTAACGTATGTATTTAAAGCTTATGTAAATTTTGGTATGAATAGTTAGTCTGTCCCAAGTATAGGTTCATTAAGTCTATACTGAAATAGTTTAACTTTTCATATAATACCTAACCTTAGTCGCAACTCAAGGACTTACTATGTTGCCCTAGTTCGTTCACTAATTTCTGTCTATTTTTCTGTCATTAAAACCTTACAGACTTTTTCTTTGATTTTTATCTCTTCTTTAACTTTTTATCTATTATTTATCTTTGCCTCACTAATATGTTTTTACCACTCCCTAAGTGTTTTATGAAGGTAATTATGAGATTCTGTGCTAAAAGTTGTCTTTGTAAAGCTTTTACAGAAAACTGCCTTTTTCGCATTATTTTATTATTTTTAATTAAATATTATTATTTAATATTTTATTATTTTTTATTATTTTATCATTAAATTTTTGAAAATTAACTTACTTTTACTTTTAACCTTTAAAATTCACTTTTTACCACCCCTAACTTTTAATATTTCTACTTTTACCCCCTAACTTTCAAAAATTACCGAATAACCCCTCAAACACCAAAATAATTACAACCTTGCCCTTTTTATGATCTAAAAGGTGTTCTTCAATATTCTTCATCACACTCAAAGTGTTCTTCGTGTTCTTCATAAATTCTTCAGATTCTTTCTCTGTTTTTACCCGTTTATCAGTCTTTTCAGCAACCGATTTTTACCATAATTCATAATAAATTAGCAGCCACTAAAACCTCATCTTTTCTACATGATTTCAACACAAATTGAACCTCAATTTAAGCTTAGGGTTTCGTTTTTCCAGCTGCCCAAGAACATGAACTTTAAAGCTTGAATTTCATCAAATTTCATCAAAATTTCACCAAATTTTCACCAAGAATCAATCATATAAGCAACCAATTTTTAGCACAGCCAATTTATACAACATTCACACAACTCAAATGCAAATAATCAAGATTAATTTTGTGACACCCTACCTTGATTTGCTGCTCCAAATCCGGTTACTCTTTGAAGTGTTCTTAAAGCACTTTTTCCTCCTAAAACACATCAAAAACAACTTTAAATCCACAAACTCTCAACTGACCAAATCTCCCTCAGCATGTTAGGAAGAGATATCTCACCTTATACTTTCTGGAAATGAACGTTTCTTGGCCCTCAAGTCAAGTTAAGCATGATTCCTAAGGAAGAACATCAAGAAAACACATGTTTTGCATGGTTTTCCTTGAAAACCGAATTGAAAAGGGAGGGAAACAGCCATCTCACCTTATTTCCATCATTGATAAGTTACATGGTTATGTAGATGAAGAAGAGGGGATCGTTTTGGTGAAATCGGAGTTATGATTTGAGTTTTGGTTCAGAAGAAATCAAGCTTTGAAGATTAAGTGTTCATGAAAGTTTCTCTCTTTTCTCTCTTGTTATTTTCGGCCAAAATGATGAAATGAGACAACCTTGGAGGCCTTGGGGGTGTAAGGTGAGTTTTGATTGGTTGGCTTGGAGGTGGATTAAAATAATATTAAAATATCTCAGGTGTATAACTACTAAAACTAGGTGTATCGGAACACTTGTAAAAACTTCTCTAAAAATTATTTTCTGAGCTACTAGCATAAATGACACTAGTAACATATTTATTATGAGAATAAAACATGTATAACGAGGCCTTAGCATTGCTAAAGTCATCAGAGAGTGCTGGTGCTAAGCTGCACCAGTAAACCGTAAACCCGGTTAAACCGATTTTCTGTTTTTAACTAAAACTGACCAGGTAACCTTATAATATCATTCAAGAAACTTCTAATACTCATATAATAATGATATTATCATATTATCTCTCTTCTCTCATGAATCGAGTCGGGTTCATCAAATTGAGACTATTTATGAAAAACCGAATCAAAACTCCTAACCGATACGGTTCAAAAACTAGGTTCTTCGTGACTGCGTTATCGAGCTTGCCTCAGAAAAGGTTCTGGCTTAAGGATGACATAATGACGATGAGTATCGAGATACTTGTTGATATAGAAGAGGTGTTCTCTTTACTGATCTTCCGGAGAAATCCGTGTCTTCAGAAAAGATCTCGCGTTCTCGAAAACCGGGGTTGTTACAAGTGGACCTCTGGCGATCAATCTCACCTCCAAGATAGTACTTCAGCCTGTGGTCATTCATTGTAAATTTCCTGTCAGAGTTTTCTTCCTGTATTTCCACATGACCATATGGTGAAGCTCCGGTAACCACAAACGGTCCTGACCACAAGGATTTCAGCTTCTCGGGAAAGAATTTGAGCCTTGAATTATATAGAAGCACTCTCTGTTCTGGCTCAAAGACTCTGTTGGCAATCTTCTTGACATGCAGTAGCTTGGTTATCTCCTTATAGAGCTTGGCATTCTCATAAGCGAAATATCTAAATTCATCAAGCTCATTCAATTGAAGCATTCGCTTAATTTCTCCAGATTCTGAATCAAGATTCAAGTACCTGATTGCCCAGTAAGCCTTGTGCTCCAGCTCAACTGGCAAGTAATAGGCTTTGCCATAGAGCAACTGATAAGGGAACATGCCAATAGGAGTCTTGTAAGCTGTCCGGTATGCCCAAAGAGCATCATCAAGCTTCCTAGACCAGTCCTTTCTTGAAACACTGACGGTCTTCTCTAAATTCCTCTTAAGTTCCCTGTTGGAAACTTCAACCTGTCCACTTGTCTGAGGGTGATAGGGGGTTGCCACTTTATTACGGACTCCATATCTCTGCAGAAGAGAGTCCAGCTATTTGTTATAGAAGTGGCTTTGATGAACGGACTTTTGATGGGTTTAGAATTCACAAATGAATTCTCGTTGCAAGTATAGTTTCTAAACCAAACAATGAATTCGCACATGCAAAAACTTGAGTTGTCACAAGTAACAACCCCTAAATTTATAAACCGAAGTATTTGGGCTCCGAGTCGTCTCCCTAGGAAACAATGTAGTGCTCAATTATTGGCTATGGAGGGGTAGATGGGGTGGGGGTTTGGTTCATGATATGGCAAGAAAGTAAATTAAGTAAAGAAAGCAAGATAAAGAACTCTTGGCAAAGACTTAGGTAATTGAGATCACCATCCTTGTCAACAAACCGAATATTGATAATTATGAGAGGCCAACCCATTAAGTATACTTCCCAAAAGCTTTAAGTACGTAACATTTACTCCTAAGCTTGAAGTACGTCAAATAGGTTTGATCACATCAACCCTTAAGTCCTAACCTACCTACTAATTAACTTAGTAGTGGGTTAGCGTCAATGGGTATCAAATTGATCACCATGGGTTCTCAAATCACCAAATTCATCATACCCAATAACTCAAGTTTACCCAATTCCCTTGTCTTAGACCAAGAGTTGACAAAACTACTCAAAAACTAAGCAGAACATTTCATCCAACACATAGAATGCAATAAAAGTAAACGTCATAAATTGCAAGAATAATAAAATCAAATAACTACTAAGTGCAAGAAAAGTAAGAACACAATTCAATTCATCACTAAAAAGAACATCAACATCAAAATTACAATAAATGTAAACCAAATCCAACATGAGTTCATCATCACAAAAGAGAGCAAAGTGAGAAATTAACATCACAAATAAGAGGATCAAGATGTAGAAATGATAAATTATAAAAGAAACAAGATAAGATCAAGTTATTAAACATGGTTATAAGATAATCTAAGCTAATCCTACCCTAATTCTAGAGAGAAGAGGGAGCTTCTCTCTCTAGAAAACTAACTAAAGGCTCATGTTGGCTAAACTAATTGCTCCCGCCTTGCTTGGACTTCAATTCTGCATGAAATACACTCAGAAACAAGTTGGATTTGGGCCTGGGCAGCTCATAAATCGCCCCCAGCGTTTTGCCTTTAAGTGGGCCACGTGAGAGTACCGGCGTGTGCGCGCCATGTGCGCGTGCACGTCGATTGGCAAATTCTCCATCCGCGCGGACACGGCATGTACGCGTGCGCGTCTATAGACGATACCACTTTCACGCGTGCGCGCCTTGTGCGCGTGCGCGTCCTTTGATGCATTCCCAATCTTTGTTTCTTCATGCATTCTCCCCTTTGTATACTTTTCTACTCATTTCTTCCATCCAATACTTGCCTTATAAACCTGAAATCACTCAACATACACATCAAGGCATCGAATAGAATTAAGGTGAATCAAAATTACCAATTTAAGGCCTAAAAAGCATGTTTTTACACTTAAGCAAAATTCAAGGGAGAATTACAAAACCATGCTATTTCATTGAATAAATGTGGGAAAAGATGGTAAAATCCTCTAAAATAAGCACGAGATAAATTACAAAATCGGGGTTTATCAGGCTTCCACCATCACTAATGAGTGTCCTTGGGACGCCAAATCGGCTAAAGATATATCTCTGAAGAAAGCTCATTACCACCTTGGCAACATTGGTGGGTAGAGCCATAGCTTCCAATCAACTGCCACTAGAATAGAGTTGTTTGAATGTGAAGGTGGGAAAGGTCCCATGAAATCAATACCCCACACATCAAATAACTCAACCTCGAGAATCCCCTACTGTGGCATTTCATGGTTGGCAGGGAGATTTGTGGCTTTTTCACATCTGTCACAGTGCTTCACAAATTTTCTTGAGTCTCTGAAGAGAGTCGTCCAGTAAAACCTGCTATGAAGGACCTTTGTAGCTGTCCTTTCACCACAAAAGTGGCCTCCACACTCAGAACCATGACAGTGCCAAAGAATCTACTGTTTTTCTTCATCTGGGACACATCTCCGGATGATACCATCTGAACACCTTTTAAAAAGGTATGGTTCCTCCCAAATATAGTACTTTGCATCAGTCAATAGCTTCTTCATTTGTTGCCTACTATACACCTTTGGAATAAAATTCATGGCCTTATAATTTGCAATGTCTGCAAACCATGGAGCCTGCTGAATGTGGAATAACTGCTCATCCGGAAACGTCTCAGTCGCAGTTGTGGGTGGTTGTACTCCTGCTTCAGGGTCAATTATGGAGAGATGGTCAGCTACTTGATTCTCTGACCCTTTCCTGTCTTTTATCTCAATATCAAACTCCTGAAGGAGCAACACCCATCTAATTAATCTTGGTTTAGAATCCTGTTTGGTTAGAAGTTACTTCAAAGTAGCATGGTCAGTATAAACAATAACCTTAGAACCAAGTAAATAGGACCTAAAATTATCAACAGCATACACAACAGCTAATAATTCCTTTTCTATAGTTGTGTAATTCTTTTGAGCATCATTTAACACACGACTGGCATAATAAATGACATGTACAAGCTTACCATTCCTCTGTCCTAAAACAGCTCCTATAGCGAAATCACTGGCATCACACATTAATTAAAATGGTAAATCCCAGTCAGGGGGAGCTATAATGGGAGTAGAGGTAAGGTTTTCTTTCAGAGTTTCAAAAGCATGCGGATAATCAGAATCAAAGATAAAAGGAACATCAGCAACTGATGCAGGTGCATCATTGCCTATTTTTAGTAGTTATTTCAGTAGGTTTTAGTTAGTTTTCATACACACCTTGGTCTAATTGCTCATGAGAAGAGATGAAGTATGGTCACTGATTATACCACATGTATTCCCAAATCAAAGTGTTGGTAGGATTATATGTCACTATATCCATCCAAACCCCAATTTGGTCCAACATGAGAAAGCATTTCTAGCATGATCTCTTCATTCCTCTTCCAAGGTTCCGAAGAGATCCAAGTATGAATAGCTTCTTTTCCAAGACAACTACCCAATAGGATAAAGATTGAAAGCTTTCTAGTAAAATCAAGAGAAAAGAAAGAAGAAGAATAATTAAAACTATTATTGATCCATCAAATTACAACAGAGCTCCCTAACCCAATGAAAGGGGTTTAGTTGTTCATAGCTCTGGGAATGGAAAGCATAAATGAAAAGTACATTTTCCAAATAAAACAAGAAGTTGCAGAGAAAGTAAAATATACAGAGTGTAGTTCTCCAAAATGCCAAAAGCTGCCTACTAGTTCAAAACTACTCCAATATATACTACTCTTTTGATCTTCTAGTTGGCTCTTCAAGTCTTGGATATGGGCCTTTGGATCTTTAGTTGAAGCAGTTACAGTCTTCAGTGGGCTCAGCTTTGCTTGCACAAAAAGTGTGAGTTAGGCATGGACGTTAGTTAGGACGTTAGTGGTGTTAATGTTAAGTGAAAATGTGGGTTCGAGAACGTTAGTGACGATCACCTTTTTCACTAACGTTCCAAGCCAAAAATGATCCACGTTAACTTCAACGTTAGTGGCACTAACGTCACCACTAATGTTGCCTCTTGGTCTTTCGCAAACATTATTGGCATTCACCTTTTCTAATAACGTTGCTTATTGCCCCTTTTCCCACGTTAGAGTTCACGTTAGTATAACTAATGTGACCCTTAACGTGGGCATGCCTAAGCTTCGAGAGCATTAGTGACACTTACCTTTGTCACTAACGCTTCAAACGCCCCTTCTTCCCACGTTAGTGCCTCACGTTAATTGCATTAACGTGACCACTAACGTGGTGGTGATTGCCATCTCCAACGTTAGTGACAAAGGTAAGTGTCACTAACGTTGGCCCATCATTTATTTCCTCCACGTTAGCTTCCACGTTAATGTAATTAACGTGGCAACTAACGTGGGCAATATTGGCTTAGTCCAACGTTAGTGACAAAGGTGAGTGTCACTAACGTTGGCGATTCCTTGCTCCTCCCACATTAGAGTTCACGTTAATGTAATTAATGTGACTCTTAACGTGGCCAATTGTGCCCTTTTGGAATGTTAATGGTATTCACTTTTACCACTAACATTGGAGCTTCCCTTTTCCTCCACGTTAGCTTCCACGTTAATGTAATTAACGTGGCCACTAATGTGGGCTATGATGGCTTTCGAAGGCGTTATTGGTTATCACTTTTTCCATTAACGTTGCAAGCTAGCTTCCATTCCACGTTAGTGGTCACGTTAGTTAGATTAACGTGGCTACTAATGTGGCTCTTCCTTGCTTCCTTTGTCCTAAAATCAAGCAAATAAAGTGCATCAAATCTTGGTTCTAAATCATGAGATCATGCATCATCCATTTTATCATTCAATTCATGCATAATTCTCATAAAATCATGTAAAGTTCACAATGTTTGCTTGAATCAAGATGTAAGTGAATATCTATCCAAAACTTGCTTATTTATTAAAAAAATGTATGAAACTACCCTAAAACAGTAAAGAAAAGGTCAGTGAAACTGGCCAAAATGCCCTGGCATCAATAAACGTGTAAAGACTTGATGAAACCACTCAATTGAGTACAAGATAAACCATAAAATAGTGGTTTATCAAACTCCCCACACTTAAACATTAGCATGTCCTCATGCTAAGCTTAAGGAGATCAAAAGAATAGATAGGGAAAAGTAAGACTCATGAAATGCAACCTATGTATGAATGCAACTATACGCTAAGATGATTCTGTATACTTGGTTAAAAGTAAATAAGTTCTTCAAGACAAATATAAATTAGATATCACTAATTAAAATCATACAGTAAAGGAAAGTAGACTTGTAAGAAGACAGCTCATGAAAGCAGGGAACATAGAATCAAGCATTGAACCCTCACTGATAGTGTATATGCACTCTAATTACTTAAGTGTATAGGGTAATCACTCTAGTCTTCTCAAGTCATGTTTTCTAAACTTTGTTATTTACCTAACCAATCAACAAGTATTTAATGTACCAATGCAAACATCATGAGGTCTTTTCAAGGTTGTAATGGGGCTAAGGTAAAGGTGAGGATATATATATATGGCTAAGTGAGCTATAAATTGAATCCTTGACTAACCTAAGCTCTCACCTATACATACTCTATATATTTCTTAAATCAAGCCTAGCTACCCAAAATTCCTATTTTTGCATCTCATACTCATGCATCAACTTTTTTTTAATTGTATCACATATGCATTGATCTTTCATTAACTTGATCATTGGGGTAATTTTGTCCCCTTATTCATTTACTTATTTATTGAATATTTTTGGATTTTTTTTTATAAAAAATATAAGAGTAGACATAACATATTAATGCACATGGATTTTTAATTTTTCTGGTCTCACATGAGTAGGTACCTAAATTCCTAATATTTTATCATAACACATTCCCTATTAACCCATGTTCCCACAGTTTTTCCACACTTAGTTGATACACAATCTCTATCTTAAGCTAAGCAAAGATTCAATTTAGGGTAGTTAATTTGTTTTTCTGCTTAAGGCTAGTGATATGGTAAAATATAGAACAAATGGGGATTAAAAGGCTCAAGGTGGCTAGCAAAGGGAATTGAAAGGGTAAGCTATTTGGGATAAGTGAGCTAATAAAATAATGACCTCAATCATATGCAAGCATGTGAATACACTAAACAATGGACATATAGAAAAGAACAAGGTAAAGATTACAATTATAGAGAAGAAAATACAAAAGAATAAAATATCATGGTTAGATGATGTAACCATACAATTAGGCTCAAAAAGCTCACTGGGTTGTGTGTTCTTAGCTATAATTCATGTTCCAATTTACAGTCTTCAAACAAGTTTAAAAAATACCCAAAAAAGTTTTTGATTTAAATTAGTGAAATATTATAAAATAGAGTCTTAAAAAGAATTTTAGTATTTTAAACCAAGCAAACATACATGCAAATAATCATGCAATTTATTCTATATAACAAAAGAAAAAAAAAATAAAAATGTTGGTGTTAAGAAAAAGAGATTACCTCCGGAAGTCAGGTACTGACTGACCTCCCCACACTTAAAGCTTGGCACCGTCCTCGGTGCCATCAGTTAGGAACAAAGGGGGGCTTGTAACAGCATCTCCACCGTTGGGATTGTCATGACTCCCGGTGCTGGTAGGTGAGGTGGAGTCCAGAGTGTCTGGTTCTTCTTCAGGTGGGTGGTTGCCAACAATTAGCTCCTTGAGGTATGTAAATTGGCGCTTGTTACGGCGCTCCATTCGCTTTGCCTGCCGGTCAAGCCGGTCCAACCTCTGAAGTATTTGTAGGAGCAGCTGATTTGTTGAGGGTGCTTGTGATGTGGAAGGAGAAGGAATATCTCCGGCCGGGTCTGCGGTCTGGCTCATAATGGCTGCTGGAGGTCTGATGTACTTCCCGTTGGGGACAATCTGATCATCCCGCGGGAGTATGGTCTTGGTGTCCCCAGCTCTGTAGGAGACTCTGGCTGCTGAGACTAGATCTGAAACCAAGGCGGGAAAGGGTACGTTGCTCGCAATCTGTACGTGTCCCATGGTGTGCCGGAGGTGTCTTGGTAAGTTGAGAGGCTGGTCTGTAAGGATACACCAGAGAAGAACAGCCATATCTGCAGTGAAGGAGGACTCGTGAGTGCTCAGAAAGATGTAGTGGGACATAATCTGTGCCCATACTCAAGCCTCCAAGGTGAGTGCTAAAGCCAACATTCCCTTAGGTCGGGATCGATGGTATCCATAGATCCATCTGCTGCCAGGTTGTGCTATAACTCTGAGGACGGCGTCCCAGTCAAATTGGTATGTCTGGCGTTTGAAAGAGGCTTCTTGGTATGCATCCAATCTTTCTGGAGCAGGGGGAGATCTAAAGCTCGCTGAATGGCCTCTTCGGAAATAGGGACTTGCTTCGGACGAACATAGACAGACTGCAGGGTTGTAATGTAAAAATTGGAGTAGAATTCAACTACCCATGAAAGGTTAACCTGTCGTGGCTGTCTCCGTAAGAATCTCCATTGTCTGTGCTCAATGCGGGGTTCTACAAACTCAATAATGTGAGTATGGAGGATGAGTAGGTGCTCATTGTTATAGTTCTGCTCAGCCAGGATGGGAAACATCTGCTCACAGTAGCGGTTAATGAACCGCGCAGTGTCCCTTGTTGGAAAGGCTTTCTCTGTTTCATCGACCTTGATGATCCTCTTGACTCGCTTTTGTGGATGGCTTGACTGCTATTGAGGATGGTTCCGCAGCTAGTGCTCTTTTTGTTCCTCTCCTTGCCGGTAGTTTGGGAGCAGCTTTCTCTTTACCTTTCTTGGTGGCCATCCTGAAAAGGGAAAAGGAAAGTAACATGTAAAGCCAAGGGTTAAAGCAAGGAGGAGGACAGTACAAGTGATAATCACTGCCACGATAAAGAAGGATGTCGTTAACACATGGTCGCGACTACATGTGATAAGTTCGTTAATGGAAATATAGCAAGTGCATGTTATGGCAAGTAGATGCAAGATGTTTATTAGCATGCCGGCAAAGGCATGAGTAGCATAGATCAAGCATCAATAGTTAAAATGTATTATCACTCGTAACAAACTAACAATCACGTTTGTATTGACAATTATATTCAATTAATAAAATATGGAAAGGGTTTTATGAAAAACAGGCATTAGAGTAGAAGGATAGAATAACTAAAAATGCACAATGCCATACGGACTTTTTCATAAACACTTAGTATGCATGGTAAATATGTTATTGAAAGTATTGAATTTGAACATGCAAGCAACCCAAAAATAATTAGTGATAATTATCAAACAACTCCTTAATAATCCACAAGCAATTATGGAAGAAAACAATCACCCAATTAGATTTCTAACACCAAGTAAAATAATGCAAAAATAAATAAATAATAAGAAGAGAAGAAAGAAAATAGAAAGAAAGAACCTTGAGAAGAAGGTGTTATAGAGATGTAATGGAGAATGTGAGGTGAAGAAAATATGATGGGAGGGGAAAGAAGAAGAAAAGAGTAAAGAAAGAAGAAGGAGAAAAAGGATGTAGAATAAAGAAGAAGGAAGAGAAAGAAGGAAGAAAGAAAAAAGAAGAAAGAAATTAGGATTGGAAAAGAAAAGATAAGAAAAGTGGCGGCGCAGGGATCTGGTGTTGTTGCGCGAGTGACGTGCACGCATACTCCACGCATACGCGTGGGTCGCGCAAATGGGGAGGCGACGTGTAGGCCTCTGTCATGCATACGCGTGACCGTGCTTGTGCTACTCGCGCGAAGGCATCCTTGCGCGCGCAAAACTCTCTGTTTGTCTTGGGGTGTGTGCTAAAATAATAAACGACGCGTGCGCGTCATTGACGCGTACGCGTGAATGTGCAGAATTTGAAAATGATATGCACGCGTCAGGGACGCGATCGCATGAGTGGCTTAGTGCCTTAGGCACAGTTCCCGCACTAGGCCAGCACAACTTTCGGCCTGATACCATTTTACATCGATTTTCCTAGGTCACGCATGAGCGTCATTGACGCGAACGCGTGAGGTTCCAAATATGCAAACGACGCGCACGCGTGCGCATGGCGACGCTGGTGCGATTGGCACACTTTATGCATTGCTCCCGCGCAACTTTCTGCCACATTTTCTTTTATTATGCTATATGCAGATGCAAATGCAGACTATATGCAGAGATTATGTGAAGAGTCACTAAATGAAACTAAAAAGAGAGAAAGAACGATCATACCATGGTGGGTTGTCTCCCACTCATCACTTTGCTTTAACGTCCTTAAGTTGGACGGTCCACAAGCTCAATCTGCTTCTGTTGGTGGATCTTCCAATAGGAAGACCTCTAGCTCTTTGTGTTCCTTCATCTTCTCATCATGATAAAGCTTTAAGCGATGTCCATTGACCTTGATGAAATTGGAACTTGAAGGATGACTCAGGTGGAAGACTCCATATGGCTCTGCTTTCTCCACTCTGTAGGGACCTTCCCATCTGGATCTCAGCTTTCCTGGCATGAGTCTCAGTCTGGAGTTGTAAAGGAGAACCAGATCTCCAGGTCTGAAATTTTTTCTCTTGATATGCTTGTCATGCACAGCCTTCACCTTCTCTTTGTATAATCTGGAGTTGTCATATGCTTCGAGTCGAAGGGTCTCCAGTCCTGCCAGTTGCAGCTTCCTTTCAGCACTAGCTTTCTCGCATCCCATGTTACATTCCCACACAGCCTAGAAAGCCTTGTGTTCCACCTCTACTGGAAGGTGGCAAGCCTTTTCGTACACTAAGCAGAAGGGACTCATCCCAATGGGTGTCTTGTACGCTGTCCGGTATGCCCAGAGCGCATCAACAAGTCTGGTGCTCCAGTCCTTCCTATGAGGCTTTACTATCTTCTCTAGAATGCACTTTATTTCTCTATTAGATACCTCTGCTTGCCCATTGGTCTGGGGATGGTAAGCGGTTGCCACTTTGTGAACCATCCCATGCTTCTTCAGTAGTCCTGCTAGTCTCCTGTTACAAAAGTGAGTGCCTTGATCACTCATAATTGCTCGAGGTGATCCAAAGTGACAGATAATATGGTTTCTAACAAAGGAGATAACAGTGTTAGCATCATCAGTGTGGGTAGGAATTGCTTCCACCCATTTAGAAACATAATCTACAGCTAACAGTATATAAAGGTAACGACTAGAGTTTGAAAATGGACCCATGAAGTCAATGCCCCAAACATCAAAAATTTTACAAAAAAGAATAATCTGTTGGGGTATTTCATCCCTCTTGGATATATTACCAAACCTTTGGCATGGGGGACAAGATTTACAGAAGGTAGTAGCATCTCTAAAAAGAGTAGGCCACCAGAATCCACAGTCTCAAATTTTTCTAGCTGTTCTTTGAGGGCCAAAATGTCCTCCACTCTCGGAAGAGTGGCAGGCCTCTAAAATGGACTGGAATTCTGATTGGGACACACACCTTCTAATTACCTAGTCAGCACCATACCTCCATAAATATGGGTCATCGCATATATAATATTTAGACTCGCTTTTCAGTTTGTCTCTTTGATGCTTAGTGAAATTAGGAGGGAAAGTATGGCTAACTAGATAATTAGCTACAGGTGCATACCAAGGAACTACTTCAGATACTACGTGCAAGCTATCAAATGGAAAAGCATCATTGATAGGAGTGGAGTCAGTCTTAATGTGCTCAAGGTAACTCAAGTGGTCTGCCACTAAATTTTGGTTACCACTCCTATCCTTAATTTCTAAATCAAATTCTTGTAGCAATAGTATCCAACGTATTAACCATACTTTGGACTCCTTTTTAGCTAATAAATATTTTAGAGCTGCATGGTCCGAGTACACTACCACCTTACTACCAAGTAAATAAGCTCGGAAGCTCTTTTTCAGTGGTGGTGTAATTAGACTGAGCAGCGTCTAAGGTCTTAGAAGCATAAGCAATTACGAAAGGATCCTTACCTTCACGCTGAGCCAGCGCCGCTCCTACTGCATGGTTAGAGGCATCACACATAATCTCAAATGGCTGGCTCCAGTCTGGTCCTCTCACAATCGGGGCTCGAGTTAAGGCGATCTTTAGCTGATCAAATGCATTCATGCAGTCCTTACTCAACTTGAACTCAACATCTTTCTGCAGCAGTCTGGATAAAGGCAATGCTACCTTACTAAAGTCCTTGATAAATCTCCTGTAGAAACCTGCATGGCCAAGGAACGAACGGACTTCCCTCACGGAGGAGGGGTAAGGTAAACTAGAAATGACATCCACCTTTGCTGGATCAACAAAAATACCAGTATTAGAGACAACATGTCCTAGTACAATACCTTGTTTTACCATAAAGTGACATTTTTCAAAATTTAAACAAGGTTTGAACTAACACACCTGTCTAATACTCTAGCTAAACTATCGAAGCAAAGGCTAAATAAATCACCATATACGCTGAAATCATCCATGAAAACTTCCATACAATTCTCAATAAGATATGAGAAGATACTTATCATGCATCTTTGGAAAGTAGCCGGTGCATTACATAAGCCAAAAGGCATCCTTTTGTATGCATATGTTCCAAAGGAACATGTAAAAGTAGTCTTCTCCTGATCTTCAGGAGCTATATGAATTTGAAAATAGCTTGTATAACCATCTAAAAAGCAGTAATGTGATTTACCTGACAGGCGATTGAAGAGATGAACTTTTGGCTGGTCTAGAATTTGAAATAAATCCTCGTTGTAGGTATAGCTTCTAAACCAACAAAAGTCCTTTCTTACAAACGTTTTGGTTGTCACAAGTAACAAACCCCTAAATAAATTGATAACCAAAGTATTTAAACCTCGGGTCGTCTTCTTAAGGAACTGCAGGGAAGTATGTTCTTATTATTGGTTATGAGTTTGTAAATTGGGGTTTTGGAAGTAAGGGACGAGTAATTTAAATGACAATAAAATAAATAAATAACTATAAAATAAACTATTGGCAGGTATGAGAAATTGAATTTTCTATCCTAGTTATCCTTATTAGGTGTGATGAGAATTGGATTTTAATCCCACTTAGTTAAGTCAAGTGGACTAATTAAATTGATCCTCAAGTCTTAGTCAATCCCTGTGGGAAGACTAGCTTTAGAGCGATCTAGATTAATTAGGAATCTGCCAATTTCAACCAATGCTGAGTTTGACAACTCAAGTGTTACCAATTAATCAACCAAAGCCAAAAGGAAGAAATTGTAAATTATTAATGTAAATAAAGGAAAGCAATCATAATTCTGAAATACCTCAAATTATATTAAATAGAAAATCAAATCTAAACATGAGTGGTTCATAAGCCAATTAGGCAACAAAAGTAATTAAATGAAAGCATTAAAATATCCGAAAGCAAAAGGGAAATACAAAGTAAAGGAATATTGAACCTGATAAGGAGTGGAATACTAAATTGAAATAATAAGAAATCCTAATCCTAAAACCTAAGAGAGAGGAGAGAACCTCTCCCTCTAAAAACTACATCTAAACTATGAAAAGTGGATAATTCGAGCTCTCTCTGAATGGATGCATCCCCCCACTTCATAACCTCTAATTTGTGCCTTCTGAACTTGGATCTGGGCCAAAAAGGGCTTCAGAAATCGCTGGGAGCATTTTTTGTAATTTCTGGTGCGTGGTGTCTGTCACGCGTCCGCGTGGGTCACGTGGTCGCGTCATCTGGAGTTTTCCTTGTCACGCGTTCGCTTCGGTCATGCGTCTGCATCATCTGTATTCTGCTCAGGGCGCGCGTCCGCGTCAGTCACACGTTTGCGTCGCTGTCTTTTTGCACTGGGCACGCGACCGCGTCGTCCATGCGTTCGCGTCGCTGCCAGTTTCTTCAAAAAACTCCATTTTGTGCTTTCCTTCCATTTTTGTATGGTTGCGGTGGTGCTGCGGCGGCGTAGGGTGGCGCGGCGGCGAACCTTGGTGGCGGCAGGTGATGGGATATTTTCGCGGAGAAACGAATTTCTCCAAAACACCCAAATCTAACCGGCAAGTGCACCGGGTCGTATCAAGTAATAAAACTCACGGGAGTGAGGTCGATCCCACAGGGATTGATGGATCAAGCAACTTTAGTGGGTGATTAGTTTAGTCAAGCTAACATTTGTGTGATAATTGATGCAGCAGAAAGTAAATGACAAGGAAAATTAAAGTGCAGAAAGTAAATTGGACAGTAACTTAAAGAATAAGGAAGTAAAATAGCAAGAATCTTAAATTGCAAGAAAAGTAAATTGCATGAAAGTAAAGGAGACTGGGTGCAGGGAAATTAAATGAAAGCAATAAATCAAAGCTTAGAACAATTGCAAGGAAATTAAAATTGCATGAAAAGTAAATTCAGATCACAGTGGCTCAAATGTAAAATGCAGAGGAACAAAAGTGCTGGAAAGTAAATTGGGAACAAGGAGATCAGAGAGCAAAGTGACTGTGCTTAATTTGCAGAAATTTAAAAGGATGTTGAAGATCTCAGGAGTGGATCCTTCCTTGATTCAACAAGAGAAAAGTTGCAGGGAATTAAAAAAAGATTGCAGAAGAAGTAAAGAGAAGTTGCAAATAGAGAATGAAAACAGAATTCCTTCCAATCTCAATTCAAGATTCAAAACAGAAAATGAAACTCAGAGAGAGAGCTCTGTATTCCTAATGCTCCCTAGTGGAGCTCGCCCTTTTCTTCTCTCTATTCGGGCTTCTCTTCTAAAATGAGAATGATGCCTTATATAGGCATTTTTACAAAATGAAAATGAAATTCAAAACAAATTACAATTAAATGAAATTCCTATTTTATCTATCTCTTGTGCCTTTGAGTGATGACAATTGGGCCCTTGCTCTTGATGGAATTGGGTTGATAGAGGCCTTGGTTGATTGCTCTTGGAGTTTGGAGAAGAACCGAATTGAACCGGGTTGGAATCATGAAAGCTTGAGTAAAAGTTGGAGTAAAAGTTAGGGGTCTAACTTTTGCTCCAACTTTTCACATCAGCACCCTTGTTTTGCTGATACCAACGTTGGGGCAAAAGTTAGGGGTCAAACTTTTGCTCCAACGTTGGCCCCCTTGTGTGCATGTGTGGGGTGCTACTTTGTCCTCTTGTCAACGTTGCCAATTTCATGCCAACTATAGAGTATTATATATGGTTGGAAAGCTCTGAATGTCAGCTTTCTAACCCAATTAGAATCACCTCAATTGGACATCTACAACTCAAGTTATGCTCCCTTGAAGAGGACAAGGTTGCTGGCTTTGGTGTGCAGCGTTTGAGGCGACGTTTGCCTCAAACGTGGTCGAAAACGCCAGTTCTGGAGGCTCAAACATATTGTCCACCCCATACTAATATACATTGTTGGAAAGCCCTGGATGTCTACTTTCCAATGCCTTTGGAAGCACATCATTTGGAGCTCTACAGCTCGAGTTATACTCCGTCGAAGGTGCAGAGGTCAGTTGGCCTCACTGCAGGTTGCCACCATGTTCGTTTATGCATATTGCGGGATAGTTTTCTCCCTCAATTTTAGTGTCCACCATGCAATGCCATATATGCTTGGAAAGCTCTCAATTCCTACTTTCCATTGCTTTTTGAATCACCTCCTTTGGAGCTCTGTAGCTCAAGTTATTCTTGTTGGAAGTATACCCCTTGCACACTCATGGCGCCAACGTTAGCCAAAAAGTTAGGGGCTAACGTTGGCGCAAACTTTTGCTAGCCCAGGGAGAGTTTTTCAGGCGCCAACGTTAGCCAAAAAGTTAGGGGCTAACGTTGGCGCAAACTTTTGGTGCATCCAGGGAGTGTTTTTCATGCCAAAAGTTAGCCAAAAAGTTAGGGGCTAACTTTTGGTCTAGCTTTTGCCCAAAAGTTAGCCAAAAAGTTAGGGGCTAACTTTTGCTCCAGCTTTTTGCTTCCTGGTTCATTTTCAATTAATCCAAAAGTTTGAGCTAAAGTTTGAGGCAAACTTTTGCTCAAACTTTTTGTCCTCTCTTCCTCCTAGCCATTCCTTCTTGCTTCAAAATCATGAGATATTCATGAGATATTCATTAATCAACCAAACACATCAATGCTATGCTCAAAATCATGAGATATTCATTCTTTCATAATATGTGACAATTATAGCATAAAACCTCATGAAATAGCATGAATTCATACATGGTTGATTAAATCAAAGGAAACATGAAAATCTACCCAATTGGCTTGCTTATGGCTCAAGAAAGTGCATAAAATCTATTGAAAACAAATGAAAAAGCATAGAAAAACATGACATGTTGGCATGTCATCAGCAGGGATGGTGTTTTGGTTTTGGGTGAGGGACGGGGTGCAGGGAGTGGTGGTTAAGGGGGAAGGAAGGGAGGAGGGTGGGTGTTGGTGGGAGGTGCGACGGTGAGGTCGCGGTGGTGGTGGCTGGCCGCGGTGGTGGCAGCGGTGGTGGAGGGAAAAAGAGAAGAGAAAAAGAAGAAAGAGAGGGAAGGAAGAAGGGGGTGGTGACATCGCGGTCGTGGCTGGGTGGTCGACGGTGGTGCGACCGGTGGGGGTGGCTGGGGTGGTGGTGATGGGCGCAGGGGAGCGTTGCAGAGAAGAAAGGGAGAAGAAGGGGAATGGGGGGCGCGACGGGGTAGGGTTTCAAGTCACAGGGAGTTAATAAATTTGCATCCATGCGAACGCATGGGGCACGTGGTTGCGTGGCTAGGGTGGACGGGGAGGGGGGGTTGACGCGATCGCGTGAGTGACGCGATCGCATGAAATAGGAAAAAGGATGAATGACGCGGTCGCATGAGGCATGCGACCGTGTCGCTGGAATTTGTGCGAAACGCACAATTCCAGCGTCATTTCAGCGCAACTCTCTGTCTCCTTTGGGGTGTTGTGCAATCCATGCGACGCGAACGCGTCGCTCACGCTTTCGCATGGGATAGGTTTTGTGCAAGTGTCGCGTTCGCGTCGGGGACGCAAACGCGTGGGCTGTTTGTGCTAGACGCACGACAGCCGCACGATTCCAGCCCAGATTTCTGGGCGTTGGATTTTTACACCGATTTCCAGATCACGCGGCCGCGTGAATGACGTGGACGCGTGGGAGGTGGTTTTCGCAACTGACGCGAACGCTTTAGCGATGCGATCACGTCGCACGCCTTTCTTTTTTTTATGCAAATATGTGGTTATGCAGTATGTAATGCCAATGCAGATGCTTACGAATACTATCTAGGTTTAATGAAAATAAAAAAAATATAAAAATAAATAACATGAAATAAAATGAAAACAGGAACGATCATACCATGGTGGGTTGTCTCCCACCTAGCACTTTTAGTTAAAGTCCTTAAGTTGGACATTAGATGAGCTTCCTTTTATGGTGGCTTGTGCTTAAATTCATCCAGAAATCTCCACCAATGTTTGGAATTCCAACAGCCTCCGGGGTCCCAAACTAGGCATGTAAAGCTTCTGAGCAGCTTCAGACAGATTCTCAGGGTTCTGGGGTGACGAATGTTAGAATAGATTCCAGGATCCCAAACTTTGCTTTTAAATCCGCCTTTGTCTTGATCTATATTTTTCCGTCCGGGCGGTTCAGAAATTAGATTCTCACCAAGATGACCAAACATTTTCCGAGATCTATTCGATTGAACATGAGACCAATCCGTGTACTTCGAGTTGAAGCATGGAACCTTATTGAACCTTGTGCACCATCTCTGAGTACGAGCCATTTCCCTCTTACTCTTAAAGCCGCAGAGAGCTCTAAGCTGGCCATCTGTTTCAAGAAAACCATATTCAAGTGGAAAAATAAAGTTAAAGGTTAAGGATTGTACCCACTTAAAACTTGTATTGGGTGGTAATGGCCTTGGGATAGATGTTTCTAGCTCCTTAGCATTAATTGTAACGTCCTTGACGGAATTCTTCACAACTCTGGATTCCCATGGAGGTTCAGCATCTCCTAAATCTTCAATCAGTACTTTTTCTTCTTGGATAATTTGAGCTTCCTCCAATTGTTCCAGAACAAAGTTATGCTCATTACTGCCCTCTGGGGTTTCTAGTGTCTCCTTCATGCTACGTTCGTCATTAGATTCTCCACATAAAGCTATTGGAGTTCCTTGAGTGTCTAAATGTCTGGAAGATAATTGATGTATTGCTTGCTCCAGCTGATGAAGGGTTGTATGAAGTTGATCTACTGTTTCCTTGAGGCGAGCCTGTGATTCTCGAGGTGGTGGATTTGGACATGGTACATAGGGAAGTGGTGGTGTTTGGGAGTAATTGGATTGGAATTGGGGTAAATAAGGATCATACGGTGGTGAATGGTGAAAAGGAGCTTGTGAGTGGGGTGGTTCAAAGCTATGTTGAAAGGATGGTCTATAGGCACAAGGTGGGGCTTGTTGGTAGTTACAAGGTTGTCCACCATATCTTTTAGCTTGGTTTGCATTGTATAATGGTCTTTGTCCATGACGTCTTAGAGGGTGTTGCTGCCTAAAGGGTTGATCAAATCCTCTTGGCTCCATCCATCTTTGATTGCTCAGACCTTGATGCATATTCCTGCTATAACTTCCGTTTCCTTCAACAATGTTAGAACCAATCTCAAAGCGAGAGGGGTGAGAATTCATAGTAGCTAAAAGAAGTAAAAAGGGAAAAACAAAAACAATTAAACAAATAAAAGAAAAATATTTACAATAACCAATAATAAGGCACACGATTGCAGTTCCCCGGCAACGGCGCCATTTTGAAGAGATGAACTTTTGCGTGGTCTAGAATTCGAAATAAATCCTCGTTGTAGGTATAGCTTCTAAACCAACAAAAGTCCTTTCTTACAAACGTTTTGGTTGTCACAAGTAACAAAACCCTAAATAAATTGATAACCGAAGTATTTAAACCTCGGGTCGTCTTCTCAAGGAACTGCAGGGAAGTATGTTCTTATTATTGGTTATGAGTTTGTAAATTGGGGTTTTGGAAGTAAGGGACGAGTAATTTAAATGACAATAAAATAAACAAATAACTATAAAATAAACTATTGGTAGGTATGAGAAATTGGAATTTCTATCCTAGTTATCCTTATTAGGTGTGATGAGAATTGGATTTTAATCCCACTTAGTTAAGTCAAGTGGACTAATTAAATTGATCCTCAAGTCTTAGTCAATCCCTGTGGGAAGACTAGCTTTAGAACGATCTAGATTAATTAGGAATCTGCCAATTTCAACCACTGCTGAGTTTGACAACTCAAGTGTTACCAATTAATCAACCAAAGCCAAAAGGAATCAATTACAAATTATTAATGTAAACAAAGGAAAGCAATCATAATTCTGAAATACCTCAAATTATATTAAATAGAAAATCAAATCTAAACATGAGTGGTTCATAAGCCAATTAGGCAACAAAAGTAATTAAAGGAAAGCATTAAAATATCTGAAAGCAAAAGGGAAATATAAAGTAAAGGAATATTGAACCTGAGAAGGAGTGGAATACTAAATTGAAATAATAAGAAATCCTAATCTTAAAACCTAAGAGAGAGGGGAGAACGTCTCCCTCTAAAAACTACATCTAAACTATGAAAAGTGGATAATTCGAGCTCTCTCTGAATGGATGCATTCCCCCACTTCATAACCTCTAATTTGTGCCTTCTGAACTTGGATCTGGGCCAAAAAGGGCTTCAGAAATCGCTGGGAGCATTTTTTGTAATTTCTGGTGCGTGGCGTCTGTCACGCGTCTGCGTGGGTCACGCGGTCGCGTCATCTGGAGTTTTCCTTGTCACGCATTCGCTTCGGTCATGCATCCGCGTCATCTGTATTCTGCTCAGGGCGCGCGTCCACATCAGTCACGCGTTCGCGTCGCTGTCTTTTCACACTGGGCACGCGGCCGCGTCGTCCATGCGTTCGCGTCACTGCCAGTTTCTTCAAAAAACTCCATTTTGTGCTTTCCTTCCATTTTTGTATGTTTCCTTTCCATCCCTTAAGTCATTCTTGCCTTAGAAGATCTGAAACTTCTCAACACACAAATCACGGCATCGAATGGTAATAAAGGGTAACTAAAATAAATAATTTTAAAGCATAGGAAACATGTATTTCACATATATCACATAATAAGGAAGGGAAAGTAAAACCATGCAATTTCATGAATAAGTGAGTGAATGATTTAATAAATCACCTAAATTGAGCACAATACATATCATAAAATATGGGTTTATCAGCGATCAAGCATCTGGTCAATAAATGGCAAGGGGTAATGATCCTTGCGAATAGCTTGGTTGAGACGCCTGTAGTCAATGCAAACTCTCCATGAATTCTGCAATCTAGTTGTCAGGAGCTCTCCATGCTCATTCTTTACTGTTGTGACTCCAGACTTCTTGGGCACCACTTGTACACGACTGCCCCATTCACTATCTGAGATGCGGTAAATGATATCTGCTTCAAGTAGCCTGGTCACTTCTTTCTTGACAACCTCTAAGATGGTGGGATTCAGTCTTCTTTAGGGCTGACAGACAGGCCTTGCTCCCTCTGTTAGAAATATTATGTGCTCACAAACTTGAGGGCTGATGCCTACTATATCCGCCAAGCTCCACCCAATTGCTTTCTTGTGTCTTCTCAGCACACTGAGCAGCTGCTCCTCCTGTTGGGAAGTGAGTTCCCTTGCAATGATAACTGGGAGCTTCTGATCATCCTCAAGGTAAGCATACTTGAGGTAGGGTGGAAGGGGCTTTAATTCCAATTTTTGTTCATTGCTAGACACTTGATCATCTGGAGCCAGTGATGGTTGTAACGTGTCTTCATCTTGTCCAGGGGGTGTCCCCACACTTACATCTTGCTCCATGTGCCTTTCTTCTACTTCCTCCTGGTGAACTCCAGCTACCGTCTCATCAATGATTTCGCACTGGAAGATGGAATGATCTTCAGGGGTATTCTTCATAGCTTCATCCAGATTGAAGCTCACTGCTCTGCCATCTATCTCAAAAGAATAAGTTCCTGAGAAGGCATCCAGCTTGAATTTTGAAGTCTTCAAGAATGACCTTCCAAGCAGGATGGATGATGGTCTTCCTGAGTCATTAGGGGGCATTTCCAAAATATAGAAGTCAATAGGAAATTTGAGCCCCTTAATGCTCACCAGCACGTCCTCAGCAATTCCAACCACAGAGATAATGCTTTTATCTGCTAAAATAAAATGATCTGCCGACCTTTTTAAGGAAGGGAACCTTAAAGCAACATATACAGACAATGGCATTATACTAACACACGCTCCTAAATCACACATACAGTCAGAAAATTTCACACCATCTATAGTAATAGTAACCATGCATGGACCTGGGTCACTACATTTTTCAGGTATATCGCCTACCAATGCAGAAATGGAACTACCTAGAAGAATAGTTTCTAAGTTCTGTAATTTATCTTTACGAATGCACAAATCCTTTAGAAATTTAGCATATTTAGGTACCTGCTGAATGGCATTAAAAAGTGGAATGGTTACTGGTATGCGAAATTGTTACTCTGAGGTTGTAAAATTTGTTCTTCGTTCTCTCCCTGGTAATGACGCCAATAACTGGTGCACAATACCATGGTCCAAAAATAACTTCACAACTTCGCACAACTAACCAGCAAGTGTACTGGGTCGTCCAAGTAATAAAACCTTACGTGAGTAAGGGTCGATCCCATGGAGATTGTTGGTATGAAGCAAGCTTTGGTCATCTTGTAAATCTCAGTCAGGCGGATATCAAATAGTGGTGGAGTTTTCGAAAATTAATAATAAATAAACAGAAAATAAAGATAGAAATACTTATGTAATTCATTGGTGAGAATTTCAGATAAGCGTATAGAGATGCTTTCGTTCCTCTGATCCTTTGCTTTCCTGCTGTCTTCATCCAATCAGTCTTACTCCTTTCCATGGCAAGCTTTCTGTAAGGGCATCACCGTTGTCAATGGCTACATCCCATCCTATCTGTGAAAATGGTCCAAATGCTCTGTCACGGCATGGCTAATCATCTGGAGGTTCTCGATCATACTGGAATAGGATTTACTATCCTTTTGCGTCTGTCACTACGCCCAGCACTCGCGAGTTTGAAGTTCGTCACAGCAATCCCTTCCCAGATCCTACTCGAAATACCACAGACAAGGTTTAGACTTTCCGGATCTCAGGAATGGCCATCCATGGGTTCTAACTTATACCACGAGGATTCTAATATCTCGGACTCGGTCCCCTGTATTAGATATCCAAGAGATATTCATTCTAGCTTGTTTGCATGTAGAACGGAAGTGCTTATCAGGCACGCGTTCATAAGTGAGAATGACAATGAGCGTCACATAATCATCACATTCATCATTTTCTTGGGTGCGAATGGATATCTTAGAAGCGGAATAAGTTGAAAGCCCTGGATGTCTGCTTTCCAACGCCGTTAAGAGCGTGCCATTTGGAGTTCTGTAGCTCCAGAAAATCTACTTTGAGTGCAGGGAGGTCAGAATCCAACAGCATCTGCAGTCCTTCTTCAACCTCTGAATCTTATTTTTGCTCAAGTCCCTCAATTTCAGCCAGAAAATACCTGAAATCACAGAAAAACACACAAACTCATATTAAAGTCCAGAAATGTGAATTTAGCATAAAAACTAATAAAAACATCCCTAAAAGTAACTAGATCCTACTAAAAACTTACTAAAAATAATGCCAAAAAGCTTATAAATTATCCGCTCATCACAACACCAAACTTAAATTGTTGCTTGTACCCAAGCAACTGAAAATCAAATAGGATAAAAAGAAGAGAATATACTATAAATTCCAAACTATCAATGAAACTTAGCTCCAATCAGATGAGCGGGACTTGTAGCTTTTTGCCTTTTGAATAGTTTTGGTGTCTCACTTTATCCATTGAGGTTCAGAATGATTGGCATGTATAGGAACTCAGAGTTCAGATAGTGTTAGTGATTCTCCTAGTTCAGTATGTTGATTCTTGAACACAGCTACTTTACGAGTCTTGGCCGTGGCCCTAAGCACTTTGTTTTCCAGTATTAGCACCGAATACGTAAATGCCATAGACACATAACTGGGTGAACCTTTTCAGATTGTGACTCAGCTTTGCTAAAGTCCCCAATTAGAGGTGTCCAGGGTTCTTAAGCACACTCTTTTTTTGCTTTGGACATTGACTTTAACCGCTCAGTCTCAAGTTTTCACTTGACACCTTCACGCCACAAGCACATGGTTAGGGACAGCTTGGTTTAGCCGCTTAGGCCAGGATTTTATTCCTTTAGGCCCTCCTATCCACTGATGCTCAAAGCCTTGGGATCCTTTTTATTTACCCTTGCCTTTTGGTTTAAGGGTTATTGGCTTTTTGCTCTTGCCTTTTGGTTTTAAGAGCTTTTGGCTTTTTCTGCTTGCTTTTTCTCTTTTTTTTCGCTATTTTTTTTCTATATTTTTTTTTCTGCAAGCTTTTGTATTCACTGCTTTTTCTTGCTTCAAGAATCAATTTTATGATTTTTCAGATTATCAAATAACATGTCTCCTTGTCATCATTCTTTCAAGAGCCAACATATTTAACATTCTTAAACAACAACTTCAAAAGACATATGCACTATTTAAGCATTCATTCAGAAAACAAAAAGCATTGTCTCCACATCAAAGTAATTAAACTAAGATCAAGGATAAATTCGAAACTCATGTACTTCTTGTTCTTTTGAATTAAAACATTTTTCATTTAAGAGAGGTGATGGATTCATAGGACATTCATAACTTTAAGACAAAGTTACTAAATACTAATGATCATGTAATAAGACACAAACGTGGATAAGCACTTAACATAAAGAAAACGAAAAACAGAGAATTTAAGAACAAGGAATGAGTCCACCTTAGTGATGATGGCGTTTCCTTCTTGAGGAACCAATGATGTCCTTGAGCTCTTCTATGTCTCTTCCTTGTCTTTGTTGCTCCTCCCTCATTGCTTTTTGATGGGCTTCTCTTCCTCAATGGGAATGTCTCCTTCTATGAAAGCTCCAACTGAGTAACATAAATGGCAAATAAGATGAGGACACGCTAGCCTTGCCTAGGGAGAGGGCTTTTCGGCTATTTTGTAGAGTTCAAGGGAGATGACTTCATGAACTTCTACTTCCTCTCCAATCATGATGCTATGAATCATGATGGCCCGATCCACAGTAACTTCAGATCGGTTGCTAGTGGGGATGATGGAGCGTTGGATGAACTCTAACCATCCTCTAGCTACAGGCTTGAGGTCCAGTCTTCTTAGTTGAACCGGCTTGCCTTTGGAGTCAATCTTCTATTGAGCTCCTTCCACACATATGTCCATGAGGACTTGGTCCAACCTTTGATTAAAGTTGACCCTTCTAGTGTAGGGGTGTGCATCTCCTTGCATCATGGGAAAGTTAAACGCCAACCTCACATTTTCCGGACTAAAATCTAAGTATTTCCCCCGAACCATTGTAATATAATTCTTTGGATTCGGGTTCTTACTTTGATCATGGTTCTTAGTGATCCATGCATTAGCATAGAACTCTTGAACCATTAGGATACCGACTTGTTGGATGGGGTTTGTTAGAACTTCCCAACCTCTTCTTTGGATTTCATGTCGGATCTCCAGATACTCATTTCTCTTGAGTTTGAAAGGGACCTCGGGGGTCACCTTCTTCTTGGCCACAACATCATAGAAGTGGTCTTGATGGGCTTTGGAGATGAATCTTTCCATCTCACATGACTCGGAGGTGGAAGCTTTTGTCTTCCCTTTCCCTTTTCTAGAGGATTCTCCGGTCTTAGGTGCCATCAATGGTAATGGAAAAATAAAAAGCTTATGCTTTTACCACACCAAACTTAGAATATTGCTCGCCCTCGAGCAAGAGAAGAAAGAATAGATGAAGAAGAAGAAAATATGGAGGAGAGGAGGGAGAGGTGTAATCGGCCAAGAAGGGGAAGAGAGGGTTGTGTTGTGTGAAAATGAGGAAGAATGGAAGGCTTTATATAGGAAGGGGAGGGGGGTTAGTTTCGGCCATGTAGGGGGGTTTGGGTGGGAAATTGATTTTGAATTTTGAAGGTAGGTGGAGTTTATGAGGTAGGTTTATGGGGAAGAGTGGATTGATGTGAGTGGTGAAGTGGTGATAGGGAAGAGAGATTGAGGTGATTGGTGAAGAGTTTTGGGGAAGAGTGTTTATTGGGAAGAGAGGATGAACATTGAGAAGAGGGAAGAGAGTGAGTGATGGTAGGTGGGGATCCTGTGGGGTCCACAGATGCTGAGTTGATCCTGTGGGGTCCACAAATCCTGAGGTGTCAAGGATTTGCATCCCTGCACCAATTAGGCATGTAAAATGCCTTTGCATGCAATTCTGGCGTTTAAACGCCGAATTGATGCTTGTTCTAGGCGTTTAGCGCCCAGATGCTTGTTTCTGGCGTTCAGCGCCAGCTCTTCCTCAGTGTGCATTTCTGGCGTCTGAACGCCAGGATGCTGCTTGTTTCTGGCGTTCAATGCCAGATCCATGCTCTGTTCTGGCGTTGAGCGCCAGCCAGATGCTCCTTACTAGCGTTTGAATGCCAGTGAACTCCTCCTCCAGGGTGTGCTATTCTTAATGCTGTTTTTGATTTTTCTTCAAATTTTTCAGTTGTTTTTGTGACTCCACATGATCATGAACCTATGAAGACATATAACTAATAAAAATATAATTAAATAAAAATTGGGTTGCCTCCCAACAAGCGCTTCTTTAATGTCAATAGCTTGATAGTGGGCTCTCATGGAGCCTCACAGATGTTCAGAGCATTGTTGAGACTTTCCAACACCAAACTTAGAGTTTGGATATGGGAGTTCAACACCAAACTTAGAGTTTGGTTGTAGCCTCCCAACACCAAACTTAGAGTTTGACTGTGGGGGCTCTGGTTGACTCTGTTTTGAGAGAAGCTTACTGTGCCTCTTTTCCATGTTTACAGAAGGATGTCCTTGAGTTTTAAACTCAAGGGAGTCCTTATTCAATTGAAAGACTAGTTCACCTCTATTAACATCAATCACAGCTCTTGCTATGGCTAGGAAGGGTCTTCCAAGGATGATGGATTCATCCTCATCCTTCCCAGTATCTAAGATTATGAAATCAGCAGGGATGTAAAGGCCTTCAACCTTTACTAATATGTCCTCTACTTGTCCATAAGCCTGTTTTATGGAATTGTCTGCCATCTCTAATGAGATTTTAGCAGCTTGTACCTCAAAGATTCCCAGTTTCTTCATTACAGAGAGTGGCATGAGGTTTATTCCTGACCCCAGGTCACATAGAGCCTTCTCAAAGGTCATGGTGCATATGGTACAAGGTATCAGGAACTTTCCAGGATCCTGTTTCTTCTGAGGCAATCTCAGTTGATCCAATGCATTTAGTTCATTGGTGAACAGGGGAGGTTCATCTCCCCAAGTCTCATTACCAAATAAATTGGCATTCAGCTTCATGATTGCACCAAGAAACTTGGCAACTTATTCGTCAGTGACATCCTCATTCACTTCAGAAGAAGAATACTCATCAGAACTCATGAATGGCATAAGGAGGTTCAATGGAATCTCTATGGTCTCTAGACGAGTCTCAGATTCCTTTGGTTCCTCAGAGGAAAACTCGTTATTGATCACTGGACGTCCCAGGAGGTCTTCCTCCTTGGGATTCACGTCCTCTCCTTCCTCCTTAGATTCGGCCATGATGGTTATTTCAATGGCCTTGCACTCTCCTTTTGGATTTTTTTCTGTATTGCTTGGGAGAGTACTAGGAGGGATTTCAGTGATCCTTTTACTCAGCTGGCCCACTTGTGCTTCCAAATTTCTAATGGAAGACCTTGTTACATTCATGAAATTCACAGTGGCCTTAGATAGATCAGAGACTAAGTTTGCTAAATTAGAGGTATTTTGTTCAGAATTCTTTGTCTGTTGCTGAGTGGATGATGAAAAAGGCTTGCTATTGCTAAACCTATTTCTTCCACCATTATTAAAGCCTTGTTGAGGATTTTGTTGATCCTTCCATGAGAGATTTGGGTGATTTCTCCATGAGGGATTATAGGTGTTACCATAGGGTTCACCCATGTAATTTACCTCTGCTATTGCAGGGTTCTCAGGATCATAAGCTTCTTCTTCAGCAGATTCCTCTTGAGTACTGTTGGATGCAGCTTGCATTCCAGTTAGACTTTGAGAAATCATATTGACTTACTGAGTCAATATTTTATTCTGAGCCAATATGGCATTCAGAGTATCAATTTCAAGAACTCCCTTCTTCTGAGGCGTCCCATTACTCACAAGATTCCTCTCAGAAGTGTACATAAACTGGTTATTAGCAACCATGTCAACGAGTTCTTGAGCTTCTGCAGGCGTTTTCTTTAGGCGAATGGATCCACCTGCAGAAGTATCCAATGACATCTTAGCTAATTCAGATAGACCATTATAGAATATATTTAGGATGGTCCATTCTGAAAGCATGTCAGAAGGACACTTTTTGGTCAGTTGCTTGTATCTCTTCCAAGCTTCATAGAGGGATTCACCTTCCTTCTGTCTGAAGGTTTGAACATCCACTCTAAGCTTACTCAGATTTTGAGGAGGAAAGAACATGGCTAAGAAAGCCGTGACCAGCTTATCCCAAGAGTTCAGGCTATCTTTGGGTTGAGAGTCCAACCACACTCTAGCTCTGTCTCTTACAGCAAACGGGAAAAGCATGAGCTTGTAGACTTTAGGATCTACTCCATTAGTCTTAACAGTATCACAGATCTGCAAGAATTCAGTTAAGAACTGAAAAGGATCTTCAGATGAAAGTCCATGAAACTTGCAATTTTGTTGCATTAGAGAAACTAATTGAGGATTAAGCTCAAAATTGTTTGCTCCAATGGTAGGGATGGAGATGCTTCTTCCATGTAAATTGGAATTAGGTGCAGTAAAGTCACCAAGCATCCTCCTTGCATTATTATTATTTTCGGCTGCCATCTCCTCTTCCTGTTCGAAAATTTCTGTAAGGTTATCTCTGGATTGTTGTATTTTAGCTTCTCTTAGTTTCCTCTTCAGAGTCCTTTCCGGTTCAGGGTCTGCTTCAACAAGAATGTTCTTGTCCTTGCTCCTGCTCATATGAAAAAGAGGGAACAGAAAAATAATAATAATAGGGATCCTTTTTACCCAGGTATAGAGGTTCCCCTGTGTGAGTAGAAGAAGAAAAGAATGTAATGTAAAGAAGGGAAGAAGAGAAAATTCGAACACAGATGGAAGAGGGGTTCGAATTTGGGTGAGATGAAGTGTTAGTAGATGAATAAATAAATAGAAGGAGACGAGAAAGACGGAGGATTTTCGAAAATAAAATTTTGAAAAGGGGTTAGTGATTTTCGAAAATTAGGAATGAAATCAAATTAAAATTAAAAATTGAAACAATTAGTTAATTAAAAAGAATTTTTGAAAAAGAGGGAAGAGATTTTCAAAAATTAGAGAGAGAGAGTTAGTTAGGTAGTTTTGAAAAAGATAAGAAACAAACAAAAAGTCAATTAGTTAGTTGAAAAAGATTTGAAAATCAATTTTGAAAAGATAAGAAGATAAGAAGTTAGAAAAGATATTTGAAAATCAAATTTTTGAAAAAGATAAGATTTAAAAAAAGGATATGATAGAAAGATATGATTAGAATTAGTTTTGAGAAAGATTTGATTTTTAAAATCACAATTAATGACTTGGTTCACAAGAAATCATAAGATATGATTCTAGAACTTAAAGTTTGAATCTTTCTTAACAAGTAAGCAACAAACTCAAAATTTTTGAATCAAAACATTAATTGATGATGTGATTTTCGAAAATATGATATAAAAATAAGAAAAATATTTTGAAAATATTTTGAAAAAGATTTTTGAAATTTTCAAAAATAAATAAAAAAATGGAAAAGATATGATTTTTGAAAAAAATTTGAAAAAGATAAGATTTTTAAATTGAAAGTTTGATTTGACTCATAAGAAACAACTAAATTTTAAAAAGTTTTGAAAAAGTCAATCCAAATTTTCGAAATTTTAAGAGAGAAAAAGGGAAAGATATTTTTTGATTTTTTGAATTTTTAATGATGAAAGAGAAAAACATGAAAAAGACTCAATGCATGAGAATTTTTAGATCAAAACAATGAATGCACGCAAGAACACTATGAATGTCAAGATGAACACTAAGAACACTTTGAAGATCAAGATGAATATCAAGACTTATTTTTGAAAAATTTTCAAGAAAAGAAAACATGCAAGACACCAAACGTAGAAATTTTTCATGTATGGACACTATGAATGCAATAACGCATATGAAAAACAAGAAAAGACACAAAACAAGAAAATATAAAGATCAAACAAGAAGACTGGCCAAGAACAACTTGAAGATCATGAAGAACACTATGAATGCATGAATTTTCGAAAAATGCATAAAATTTTTAGAAAAAAATACAATTGACACCAAACTTAAAAATTGACTCAAGACTCAAACAAGAAACACAACATATTTTTGATTTTTATGATTTTATGATTTTTTTTTTTGGATTTTTCGAAAATTATTTGAAAAAGGAAATAAGGATTTCAAAATTTTTAATATGAATTCTAGGAATCTTGTACTCTTAGTCTAAAGCTCCAATCTGAGGGTTAGACATGGCTTAATAGCCAGCCAAGCTTTAGAAGATACAAATCAGTCATACAACAGCAGGTGGATTAGGAACAGCTAGCTTGCTCTTGTGATGATGGTTTGGAAGCCTAAGTCCAAAAGAATTTAGACATGGCTTTACAGCCAGCCAGGCTTCAACATGCTTCATGAAACACTAGAACTCACTCTTAAAAATTCTGAAATAATTTTTGAAAACAAAGAGAAAATTTTTTGAAAGATTTTTGAAAATTTTTTTTTGAAAATAAAACAAAAAGAAAATTACCTAATCTGAGCAACAAGATGAACCGTCAGTTGTCCAAACTCGAAAAATCCCCGGCAACGGCGCCAAAAACTTGGTATGCGAAATTGTTACTCTGAGGTTGTTAAATTTGTTCTTCGTTCTCTCCCTGATAATGGCGCCAATAACCGGTGCACAGTACCATGGTCCAAAAATAACTTCACAACTTCGCATTGGTGAGAATTTCAGATAAGCGTATAGAGATGCTTTCGTTCCTCTGATCCTTTGCTTTCCTGTTGTCTTCATCCAATCAGTCTTACTCCTTTCCATGGCAAGCTTTCTGTAAGGGCATCACCGTTGTCAATGGCTACATCCCATCCTCTCTGTGAAAATGGTCCAAATGCTCTGTCACGGCATGGCTAATCATCTGGATGTTCTCGATCATACTGGAATAGGATTTACTATCCTTTTGCGTCTGTCACTATACCCAGTACTTGCGAGTTTGAAGTTCATCACAGCCATCCCTTCCCAGATCCTACTCGGAATACCACAGACAAGGTTTAGACTTTCTGGATCTCAGGAATGGCTATCCATGGGTTCTAACTTATACCACGAGGATTCTAATATCACGGACTCGGTCCCCTGTATTAGATATCCAAGAGATATTCATTCTAGCTTGTTTGCATGTAGAACGGAAGTGTTTGTCAGGCACACGTTCATAAGTGAGAATGATGATGAGCGTCACATAATCATCACATTCATCATGTTCTTGGGTGCGAATGGATATCTTAGAAGCAGAATAAGTTGAATTGAATAGAAAACAGTAGTACTTTGCATTAAATCATGAGGAACAGCAGAGCTCCACACCTTAATCTATGGAGTGTAGAAACTCTACCATTTAAAATACATAAGAGATGAAGGTTCAGGCATGGCCGAATGGCCAGCCTCCAATGTCTAAGGACTAAATGTTCCAAAGATGATCCGAAGATGTAAATACAATAGTAAAAAGTCCTATTTATACTAAACTAGCTACTATGGTTTACAGAAGTAAGTAATTGATGCATAAATCCACTTCCAGGGCCCACTTGGTGTGTGCTTGGGCTGAGCTTGAAGTTTACACGTGCAGAGGATTCTTTTGGATTTGAACGCCAACGTGTTTTTGGCGTTCAACTCTGGTTCGTGACGTGTTTCTGGCGTTTAACTCCAGACTGTAGCGTAGAACTGGCGTTCAACGCCCTTTTGCATCGTCTAAACTCGGGAAAAGTATGGACTATTATATATTGCTGGAAAGCCCTGGATGTCTACTTTCCAACGCCGTTGAGAGCGCGCCATTTGGAGTTTTGTAGCTCCAGAAAATCCACTTTGAGTGCAGGGAGGTCAGAATCCAACAGCATCTGCAGTCCTTCTTCAATCTCTGAATCTGATTTTTGCTCAAGTCCCTCAATTTCTGCCAGAAAATACCTGAAATCACAGAAAAACACACAAACTCATAGTAAAGTCCAGAAATGTGAATTTAGCATAAAAACTAATAAAAACATCCCTAAAAGTAACTAGATCCTACTAAAAACTTACTAAAAACAATGCCAAAAAGCGTATAAATTATCCGCTCATCAGTTACCTCGACCTTTTTGAATATTTCTACCATTTTAGGGTCTAGTTCCATATGCTTTCTGGACTTCCTAACAAGGTGTGGAAATGAGATAGGAATGGCACCACTTGCAGCTTCCGCGTCCCTTGGTGCTCCATTCCTTGACTGAGCTGCTTCTTCTTCAACCAAGTCTTGTACTACATCCTCTTCTTCAGCATCCTCTGCCTCCACAATGCCTTCAACTTGTATATTTTCCTTTGAGCTTGGCTCCCCATGATTCCTCTCTTGCAGTGTGGTTTCGGACCTCAAAGTGATGGCATTGATGCCACCTTTGGGGTTGGGTATAGGTTGAGAAGGAATTGTATTGGAGCTTGAAGGTTGAGTGTTGGAGGTACTCAATGATCCCATCTGAGAGACGAGAGCTTGTATAGCAGAAGTCAGACCAGTAAGTGTGTTTTCCATGGTCGTTTGTCTTTGTGCAAGAGAGTGAAGCAACTCGTCATTAGGAGAGGAAGATGGGTAAGTGATTTGAAGGACCTGCTGTTGGTTATTCTGAAACACTTAGGATTGCCTTTGGTGAGGTGCTCTGTAAGGCTGATATTGGTTCTGCTGTCTGTTGTTGTTGTTTCACCTCTGATTTCCATTGTTGTCTCTGCTTCCTCTATTGTAGTTGTCCCTCCATCCTTGGTTGGAATTATCTCTCCACTCCTGGTTGTAGTTTCCGCCTTGTTGATTGTATCCTTGATTCGGGCGGTCATAGAAATTATGAGTAGTTGCCAAGGTGTTGTCTTCTTGTTGGAGCTGCGGGCACTCATCAGTGTAATGAGTGTAATTAGCACATATTCTGCATACTCTTTGAGGAACGAACTATTGACTTTGTTGTGATGAGGGAGGCTGAGGTTGTTGTTGATTTAGCTGTATCTGCTTCAGTAGGTTGGTCATCTCACATACAGCTTATGTGAAAGCGGTAGTTTCACTGCTAGAGGAGACCTCTGCAACAACCTTGGGGTGGTTGTTCCTGTGCCTGTGATTCCGATTTGACTCAGCTAGGTCACTGATCAGTTGGCATGCTTCATCTGCAGTCTTGTACTTTTTCAGAGAACCATTACTTGCACCATCCAATGTGGTCTTATCCCGAAGCTTCATGCCTTGGGTGAAGTAGCTGATCAACACCAACCTGTCAATCATGTGGTGGGGGCATGCGTCCAGAAGGTTCTTGAAGCGCTCCCAATACTCATAGAGAGTTTCTGATTCGCCTTGAACAATGCAGGAAATCTCCTTCCTCAGTCTATCTGTAACTTCAGCTGGAAAGTATTTTTCCAAGAATTCATTCCTGAGCGTGTCCTAGTTAGTAACAGTCACTTTAGGTTGGGAGTAGTACCACTCCCTCGCCTTTTCCAAATCCCTGAGGTGCTTGATAGGCTCCTGAGCAGGTAAGCCATGAAACTTGGGCATCAAGTTGATTAGTGCAGTCTTCAGTTTAAAATCTACAGCCAGATTTGGGTGATGCACTTGATACGGTTGCAGAGTAAAGTCTGGGGCTCCAGCTTCCTGGAGAGTAATCCTTCTGGGCTCTGCCATATTACCTGCACATAAATCAACCGAATTAGTAGAAAAAGGAGCTTGTTTCTTCCTCAGATGGCGCTTCAGATTCGCCCTCAGATGAGACTGGTGAATTGATAATAACCACTTCACCACCCTAGAGGCTAACCTACACCGAGCTCACCTAATACTTGAAAGGGTCCTTTCAATTTCAGGACCAAATACGGCTAAGCTCGGATCAGGCAACGAACGCGTCATTCAATAAAAGAAACATACAGCTCATGGTAATAAAATAAAATAAAATATGCAAAAATTAAAAATATGTACACTAACTAATAATTTAGCACACAATTGCAACTCCCCGGTAACGGCACCAAAAATTGATGCAGGAAGAAATTGGCCGATTAAGAATTTATAACATAAGAACAGCGTTGTAAGTACAGTTCTTAACCAGCAAAAATCCGCTTATCAATTTAGAAATGTTGTCACAAAATTAGAATAAAAATACTGGGAGTATGAATCCCAGGTTGTCTCCCAACGAGTTGACAAAAGGGTGTTATCTTATTAATGAGGAGTTTTCTGAGAATTTTTGAGAGTTGAATAACAAAAAATAAATAATTGTAAATTAACGGAATGAAATTTAAAAGAGATTTATATATTCAGAATAAAAATCCTTGACTGGGGGAATGATTAATTCGAAGTTCTGTCCTTGTTGGAATTCTCTCAAGTGTAGTATAAAGAGGTTGTTGTTTTCACTTAGTTAACCTTACTAAATAAAGGAAAGTCAAGTGATTAAGCTAACTCTTATTCGCAAATCCTAGTCCTCTCCCTTGGCAAGGTCTAGCATTAGTAAATAGAGAATTAGCCAACAACTTCTAATTTAACTAATCACTTGAGCATTCGAACTTTAGCGTCTCCATTTGATCAACCCCCAAGTCAAGTTGGGAGTCTACTCCATTGACATGAAAATTACTTGCACAGAATTAAAAGGGAAATAAAAGGAAGACATGATAGACAATAACAACAAATTAATTAAAAAGTAAAAGTAATCCTTTGCATTAATAAATTCTAAAAACAATCCAATTGTAACTCTGAACAAAGATTAAGGATATGGAAGAGTAAGGGAATAAGAAAACAAACTAGAACAATAACTTCAACGGAGGTAATGACTGACGTTGGGATTTTTGCCAGTAAAGAATGTCATAAAAACAGTCACGTTGTAGATATAGTCTCTAAACCGACAAAAATCCCTTCGTACAAACGTTTTGGTTGTCACAAGTAACAAACCCCTTTATAATTGATAACCGAGTATTTAAACCTCGGGTCGTCTTCTCAAGGAATTGCAGGGAAGTGTTCTTATTATTGGTTATGAGTCTTGTAAACTGGGGTTTTGAAAGTGAGGAGGTAGTATGTTAAATGATAAGAAAAATAAAATAAATAGATGAAATAAACTCTTGGCAAGGTATTAGAACTGGAAGTCCTATCCTTATCAATTGTGATGAAAATTGGATTTTAATCTCACTTTGTCAACCTCTAACTATGAAGGTAAATCAAGTGAATTAATTAGCTTAATCCTCAGGTCCTAGTCAATTCCTTAGGGAAAGACTAGAGTTATTGGAGCAACTCCCAATTTCAACCACTGTTTTAATTGATAACTCAAGTACTACCAACCACTTGACCAAAGCCAAAAGGGAGAAAAATATCTAAATTAAATTAAAAGCATCAATATAAGCAAAGCAATCTTAAATCTGAAAATACCTCGAATTGCATTAACAAAAGAAATTAAATCTGGCATAGATGTTCATAAATTAAATTGAGAAAATAAATAAAAATAAAGAACCTGGGATTGAGAGTCACTCCTAAAACTAAGAGAAATCCTAAATCCTAATCCTAAGAGAGAGGAGAGAACCTCTCTCTCTAAAAACTACATCTACACCTAAAATTGTGAATTATTAGAGCCTACTTTATGAATGGATGCATTCCCCTACTTTATAGCCTCTAATCTGTGTTTTCTGGGCCGCAAACTGGGTCAAAAACAGTCCAGAATTCGCTGGTTTCGAATTCAAAACGCGCTGATTTCTGTCACTGCGACGCGGCCGCCTGGATCACGCGGTCGCGTCACATAGCGTCAAGGAAACTATAACATACTATTTATAAAATCGAAGCCCCGGACGTTAGCTTTCCAACGCAACTGGAACCGCATCGTTTGGACCTCTGTAGCTCAAGTTATAGTTGTTTGAGTGCAGAGAGGTCAGGCTGGACAGCTTAGCAACTTCTTCAACTTCTTGTATTCCTTCCACTTTTGCATGCTTCCTTTCTATCCTCCAAGCCATTCCTGCCTTATAATATCTGAAAACACTTAACATACATATCAAGGCATCTAATAGTAATAAGAGAGGATTAATAATAAGCAAATATAAGATCAAAGAAGCTTGTTTTCAATCAAAGCACATAATTAGGAAGGCAAATGTAAAACCATGCAAATAGTATGAATAAGTGGGTAAAGAGTTGATAAAATCCACTCAATTGAGCACAAGATAAACCATGAAATAGTGGTTTATCAACCTCCCCACACTTAAACACTAGCATGTCCTCATGTTAAGCTCAAGAGAAGCTATAAAGGTGGAGAGGAATGATAGAATGTATGAAATGCAATCCTATCTATATGAATGCAACTAAATGTGAAATGATTTTACCTACTTGGTTAAAAAGTAAATAAGCTCTCCAAGAATAAATATGAACTGGATTTCACTAATTCAAATCATAAGAATGAAGTACAATAGACTTGCAAGAAGAAAATAGCTCATGAAAGCAGGGAACAAGGAATTGAGCATCGAACCCTTACTGGTAGTGTATACACTCTAATCACTCAAGTGTTTTAGGTTCGATTCTCTCAATTCTCTACTAACCTTGCTTTCTAAGGCTTTCTCTTCATCTAACAATCAACATAAATTTAATGCACAAATACACAAATCAAGAGGTCTTTTAAGGGTTGTAATGGGGTTAGGGTCAAGGTAGGATTGTATTTGGTCAAGTGGACTAAAATCTGAATTCTTAATTAACTTAAACTTTTCCCACCTAACTTAAACAATCCACGTAATCATAATACAACATCTAACCATCCATTAACCATGTTTTCCACATATTCATGCATTCTAATTTTAAGTAGAACTCATATGCATTGCTTTCACTACTTACTTTGGGGCATTTTGTCCCCTTTTATTAATTGCTCTTTTTCTTTTCTTTTTCTCTTTTTTTATTTATATATTTTTTATATATATATATATATTTTTTTTTTCTTTTTGTTTTTCTCAATACATATGATAAATTTATTGAATGCATGAACATGTCCTATTTCTTTCACATTTTCATAAAGATATATAACACCCAATTCTTAAACCAATTGGTTCCAAACCCAATTTTCCCATACTTAAATCATAAGCACTCTCACTAGTCTAAGCTAACCAAGGATTCAAATTAAGGACATTATTGTTTTTCGCTTAGAGTTAATGATGTGCTAAATAAAAAGAACAAAGGGGTAAAATAGGCTCAAAATTGGTCTGCAAGGGATAATGAAAGGTAAGGCCATATGGGTATGTAAGCTCAGTGAAACAAAGGCCTCAATCATGTAAGTGTATGCATACATCAAATAATAGAAATATAGAATTAAGCAAGACAAAGATTACAATTTTAGAGAGAAAAACACACATCAAAAATAAAATGTTGGTTGAAAAATGCAACCAATTCAAATAGGCTCAAAATCTCACAGGTTTTGTGTGTTCGAGCTCTAAACCATGTTCCAGTATAATATTTCTTCAAACAAGTGTAATATTAAATTTTATTCAAATTAGTGAAATGCTCTAAAAGATTTCTTCGAAAAAGAAAATATTACTTCAACCAAGTGGTAAAATATGCAAAAAATCAAACAAATATGCAATCAAACATGCAAATACAACAATGAACAAACAAATAAAATAAAAATTTTGGTGTTGAGTCAGGAAATAACTAACCCATGGAGATCGGTATCGACCTCCCCACACTTAAAGATTGCACCGTCCTCGGTGCATGCTAAGATGTGCAAGTGGATGGGTTTTTTCAACTGTTGGGCTCTTTTTGTTCCTTTTCTTGCCGGCGGTTTGGGAGTAGCTTTCTCCTTTCCTTCCTTGGTGGCCATCCTGAAGAAGGGAAGAGAAAGTAAATTAAATTCAAATACATATATAGCAAGGAAGAGAATAGAAGAGTGGTGATGGATGCACATTAGGATGTAATTGACATTAACACATGCTCTCGAGTACATGTGAAAAGCCAGCAATGAAAAATAGCCAGTGCATCGAAAGATAAGTGGATGCAGGGTGTTTATTGGCATGCCGGAAAAGGGCATGAGTAGCATAGACCAAGCATTACTTGTAATAAATTATCATTTTTGTATTGACAATTATATTCAATTAAAATAGTAAAGGGGGTTTATGAAAAGCAAGCATTAAATAGTATAAAGTATAATAGAGAAGTGCACAATGCCATATGGCCTTTTTCACAAACACATAGCATGTATGGTAAATAAGCTATTTGAAAGTATTAAATTGAACATGCAAGCATCCTTTAAAAGGTAATATATAATTGTCAAATAATTATGCAATAATCCACGATGACCCAAATAAAATTCCAACACCAGTGAAAATAATGCAATGAATGAAATATGAAGTAAAATAAAATGAAAGATAAGAAGAATGAGAAGGGAAAGAAAGAGAGGAGAAGTAAGTAAGAAATAAGGAGGGAAAAGAGAAAATAGGATTTGGGGAAGAGAAAGACAAGATATTTTGGCATATGAGGTTAAGGTGTGCGACGCTGGCGACGCGGTCGCGTGGTGCGCAATAAGGTCAGATGACGCGGACGCGTGGGGCACGTGATCGCGTGACTTGATTTGTGCTAGTGGCGCGAGTGCAGCCTCGCGGTCGCACAACTCTCTGTTCGAAACTCTTTTTGCCAAAATTCTGGTTGACGCGATCGCGTGGTCGACGCGATCGCGTGAGTGGCCTTTCTTTTAAAAATGACGTGGACACGTGGGGCACGCGTTCGCGTGGTAGGACTTGGGCTTCCAGCACAAGTCCAGCCCAACTCCAGCTCAACTTTCTGCCATACACCCTTTTTACGCCGATTTCAGGTCACACGGCCGCGTGGGTGACACGGTCGCGTGGGAGGCCATTATTCCCATATGACGCGGTCGCGTTAGCGACGCGGTCACGTGGGGTGATTTGTGCCATTGGCACGCCTCCAGCACTGCTCCTGCGAAACTCTCTGTTCATATTAATATTGTCTCCCATCTCCTTGCGACGCGGACGCGTCGCTGATGCGGTCGCGTCGCGTGCTCGCTTTTTTTTTTTTTTGATAATCTGAAAAATGCAGAATGCAGTGTTAATATGAATGTGATGAAAAACTCCAGATTCAATATAACAAAATAAAATAAAATTCAAAAGCAAATAAAACTAAATAAAAATGAAAAAGGACGATCATACCATGGTGGGTTGTCTCCCACCTAGCACTTTTAGTTATAGTCCTTAAGTTGGACATTTGATGAGCTTCCTGTTATGGTGGCTTATGCTTGAACTCATCCAGGAATCTCCACCAGTGTTTGTGATTCTAGTAACCTCCGGGGTCCCAAACTAGGCATGTAAAACCCTTGAGCAGCTTCAAAAAGATTCTTAGGCTCCCGGGGTGTTGGATGTCAGAACAGATTCCAAGATCCCAAACCTTGCTTTTACACCCATTTTTGTCGGGCTCTGTATTTTTCCAGCCGGGTGAAAGGTGATCTGAATTCTCACTGCAGCGACCAAATAGCTTCCTAGACCCATTCAGTTGAGCTTTATACCAACCTTTGCGTTTAAACTTAAAGCTTCCAACCATGATGAACCTTGCAGGACGATTCTTACCACTGGCCGCCTTCCTCTTACTCTTAATGTCACAAAGAGCTCTAAGTTGACCATCCGTCTCCAGTAGCCCATATTCAAGTGGGATTAGAAAGCTATGGGATATGAATTTTACCCACTTGAATGTTTTGAAGGATGATGGCAACTTAGGGGGAGGTATTTTTAATGAAATTGCAAGTTCCACTCCCTTGTGCTCTTCTCTGATAATTACCACCTCTTTGCAAACTTCTTCAATTACAACCTCTTCCTCTTGGTAGCTCTTTTTCAATTCAATCTCCTCTTCATTGCTTTCCAAGGGCATGGGAGGTTGTGCTTCTTCTTCATGAATCTCCATCTCTTGATCAACCTCTTCCAATTCTTCAACTATGATATGCTTTGGAGGTTGTACAACCTCCTCAGCATTAATTTCAACCGTCTTGGAAGGAGGCTCTACATCTTGACTTTCCCATAGAGGTTTTGCATCTCCTAAGTCTTCAACCACTTCTTCTTCTTCAATAATTTCGGCTTCCTCTACTTGTTCTAGTACAAATTCATGCTCCGTACTGTTCACTGGAGTTTCTAGTATCTCCTTCATGCTACGCTCTTCACTAGACTGTCCACATGGAGCTGTGGCTGATCCTTGTATATTTGAGCGCCTAGAAACCCATTGAATTAATGTTTGCCCCAGTTGTTGAGTGGTTACCTGAAATTGATCCACTGTTTCCTTGAAACGATCCTTTGTCTCTTGATGCACTCGGTTATCATAGGTAGGATCATAGTGCTCTTGGATTGATGGATATGGAGATGGAAGATATTGAGGTGGTGGTGGGATGGGGAGATCATTCTGTGATTGAAAAGGAAGTGCACTAGATCTTGAGGGTTGATTGTTAAAGGTATTTGGTGGTCTGATTTGGGCGGCGAGAGATCGTATAGTAGAGTTTAGATCGGTAAGTGCTCTCTCCATGGAGGTTTGGGGTGGATCTATGTATGGTTCATTTGGTTCATAAGGTGGTTGGTATGGTGGATGTGGGTTAGAGTCATATGGAGGTGAATGGTGGAAAGGGGCTTGTGAGTTTGGTGGTCCAAAGTTATGTTGAGGAAAGGGTTCATAGGCATATGGTGGTGGTTGTTGATAGTCCATTGGAGGTGGTTGTTGCCATGAGGATTGATCAAGTCCTTGTGGCTCCTCCTATCTTTGATTGTTCCAACCTTGATGCATGTTCTCATTGTAATTTCTTCTTCCTGCAACATTATTGTAACCAGACTCATAGCCAAAGGGGTGAGAGTTCATAGTAGAAAATAAAAATTAAAAACAAAAATAAAAATAAATTTAAATTAAAAGGTTATTTAAATTTTGAAATTGAAAATTAAATTTTGAAATTTGAATTTTAAATTTTTGAAATTTGAATTTTTGAAATTTGAAATTTGAAATTTGAAAATTTTTAAATTTAAATTTTGAAAATTTTTAAATTTGAATTTTGAAATAAGATAAGATATGATAAAAATTTTAAAATAAAAACCAATAACCTCTTAACTTAAGAAAAAGCAAAAATAAAAATAAAAACAAATAAACAAGCAAAAATAAAATATTTACAATAACCAATAATAAGGCACACTGGTGCGCAGAAATTGTGACTACACATTGATTATGTAAAATTCATCGCTCTTTCTTTCCCTGGTAATGGCGCCAAAAACATGATGCCAATCCCATGGTTCACAACTTCGCACAACTAACCAGCAAGTGCACTGGGTCGTCCAAGTAATACCTTACGTGAGTAAGGGTCGAATCCCACGGAGATTGTTGGTATGAAGCAAGCTATGGTCACCTTGTAAATCTCAGTCAGGCGGATATAAAATAGTAATGGGGTTTTCGAAAATAATTAATAAAATAGTGATAGAAATACTTATGTAAATCATTGGTGAGAATTTCAGATAAGCGAATAGAGATGCTTTCGTTCCTCTGAACCTCTGCTTTCCTGCTATCTTCATCCAATCAGTCTTACTCCTTTCCATGGCTGGCTTTATATAATGCATCACCATTGTCAATGGCTACTTTCGGTCTTCTCTCGGGAAAATGATCCAAATGCCCTGTCACGGCACGGCTAATCGTCTGGAGGCATCACCCTTGTCAATGGTTACATCCTATCCTCTCAGTGAACATGGTCAACGCACCCTGTCATGGCACGACTATTCATCTGTCGGTTCTCGATCATGCTGGAATAGGATTAACTATCCTTTTGCGTCTATCACTACGCCCAACAATCGCGAGTTTGAAGCTCGTCACAGTCATTCAATCATTGAATCCTACTCGGAATACCACAGACAAGGTTTAGACTTTCCGGATTCTCTTGAATGCCGCCATCAATCTAGCTTATACCACGAAGATTCTGGTTAAGAGATATAAGAGACACTCATTCAATCGAAAGTAGAACGGAAGTGGTTGTCAGGCACGCGTTCATGGGGAATGATGATGATTGTTAGGTTCATCACATTCAGGTTGAGGTGCGAATGAATATCTTAGAAGCGAAATAAGATGAATTGAATAGAAAACAGTAGTACTTTGCATTAATCTTTGAGGAACAGCAGAGCTCCACACCATAATATATGGAGTGTAGAAACTCTACCGTTAAAAATACATAAGTGAAAGGTCCAGGCATGGCCGAATGGCCAGCCCCTCTGATCTAAGAACCAGGCGTCGATAGATGTCTAATACAATAGTAAAAGGTCCTATTTATAATAAACTATCTACTAGGGTTTACAGAAGTAAGTAATTGATGCATAAATCCACTTTCGAGGCCCACTTGGTGTGTGCTTGGGCTGAGCTTGAGTGTTACACGTGTAGAGATCATTCCTGGAGTTGAACACCAGTTTTGGTGCCAGTTTGGGCGTTGAACTGCACTTTGCAACTTGTTTCTGGCGCTGGACGCTAGAATTGGGCAGAGAGCTGGCTTTGAACGCCGGTTTGCGTCGTCTAAACTTGGGCAAAGTATGGACTATGATATATTGCTGGAAAGCCCTGGATGTCTACTTTCCAACGCAATTGGAAGCGTGCCATTTTGAGTTTTTTAGCTCCAGAAAATCGACTTTGAGTGTAGGGAGGTTAGAATCCAACAGCATCAGTAGTCCTTCTTCAACCTCTGAATCTGATTTTTGCTCAAGTCCCTCAATTTCAATCAGAAAATACCTGAAATCACAGAAAAACACACAAACTCATAGTAAAGTCTAGAAATGTGAATTTAACATAAAAACTAATGAAAACATCCCTAAAAGTAACTAGATCCTACTAAAAACATACTAAAAACAATGCCAAAAAGCGTATAAATTATCCGCTCATCACAACACCAAACTTAAATTGTTGCTTGTCCCCAAGCAACTGAAAATCAAATAGGATAAAAAGAAGAGAATATACTATAAATCCCAAACTAACAATGAAACATAGCTCTAATCAGATGAGCGGGACTTGTAGCTTTTTGCCTCTTGAATAGTTTTGGCATCTCACTTTATCCATGGAGGTTCAGAATGATTGGCATCTATAGGAACTCAGAGTTCAGATAGTGTTATTGACTCTCCTAGTTCAGTATGATAATTCTTGAACACAGCTTCTTTATGAGTCTTGGCCGTGGCCCTAAGCACCTTGTTTTCCAGTATTACCACCGGATACATAAATGCCACAGACACATAATTGGGTGAACCTTTTCAGATTGTGACTCAGCTTTGCTAAAGTCCCCAATTAGAGGTGTCCAGGGTTCTTAAGCACACTCTTTTTTTGCTTTGGACCTTGACTTTAACCGCTCAGTCTCAAGTTTTCACTTGACACCTACATGCCACAAGCACATGGTTAGGGACAGCTTGGTTTAGCCGCTTAGACCAGGATTTTATTCCTTTAGGCCCTCCTATCCACTGATGCTCAAAGCCTTGGGATCCTTTTTATTTACCCTTGCCTTTTGGTTTTAAGGGTTATTGGCTTTTTGCTCTTGCCTCTTGGTTTTAAGAGCTTTTGGCTTTTTCTGCTTGCTTTTTCTTTTTCTTTCTAATTTTTTTTCCGCCTATTTTTTTCTTTTCTTTTTTTTTTCTGCAAGCTTTGTTCTTTGCTTCTTTTTCTTGCTTCAAGAATCATTTTTATGATTTTTCAGATTATCAAATAACATGTCTCCTTGTCATCATTCTTTCAAGAGCCAACATATTTAACATTCTTAAACAACAACTTCAAAAGACATATGCACTGTTCAAGCATTCATTCAGAAAACAAGGAGCATTGTCACCACATCAATATAATTAAACTAAGTTCAAGGATAAATTCAAAACTCATGTACTTCTTGTTCTTTTGAATTAAAACAGTTTTTATTTAAGAGAGGTGATGGATTCATAGGACATTCATAACTTTAAGACATAGTTACTAACTAGTAATGATCATGTAATGAAGACACAAACATAGATAAGCACATAACATAGAAAACGAAAAATAGAAGAAATAAGAACAAGGAATGAATCCACCTTAGTGATGGTGGCGTTTCCTTCTTGAGGAACCAATGATGTCCTTGAGCTCTTCTATGTCTCTTCCTTGTCTTTGTTGCTCCTCCCTCATTGCTTTTTGATCTTCTCTTATTTCATGAAGGATGATGGAGTGCTCTTGATGTTCCACCCTTTGTTGTCCCATATTGGAACTTAATTCTTATAGGGAGGTGTTGATTTGCTCCCAAAAATTCTGTGGAGGCAAGTGCATCCCTTGATGTATCTCAGGGATTTCATAATGATGAGCTTCTTCATGTGCCTGTTGAGATTCATGATGTGCTCTCTTGTTTGCTCCATCCTTTTCTTAGTGATGGGCTTGTGAGATGAATCTTTCCATCTCCCATGGCTCAGAGGTGGAAGTATTTGTCTTCCCTTTCCTCTTTCTTGAGGTTTCTCTGGCCTTAGGTGCCATTAATGGTAATGGAAAAACAAAAAGCTTATGCTTTTACCACACCAAACTTAGCATGTTGCTCGCCCTCGAGCAAAAGAAGAAAGAATGGAAGAAGAAGAAGAAGATATGGAGGAGATGGAGGGATGTGTGTATTTGGCCATATGGGTGGGATTGGGTGCGAAAAGAGATTTTGAATTTTGAAGGTAGGTGGGGTGTATGGATGTGAGTGGTAAATGGAAAACAGAAGGGATGATTATGAATGGAGAGAGATTGAGGTGATAGGTGAAGGGTTTTGGGGAAGAGTGTTTATTGGGAATAGAGGATGATTGAGAAGAGAGAAGAGAGTGATTGGAGGTAGGTGGGGATTCTGTGGGGTCCACAGATTCTGAGATGATCCTGTGGGGTCCACAGATCCTGAGATGATCCTGTGAGGTCCACAGATCTTGAGGTGTCAAGGCATTTACATCCCTGCACCAATTTAGGCATGCAAAATGCCCTTGCACACAACTCTGGGCGTTCAGCGCCAGGTTGGTGCCCATTTTAGGCGTTCAACGCCCATTTGTTGCCCATTTCTGGCGTTGAACGCCAGAACCATGCTTGTTCTGGGCGTTCAGCGCCAGCTCCTCTCCAGGGTGCAATTCTGGTGTTCAGCACCCAGATGATGCCCATTTTGGGCGTTCAGTGCCCAGATACTACCCATTTTGGGCGTTCAGTGCCAGAACCATGCTCTGTTCTGGTGTTGAACGCCAGGCAGATGCTTCCTCCAGGGTGTGATTTTTCTTCTGCTGTTTTTGATTCCGTTCTCAATTTTTATATTTATTTTGTGACTCCACATGATCATGAACCTATAAAGACATATAACTAAGAAAAATATAGTTAGATAAATAAAAATTGGGTTGCCTCCCAACAAGTACTTCTTTAATGTCAATAGCTTGACAGTGGGCTCTCATGGAGCCTCACAGATGTTCAGAGCATTGTTGAGACTCTCCAACACCAAACTTAGAGTTTGGATATGGGAGTTCAACACCAAACTTAGAGTTTGACTGTGGGGGCTTTGTTTGACTCTGCTTTAAGATAAGCTCTCTATGCTTCCTCTCCATGGATGCAGATAGAGATCCTTGAGTTGTAAACACAAGGTTGTCCTTATTTAATTGAAGGATCAATTCTCCTCTGTCCACATCAATCACAGCTCTTGCTGTGGCTAGGAAAGGTCTTCCTAAGATGATGGATTCATCCTCTTCCTTTCCAGTATCCAGGACTATGAAATCAGCAGGGATGTAAAGGCCTTCAACCTTTACTAACACGTCCTCTACTTGTCCATAAGCCTGTTTTCTTGAATTGTCTGCCATCTCTAATGAGATTTTAGCAGCTTGCACCCCATAGATTCCCAGTTTCTCTATTATAGAGAGGGGCGTGAGGTTTATCCCTGAACCAAGATCACATAGAGCCTTAAAGATCATGGTGCCTATGGTACAAGGTATTATGAACTTTCCAGGATCCTGTCTCTTCTGAGGCAATGTCAGTTGATCCAGATCACTTAGTTCATTGATGAACAAGGGAGGTTCATCTTCCCAAGTTTCAATACCAAGTAATTTGGCATTCAGCTTCATGATTGCACCAAGAAACTTGGCAGTCTGCTCTTCAGTAACATCCTCATTCTCTTCAGAAGAGGAATACTCATCAGAGCTCATGAATTGCATAAGGAGGTTCAATGGAATCTCTATGGTCTCTGGATGAGCCTCAGAGTCCTTTGGTTCCTCAGAGGGAAGCTCCTTATTGATCACTGGACGTCCCAGGAGGTCTTCCTCCTTGGGATTCACGTCCTCTCCTTCCCTTACAGGTTCGGCCATGGTGCTTATGTCAATGGCCTTGCACTCTCCTTTTGGATTCTCTTCTGTATTGCTTGGGAGAGTACTAGGAGGGATTACATTGATCCTTTTACTCAGCTGGCCCACTTGTGCTTCCAAATTTCTAATGGAAGACCTTGTTTCATTCATGAAACTCACAGTAGCCTTAGATAGATCAGAGACTAAATTTGCTAAATTAGAAGTATTTTGTTCAGAGTTCTCTGTCTGTTGCTGAGTGGATGATGGAAAAGGCTTGCTATTCCTAAACCTGTTTCTTCCACCATTATTAAAGCCTTGTTGAGGCTTTTGATCCTTCCATGAGAAATTTGGATGATTTCTCCATGATGGATTATAGGTGTTTCCATAAGGTTCACCTAAGTAATTCACCTCTGCTATTGCAGGGTTTTCAGGATCATAAGCCTCTTCTGCATAAGAAGCCTCTTGAGTACTATTGGATGCAGCTTGCATTCCATTCAGACTCTGAGAAATCATATTGACTTGCTGAGTCAATATTTTATTCTGAGCTAATATGGCATTCAGAGTATCAATTTCAAGAACTTCCTTTTTCATAGGCGTCCCATTACTCACAGGATTCCTCTCAGAAGTGTACATGAACTGGTTATTAGCAACCATGTCAATGAGTTCTTGAGCTTCTGCATGCATTTTCTTTAGGTGAATGGATCCACCTGCAGAGGTATCCAATGACATCTTAGATAACTCAGACAGACCATCATAGAATAAATCCAGAATGGTCCATTCTGAAAGCATGTCAGAAGGACACTTTTTGGTCAGTCCTTTGTATCTCTCCCAAGCTTCATAGAGGGATTCACCTTTTTTTTGTCTGAAGGTCTAAACATCCACTCTAAGCTTGCTCAGCTTTTGAGGAGAAAAGAACTTGGCTAAGAAAGCCATGACCAGCTTATCCCAAGAGTTCAGGCTATCTATGGGTTGAGAGTCCAACCACACTCTAGCTCTGTCTCTTACAGCAAAGGGAAAAGCATGAGCCTGTAGACTTCAGGATCTACTCCATTAGTCTTAACAGTATCACATATCTGCAAGAATTCAGTTAAGAACTGAAAAGGATCTTCAGATGGAAGTCCATGAAACTTGCAGTTCTGCTGCATTAGAGAAACTAGCTGAGGTTTCAGCTCAAAGTTGTTTGCTCCAATGGCAGGAATGGAGATGCTTCTTCCATGTAAATTGGAATTAGGTGCAGTAAAGTCACCAAGCATTCTCCTTGCATTATTGTTGTTGGGTTCTGTTGCCATCTCCTTTACTTGTTCGAAATTTTCAATAAGGTTGTCTCTGGATTGTTGTAATTTAGCTTCTCTTAGTTTTCTCTTCAGAGTCCTTTCAGGTTCTGGATCAGCTTCAACAAGAATGCCTTTTTCTTTGTCCCTAATCATAAGAAAGAGAAGAGAAAAAGAAAAGAAGAGGAATCCTCTATGTCACAGTAAAGAGGTTCCTTATTGTTAGTAGAAGAAAAGAAGAGAAAAATCTAAACTCAGAAAGAGAGAGAGAGGGTTCGGATTTTTGGTGGGTGGGGGAGAGATGTTAGTAGATGTGAGATGAGGAGAAGTGTTAGTAGATGAATAAATAATTAGAAGGAGATGAGGGAGAAGAATTTTCGAAAATAATTTTTAAAAAGGGTTAGTAGTTTTTCGAAAATTCAAATAAAAAAAAATAAAATAATTAGTTTAATTAAGAAGAAATTTTGAAAAAGAGGGAGATATTTTTGAAAATTAGAGAGAGAGAGAGAGAGAGAGAGAGTTAGTTAGGTAGTTTTGAAAAAGATAAAAAACAAGCAAAAAGTTAGTTAGTTAGTTGAAACAAATTTGAAAATCAATTTTGATAAGATAAGAAGATAAGAAGTTAGAAGAGATATTTTTGAAAAGATATGATTGAAATTAGTTTTGAAAAAGATTTGATTTTTAAAAATCACAATTAATGACTTGATTCACAAGAAATCATAAGATATGATTAAAGTTTGAATCTTTCTTAACAAGCAAGTAACAAACTTGAAATTTTTGAATCAAAACATTAATTGTTTATGTTATTTTCGAAAATTTGATATAAAAATAAGAAAAAGATTTTTGAAAAACATTTTTATAATTTTCGAAAATAACTAAGAAAAATGAAAAAGAATTGATTTTTGAAAAAAATTTTGAAAAAGATGAGATTTTTAAATTGAAAATTTGATTTGACTCATAAAAACAACTAGATTTTAAAAATTTTTGAAAAAGTCAATCCAAATTTTTGAATTTGATGAGAGAAAAAGGGAAACATATTTTTTTTTTATTTTTGAATTTTGAATGATGAGAGAGAAAAACATGAAAATGATGCAATGCATGAGATTTTTAGATCAAAATAATGAATGCATGCAAGAATGCTATGAATGTCAAGATGAACACCAAGAACACTATGAAGATCATGATGAACATCAAGAACACATTTTTGAAAAATTTTTAATGCAAGGAAAACATGCAAGACACCAAACTTAGAATTCTTTAATGCTTAGACACTAAGAATTCAAGGATGCATATGAAAAACAAGAAAAGACACAAAACATGCAAATGCAAAGATCAAACAAGAAGACTTACCAAGAACAACTTGAAGATCATGAAGAACACTATGAATGCATGAGAATTTTCGAAAAATGCAAGATGCACATGCAATTGACACCAAACTTATAACATGACTCAAGACTCAAACAAGAAACACAAAAAATATTTTTGATTTTTATGATTTTATGATTTTTTTTTCAAAAATTATTTGAAAAACAGAAATAAGGATTCTAAAATTTTTAATATGAATTCCAGGAATCTTATGCTCTTTAGTCTAAAGCTCCAATCAAAGGGTCAGGCATGGCTTAATAGCCAGCCAAGCTTTAGAATGGATTTACATCCATTGAGGTGATTAGTTAAAGACCAATCCCAAAGGAGTTTGGGTATGGCTTTTCAGCCAGATAGGATTCAACATGTTACCATGAAACTCTAGAATTCATTCTTAAAAGTTTTGAAGCCATAGAATAATTTATTTTTCAAAACATTATTTTTATTATTTTTTTTTCGAAAACAAAAGAAAAATTTTTGAAAAATTTTTTGAAAAAATTTTTGAAAATAAAACAAAAAGAAAATTACCTGATCTGAGCAACAAGATGAACCGTCAGTTGTCCAAACTCGAACAATCCCCGGCAACGGCGCCAAAAACTTGGTGCGCAGAAATTGTGACTACACTTTGATTATGTAAAATTCATCGCTCTTTCTTTCCCTAGTAATGGCGCCAAAAACATGATGCCAATACCATGGTTCACAACTTCGCACAACTAACCAGCAAGTGCACTGGATCGTCCAAGTAATACCTTACGTGAGTAAGGGTCGAATCCTACGGAGATTGTTGGTATGAAGCAAGCTATGGTCACCTTGTAAATCTCAGTCAGGCGGATATAAAATAGTAATGGGGTTTTCGAAAATAATTAATAAAATAGTGATAGAAATACTTATGTAAATCATTGGTGAGAATTTCAGATAAGCGAATAGAGATGCTTTCGTTCCTCTGAACCTCTGCTTTCCTGCTATCTTCATCCAATCAGTCTTACTCCTTTCCATGGCTGGCTTTATATAATGCATCACCATTGTCAATGGCTACTTTCGGTCTTCTCTCGGGAAAATGATCCAAATTCCCTGTCACGGCACGGCTAATCGTCTGGAGGCATCACCCTTGTCAATGGTTACATCCTATCCTCTCAATGAACATGGTCAACGCACCCTGTCACGGCACGGCTATTCATCTGTCGGTTCTCGATCATGCTGGAATAGGATTTACTATCCTTTTGCGTCTGTCACTATGCCCAACAATCGCGAGTTTGAAGCTCGTCATAGTCATTCAATCATTGAATCCTACTCGGAATACCACAGACAAGGTTTAGACTTTCCGGATTCTCTTAAATGCCGCCATCAATCTAGCTTATACCACGAAGATTCTGGTTAAGAGATATAAGAGACACTCATTCAATCGAAAGTAGAACGGAAGTGGTTGTCAGGCACGCGTTCATGGGGAATGATGATGATTGTCACGTTCATCACATTCAGGTTGAAGTGCGAATGAATATCTTAGAAGCGAAATAAGATGAATTGAATAGAAAACAGTAGTACTTTGCATTAATCTTTGAGGAACAGCAGAGCTCCACACCTTAATCTATGGAGTGTAGAAACTCTACCGTTAAAAATACATAAGTGAAAGGTCCAGGCATGGCCGAATGGCCAACCCCTCTGATCTAAGAACCAGGCATCCAAAGATGTCTAATACAATAGTAAAAGGTCTTATTTATAATAAACTAGCTACTAGGGTTTACAGAAGTAAGTAATTGATGCATAAATCCACTTCCGGGGCCCACTTGGTGTGTGCTTGGGCTGAGCTTGAGTGTTACACATGTAGAGGTCATTCCTGGAGTTGAACGCTAGTTTTGGTGCCAGTTTGGGCGTTGAACTCCACTTTGCATCTTGTTTTTGGCGTTGGACGCCAGAATTGGGCAGAGAGCTGGCGTTGAACGCCAGTTTGCGTCATCTAAACTTGGGCAAAGTATGGACTATTATACATTTCTAGAAAGCCCTGGATGTCTACTTTCCAACGCAATTGAAAGCGCGCCATTTCGAGTTCTGTAGCTCCAGAAAATCCACTTTGAGTGCAGGGAGGTCAGAATCCAACAACATCAGCAGTCCTTCTTCAACCTCTGAATCTGATTTTTGCTCAAGTCCCTCAATTTCAGTCAGAAAATACCTGAAATCACAGAAAAACACACAAACTCATAGTAAAGTCCAGAAATGTGAATTTAACATAAAAACTAATGAAAACATCCCTAAAAGTAACTAGATCCTACCAAAAACATACTAAAAATAATGCCAAAAAGCGTATAAATTATCCGCTCATCACACACGTTTGCAATTCCCCGGCAACGGTGCCATTTTGACGTTGGGATTTTTGCCAGTAAAGAATATCATAAAAACAGTCGCGTTGTAGATATAGTCTCTAAACCGACAAAAATCCCTTCGTACAAACGTTTTGGTTGTCACAAGTAACAAACCCCTTTATAATTGATAACCGACTATTTAAACCTCGGGTCGTCTTCTCAAGGAATTGCAGGGAGGTGTTCTTATTATTGGTTATGAGTCTTGTAAACTAGGGTTTTGAAAGTGAGGAGGTAGTATGTTAAATGATAAGAAAAATAAAATAAATAGATAAAATAAACTCTTGGCAAGGTATTAGAACTGGAAGTCCTATCCTTATCAATTGTGATGAAAATTAGATTTTAATCTCACTTTGTCAACCTCTAACTATGAAGGTAAATCAAGTGGATTAATAGGTTAATCCTCAGGTCCTAGTCAACTCCTTATGGAAAGACTAGAGTTATTGGAGCAACTCCCAATTTCAACCACTATTTTAATTGATAACTCAAGTACTACCAACCACTTGACCAAAGCCAAAAGGGAGAAAAATATCTAAATTAAATTAAAAGCATCAATATAAGCAAAGCAATCTTAAATCTGAAAATACCTCGAATTGCATTAACAAAAGAAATTAAATCTGGCATAGATGTTCATAAATTAAATTGAGAAAATAAATAAAAATAAAGAAACTGAGATTGAGAGTCACTCCTAAAACTAAGAGAAATCCTAAATCCTAATCCTAAGAGAGAGGAGAGAACCACTCTCTCTAAAAACTACATCTACTCCTAAAATTGTGAATTATTAGAGCCTCCTTTATGAATGGATGCATTCCCCTACTTTATACCCTCTAATCTGTGTTTTCTGCGCCGCAAACTGGGTCAAAAACAATCCAGAATTCGCTGGTTTCGAATTCAAAACACGCTGATTTCTGTCACTGCGACGCGGCCGCATGCATCACGCGGTCGCGTCGCCTAGCGTCAGGGGAACTGTAACATATTATATATCAAATCAAAGCCCCGGACGTTAGCTTTCCAACACAACTAGAACCGCGTTGTTTGGACCTCTGTAGCTCAAGTTATAGTCGTTTGAGTGTAGAGAGGTCAAGCTGGACAGCTTAGCAACTTCTTCAACTTCATGTATTCCTTCCACTTTTGCATGCTTTCTTTCTATCCTCCCTGCCTTATAATATCTGAAAACACTTAACACACCTATCAAGGTATCTAATAGTAATAAGAGAGGATTAATAATAAGCAAATATAAGATCAAAGAAGCATGTTTTCAATCAAAGCACATAATTAGGAAGGCAAATGTAAAACCATGCAAATAGTGTGAATAAGTGGGTAAAGAGTTGATAAAATCCACTCAATTGAGCACAAGATAAACCATGAAATAGTAGTTTATCAATGACTCTTCTCAATATCCAAAGCAAAAGCATAAAGCTAAAAATATGTGAATGTAATATAAAACTTAGAGGAGAAGTAATTTCTCTCTAAGATTCAAAACTAAAACTAAAACTACGCTAATGAGAATCTCCCTTGAGTCTCTGCTCGTTCCCTGGCTCTAGTCTGTGTTTCTGGGCCAGAAACTGGGTCCAAACTCGGCCCAAAATCGCCCTCAGCGTTTTCTGTGATTTCTGCAGATCACGCATGTGACGCATACGCGTCAAGCACGCGCACGCGTCACTGGCCATCTTCGCGTGTCACGCGTACGCATCAAGCACGCACACGCGTTGTCTAGCAGAACTTCAATCCACGCGTACACGTCAGGTACGCGCATGCGTCACTGTGAAAATCTCCAAATTACACGTATGCGTGAGCTATGCGTGCGCATTGATGCTCGCTGGTTGTCTCCTTTATTTCTTGTGCTCCTTCCATTTCTGCAAGCTTCCTCTCTATCCCCTAAGCCATTCTTGCCCAATAAAGCCCGAGAACACTAAACACACAGATCATGACATCGAATGGTATAAAGGGGAATTAAAATACACAAATTAAAGGCTTAGGAAGCAAGTTTTCAACCATAAAACAAAACTAGGAAGGAATTGTAAAACCATGTAATTCGTATGAATAAGCGTGAAAAGACTTGATGAAATCACTCAATTGAGTACAAGATAAACCATAAAATAGTGGTTTATCAGTACTCATCCTTGAATCTCTAAGGATCTTTGCTCCTCAAATGGTTGATAGAAATTCCAACCATCTTCACCAGGCTTGGGTGAAGTTCAACCCAAGATATGAGGTCCCAAAGTTGCTCTTCGAAGTACGATCCGGGATCCCATATCTTATCTTCGCACCCGTCTTCAAGTTAATTATTATGATTCTTCCATCCGGGTGGTTGATACATAGAATTCCCTTTAGTGTACCAAATCATCCTTCTAGACCCATACAAAGTAGTGTTCATCCAATCATGGGCCCTATGCTCTGAAAGTTCGACCTTAATGAGCCTAATATCACACTTCCAACTACTACACAACGCCCCCTTACTATTAACTCCGCAAAGAGCTCTAAGTTGCCCATCCGTTTCAATCAACCCATATTCAAGTGAGAAGGTGAAGCTTAAGGGTAGAAATTTTACCCACTTGAATGTTGTGTTGGAGGGTGACTTGGGGAAGGAGACCTTCCCACACTTAGACAATGTGAGGTCTACTCCCGTAGCCTCTTCCTTAGTAATTTCCAACACTTGACAACTTCTTTCAATTTCTTCTTGCTAGTCAACTTCTTCAACAAGGATACCAATATCACTTGGTTTGGAGTTGTCTTCAATAACTTCAATTTCACATCTAATGGGGGAGGATTCAATTTTGGATAAAAAGTCATTGATGATTGAATCTATCTCTTGATCAACCTCTTCATATTCTTCAATTTGGATATGTTCCGGAGGTTGTTGAGATTCTCGTGGCGGTTCTGCATCTCCGAAATTTTCAACCACGCCTTCCTTTTCTTCAATAATCGTAGGTTCCTCCAATTGTTCCAGCACAAAACACAACTCCTCCTTCTCCACCGGATTTTCCAATCTCTTCTTCATGCTTTGCTCTTCTTTTGGTCTTTCACACGTGGTCACGAAAGCACCTTCAGTATTCAAACATTGGTAGGCCAAAGTGTGCACTACCTTGGTCAAGTTAGTCACAAACTCTAGTGTGTTCCGTTGCATATTCGCTTGTCCTTGGAGTAGCAAAGTGAGAGATTCATCTATTGGAACTTTGGGTGGATAAGAGGGTTCATCATTTTGGAGAAAAGGTTCATAGTAGGAAGGTGGTTCTTCTTGAGAATGGTATGGAGATAGTGTGTATTCAGGTGGTTCTTGGTAGTAATCATGATAGGGTTGTGGTGGTTCTAAAGATTCATGCTCATAATGGTCACAAGGATATGGTATGGGTAATTGGTCATATGTGGATATGGATCATAGGAAGGTACTTGGTATGGAAAGGCTTGTGAGTATGGTTGAGGTTCATGTTGAGGATAAGAGTCATAGGCATATGATGATGGTAATTGATTGTCACGAAAAGATTCACCATAGCCATTGAATTGACATGCATTAGGATGATGATTGTACCTATGAGTATCCGGAGGTTGTTGCCAATATGAGTGATCAATTCCTTGAGACTCCTCCCATCTTTGTTAGTTCCATCCTTGATACATGTGGTCATTGAAGTTCACGTTTCCTACAACACAATTAGAACCAAACTCATAACCAAAAGAGTGAGAATTCATAGTGGAAGCAAAAACAAACAAACTAAGTTCTAAACTAACAACGACGAACAAACAAGTAAAAGACAAACATATTCACAATATTCACATATGTACAATAATCAATAACATAACACCATTGCAAATCTCCGGCAACGGCGCCATTTTGATGAGTTAATTTTTGACGGTTTAGAATTCTCAAATGAAATCTCGTTGCAATATAGTTTCTAAACCAACACTAATCCTTTCATACAAAAATTTGTTTGTCACAAGTACAAACCCCTAATTATTCTAATAACCGAAGTATTAAACCTCAGGTCGTCTCTCAAAGGAATTGTAGGGTAGTGTTCTTGTTATTGGTTATGGACAAGTATATTTTGGGATTTTGGATGAGAAACAAGAAAAGTAAATGATAAAGGGAATCAAATGATAAAAAGGTCTTGACAAGGTTTGGTGGTCAAGGATCTCTATCCTTATCACTAACCACAATATGATAATTGTAAGGATCAATCCCACTAAGTCATCCTCTAACAAGCAAAGGAAAGTCAAGTGAGCTATATCAATCTAAGTCCATAAGTCCTAGCTATTCACTAATTGAGTTAGTGAGAGCTAGAGTCAATGGCTACCAACTATCAATCACTTGGACATTAGCAACTCAAGAATTCCTAAGTTACCTTCCCAAGCCAAGAGTGTAAAATCCTACTCTAACATCCTCTCAAGCATTTTGACAAACACTTGGAAGGTATAAAAGAAAAGCATAGCAAATCGACAACAAGAATGAAATCTAACAACAATTATTGCAAAGAATTAACAACAACAATAAAAAAGAACATTATTGACATGAATTACCTCAAATTGAATTGAAAGAAAATAAAAGGAACAAGAGTAGATCAACAACAAAGTATAGAAACAACATAGAGGAAATTACAACGAAAGAATAGAAGAACAAGATGTAACAACAAAGAATTGAATGGTAGAAGTAGATGAGAGCCTGAATTAAAACTTAGATCCAAGCTTATTATCCTAAACCTAATCCTAATCCTAGAGAGAAGTGAGAGCTTCTCTCTCTAAAACTAACTAAAACTAATCCTAATGATTCCTAATGTGAATGATGTAAATGATTGATGCATTCCCCTTCAATCCTTGGTCCTTTTAAGTGTTTTGGCGCCAAAGTTGGTTTAGATTAGGCCCCAGAGCTTCTCAGAATTTGCTGGGCACATTTTCACTAAAAAAAATCACGTGCCAGCATCGACGCGTATGCATACATCACGCGTGTGCGTCCCTGAAGTTTTCGTGATCCACGCGTGCGTGTACACTGCGCGTGCGCGTGGGTTGTGCTTCTCAAATCTTTGGCTTTTCCATGTGTTCTCCACTTTGCATGCTTTCCTCTTCACTCCTTTGATCCATTCCTAGCTTTTTGAACCTGAAATCACTAGCAAACACATAAAGGCATCTAGTGGAATCAAAGGTGAATCAAAATTAGCCAATTTAAGGTCTAAAATGTATGTTTTCATATTTAAGCACAAATTAAAGGAGAATCACAAAACTATGCTATTTCGTTAAGTACATGTGAGAAGAGGTTGACAAAATGCTCTAAATTTAACATATGATAAACCCTAAAAACGGGGTTTATCAGAACCCTTAATGGAAAATGGGCTGGGAAAAGAAGCAGAGTATATCCAACTGAATGGTCAACGTATAGAGTAAGAATCTTTCTCTTCTATAGTCCTATATTTAATGTATTTTATTTTGTATACTATTAATCGTATTATACTCAATTCTAACATAGCTATGATTGTGGAATATACGTCATGAAATGGCTCAAAACAATCGACCCACGAAAGATCAAGAGCGGAAAGAGATATAAATATAGAGCTTGGACACAAGTCTGTTCTTGGGCCGACCTCTTGTTTTGACACGTGGTGGGTTTTGAAGGTCATTCACATTGCTTAATGTTGCTTCTTCGTGTGTTAACAAACTTTTTTCTTTGCTTCTCTGTTGATATTCTTCCATCTCTGCCATGACCTTGTCAAATGCTCGGTGTAGAATTCCGGTCAACTCTTCAGACTCGGATGCAAATTCACATATATTGTGTGACCGAAACACCAATTAATCAAATCTCTTACTTCTCGGCTCCAATAGATGTTCATCTTGGCTACTCTTGATGTGTGTATGCCTCCTCTTTATATTGTTGCTCCAGCGTTCCAATATGTATTTCAGTGCCACGTTATCCACTCGCTCAAAGCTTAGGACGCTTAGCGAATGGTGGCATAATATGCCCCTAGACTCAAACAGCAAGCAATGGCACTTCACATCTTGTGATACTGCGTCGTAGGTGACGACAAACTTGTTGAGTGTGGAGTTGGAAACCTGCTCTATGACTTGAGCTTGTGATACAGTTCACTTTACCTCTGAATTGAGCTTGAACTTCCCTAAACTTTTCATGGGTATCACGGTGCCGATATTGCTGATTTTGTTGCGCACGGTATCACGGTGTAAAAATCTGCAGCATCAAATTCTCTCTCTGATTTCTCGGCAATTGTCGTATTGCTTCACATATTGTCTCAAGGAGCTATTCGTGTGATGAACTTGTTGAAAAATGAATGCATGCTCTCGCTCTTTTGTGTGTTTCTCATTCCAGCCCAGAAGTGGTGATCCAAGTAAACTGGAATCTATATATGCCGATCCTTGTACAGCTCTGCAAAACAAACCGAACTCATAAGGTGTGGTGAACCGAAAACAGCGCATGCTTTGGGAAAAAAGATATGAGCATGAAAATAATTCAAATTGAAACCTCAAGTACCTGATGCACGGAAACTTGTCTCTCAACAATTTTCCCTCGGCAAGTATACCGAATTGTCGTCAAGTAAACACCCACAATAGAGTGAGGTCGAATCCCACAGGGATTGATTGGTCAAGCAACTTTAATCAAAGGAATGTTCTAGTTGAGCTAAGCAGGAATTGAGTTGAGATTTGTAGAAAAGTAAATGGCAGGAAAGTAAATAACAGAAAATGTAATTGCTGGAAGTAAATGATGGAATGTAAATGACAGAAAATAAATTGTAGAATCTTAAATGGGGATTTGGGGAAATGAACATAAAGGTAAATGACAGAAGGTAAAGAGAATGGGTAAGATCAGAAATAGGCGATTCATTGGGCTCAGGAGATGTTGTATTCTCCGGATCAAGTTCATTCTCATCTATTCCTCAATCAATGCATTCATTGATCTCCTTGGCAATCATAAGTGATTGGATTCCAATTTCTTGGCAACCCAATCTCTCAAATCTTGATCAATAGCCAATTCCTTGGTCTAATTGCAAATGAGAAGAGATGAAGTATGGTCACTGATTATACCACATGTATTCCCAAATCAAAGTGTTGGTAGGATTATATGTCACGATATCCATCCAAACCCCAATTTGGTCCATCATGAGAAAGCATTTCTAGCATGATCTCCTCATCCCTTTTCCAAGGCTCAGAGGAGATCCAATTATGGAGAGTTTCTTTTCCAAGACAACTAATCAGAGGAGATCCCATTTCTAGCATGATCTCTTCATTCCTCTTCCAAGGTTCCAAAGAGATCCAAGTATAAATAGCTTCTTTTCAAAGACAACTACCCAATTGGATGAAGATTGAAAGCTTTCTAAAATCAAGAGAAAAGAAAGAAGAAGAATAATGAAAACTATTATTGATCTATCAAATTACAACAGAGCTCCCTAACTCAATGAAAGGGGTTTAGTTGTTCATAGCTCTGGGAATGAAAAGCAAAGATGGAAAACACATTCTAAAAGTAAAACTAGAAGTTGCAGAGAAAGTAAAATTATACAGAAAGTAGTTCTCCCAATGGCCAAAAGCTCTCTATTCTAGTTCAAAACTACTCCTATATATACTACTCTTCTGATCTTCTAGTTGGATCTTCAAATCTTGGATATGGGTCTTTGGATCTTTGAGTTGAAGCAGTTGTAGTCTTCATTGGGCTCAGCTTTGCTTGCAGAGAAAGTGTGAGTTAGGAATGGACGTTAGTTAGGACATTAGTAGTGTTAAGTTAAGTGAAAATGTGGGTTCGAGAACGTTAGTGACAATCACCTTTTTCACTAACGTTCCTAACCCAAGATGGTCCACGTTAACTTCAACGTTAGTGGCACTAATGTGACCACTAACATTGCCTCTTCGTCCTTCGCAAACGTTATTGGCATTCACCTTTTCCAATAACGTTTGCTTGTTTTCCTTCCTCCCTACGTTAGAGTCCACGTTAGTGTAGCTAACGTGACCCTTAACGTGGGCATGCCTCAGCTTCGAGAGCGTTAGTGACACTTACCTTTGTCACTAACGCTCCAAACGTCCCTTCTCACGTTAGTGCCTGATAAACCACTATTTTATGGTTTGTATTGTGTTTAATTGTGTGGTTTTATCATGATCTTTATCCACTTATTCATTAAATAAGCAAGCATTTATAATTCTTTCCTGAAGTTATTGCATGATTGAAAACTTGCTTCCTAGAGACTTTTAATTATGTATTTTATTTCTCTTTTATTCCATTCGATGCCGTGATCTGTGTGTTAAGTGTTTCAGGCTTTATAGGGCATGAATGAGTTAGAGATTGGAAAGGAAGCTTGCAAAAATGGAAGAAACACAAGAAATTGAGGAGATGACCAACGCGAAGCGACGCGGCCGCATGGATCACGCGACCACGCAAAAGAAAGGAAATCGCAGTGACGCGGCCACAGGGATGACGCGACCGCGCGGCATGGAATAGCACGAGTGACGCGGCCGCACGGATGACGCGACCGCGTGGCAAAGCAGAAAGCCGAATAATGTGGCCGCATGGATGACGCGACCGCGTGACATGCGCGATCTGCATAATCTGCAGAATCGCTGGGGCGATTTTGGGCCTTATTTTGACCCAGTTTTCGGCCCAGAAAAGCATACTAGAGCAAGAGAACATGCAGAAACCAACAACAACATTCATTCCGCATAGTTTTAAGTTTTTAGATCTAGTTTTCCTCTCCTCTAGGTTTTCTCTCTACACATTGATAGTTTTTAGGAGTTGTTATTTTCATTGTTTTCGCATTGGGATATTGAGAAGAGTTATTGCCTCATCAAGACTTCGACATTCTAGTTCGTTTTCTTTACTTGTCTCTTACTCTTCCATGTTCCTTAATTTACTTAATTTTACTATTGGATTATTTTAGCATTTATTAATATAAGAACTACTTTTATTTTCAATTAATCTTTTAATCATTGTTTATCATGTCTTTCTTTAATTCCCTTTCTTATGTTATGAATTTTACATTTACAATGAGCGAGTAGTTCCCTAACTTGATGGGGAGTTGATTGAAAGGAACCCTTGAGTTGGAATGCTCAAGAGAAAGATTGTAATTGGGTTTATTGTTGGATTGCTCTCTAGTCACTAACACCAATCCTCCCAAGAGCAGATTGGAACTTGTGGATAGAAACAGCATTCCAACTTGTTTGAGTTTCCCTTACTTAGTAAGGGACAACTAAACATAATAACCCTCAATTTTCAATTAACCTTGAGAGTACTCCAACAAGAGTAGGGCTTCCAGTTAATCAACTCCCAGTCAAGGCTTTTATTTAAATTTATATAAATTCTCTAATTTAATTTTCTGCCATTCAACTCAAACCTTTTTGAAAACATCTGATTAATAAAATAGCACACTTTTCTGCAACTCGTTGGGAGACGACCTGGGATTCATACTCCCAGTATTTTAATTTTAATTTCTGTGACACCCTTCTAAATTGATAAGCGGATGACGTTAGGATTTTTGCCAGTAAAGAATTTCATAAAAACAGTCGCGTTGTAGATATAGTCTCTAAACCAAGAAAAATCCCTTCACACAAACATTTTGGTTGTCACAAGTAACAAACCCCTTTTAAATTGATAACCGAGTATTCAAACCTCGGGTCGTCTTCTCGAGGAATTGCAGGGAAGTATGTTCTTATTATTGATTATGAAGATTGTAAATTGGGGGTTTTGGAAGTAAGGAGGGAATATGTTATATGACAAGTAAAATAAAATAATAATAATAAAATCTCTTGGCAAGGTATAAGAAATTGGAAGTCCAGACTTAGTTATCCTTATCAACAGTAATGAAAGTTGAATGTTAATTCCACTTAGTTGACCTTTACTAAAGCAAAGGAAAGTCAAGGGACAAATTGGTTTGATCTTCGAATCCTATTTATTTCCTAAGAAAAGATTGGGATTATTGAAGTTCAACTCAATTGGCAAGATAACAATTATCAATTATGCTGTTGAATTGGATAACTCCTGAGTTACTGATTTCTTGACCAAAACCAAAAGAGGAAAAGGTCTACTTGAATGAAAATAATTTGGATTAAGATAAACAAAGAGCATTAATAAATTAAAGAGAGCAATTATAAGTCTGAAATACCTCAAATAACATTAATAAGGGAAATTATTATCTAACATGAAGGTTTCATAAACTAAATTGGAAAAATAAATAAAAATAAAAAACCTGAGATTGAGAGTCACTCCTAAAACTAAGAGAAGTCCTAAATCCTAATCCTAAGAGAGAGGAGAGAACCTCTCTCTCTAAAAACTACATCTACTCCTAAAATTGTAAAATATGAAAGCTTCCCTTTGAATGAGTGCATTTTCCCACTTTATAGCCTGTAATCTGTGTTTTCTGGGCCGAGAACTGGGTCAAAAACAGCCCAGAAATTGCTGGAGAAGAATTCAAACACGCTGATTTCTGTCACTGCGATGCAGCCGTGTGGAGCACGCGGTAACGTTGCCTAGCGTCAGGGCAACCATAGCGTATTATATATCAAATCGAAGCCCCGGACATTAGCTTTCTAACGCAACTGGAACCGTGTCGTTTGGACCTTTGTAGCTAAAGTTATAGCCGTTTGAGTGCGAAGAGGTCAGGCCGGACAGCTTAGCAATTTCTCCAACTTCTTGTATTCCTTCCACTTTTCCATGCTTCCTTTCCATCCTCTGAGCCATTCCTGCCCTGTGATCTCTGAAATCACTTAAAACACATATCAAGGCATCTAATGGTAATTAGAGATGATTAAACATAGGGAACTTAAGGCCAAAGAAGCATGTTTTCAATCAAAGCACATAATTAGGAAGGTAATTGTAAAACCATGCAAATAGTATGAATAAGTGGGTAAAAAGTTGATAAAATCCACTCAATTAAGCACAAGATAAACCATAAAATAGTGGTTTATCAACCTCCCCACACATAAACAATAGCATGTCCTCATGCTAAGCTCAAGAGAAGCTATAAGGGAATGAAGTGGAAAGTAAGAATGTATGAAATGCAACCTATCTATATAAATGCAACTACATGCAAAATGTTTCTACCTACTTAGTTAAAAGTAAACAAATCCTTCAAGAAGAAGTATGAACTAGATTTCACTAATTCAAATCATGAAAATGAAGTACAAATAAACTTGCAAGAAGACAATAGCTCATGAAAGCAGAGAACAAGGAATTGAGCGTCGAACCCTCACTGGTAGTGTATATACTCTAATCACTCAAGTGTTTAAGATTCCATTCTCTCAATTCTCTACTAACCTTGCTTTCTAAGGCTTGCTCTTCATCTAACAATCAACAAAAATTTAATGCACAAATACACAAATCAAGAGGTCTTTTAAGGGTTGTAATGGGGTTAGGGTCAAGTAGGATTGTATTTGGTCAAGTGGACTAAAATCTGAATCCTTAATTAACTTAAACTTTCCACCTAACTTTAGACAATCCATGTAATCATAATACAATATCTAACCATCTATTAACCATGTTTTCCACATATTCATGCATTCTAATTTCAAGTACAGTACATATGCATTGTTTTCAACATTTACTTTGGGGCATTTTGTCCCCTTTTTCTTATTTGCTCTTTTTTCTTTTTTTTTATACATATTTTTTTCTTTTATTTTTCTCAATACATATGATTAAATTATTGGATGCATGAATCATGTCCTAAACATTTTTTTCACATTTTCAGAAAATTCTAACATACTCAATTCTCAAACCAAATGTTTCCAAATTCACTTCCCCACACTTAATTTATGAGCACTCTCACTAGTCTAAGCTAACTAAGGATTCAAATTAAGGACATTATTGTTTTCCGCTTAGAGTTAATGATGTGCTAAAGTAAGGAACAAAGGGGTATAATAGACTCAACATTGGTTTGCAAAGAATAATGAAAAGGTAAGGCCATATGGGTATGTACGCTCAGTGAAACAAAGGCCTCAATCATGTAAGTGTATGCATACATCAAACCATGGAAATATAGAATCAAGCAAGATAAAGATCACAATTTTAGAGAGAAAAACACACATCAAAAATAAATTATTGGTTGATAAAATGCAACCAATCAATTAGGCTAAAAAATCTCACGGGTTTCGTGTGTTCGAGCTCTAGACCATGTTCTAGTATAATATTTCTTCAAACAAGTGTAACATTAAATTTTTATTCAAATTAGTGAAATGCTCTAAAAGATTTCTTGAAAAAGAAAATATTACTTCAACCAAGTGGTAAAATATGCACAAAATCAAATAAATATGCAATCAAACATGCAAATGTGATAATGAACTAACAAACAAAGTAAAATATTGGTGTTGAATTAGTAATTAACTAACCCATGGAGATCGGTATCGACTTCCCCACACTTAAAGATTGCACCGTCCTCGGTGCATGCTGAGATTTGCAGGTGGACGGGTTGCTTCAACTGGGGCTCTTTTTGTTCCTTTCCTTGTCGGTGATTTGGGAGTAGCTTTCTCTTTACCCTTCTTGGTGGCCATCCTGAAAAGGGAAAAAGAAAGTGACTTTTAAAGCTAAGGGTTAGAGCAAGGAAGAGGGCGGGAAAGGTGGTAATCAATGCACAATAAAGAAGAATGACGTTAACACACGCTCATGAGTACATGTGAAAAGTCATCAATAGAAAATAGCTAGTGCATATGATGACAAGTGAATACAAGGTGTTTATTGGCATGCTGGCAAAGGCATGAGTAGCATAGATCAAGCATTCAATGTCCAAGTTAGATTACCAAGTCTTTCAAACTAACAACATGTTTGTAATAACAATTATATTTAATTAATAAAATATAAAAAAAGGGTTTTGTGAAAAACAAGCATTTATAGTAGTAGATTAAAAGAAATCTTAAAAATAGTGCACAATGCCATACGGACGTTTTCACAAACACATAGCATGCATGGTAAATAAGCTATTTGAAAGTATTAAATTGAACATGCAAGCAATCCTTTAAAAAATAATATATAATTGTCAAATAATTCCTCTAATAATCCACAAGTAAAATATAGAAATAATGACCCAAATAAATTTCTAACACCAATGAAAATAATGCAATGAATGAAAGTATGCAAATAAATTAAGTAAAAATAAAATGAAAGATAAGAAGAATGAGAAGGAAAAGGAAGGAAGAAGAAGTAAGAAAGAAAGGAGATAGAAGAAATTAGGATTAGAAAAGAAAAGATAGGATAATTGGCGCTGATCTGGATAGGTTGTGTGACGCTGGCGACGCGGTCACGTAAATGACGCGGTCGCGTGGTGCGCAATAAGGTTGGGTGATGCGGACGCGTAGGGCACGCGATCGCGTGACTCGATTTGTGCTAGTGGCGCGAGTCCATCCTCGCGGTCGCACAACTCTCTGTTCAAAACTTAGTATTGCCAAAATCCAGGGTGACGCGGTCGCGTGGTCGACGCGATCGCGCGGGTGGCCTTATTTCCAATATGACGCGGACGCGTGAGTGACGTGTTCGCGTGGCAGGGCTTGTGCTGCTAGCACGGGTCCAGCCCAATTCCAGCTCAACTTTCGGCCATACACCCTTATTACGTCGATTTACAGGGCCACGCGGTCGCGTTGGTGACGCGGACGCGTGGGGAAGCTATTTTGCAAATGACGCGGCCGCATCAGCGACGCGGTCGCGTGGGACGATTTGTACCATTGGCACGCCTCCAGCCCTGCTCCTGCGTAACTCTCTGTTCAATTTCTTTTCCTTCTAACGCACTGGTGACGCGGACGCGTCAGCGACGCTGCCGCGTCACGTGCGTGCTTTTTTTTTTTAAATCTGAAAAAAATGCATAATGCAGTGTTAATATGAATGTGATGCAAAACTCCAGGTTCAATATAAAATAAAATAAAACTCGAAAACAAATAAAACTAAATAAGAATGAAAAAGGAACGATCATACCTTGGTGGGTTGTCTCCCACCTAGCACTTTTAGTTAAAGTCCTTAAGTTGGACATTTGGTGAGCTTCCTGTTATAGTGGCTTATGCTTGTATTCATCCAGAAATCTACACCAATGTTTGAAATTCCAGTAGCCTCCGGGATCCCAAACTAGGCATGTAAAGCCCTTAAGAAGCTTCAAACAGATTCTTAGGCTCCCGGGGTGACAAATATCAGAGCAGATTCCAAGATTCCAAATCTTGCTTTTACACCCATTTTTGTTGGGATTTGTATCTTTCCAGCCAGGTGATAAGTAATTTGAATTCTCACTGCAGCTACCAAACAGCTTCCTAGACCCATTCAATTGAGCTCTACACCAACCCTTGCGTTTAAACTTAAAGCTTCCAACCATGATGAACCTTGCAGGACAATGCTTACCACTGGCCATCTTCCTCTTCCTCTTAATGTTACAAAGAGCTCTAAGTTGACCATCCGTCTCCAGTAGCCCATATTCAAGTGGAATTAGAAAGCTAAGGGATATGAATTTTACCCACTTGAATGTTGTGAAGGATGATGGCAACTTAGGGGGGTATTTTTAATGAAATTGCAAGTTCCACTCCCTTGTGCTCTTTGACAACTTCCACCTCTTTGCAAGCTTCTTTAATTTCAACCTCTTCCTCTTGGTAGCTTTCTTCCAATTCAATCTCTTCTTCATTACTTAGCAAGGGCATGGGAGGCTATGCTTCTTCTTCTTTAATCTCCATCTCTTGATCGACCTCTTCCAAGTTCTTAATCATGATATACCTTGGAGGTTGTACACCCTCCTCAACATCAATTTCAATCGCCTTGGAAAGAGGTTCTATAACCTGACTTTTCCATGGAGGTTCAGCATCTCCTAAGTCTGCAACCACTTCTTCTTCTTCGATAATTACAGCTTCCTCCACTTGTTCCAGTACAAAGTCATGCTCTATACTGTCCACTGGAGTTTCTAATATCTCCTTCATGCTACGTTCTTCATTAGATTGCCCACATGAAGCCATGGGAGCACTTTGAGTGTCCGAGCGTCGGGAACCTAATTGACTTATCGCTTGATTTAGTTGATATAGAGTTGCATGAAATCGATCCGCTGCTTTCTTGAGATGATCCCTTGATTCTTCCTTCACTAATTCTTCAACCACTCCTTCGACTTTAAGGGTTTTTACTACCTTCACCTTTAGGGCCTCCTCTAGCTCCTTATGAAGTATGGATTTGCGAAGATGATCCCTTCTCTCTTGTTCCATGTCAATAGCATCATTGGGATCATGTTGCTCCTGGATTGATGGATGTGGGTGCTCTTCCATGGATGGTGGTGATGGGATGGAGAGATCATTCTGTGGTTGAAAAGGAAGTGCACTAGAGCTTGAGGATTGATTGTTGAACATATTTGGTGGTCTGATTTGGGCGACGAGAGCTTGTATAGTAGAGCTTAGATCGGCAAGTGCTTTCTCCATGGAGGTTTGGGGTGGATAGGAGGGTTCATTTGGCTCATAAGGTGGTTGGTATAGTGGATATAGGTTAGGGTCATATGGTGGTGTTTGGTGGTAAAGGGCTTGTGAGTATGGTGGTCCAAAGTCATATTGAGGAAAGGGTTCATAGGCATATGCTGGTGGTTGTTGATAGTCCGTTGGAGGTGGTTGTTGCCATGAGGGTTGATCAAATCCTTGTGGCTCCTCCCATCTTTGATTGTTCCAACCTTGATGCCTGTTCTCATTGTAATTTCTTCTTCCTGCAACATAATTGTAACCAGACTCATAGCCAAAGTGGTGAGAATTCATAGTATCAAATAAAAATTAAAAATGAAAATATAAACAATTTTAAATTAAAAGGTTATTTAAATTTTGAATTTGAAAATTAAAATTTGAAATTGAAATTTGAAAATTTTTAAAATTTGAATTTTGAAATTTGAATTTTAAATTTTTGAAATTTGAATTTTGAATTTTGAGATTTGAAATTTGAAAAAATTTTTAAAATTGAATTTTGAAAATTTTAAATTTGAATTTTGAAATTTGATTTTTAAATTTTGAAATTTTTTTTTTGAATTTAATAAGGAAAGAGAAAAACAATAAAATGACAACAAACTTAAAAATTTTTAGATCAAAACAAAGAAAACAACTAAGAACAACTTGAAGGTCAAGATGAACACGAAGAACAACTTGAAGATCAAGATGAACACCGAGAAAAAAAATTTTTTTTTTGAAAATTTTTTTTATAATTAAATAAAAACCAATAACCTCTTAATTTATGAAAAAAAAGCAAAAATAAAAACAAATAAAAAAATAAAAAGCAAATATTTACAATAACCAATAATAAGGCACACGTTTGCAATTTCCCGGCAACGGCGCCATTTTGACGTTAGGATTTTTGCCAGTAAAGAATTTCATAAAAACAGTCGCGTTGTAGATATAGTCTCTAAACCAACAAAAATCCCTTCGCACAAACGTTTTGGTTGTCACAAGTAACAGACCCCTTTTAAATTGATAACCGAGTATTCAAATCTCGGATCGTCTTCTCAAGGAATTGCAGGGAAGTATGTTCTTATTATTGATTATGAAGATTGTAAATTGGGGGTTTTGGAAGTAAGGAGGGAATATGTTATATGACAAGTAAAATAAAATAATAATAATAAAATCTCTTGGCAAGGTATAAGAAATTGGAAGTCCAGACTTAGTTATCCTTATCAACAATAATGAAAGTTGAATCTTAATTCCACTTAGTTGACCTTTACTAAGGCAAGGGAAAGTCAAGGGACAAATTGGTTTAATCTTCGAATCCTATTTATTTCCTAAGAAAAGATTGGGATTATTGAAGTTCAACTCAATTGGCAAGATAACAATTATCAATTATGCTGTTGAATTGGATAACTCCTGAGTTACTGATTTCTTGACCAAAACCAAAAGGGAAAAAGGTCTACTTGAATGAAATTAATTTGGATAAAGATAAACAAAGAGCATTAATAAATTAAAGAGGGCAATTATAAGTCTGAAATACCTCAAATAACATTAATAAGGGAAATTATTATCTAACATGAAGGGTTCATAAACTAAATTTGAAAAATAAATAAAAATAAAGAACTTGGAATTGAGAGTCACTCCTAAAACTAAGAGAAGTCCTAAATCCTAATCCTAAGAAAGAGGAGAGAACCTCTCTCTCTAAAAACTACATCTACTCCTACAATTGTAAAATATGAAAGCTTCCCTTTGAATGAGTGCATTCCCCCACTTTATAGCCTCTAATCTGTGTTTTCTGGGTCGAGAACTGGGTCGAAAACAGCCCAGAAATCGCTGGAGAAGAATTCAAACACGCTGATTTCTGTCACTGCGACGCGGCCGCGTGGAGCACGCGGCCGCGTCACCTAGCTTCAGAGAAACTATAGCGTATTATATATCAAATCGAAGCCCCGGATGTTACCTTTCCAACACAACTGAAACCGCGTCGTTTGGACCTCTGTAACTAAAGTTATAGCCGTCTGAGTGTGAAGAGGTCAGGCTGGACAGCTTAGCAATTTCTCCAACTTCTTGTATTCCTTCCACTTTTGCATGCTTCCTTTCCATCCTCTGAGCCATTCCTGCCCTGTGATCTCTGAAATCACTTAACACACATATCAAGGCATCTAATGGTAATAAGAGATGATTAAACATAGGGAACTTAAGGCCAAAGAAGCATGTTTTCAATCAAAGCACATAATTAGGAAGGTAAATGTAAAACCATGCAAATAGTATGAATAAGTGGGTAAAGAGTTGATAAAATCCACTCAATTAAGCACAAGATAAACCATAAAATAGTGGTTTATCAGTGGATTTCTGGTTGGTTGAGAACTATACTTGCAACGCATATTTTATAATCATTCTTAACTCGCCAATTTCCGCTCGCATCAATTTTTGGCGACGTTGTCGGGGAGTTGCAATGGAGTGCTAAAGTTATTAATTAGAATTTATTTATTTGCATTTTATTTTATTTTGCTACTATGAGCTGCTTGTTTCTTTCGTTAGATGACACGTTTGCTTCCTGATCCAAGCTTGCTAGTATTCGATCCTAAGATTGAAAGAACTATTTCACGAATAAGGCAAGCTCAGTGTCGGTTAGTCCTCCCTGAGGGCGGATCTAAACCATCACTTGAGAAAGAAACCAGCTCCCGTTCTACTGATTTGGTTGTTTTACGTGCAGGTAACATGGCAGCAGCCAGGAGAGTTACTATCCAAGAGGCTGGAGCCCCTGATTTTACAATGCAACCATTTCAAGCGCATCACCCAGCGGTGGCTACAGACTTTGAAATAAAGACTGCACTGCTCAATTTGATGCCCAAGTTTCATGGCTTACCTGCTCAAGAGCCTATCAAGCACCTGAGAGATTTTCAAGCAGCCTGTTCTACTGTCAAGCGTGATGGTGCAGATGAAACTTCAATTTTGCTGAAAGTTTTCCCGTTTTCTCTTGAGGGGAAGGCAAGAGAGTGGTACTACACTCAACCAGCAGTAATTGTATCCAACTGGGATACACTGAGAAGAGAATTCTTGGAAAAGTTCTTTCTAGTTGAAGTTACTGATAAACTGAGGAAAGATATTTCCATGATTGTTCAGGATGAATCCGAGACGCTTTATGAATACTAGGAGCGCTTCGATAATCATCTGGAAGCTTGCCTCCACCATATGATTGACAAGATAGTGTTACTCGGTTATGTCACACAGGTAATGAGGCCCCAAGATAAGACCACATTGGAAAGTGCTAGCAATGGGTCTATGAAAAAGTACAAGACCACTGATGAGGCATGGCAATTGATCAGTGACTTAGCTGAATCTACTAGGAATCAGAGGCAGAAACAAGGCCGTGGCAGAAGTATCCTCTAGCAGAGAGACTGCTGCTCTAACTCAGAGTATCTGTGAAATGACCAACTTACTGAAGCAAATGCAATTGAATCAACAACAAGTTCAGCAAGCTCAACCTTCTCTAGCACAGCAAAACCAACAGTTAGTCCCACAAAGAGTTTGCGGAATCTGTGCTTATTACAGCCATTATACTGACGAATGTCTGCAGCTCCAGCTGGAAGACAACACCATGGTAGCCACTCATAACTTCTATGACCGCCCCAACCAAGGGTACAATCAAAGTGGCAATTACAACCACGGATGGCAAGACAATTCTAACCAGAATTGGAGGGACAACAACAACAAAAGAGGCAGAGATAATCAGGGATATCAGAGGTGGAATAATAACAACAACAGGCAGCAGAATCAGAATCAACCTTACAGAGCACCTCACCTAAGGCAATCCCAAGGACCACAGAATACCCAACAGCAGACCTCTCAAATTACCTATCCTTCTTCTTCTGCCAATGATGACTTACTACAATCTATTGATCGGAGACAGCAGACCATGGAAAACAACATCAATGCCACTCTAAATGGTCTGACCGCTACTTTGCAGGCTCTTGTCTCCCAGATAGGATCAATGAATAACTCCAATAACCAACCTTTGAGCTCCAGTGGAATTCCCTCTCAACCATTACCCAATCCCAAGGGTGGTATTAATGCCATAACCATGAGGTCCGGAACCACACTGCAGGAGAGGAATCAGGAGGAGACAAGCCCACCAGAACACGCCTCAGCTGAAGAGGTAGTGGAAATAGAAGATTTTGAAGAGAAAGAGGACATACATGACATGGCTGAAGAAGAAGAAGAAGTGCAACCACAGGAGAAAGCACTAAAAGGCGCAGACACTGCAGAAGACACCACTCCTATTCCATTTCCACAACTTGCAAGGAAGCCCAGGAAGCAGCTGGAACTTGATCCAAAAATGGTAGAGATATTCAAAAAGGTTGAGGTAACTGTTCCTCTATTTGATGTTATTCAACAGGTACCTAAGTATGCAAAGTTTCTAAAAGATTTATGTATACATAAAGACAAAATTAATGAATTAGAAACTATTCCTTTAGGAAGTTCCATATCTGCTTTAATGGGAGGTTTACCTGAAAAGTGTAGTGACCCAGGTCCTTGTATAGTTAATTGTACTATTGGTGATGTGATAATTTCTGACTGCATGTGTGATTTAAGAGCATGTGTAAGTATAATGCCTTTGTCTATATATAATATTTTGAGGCTCCCTCCCTTAAAAAGGTCGGCAGCTCGTTTTGTGTTAGCAGATAAAAGCATTATTACAGTGGTTGGAGTTGCTGAAGATGTATTAGTGGGCATTAAGGGACTCACGTTCCCCACTAATTTTTATATCCTGGAAATGCCCCAAAATGACTCAGAAAAGCCATCATCAATCCTACTCAAAAGGCCATTCCTGAAGACCTCAAAGTTTAAATTAGATGCTTTTTCAGGAACATACTCTTTTGAAATAGATGGCAGAGTAGTAATCTTCAATATGAATGGAGTTATGAAACATCCTCCAGAGGATCACTCTATCCTCAAGTGTGACATTATAGATGAAACCGTGGCTGAAGTTCACCAGGAGGAATTTGAAGAGAAGCACACAGGACAAGGTCCAAGTGTGGGGACATTCTCAGAGGACAATGACAGTGCCTTACCACTGTTACCAGCTCCAGACAACCCAGAGCCTGAACATGATCAGAAGCTAGAATTAAAACCCCTTCCTCTACACCTCAAATATGCTTACCTTGAAGACGGGCAGAAGTTCCCAGTTATCATTGCAAGGGAACTCACTTCTCAACAGGAAGAGCAGCTACTTGGTGTGCTGAGGAGGCATAAGAAGGCGATTGGTTAGAGTTTGGCAGACATAGTAGGCATCAATCCCCAAGTCTGTGAGCATAGGATATTTTTAGAAGAGGGAGCAAGGCCTGTCCGTCAACCCCAGAGAAGACTGAACCCCACTATCCTAGAGGTTGTCAAAAAGGAAGTGACCAGACTACTAGAGGCAGATATCATCTATCCCATCTCAGACAGTGAATGGGTAAGCCTAGTACAAGTGGTGCCAAAGAAGTCTGGAGTCACTGCAGTGAAGAATGAGCATGGAGAGCTCCTGACAACCAGAGTTCAGAACGCCTGGAGGGTCTGCATTGACTACAGATGCCTCAACCAAGCAACTCGTAAGGATCACTATCCTCTTCCATTCATTGATCAAATATTGGATCGCCTGTCAGGTAAATCGCATTATTGTTTTCTAGATGGTTACACAGGTTATTTCCAGATTCATATAGCTCCTAAGGATCAGGAAAAGACCACTTTTACATGTCCTTTTGGGACTTATGCTTACAAGAGAATGCCCTTTAGCTTGTACAATGCACCAGCTACTTTCCAGAGGTGCATGATGAGTCTTTTCTCTAATCTTATTGAGGACTGTATGGAGGTTTTTATGGATGATTTTAGTGTTTATGGCGATTCCTTTAGCCTTTGCTTAGATGGATTATCTAGAGTGTTAGATAGATGTGTCAGTACAAACCTGGTATTAAATTTTGAAAAATGTCACTTTATGGTTAAATAAGGGATTTTACTAGGACATGTTGTGTCTAACACTGGCATTTCTGTAGATCCAGCAAAGGTGGATGTTATTTCTAGTTTACCTTACCCCTCTTCTGTGAGGGAGGTCCATTCTTTCCTTGGCCATGCAGGTTTTTACAAGAGATTCATTAAGGACTTCAGTAAGGTAGCACTTCCCTTATCCAGGCTACTGCAGAAAGATATTGAGTTCGAGTTTAGTGAAAATTGCAAACATGCATTTGATAAGCTGAAGACCGCACTGACTCAAGATCCAATTGTAAGAGGACCAGACTGGAGCCAACCATTTGAAATAATGTGCGATGCTTCCAACCATGCAGTAGGAGCAGCACTGGCTCAGCGTGAAGGTAAGGATCCTTTTGTTATTGCTTACGTGTCTAAAACTTTAGATGCCGCTCAGTCGAATTACACTACTACTGCGAAAGAGCTTCTTGCTATTGTTTTTGCTCTGGATAAATTTCGAGCCTATTTACTTGGTACGAAGGTAGTAGTGTATTCAGACCACGCAGCTCTAAAGTATTTATTAGCTAAAAAGGAGTCCAAACCAAGGCTTATACGTTAGATACTGCTATTACAAGAATTTTATTTGGAAATTAAGGACATGAGTGGTAACCAAAATTTAGTGGCAGACCACTTGAGTTGCCTTGAACATATTACAGATGACTCCACTCCTATAGCTGATAATTTCCCATTTGATAACCTGCAAGCAGTATCTGAGATAGTCCTTTGGTATGCCCTTGTAGCTAATTATCTAGTTAGCCGCACTTTTCCTCCAAACTTTTCTAAGCATCAAAGAGACAAGCTGAAAAGCGAGTCTAAATATTATATATGGGATGACCCATATTTATGGAGATGTAGCGCTGACCAGATAATTAGAAGGTGTGTGCCTCAATCAGAATTCCAGTCCATCTTAGAGGCCTGTCACTCATCTGAGAGTGGAGGACATTTTGGCCCTCAAAGAACTGCTAGAAAAATCTTAGACTGTGGATTCTGGTGGCCTACTCCTTTTAAGGACGCTGCTGAATTTTGTAGATCTTGTTTTTCATGCCAGAAATTTGGTAATATATCCAGGTGGGATGAGATGCCTCAACAAATTATGCTTTTTATTGAAATTTTTTATGTTTAGGGCATTGACTTCATGGGTCCATTCCCAAATTCTAATGGTTATTTCTATATATTGTTAGCTGTGGATTACGTTTCCAAATGGGTGGAAGTAATTCCTACCCGCACTGATGATGCTAACACTGTTGTTTCTTTTGTGAGAAACCATATTATCTGTCGCTTTGGATCACCACGAGCAATCGAGAGCGATCAAGGCACCCATTTTTGTAATAGGAGACTAACAGGACTAATGAAGAAGCATGGGATAATTCATAAAGTTGCAACAGCCTACCATCCTCAGACTAATGCGCAAGCCGAGGTGTCAAATAGAGAGATAAAGTGTATCTTGCAGAAGATAGTCAAACCTCATAGAAGAGACTGGAGCACCAGGCTACAAGATGCACTCTGGACATACAGAACAACATACAAAATACCCATTGGGACGAGTCCTTTCCGCTTAGTTTATGGAAAAGCTTGTCATCTCCCTGTTGAAGTAGAGCACAAAGCCTTTTGGGCAGTAAAGGAATGCAACATGGGAATCGAGAGAGCCGGAGCTGAAAGGAAGTTGCAACTGCAGGAACTGGAGAGCCTTCGCCTAGAAGCTTTTGAGAACTCAAGACTATACAAGGAGAAGATGAAGGCTGTACATGATCAGCACATCAGAAGGAAAGAGTTCGAACCTGGGGACTTAGTCCTCCTTTATAAATCTCGACTGAGGCTCATGCCAGGCAAGTTGAGATCAAGATGGGAAGGTCCATACAGAGTAGAGAAGGCCGAACCGTATGGAGTCTATCACCTAAGTCATCCTTCAAGCTCTGAACCTATCAAAGTTAATGGACATCATTTAAAGCTGTACCATGGCGAGAAGCTGAAGAAGAACAAGGAGCTTGAGATCTTCCTCTTGGAAGATCCCTACATAGCTGAAGACTGAGCTAGTGGAGCGTCCAACTTACGGACGTTAAAGCAAAGTGCTAGGTGGGAGACAACCCACCATGGTATGATCGTTCTTTTCTTTATTTTTAATTTTCTTATTCAATAACTCTTCTCTTCATTAGTACATTTCGTGCATCTGCATTTCCATACTTTTATTTTTAATTAAAAAAAAATCACGCGACGCGACCGCCTTATTGACGCGTCCACGTCGCAAGGAGATGGGAGACAATAATAATATGAACAGAGAGTTACGCAGGAGCAGGGCTGGAGGCGTGCCAATGGCACAAATCACCCCACGCGACTGCGTCATTGAGTTTAAACGCAAGTCGCACGACCGCGTGCCTCACGCGACCGCGTCGCTTGCGCTGCACAGTTTTCCTAATTTGCCAATTATCATATCTTTTTCTTCCCAAATCCTATTTTCTCTTTACCCTCCTTATTTCTTCTCCCTCCTGATGAGAGAATTTTTGTGTGGTCTAGAAATTTGTGGATAAATCCTCGTTGCAAGTATAGTTTCTAAACCTTCAAAAGTCCTTTCATACAAACGTTTTGGGTGTCACAAGTAACAAACCCCTTTAAAAATTGTTAACCGAGTATTCAAACCTCGGATCGTCTTCTCAAGGAACTGCAAGGAAGTATGTTCTTATTATTGGCTATGAAGGTTGTAATCGGGGTTTAGAAGGTGAGAAGCAAGTGATTTAAATGACAAGTGAAGTAGATGGCAATTAAAATAAATAAATACTGTAAAGTAAACTTCTGGCAAGGTAAGAGAAATTGGAAGTCCAACTTAGTTATCTCTCTCAACAATAATGAAAGTTGAATCTAAATTCCACTTAGTTAACCTTTACTAAAGTAAAGGAAAGGCAAGGGACTAATTAGTTTGACCTTCGAATCCTATTTATTTCCTAAGAAAAAGTTGGGATTATTGAAGTTCAGTTCAATTAGCAAGATAACGATTATCAATTATGCTGAGTTTAATAATGTTGAGTTACTGATTTCTTAACCAAGACCAAAAGGGAAAAAGTAAAATTGTTGGAATAAAATATCTTGAGATAGAAAGCAATGGTAACACAAATTAAGGAGAAAGCAATCAATAACTGAAATACCTCAAATAATCATTAATTCAAATCATAACATGGGAAGGATTCATAAGTCAAGTTGGCAACATTTATAGGTACGAATAAAAGCATTAAAGTAAATATTAAACCTGGATCGAGAGTCACTCTTACAAACTAAGAGAAGTCCTAAATCCTAATCCTAATCCTAAGAGAGAGAGGAGAGAACATCTCTCAAACTAAATCTAAATCATGGAAAGTGAAAATTGGCGAGCTCTCTATGAATGGATGCATTCCCCCACTTTATAGCCTCTAATCTGTATTTTCTGGGCCGCAAACTGGGTCGAAAACAGCCCAGAATTCACCCCCTGCGTATTCTGGTACGTTCAGGTCGCGGATAGGTGACGCGGAGGCGTCGTCCATGCGGCCGCGCGGATTGAAGTTTGCAAATGCGACGCGTCCGCGTGGATCACGCATTCGCATCGCTTAGCATCAGGGCAACTATGGCATATTATATATCAAATTGAAGCCCCGGACGTTAGCTTTCCAACGCAATGAGAACCGTGTTGTTTGGATTTCTGTAGCTAAAGTTATAGCCGTTTGAGTGCGAAGAGGTCAGGCTGGACAACTTAGCAGTTTCTCCAACTTCTTGTATTCCTTCCACTTTTGCATGCTTCCTTTCCATCCTCTGAGCCATTCCTGCCCTGTAATCTCTGAAAACACTTAACACACATATCAAGGCATCTAATGGTAATAGGAGAGGATTAATAATAAGTAAATATCAGATCAAAGAAGCATGTTTTCAATCATAGCACAAAATCAGGAAGGAAATATAAAACCATGCAAATATTATGAATAAGTGGGTAAAGAGTTGATGAAATCCACTCAATTGAGTACAAGATAAATCATAAAATAGTGGTTTATCACCTCCCTTCCTTCTTTCTTCCTTCTTTCTCACTTTTTACTCTCTCTCACCCCCATTAACAAGGTTTTTCTTTTTTTTCTCCTTCCCTCCTTACTTTTCTATTATTCTTCTTATTTTTATATGCCATCTTCTTTTCTTTTCTTTTTTCCTTCATTATTCATATTTTCTTTTTCTTTCTTTCTCCTTTTTACTTGGTGTTATCAATTTATGTGAGTCATTATTTATTATTATATGCTTGTGGATTATTGTAAATTTGTTTGACAATTATATATTACTTTTTAAGGGATTACTTGCATGTTCAAATTCTTATTTTCAAGAACTTCTTCTACATGCATGCTATGTGTTTGTGAAAAATCCCATATGGCATTGTGAACTTCTCTACATTTTTTTCTACTCTAATATTCAATGCTTGCTTTTCACAAATTCCCTTTACTATTTTATTCATTGAACTTAATTGCCAATACAAACGTGATAGTTAGTTACGAGTGATAACATATCTCAATTGGATATTGAATGCTTGATATATGCTACTCATGCCTTTGCCTACATGCCAATAAACCTCTTGCATTTCATTGTCCTACATGCACTTGCTATATTTTCATTGATGAACTTTTCACATGTAATTCGGACCATGTGTTAACGTCATTCTTCTTTATTGTGCATTGATTATCACTTACATCGCCCTCTTCCTTGCTCTACCCCTTTAAATTTAATTTACTTTCTCTTCCCTTTATCAGGATGGCCACCAAGAAAGGAAAAGAGAAAGCTACTCCCAAACAACCAGCAAGAAGAGGTACAAAGAGAGCATTAGTGGCAGAACCCTCTTCAACTGTAGTTAAGCCCTCAACAAAGAAGATTAAGAGGATCATAAAGGTTGATGATAAAGAAAGAGCCTTCCCAGCAAAGGACACTGCGCGGTTTCCTAATCACTACTGTGAGCAGATGTTCCCCATCCTAGCAGAAAGGAACTACAACAACGAATACCTTCTTCTCCTCCCGCCCAATATTGCTACCTTTGTTGAGCCGCAAATTGCTCGAAGACAATGTGGTTTCCTACAAAGACAGCCAAGGCAGGTCAATCTTTCTTGGGTAGTCGAATTCTACTCCAACTTTCACCTGCCAACCCTGCAGTCTGTCTATGTCCGTCAGAAGCAAGTCCCCAGTACTAAAGAAGCCATTCAAAAAGCTCTAGGTCTTCCCCCTGTCCCTGAAGGATTGGACGCCTTTCAAGAAGCCGCACTCAAGCGCCGGCTGTACCAATTTGACTGGGACGCCGTTCTCAGAATTATCGCACTACCTGGCAGCAGATGGATCTACGGATACCATCATACCCGCCCTAAGGGAATTTCGGCTTCGGCACTTACCTTGGAGGCTCGTGTATGGGCACAGATTATGTCTCACTACGTCTTTCTGAGCACTCACGAGTCCTCCTTCACTGCGGACATGGCCATTCTACTATGGTGCATCCTTACAGACCAACCTCTGAATCTACCAAGACATATCCAAAATGCCATGGGACACGTACAAATCGCGGACAACTTACCTTTTCCAGCCCCGGTCTCAGATCTTGTCTCAGCAGCCGGAGTCTCCTACAGAGCTGGGGACACCAAAGCCATGCTCCCACGGGATGATCAGTATGTCCCCAACGGGAAGTAACTTCGACTTCCAACAGCCACTATTAGCCAGCCTACTGAACCAGTTGAAGATATTCCTTCTTCAACACCACAGGCACCTACAACAGCCCAACTGCTCCATCAGATACTTGAAAAGTTGGATCGGTATGAACAGAAAGCTAAGATGAGAGAGCGTTGTAACAAGCGCCGATTCACATACCTCAAGGAGCTGATTATGGGAAAATTCAAGGACTCAGACACCCCGGACTCCACTTTCTTTACCAGCACAGGGAGCCATGATGGTCCCGACTGTGGAGATACTGCTACCAGCCCACCTTTGTTCTTGACAGATGGCACCGAGGACGGTGCAAAGCCTTAAGTGTGGAGAGGTCGGTCAGTACCTGACTTCCGGAGGTAATTTCTCTTCCCTAGCACCAATAAATTAGGATATTTAGTTAGTTTTTCTCTTGTAGAATAGGATAAACTGCATAGTAATAGATTAGTTGCATGCATGTTCTGCTTGATTGAAAAGACAATAAGTTTCTTCTAAGACCATATCTTTGGAATAAAATTTCACTAATTTTAATTAAAACTTTTATGTTAAATTTGCTTGAAGTTGTATTTGGAACATGATTTTTGAGCTAAAGAACACACAACCTGTGAGATTTGAGCCTTTATGAATGGTTACATTATTTAACCATAATTATTTTATTCTTGTGTGTTTACTTCTCTATGATTGTAATTTATATTTTGTTTCATCCTATATGTCCAATGTTTATTATATTTATATGTTTACATATGATTGAGGCCATTATTTGTTTAGCTCACTTATCCAAATAAAGCCTACCCTTTCAATTACCTTTGTTAGCCACTTTGAGCCTTTAAATCCCATTTGTTCTATATTTTACCACATTACTAGCCTTAAGCGGAAAAACAAGTATATACCCCAAATTGAATCTTTGGTTAGCTTAAGATAGAATTGTGTGTGTTATCCAAGTATAGAAAATTGTGGGAACAAAAGATAATAAGGGAATGAGTCATGATAATATTATGGGAATTTGGATACCTACTCATGTGAAACTATAAAACTCTATATTGGCATGGAATAGCATGAGTGACGCGGCCGCACGGATGACGCGACCGCGTGGCAATGCAGAAAGCCGAATGACGCGGCCGCATCTTAGGCTAGTTTCACTAGCCTTTTTCTTTTAGTTTTAGTTGTTTTATGCATTTTCTTGAGCTTAAAGTAACCAAGAATGGTTAAAAGAATAACAAAGCAATGAACCATCCAAACAGTATGATTTTGATGCAAATTCCATGAGTTTTGGTTATATTACTTGAATGCTATGAATGGAAGATTTCTCATGAAATTTTGCAAGACTTTGATGCAATTGTTTGGATGATTTCAGGGAAGAAGAGGCTAGGCAAGGAAGCAACAAAATCAATAAAGGAAGCTTGAATATCACATGTGGAGTTTAAGTTCCAGTTTAAGCCTAAACTGGAGCTTAAACGCCAGAATCATGAAGGCTAAGAAATGCTGAAACTGAAGTTTAACCTCCAGTTTAACCTTAAACTGGAGGTTAAACGCCAGAATGAGAATGCCACTCAGGAAGCATTTCCACGTTTAACCTCCAGTTTAACCTTAAACTGGAGGTTAAACGCCAGAATGAGAATGCCACTCAGGAAGCCATTTCCACGTTTAAGCTCCAGTTTAACCTTAAACTGGAGCTTAAACGTGTTCGACCAAGTTTTCTCCTCCAGGGTTGCTTTCTCCATTTCCACGTTTAAGCTCCAGTTTAACCTTAAACTGGAGCTTAAACGTGTTCGACTCCTCCAGGGCTACCTTTCTCAGCTTCCACGTTTAAGCTCCAGTTTAACCTTAAACTGGAGCTTAAACGTGTTCGACCTCCAGGATGGCTTTCTCTATTTCCACGTTTAAGCTCCAGTTTAACCTTAAACTGGAGCTTAAACGTGTTCGACCTCCAGGGCTGCCTTTTCTATCTCTACGTTTAAGCTTCAGTTTAACCTTAAACTGAAGCTTAAACGTGTTCGACTAAGTTACCCTCCAGGGCTGCCTTCTTCCATTTCCACGTTTAAGCTTCAGTTTAACCTTAAACTGAAGCTTAAACGTGCTGCCACAAAAGGCATCACTGGAAGTGTCTGGCGTTTAAGCTGCAGTTTAAGCTTAAACTGCAACTTAAACGCCACTCTTGGAAAAGGTTTCTGGGCCAAAAATATTGCGGTTTAAGTTAGTATTTGAGCACAAACATTAACTTAAACTTACTCTGGTATGAAACCCAATTGAATATCATAGTTTATGGGATTGGGCCTGAAGGATTGATGAGTCTGAAATTTCAATTTATTGAGTCATGTGTCATTATTTGATTATCACTAAGTTGGCTCAATGAATGTTACAGAATTTGGATCAACAGCCTCATCAAGATTATGGATCATAAACCCAAGGCAAAAGGAAAGCAGGGAGAGGCCTCAAAGCCCAAGAAACACAACAGAAGCTCAAGATAGAAAGTGTATAAATAGGATAGAATTTAAGTTAGGAAGGACTTTTCTACTTTCATTTGGCGAGTTTTCTTATCTTTGTAATTGAATTCAGAGCTATGACTCACTAAACCCCTTTTCATTGGGTTAGGGAGCTCTATTGTAATTCAATGAATCAATAATAGTTTATCTTCTTCTTCAATCTTTTCTCTTGAATTTTGTTAGAAAGCTTCTCGATCTAATTCCATTGGGTAGTTGTCTTGGGAAAGAAACTACCCATAATTGGAATCCTTCGGAACCTTGGGAAAGGAATGGAGGATTCATGCTAGAGAAGCTTTCTCACAGTGAATTGGATTGGGGTTTGGATGGATATTGTGACATGTAATCCTACCAAATTGTGGTTCATGAAACTGTGTGGTATAATCAGTGATCGAGCATCATCTCTTCTTATGAACATTTAAACCAAGGGATTGGGAATTTGTTTGTTTTTAGAGAGAATTGGTGAGCCAAGGGATTGGGATCCAATCATATAAGATTGCCAAGCAAAATTCAATGAACGCATTGGTTGAGGAAGAGATAAACATGTTTTGATTCGGAGATCTCAATATCTCCTATAACCCAATGAATTCCTCATTTCTGATTTCCACTTTCTCTTTACATTCTGCGACTCAATTCATGCAATCACCCCCATTCCCTTTTAATTTCAGCAATTTAGCTTCTGCTCTTTAATTCATGCAATTTAAGATTCCGCCATTTAAATTTCTTGTCATTTACGTTTCCCGCCAAGTTTACATTCTGCAATTCTCATCTAAATCTTGATTCCGCTCAACTAGAACACACTTCTAATCCGAATTGCTCACTCAACCAATCCTTGTGGGATTCGACCTCACTCTATTGTGAGTTTTTACTTGACGATAACCGGTGCACTTGCCGGAAGGAATTTTTGCCGATCGTGCAATTTCCTAAATCGTAGCATAACAAGTTTATGCGCATCAACGGTCCATCAACTGTCGTTGAAGCTCTTTATGTACTCCTTGATTTTCCAAGTATTGTCTAGATAAGCCATTGATGGCTTTCTGTAGTTGGTGCATGTCCAGAGGGGCTTGCTCTTCTAGGTTTTATTCTTCTACCACTTGATGGGCTGGCCTTTTTCTTGGCTTTCGTTGAGGTATGGGAGATGCAACAGCATGCATCCGTCGAACAGTAATTAGGATGCCCACTTTTATCCACTCGGGGTTCTCATCCTCGAACACCACCCCAACCCTGTCACACAGACGGAAAATAGTGCTGGGGTAGCCTAACCTTCCTCCAGAATCGCTTTTCTCAGCCATCTTCCTAATGCCTTGGGCTATGAGTTCATGAACCTTGATCTCTCCCCCTTTAAGTATACATTGTACTATTGTTGGTCTCTTAAGATTCACCTCTGAGTTATTCCCGGTAGGAAGGATAAATCTCCTTACAATTTCAAACCACCCCTTTGCTTCAGGGGTGAGGTCCCCTCTCTTGATGAACTTGGGCTTCCCCTGAGGATCTCGTACCCAATCAGCTCATTGCATGCAAATGTCTTGCACTATTTGGTTATAATTGGGACTGCTATCTATTTTGGAGTGATAGCTTTCTTCTGCAAATGGTATGGTTCGTAGTTTTAACGCCCTCATGATGCTCATGGGACTAAAATCCACGGTCACCCCTCTTACAAAGCTTGTATAGGACTCATCTGCCTTATCATACCTGACTGCATTTGCGTAAAACTTTCTTACAAGAGTTGCATTTACTTTTGTGACCGGATCAGTGAGGAGCTCCCATCTTCTCTTTTCCACCTTCTCTGTGATTTCGGGGCACTCTGTTTTTCTGACTTGAAAGCCTAGCTCGTATATGATCTTCTTATCAGCCATCCACCCAAATTGAAATGCATGGTGAAAGGTTCTAAACTTCTTTTCATCAAAAGGGTGCTGTTCCATAGGCTCCTTCTCCTTTCTTCTTTTAGAGCTTGATGATGCCATAGGTGAATTTTTTGGGATGTGAAGGTGTTGAGAGGTGTGGATAGATGGTGGAATTAGGCCGGGTTAGGATAGGATATAGTTAAGGGAGTGGGTGAGAGTGCTTTTGATGGGGTAAGAGGAGATGGGTGCCGAAAGTGGGAAGTACAGAGAATGGGAATGGAATGTGAAGGGGGTACGGAATAAGAACCACTTATATAGGGAAATGGTGAGTAAATGAAAGGTGTGGATTGATGGAGTGGGTGTATAATGAACGGATGGGGTTTAGCATGGGATGAGCACAAGGATCATCAACTTTATGATGGGGTTGGTTCGATTTCCAAGCGTGTCATTCTTTCAATGTTGCATGGCAACATTTCCCAATGCATTCCCCTTGAAGACACGTGTATAGTCCTCTCCTTTTAAAGTGGCCGAACCCTCCTCCTTCAATTGTCCCATCAATTCTCCTACAAAATAAAAGGAATGTGATTAATGAATTTGTGGATAGTGGCGGCAAAATTTAAAAAATGGGATAACTACTTTTTTAAAGTTTTTGTTTCTAACTAAGTGCTATTCATGAATGCAAACCAACTGACTATTTAATTGTCCATGTATGCAACATTGGTGACACCAAACTTAGTTTGTGGTCATGTGGTGTACAAAGTTTTTTTCAAGGCTCTAAGAGTGACATGATATGAATTGTATTTATGCTCTCTTAGTATACCTTGAACACCAAACTTGTTCTTCACTATGTGCTGCATAAAAGGATTCATTCAAGAATATGTCAAAGTTGATTTGGAATTCATGAACCTTGCATTATTAACTACTTTAAAGGCATATAAAACATGGGTTGCCTCTCATGAAGCGCTTCTTTAGCGTCACTAGCTTGACATTCTGCCTTTGTCAGGGTGGTTGGTAATGCTTCAAATCTTCCCCCTCGCAGTAAATCTATCTCCATTGGCTTCATCAAGGATCTCCACATGTTCTAGGGAGAGAATTCTGTTGATGGTGAAAACTTTAGGCAGCTGAGATGGGATGGTGGGGAGATGAGGTGGGATAACTGGAAAATAAGCTGAGATCACTTTATCCCCTAGAGAGAAGTCCTCTGTAGGGATCTTCTTGTTCCTCCATCTCCTTGGTGCCTTCTTCTTTGTTCCTTTTGATGTTGCCCTGCTCTTTGTGGCCTCTTTTTCCAAGAAAATTTTGTTGTTGGTCTCATATGACTCTAGTGGTTTAGGTTCCTCCTGGTTTTCCTTTGGCTGTGACAACTGCTAATTATCTTATTCATCAACCAAAGGAGTTCCCAGGTGTACAGCTTGTGCTTCAATGCATGTTTTTTCCACCAATGCTTTGTCGTGCTCTCCCCTTGGTTCCTTGTTTTCCCGATCTGCTTCTTGTGAAGGTTTGAAGACATTGAATGCAAGTTGTTCATCATGTATCCTCAGTATTAACTCTCCTCGCTCCACATCTATGAGCGCTTTGGCTGTAGCTAGGAATGGTCTTCCCAATATGATTGGGTGAAGGTGACTCTCTTCCATTTCCAATATGACAAAGTCTGTGGGAAGGAAGTAGTTCCCAACTTTCACCAACACGTTTTCAACCACTCCTACTACTTGTTTCTGAGTTTTGTCAGCCAGCCTGATGACTACGTCTGTGGGCATTAGCTCATTAATCTGCAGCTTCTTCATAAGAGATAGAGGCATTAAATTAATGCTTGCTCCCAGATCACAGAGTCCCTTATCAATCATTGTGTCTCCTATGGCACAGGGGATGTGAAAACTCCCTGGGTCCTTCTTTTTTGTAGGCAACTCTGGTTGAATGAGAGCACCACACTCCTTATTCATCACTATTGTTTGCCCTCTGATGCGCATAAACTAGTTATGCCACGATTTAGGAAATTGCACGATCGGCAAAAATTCCTTCCGGCAAGTGCACCGGTTATCGTCAAGTAAAAACTCACAATAGAGTGAGGTCGAATCCCACAAGGATTGGTTGAGTGAGCAATTCGGATTAGAAGTGTGTTCTAGTTGAGCGGAATCAAGATTTAGATGAGAATTGCGGAATGTAAAATTGGCGGGAAACGTAAATGACAAGAAATTTAAATGGCGGAATCTTAAATTGCATGAATTAAAGAGCAGAAGCTAAATTGCTGAAATTAAAAGGGAATGGGGGTGATTGCATGAATTGAGTCGTAGAATGTAAAGAGAAAGTGGAAATCAGAAATGAGGAATTCATTGGGTTATAGGAGATATTGAGATCTCCGAATCAAAACATGTTTATCTCTTCCTCAACCAATGCGTTCATTGAATTTTGCTTGGCAATCTTATATGATTGGATCCCAATCCCTTGGCTCACCAATTCTCTCTAAAAACAAACAAATTCCCAATCCCTTGGTTTAAATGTTCATAAGAAGAGATGATGCTCGATCACTGATTATACCACACAGTTTCATGAACCACAATTTGGTAGGATTACATGTCACAATATCCATCCAAACCCCAATCCAATTCACTGTGAGAAAGCTTCTCTAGCATGAATCCTCCATTCCTTTCCCAAGGTTCCGAAGGATTCCAATTATGGGTAGTTTCTTTCCCAAGACAACTACCCAATGGAATTAGATCGAGAAGCTTTCTAACAAAATTCAAGAGAAAAGATTGAAGAAGAAGATAAACTATTATTGATTCATTGAATTACAATAGAGCTCCCTAACCCAATGAAAAGGGGTTTAGTGAGTCATAGCTCTGAATTCAATTACAAAGATAAGAAAACTCGCCAAATGAAAGTAGAAAAGTCCTTCCTAACTTAAATTCTATCCTATTTATACACTTTTTATCTTGAGCTTCTGTTGTGTTTCTTGGGCTTTGAGGCCTCTCCCTGCTTTCCTTTTGCCTTGGGTTTATGATCCATAATCTTGATGAGGCTGTTGATCCAAATTCTGTAACATTCATTGAGCCAACTTAGTGATAATCAAATAATGACACATGACTCAATAAATTGAAATTTCAGACTCATCAATCCTTCAGGCCCAATCCCATAAACTATGATATTCAATTGGGTTTCATACCAGAGTAAGTTTAAGTTAATGTTTGTGCTCAAATACTAACTTAAACCGCAATATTTTTGGCCCAGAAACCTTTTCCAAGAGTGGCGTTTAAGTTGCAGTTTAAGCTTAAACTGCAGCTTAAACGCCAGACACTTCCAGTGATGCCTTTTGTGGCAGCACGTTTAAGCTTCAGTTTAAGGTTAAACTGAAGCTTAAACGTGGAAATGGAAGAAGGCAGCCCTGGAGGGTAACTTAGTCGAACGCGTTTAAGCTTCAGTTTAAGGTTAAACTGAAGCTTAAACGTGGAGATAGAAAAGGCAGCCCTGGAGGTCGAACACGTTTAAGCTCCAGTTTAAGGTTAAACTGGAGCTTAAACGTGGAAATAGAGAAAGCCATCCTGGAGGTCGAACACGTTTAAGCTCCAGTTTAAGGTTAAACTGGAGCTTAAACGTGGAAGCTGAGAAAGGTAGCCCTGGAGGAGTCGAACACGTTTAAGCTCCAGTTTAAGGTTAAACTGGAGCTTAAACGTGGAAATGGAGAAAGCAACCCTGGAGGAGAAAACTTGGTCGAACACGTTTAAGCTCCAGTTTAAGGTTAAACTGGAGCTTAAACGTGGAAATGGCTTCCTGAGTGGCATTCTCATTCTGGCGTTTAACCTCCAGTTTAAGGTTAAACTGGAGGTTAAACGTGGAAATGCTTCCTGAGTGGCATTCTCATTCTGGCGTTTAACCTCCAGTTTAAGGTTAAACTGGAGGTTAAACTTCAGTTTCAGCATTTCTTAGCCTTCATGATTCTGGCGTTTAAGCTCCAGTTTAGGCTTAAACTGGAACTTAAACTCCACATGTGATATTCAAGCTTCCTTTATTGATTTTGTTGCTTCCTTGCCTAGCCTCTTCTTCCCTGAAATCATCCAAACAATTGCATCAAAGTCTTGCAAAATTTCATGAGAAATCTTCCATTCATAGCATTCAAGTAATATAACTAAAACTCATGGAATTTGCATCATAATCATACTGTTTGGATGGTTCATTGCTTTGTTATTCTTTTAACCATTCTTGGTTACTTTAAGCTCAAGAAAATGCATAAAACAACTAAAACTAAAAGAAAAAGGCTAGTGAAACTAGCCTAAGATGCCTTGGCATCACAACACCAAACTTAATCCTTGCTTGTCCCCAAGCAAGTTCTGAATTATTGAGAAGAAAGAATGAAACAGAAAGTAAATTCATTAGCCATATCAGTAAGTAATTGACATTGATTAATGGGGTGTTCATGCAGAAAGTTGTTGCAGCATCACTTTATTGTTTCTTAGGTAAGAATGTCACTTTTTATGTTTCCACTAAAACACTGCTTATGGCCTCTTGTTATTCACATATCCTTGGCAAGTTTCTTTTCTTTGTTTTTCTTTTTCTTTGAGCTTATTTGCTCCTTGTTGCTCAGTGTCATGTGTTGCTCAAGCCTTTGGCATTTTCTTTTTCTTATTAGTGCACTACACATATCCACTACAGGCATTTTAGTTCACATTTCTTCTTAAGACATTGGTGCCCAGAACCTCTTTGTGTGACTAAATGTTTTGTATTTAGGTTGCTCTTGATAATGGACTTTTGGTTGATAATCCCGGGTTAGTTAACCCAAGTTACCAAGTGTTGAAACACTCCTCAGAACCTATTCATCCAAGCATATCCTTAATACATAAACACCACAGGCATTTGTCTCAGAAGTTCAAACCATTGGTGCCTAGCTTATTTTCTCAATTTTTTTTTGCTTTTTGGTTGCCCTTTTTCAGTGGTTTTTTTCTTCTTCTTTTTCTTTCTTTTTCATGGCCAAAGACATTTATTCATCAAGATCCATAGACAGCATCCTAATTTCCACTAAAAGTGACAATTCTAACTTTATTTCTTAGTGAGCTGACTATTCAATCAAACATGCATACCAACACTTAATCTTATTTGATTTCTTACCAAATGGAATTGAGTTACTTTTGTTCAAACATTTATTTTATTTTATGGAAACAGAACAAGCATGGCAAGCATTTGTTTAAGAAGATGAAGTTATCCAGACACTTAGACTATCACTTATTTGAAAATTAAACAAACAGACAAACAAAAACTGCAATGACTCAAACTTAAAGCAGGGGTGCGTGCAAACTTCCAATATCAGCAATTCAAAGTACAAGCAATTAAGTGACAATACAACCTTTTAGCATCTTCTTTGTTGTTCATCATCCTTCCTAGCCTTGGTGTTCTCTTTGATGATGATGTATATTCCTTCCATGAGATTGATTGTCTTCCTGCAAAGCTATTAGAAGTTGCTTGTTCCCCAAGCACTTTGAGAATTGGTTAGCATGCATGTATGTTTGTAGGCCTCTGAACTTAGATTGGTGTGTGAACACCAAACTTAGTTCCTTGCCATATGCAGCAATTTGGATCATATGCAGAAAACCTCATGTGCTTTTATTAAGAAAATAACTATGAACTAGAAATTAAACTATTGTTTAAGTAGTTTCCCTGATTGGTTGGAGCTAGTGACTAGTCATGCTGAGGTAGAAATGTGCTCTTAATGAAGTTTTTTTGGTGGAACACCAAACTTAGAATCTCACATTCACCCTTGAATTGTTTTGGTGTGCAACACCAAACTTAGCTCCTTGCAATACAGATAAATCTACTTAACTCTTTTATTGAAATAACTAGAAAAGAAAAACTACCTTTGGTTGGGTTGCCTCCCAACAAGCGCTTCTTTAACGTCATTAGCTTGACATGCTGTTCCTGACTTTCTTCCTCTTCTTCCAGTTTGTTAAGAGGAATGACTTCAAGTGGATAAAGGAGCTAGTTAGTGCCCCTTGTTGTGAATGCTTCTTTCCAGCAAGCTTTCCCTTGTGATTGGCTTGAGTGAACTTGCTTGTTGGCTCAGGAGTTGGATTGTTCTTCGACCTTCTCTTCTTCATGGATATGATCCTTTGTTTCTCGGTCACAATCCTCATTTTGGTGCTTGTTTCTACTGCCTTCACATCCTTGATCTCAGAACTTGGTTGTTGTTGGACAGTTGGAGTATCCTGTTCATCAAAAGCTTCCTGAATTTGTGGTTCAATGAACCCTTCCTCTTTGCAACTCTCTGTGTCATTGGAGTGTGATCTCCCTTGATTGACTTTCTCCCTTTCTTGTTCTTCTGATTCTTCCCTTGGGTTTGCCATGGTATCACTAGAAGAATTGTGGGTAGGGATTTGCTTTGATAGATATCCAATTTGTGCTTCTAGCTTTTGAATGGCAGCACCATGATTTTGTAAGTTGGATATCACTTCTTCCTTAAAGCTTTTCAAATCGGCCACATCTCTGCCCATAGTTGCAATCATTCCTTCTATCCTGTTTAATTGATCTTGAAATTGTTGGTTCGGATTGGGTTGATGAGGTTGATTATCTTGGCTGTGATATGGTGGCTGGGAGTATGTGTTTTGTGTGGGCTGATAGAGTCTTTGGTTGGAGTGTTGGTAGTGGTATGACTCTTGTGTGTAGTGGAATGAGTCTTGTGGATAGTGAAATGAATTGTATGAATTTGAGAAGGAATTTTGTGCTGAGAAATGCTCAAGTGATGAAGAATTTGGATATGTAAAACTAGGAGGTGAGGTTGGATAATTCAGAGGTGATGGCTCTTGATGAATGGGGTGTGAATAAGTGAAATCTCTTTGGTTTTGATCTTCCCAGCCACAACTTGAGTAGTGATCAAATTCACCAAAACATGGACCATTTTGTGGCTCTGGGAAGTACCCGGTTTCCTGTTCCTGATACTCCCACCCACCATGAGCATAATAACATGAATCATTCTGTGGTGGTGGAGAGTTTCTCATGAATTTTGATTGACCAAAAGATGATGGATACTCCTTTCTTTTTTGCAATGTGCTCAGTCTCAAACAATACTCATCCAAAGATAGTGGAAATTCCATAGTGAGGCAATATCACAAACAGCTAGTGGTTAGTATGCTAACAAGTGAATAAGCAAAGAAAACAAATTAAAATTTGGAGAAATTAGCAGTAATAAACTGAAACAAAAACAATTAACAAAATAAAGAAAAATTGCTCAATCTAGTTAACTTCCAATTGGAGAATTGTCAATCGAAAACCAATCCCCGGCAACGGCGCCATAAACTTGATGCGCATAAACTTGTTATGCTACGATTTAGGAAATTGCACGATCGGCAAAAATTCCTTCCGGCAAGTGCACCGGTTATCGTCAAGTAAAAACTCACAATAGAGTGAGGTCGAATCCCACAAGGATTGGTTGAGTGAGCAATTCGGATTAGAAGTGTGTTCTAGTTGAGCGGAATCAAGATTTAGATGAGAATTGCGGAATGTAAAATTGGCGGGAAACGTAAATGACAAGAAATTTAAATGGCGGAATCTTAAATTGCATGAATTAAAGAGCAGAAGCTAAATTGCTGAAATTAAAAGGGAATGGGGGTGATTGCATGAATTGAGTCGCAGAATGTAAAGAGAAAGTGGAAATCAGAAATGAGGAATTCATTGGGTTATAGGAGATATTGAGATCTCCGAATCAAAACATGTTTATCTCTTCCTCAACCAATGCGTTCATTGAATTTTGCTTGGCAATCTTATATGATTGGATCCCAATCCCTTGGCTCACCAATTCTCTCTAAAAACAAACAAATTCCCAATCCCTTGGTTTAAATGTTCATAAGAAGAGATGATGCTCGATCACTGATTATACCACACAGTTTCATGAACCACAATTTGGTAGGATTACATGTCACAATATCCATCCAAACCCCAATCCAATTCACTGTGAGAAAGCTTCTCTAGCATGAATCCTCCATTCCTTTCCCAAGGTTCCGAAGGATTCCAATTATGGGTAGTTTCTTTCCCAAGACAACTACCCAATGGAATTAGATCGAGAAGCTTTCTAACAAAATTCAAGAGAAAAGATTGAAGAAGAAGATAAACTATTATTGATTCATTGAATTACAATAGAGCTCCCTAACCCAATGAAAAGGGGTTTAGTGAGTCATAGCTCTGAATTCAATTACAAAGATAAGAAAACTCGCCAAATGAAAGTAGAAAAGTCCTTCCTAACTTAAATTCTATCCTATTTATACACTTTCTATCTTGAGCTTCTGTTGTGTTTCTTGGGCTTTGAGGCCTCTCCCTGCTTTCCTTTTGCCTTGGGTTTATGATCCATAATCTTGATGAGGCTGTTGATCCAAATTCTGTAACATTCATTGAGCCAACTTAGTGATAATCAAATAATGACACATGACTCAATAAATTGAAATTTCAGACTCATCAATCCTTCAGGCCCAATCCCATAAACTATGATATTCAATTGGGTTTCATACCAGAGTAAGTTTAAGTTAATGTTTGTGCTCAAATACTAACTTAAACCGCAATATTTTTGGCCCAGAAACCTTTTCCAAGAGTGGCGTTTAAGTTGCAGTTTAAGCTTAAACTGCAGCTTAAACGCCAGACACTTCCAGTGATGCCTTTTGTGGCAGCACGTTTAAGCTTCAGTTTAAGGTTAAACTGAAGCTTAAACGTGGAAATGGAAGAAGGCAGCCCTGGAGGGTAACTTAGTCGAACACGTTTAAGCTTCAGTTTAAGGTTAAACTGAAGCTTAAACGTGGAGATAGAAAAGGCAGCCCTGGAGGTCGAACACGTTTAAGCTCCAGTTTAAGGTTAAACTGGAGCTTAAACGTGGAAATAGAGAAAGCCATCCTGGAGGTCGAACACGTTTAAGCTCCAGTTTAAGGTTAAACTGGAGCTTAAACGTGGAAGCTGAGAAAGGTAGCCCTGGAGGAGTCGAACACGTTTAAGCTCCAGTTTAAGGTTAAACTGGAGCTTAAACGTGGAAATGGAGAAAGCAACCCTGGAGGAGAAAACTTGGTCGAACACGTTTAAGCTCCAGTTTAAGGTTAAACTGGAGCTTAAACGTGGAAATGGCTTCCTGAGTGGCATTCTCATTCTGGCGTTTAACCTCCAGTTTAAGGTTAAACTGGAGGTTAAACGTGGAAATGCTTCCTGAGTGGCATTCTCATTCTGGCGTTTAACCTCCAGTTTAAGGTTAAACTGGAGGTTAAACTTCAGTTTCAGCATTTCTTAGCCTTCATGATTCTGGCGTTTAAGCTCCAGTTTAGGCTTAAACTGGAACTTAAACTCCACATGTGATATTCAAGCTTCCTTTATTGATTTTGTTGCTTCCTTGCCTAGCCTCTTCTTCCCTGAAATCATCCAAACAATTGCATCAAAGTCTTGCAAAATTTCATGAGAAATCTTCCATTCATAGCATTCAAGTAATATAACTAAAACTCATGGAATTTGCATCAAAATCATACTGTTTGGATGGTTCATTGCTTTGTTATTCTTTTAACCATTCTTGGTTACTTTAAGCTCAAGAAAATGCATAAAACAACTAAAACTAAAAGAAAAAGGCTAGTGAAACTAGCCTAAGATGCCTTGGCATCACAACACCAAACTTAATCCTTGCTTGTCCCCAAGCAAGTTCTGAATTATTGAGAAGAAAGAATGAAACAGAAAGTAAATTCATTAGCCATATCAGTAAGTAATTGACATTGATTAATGGGGTGTTCATGCAGAAAGTTGTTGCAGCATCACTTTATTGTTTCTTAGGTAAGAATGTCACTTTTTATGTTTCCACTAAAAGGTGCATAGAGTTTCAGCATCTCCTTCTGTGTAATTTTTGTTTCTTGGTGACCCTCTTCCTGCTTCTCTGTTGAAGTATCTCCAGAGTGTTCGAAGGGTTTGTTCAGCTCTTCCTCAGTCCCCCTATCACTTATAGTGACCATCTTGCATTCTTCCCATCTTACTTTCTTTGCTTCACCTCTCGAGTTTTTCTCTATGTCACTTGGGAAGCTGTCAGTAGGTTTGGGAATCTTCTCAGAGAGGTATCCCACTTGAAATTCTAGCCTCTTAATGGTGTCTCCCTGGTTTTTGATATTGGCTCGCACCTCCTCCTTGAAAGCCTTGTTATCTTGGAGTTCCTTACATATGCCTTCAAGTAGAGTCTCAATCCTTGAGAGTCTATCTTCGGATGATGGTGAGTTGGGGTTGGAGGGATGAGAATGGCCATTTTGGTTTTGATATGGATGTGGAGAGGTGTTGTTAGGTGGGTGCTGATATGATCTCTGTGTGGAATGTTGGTGAACTGCATTGTTGTTGGGGTTGTGATGTCTCTGATCTTAGCCTTGATCTTGTTGATTTCCGCACCCAAAGTTTGGGTGGTTCCTCCAACCAGGATTATAAGTTTTGGAATATGGATCATGGGTCTGCCTCGGTGAATTTCCAATGTAGTTGGCTTGTTCCTGATCACCCTCTGCTTCTTCATTCACTCTTTCTTGACCTGCTGATGAGGTGGTGATTGCTGCTACTTGGTTCCTCTCCATCTTCTTGGTAAGGTCAGCCAATTGCTTGGTGATCATCTTGTTTTGAGCCAGTAGTGCATCCACATTGTTTAGCTCCATCACTCCTCTAGTGTTGCCTCTTTCAGAAGCATAGAAGTAATCATTCTCTGCTACAGTCTCAATGACATCTATAGCCTCTTCAATGGTCTTCTTCTTGTTCAGAGATCCCCCAGATGAGTGGTCTAATACCTTCTTTGATTCGTAAGAAAGACCTTCATAGAAAATGTGTAACTGCACCCATTCATTGAACATATCTGGCGGGCACCTTCTTGTCAAGTCCTTAAACCTCTCCCATGCTTCATATAGATTTTCACCATCTTGTTGCCTGAAGGTTTGTACCTCAGCTCTCAACCTGTTGATTCTTTGATCAGGATAGAATCTCGCCAAGAATTTGTTCATCACATCTTCCCAAGTTGTTAAACTCTCCTTCAGGAAAGATTCTAGCCATTTAGATGCTTTATCCTTGAGTGAGAAGGGAAACAAAAGCAATCTATAGGTGTCAGGATGAACACCATTAGACTTCACAGTGTCGCATATCCTCAGGAAGGTGGTTAGATGTTGATTAGGGTCTTCTTGGACACTTCCTCCGAATGAACAGTTGTTCTGCACGAGGGTGATGAGCTGTGGATTTAGTTCAAAGTTATTGGCATGTATGGTTGGCTTTTGGATGCTACTTCCACAGTTTCCTGGGTTTGAGTTTATGTAAGACCCCAGAACTCTTCTCTCTTGCTCGACATGATGCACTGGACCTTCTCTGTAATGGTTGTGAGCCTCTTCTTCATGATGGTTCTCCATATTCTCATCCATGTCTGGTTTAAAGTACTCCTCTTCTTCCTCAGCACCAACAACTCTCTTTCCTCTTGCTTCCCTCCTTAGTCTAAGGAAGGTCTTCTTAGGTTCAGAATTAAAGGAAGTTGAAGCCCCGCTTCTTCTACCTCTCATACAACCAACAAGGCCAAAGTAAAAGGGAGATAAAGAGTATTCTTGTTAAAAAAATGCTGTTAGTGTGAGTGATAAAGGAAATAAGAGAATATCACAAACGGGTAAGGGATAAAGGAAAGAAAATAACTAAAACAAAAAGTAAATCACTCAAACAGAATTTAAACAAAACAAAAGAAAAATGCTCAATCTAGTTATCCACTAATGTAATCATTGTTGATACAAAATCAATCCCCGGCAACGGCGCCATAAACTTGATGCACGGAAACTTGTCTCTCAATAATTTTCCCTCGGCAGGTATACCGAATTGTCGTCAAGTAAAAACTCACAATAGAGTGAGGTTGAATCCCACAGGGATTGATTGGTCAAGCAACTTTAATCAGAGGAATGTTCTAGTTGAGCTAAGCAGGAATTGAGTTGAGATTTGCAGAAAAGTAAATGGCGGGAAAGTAAATAACAGAAAATGTAATTGCTGGAAGTAAATGACGGAATGTAAATGACAGAAAATAAATTATAGAATCTTAAATGGGGATTTGGGGAAATGAACATAAAGGTAAATGACAGAAGGTAAAGAGAATAGGTAAGATCAGAAATGGGGGATTCATTGGGCTCAGGAGATGTTGTATTCTCCGGATCAAGTTCATTCTCATCTCTTCCTCAATCAATGCATTCATTGATCTCCTTGGCAATCTTAAGTGATTGGATTCCAATTCCTTGGCAACCCAATCTCTCAAATCTTGATCAATAGCCAATTCCTTGGTCTAATTGCTCATGAGAAGAGATGAAGTATGGTCACTGATTATACCACATGTATTCCCAAATCAAAGTGTTGGTAGGATTATATGTCACCATATCCATCCAAACCCCAATTTGGTCCAACATGAGAAAGCATTCTAGCATGATCTCTTCATTCCTCTTCCAAGGTTCCGAAGAGATCCAAGTATGAATAGCTTCTTTTCTAAGACGACTACCCAATTGGATGAAGATTGAAAGCTTTCTAGTAAAATCAAGAGAAAAGAAAGAAGAAGAATAATGAAAACTATTATTGATCCATCAAATTACAACAGAGCTCCCTAACCCAATGAAAGGGGTTTAGTTGTTCATAGCTCTGGGAATGAAAAGCAAAGATGGAAAATACATTCTAAAAGTAAAACTAGAATTTGCAGAGAAAGTAAAATTATACAAAGAGTAGTTCTCCCAATGGCCAAAAGCTCTCTCTTCTAGTTCAAAACTACTCCTATATATACTACTCTTCTGATCTTCTAGTTAGATCTTCAAGTCTTAGATATGGGCTGATGAGGCACAGAAGTTGGTGAATTAAAAATTATTAAAATAGTTACGTTGCAAGTATAGTTCTTAACTCATTGAAAATCTGCCTATCAATTTAGAAATATGTCACAAAGAGTTTAAATTAAAAATTACTGGGAGTTTAAGTCCCAGGTCATCTCCCGACGAGTTGCAGAAAAGTGTGCTATTTTATTAATCAGATGTTCCAAGAAGTTGAGTTAAGTTGGTGGAGAATTAAATTGAGAAAATTCAAATAATGTGAATAAAAGCCTTGACTGGGAGTTGATTAGTTGGAATCTCTATTATTGATAGGATGATTTCAAGATTAATTTATAATTAATGGTTGTTATGTTTAGTTATCCTTTACTAGGTAAAGGAAAGTCAAACAAGTTGGAATGCTAGATCTGTTCACGAGTTGCTACCCACTTAGTTCAAAGGGATTGATGTTAGTGATTAGATAACAATCCAACAGTTAACCCAATTACAAATTTCCTTTCAATCCTTCCAACTCAAGAGTTCCTTTCAATCAACTCCCCATCAAGTGAGGGAACTACTCACTCATTGTAAATAATAAATCCATAACATACGAAAGGGAATTAAAAGAAGACATGATTATTGGAATGGAAAATAAATTAAAATGGAAGAAATAATCCTTGTAAAATAATCATGAAAGTATTCAAATGACAAAATTGACAAAGCAAAGAACATGGAAGAATAAAACCAAGTTAAGAGAACGAACTAGAATGACGAAGTCTTGATGAGGAAATAACTCTTCTCAATGTTCCAATGCTAAGACCAATTGAAAATTAAAATCCTTAAACCTACAGAAAGAAACCTAAAGGAGTAAAACTAGATCTAAAACTGAAAACTGTGTAGAATGAATGTTGTGTTTTTGTTTCTGCATATTCTCTGGCTCTAGTCTGCTGTTTCGGGCCGAAAACTGGGTCGAAATAAGGTCCAAAATCGCCCCTAGCGAATTCTGCAGATTATGCAGATCGCACATATCACGCGATCGCGTCATCCATGCAGACGCGTCATTTGCGCTTTTCCTTGCCACGCGTTCGCGTCGTCCACGCTATCGCGTCGCTTGAGCTTTTCCAATCCGCGCGGCGGCGTGAGCCATGCGGCTGCATCACTGCGATTTGCTCTCCTTCACGCGGTCGCGTGAGCCATGCGACCGCGTCACTTCTCGCTGGTTATCTCCTCAATTTCTTGTGTTCCTTTCGTTTTTGCTAGCTTCCTTTCCAATCTCCAACTCATTCGTGCCCTATAAAGCCTGAAACACTCAACACACAGATCACGGCATCGAATGGAATAAAGGAGAATTAAAATTACATAATTAAAGTCTCTAGGAAGCAGTTTTCAAACATGTTATAAATTCAGGAAGGAATTATAACTTCATGCTAATTTAATGAATAAGTGGGTAAGGATCATGATAAAACCACACAATTAAACACAATATAAACCATAAAATAGTGGTTTATCAACCTCCCCACACTTAAACATTAGCATGTCCTCATGCTTAATTGAAGGGGATAAGGAAATAAGTATGAACATGTAGAAACTCATGAAATGCAATGCAAGCCTATATATATATATAAATAAATGCAACTATATGATTCTTGCCCACTTGATCAAAAGTAAATAAGCTCTTCAAAACAATTACAAATCAAATTCCACTAATTCTATCATTATACAATAAAACAGATAAAAGTGCAAGAAGATAGCTCATTAGAGCAGGGAACATGAAAATTCAAGCATTGAACCCTCACTGATAATGTATGTATGCTCTAATCTCTAGTGTATAGGGTAATCACTCTATCCTTCTCTAATCATGCTTTCTAACTTTTGTTCTTCTCCTAACCAATCAACAACAGTTAATATACCAATGCAAACATCATAAGGTCTTTTCAAAGTTGTAATGGGGCTAAGGTACAGGTAGGGTTATACATTTGGTCAAGTGAGCTAATAAATTGAATCTTTAATTAACCCAAGCTTCAACCCAACCTATATATTTTTGATGTAATCTTAAAGTTCATACCTAGCTACCCAGAATTCCCTTTTTCAATCCATACTCATGTATCAACTTTATATTAGATTCTATCATATGTGCATTGATCTTTGAATTCTGAATTTAATATTGGGGTAATTTTTGTCCCCTTATTTATTTATATAATTTTTTTTTACATTAAAATAAATATAGCTTATCAATACACATAGATTTTTTTAATTCTTATAGTTTCACATGAGTAGGTATCCAAATTCCCATTAAATTCTCATGACACATTCCCTTAACAACTTTTGTTCCCACAATTTCCCATACTTAACTAGCACACACAATTCTATCTTAAGCTAACCAAAGATTCAATTTGGGATATACAATTGTTTTTCAGCTTAAGGTTAGTAATGTGGTAAAATATAGAACAAATGGGATTTAAAGGCTTAAAGTGATTAACAAAGGTAATTGAAAAGGGTAGGCTTAATTTGGATAAGTGAGTTTAAACAAATAATGGCCTCAATCATGTGCAAGCATGCAAATATAATAAATATTGGACATATAAGATAAAACAAAATATAGATTACAATCATAGAGAAGTAAACACACAAGAATGAAATAATTATGGTTAAATAGTGTAACCATACATAAAGGCTCAAATCTTTCACAGGTTGTGTGTTCTTTAGCTCAAATATCATGTTCCTAATACAACTCAAGCAAATTTATCATAAAATTTTGAAAAATTAGTGAAATTTTGTTCCAAAGATAGAGTCTTAAAAGAAACTTATTGTCTTTTCAATCAAGTAGAACATGCATGCAACTATCCTAACTTATGCAATTTATTCTATTCTATAAAAGAAAGAAAATCTAACTAAAATATCCTAAGTATTGGTGCTAGGGAAAAGAAATTACCTCCGGAAGTCAAGTACTGACCGACCTCCCCACACATAAGGCTTTGCACCATCCTCGGTGCCGTCTGTCAGGAACAGGGGTGGGCTGGTAGCAGTATCACCACAGTCGGGACAATTATGGCTTCCTGTGCTGGTAAAAAAAGTGGAGTCCGGGGTATCCGAGTCCCTGAAGTGTCCCTTGAGTAGATCCTTGAGGTGTTTGAATCGGCGCTCGTTATGGCGCTCTCTCATCTTTGCTTTCTGTTCTTGCCGATCCAACCTTTCGATTATCTGCTGGATCAATTCATCAGTTGTAGGTGCTTGTGGTGTTGAAGAGGGATTATCTTCAACTGGAGTAGTAGGAAGGCTTGTAGTAGCTGCTGGGAGTATGAGGTATTTCCCGTTAGGGACATACTGATCATCCCGTGGAAGCACGGCCTTGGTGTCTCCAGCTCTGTAGGAGACTCCGGCTGCTGAGACAAGATCTGAGACTAAGGCGGGGAAAGGTAAGTTGCCCGTAATTTGTACGTGTCCCATAGCATTCCGGATATGTCTTGAGAGATGCAGAGGTTGGTCTGTAAGGATGCACCATAGTAGAACAGCCATGTCCGCAGTGAAGGAGGACTCATGAGTGCTTAGAAAGACGTAATGGGACATGATCTGTGCCTAGACGCGAGCCTCCAAGGTAAGTGCTGAAGCCAAGATTCCCTTAGGGCGGGTACGGTGGTATCCGTAGATCCAACGGCTGCCAGGTAATGCGATAACTCTGAGAACAGAGTCCCAGTCAAATTGGTACCTCTGGCGCGTAAGTGCGGCTTCTTGGAAGGCGTCCATTCCTTCTGGAATAGGAGGAAGACTCAGAGCTTGCTGAATGGCCTATTCTGTGATGGGAACTTGCTTCTGCCAGACATAAACTGACTGCAAGGTTGGCATGTAGAAGTTAGAGTAGAACTCAACTACCCAAGAAAGATTGACCTGCCTTGGCTGTCTCCGTAGGAAACCCCATTGTCTTCGTTCAATTTGCGGCTCAACAAAGGAAGCAATATTGGACGGGAGGATAAGAAGGTATTCATTGTTATAGTTTCTTTCTACCAGGATAGGGAACATCTTCTCACACTAGCGATTGGGAAATCGCGCAGTGTCCTTTGCTGGAAAGGCTTTCTCGTTCTCATCAACCATTATTATCCTCTTAACTCTTTTTGTTGATGTCTTGACTGCAGTTGAAGAAGGCTCTGCCACTAATGCTCTTTTAGTTCCTCTTCTTGCTGGTGGTTTGAAAGTAGCTTTCTCTTTTCCTTTCTTGGTGGCCATCCTGAAAGAAGGGAAGAGAAAGTAAATAAAATTCAAACAGATATACAGCAATGAAGGAAACGGAAAAGAGGGTGATGGATGCACATTAAGATATACTGACATTATCACATGCTCGCGAGTACATGTGAAAAGCCAACGATGGAAAATAGCTAGTGCATATAAGGACAAGTGACTGCAAGGTGTTTATTGGCATGCCGGCAAAGGGCATGAGTAGCATAGACCAAGCAATACTTTGTAACAAACTATCACATTTGTATTGACAATTAAATTCAATTAATACAAAAGTAAAGAAAAGTTGTGAAAAGCAAGCATTGAATAGTATAACAACATAGAGAAGTGCATAATGCCATTTGAGCTTTTTCACAAACACGTAGCATGCATGGTGAATAAGGTATAGAAAATATGAAAGTGAATATGCAAGCAATCCTTTAAATAGAATAAAAATAATTGTCAAACAAATTGCAACAATCCACAAGCATATAATGAGGGATAATGACTCAAAAAAATTTCTAACACCGTGTAAAAAGGAAAAGAAAAAGAAAGAATATATGAATAATGAAAAGAAAAAGAAAAAAAAAGAAAATACATATAAAATAATAAGAATGATAGAAAAAGAAAGAGGGAGGAAGAAAGTAAAACCTTGTTAATGGAGGTGAGAGAGATAGAGAGTGAAAGGTGAGATAGAAGGGGAAGGGAGAAGGAAGAAATAAGGAGGGAAAAGAAAAATTAGGATTTGGAAGAGAGAAAGATAAGATATGTGGCAATTTTTGATTGAGCTGTGCGGCGCATGCGACGCGGCTGCGTGGGGCACGCGTTCGCGTGGATGCGCTTCAAGTATGGTGACGCGATCGCATCGGTCATGCGGTTGCGTGACCCATGTTATCCTTCTGGCGCGAGTGCAGCCTCGCGCCATCACAACTCTCTATTCGAATTAATTTATTTGCCAAAATTGGGACGGCGCGATTGCGTGGGTCACGCGATCGCGTGAGTGTGCGCCAGAAAATGGATGACGTGGCCGCGTGGGTTGATTTGTGCCATTGGCACGCCACCAGCCACACTCCAGCGTGACTTTCTATTCATTTTTATTTTTCTTTACTCTCCCTGTGACGCGGACGCGTCGTTGATGCGATCACGTCGCGTAGCAAAAAAAATTTTTTTTTTTTTAAAATAAAAACATGTTAATGCAGATGGACGAAAGTACTAAGAAAGAGAAAAGTTATGGAATAGGAAAAACTAAAAATAAAGAAAAGAACGATCATACCATGGTGGGTTATCTCCCACCTAGCACTTTGCTTTAACGTCCGTAAGTTGGACACTCCACGAGCTCAATCTTCTGCTATGTGGGGATCTTCCAAGAGGAAGATCTCAAGCTCCTTGTTTCTCTGCATTTTCTCGCCATGGTATAGCTTCAGGCGTTGTCCATTAACCTTAATAAGTTTAGAGCTTGAAGGATGGCTTAGGTGATAAACTCCGTACGGTTTGGCCTTCTCTACTCTGTATGGACCTTCCCATCTTGATCTCAACTTACCTGGCATGAGCCATAGTCGAGATTTGTAAAGGAGGACTAAATCCCCAGGTTGGAACTCTTTCTTCTTGATGTTTTGATCATGTACAACCGTCATCTTTTCCTTGTATATTCTGGAGTTTTCATAAGCTTCTAGGCGAAGGCTCTCTAGTTCCTGCAGTTGCAACTTCCTTTCAGCTCCGGCTTTCTCAATTCCCATGTTGCACTCCTTAACTGCCCAAAAAGCTCTGTGTTCTACTTCAACTGGGAGATGACAAGCTTTTCCATAAACCAAGCGGAAAGGACTCATCCCAATGGGTGTCTTGTATGTTGTTCTATATGCCCAGAGTGCATCTTGTAGCCTGGTGCTCCAGTCTTTTCTATGAGGCTTTACTATCTTTTGCAAGATATGCTTAATTTCTCTATTTGACACCTCGGCTTGCCCATTAGTTTGGGGATGGTAAGTTGTTGCAACTTTATGAATTATCCCATGCTTCTTCATTAATCCTGTTAGTCTCCTATTACAAAAATGGGTGCCATGATCGCTCACGATTGCTCGTGGTGATCCGAAGCGACATATAATATGGTTTCTCACAAAGGAAACAACAGTGTTAGCATCATCAGTGCGGGTAGGAATTGCTTCCACCCATTTGGAAACATAATCCACAGCTAAAAATATCCATTAGAATTTGGAAATGGACCCATGAAGTCAATGCCCCAAACATCAAAAATTTCACAGAAAAGTATAATTTGTTGAGGCATCTCATCTCTCCTGGATATATTGCCAAATTTCTGGCATGGGAGACAAGATTTACAAAATTCAGCAGCGTTTCTAAAAAGAGTAGACCACTAGAATTCACAGTCTAAAATCTTTCTAGCTGTTCTTTGAGGACCAAAATGTCCTCCACTCTCAGATGAGTGACAGGCCTCTAAAATGGACTGAAATTCTAATTGAGGCACACAACGTCTAATTACTTGATCAGCGCCACATCTCCATAATATGGGTCATCCCATATATAATATTTAGACTCGCTTTTCAGCTTGTCTCTTTGATGCTTAGAAAAATTTGGAGGAAATGTGCGGCTAACTAAATAATTAGCAACAGGTGCATACCAAGGGACTACCTCAGATACTGCTTGCAGGTTATCAAAAGGAAAATTATCATCTATAGGAGTAGAATCATCCTTAATATGCTCAAGGCGACTCAAGTGGTCTGCCACTAAATTCTGATTACCACTCCTATCCTTTATTTCTAAATCAAATTCTTGTAACAGCAGTATCCAACGTATGAGTCTTGGTTTGGATTCCTTTTTAGCTAATAGATACTTTAAAGCTGCATGGTCCGAATATACTACTACTCTAGTACCAAGTAAATAAGCTCGGAATTTATCCAGAGCAAAAACAATAGCAAGAAGCTCTTTCTCAGTAGTAGTATAGTTGGACTGGGCAGTGTCTAAAGTCTTAGACGCATAAGCAATAACGAAAGGATCCTTACCTTCATGCTGAGCCAGCGCTGCTCCTACTGCATGGTTGGAAGTATCACACATGATTTCAAACGGTTGGCTCCAGTCTGGTCCTCTCACAATTGGAGCTTGAGTTAGAGTAGTCTTCAGCTTATCAAACGCTTGTTTGCAATCCTCACTGAACTCGAACTCAATATCCCTCTGCAGTAATCTGGATAAGGGAAGTGCGACCTTAATAAAGTCCTTAATAAATCTCTTGTAAAAACCTGCATGGCCAAGGAACGAACGGAATTTCCTCACAGAAGAGGGGTAAGGTACACTAGAAATAACATTCACCATTGCTGGGTCTACAAAAATGCCATTATTAGATACCACATGTCCTAATACAATCCCTTGTTTTACCATAAAGTGACATTTTTCAAAATTTAATACAAGGTTTGTATTAACACATCTATCTAATACTCTAGATAATCCATCTAAGCAAAGGCTAAAAGAATCACCATAAACGCTAAAATTGTCCATAAAAACTTCCATACAGTCCTCAATAAGATCAGAGAAAAAACTCATCATGCACCTTTGGAAAGTAGCTGATGCATTGCACAAGCCAAAGGGCATTCTCTTGTAAGCATAAGTCCCAAAAGGACATGTAAAAGTAGTCTTTTCCTGATCCTCAGGAGCTATATGAATCTGGAAATAACATGTGTAACCATCTAAAAAGCAATAATGTGATTTACCTGACAGGCGATCCAGCATTTGATCAATGAATGGAAGTGGATAGTGATCCTTACGGGTAGCTTGGTTGAGACGCCTGTAATCAATGCAGACTCTCCAAGCATTCTGAACTCTAGTTGCTATGAGCTCTCCATGCTCATTCTTCTCTGTAGTAACTCCAAACTTCTTGGGCACTACTTGTACTAGGCTTACCCATTCACTGTTTGAAATGGGATATATGATACCGGCTTTCAATAGTCTGGTCACTTCCTTTTTGACAACTTCCAAGATGGTGGGATTCAATCTTCTTTGGGGTTGACGGACAGGTCTTGCTCCCTCTTCTAAAAATATTCTGTGCTCACATACTTGAGGGTTGATGCCTACTATGTCTGCCAAGCTCCACCCAATTGCCTTCTTATGCTTCCTCAGCACGTCAAGTAACTGCTCTTCTTGTTGAGAAGTAAGTTCCCTTGCAATGATGACTGGAAACCTCTGCTCATCTTCAAGATAAGCATATTTGAGATGTGGAGGGAGGGGTTCAATTCTAACTTTTGATCATGGGCAGGCTCTGGATTATCTGGAGCTTGTGAAAATGACGAAGTGCCCTCATTGTCAGTTAAGAGGGTCCCCACACTTGGACCTTGTCCGGTGTGCTTCTCTTCTAACTCTTCCTTGTGAACTTCAGCTACACTTTCATCTATGACATCACACTGAAAGATAGAACGATCTTCTGGAGGGTTGTCAATGACTCCATTCAGATTGAAGATTACTATGCGGCCATCTATTTCAAAGGAGTATGTTCCTGAAAAGGCATCCAATTTGAATTTTGATGTCTTCAGGAATGGTCTTCCAAGTAGGATTGATGATGGCTTATCTGAATCATTATGGGGCATCTCCAAGATATAAAAATCAGTGGGAAATGTAAGCCCTTTAATGTTCACTAAAACATCTTCAGCAACTCCAGCCACTGTAATAATGCTTTTATCTGCTAACACAAAACGAGCTGCCGACCTTTTTAAGGGAGGGAGCCTCAAAATATCATATATAGACAAAGGCATTATACTGACACATGCTCCTAAATCATACATGCAATCATAAATTACTACACCACCAATAGTACAGCTAACTATACAAGGACTTGGATCACTACATTTTTCAAGTAATCCTCCCATTAAAGCAGATATAGAACTACCTAAAGGAATAGTTTCTAATTCATTAATTTTGTCTTTATGGATACATAAGTCTTTTAGAAACTTTGCATATTTAGGTACCTGCTGAATAACATCAAAAAGAGGAACAGTTACCTCAACCTTTTTGAATATTTCTACCATTTTGGGGTCGGGTTCCAGCTGCTTCCTGGGCTTCCGTGCAAGTTGTGGAAATGGAATAGGAGTAGTGTTTTCTGTGGTGTTTGCGCCTTTTAGTGCTTCCTCCTCTGGTTGAGCTATTTCTTCTTCAGCTATGTCCTGTATGTCCTCTTCCTCTTCAACATCTTCTATTTCTTCTACCTCTTCAGCTGAGGTGTGTTCTAGTGGGCTTGGTTCCTCCTGATTCCTCTCCTGCAGTGTGGTTCCAAACCTTAGGGTGATGGCATTAATGCCTCCCTTTGGATTGGGTAATGGTTGAGAGGGGATTCCAGTGGAGCTTAAAGGTTGGTTACTGAATTTTGTGTTGATCCAATCTGTGACATAAGAGCTTACAAAGTAGAGGTGAGACCATTCAGATTGGCATTAATACTATTCATGATGTTATTTTCCATGGTCTGTTGTCTTCGCTCAAAAGATTGTAGTAGCTCTTCATTAAGAGATAAAGAAGAATGAGTAAATTGAGAGGTCTGTTGTTGATTGTTCTGTGGTCCTTGGTTTTGCCTCAGGTGAGGTGCTCTGTTAGGTTGATTCTACTGCCTGTTGTTGTTATTATTCCATCTCTGATTTCTGTGATTATCTCTGCCTTCTCTATTATTGTTGTCCCTCCAATTCTGGTTAGAATTGTCCTGCCATCCATGGTTATTATTTCCACTTTGATTGTACCCTTGGTTGGGGCGGTCATAGAAGTTATGAGTGGATGCCACCATGTTGTCTTCTTGTTGGAGCTGCGGGCATTCATCAGTGTAATGGCTATAATCAGCACAGATTCCACAAATTCTTTGCGGGACTAGTTGTTGGTTTTGCTGTGGTGGAGTAGGTTGAGCTTGCTGAGCTTGTTGTTGATTCAATTGCATCTGCTTCAGCAAGTTGGTCATCTCACATATACTCTGAGCTAGAGCCGCAGTCTCTCTACTAGAGGATACTTCTACAACGGCTTTTGAACGGCCTTACTTTTGCTTGTGGTTCCTAGTAGATTCAGCTAAATCACTGATCAATTGCCAAGCCTCATCAGTGGTCTTGTACTTCTTCATAGACCCATTGCTAGCACTTTCCAATGTGGTCTTATCTTGGGGCCTCATGCCCTGTGTGATATAGCTAAGTAACACTATTTTGTCAATCATGTGGTGGGGGCACGCTTCCAGAAGATTATTGAAGCGCTCCCAGTATTCAAAGAAAGTCTCATTGTCATCCTGAACAATTGTGGAAATATCCTTCCTCAGTTTATCAGTAACTTCAGATGGAAAGAATTTCTCCAAAAACTCCTTTCTGAGTGTATCCCAGTTGGATACATTTGCTAGAGGTTGAGTGTAGTACCACTCTCTTGCTTTTCCCTCAAGAGAAAACGGGAAAGCTTTCAGCAAAATTGAAGTTTCATCAGTACCATCACGCCTGATAGTAGAACAGGCTGCCTGGAAATCTCTCAAGTTCGTGATAGGCTATTGAGCAGGTAGGCCATAAAACTTGGGCATCAAATTTAGCAGTGCAGTCTTTATTTCAAAATCTATAGCTACCGCTGGATGATGCGCTTGAAACAGTTGCATTGTAAAATCAGGGGCTCCTTCCTCCTGGATGGTAACTCTCCTAGCTGCCATGTCTTCTGCACATAAAACAACCGAATCAGTAGAACGGGGGCTGGTTTCTTCCTCATGTTCACTTTCAGATCTGCCCTCAGAGCGGACTAACCGACGCTGTTCTCGCCTTATTCGTGAAATAGTCCTTTCAATTTCAGGATCGAATATTAGCAAGCGCAGATCAGGAAGTGAACGCGTCATTTGACGAAAGAAACATGCAGCTCATAGTAGCAAAATAAAATAAAATGCAAATAAATAAATTCTAATTAATAACTTTAGCACTCTATTGCAACTCCCCGGTAATGGCGCCAAAAATTGATGAGGCACAGAAGTTGGTGAATTAAAAATTATTAAAATAGTTACGTTGCAAGTATAGTTCTTAACTCACCGAAAATCTGCCTATCAATTTAGAAATATGTCACAGAGAGTTTAAATTAAAAATTACTGGGAGTTTAAGTCCCAGGTCGTCTCCCAATGAGTTGCAGAAAAGTGTGCTATTTTATTAATCAGATGTTCCAAGAAGTTGAGTTAAGTTGGTGGAGAATTAAATTGAGAAAATTCAAATAATGTGAATAAAAGCCTTGACTGGGAGTTGATTAGTTGGAATCTCTATTATTGATGGGATGATTTCAAGATTGATTTATAATTAATGGTTGTTATGTATAGTTATCCTTTACTAGGTAAAGGAAAGTCAAACAAGTTGGAATGCTAGATCTGTTCCCAAGTTGCAACCCACTTAGTTCAAAGGGATTGGTGTTAGTGATTAGATAACAATCCAATAGTTAACCCAATTACAAATTTCCTTTCAATCCTTCCAACTCAAGAGTTCCTTTCAATCAACTCCCCATCAAGTGAGGGAACTACTCACTCATTGTAAATAATAAATCCATAACATACGAAAGGGAATTAAAAGAAGACATGATTATTGGAATGGAAAATAAATTAAAATGGAAGAAATAATCCTTGTACTAAATAATCATGAAAGTATTCAAATGACAAAATTGACAAAGCAAAGAACATGGAAGAATAAAACCAAGTTAAGAGAATGAACTAGAATGATGAAGTCTTGATGAGGAAATAACTCTTCTCAATGTTCCAATGCTAAGACCAATTGAAAATTAAAATCCTTAAACCTAGAGAAAGAAACCTAAAGGAGTAAAACTAGATCTAAAACTAAAAACTGTGTAGAATGAATGTTGTGTTTTTGTTTCTGCATATTCTCTGGCTCTAGTCTGCTGTTCCGGGCCGAAAACTGGGTCGAAATAAGGTCCAAAATCGCCCCCAGTGAATTCTGCAGATTATGCAGATTGCACATATCACGCGATCGCGTAATCCATGCGGACGCGTCATTCGCGCTTTTCTTTGCCACGCGTTCGTGTCGTCCACGCTACCGCGTCGCTTGAGCTTTTCCAATCCGCGCAGCCGCGTGAGCCATGCGGCCGCGTCACTGCGATTTGCTCTCCTTCGCGCGGTCGCGTGAGCCATGCGACCGTGTCACTTCTCGCTGGTTATCTCCTCAATTTCTTGTGTTTCTTTCATTTTTGCTAGCTTCCTTTCCAATCTCCAACTCATTCGTGCCCTATAAAGCCTGAAATACTCAACACACAGATCACGGCATCGAATGGAATAAAGGAGAATTAAAATTACATAATTAAAGTCTCTAGGAATCAGTTTTCAAACATGTTATAAATTCAGGAAGGAATTATAATTTCATGCTAATTTAATGAATAAGTGGGTAAAGATCATGATAAAACCACACAATTAAACACAATATAAACCATAAAATAGTGGTTTATCATGGGCCTTTGGATCTTTGAGTTGAAGCAGTTGCAGTCTTCAGTGGGCTCAGCTTTGCTTGCAGAGAAAGTGTGAGTTAGGCATGGACGTTAGTTAGGACGTTAGTGGTGTTAACGTTAAGTGAAAATGTAGGTTCGAGAATGTTAGTGACAATCACCTTTTTCACTAACGTTCCTAACCCAAGATGGTCCACGTTAACTTCAACGTTAGTGGCACTAACGTGACCACTAACGTTGCCTCTTGGTCCTTCGCAAACGTTATTGGCATTCACCTTTTCCAATAACGTTTGTTTGTTGTCCTTCCTCCTTACATTAGAGTCCACATTAGTGTAGCTAACGTGACCCTTAGGTGGGCATGCCTCAGCTTCGAGAGCGTTAGTGACACTTACCTTTGTCACTAATGCTCCAAACGCCCCTTCTCACGTTAGTGCCTCACGTTAATTGTATTAACGTGGCCACTAACGTGGTGGTGATTGCCATCTCTAACGTTAGTGACAAAGGTGAGTGTCACTAACGTTGGCTCATCATTTCTTTCCTCCACATTAGCTTCCACGTTAATGTAGTTAATGTGGCAACTAACGTGGGCTATGATGGCTTTCGAAAAAGCGTTATTGGTGATTACTTTTCTCATTAACGTTGCAAGCTAGCTCCCTTTCCACGTTAATGGTCACGTTAGTTAGACTAACGTGGCATCTTCCTTGCTTCCTTTGTCCTGAAATCAAGCAAGTAAAGTACATCAAAGCTAGGTTCTAACTCATGAGATCTTGCATCATCCATTTTATCATTCACTTCATGCATAATTCTCATAAAATCATATAAAATTCACAATGTTTGCTTGAATCAAGATGTAAGTGATTATCTACCCAAAACTTGCTTATTAACTAAGAAAATGCATGAAACTACCGTAAAACAGTAAAGAAAAGGTCAGTGAAACTGGCCAAAATGGCCTGGCATCAGTACCTGAATGCCACTTGTTGCCTCTGAAGCCATACTTTGTAAGGAAATCATTCCAGTTTCTGTGAAATACGTCTTTTGTGTACGAGTTTCAAACAACATGGCTCATCTCTTGTTCAATATCGATGTGTCCCTTGTAGCCGTTTAGTTTGTTTGGGTTTTTCTTCATGATGTTCCAGATACACTAGCGGTGAATTGTTGTGGGCATGCATAGCTCAATTGCCCTTTGAATCGATGCGCATTGATTGGTAAGAATGCCTTTTGGTGCCTTCCCTCCCATGCAACGTAGCCAACACTCAAATAGCCATTTGAAAGATTGAATGTCCTCATTTTTCATCAACGCGCATCCAAGAAGTGTCGACTAGCCGTGGTGATTCACGCCCACAAAAGAACCTAAAACCAAATTGTATCTGCATAAAAAACAAGTAGGCGGTGGTGAACTGAAATATATACATGCACTGAACATCAAGAATATATATGAATGAACCAAATACCTGTTTGTGTTATAGGTGGTGTCAAAAGAAACCACGTCTCTAAAGTAATCAAATGCAGCCCTACTTCTTGCATCAGCCCAGAATGCATGTTTAATGCAGTGATCGCCTTCAAGGTTGAGCTCAAAGAAGAAATTTTGGTTTTTCTCTTTCATTCTTACTAGGCACTTCCCAAATTCTTTGGCATTGTCTTCTTCAGAAATATTTTGTACTTCCCTTATGATGTAATTCCTCACATTTTTTTCAATAAAACCTAGTTCACGGTGGCTGCCAGCTGCTGCCACAAATGATTGGTAAGTTTTTCTCAGTCTGATTTCAGCTTCCTCATGGGTTTCGATGGTGCGACGCACAAACATTCTAAGCTCCCTGTGTTGTTTGAGCATCTTAACCTGGTCTGGACAGCAAGGATGTGAGTGATTCAGAGCAACTTTGGAAATTGTCCAAACACCGACGTTCTTCATTATGTGTACATAAATCCTGGCTGGACAGTTTAACCCAGCTGAGGGGTTTGTCTTCAAAGTTGGAGATATCTTGGATTTCCACCTCCCCTCTCTGGTGCATACAATTAGTTGATTATTAATTTTGTCTCCATCCCGAGTTGTGTTCCTTATTTTGGTAGAAAAACCAGAAAGTTTGGAATAATTTTTATAGAACTTTGTAGCTTCTTCTGGTGTCTCAAAAATTATCCCCACCTTTGGGACAAATCCTTCATCCACAACACAGCTGGTCTGCACGGTGAACTGAAAATGTCATTAACAGTGAAACAATTCTATAATACTTATCGAATTGAAAGGTTACTAACAGTAAACAAAAGATAATCCATTATGCAAAACCAAATTCAAAACAACTCTGTCTACAATCTAGATAGTATCAATTCAATTCAATTCAAATTCAGATCACCTCTGTCCATTCAATTCGATTCAAATAAAATTAGCAATTGCATTCCATTGAATTCGATTCAAAATTCAATAATCCAAACCTCATCAAATTGATGCGTTTCTGAAGAATAATCACACTCATTCAACTGATTTTAAGTTGATTCATTCATTATTTTAATTCAAAACTCCAGATCGAAGAAAAAACAAAGAAGAAAAAGAAGAACGACAAAGCTAATTATGTCAAAGTCAATCCAGATCCATAATGCAGAGAACAAGGTTTACGTTGAGAAAGGTTTACGTTCAGAAAGGTTTATTACGAAGAAAAGGTTTACGTTATATACGTTATATGAGGCGCGTGTATAACAAATGACTGTGGGGGTGAGGGACGGTTCGTGTGGAGGAAGTTACTTGGATAACATCCATGTATTTTTTACATGGATGTAGACCTTTTCTGACGGGCCTGCTACACATCCATGTAACCATGTAACCAAGTTAGCCCAAACCCAAAACAACTAACGCGCTTCCAATCTCATTAAAAAATGTGACTTCCACGCGCCCTAAGGAATGTCATAAAAACAGTCGTGTTGTAGATATAGTCTCTAAACCGACAAAAATCCCTTCGTACAAATGTTTTGGTTGTCACAAGTAACAAACCCCTTTGAAATTGATAACCGGGTATTCAAACCTCGGGTCGTCTTCTCAAGGAATTGCAGGGAGGTATGTTTTTATTATTGGTTATGAGTTTGTAAATTGGGGTTTGGAAGTAAGGTGGGAATATGTTATATGACAAGTAAAATAAAATAATAATAATAAAATCTCTTGGCAAGGTATAAGAACTGGAAGTCCTATCCTTATCAATTGTAATGAGAATTGGATTTTTCTCCCACTTTGTTAACCTCTAACTATGAAGGTAAGTTAAGTGGATGAATTAATTTTTATTCCTCAGGTCCTAGTCTTTCTTTGGGAAAGACTAGAGTTATTGGAATTTGAATTAATGAAATGAAGAAAACCAATTTTCAATCAACAATGAGTTTGCCAAAAGGAAGAAAATATCTAAATTAAAAAGCATCAATATAAATAAAGCAAAGCAAAATTAAATCTGAGAATACCTCAAATAAAATACATTCAAAGTAGTAAAATCTAACATGGAAAAGTTCATAAGCCAATTGGGCAACATAAATCAAATACAAATAAAAGCATGAGAGTATCTGAAAGTAAAAGAGAAATAAAAAGTAAAAGGAATATTAAACCTGGATCGAGAGTTACTCCTAAAACTAAGAGAAATCCTAAATCCTAATCCTAAGAGAGAGGAGAGAACCTCTCTCTCTAAAAACTACATCTAAAATATAAAAAGTGAATTATGAGAGCCTCTCTATGAATGGATGCATTCCCCACTTTATAGCCTCTAATCTGTGTTTTCCGGGCCGCAAACTAGGTCAGAAACAGCCCAGAAATTGCTTGAGAAGAATTCAAACACGCTGATTTCCGTCACTGCGATGCGGCCGCATGGGTCACGCGGTCGCGTCGCCTAGCGTCAGAGCAACTATGGCATATTATATGTCAAATCAAATCCCCGGACGTTAGCTTTCCAATGCAACTTGAACCGCGTCGTTTGGACCTCTGTAGCTAAAGTTATAGCCGTTTGAGTGCGAAGAGGTCAGGCTGGACAGCTTAGCAATTTCTCCAACTTCTTGTATTCCTTCCACTTTTGCATGCTTCCTTTCCATCCTCCAAGCCATTCCTGCCTTATAATATCTGAAAACACTTAACACACATATCAAGGCATCTAATGGTAATAAGAGAGGATTAATAATAAGCAAATATAAGATCAAAGAAGCATGTTTTCAATCAAAACACATAATTAGGAAGGAAATATAAAACCATGCAAATAGTATGAATAAGTGGGTAAAGAGTTAATAAAAACCACTCAATTGAGTACAAGATAAACCATAAAATAGTGGTTTATTAACCTCCCCACACTTAAAAACTAGCATGTCCTCATGCTAAGCTCAAGAGAAGCTATAAAAATGAAGAGGAATGATATGAAATGCAACTACATGCTAAATGCTTTTGCTTACTTGGTTAAGAGTAAATAAGTTCTCCAAGACAAATACAAACCAATTTCCACTAATTCAAATCATACAATAAAAAGCAAGTGAACTTGTAAGAATACAGCTCATGAAAGCAGGGAACATAGAATTTAAGCGTTGAACCCTCACTGGAAGTGTATATCGCTCTAATATCTCAAGTGTATAGGGTAATTCACTCTACCCTTCTCTAGTCATGCTTTCTAAACCTTGTTCTTCATCTAACCAATCAACAAAAATTTAATGTACCAATGCAAACATCATCAGGTCTTTTCAAGGTTGTAATGGGGCTAAGGTAAGGGTGAGGGTATATATATATAAGGCTAAGTGAGCTAACAAAGTGAATCCTTGATTAGTCTAAGATCTCACCTAACATATACATACTTTATATAATTTAAAAATACTTTACCTAGCTACCCAAAATTTTCCCACTTTTGTATTACATGCTCATGTATCAAACTTATTTTTGAATTTTGTCCCATGTGCATTGAATTTTTTTTTTTTATTTTGCATTTGGGGTATTTTTTCATTTTTCTTTTCTTTTTTTTTTGTATCCCCTTATTTAATTACTTAATATATTTTTCTTCAATGCACATGGTAATTTAATTATTTTGATTTCACATGAGCATACTTCCCAAATTTTCAAATAACTTATTCAATTTAATTCCCTACTTTTTCATATCATCCCATGTTCCCATAAAATTTCCCACACTTAAATTTTACACAATATCTATCTTAAGCTAACCAAGGATTCAACTTGGGATTCTTATTTTGTTTTTCTGCTTAAGGCTAGTAATGTGGTTATAAAACAGAAGGGATTTAAAAGCTCAAGGGGGCTAACAAGGGTGATGTAAAAGGTAGGCTAATTTTGGGATAAGTGAGCTAAAATCAAACAATGGCCTCAATTATATGCAAGCATGTAAATACACTAAATATTGGACATGTAGAATGGAACAAAAAAATAGATTACAATCATAGAGAAGGAAACACACAGGAATAAAATATTTATGGTTAAATAATGTAACCATATAAATAAGCTCAAATCTCACAGGTTGTGTGTTCTTTGGCTTAAAAACCATGTTCCAAATACAACTTCAAACAAGTTTTAACATAAAAAAATTTTTTTTTCAATTTAAATTAGTGAAATTTTTTTCAAAGATAGGGTCTTAAAAAGAAACTTATTAATTTAACCAAGCAGTAACTAAATGCATAAAATCAAATAAATATGCAAATGCAACAACTAATTTAACAAAGAAAATTAAAACATTGGTGTTGAGACAGGGATGTACTAACCCACGGAGATCGATATCAACCTCCCCACACTTAAAGATTGCACCATCCTCGGTGCATGCTGAGATGTGCAGGTGAACGGGTTGTTTCAACTGTTGCTTTACTCTAAGGATTGTTGATGCCAAGGCATCTTAGGCTAGTTTCACTAGCCTTTTTCTTTTATTTTTAGTTGTTTTATGCATTTTCTTGAGCCTTAAGTAATCATTTGGGCCAAATAGTCATGCTTGTCTTAAATCATTCAACATGAAGATTTTGATGCAAATTCCATGAGTTTTTAGTTATATTACTTGAATGCTATGAATGGAAGATTTCTCATGAAATTTTGCAAGACTTTGATGCAATTGTTTGGATGATTTCAGGGAAGAAGAGGCTAAGCAAGGAAGCAACAAAATCAATAAAGGAAGCTTGAATATCAAATGTGGAGTTTAAGTTCCAGTTTAAGCCTAAACTGGAGCTTAAACGTCAAAATCATGAAGGATAAGAAATGCTGGAATTGAAGTTTAACCTCCAGTTTGACCTTAAACTGGAGGTTAAACGCCAGAATGATAATGCCACTCAGGGAGGAGTTCCACGTTTAACCTCCAGTTTGACCTCAAACTGGAGGTTAAACGCCAGAACCAGGAAGAGTACCAGGGAGCCATTCCACGTTTAAGCTCCAGTTTGACCTCAAACTGGAGCTTAAACGTGTTCGACAGCTTTTCTCCTCCAGGGTTGCTCTCTCCAGTTCCACGTTTAACCTCCAGTTTGACCTCAAACTGGAGGTTAAACGTGTTCGACACCTCCAGGGCTACCATTCTAAGCTTCCACGTTTAACCTCCAGTTTGACCTCAAACTGGAGGTTAAACGTGTTCGACCTCCAGTATGCCTCCACCCTTTTCCACGTTTAACCTCCAGTTTGACCTCAAACTGGAGGTTAAACGTGTTCGACCTCCAGGGCTGCCCTTCCTATTTCCACGTTTAAGCTTCAGTTTAACCTTAAACTGAAGCTTAAACGTGTTCGACTACATGACTCTCCAGGGCTACCTTCTTCCATTTCCACGTTTAAGCTTCAGTTTAACCTTAAACTGAAGCTTAAACGTGCTTCTACAAAAAGCCTCACTGGAAGTGTCTGGCGTTTAAGCTGCAGTTTAAGCTTAAACTACAACTTAAACGCCACTCTTGGAAAAGGTTTTTGGGCCAAAAATATTGTGAGTTAAGTTAGTCTTTGAGCACAAATATTAACTTAAACTTACTTTGGTATGAAACCCAATTGAATATCATGGTTTATGGGATTGGGCCTGAAGGATTGATGAGTTTGAAATCTCAATTTATTGAGTCATGTGTCATTATTTGATTATCACTAAGTTGGCTCAATAAATGTTACAGGATTTGGATCAACAACCTCATCAAGATTATGGATCATAAACCCAAGGCAAAAGGAAAGCAAGGAGAGGCCTCAAAGCCCAAGAAGCACAACTGAAGCTCAATATAGAAAGTGTATAAATAGGATAGAAGTTAAGTTAGAGAGGACTTTTACCTTCACTTTTAGCTAGTTTTCCTTTTCTTTGTAATTGAATTCAGAGCTATGATTCACTAAACCCCCTTTCATTGGGTTAGGGAGCTCTATTGTAATTCAATGAATCAATAATAGTTTATCTTCTTCTTCAATCTTTTCTCTTGAATTTTGTTAGAAAGCTTCTCGATCTAATTCCATTGAGTAGTTGTCTTGGGAAAGAAACTACCCATACTTGGAATCCTTCGGAGCCTTGGGAAAGGAATGGAGGATTCATGCTAGAGAAGCTTTCTCACAGTGAATTGGATTGGGGTTTGGATGGATATTGTGACATGTAATCCTACCAAATTGTGGTTCATGAAATTGTGTGGTATAATCAGTGATCAAGCATCATCTCTTCTTATGAACATTTAAACCAAGGGATTGGGAATTTGTTTGTTTTTAGAGAGAATTGGTGAGCCAAGGGATTGGGATCCAATCATATAAGATTGCCAAGCAAAATTCAATGAACGCATTGGTTGAGGAAGAGATAAACATGTTTTGATTCGGAGATCTCAATATCTCCTATAACCCAATGAATTCCCCATTTCTGATTTCCACTTTCTCTTTACATTCTGCAACTCAATTCATGCAACACCCCCATTCCCTTTTAATTTCAGCAATTTAGTTTCTGCTCTTTAATTCCTTGCAATTTAAGATTCCGCCATTTCAATTTCTTGTCATTTACTTTTCCCGCCAATTTTACATTCCGCAATTCTCATCTCAATCTTGATTTCGCTCAACTAGAACACACTTCTAATCCGAATTGCTCACTCAACCAATCCTTGTGGGATTCGACCTCACTCTATTGTGAGTTTTTACTTGACGATAACCGGTGCACTTGCCGGAAGGAATTTTGCCGATCGTGCAATTTCCTAAATCGTAGCATAACTAGTTTATGCGCATCAAGTTTATGGCGCCGTTGCCGGGGATTGGTTTTCGATTGACAATTCTCCAATTGGAAGTTAACTAGATTGAGCAATTTTTTCTTTTCTTTTGTTAATAGTTTTTGTTTCAGTTTATTACTGCTAATTTCTGCAAATTTTAATTTGTTTTCTTTGTTTATTCACTTGTTAGCATACTAACCACTAGCTGTTTGTGATATTGCCTCACTATGGGATTTCCACTATCTTTGGATGAGTATTGTTTGAGACTGAGCACATTGCAAAAAAGAAAGGAGTATCCATCATCTTTTGGTCAATCAAAATTCATGAGAAACTCTCCACCACCACAGAATGATTCATGTTATTATGCTCATGGTGGGTGGGAGTATCAAGAACAGGAAACGGGGTACTTCCCAGAGCCACAAAATGGTCCATGTTTTGGTGAATTTGATCACTACTCAAGTTGTGGCTGGGAAGATCAAAACCAAAGAGATTTCACTTATTCACACCCCATTCATCAAGAGCCATCACCTCTGAATTATCCAACCTCACCTCCTAGTTTTACATATCCAAATTCTTCATCACTTGAGCATTTCTCAGCACAAAATTCCTTCTCAAATTCATACAATTCATTTCATTATCCACAAGACTCATTCCACTACACACAAGAGTCATACCACTACCAACACTCCAACCAAAGACTCTATCAGCCCACACAAAACACATACTCCCAACCACCATATCACAGCCAAGATAATCAACCTCATCAACCCAATCCGAACCAACAATTTCAAGATCAATTAAACAGGATAGAAGGAATGCTTGCAACTATGGGCAGAGATGTGGCCGATTTGAAAGGCTTTAAGGAAGAAGTGATATCCAACTTACAAAATCAAGGTGCTGCCATTCAAAAGCTAGAAGCACAAATTGGATATCTATCAAAGCAAATCCCTACCCACAATTCTTCTAGTGATACCATGGCAAACCCAAGGGAGGAATCAGAAGAACAAGAAAGGGAGAAAGTCAATCAAGGGAGATCACACTCCAATGACACAGAGAGTTGCAAAGAGGAAGGGTTCATTGAACCACAAATTCAGGAAGCTTTTGATGAACAGGATACTCCAACTGTCCAACAACAACCAAGTTCTGAGATCAAGGATGTGAAGGCAGTAGAAACAAGCACCAAAATGAGGATTGTGACCGAGAAACAAAGGACCATATCCATGAAGAAGAGAAGGTCGAAGAACAATCCAACTCCTGAGCCAACAAGCAAGTTCACTCAAGCCAATCACAAGGGAAAGCTTGCTGGAAAGAAGCATTCACAACAAGGGGCACTAACTAGCTCCTTTATCCACTTGAAGTCATTCCTCTTAACAAACTGGAGGAAGAGGAAGAAAGTCAGGAACAGCATGTCAAGCTAATGACGTTAAAGAAGCGCTTGTTGGGAGGCAACCCAACCAAAGGTAGTTTTTCTTTTCTAGTTATTTCAATAAAAGAGTTAAGTAGATTTATCTGTATTGCAAGGAGCTAAGTTTGGTGTTGCACACCAAAACAATTCAAGGGTGAATGTGAGATTCTAAGTTTGGTGTTCCACCAAAAACTTCATTAAAAGCACATTTCTACCTCAGCATGACTAGTCACTAGCTCCAACCAATCAGGGAAACTACTTAAACAATAGTTTAATTTCTAGTTCATAGTTTCTTTTTCTAGTTCATAGTTATTTTCTTAATAAAAGCACATGAGGTTTTCTGCATATGATCCAAATTGCTGCATATGGCAAGGAACTAAGTTTGGTGTTCACACACCAATCTAAGTTCAGAGGCCTACAAACATCCATGCATGCTAACCAATTCTCAAAGTGCTTGGGGAACAAGCAACTTCTAATAGCTTTGCAGGAAGACAATCAATCTCATGGAAGGAATATACATCATCATCAAAGAGAACACCAAGGCTAGGAAGGATGATGAACAACAAAGAAGATGATAAAAGGTTGTATTGTTACTTAATTGCTTGTACTTTGAATTGCTGATATTGGAAGTTTGCATGCACCCCTACTTTAAGTTTGAGTCATTGCAGTTTTTGTTTGTCTGTTTGTTTAATTTCCAAATAAGTGATAGTCTAAGTGTCTGGATAAACTTCACTTGCTTAAATGTATGCTTGCCATGCTTGTTCTGTTTCCAAAAAAAAATAAAAGAAAAGTTTGAACAAAAGTAACTCAATTCCATTTAGTAAGAAATCAAATAAGATTAAGTGGTGGTATGCATGTTTGATTGAATAGTCAGCTCACTAAGAAATAAAGTTAGAATTGTCACTTTTAGTGGAAATTAGGATGCTGTCTATGGATCTTGATGAATAAATGTCTTTGGCCATGAAAAAGAAAGAAGAAGAAGAAGAAAAAGCCACTGAAAAAGGGCAACCAAAAAGCAAAAAAAATTGAGAAAATAAGCTAGGCACCAATGGTTTGAACTTCTGAGACAAATGCCTGTGGTGTTTATGTATTAAGGATATGCTTGGATGAATAGGTTCTGAGGAGTGTTTCAACACTTGGTAACTTGGGTTAACTAACCCGGGATTATCAACCAAAAGTCCATTATCAAGAGCAACCTAAATACAAAACATTTAGTCACACAAAGAGGTGCTGGGTACCAATGTCTCAAGAAGAAATGTGAACTAAAATGCCTGTAGTGGATATGTGTAGTGCACTGATAAGAAAAAGAAAATGCCAAAGGCTTGTGCAACACATGACACTGAGCAACAAGGAGCAAATAAGCTCAAAGAAAAAGAAAAACAAAGAAAAGTAACTTGCCAAGGATATGTGAATAACAAGAGGCCATAGCAGTGTTTTAGTGGAAACATAAAAAGTGACATTCTTACCTAAGAAACAATAAAGTGATGCTGCAACAACTTTCTGCATGAACACCCCATTAATCAATGTCAATTACTTACTGATATGGCTAATGAATTTACTTTCTGTTTCATTCTTTCTTCTCAATAATTCAGAACTTGCTTGGGGACAAGCAAGGATTAAGTTTGGTGTTGTGATGCCAAGGCATCTTAGGCTAGTTTCACTAGCCTTTTTCTTTTATTTTTAGTTGTTTTATGCATTTTCTTGAGCCTTAAGTAATCATTTGGGCCAAATAGTCATGCTTGTCTTAAATCATTCAACATGAAGATTTTGATGCAAATTCCATGAGTTTTTAGTTATATTACTTGAATGCTATGAATGGAAGATTTCTCATGAAATTTTGCAAGACTTTGATGCAATTGTTTGGATGATTTCAGGGAAGAAGAGGCTAAGCAAGGAAGCAACAAAATCAATAAAGGAAGCTTGAATATCAAATGTGGAGTTTAAGTTCCAGTTTAAGCCTAAACTGGAGCTTAAACGTCAAAATCATGAAGGATAAGAAATGCTGGAATTGAAGTTTAACCTCCAGTTTGACCTTAAACTGGAGGTTAAACGCCAGAATGATAATGCCACTCAGGGAGGAGTTCCACGTTTAACCTCCAGTTTGACCTCAAACTGGAGGTTAAACGCCAGAACCAGGAAGAGTACCAGGGAGCCATTCCACGTTTAAGCTCCAGTTTGACCTCAAACTGGAGCTTAAACGTGTTCGACAGCTTTTCTCCTCCAGGGTTGCTCTCTCCAGTTCCACGTTTAACCTCCAGTTTGACCTCAAACTGGAGGTTAAACGTGTTCGACACCTCCAGGGCTACCATTCTAAGCTTCCACGTTTAACCTCCAGTTTGACCTCAAACTGGAGGTTAAACGTGTTCGACCTCCAGTATGCCTCCACCCTTTTCCACGTTTAACCTCCAGTTTGACCTCAAACTGGAGGTTAAACGTGTTCGACCTCCAGGGCTGCCCTTCCTATTTCCACGTTTAAGCTTCAGTTTAACCTTAAACTGAAGCTTAAACGTGTTCGACTACATGACTCTCCAGGGCTACCTTCTTCCATTTCCACGTTTAAGCTTCAGTTTAACCTTAAACTGAAGCTTAAACGTGCTTCTACAAAAAGCCTCACTGGAAGTGTCTGGCGTTTAAGCTGCAGTTTAAGCTTAAACTACAACTTAAACGCCACTCTTGGAAAAGGTTTCTGGGCCAAAAATATTGTGAGTTAAGTTAGTCTTTGAGCACAAATATTAACTTAAACTTACTTTGGTATGAAACCCAATTGAATATCATGGTTTATGGGATTGGGCCTGAAGGATTGATGAGTTTGAAATCTCAATTTATTGAGTCATGTGTCATTATTTGATTATCACTAAGTTGGCTCAATAAATGTTACAGGATTTGGATCAACAACCTCATCAAGATTATGGATCATAAACCCAAGGCAAAAGGAAAGCAAGGAGAGGCCTCAAAGCCCAAGAAGCACAACTGAAGCTCAATATAGAAAGTGTATAAATAGGATAGAAGTTAAGTTAGAGAGGACTTTTACCTTCACTTTTAGCTAGTTTTCCTTTTCTTTGTAATTGAATTCAGAGCTATGATTCACTAAACCCCCTTTCATTGGGTTAGGGAGCTCTATTGTAATTCAATGAATCAATAATAGTTTATCTTCTTCTTCAATCTTTTCTCTTGAATTTTGTTAGAAAGCTTCTCGATCTAATTCCATTGAGTAGTTGTCTTGGGAAAGAAACTACCCATACTTGGAATCCTTCGGAGCCTTGGGAAAGGAATGGAGGATTCATGCTAGAGAAGCTTTCTCACAGTGAATTGGATTGGGGTTTGGATGGATATTGTGACATGTAATCCTACCAAATTGTGGTTCATGAAATTGTGTGGTATAATCAGTGATCAAGCATCATCTCTTCTTATGAACATTTAAACCAAGGGATTGGGAATTTGTTTGTTTTTAGAGAGAATTGGTGAGCCAAGGGATTGGGATCCAATCATATAAGATTGCCAAGCAAAATTCAATGAACGCATTGGTTGAGGAAGAGATAAACATGTTTTGATTCGGAGATCTCAATATCTCCTATAACCCAATGAATTCCCCATTTCTGATTTCCACTTTCTCTTTACATTCTGCAACTCAATTCATGCAACACGCCCATTCCCTTTTAATTTCAGCAATTTAGTTTCTACTCTTTAATTCCTTGCAATTTAAGATTCCGCCATTTCAATTTCTTGTCATTTACTTTTCCCGCCAATTTTACATTCCGCAATTCTCATCTCAATCTTGATTTCGCTCAACTAGAACACACTTCTAATCCGAATTGCTCACTCAACCAATCCTTGTGGGATTCGACCTCACTCTATTGTGAGTTTTTACTTGACGATAACCGGTGCACTTGCCGGAAGGAATTTTGCCGATCGTGCAATTTCCTAAATCGTAGCATAACTAGTTTATGCGCATCAAGTTTATGGCGCCGTTGCCGGGGATTGGTTTTCGATTGACAATTCTCCAATTGGAAGTTAACTAGATTGAGCAATTTTTTCTTTTCTTTTGTTAATAGTTTTTGTTTCAGTTTATTACTGCTAATTTCTGCAAATTTTAATTTGTTTTCTTTGCTTATTCACTTGTTAGCATACTAACCACTAGCTGTTTGTGATATTGCCTCACTATGGGATTTCCACTATCTTTGGATGAGTATTGTTTGAGACTGAGCACATTGCAAAAAAGAAAGGAGTATCCATCATCTTTTGGTCAATCAAAATTCATGAGAAACTCTCCACCACCACAGAATGATTCATGTTATTATGCTCATGGTGGGTGGGAGTATCAAGAACAGGAAACGGGGTACTTCCCAGAGCCACAAAATGGTCCATGTTTTGGTGAATTTGATCACTACTCAAGTTGTGGCTGGGAAGATCAAAACCAAAGAGATTTCACTTATTCACACCCCATTCATCAAGAGCCATCACCTCTGAATTATCCAACCTCACCTCCTAGTTTTACATATCCAAATTCTTCATCACTTGAGCATTTCTCAGCACAAAATTCCTTCTCAAATTCATACAATTCATTTCATTATCCACAAGACTCATTCCACTACACACAAGAGTCATACCACTACCAACACTCCAACCAAAGACTCTATCAGCCCACACAAAACACATACTCCCAACCACCATATCACAGCCAAGATAATCAACCTCATCAACCCAATCCGAACCAACAATTTCAAGATCAATTAAACAGGATAGAAGGAATGCTTGCAACTATGGGCAGAGATGTGGCCGATTTGAAAGGCTTTAAGGAAGAAGTGATATCCAACTTACAAAATCAAGGTGCTGCCATTCAAAAGCTAGAAGCACAAATTGGATATCTATCAAAGCAAATCCCTACCCACAATTCTTCTAGTGATACCATGGCAAACCCAAGGGAGGAATCAGAAGAACAAGAAAGGGAGAAAGTCAATCAAGGGAGATCACACTCCAATGACACAGAGAGTTGCAAAGAGGAAGGGTTCATTGAACCACAAATTCAGGAAGCTTTTGATGAACAGGATACTCCAACTGTCCAACAACAACCAAGTTCTGAGATCAAGGATGTGAAGGCAGTAGAAACAAGCACCAAAATGAGGATTGTGACCGAGAAACAAAGGACCATATCCATGAAGAAGAGAAGGTCGAAGAACAATCCAACTCCTGAGCCAACAAGCAAGTTCACTCAAGCCAATCACAAGGGAAAGCTTGCTGGAAAGAAGCATTCACAACAAGGGGCACTAACTAGCTCCTTTATCCACTTGAAGTCATTCCTCTTAACAAACTGGAGGAAGAGGAAGAAAGTCAGGAACAGCATGTCAAGCTAATGACGTTAAAGAAGCGCTTGTTGGGAGGCAACCCAACCAAAGGTAGTTTTTCTTTTCTAGTTATTTCAATAAAAGAGTTAAGTAGATTTATCTGTATTGCAAGGAGCTAAGTTTGGTGTTGCACACCAAAACAATTCAAGGGTGAATGTGAGATTCTAAGTTTGGTGTTCCACCAAAAACTTCATTAAAAGCACATTTCTACCTCAGCATGACTAGTCACTAGCTCCAACCAATCAGGGAAACTACTTAAACAATAGTTTAATTTCTAGTTCATAGTTTCTTTTTCTAGTTCATAGTTATTTTCTTAATAAAAGCACATGAGGTTTTCTGCATATGATCCAAATTGCTGCATATGGCAAGGAACTAAGTTTGGTGTTCACACACCAATCTAAGTTCAGAGGCCTACAAACATCCATGCATGCTAACCAATTCTCAAAGTGCTTGGGGAACAAGCAACTTCTAATAGCTTTGCAGGAAGACAATCAATCTCATGGAAGGAATATACATCATCATCAAAGAGAACACCAAGGCTAGGAAGGATGATGAACAACAAAGAAGATGATAAAAGGTTGTATTGTTACTTAATTGCTTGTACTTTGAATTGCTGATATTGGAAGTTTGCATGCACCCCTGCTTTAAGTTTGAGTCATTGCAGTTTTTGTTTGTCTGTTTGTTTAATTTCCAAATAAGTGATAGTCTAAGTGTCTGGATAAACTTCACTTGCTTAAATGTATGCTTGCCATGCTTGTTCTGTTTCCAAAAAAAAATAAAAGAAAAGTTTGAACAAAAGTAACTCAATTCCATTTAGTAAGAAATCAAATAAGATTAAGTGGTGGTATGCATGTTTGATTGAATAGTCAGCTCACTAAGAAATAAAGTTAGAATTGTCACTTTTAGTGGAAATTAGGATGCTGTCTATGGATCTTGATGAATAAATGTCTTTGGCCATGAAAAAGAAAGAAGAAGAAGAAGAAAAAGCCACTGAAAAAGGGCAACCAAAAAGCAAAAAAAATTGAGAAAATAAGCTAGGCACCAATGGTTTGAACTTCTGAGACAAATGCCTGTGGTGTTTATGTATTAAGGATATGCTTGGATGAATAGGTTCTGAGGAGTGTTTCAACACTTGGTAACTTGGGTTAACTAACCCGGGATTATCAACCAAAAGTCCATTATCAAGAGCAACCTAAATACAAAACATTTAGTCACACAAAGAGGTGCTGGGTACCAATGTCTCAAGAAGAAATGTGAACTAAAATGCCTGTAGTGGATATGTGTAGTGCACTGATAAGAAAAAGAAAATGCCAAAGGCTTGTGCAACACATGACACTGAGCAACAAGGAGCAAATAAGCTCAAAGAAAAAGAAAAACAAAGAAAAGTAACTTGCCAAGGATATGTGAATAACAAGAGGCCATAGCAGTGTTTTAGTGGAAACATAAAAAGTGACATTCTTACCTAAGAAACAATAAAGTGATGCTGCAACAACTTTCTGCATGAACACCCCATTAATCAATGTCAATTACTTACTGATATGGCTAATGAATTTACTTTCTGTTTCATTCTTTCTTCTCAATAATTCAGAACTTGCTTGGGGACAAGCAAGGATTAAGTTTGGTGTTGTGATGCCAAGGCATCTTAGGCTAGTTTCACTAGCCTTTTTCTTTTATTTTTAGTTGTTTTATGCATTTTCTTGAGCCTTAAGTAATCATTTGGGCCAAATAGTCATGCTTGTCTTAAATCATTCAACATGAAGATTTTGATGCAAATTCCATGAGTTTTTAGTTATATTACTTGAATGCTATGAATGGAAGATTTCTCATGAAATTTTGCAAGACTTTGATGCAATTGTTTGGATGATTTCAGGGAAGAAGAGGCTAAGCAAGGAAGCAACAAAATCAATAAAGGAAGCTTGAATATCAAATGTGGAGTTTAAGTTCCAGTTTAAGCCTAAACTGGAGCTTAAACGTCAAAATCATGAAGGATAAGAAATGCTGGAATTGAAGTTTAACCTCCAGTTTGACCTTAAACTGGAGGTTAAACGCCAGAATGATAATGCCACTCAGGGAGGAGTTCCACGTTTAACCTCCAGTTTGACCTCAAACTGGAGGTTAAACGCCAGAACCAGGAAGAGTACCAGGGAGCCATTCCACGTTTAAGCTCCAGTTTGACCTCAAACTGGAGCTTAAACGTGTTCGACAGCTTTTCTCCTCCAGGGTTGCTCTCTCCAGTTCCACGTTTAACCTCCAGTTTGACCTCAAACTGGAGGTTAAACGTGTTCGACACCTCCAGGGCTACCATTCTAAGCTTCCACGTTTAACCTCCAGTTTGACCTCAAACTGGAGGTTAAACGTGTTCGACCTCCAGTATGCCTCCACCCTTTTCCACGTTTAACCTCCAGTTTGACCTCAAACTGGAGGTTAAACGTGTTCGACCTCCAGGGCTGCCCTTCCTATTTCCACGTTTAAGCTTCAGTTTAACCTTAAACTGAAGCTTAAACGTGTTCGACTACATGACTCTCCAGGGCTACCTTCTTCCATTTCCACGTTTAAGCTTCAGTTTAACCTTAAACTGAAGCTTAAACGTGCTTCTACAAAAAGCCTCACTGGAAGTGTCTGGCGTTTAAGCTGCAGTTTAAGCTTAAACTACAACTTAAACGCCACTCTTGGAAAAGGTTTCTGGGCCAAAAATATTGTGAGTTAAGTTAGTCTTTGAGCACAAATATTAACTTAAACTTACTTTGGTATGAAACCCAATTGAATATCATGGTTTATGGGATTGGGCCTGAAGGATTGATGAGTTTGAAATCTCAATTTATTGAGTCATGTGTCATTATTTGATTATCACTAAGTTGGCTCAATAAATGTTACAGGATTTGGATCAACAACCTCATCAAGATTATGGATCATAAACCCAAGGCAAAAGGAAAGCAAGGAGAGGCCTCAAAGCCTAAGAAGCACAACTGAAGCTCAATATAGAAAGTGTATAAATAGGATAGAAGTTAAGTTAGAGAGGACTTTTACCTTCACTTTTAGCTAGTTTTCCTTTTCTTTGTAATTGAATTCAGAGCTATGATTCACTAAACCCCCTTTCATTGGGTTAGGGAGCTCTATTGTAATTCAATGAATCAATAATAGTTTATCTTCTTCTTCAATCTTTTCTCTTGAATTTTGTTAGAAAGCTTCTCGATCTAATTCCATTGAGTAGTTGTCTTGGGAAAGAAACTACCCATACTTGGAATCCTTCGGAGCCTTGGGAAAGGAATGGAGGATTCATGCTAGAGAAGCTTTCTCACAGTGAATTGGATTGGGGTTTGGATGGATATTGTGACATGTAATCCTACCAAATTGTGGTTCATGAAATTGTGTGGTATAATCAGTGATCAAGCATCATCTCTTCTTATGAACATTTAAACCAAGGGATTGGGAATTTGTTTGTTTTTAGAGAGAATTGGTGAGCCAAGGGATTGGGATCCAATCATATAAGATTGCCAAGCAAAATTCAATGAACGCATTGGTTGAGGAAGAGATAAACATGTTTTGATTCGGAGATCTCAATATCTCCTATAACCCAATGAATTCCCCATTTCTGATTTCCACTTTCTCTTTACATTCTGCAACTCAATTCATGCAACACCCCCATTCCCTTTTAATTTCAGCAATTTAGTTTCTGCTCTTTAATTCCTTGCAATTTAAGATTCCGCCATTTCAATTTCTTGTCATTTACTTTTCCCGCCAATTTTACATTCCGCAATTCTCATCTCAATCTTGATTTCGCTCAACTAGAACACACTTCTAATCCGAATTGCTCACTCAACCAATCCTTGTGGGATTCGACCTCACTCTATTGTGAGTTTTTACTTGACGATAACCGGTGCACTTGCCGGAAGGAATTTTGCCGATCGTGCAATTTCCTAAATCGTAGCATAACTAGTTTATGCGCATCAATTGTGCAGATGGACTTGTTTGTCTCCCCATGTAAACGTCTTTCGGTTCTCTTCCTAGTGGCTATCCTGAAAGAAAAAAGGGAAGAAAGGTAACCCAATAATAGAGATAAGAAAATAAATGAAGTATGGTTGGGTTAATGCCAAATGAAAAGGGTCTCATTTACATGGTAGCTACAACATGTAAGAAAACAATAGAAGCCATGGCATACCAATGGTGCAGAATATGCAACAATAGGGAAGAGAGTGAGGAAGGAAAGATAATATAAATTAAAAATCAATACAAAAGTAATACAGGTATAAAAGATTGGCATTGATTTAAATAATATTACCTAACCAGAATAAAACAAGTCATAAGCACCAAGATAATACCAGAAAAGAAATAACAGTTGAATAAGAACATTTGAACACCAATAATAATTTTTAGAAAAATAAAAATATGCAATGAATGAAAGTAGGCAAATAAATTAAATAAAATAGAATGGAAGTAAGAGAAAATAAGAAAGGAAGAAGAAAGAAATAAGAAAAGATAAGAAGAATAAGGATTCAGAGAAGAAAAGATAAGAAAATTGGCACTAATCTGGATAGGTTGTGCGACGCTGGCGACGCGGATGGGTGAGTGACGCGGTTGCGTGGTGTGCGATAAGGTTGGGTGACGCGGACGCGTGGGGCACGCGATCGCATGACTTGATTTGTGCTAGTGGCACGAGTGCAGCCTCGCGGTCGCACAACTCTCTGTTCAAAACTCAGTATTGCCAAAATCCAGGGTGACGCGGTCGCGTGGTCGACGCGATCGCGCGGGTGGCCTTATTTCCAATATGACGCGGACGCACGGGTGACGCATTCGCATGGTAGGGCTTCTGCTACTAGCACGGGTCCAGTCCAATTCCAGCTCAGCTTTCGGCCATACACCCTTTTTACGCCGATTTCAGGTCACGCGGCCGTGTGGGTGACGCAGTCGCGTGGGAGGCCATTATTCCCATATGACGCGGTTGCATCAGCGACGCGGTCCATGGGGTGATTTGTGCCATTGGCATGCCTCCAGCGCTGCTCCTGCGAAACTCTCTGTTCATATTAATATTGTCTCCCATCTCCTTGCGACGCGGACGCGTCGCTGATGTGATCGCGTCGCGTGCTCGCTTTTTTTTTTGATAATCTGAAAAAAATGCAGAATGCAGTGTTAATACAAAACTCCAGGTTCAATATAATAAAATAAAATAAAACTCGAAAACAAATAAATAAAAATGAAAAATGAACGATCATACCATGGTGGGTTGTCTCCCACCTAGCACTTTTAGTTAAAGTCCTTAAGTTGGACTTTGGTGAGCTCCCTGTTATGGTGGCTTGTGTTTGAACTCATCCAGGAATCTCCACCAATGTTTGTGATTCCAGTAACCTCCGGGGTCCCAAACTAGGCACAGAAAGCCTTCAAGTAAGTTAAAGCAAGTGACCAGGCCCCAAGAGTGGTGATTGATAGAATGGATTCCGGGGTCCCAGACCTTGCCTTTGCACCCGTCTTTTGGTTGAGCAATATTGTTCCCTTCGGGTGGCAAGCAGTCTGAATTCTCACGTAAGCGGCCAAACAACTTCCTAGACCCATTCAGTTGAGCTTTACACCAACCTTTGCATTTAAACTTTGAGCACACAACCATGTTGAACCTTGCTTGACAATTCTTATCACTGGCCATCTTCCTCTTACTCTTAATGCCACAAAGAGCTCTAAGTTGACCATCCGTCTCCAGTAGCCCATATTCAAGTGGGATTAGAAAGCTATGGGATATGAATTTTACCCACTTGAATGTTGTGAAGGATGATGGCAACTTAGGGGGAGGGGTTTCCAACAACTTTGGCAAGGTAATTTCAAGCTCCACTCCCTTGTGCTCTTCTTTGACATCTTCTACCTCTTGATCAACCTCTACAAAATCTTCAACCATGATCTGCCTTGGAGGTTGTACGCTCTTCTCAACATCAACATCAAACACCGTGGAAGGAGGCTCTGTGACTGGACTTTCCAATGGAGGTACATCATCTCTTAAGTCCGCAACCACTTCTTCCTTTTTAATAATTGCTGCTTTGTCCAGTTGTTTAAGCATAAAATCGTACTCATCCTCGATGTTTTTCTTTCTACGACAACTCCTTTCAACTATTCTCTCATCTTCAAGGGTCTCTCCTACCCTTACCCGTAGGGCCTCCTCTAGCTCTTTATGAAGTATGAATTCGTGAAGATGATTCCTTCTTTCCTGTTCCATATCAATAGCATAATTGGGATCATCTTGCTCTTGGATTGATGGATGTGGGTGCTCTTTCATGGATGGTGGTGATGGGATGAAGAGATTATTCTGTGGTTGACAAGGAAGTGCACTAGAGCTTGAGGGTTGATTGTTGAAGGTATTTGGTGGTCTGATTTGGGTGAAGAGAGCTTGTATAGTAGAGTTTAGATCGGCAAGTGCTTTCTCCATGGAGGTTTGGGGTAGATGGGAGGGTTCATTTGGTTCATAAGGTGGTTGGTATGGTGGATGAAGGTTAGGGTCATATGGAGGTGAATGGTAGAAAATGGCTTGTGAGTATGGTGGTCCCAAGTTATGTTGAGGAGGTTCATAGGCATATGATGGTGGTTGTTGATAGTCCATTGGAGGTGGTTGTTGCCATGAGGGTTGATTAAATCCTTGTGGCTCCTCCCATCTTTGATTGTTCCAACCTTGATGCCTGTTCTCATTGTAATTTCTTCTTCCTGCAACATTATTGTAACCAGACTCATAGCCAAAGGGGTGAGAGTTCATAGTTAGTTAATAAAAATTAAAAATAAAAATAAATTTAAATTAAAAGGTTATTTAAATTTTGAATTTGAAAATTAAATTTTGAAATTTGAAATTTAAAATTTGAAAATTTTTAAATTTAAATTTTGAAAATTTTTAAATTTGAATTTTGAAATTTGATTTTTGAAATAAGATAAGATAAGATAAAAATTTTAAAAATAAAATTCTGAAATTTTTTTTTCGAAAAAAATTAATTAAAAATATTTTTGAATCTAATGAGGAAAGAGAAAAACAATAAAATGACACCAAATTTTAAATTTTTAGATCAAAACGAAGAAAACAACTAAGAACAGCTTGAAGGTCAACATGAACGTGAAGAACAACTTGAAGATCAAGATGACCACTAAGAACAAATTTTTTGAAAATTTTTTTTTAATAACTAAATAAAAACAAATAACCTCTTAATTTATGGAAAAGTAAAAATAAAAACAAAAATAAAAACAAAGAAACAACCAAAAATAAAAAAAAAATATTTACAATAACCAATAATAAGACACACGTTTGCAATTCTCCGGCAACGGCGCCATTTTGACGTTAGGATTTTTGCCAGTAAGGAATGTCATAAAAACAGTCGCGTTGTAGATATAGTCTCTAAACTGACAAAAATCCCTTCGTACAAACGTTTTGGTTGTCACAAGTAACAAACCCCTTTGAAATTGATAATCGAGTATTCAAACCTCGGGTCGTCTTCTCAAGGAATTGCAGGGAGGTATGTTCTTATTATTGGTTATGAGTTTGTAAATTGGGGTTTGGAAGTAAGGTGGGAATATGTTATATGACAAGTAAAATAAAATAATAATAATAAAATCTCTTGGCAAGGTATAAGAACTGGAGGTCCTATCCTTATCAATTGTAATGAGAATTGGATTTTTCTCCCATTTTGTTAACCTCTAACTATGAAGGTAAATTAAGTGGATGAATTAATTTTTATTCCTCAGGTCCTAGTCTTTCTTTGGGAAAGACTAGAGTTATTTGAATTTGAATGAATGAAATGAAGAAATCCAATTTTCAATCAACAATGAGTTTGCCAAAAGGAAGAAAATATCTAAATTAAAAAGCATCAATATAAATAAAGCAAAGCAAAATTAAATCTGGGAATACCTCGAATAAAATACATTCAAAGTAGTAAAATCTAACATGGAAAAGTTCATAAGCCAATTGGGCAACATAAATCAAATACAAATAAAAGCATGAGAGTATTTGAAAGTAAAAGAGAAATAAAAAGTAAAAGGAATACTAAACCTGGATCGAGAGTTACTCCTAAAACTAAGAGAAATCCTAAATCCTAATCCTAAGAGAGAGGAGAGAACCTCTCTCTCTAAAAACTACATCTAAAATATAAAAAGTGAATTATGAGAGCCTCTCTATGAATGGATGCATTCCCCTACTTTAAAGCCTCTAATCTGTGTTTTCCGGGCCGCAAACTAGGTCAGAAACAGCCCAGAAATCGCTGGAAAAGAATTCAAACACGCTGATTTCCATCACTACGACGCGGCCGCATGGGTCACGCGGTCGCATCGCCTAGCGTCAGAGCAATTATGGCATATTATATATCAAATCATAGCCCCGGACGTTAGCTTTCCAATGCAACTTGAACCGCATCGTTTGGACCTCTGTAGCTAAAGTTATAGCCGTTTGAGTGCGAAGAGGTCAGGCTGGACAGCTTAGCAATTTCTCCAACTTCTTGTATTCCTTCCACTTTTGCATGCTTCCTTTCCATCCTCCAAGCCATTCCTGCCTTATAATATCTGAAAACACTTAACACACATATCAAGGCATCTAATGGTAATAAGAGAGGATTAATAATAAGCAAATATAAGATCAAAGAAGCATGTTTTCAATCAAAACACATAATTAGGAAGGAAATATAAAACCATGCAAATAGTATGAATAAGTGGGTAAAGAGTTAATAAAAACCACTCAATTGAGTACAAGATAAACCATAAAAGAGTGGTTTATCACGCCCCATACAAACGAAACGACTACTTCATTCGTGCTTCATTATGAAAAAACATTCCTTCTTCTTCAAAACACATGAAACCGCTTCGTCTCTTCGAATCTCTCTCAACATCACTCAAACTTCAATTATATTCTCTGCAGAAACCACTACTGGAAAGGAAACGGAAGATGATTTCGCAAAGAACAACCAGAAACGAACGAAAATAGCAACAAAGACTACGAAAGGTATGAAAAAACTACTGTTCATTTGAAATCATGCAATGTCGCGTTTCTCCTAGTTGCATTTTAGTTTTACTGGATTGATTTGCTTTGTTTAGTAGATGGAACTATTGTGCTTGCATTTTTACCATATAATCAGGGCTTGGAATGAATTTTGTTGTTATTTTCATTCAATTCAGTGAATAGTGTAACTAAGGCTTTAAGATATACGTGCTTGTTCTTACTGGTGTGGATAGTTTAACTAGAGCTTTGAAATTGATTGTTACTATCTTTAGTACTTCTTTTGCATGGAGGAATACTATTCTTGTTGATTGAAAGTTGATCATTCTTATTGGTTCTGTGCATGAATGAGTTTCGGTTCAGTGGCCTTTGTGATTTTGGTTCTGTGCATGAATGATTTTGACCAAACTTTTTTCTTACAACAAAATAGAACAAGGCAATGGCAACAATGAAGGAGAAGCTATACTATAACGTAAGCACATTAAATATATTTATCCATTTTCATTCGAATAATATCTATTTTCTATTATAAATATATACTCCCATTCTGTTTCAAAACTTGCAGAAAACTCATTATTGAAGATGCCAAACAAAGGCAATGGCAACAGTGTACAGGGATATGACTAAAAAAAAAAGATATAGTGGAAGAAATGTGATTTGGTACCCTGGCACATGTCCCAGAAATGAATGACTCTCATGCCCTGTTGAGAGAATTGATTGATCACTTTGATGAAGAGAAAAGATGGTTGAAAACTCTCCAGGGTAGAATATACATAACTCCTCAGAAAGTAGCAGCTGCCTTGAGCATAACCAATGGAGGTAATACACTTTCGACTTACTCCTTATTTTCAGTTCATTGGTTTACAGAAAATTAAACTGAGCCTTTTAGACTGATTTGTGCTACTAAAATATTGAAGGGAATCGTTTTAATGATAAGGTTGATTACAACAACCTGAATCCAGAAGACAAGAAAATATTTTACAGTGTCAAAAATATTTCCTTGGTGACTTTGACAGGGAATGTGCTGGATATGAACGTAGAAGGGGAGGAGAACCGGAAAAAATTCAAGAGGACTTTTGTTGTCTTCATTCAAAACTGCTTCTTGCTGCCCACAATGGTAAGTGTGGCCTCCCCAATCATAAGCCACCGATCTTTCATGTCAACAACATTTGGGAATGGATTGGGCAAAGTATGTACTCAACTTCTTGATGAAAGGAGTTGAAAACAAGAGAAAGGGGGAAGAAATTGTCTGTTGATGGCTGTGTTTTTGTGTTGATGTTCATATACTTTCACGAAACTAAGTTCCCTCGGCCGTTCGCACCTGATGCTCCCCCAGCACCTTTGGTGGCTCATTGGACAAAGAAAATGATGCTTGAACGGATTTCTAAAGAAGCAACAGAACCATTGGTAAACACTCTACTAAAATTCCCCCTAAAATTTGGTTTCAAATGCTTTTAAAATACTCTACTAACTAAATAAACTTCTATTTTAGGTTATAATTAATTTATTTGTCATACTGGTACTTGTTCACCATTTGAACCTTTTTCGGTTCAGTGGGCTCGCATTTTGCTTCAGCTGATTGTTAATGTATTCAATTGAGTCCTTGTGCATGCAAAAATGTTTCTTTGATCATTAAATAATTATCATGTTTTATGGATTTTTATTTAGCACATTAGTATCATTCGGTAAACTGGGTTGCTCATGTTGATTAAATAGTTGTTATTGTATTTCTCATTAAATAATTGAGTCCTTGTTTCTGTTTTAGGGACTTCTGTACAAAAAAAGAGAAAAAGAATGAAAAAACAGAAACAAGGAAGTTGGATAAAAAAGAAAAAGGAAAGAAAATAAAAAGGAAAATTGTCGATCTGGATTCTTCTTCGGAAGAAGAAAGATTTTCCGAATCTGAATCTCAATCTGAAACCGACAAAAGACCACCGACAAAGAGAGCAAGACAAAAGAAGGTGCTTATTAAGAAGGATTCACAATCAACAAGTGAAACTGAAACCATTCCCACGGATTCTAAAAGCAAAAGTGAATCCAAAAACCATTAAGTTTAATGTTCATATTGATTTCATTTAACTTGTAGCTTAAATTTGTTCTTATACACTTGTTCTTATGTATTACAAAGAAGAAGAAATCGAAAAAACCGGAATAAAGAAAAGAAAACAACCACCGAAGGTGGTTAAGAAACAAACCAAAAAAAGGTAGCCTATGCCAATAGATTCAGAGAACACAAGCAAATCTGAAGGCCAGTAAGTATTGTTCAGCAAATGAATTCCTTTCGGTTCGGTGTTCTTCTAATTTTCGGCTCTACCTTTTAATTATTTTTGGTTCGGTGGTGTCTGTCAGTTTGGTTGAATTGCTTGTTATTTTCTTGTTCTTGCTTATATTTTTCTCGGTTATAAATTCGATGTGTTTGTCTGTCTTGTAGAGAAAAAGAAATCGAGAAAACACCCATAATAAAAAAAAATAACCTCAAAGGGTGGCAAAAAAACAAACCTAATCTGACATGGAGTAAGTTTCTCGAATCAGATTTTCTTTTATTGATACTTTCATTTTAGGTTTATTGATACTTATTTTATGAACTTTCAGAACTGAACAAGCAAAAGATAACACTGCAGAAAGAAGAAGGAAAGTGTTGGAGACAATAAGAGAAAAGAGATAAAAAAAGAAATGATGGAGCTCAGTCAATACACATTTCTCCAGATCAGTTTGCCTCAATAGAGGGCAAAATGAATCCTCTGAAACGTAAGATTCAATTTCTTATACCAAGTTCTTTTCCTTTCCTTGCTTACTTTTGCTAGAACCTTTTGTAATTCCTCTAGATTCAATTAATAATATTTATTTATCTTGGTTAGACTGCCAACTGTAAATTTGGAAGTGAACCACTCTTGCAGACTCAGGGAAGCTGCACACCGTCTGTAAATTCCCAAGACAATACCAGGTTCGTTGCACTCTTTACTTTCGATTCAGTGCTTTCCAAAAATAAATTTGATGTGTTTCTAGACCTCTGCTTTTAATCTTGGTTTCTAACTTTAATTTGTATCTTTTTTTAGGAAAAATACCCCAGAATCCACGATAAAATATTTTAGAAAAAAGAAAATTCATCCAAAAAAGACTTTAAAAAGTCCACCAGTGTAAGTTAAAAATATTTATGTTACTCTATCAAATTTAGGTAATTAAATTTTGTTTAATTAATCTCACAGAAAACGTGTTTAAATATCAATAGCGCTACACCTAATTCTGATCTACAAATCATTCAGGTTTAATAAGAAACTCATTCTAAACCTTTGAAAATATGAGCTTTTTAATGTCCAGATTCCCGTTTCTTAGAACAAATTCTAATTATTCAATATTAACTTCTTCCTTGTTTACATTCCTTAGAAATCCTCTTGCATTGTCTCTTCTAAGTTCTCTTCAGGAAGAGTTGATCAATGATGACTTTATTTATGTCCCTCCAGAGAGTCAAACACAACAAACCTCTAATAAAGAGTAAGTTTAAAAATATTTGTTCACGACATGAATCTTCTTCGGTTCTGTGGGCTTGGTAATTTTAAATCATTACTAAAATATTTGCTGTTTAATGCAGCAGCCCTATAAAAGTACAAAACAACAAACAACAACAACAACAACAACAATAAGAATAACAAGAATTGTAAATTTTACCATTATTCACCACATTGCTTAATTTAGGTTCAGTGGATTTGGTTATTTTAAATCACTTGATAGATAGTGTGTTCAGAATTTAGGGTTATTTTAAATCACTTCAACATCTATTAATGCAGCAGACCTCTAGAACCACAACACCGGCCCAGCAAAGAAGCAACAGTGCAGCAATCGGAAGAAGAAGTAGATGTTAATGTGTAAGTTTCACTGCTCATACAAATCCCAATAATTTTACTTCACTACATGTTTTAATTGTAAGTTTTATCTTTTCTGTTTCTTACAGCTGCCCTCCGAAACCTAAAAAGCAAGCTGTCAAGATATCTTCACCGAGGAAAACAGACCCAAAACCTGCGTTGTCTCTTACAAGCTCTGTTATTGAAGAATTATTGAAAGATGACAATTTCCATGAAATTTCTAATGATGAGTAAGTTACACATAAAAGCTCTTTTTATTAATTTAAATGAGTTGTTTTTGAACTGTTATCTGTTTAATGCAACAGCCCTGTCAAAGAAGAACAGCAACCTAGCCAAAGGGAAAATGATATGCCTTCCTTTAACCTTGGGATAAGTCCACCTGCATCTCAACCAACTGATCCCTATGAGCCGCCTGTTTCATAGCTTGAGGTCCTGACAGAGGCGGTGGTAGATGCTGGAGTGACGGCAGTATTAAAGTTTGCTGAAGCAACAACTTTCGAGCCACCCTTGCCAGCTGCTGCAATTTTAAAAACTCCAGAAAAAAAATAAAAATCTCAAAGGAGTTGATCGAAAAGTGTTATCATTGGATGACACATGTAAAAAAGACAAAAGATAGTAGCAATGAATATGATGCAATATTCGTCTTGAAACATGAGGCTCTTTATGAGGGGTTAAGAGAATATTTCATGTCTCTAATGCCCGGAGAACAAGTGCATGCCTCGGTAAATTCTTTCCCAATTGCTTTAGCAATAATAATTTTTCTAAACACTCTTATACAGTATATCTCATAACTTTTCTTTGTGTAGGTTGTCAGTATACATAGCATGATTCTCAACCAAATCAAAGTTCAGCGGTATCAGGAACAAATATACATTATGCCGCTGGATATTGTGGTAAGCTAAATTTCTTATTCACTGCTGATTCCTGTTCGATTCAGTCAGAATGTTAATATTGGTTCACCTGATTCTTATGTGTTCTGTTGAGTTCTTTTGCACGAAGAAAACTTTTTTTCTTCATGAATTAATATTTTTCACGTCATATTCAGCGCATGAATTGTGTTCGGTTTGGTGGAAATTTGATTTAACTGATCTTCGATTTGCAGAATTTTATGTTGGGAAGACATGGCGTGGAGTACATTGATAAAACGACAAACAAGGCATACCAGTTTGATATTGAGCAATATTCCCACCACCGCCAATTTCTTGACAAAAGAAAACTTGCTTCGCATCCATTTGTAAGTTGTAATTTCTAAAAATTCTTCAATAATTCTCTCATTTGTTATTTATTTCCACTAAAATATTGTAATACCCTGACTTTTAGCACGTCATGATCGTACAAAAAGTAAGGCGTTACTAACCTGCTTTCTTTTATTATCTATTTAATATTGAGCCTTTAGTTCGATATCGCGTTTCATTCTTTATAAAAAGCTGGAAAATTGTTTTATACTCATTAAAAATCATATATCAAACATCACCAAGTAATAATAATCACATAATTACTAATAATAATAAATCTTATACAAGTAAATCAAAGTAAAACTCAGATACAACACATATCCCTCTGTATAAAATAAAAATCTTAAGCGACAAGCGAGGGAACTCTATGAAAGTAACTTAACTCATAAATAAAGTCAATAATCGCCTGCAGCTTCAGACTGAGTCTTCGAACCTGTGTCACTGAAAGGGTAGAAGATTTTGGGGTGAGAACCAACCACTCGTTCTCAGTAGGGAATATAAATGCCGTAAAAGTAATGAAATAAAGTGCAAATAATTAAAGTTACTCAATAAAACTATACTTTTATCAAACCCTTTGAAAATACTCTTGGTTCTACTTTAGCTAACTAATTACCTCTTTTTAAAATCTCTAAACTCAAAACAAATTTTAAATATAAAACTAGTCACATTACCCGTCTCTCAGCCACATAGTTAATCCTCAGTCAAATGTCGATTCGTAATCACTTTAATACATTCACAAACAAATAGTACAAGCAAGAAATTCAATTCAATGTACAAGCATGTCAAAACAAGACAAACAGCACAACCACAAATAAATAAGACAAGCAAGCACAGTCAAATGCAAATGTGCAAACAACATGATGCATGTCTATCCCTAACGCAGGCCATGAGCTCATGTGTCAGTTGCCTACCCGCTCCCGACATTACCCGAGCACAAGTCACAGATATGGCTTTCTAGATGCATACAGTGTGCTTATAATCATACGACTAGGCTGCATATAGTGTGACTTTCCAAATTAATAAGCGTACATCTGGAAAATAGTTCTCAGTGTGTGGGCGTCCGCACTTTACATTTGGCACTAAGGCCCAAACAATGTCACATCTGCTCTCCTGTGGCAGACAATCTCTTTAAGTTAATATATTCTTTAAATCTTTGTTCTCTACTCTCCTATGGCAGAGATTCCTTTTCTTAAAAAACCAATCTCAAAATAACACTTAAAACAAAATCTCTCCTTACAAAATTGGATTTAAAACATTATGTTTTTCTTAATAAATCGAGTTTAAAAAATAGAAATACACCTTTTCTCAACTAAACAAATCTCAAATAATTTAATTTTCCAAAACCAAATCTTTTAAAATAACTTTTCAAATAAAACCTCAGATTTTATAAAATTTCGACAGCACTTCCCCTAAAACTCGGGCTTGGCCACCCTTACGGGTTCCCTCTTTCTCAACAGCTCTTCAACCTTTTCTCAACAATTACCAAATTAACAGAATTATTAATAATCAACATATTTTATATCCATATAATTTTAGTAATTTTAAATTATTTATAAATCCTCAAAATTATTGTTTCAGTTAAGAAATCAATTTAGAAATCCAGGCTTGACAAATGAATTTTTGCCGGTATAGAAATTATCAAATGATCAATCGTAGTATAGTCTAAACCGACGCAAAATCCTTCATCAAACAAATCTACAATCTATATCCGAGAGTACTAGTCCCCCGAGTCGTTCTCCCTTGGAATTGCCAAAGTGTGCATCTTATTGATTTAGTAAGCCTTGTTGGAATTCTTTGAAGGTTTTAGCAAGTAATGAGAAACAAACAATCAATTATCAAAAGACTTGGCTTAGGGTTGGCATTAGAATTTCTATCCTTATAGTCCATTCAATATTGACAACAATTAGGCCTTGCTTCATTTAGTTATCCCCTAGGTATAGAAGGAAGTCAAATGAAAGCAATCAACTTGAGTCACAAGTCCTAGCTTCACCTTATGGGAATCTAGCTTTAGTGCACTCCAAGCCAATTAGCAATCCCTAATTCCAAATCAACTATTGATGCAACTATTCAACTTCTTCCAAGGACCAAGCCCTATGCCAAGTATGAAAATTCTACTCCATAACTAGTGTTGTCATTTTATCGAACATGTGATGAGCAAGAAGGAAAGTCATAGTAAAATGAGAAGAAAAGTTGAATTGAAAGTATTGCAACACAAAGATCTAACAACAAGTCTCAAAGAGTAGCAATGAAAATCCAAAATAGAGATGAAATCCAAAATTACAAAGTTGAATTCTAGATCTATGAGAATTGATCAATTGTATCTACTACTTGAAATTGGAGAAGAAAATCTATGACATGAGCAAAGTGGAGTGAGAATTGTAATGGATCTCACCAAAAAGTCATTGAAAATTCAGAAATTAGAAGAGGATGAACCCTAGTGAAGCTTGGAATCTCCCTCTTCTTCTCCCAAAAAAATGTAACTAACTCTCTCTTCTCCCAAAAAAAGGAAAATATCTAGATCTAGGAAAAATGAACTAAAAAGTGTCCTTAACCCTTGTTCCTTTGGTCTTCTTAAGCTTTTCCCGCCAAGGTGTTTCTCCAAGAGTGGAATCCTTAACTGCCTCCACGCCTAAGTCACGTGACTTCTTAAAAATCATATTCGCAAATCGGCGCGCACGCGCCGTTGAGACGTCTTGTAATGTGCGCGGAGGCGTGATGTACGCGTGCGCGCCCATGAAGATCCTGGCTTAGCCGCTTCTCAAGCCGGCTCTTGGCTTTGGCTCCACGTTGCCCTATCCGCGCAGGCGCGCAAGGTGCGCGCACGCGCCCATGTGGAAATCTCCAAAGCTTAATCCTCATGCTTCCTTCCTTTGTACCCGTCTTCCTTCTCTCTTTCGGTCCATTCCTACTCTATATCCTGAAACCACTTAACACACAAGTCACGGCATCGAATGGCATCAAGAGAAGATTGGAAATGTATCTATTTTAGTGCGAAATAAGCATGTTTTCATTCATGAGGCGAAACTAGGAAAGGAATGCAAAATCTTGTATTTTCATATAGAAAGTGTGTGGAATCATTGATAAAACCCCTGAAATCAGCACAAGATAAACCCTCAAGTTGGGGTTTGTCAACCTCCCTACACTTAGATCCTAGCATGTCCTCATGCTTAGAGAAATGCAAAGAAACACAGAAGACCGAGGGATTGCAAAAGTATAAGACTCATGAAGTGCAACCTACTTATATGCATGCAACTATGACTAGTGCCACTATCCACTTGGTTGGGAGCAAATTAGCCTTCTTAGGACATATGCGAGCACATGGGATGCAATGATGGTCAAAGCATAGGACTTGCCACTTTCTAAGCATCAAATGCAATATGTGCAACCTTGCATGAGGAATGCTCGCGAGAGCCGGGAATCAAAGGATTGAGCATCGAACCCTCGTCGGAAGTGTTTGCACTCTAATCACTCGGTGTTTGGGGTTTATTCTCTCAATTCTCCCCTAATCATGCTTTCCAAGAATTGTTTTTCATCTAACAATCAACAATTATTCAATGCATGCACACAATTATCATGAGGTCTTTTCCTTAGGTTGTAATGGGGTTAGGGTCAAGGCAGGGTCATATATGGCTAGTGGACTTAGGATTTGAATCTTTGATTAACTTAAACTTTCCCACCTAACCTATATAATGACCTATACAGTTAAGTACTATCCTAACTATCCATTACTCACTTTTCCACATACTTATGCATTTTCTTTTCGTTTCACAATATTTATGCATTGATTCCTCTTGAGCTTCACTTTGGGGCATTTTGTCCCCTTTTCTCTCTTTTTTTTTCTTTTCTTTCTTTTTCTATATTTTTTTTTCTTTTCCATATTGTTTCCTCTTTTTTTTTTCTTTTGTTCTTTTGTTTTTCTTATTTTTTTTTTTTATATACAAGAGCATCAATGCATAAGGTTTTTCATTTGATCAATACATGAGTATGTACCCAATTCCCAATATTTTCACTAATACTACAAAATACCCTCTTATTCACCCAATGTCCCAAGGTTCCCACACTTGAATGATACTCACACACACTAGCCTGAGCTAATCAAAGATCCAAATAAGGACTTTTATTGTTTTCCGCTTTAAGGCTTGTAATGTGCTAAATTAAGAACAAAGTGGGTTAATCGTAGGCTCAAATTTGGCTAACAAAGGAAGATAGAAGGTAAGGCCATTTGGGTGAGTGGGCTAATGAAATGATGGCCTCAATCACATAAATGCATGAATACACCAAATAATGGACATAAAGAATCAAACAAATCAAAGATCACAATCATGGAAGGAGAATAATGCACACAAGAATGAGAAATAAGTGGTTATAAGATGTAACCACACCATTAGGCTCAAATCTCACAAGCTTGTGTTCTTAGCTCAAAACCATGTTCCAAAATATAATTCTTCATGCAACTTTGGCATCAAAGCATTTAAAATTTGCAATGCCATGGTCATCCCAAAGTGTTGGTTTCCTAAGAGAGAATTTCATTGTTCCAACCAAGCAGACTTATGCCAACTAAAACCTAATCATGCAACCTATTCTAATTTATTCAGATTTATTCAGATGTTACCTATGGAGATCGGTCGGCCGACCTCCCCACACTTAAAACTTAGCACGGTCCTCCGTGCTAGAGGTTAGGCGCACTCGGCCGAGTGTGCCACATCCCCAATGCCATTGCTATCTCCGCTTGAAGTTGCGGTGGAGGTGGAGATATCGGGTTCCTCCATAGGTGGGGTGATTACGCTGAGAAGCCTCTTCACATGAGCATAGCGGCGTTGGTTACGCCTCTCATAACGGTCTAATTTGTTGTGAAGGTCCTCAAGGCGTTGGGCGGCCGATTTTTGTGATGTAGATGAAGTGGTGGCGTGGCCAGTTGGTGTGGGCAGTGCAATGTCCATGGTGACTTCTGGAGGCTTGAGGCATCTCTTGGTCGGAATGATATCACCCTCGACCGGTATTGAGGTTCGCCTATCTTTAGTCTCCCGGTTGACGCCGGCTTTCGCAACTAATGCCGTCACTAAAGCCGGGAATGGTAGATTTCCCTTGGCATGAATGCGCCCCATGGATTGGCGGATGGCATGCGGAACGTTGACCGGTTTCTCGGTCAAGATGCACCATATCAATAAGGCAAGCTCGGCGGTGATGGATGACCCATGTGTGCTCGGGAGCACGTAGTGAGCTAGAATTTGGGCCCATGCCGTAGCTTCTTGAGTGAGGTGGCGGACATCTAAACCCTTGGGTCTTCGCTTTATGGTCCCCCGAATCCAATATGCGTCGGGTAAAGCAATGACGCGGAGGATCGCGCTCCAATCGAATGCGCGGTCAACGCATGTAGCCAAGACTTCTTGGTAGGCGTCATATGCATCCGTTGACGGTGCAATTCCAAGGACTTCTCGGATGGTTTCCACTGTGACCGACACTTGTTTTCGGCGCACAAATATTGATGTGAGATGAGGTGAGTGGAAGTTGGAGTAGAATTCCACCACCCATGAGAGATTGGCCTCCGTTGGTTGCCTCAGGAGGAACCCCCAATGCCTCCGGTCAATGTGTGGCATCACAATCGGACTGAGGTGAGCCGGAAAGACTAGGAGGGGTTCCGGGTGGTAATTCCTTTCAATCATTCTGGAGTAAACAAGTTCGCAGTAACGGTTGGGAAACTTGTTTGAATCCTTAGGAGGGTTGTCCTTCTCTAGAACGTCAACGGGGCCCTTGGTCTTCTTCAGGAGGGGCCTGGCCGTTAGTTCTTGGCGCGCTTTATTGGAAGCTGGCTTCTTGGGGCCTTTCCTGTTGTCCTTTTTGATGACCATCCTGTGAAAGCAAGAAAGGAAAAGTATCAAACCCAAAGAGGTAGGGATACATGAGCTCTATGTAATGAAGAGTTATGCCATAGAATATGGGTATCTTAGTTACATGACAGCTGCAACATGTAACTAGGATAATGTGTGAAGAGCAAGGCAAATAATTTTCATGTGGTGCAAGGGTAGTTTAAGCATGCAAGGAAGAAGCATGAGAAGCACACACCCTTAGGGACCATAAATGGGGATGAATGGTTTGTGGAAAGTGGGGATGCACTCAAAAGTGATTGGTTGAGAGGCAAGGTAGTCACAATAAATCCAAAATTCAAGTGTGCCTTTCATCGAACACTTGGTGTGCATCCCTCAAGTCGTATGTGATTATGTGAAAATGAGAGCAATGTAACTTTCCACAATCCATTATTAATGATTATAATGCATATTGAGTGCAAGAAAAGTAAGCAACACCATTCATCTACTCATGTAAGTGAGTTTGGGGCCTAGATGCCCATGAAGAATGGGATTGAAAGAGAGGGGAGAGCAAAGACATCCCAAGGGGGTAACTAGAGAAAGAAGGGAGAAAGAGAGAAGAAGAAAAAAAAGAGAAGAAAGAAGCTACTTAAAAGATGGTGCAACTAAATGAATAAGGACTACAAGAGATTAATGGACTAAGAGGGGGCCTAGTATAATACCTTGTGAAATGGAGAAGGATGTGGAAGAAGAAGAGAAGTGGAATGAGAATGAAGGGGTAAGTGTGCCCTTCTTAAAGGTGGCGTCGATCACCGGCGCGTGCGCGCGCGGTGCGCGCTCGCGCAGGGAGTAAGGTGACTAGGGGCGCGCGCGCGCGCACATGTTGCGTGCGCGTCCATGCGCTTGGGCTGGGGGCACAGGAGGGGCACAGGGGTGGCATAACTCTCTGGACGAAGTACCAGAGATTGCTTTAGCGTGTGTTGGTGCGCGCGCGCACAGTGCGCGTACGCGTCTATGTGGTTGTGCCCCAGGCATGAGGGGGGCCTGGAGGGGGCTCAACTCTCTGTGAAATGGCCCAGAGAGGAGTGCAGAAGGAAAGGGCGCGTGCGCGGCTATGGCGCGCGCGCGCATTCCGTGCTTGCTTTGTATGGACGCGTGCGCGCCAGGTGCGCGCACGCGGCAAGGGTGCTGGGCTGGTGGCTTAGTGTAGGCTTGAGAGAGGCTTAACTCTCTGTAGAATGTACTAGGGGGCAGCAAGGCAATCGGCGCGGACGCGCACAGTGCGCTTACGCGCCGATTGGCAGATTTCGCCCATGTGCGCGTACGCGCCATGTGCGCGCATGCGCAGAAGGGTGTGTTTTCTAAATTTGCAGGTGTTTACACCACTTTTGACATTTCAACAACCCTCCCCTCCCCCATACAGCCACTTAAGAACTATAGCAAATGAAGTCAACAACTGAAGGGGAGTTGTCATTAAAATCTAGCTAACAAACATGAAGTCAAGTGTCTATGTACAAGTCTCAAAGGAAGATCTTACCATGGTGGGGTGTCTCCCACCTAGCACTTTTGTTTAACGTCCTTAAGTTGGACTTTCAGCAGCTTATAGTGTTTATTCAAGAGTTGCATCCCTCAAGAGGAACACTTCAAATTCCTTGGCGTTCTTTCTTTGCTTACCATGATACAATTTGAGACGGTGCCCGTTTACCTTGAAGATGTCCGGGCTTGATGGGTGGCGCAAGTGGTAGACTCCATAAGGTTCTACTTTCTCCACGTGGTAGGGCCCATCCCACCTTGATCTAAGCTTTCCGGGTAGTAATCTCAACCTTGAATTGTAGAGAAGGACTAGGTCACCGGGTCGGAATTCTCTTCTCCTAATGTCCTTGTCATGGATGGCTTTCAACTTTTCCTTATAAAGTCTGGAGTTGTCGTAAGCTTCCAATCTCATACATTCTAATTCAGCCAATTGAAGCTTTCTCTCTACTCCGGCCCCACCCAAGCTCATATTACACTCCTTTACGGCCCAATAAGCTTTATGTTCAATTTCTACCGGTAGGTGACATGCTTTGCCATATACAAGCCGGAAGGGGCTCATGCCAATGGGTGTCTTGTAAGCCGTTCGATAGGCCCACAATGCATCGGAGAGTTTAATGCTCCAATCTTTCCTATTCGGCTTTACAATCCTTTCTAACATATGCTTGATTTCCTGGTTGGAGACTTCGGCTTGGCCGTTTGTTTGAGGATGGTAAGCCGTGGCAACTTTGTGGATGATGCCATATTTTCTCATGAGGCCGTCTATTCTTTTGTTGCAAAAGTGGGATCCTTGGTCACTTATGATTGCTCTTGGGGCGCCAAAGCGACAAATGATGTTGTTCCTCACAAAAGAATACACAACATTAGCGTCATCCGTTCGGGAGGGATTGCCTCAACCCATTTCGACACATAATCGACGGCTAACAAGATGTAGAGAAAGCCATTAGAATTTGGAAATGGTCCCATGAAGTCGATTCCCCATACGTCAAAGATTTCGCAAAGAAGCATATTTTGTTGGGGAATTTCGTCCTTCTTGGAAATATCTCCAAACCTAATACATTGGGGACAAGATTTGCAATAGAGAGAAGCATCTTTGAGAAGAGTTGGCCACCAAAATCCGCAATCAAGGATTTTTCTTGCCGTTCTTTGGGGTCCGTAGTGACCACCTCCTTCGGAAGCATGGCAAGCGTCCAAGATTGCTTGGAATTCGGTTTGAGGTATGCACCGTCGCACTATTTGGTCCGCTCCACACTTCCACAAATAGGGATCATCCCAAATATAGTATTTGGATTCGCTTTTCAGCTTATCCTTTTGGTGTTTGTTGAGATTGGGAGGGAAAGTGCGTGAAACCAAATAGTTTGCTATTGGGGCATACCAAGGAACCACTTCCGAGATTGCATGCAAAGCATCTAAAAGAAAGGAATCATTGATAGGAGTGGTGTCGCCTTTTGTGTGTTCGAGGCGACTTAAATGGTCCGCCACTAGGTTTTGGGCACCGCTCCTATCTTTGATTTCCAAGTCGAATTCTTGTAATAAGAGCACCCAACGAATTAATCTCGGTTTGGATTCCTTTTTTGCCAACAAGTACTTTAGTGCCGCCTGATCCGAGTACACTACTACCTTGGAACCAAGAAGATAGGCTCGGAACTTGTCCAAAGCAAAAACAATAGCTAGAAGTTCCTTTTCGGTAGTGGTGTAGTTGGATTGGGCTCCGTCTAATGTTTTGGAAGCATAAGCTATGACATAGGGAATCTTACCTTCGCGTTGTGCTAACGCGGCTCCTATCGCATAATTCGAAGCATCACACATGATTTCAAAGGGTTGAGTCCAATTGGGTCCTCGTACAATAGGGGCTTGTGTCAATGCTACCTTGAGTTTGTCATATGCTTCCATACATTCCTTGCTCATCTCAAATTTGGTGTCTTTTTGTAGTAATCGAGAGAGAGGTAAGGCCACCTTGCTAAAGTCCTTGATGAATCTCCGGTAGAATCCTGCATGTCCAAGAAAAGAACGGACTTCCCTCTCGGAGGAGGGGTAAGGTAAACTAGATATGACATTTATCTTTGCCGGATCTACGGAGATGCCTTCCTTTGATACTATGTGTCCCAAAACAATGCCTTGTTTGACCATGAAATGACATTTTTCAAAATTTAAGACAAGGTTTGTTTTGGTGCACCTTTCTAGGACTTTTTCAAGGTTACCTAAGCAATGCTCAAATGACTCACCATACACACTAAAATCATCCATGAAAACTTCCATCGATTGCTCTAGAAAGTCCGCAAATAGGCTCATCATGCATCTTTGAAACGTTGCCAGTGCATTGCATAGGCCAAAGGGCATACGCTTGTAAGCATACGTTCCAAAGGGGCAAGTAAATGTGGTTTTTTCTTGGTCTTCTAGAGCAATATGAATTTGGAAGTATCCGGAGTAGCCATCAAGAAAACAATAGTATGATTTACCGGCTAACCGATCAAGCATTTGATCGATAAATGGTAGTGGAAAATGGTCTTTTCTTGTGGCCGCATTCAATCTTCGGTAGTCTATGCATACTCTCCAAGAATTCTGCACTCTTGTTGCTATAAGTTCACCACTTTCGTTTTTGATTGTTGTCACTCCGGACTTCTTTGGCACTACTTGGACCGGGCTTACCCATTCGCTATCCGAGATAGGGTAGATGATGTCCGCTTCAAGTAGCTTAGTGACTTCTTTCTTCACCACCTCAAGAATGGTTGGGTTAAGTCTTCTTTGAGGTTGTCGGACCGGTCTTGCTCCCTCTTCAAGAAATATGCGGTGCTCGCATACTTGGGGGCTTATTCCCACTAGATCCGCCAAACTCCACCCAATTGCCCTTTTGTTTTTCCTCAATACATTCAGCAATTTTTCTTCTTGTTGAGGAGTTAACTCTTGTGCAATTATCACGGGTAGCTTTTGGGCTTCATCAAGGTATGAATACCTTAAGTGAGGTGGTAGTGGTTTCAATTCCATCTTCTTGTCATTCCTTGAAGTTTGAGTTTCCGGATGGTTTGTATGGTGTGTGGTGTTTAGTTCGCTCGACTCTTCATTTGCTTCTTTGATCATGCACTTCTCATCTAATCTTGCAAGATGCACTTCGGCTACTATGTTATCGATTGGGTCACACCGAAATAGAGAGTGGTTCTCCGGTGGATGCTTCATTGCTTCCTCTAGGCTAAAGCTTACAATTCTTCCATCAATTTCAAATGAGTAGTTCCCCGAGTAAGCATCAAGCTTAAATCTAGAAGTTCTCAAGAAGGGCCTTCCAAGTAGGATAGAGGATGCTCTCTCGGTTTCGCTTGACGGCATTTCAAGGACATAGAAGTCAATCGGAAACACCAACCCCTTTATATTCACCAATACATCTTCCGCAACACCCGCTACGGTTATTATGCTTTTATCCGCTAGGACAAATCTTGCCGTCGACCTTTTTAATGGGGGCAACTTCAATACCCGATAAACGGAGAGCGGCATGATGCTCACACATGCTCCGAGGTCACACATACAATCTCTAAATTGAACTCCATTGACGGTGCAAGTAACCATACAAGGGCCCGGGTCATCACACTTCTCCGGTAATGTTCCCATCAAAGCGGAAATAGAACTCCCCAATGGGATGGTTTCCAATTCAAGAATTCTATCCTTGTTTATGCATAAATCTTTGAGGAATTTAGCATATCTAGGAACTTGATGGATGGCATCAAAGAGGGGGATGGTTACCTCAACTTTCTTGAACATTTCTACCATTTTGGGGTCGAGTTCTATGCGCTTTTTAGCCTTCTTTGCAAATGTTGGAAATGGAAGTGGTTGAGCAATTTCTTCTTCCAAGGTTCTTTTGGCCTTGGTTGTCTCCCTTGTTGGTTGGGCTTCATCCTCAACTATGGCTTGTGGTGTCTCCTCTTCCACTACCTCTTCTATGTCTATTCTCTCTTCCTCTTGGGTGGTTGTGATAGGACTTGGGTCCTTTGCTTCCTTTTCTTTTAATTGTGTACCGGATCTAAGGGTGATGGCATTGATGCCCCCTTTTGGATTTGGTTGAGGTTGAGAGGGAATGACACTTTGGATTGGGGGTTGAGGAGTCGGGGTCGATGGTGTGTCCATGCATGCAAGAAGAGCTTGTAATGTAGAGGTGAGGCCGGTGAGGCCGGAAGCAAGTGTGTTTTGTAATTCCTTTTGGCCTTGAATAATGGTCCGGAGTGTTTCGTCTTGGTTGGAGGGGGTGGTTGCATATGTGAGTTGAGGAGCTTGTGATTGGTTGGGTGGTGGTCTTTGATGTGGTGGTTGATATGTTTGGTAGTTTCTTTGTGGGTTTTGTTGATTGTACGGTTGATTTTGTAAGTTGTATGGTCGGTTTTGTGAGAAATTTTGCGAGTTGTTGTTTCATCTTTGACCTCCTCCATTTTTGTTGTTGTCCCTATTCCCTTGTTGATGATTGTCTTTCCAATTTTGATTATTGTGTCCACTTCCTTGGTTGTAGCCTCCTCCTTGATAAGGGTGTCCTTGGTTAGGATTACCTCCTTGGTAGTACCCTTGATTAGGGCGGTCATAGAAATTATGGGTGGCCGCCAAGGTGTTGTCTTCTTGAAGGTTTGGGCACTCATCCGTGTAGTGAGAGTAACAAGAGCAAATGCCACATACTCTTTGAGGGACCAATTGTTGTTGGTTGTGCTGTTGAGGTGGTGGAGGGTGTTGTTGATATGATTGAGGTTGTTGTGGTTGTTGTTGGTTCAATTGGAGTTGCCTCAAGACGGATGTCATCTCATTCAAGGATTGAGTTATGGCGGTGACTTCACTACTAGTTGATACCTCGTTCACGGTCCTTGGACGGTTGACTCTTCGCCTCATATGTTGATTGGATTCGGCTAAGTCAATGATAAGTTGCCATGCCTCCTCCGCGGTTTTATATTTGGACAAAGAGCCATTGCTAGAAGTGTCCAAGAGGGTTCTATCTTGCTCTCGCATCCCTTGACATATGTATCCAAGCAATACTTGAGTGTCGAGCATGTGATTAGGGCATGCATCTAGTAATTTGCGAAACCGTTCCCAATACTCAAAGAGTGGTTCCGTCTCACCTTGCACAATACAAGACATTTCCTTCCTTAGCCTATCCATCTTTTCCGGGGGCAAGAATTTATCCAAGAACCCCCTTCTAAGTAGGTCCCAATCGGAGGTAACTTCACTAGAGAGAGTGTAGAACCATTCTTTGGCCTTGTCCTCAAGAGAGAAAGGGAAAGCAAACAACCATATAGCAACTTCATCGGACCCTTCACGTCTAGTAGTCGAGCATATGCGGTGGAAGTCCTTGAGATGTCGAATAGGGTCTTGTGCGGGAAGCCCGTGAAACTTGGGTAGGAGATTGATCAAAGCGGTCTTCAATTCAAAGTTCACATTCAAATTGGGGTGAGTTACATGAAGGGGTTGAAGGACATAATCCGGTGCACCCGCTTCCTTGATGGTAACTCTCCTTGGAGCGTCCATGGTATTAGTACCTAAAACAAAAGAAGAATTGTTAGTGAGATTGATGGGAGTATGATTAATGCCTTCTTTGAGTGACGGTTCAATGTTCACTTGTAGTAAGGTGGTTGAGGTGGTGAAAACCTCTTCACCCTTTCCAAATCTTAGCCACCTCCGAGCTTGTCTAATATGAAACAAAGTTCGTTCTATTTCCGGATCAAAAGGGGCTAAGCTCGGATTCGGTTGTGAACGCGTCATGCAATGAAGGGGAAATGGAATTCATTGTAACGATGAGGAGTTAGTCAATTGAGCAATCTACAATGAAGTGCAACTATGTACATATATACACACTTAATCCAAAACAATAACATGGCACACTAAGCAAACTCCCCGGCAACGGCGCCATTTTGACAAATGAATTTTTGCCGGTATAGAAATTATCAAATGATCAATCGTAGTATAGTCTAAACCGATGCAAAATCCTTCATCAAACAAATCTACAATCTATATCCGAGAGTACTAGTCCCCCGAGTCGTTCTCCCTTGGAATTGCCAAAGTGTGCATCTTATTGATTTAGTAAGCCTTGTTGGAATTCTTTGAAGGTTTTAGCAAGTAATGAGAAACAAACAATCAATTATCAAAAGACTTGGCTTAGGGTTGGCATTAGAATTTCTATCCTTATAGTCCATTCAATATTGACAACAATTAGGCCTTGCTTCATTTAGTTATCCCCTAGGTATAGAGGGAAGTCAAATGAAAGCAATCAACTTGAGTCACAAGTCCTAGCTTCACCTTATGGGAATCTAGCTTTAGTGCACTCCAAGCCAATTAGCAATCCCTAATTCCAAATCAACTATTGATGCAACTATTCAACTTCTTCCAAGGACCAAGCCCTATGCCAAGTATGAAAATTCTACTCCATAACTAGTGTTGTCATTTTATCGAACATGTGATGAGCAAGAAGGAAAGTCATAGTAAAATGAGAAGAAAAGTTGAATTGAAAGTATTGCAACACAAAGATCTAACAACAAGTCTCAAAGAGTAGCAATGAAAATCCAAAATAGAGATGAAATCCAAAATTACAAAGTTGAATTCTAGATCTATGAGAATTGATCAATTGTATCTACTACTTGAAATTGGAGAAGAAAATCTATGACATGAACAAAGTGGAGTGAGAATTGTAATGGATCTCACCAAAAAGTCATTGAAAATTCAGAAATTAGAAGAGGATGAACCCTAGTGAAGCTTGGAATCTCCCTCTTCTTCTCCCAAAAAAATGTAACTAACTCTCTCTTCTCCCAAAAAAAGGAAAATATCTAGATCTAGGAAAAATGAACTAAAAAGTGTCCTTAACCCTTGTTCCTTTGGTCTTCTTAAGCTTTTCCCGCCAAGGTGTTTCTCCAAGAGTGGAATCCTTAACTGCCTCCACGCCTAAGTCACGTGACTTCTTAAAAATCATATTCGCAAATCGGCGCGCACGCGCAAGGCACGCGCACGCGCCGTTGAGACGTCTTGTAATGTGCGCGGAGGCGTGATGTACGCGTGCGCACCCATGAAGATCCTGGCTTAGCCGCTTCTCAAGCCGGCTCTTGGCTTTGGCTCCACGTTGCCCTATCCGCGCGGGCGCGCAAGGTGCGCGCACGCGCCCATGTGGAAATCTCCAAAGCTTAATCCTCATGCTTCCTTCCTTTGTACCCGTCTTCCTTCTCTCTTTCGGTCCATTCCTACTCTATATCCTGAAACCACTTAACACACAAGTCACGGCATCGAATGGCATCAAGAGAAGATTGGAAATGTATCTATTTTAGTGCGAAATAAGCATGTTTTCATTCATGAGGCGAAACTAGGAAAGGAATGCAAAATCTTGTATTTTCATATAGAAAGTGTGTGGAATCATTGATAAAACCCCTGAAATCAGCACAAGATAAACCCTCAAGTTGGGGTTTGTCAAGGCTCAATCTCCACAATTCACTAAACTTCTTCTCAACAACAATCAGAACAGCAAGGTTCTCAAACCCATTCAGTTTAGTGACCAAATTTATTGATAATATACTCAAAATTTACAACAAGCACTCATTCTCAATATTCAGAAAATAGTCACAATTAAACCATCATTACAATAATTCTAGACCGAGCACAAGCCTAAATCAATTCAACGCTCAACACAATATTATCCAGTCAAATTAAATTAACATATCCAGTAACCAATGATTCTCAAACAAGTTTGCAACAATATCCAAATAAATCTCAATTCCACAACTAAATCAAGAAGTCAGCATAACCAGAAATTTGAGTAATTAATCACTTTCAAACAATTAAATCATTATTCACAAATCACAACCTCAAGTCAAAATCAGTCTCAATTCCACACTGGTAGGCGAAATTGTGATCATCAATGGTGCCATCAACATGGTACGCACAATTGTAATCTCAACTCTTTATCACAACTTCGCACAACTAACCAGCAAGTGCACTGGGTCGTCCAAGTAATAAACCTTACGCGAGTAAGGGTCGATCCCACGGAGATTGTTGGTATAAAGCAAGCTATGGTCATCTTGTAAATTTCAGTCAGGTGGATTCAAATGGTTATGGATGATGAATGATTAAAAGATAAATAAAACATAAAATAAAGATAGAGATACTTATGTAATTCATTGGTGAGAATTTCAGATAAGCGTATGGAGATGCTTTGTCCCTTCCGTCTCTCTGCTTTCCTACTGTCTTCATCCAATCCTTCTTACTGCTTTCCATGGCAAGCTGTATGTTGGGCATCACCGTTGTCAATGGCTACAATCCCGTCCTCTCAGTGAAAATGTTCAACGCACTCTGTCATAGCACGGCTATTCATCTGTCGGTTCTCGATCATGTCGGAATAGAATCCAGTGATTCTTTTGCGTCTGTCACTAACGCCCCACAATCACGAGTTTGAAGCTCATCACAGTCATTCAATCCTTGAATCCTACTCAGAATACCACAGACAAGGTTTAGACCTTCCGGATTCTCAAGAATGCCGCCATCAATTCTAGCTTATACCACGAAGATTCTGATTAAGGAATCCAAGAGATAAACACTCAATCGAAGGTAGAACGGAGGTGGTTGTCAGGCACACGTTCATAGGTGAGAATGATGATGAGTGTCACAGATCATCACATTCATCAAGTTGAAGAACAAGTGATATCTTGGAACGAGAACAAGCTGAATTGAATAGAAGAACAATAGTAATTGCATTGATACTCGAGGTACAGCAGAGCTCCACACCTTAATCTATAGTGTGTAGAAACTCCACCGTTGAAAATACATAAGAACAAGGTCTAGGCATGGCCATGAGGCCAGCCCCATGATCTAAGATAGCATAGGACTACTCAAAGATTCGACTCCAAATACAATAGCAAAAGGTCCTATTTATAGAGAACTAGTAGCTTAGGGTTACAGAAATCAGTAATTAATGCAGAAATCTTCTTCCGGGCCCACTTGGTGTGTGCTTGGGCTGAGCATTGAAGCATTTTCGTGTAAAGACTTTTCTTGGAGTTAAACGCCAGCTTTTGTGCCAGTTTGGGCGTTTAACTCCCACTTTGGTGCCAGTTCCGGCGTTTAACACTGGAAATTCTGATGCTGACTTTGAACGCCAGTTTGAGCCATCAAATCTTGGGAAAAGTATAAACTATTATATATTGCTGGAAATCCCTGGATGTCTATTTTCCAACGCAATTAAGAGCGCGCCAATTGGGTTTCTGTAGCTCCAGAAAATCCACTTTGAGTGCAGGGAGGTCAGAATCCAACAGCATCTGCAGTCCTTTTTCAGCCTCTAAATCAGATTTTTGCTCAGGTCCCTCAATTTCAGCCAGAAAATACCTGAAATCACAGAAAAACACACAAACTCATAGTAAAGTCCAGAAGAGTGATTTTTATTTAAAAACTAATAAAAATATAATAAAAACTAACTAAAATATACTAAAAACATACTAAAAACAATGCCAAAAAGCGTATAATTTATCCGCTCATCACAACACCAAACTTAAATTGTTGCTTGTCCCCAAGCAACTGAAAATCAAATAGGATAAAAAGAAGAGAATGTACAATAAATTCCAAAAACATCTATGAAGATCAGTATTAATTAGATGAGCGGGGCTTTTAGCTTTTTGCCTCTGAATAGTTTTGGCATCTCACTTTATCCTTTGAAGTTCAGAATGATTGGCATCTATAGGAACTCAGAATCCAGATAGTGTTATTGATTCTCCTAGTTAAGTATGTTGATTCTTGAACACAGCTACTTTATGAGTCTTGGCCGTGGCCCTAAGCACTTTGTTTTCCAGTATTACCACCGGATACATTAATGCCACAGACACATAACTGGGTGAACCTTTTCAGATTGTGACTCAGCTTTGCTAGAGTCCCCAATTAGAGGTGTCCAGGGTTCTTAAGCACACTCTTCTTTTTGCTTTGGACCTCGACTTTAACCGTTCAGTCTCAAGTTTTCACTTGACACCTTCACGCCACAAGCACATGGTTACAGTTTCAAAAAAGGAGGAATCGGCACCAGAACAGCAACTCTGGTGTTCTTCTCCAGCATCAAGGGTGACATTTGGTTCACCACCATCAGCGGCATACAGCTCAACGGCGGACTCCACCTGCGGTCATGGTGGCAGCTATGGCAACAACGGCGACGACAATGGCTCCTCTAGCTTGTGGTTCCTTCTCTCCCTTCGAGAGCTTCCTCGGCAGCGGCAGAAGCTACAGCCACGGCGATGCGACGTGGATCTAACGGCAATGATGTGCGGCTCATGATGATGGCGGCGATGGCTCCACGATGCCGGAACAGGGATGGGAATGGGTGACTCGATGGCAGTAAGGAGGCACTGTGGCTGGGTGACAGCGTTGCTTCCTCTTCTCTCTCTAATCTCTATCTCTCTTTCGCCCTTCCTCTCTCGCGCACGGCTCCACCAGGAAGACAACGGCGACATCAAGACGCGGTGGCGGTGTGGCAGCAGTTCCCCCTCCTCTCTTCTCTCTTTCCCATCGCAACCTCACTCTCGGATCTCTCTCTCTCTCTCCCTTTTCTTTCTTGCTTCTGATTTCTGTTGCTGTGTGTTGGTATGTTAGAAGAAAGGGAAAGCGGTGTGGTGGTGGTAAGTGGCGGTGGAGATTAGGGTTTTGTGTGTGTTTTTGAAATTAGGGTTAGAATTGGGGCAGTTGAGGTAATTTTAATAAAATTTAGGGGTAGTAGAGTAAATTAAAAATTAATTTTAATCCAACACTAAGATTTATAAAAATACTATATTAATTATCAATTTACAAATTTATTTTCAAATAAATACTCTAATTCAATAACTAGAAATAATTAAATTAATTTTCTTTAAATCATAAAATAAAATTCCAAAATCTAATTATTCAAATTAAAGCAGATAAAATTTTCATTATTTTTTAATCACTAAAATTTTAAATCACTAATAAGAAGGTACTCAATTAATATAAAAATCTCTGAAAATATATTACAGAATAAATAAAATAAATCATAAATAGTTTAGTTTTCAAACTCTGGGGTCTTACAAATATTCTATCATTTCCCCACAATTAAGCTATTTGTGCCAATTTACAATGGAGCTCGTTGGTGGTTGTGGAATGCTGATGTAAAGAAAAAGAAATTCTATGTGCTTGACCCTATCAATAAACCAAAAAAACATATACCTGAATCAAGAGTGATGCTGAACAAATTTGTTGTAAGTTATCTTTCTTGTAAATTATTCAAATAGTTTAGTACATGAAATGACTTCGATTCACTGTTGATGCTTTTTTTTTTTTTAATTTTTATGTCCCTTTCAGGGACTAATAATTTATCAGATGAGGGTTTACGCTGGGGCGGAACCCTTAATGGAAGATGGGCTGGGAAAAGAAGCAGAGTATATCCAACTGTATGGTCAACGTACAGAGTAAGAATGTTTCTCTTCTATAGTCCTATATTTAATGTATTTTATTTTGTATATTATTAATCGTATTATACTCAATTCTTACTTAGCTATGATTGTAGAATATATGTCATGAAATGGCTCGAAACAATCGATCCACGAAAGATCAAGAGCGGGAAGAGATATAAATATAGAGCTTGGACACAAGTAAGTACTTTCTAAGTTAATAAACTTCTTTCTTTTCTTATTTTAGTTGAGTTCATTTGTTATGTAACTAATTCATTTCGATTGAAATGTAGGAAGAGATTGATGACTTCAGGTATCAATATGGTCCAAATCTTCTGTTGCATGAAATGAACAAAATCAGAGAGCAAGTGATTTGGGAATCTGAAGCAATAAGACTGCCAAAGCCATCTGCTGCCCTCTCCAGCGCTTATTGTAAATTCACGTCTGGGGATTTAGATAGTTCATAACCCACTATTTTATGGTTTATCTTATGCTCAATTGAGTGGTTTATATCAATTCTTTACTCATTTATTCATAGGATTTGCATGAGTTTACATTTTTCCTTCCTGATTTTGTGCTATGATTGAAAACATGCTTTCTTTGGCCTTATTTTTGCTATGTTTAATCCTCTTTTATTATCATTCGATGCCATGATATGTGTGTTAAGTGATTTCAGGGTTTATAGGACAGGAATGGCTTAGAGGATGGAAAGGAAGCATGCAAAAGTGGAAGGAATACAAGAAACTGAAGGAACTGCTAAAGCTGTCCAGCCTGACCTCTTGGTACTAAATCGATCATAACTTGAGCTACAAAGTTCCAAATGATGCGGTTTTAGTTGTGTTGGAAAGCTAACATCCGAAGCTTCACAACGATATATAATTTGCCATAGCTGCCCCAAAGATAGACGACGTGCACGCATGGATCACACGGATGCGTGACCTGGAAAAAATGCAATCCGCGCGAACGCGTGGACGACGCTCCCGCGTGACTTTGCAGCGACCTGTACGTACCAGAAATCGCTGGGGGTGATTTCTGGTCTATTTTTGACCCAATGTTTGGCCCAAAAAACACAGATTAGAGGCTATAAAGTGGGAAAATCAATCCATTTATTGATACAACATTAACAATTCATTCAACATTCAATATACACAATTTTAGGTTTTAGATGTAGTTTTTAGAGAGAGAGAGGCTCTCTCCTCTCTCTTAGGTTTTAGGATTAGGATTTCTTTTATTTTATGGTTATTACTTCAATCCAGGTTCAATGTTCCCAACTTTAATTTTATGTTCTCTTCTACTTTTAGTTACTCTAATGCTTTTACTTGTTAATTATTTATGTTGCCAAATTGGCTTATGAATCTTTCCATGTTAAATTTGAATATTCTATTTAATATAATTTGAGGTATTTCAGATTTATGGTTGTTTTATTCTATTTATGATACTTTCAATTTAATTTAAATTTTTCTACTTTTGGTTTTAGTTAAGTAATTGGTAACACTTGAGTTGTCAAACTCAGCGGTTGATTGAGAATTGGAAACTGCTGATTGATTTGGATCCCTCTAAAGCTAGTCTTTCCACAGGAGTTGACTAGGACTTGAGGAATCAAGTTAATTGGTCCACTTGACTTTCCTTTATTTAGTAAGGGTTAACTAAGTGGGAGCAATAACAATTCTCATCACACCTGATAAGGATAACTAGGATAGGATTTCTAGTTCTCATACCTTGCCAAGAGTTTTCTTTATAATTATTCATTTATTTTTCTTGCCATTTAAATTACTTGTTCCTTATTTCAAAAATCCAAAAATATACCGTTTTCCATAACCAATAATAAAACACACCTCCCTGCAATTCCTTGAGAAGACGACCCGAGATTTGAATACTTCGGTTATAAATTTTATTGGATTTTGTTACTTGTGACAACCAAACTTTTGTACGAAAGGATTCTTTGCTGGTTTAGAAACTATACTTACAATACGATTATTTTTATAAAATTCTTTACCAGCAGTTAATCTAGTTCGTCAATAGTAAATAGGATATACTGTGATTCATTGGTTGTATTTGACAATATTTTGTTTAACTTGTTTAAAAAAGCAAACAATGCTTCTTTGAATGTATATATGTCAATATTAATGTAAATGCTAATCTATGTATCTAATCTTAATATAAATAATTTTTCAATGTATTTAATGTATTCATCTGAGATGTTAATTTATAAATCTTTTGGAACTGTCTGGCTGCTGTTTTATTCCAGGTTCTCAGTGATTGCAATCAGTGTATTTACAAATACATTAGTAACACCAAAAAACACAGTGAACTGAAATTCATACACTAGCCGAACTGAAAGTTTCAAACACGCTGAACCCTGAACCCTAAACCCCTAAAACCCTAAAACCCTAAACCCCTAACCCTCTAAAACCTTAAAGCCTAACACTAACCTCTAAACCCTAAACCCTAAACCCTAAGCCCTAATCTCTAATCCCTAAACCCTAATCCTTAAACCCTAAACTCTAAACCCTAAAACCCTAAAGCCTAACACTAAACCCTAAACCCCTAAACCCTGAACCTCAAACCCTAAACGCTGAACACTGAACCCTGATTCCCAGTTTTCAAAACAAATTCTAATTATTCAACTTAGAAATTAATACACTAGACGAATAAAAAAATTACATATATCAATATAGAATTTCACAAACAAAGTGACTATTCATTAAACACTAACAACAGTCAGAAATTACCCCTACTATAACCATGGTGAACCGAAATTTGCTCATAGGTGATGCCAGGGCATTTTGGCCAGTTTCACTGACCTTTTCTTTACTGTTTTTAAGGTAGTTTCATGCATTTTTTTAGAAAATAAGCTAGTTTTGGGTAGATATTCACTTACATCTTGATTCAAGCATACATTGTGCACTTTACATGATTTCATGAGAATTTTGCATGAATTATATGACAAATTGGATGATGCATGACTCATGACTTGGACTAGAACTTTGATGCACTTTGTTGCTTGATTTCAGGACAAAGGAAGTAAAGAAGAACCACGTTAGCAGTCACGTTAGTCCCACTAACGTGATCTCTAACGTGGAATGGGTGCTAACTTGCAAAGTTAATGAGAAAGGTAATCGCCAATAACGCCCTCGAAGCCATCATAAGCCCACGTTCAGAGTCACGTTAACTAAGTTAACGTGAAATCTAACGTGGAAGAAGACAACTAGGCCAACATTAGTGACACTCTCCTTTGTCACTAACGTTGGACCAAGCTCATAATTGGCCACGTTAGTTGCCACGTTAACTTAGTTAACGTGGACTCTAACGTTAAGAAGCAAAAGAGAAGCCAACGTTAGTGACATTCACCTTTGTCACTAACGTTGGCCAAGCCTCCATAAGCCACGTTAACTCCCACGTTAACTTAGTTAACGTGGAAGCTAACGTGGAGAGAGCAATTGATAGCCAACGTTAGTGACACTTACCTTCGTCACTAACATTGGGGTGAACCACCAAGAGCCACCATGAGCAACGTTAACTCCCACGTTAACTTGGTTAACGTGGAAGCTAACGTGGATAAAGAGATGATGAGCCAACGTTAGTGACACTCACCTTTGTCACTAACGTTGGGGATGCCTAGCATTACTACGTTAGAAGCCATGTTAACCTAGTTAACGTGGACTCTAACGTGGAAAAGGGGTACATTGGAACGTTAGTGACAAAGGTAAGTGTCACTAACGTTCTCGAAGAATTGGCATTGCTACGTTAGAAGCCACGTTAACCTAGTTAACGTGGACTCTAACGTAGAGACAAGGGAGGACTCTCCACGTTATTGGGAAAGGTAAGTCCCAATAATGTGTGCGAAGGACTAAGAGGCAACGTTAGTGGTCACGTTAGTGCCACTAACATTAAAGTCAACGTGATCATATTTGGGTTAGGAACGTTAGTGAAAAAGGTGATTGTCACTAATGTTCTCGAACCCACACTTTCACTTAACGTTGACACCACTAACGTCCTAAGTCAAAGTCCCTGCCTACTTCACCTTTTCTCTCTGCAAGCAAAGCTAAGCCCAATGAAAAGGATAACTGCTTCAAACTCAAGATTCAGAGGCCCATACCCAAGACTTGAAGAGCCAACTAGAAGATGAGAAGAGTAGTATATATAGGAGTAGCTTTGAATTAGTTAGAGAGTTTGGAAACTTTAGGGAGCCTTTGGCATAGAACTACTCTCTGTATTTTACTTTCTCTGCACTTCTAATTTTACTTTCATCATGTATTCTCCATCTTGGTTTTCATTTTCCAGAGCTATGAACAACTAAACCCCTTTCATTGGGTTAGGGAGCTCTGTTGTAATTTGATGGATCAATATTAGTTTTCATTTTCCTTCTTCTATCTTTTCTCTTGATTTTACTAGAAAGCTTTCGATCTTCATCCAATTGGGTAGTTATCTTGGAAAAGAAGCTATTCATACTTGGATCTCTTCTGAACCTTGAAAGAGGAATGAAGAGATCATGATAGAAATGCTTTCTCATGCTGGACCAAATTGGGTTTGGATGGATATGTGACTATAATCCTACCAACAACTTGATTTGGGAAATGCATGTGGTATAATCAGTGACCATACTTCATCTCTTCTCATGAGCAATTGACCAAGGAATTGGCTATTGATCAAGATTTGAGAGATTGAATTACCAAAAATTGGAATTCGATCACTTAAGATTGCCAAGGAGATCAATGAATGCATTGATTGAGGAAGAGATGAAAATGAACTTGATCCAGAGAATGCAACATCTCCTGAGCCCAATGAACTCCCCATTTCTGATCTTACCCATTCTCTTTAATTTCTGCCATTTACTTTTATGAGTAATTATCCCATTCCCGTTTAAGATTCTGCAATTTACTTTCCGCTATTTACATTCAGCTCTTTATTTCTAGCATTTACTGTTTCTGCTATTTACTTTCCCGCCATTTAATTTTCTGCAAATCTCAAATCAAATTCTGGTTTGCTCAACTAGAACATTCCTCTAATTAAAGTTGCTTGATCAATCAATCTCTGTGGGATTCGACCTCACTCTATTGTGAGTTTTTACTTGACGACAAATTCGGTACACTTGCTGAAGAAAATTTGTTGAGAGACAAGTTTTGTGCGTATCAATGGGTGAACAACAATTTACATTAATAAAAACTAAAACTTGTACAATTCTCTCTTGGATAATTCATATCTGGTGCATTGTAAAGAGTGGAGCTTGACTGAATCGATCATGCGGAGTCTAAAAGGTTCAACTACAAAAGACAGAATTAATTGTATATTAGCAAAATGAACAATTGATTTTTAACTAATCAAAAGCAAGTCAATTTTAACTCACTTGGAGCTGTCTTTTTCTTTTTCTTCATGGCATTTGAGATCTTTTTTTCCAGGTTTGATCCAAGTCTGTTCTTGAGCCGACCTCTTGTTTTGACACATGGTGGGCTTTGAAGGTCATTCACATTGCTTAATGTCACTTCTTCGTGCGTTAATAAACTTTTTCCTTTGCTTATCTGTTGATATTCTTCCATCTCCGCCATGACCTTGTCAAATGCTCGGTGTAGAATCCCGGTCAACTCTTCAGACTCGGATGCAAATTCACATATATTGTGCGACCGAAACACCAATTCGTCAAATCTCTTACTTTTCAGCTCCAGTAGAGGTTCATCTTGGCTGCTCTTGATGTGTGTATGCCTCCTCTTTATGTTCTTGCTCCAGTGTTCCATTATGTATTTCGGTGTCACGTTATCCACTCGCTCAAAGCTTAGGACGCTTAGCGAATGGCAGCACAATATGCCCCTAGACTCAAATAGCAAGCAATACCACTTCACATCTCGTGATACTGCGTCGTATGTGACGAAAAACTTGTTGAATGTGGAGTTGGAAACCTGCTCTATGACTTCATATATTGTGAAACCTAGGGTGGAATGCATTGATCTTGTGATACAGTTCACTTTGCCTCTGAATTGAGCTTGAACTTCCCTGAACTTCTCATGGGTATATACATGCTGAAACCGTGCCTCTATTGCTGATTTTGTTGCGCACGGTATCATGGTGTGAAAATCTGCAGCATCAAATTCACTCTCTGCTTGCTCTCTGCTTGCTAGGCAATTGTCATATTGCTTCACAAATTGTCTCAAGGAGCTATTCAGTGTGATGAACTTGTTGAAAAATGAATGCATGCTCTCTAAAATGAATATATATGAATGAACCGAATACCTGTTTGTGTTATAGGTGGTGTCAAATGAAACCACGTCTCTAAAATAATCAAATGCAGCCCTGCTTCTTGCATCAGCCTAGAATGCATGTTTAATACAGTGATCACCTTCAAGGTTGAGCTCAAAGAAGAAATTTTGGTTTTTCTCTTTCATTCTTACTAGGTACTTCCCAAATTCTTTGGCATCGTCTTCTTTGGAAATATTCCGTACTTCCCTTGTGATGTAATTTCTCACATCTTTTTCAATAAAACCTAGTTCACGATGGCTGCCAGCTGCTACCACAAATGATTGGTAAGTTTTGTCCGGTCTGATTCCGGCTTCTTCGTGGGTTTCAATGGTGCGACGCACAAACATACTAAGCTCCCTGTGTTGTTTGAGCATCTCAACCTGGTCTGGACAGTAAGGATGTGAGTGATTCAGAACAACTTCGGAAATTGTCCAACACTGTCGTCCTTCATTATGTGTACATAAATCCTGGCTGGACAGTTTAACCCAGCTGAGGGGTTTGTCTTTAGAGTTTGAGATATTTTGGATTTCCACCACCCCTCTCTGGTGCATACAATTAGTTGATTCTTAATTTTGTCTCCATCCCAAGTCGTGTTCCTTATTTTGGTAGAAAAACCAGAAAGTTTGGAATAATGTTTATAGAACTTTGTAGCTTCTTCTAGTGTCTCAAAAATCATCCCCACCTTTGGGACAAATCTTTCATCCACAACATAGCTGATCTGCACGATGAACCAAAAATGTCACGGTGAAACGATTCTATAATACTTACCGAACCGAAAGGTTACTAACAGTAAACGAAAGATAATTCATTATACAAAACTAAATTCAAAACAACTCTGTCTACAATTTAGATAGTATCAATTCAATTCAATTCAGATTCAGATCACCTCCGTCCATTCAATTCAATTCAAATAAAATTAGCAACTGCATTCCATTGAATTCGATTCAAAATTCAATAATCCAAACCTCATCAAATTGATGCGTTTCCGAAGAATAATTGCACTCATTCAACTGATTTGAAGTTGATTCATTCATTGTTTCAATTCAAAACTCCAGATCGAAGAAAAAACAAAGAAGAAGAAGAACGACGAAGCTAGTTACGTCAAAGTCAATCCAAATCTATAATGCAGAGAACAAGAAATTTTATTAAGAAGAAGAAGAAGAAGAAGAAGAAGAAGAAGAAGAAGAAGAAGAAGGTTTACGCTGAAAAAGGTTTACGTTCAGAAAAGTTTATCACGAAGATGTATAACAAACGACTGTAGAGTGAGGGACGCACGTGTGGAGGAAGTTACTTGGATAACATCTATGTATTTTTTACATGGATGTAGAGTTTTTCCGATATTTTTATACGATATATATATATATATATATATATATATATATTTCAAGTGACTAATTTTAATATACTGATAGAGCTGGTAATAGATAGGGTAGGGTAGGATTTAGACTCTACTCTAACTTATCCACGAGTTGAAAATTTTATTAAAACTCTACCCAACTCTATCTGAGAGTTGAGAATCTCTCAACCCTAACCCTACCTGCATCTTAAAGTTCTAAATCCTATCCTACCCTACTCTATCTTACTTGCAGAAATATTAAATTTTTTTAAAATAAATATAAAATTCAATCATTTCAAATACCTATTAATAAAATAAAAAGTAAAAACATGGATTTGGTTAGTTCAAGGTCCAAAAAGTAACACACTCAAACAAGTTTATCTGATGATGGATCAGCAACTGTTGGCACTTTCGAGGTTACTAGTCGCTGAATATTCAAAGGTCAACCCAATAAAACCCATCACATTTCTCATAGCAACAACTAAACATCAACTCAACTCCAATTTTAGTCATGTCCCCGTAATTGGCAAACTTCCCGGCGACCCACCATGGACACCCTCCAATTTTTCCTCTTCATATTCCAGCTTTTACTCTGCCTCAACCCAATCTCCGCGGTGGACTTCCTCTTCAACTCCTTCACTGGCATCACCAACACCACCAACGTGACCCTCATCGCCGACGCACTCGTAGACTCCTCCGTCGTCCGCATGACCAACGACTCCAACCAATACTCCTTCGGCAGAGCCTTCTACCCTAAAAAAGTCACCATCAAGAAACCCTTCCCTTCTTCTTCTTCTTCAAGCAACTTCTCTTCCTTCTCAGCCTCCTTCGTCTTCTCCATCTTGCCGCAGATCCCGACGAGTCCCGGCTTTGGCCTCGCTTTCGTTCTCTGCAACACAACCTCCCCTCCCGGCGCACTCGCCAGCCAGTACTTCGGTCTCTTCACCAACGCCACCTCACCTCCCCTGTTCCCGCTCCTCGCCGTCGAGTTTGACACAGGCCAGAACCCTGAGTTCGGCGACCCCGACGACAACCACCTCGGCATCGACCTCAACAACATCGTCTCCAAGAAAACTCAGTCCGCAGGGTACTACAACTCCACCGGAGGATTCGTCCCCCTTCGAATGCGAACGGGACAGAACGTTCACGCTTGGATCGATTTCGACGGCGAGACTATGCAGATCAACGTCACCGTCGCTCCGGCGGGCCTTCCCCGCCCGATGAAGCCAACTCTCTCGTACACAGACCCGGAAATGGCGAACTACTTGTCTTCTGATATGTTCGTTGGGTTCTCTGCTTCGAAAACCAATTGGATCGAGGAACAGAGAGTACTCGCATGGAGTTTCAGCACTTTAGGTTCCGCAAGAGACATAAACACAACTAATTTACCAGCTTTCCAGCCTACAACCTCCTCTTCCTCTCTCTCCGGCGGCGCAATCGCCGGAATCGTTCTCGGCTGCGTCGCTTTCGTGGCAATCTTGGTCTCGATCTGTTACCTGTGGTGGCGAAAGAAGATGAAGGAGCAAGAAGAAGAGATCGAGGATTGGGAACTGGAGTACTGGCCCCACAGATTCTCCTACGACGAACTCAGAACCGCAACGGGAGAATTCAGGAGGGAGAATCTTCTAGGCTCCGGCGGGTTTGGAAGAGTATACAGAGGAATGCTTCAGAACAAAACAGAGGTTGCGGTGAAATGCGTCAACCACGACTCAAAGCAAGGCGTGAGGGAATTCATGGCGGAAATTTCAAGCATGGGGAGACTGCAGCACAAGAACTTGGTCCAAATGAGAGGGTGGTGCAGAAAAGGAAACGAGCTTATGCTGGTTTATGACTTCATGCCCAACGGGAGCCTCAACAAGTGGGTGTTTGACAACCCGCCGAAGCTTCTAGAATGGGGGAGGAGGCGAAGGGTGCTCGTCGACGTGGCGGAGGGGCTCAACTACCTTCATCACGGGTGGGACCAGGTTGTTATCTATGCCTACCAACTGTTTGAAAACAAGCATCCTACAGTATTATTACTATTTTAATACTCATTCATGTTCGTATCTGTGCAAGGTAGGTTGTTATTCACAGGGATATTAAGTCTAGTAATATCTTGCTAGACTCTGAAATGAGGGGGAGGCTTGGGGACTTTGGTTTGGCGAAGCTATACCAGCAGGGGGAGGTTCCCAACACCACGCGTGTCGTTGGCACATTGGGGTACCTCGCGACAGAGTTGGCTACCGTGGCGGTGCCAACTTCGGCAAGTGATGTTTATAGTTTTGGAGTGGTGCTTTTGGAGGTGGCATGTGGGAGGAGGCCCATTGAGACGTCGGCGGCGGAGGAGGAGGTGGTGCTAATTGACTGGGTGAGGGAGCTGTACGCCCGGGGGAGGATGTGTGACGCTGCGGACCCGAGGATTGAAGGGGAGTATGAGGTTGGGGACATGGAGATGGTGCTCAAGCTTGGGTTGGCTTGTTGCCACCCTGAGCCTCAGAGGAGGCCAACGATGAAGGAGGTGGTTGCAGTGCTTGTGGGGGACAATGTTGCGGAGGAGCCGGGGAAAGTGTTGTCTGATTTGGTGCGTGGCGACGGTGGTGGTCCGGAGAAAGAGGAGGAGACCACGGCTTTACAGGGAAACCTTCCGGATTGACTGCATATAATTGGACTCCTTTTCTTTTTCAGTTAATTTGGATTTTTATTTTGGTGTTGAAATTTTATAGCGTGGTTTGGTGGTTAAGGATTGTATTAAATTAACATTGTATTTAATTTGTTTCCAATTGTTTATTCGTTGAATTTCAGATCCAACGGATAATCTATTGGTTGTTACTTCACGTACAAGTCCTTTGTAATAGATGCTGAGTAAAGCAAAATTGCTTACTCCGTTCCAAAACGATGTCACAAATGTAAAGCAAAATTGCTTCCTTCGGGCTTTTTTGAGGCCGCGTTTGACCAGTTGCCGTCGTCCGAGTTCCTTACGAAGAGGTGGAGGTGGTATCTGCAAGAGATTTCAATGTTTAAGTTAACAAGGGTTTAAAGTAGATTTTTAGTAGATTAGGTCCTGAATATACTTGAGAATGTCAATGTATTTATAGTAGAATAGATAATCACCTTTTAGTGTAGTTCTATCTTTGATGGTAGATAACTGTTTTTTTAGAGAAGTTGTTGAGATCTCCTTTTCTCGATAAATGGAAGATATCTTAGGAATTAGTTACTTGTTTAGATAAGTAGGGCTGAACTGCTGTCGTCGCGCCTGACCTCTGTGAGGTCGGGTACAGAGGTCGGGTAGGTGTAGATGAGGCCACATCTCTTGAATTAATTTTTATTCATTTTGGGTTTGGCCATATTTTGAGCTAAGATATGAACAGTGTTCCTATTTGAGTTTGAACCTTCACTAGCTCAGATTCAAGCATTTGTAGGTCAGACTGAATTTTTTTTTGTAGATTTAAAACACCAAATTGGGGAAACTGCCTTCCTTGGGACTAGGTCGGGTGCTCGACATGATTTAAAATGTGAAGTGTTACGTCTTTTCGTAATTCTGTACATTACTCTACGGTTACCTTAGTAACCGTGTCCCATTAATTAGGGGTTGTGAAATTACTCATTTACCCCTATTGTTTTATGAATATTCAAACTCTTTCTCTTCTTTTTCGCTTCTTCTAAAACGTTCTTGTTCATCCCTTTCCTTTTTTCATATTTTTCATTTTCTTCATCACCACATTTCAAGATTTCTCTACTATGAGTTTTTGCTTCACATGGAACGTTCGTATTTTTGCTCCTTTCGTGTTCCTTCAAGGTCGGTCCCTTTAACCTTTGAACTTTTTTTACTGTGCTCGTGTTCTAGGTGTATTCCTTTGATTTTAAATAATTTTTTATCGTTATCACTAGAGGGTTGGCGATGATTATTTGTATGTTTGGATTTCTTTGTATGTTGAAAATCATTCTCGAGGATATGCTTTCTTTTCTTGAATTTTTGGTTGTTATTGTTGCTGTGAATCTAAGTGTGGGATTTTTTCTGTGTTACCCTCAAATGGTGATGTCCGTATGAGTACAACGCTATTTTTATCTTTACAATGTAGTTTGTTTGCTTGATTTAGAAGAGAGGTTGAAAACCATGACCATCTACTTCCTTGCTGAGGATGGTCCAACCTCTTGCGTAATTGCCTAAAATGCTTTGGTTGTTGTACCTGACTTTTCGACTTTGTTGTAATGATATTCTTTTGTTGTATTGTAGGTGTAGTTTTTATGTTTCGTTCAGTAATTCTCAGCATGTCTTTTAAACTCCCGTCCGACTTAACTTGGGTAGAGGTATTTGTTCTTTCTTCTGTTTCCGTTATTGATAATGAGTATGCTGAGATCCTTCGTAGGAATCATAGGTTGTGTGAAAACCAGGAGGATGAGTGTATATATGAGGTCATAGTTGCCAATCCTAAAGAGAAGATTTGTTTTTCCTGACTTGACAAGTCGAAACGTCATTTCATATATGTGTATGAATTCTTTTTTACAAAGTTGTGGGTTAGTTTTCCTTTCATCGACTTTGAGTCCGAGGTCCTTAGACTCTGTAAAGTCGCTCCTTCCCAGCTTCATCTCAACTCTTAGGGTTTTTAAAAATTTATCAGCTCCTCTACTTTGAACTCGACGTCCCTCCTTCTATTAAAGTTTTCTTTTACCTTTTCGTTCTTACAAAATATTTTAGTTTGAAAAAACATGGCTGGATCTCCTTCCAAACTGTTCAAGGGAGGAAAGTCTTTGCCATTTTTGATGACTTTTTACATGGTTTAAAAAATTACTTCTTTAAAATGCAATATGTTGAGGGTGTCCAACCTTTCTTTTTGGATGAGAGAATGAGCCCGTTTTTAGCTTGTACTGAGAGAAAAATCATATAGTTGTTAAGTACAGTTTGGATGACTTGAATGAGGTTGAAGTGAGTGTAGTCGCCTTATTCCAAGAGTGTTGGCATCGAGCTCCTTATCTGGACACCAAAAAATACTTAGAAAATCCAAGTCAAATCCAGTCCGAGTTAGGTAGCATTCTTTTTATTTTGTAGATACAATTTTATTGTTTGTTTTGTTGGATGAAGTCATCCAACTTTGATGTCAAAACAAAACAAAAGCAACAACAAAGCTTTGTCCTACTAGGTGGGGTCGGCTACATGAATCAAATAAAGCCATTGAGTTCTATCATGTATCACGTCTATAAAGAGACCGTTTATATGTAGATCTCGTTTGACCACCTCATGGATGAGCTTTCTAGGTCTTCCTCTGTCTTTCACCCCTTGTCCATCTTCCATCTCATCCACCATCCTGACTGGGTGCTTTATCGGTCTTTTTCTCACATATCTAAACCACCTAAGACGTGATTCTACCATCTTTTCCACACACTACAAGAAAAAGCAGTATTTGTAACCAAAAAATTGTTACAAGAAATCTAAATTTTGAAACGAAAGGTATTTGTAACAAAAAGAGGACTATTGCAGTATGTCCCGTTACAAAAAGTTTTTGTAATAAAAAATGAAACTATTACAATACAACGTAATATTTTTTAACAATTTTTTTTAGGTTTAATTACTCTGTTGGTCCCTATAGTTTCGCGAAATTTTCAATTAGGTCCTTATACTTTTTTTCCTTTTAATTGGGTCCTTGCACCAATTTTTTTTCGATTAGATCCTTCTTAGCGGTAATTGGCTTAATTTTATAAGGACCCAAGTAAAAAAAATAATTGGTGCAAGGACCCAAATAAAAGGAAAAAAAAGTGTAGAGATCCAATTAAAAAAAATTTTTATACAAGGACTCAATTAAAAGGAGAAAAAGTACATGGATCTAATTAAAAATTTCACAAAACTATAGGGACCAACAGAGTAATTAAACCTTTTTTTAATACAAAAACCAAAATTTGTTACAAAAGTGATAACAATGTTTGACCTTTAAAATATTTTTCGTAATAATTTAAATTTTTGTGTCATGATATTTTGTTACAAAATACTATTTATTTTTGTAATATTTCATTCTTAGTTACGAAAATAGAAAGTTCATTTTAAAACATTTAACTAAATAAGTGATATATCAATTAATTTTCTAAACACGCTAACTTAACATTTATATTATATATAATAATCATATAGAAAATTAGAATATACAAATTCAACTAAACACAACTTTTTCCTAACATAAAATTGTATCATATCGGATTTATAATTCTTGATTCTTCTAGCATATTTCAGTCAATATAAAGTCTAGCAAGTTGGCATCAATTTTGTACCCCTGCAAATATGAACAATGAAAACCAAAATTAAAAAACAACACATAACAATATCTTCATCAAAGTAAAAATTAATTTAGAACTTACAAGTTAAAATTAACTAATTCTTTAAGAATCTATTCTCAAAGTTTAAAACTAGCCAATAAAAAATGCAAAGTATCAAGAATTGGCAATTCAATATATAAATTCGGGCTAATTAATCATAATTCAATTCATTAAATTTACATAAGTATCAATTGTTAAACAATCACTACAAAATACAATTTTCACCAAAATCCTTATAACAAATATACTTAAATTTTTTTTATGCTTTTACACTCATAAAGTTCCATAATGAGGGTTACATCAAAACACAAGAAAAGAACATTACAATAATTATCCTAATGAAAATCCAAACCTGAAAAGAGAAAGTTCCAAAGCAGCATACCATCTAAATTTAACAAAGCAGTGAAGAACCTGAACAAGTTTATGTTATTGCCGAAGCAATAATGATGCAGAGAGTTTGGAAATAGAGAAGTATAACAAAAATGAAAAATTAAAACTGATGTAACCGAAATTGACCATGAGTAAAAAATGCTAATTGATTACATTGAGTATTAGACTTATATAGAAGGAGACTGTTGATAATAAAGCAAAAGGCTCCCTAACCAACTTATAACAAACTGAATAATAACATGACAGATAAGGCATACTCTCTTGAACTTTTTTGAACTCTAATTGCTCTTACTTTTCATCACTAGCTTTAACAGCACCATGAACAAAATTATTCCAGAATCATTAAAATTAACCATCAACAGTTATTCCAGTTTGATAAAGATTATAAAAACAAAAAACTTAACAACAAAAGTTGCAACAACATTATTCTGCCCGAGTTCAGAATAAAAAAAAATCAGCACCATAGCACCATCAATAACTCAAAATCAGAAAAATCAGCAACCAACAATTCCGAAATTAGAATCAATAAAATTAACAAAACTTAACAATGCAGTGAAACATCATAGCACCATCAACAACTCATAATCAGAAAATTCAGTAACCAGCAAACAGGGGAGAAGCGAGGCTTAGTGATGTTTTTCAGCAACACAAAATTTTACATCCAAATATGATTTACAACAACAAAAAATTAGCTCAGTCATAATTTCAGCAACAAATTCAACATTCATAACAAAATTAAAGGCATAGTGATGATTTACAGCAATGAATTGAAAAAAATATAGTCGAAGGAAGCTCACCTCCAGGGACCAACAGACGGTGAAGGAAGCTGACCAACTGATGATCGAAGAGGATAACAATCACCAGTTGAGGGACTAGATTCTGGTTCCGTCTCTTGACGACGGCAGAAACCAGCTCCTTCTCCTCATCGTGTTCCAGTCCACTCCCGGTGACGGTGTGCAAGGCGACGGCGACAGGTTCGATGGCATTGACAGATATGGCGGCGACAGGAGTCACAACGGTGCGAAACGAAGGCACGAACGACAGCGATGGTGGCTAGAACGAACGACGACAGTGACAAACCTTCAGCGGCGGTGGGGAGAAGAGATGTGAGGGTTAGGGTTAGATAAAATTAGGGTTTTGATTTGAAAATTAGGATTTGAGTAGAGTATTAATTAAAAGTCAAATTTAATAAAAATATAATTAATTTTAATAATATTATTTATTTTTTAAATTTACAAATTACTTTTTGTTAAGTACTTCAATTTAAAATTAGAGATAAATAAATAAATTTTCTTAAAATTAATCAAAACCTTCAATTATTCAATTTAAATTGTATAAAACTCTCATTATTTTCAATTACTAAAACTTTAAATCCCTAATAAGAAAATACTCAATTATTTAAAAAATTTTATAAATTCTAATGAATTTTAAACTCAAAGTATCATGAAATTTAATTTAATTACTTTTAAGAAAAATAATTTTCTTTAAATAAAATTATCAACAAATATTATAAATTATAAATAACTTAGTATTTAATTTCTAAAAATTTGGAGTCTTATAGCTAAGGTCCTCCCCCTTCTTCTTTCGCTCATTTTCCCGCTTCTTTATCACCTATCACTGTTTTTTTTTTATTTTTTTCTTTTTCTGTTTCTTTTTCCTTTTTCTTTTTCTCACTTCTCAGTGTGTGGATGAATTAGGAGTTAGGACTCTTACAAAAATTTGTGTTAAAAATTTAAAAAATTATGATTAAGATTAGAGTAAAAAAATAGATAAAAGTAGTATAAAAATTTAAATACTCAAAATGTTTAATTATTTTAAAAATTATAGAAGGATTTTACTATTAAATACTCAAAATGTTTAATTATTTTACTATTAAATATTTTTTTGAGAAATTAATTTCTAATGAGTATTTAGAGTTGATTCCTAATAGATATTAGAAATATTAATTTTTAAAAAATTGATTATTAATAAGGATTAGATATATCAATTTTTTAAAAGATTAAAAAAATACTTTTTACAATTTTTTAAAATTAATAATTTAATTTTTAATATTTTATAAAAAATACTTAATTATCAAAACCAATATTTTAGAAAACTAAGGTTTTTTTCCAATAAATTATATAAATAATTTTTTTCCAATACTAAAAGTTTTAACATCTCGAAACAAAATCTTTTTTAGTTACAAAAAATCTTTTAATACTAAATTTTGTGACAAATTAATTCTTTGTTACAAAATATTTTGAACTTTTGTAATAACTTAATTTTTTGTTACAAAACATTATAAATTTTTGCAACAAAATACTATTTTAATACAACAACAACACAATTTATAATAAAGAAATCATGTGGTTACAAAATATTAAAACGTTTTGTAACAAAAAAATCATGTTGTTACAAAATATTAAAACGTTTTATAACAAAGAAATCATGTTGTTACAAAACATTCTAATTTTTGTTACAAAAAACAACAATTTGTAACAATTTGAAAATTGATACAAAATTTTTATTACAAATGCTTCCATTTCTTGTAGTGACAATAGGTGCTACTCCAACTCTCTCTCTTATATCTTCGTTCCTTATTCTATCCAATTACATATGACCACTCATCTATCTCAACATCTTCATCTCTGCCACACTTAACTAATGTTCGTGCTTACCTTTAGCCACCCAACACTCTGTACCATAAAGCATAGCCGGTCTGATTGCAGTGCGATAGAATTTACCATTAAGTTTTAAAGGCACTTTTTTGTCACATATAAAACCAGATGCACTCTGTCATTTTGACCAATCTGTTTGGATCCTATGATTTACATCCTGTTCAATCTCTCCATCATCTTGTATGATGCACCCAACACACTTAAAACTTTTAACTTTTCATAGGACGTTTCCTCCAATCTTCACCTTTGTATTAGGGTTTCTCCTTCGACGGCCGAACTTACATTCTATATATACCGTCTTGCTACGGCTTGTGCGTAGACCATAAACTTCTAGAGCTTCTCTCCATAAATTCAACTTCTTATTTAGGACTTCACTTGACTCTCCCATTAGAATGATATCGTCGACAAAAAGCATGCACCATGGCACAGGCTCTTGGATATGCTTTGTGAATACTTCCAAGACTAATGTGAAAAAGTATGGACTTAAGGATGATCCCTGGTGTAATCCTATATCAATAGAAAATTCCTCTATCACACTGATGCGTGTGCATCATGTTGTGTTTTTTTATACTTTTCATATAAGAAATAAATGCATAATGCTTAATTATGAAGCATTTTGGTGCTCAAATTGGATACTGCTTTGATCCTTTTGGTTTCATGATTCTTGTAGGGAATTGTTAGAAAAAAAGAAGCAAAAGAACAAGGAGGAACCAAGAATTAAAGATAAGTGCAAAGAGAATTCGTGGATGCTGTTGGTGCATGAAATTATGATTCACACTTTTTACAACTCCGCATAACTAACCAGCAAGTGCACTGGGTCGTCCAAGTAATACCTTACGTGAGTAAGGGTCGATCCCACAGAGATTGTCGGCTTGAAGCAAGCTATGGTCATCTTGTAAATCTTAGTCAGGCGGATTCAATTGGTTATAAGGTTTTGATAATTAAAGGATAAATAAAATATAAAATAAAATAAAGATACTTATGTGATTCACTGGTAGGAATTTCAGATAAGCGTTTAGAGATACTTTGTTGCTTCTGAACCTCTGCTTTCCTATTGTCTTCTTCCAATCATGCGTGCTCCCTTCCATGGCAAGCTGTAAGATCCTCTCGGATGAAAAATATCAGGTACGATCTCTGCACGGCCAACTGTCGAATTTCTCGTCTCGGATGAAAAATACCAGGTACAGCTACCGCACGACTAATCATCTGTCGGTTCTCACTATCGTCGAAATAGGATCCTTATCCTTTTGCACACTGTCACTGCGCCCAACATTTGCAAGTTTGAAGCTCGTCACAGTCATCCCTTCCCAGATCCTACTTGGAATACCATAGACAAGGTTTAGACTTTCCAGATCTCAGGAATGCTTCCAATGGTTCTAGCCTATACCACGAAGGTTCTAATCTCATATTCGGATGCTCTGTTGTCAGGAAAGACGATGCAAATCACGGATCAGAGACCCAAGAGAATATACTCTGGCTGTCGTCCAATGACTACGTTGAACATTATGTAGACCGCTTGTGGTTGTCAGGCACACGGATCTTGGCTAAGCGAGTAACGAAGATAGTGGGTGATTGTCACGGGTCATCCCTTCATTCTGAACTAACTGAATTAAGTACGAGAGTATGTCTTGGAGAAGAAGTAAGCATGAATTGAAAGAGAAACAATAGTACTTGCATTAGTTCATGAAGAACAGCAGAGCTCCGCACCTTAATCTATGAGGTGAAGAAACTCCACCGTAGAAAATACATAAGAGAAAAGGTCTAGGCATGGCCGTGTAGCCAGCCTCCCAAATGTGAAAAATGGCATAAGCTCCCTAATACAATAGTAAAAAGTGCTATTTATACTAAACTAGTTACTAGGGATTACAGAAAATAAGTAACTAAGTGCAGATAGTGCAGAAATCTACTTCCGGGACCCACTTGGTGTGTGCTTGTGCTGAGCATTGAGCTTTACACGTGCATAGGCCTTCTCTTGAGTTAAACACCAACTTGGATGCCAGTTTGGGGGTTTAACTTCAGTTTTGGTGCCAGTTCTAGCGTTTTACGCCAGAAAAGGGTCTCTGGCTGGCATTTAGATGCCATTTTGGGCCATCAAATCTCGGGCAAAGTATAGACTATTATACAATTCTGGAAAGCCCAAGATGTCTACTTTCCAACGCAATTGAGAGCGCGCCAATTGGGCTTCTGTAGCTCTAGAAAATACACCTTAAGTGCAGGAGGGTCAGAATCCAATATCATCTGCAGTCCTTTTTCAGCCTCTGAATCAGATTTTTGCTCAAGTCCCTTGATAAACCCCATTTGAAGGGTTTATCTTGTGTTGAATTTAGAGGATTTTGTCAACCTTTTACCCATATTTATCCAATGAAATAGCATGGTTTTATAACTTCTCCTTTAATTGTGCTTAAGAGTGAAAACATGCTTTTAGGACTCAAAATATCTAAATTTAATTCACCTTGATTTTATTAGATGCCTTGATATGTTTGTTAAGTGATTTCAGATTTGGGAGGCAAAGATTGGATCAAGGGAATGAAGGAAAAGCATGTAAAAATGGAGAACTCATGACGAAATGAAGGAATCGCAAAAGCTGTCAAGCCGACTTCTTCGCACTTAAACGACCATAACTTGAGCTACAGAGGTCCAAATGATGCAGTTTCAGTTGCGTTGGAAAACTAACATTCGGTGCTTCGAAAAAATATAAGATTTTCCATAGTTGCTACACGTATGGTGACGTGTACGTGCACTGTATGCGCACACATCGTCGCTGCCATATGATCCACTTAAAGCAATACATGGCCAGCAAATTCTAAAGCCTTGTGGGCCCAATCCAACTCATTTCTGATGCTATTTAAGCCAAGGATTGAGAGGGAATCAACATACTTTACATACCTTCACACATTAGTTTAGTTTTAGAGTAGTTTTGGAGGGAAAGTTAGTTTTAGAGAGAGAAGCTCTCACTTCTCTCTAGGATTAGGAATTAGGATTAGGATTAGTTCTTAGATCTAGGTTTCAATTCATGCCTTCTTCTACTTTTGCTTCTTAATTCTTTGTTGTTGCAATCATCTTCTTCTATTCTTTTGTTGTAATTTCCTTTATGTTGCTTCTATATCTTGTTGTAGATCTACTTTTGTTCCTTCTCTTCTCTTTCAATTCAATTAGAGGTAACTCATAATAATTGTGTTCCTTTTGATTGTTGTTATTGATTTCTTACAATAATTGTTGTTGAATTCTATTCTTGTTATCAATTTACTATGCTTTTCTTTAGTGCCTTCCAAGTGTTTGATGAAATGCTTGGTTGGTCTTTAGTGTAGATTTTGTACCTTTTGGCTTTGGTAGAGTAATTAGTGATGCTTGAGTTATCTAATTTTTTTGTTGATTGATAATTAGAAGTTGCTAATTGATTTGGATACCACTAAAGCTAGTCTTTCCCTTGGGAGTTGGCTAGGACTTGTGGAATCAAGTTGATTCATCCACTTGACTTTTCTCTATGATTAGAGGTTAACTAGGTGGTAGCAATGGACAATTTATGATCACAATTGAGGAGAATAACTAGGATAGGACTTCTAATTCTCATAACCTTACCAAGAGCTTTCTTAGTTGCTAGTTTATTTTTATTGCCATTTACTTTTCATGTCTAAAACCTCAAAACCCCAAACATAGCCCCATAACCAATAACAAGACACTCTATTGCAACTCCAAGGGAGAACGACCAGAGGTTCAATACTTCGGTTTATAAATTTAGGGATTTGTACTTATGACAAACAAATTTTTGTATGAAAAGATTATTGTTGGTTTAGAAACTATACTTGCAACGAGGATTCATTTGTGAATTCTAAACCACACAAAAGTCCTCTCATCAAAATGGCGCCGTTTCCGGGGAGTTACAATGGTGTTATGTTATTGGCTATTGTATATATGTGAATATTGTGAATAGCTTTATTTTTGGATTGTTTGTTAGTTTTAGGACTCTATTAGTTTTGTTTTTATTTGTCACTATGAATTCTCGTCCTTGTGGTTTTGGATATGGTTATGACTATGTTGTAGGTGATGGAAACTTGAATGATGGCTTACATTATGGAAAAGATGAATACTTGAGAAGGGAGCCACATCTATATGAGCAATCACCATGGCAACCTCCTAATTCAAGCTACTATGATGGTAATCCCTCCTTTAGTACATATCATTCCAATGGATATGATGGTTCTCATCATGATTATTCCACTCAACCACCATCATTCCATGCACCGTACTCTCAACATAGTCCTCAAACACCATCATTCCAACCACCATATTCTCAATCCACATCCTATTTCCACCAATTGCCTCCACACAATCCTAATCCATATTCCCCCTATGCATATCCTTGTGATAATTATGAACAAGCAACCATTGAATCACCACCACTCCAACATCTTTACCCTTCAAACCAAGTTTCCATGGATGATACACTTGGTATCATTCCTCAAGAGCAAGAAGAGCTCCAAACCACACTCACTAGTTTCACCTCTACCCTTCAAGAACTTATGTCATGTATACTTCCACCTTCTACTAACAACCAAAACACCTTCCAACCTCCAAGCTTTGGTGAACCTCCTTTCCAACCACATGATGAATTTTCCTTTCCATCACAACCCTCCATGGAAGAATATCCATGTCCATCAATCCAAGAGCCATATGATCCTACTTATGTTAGTGAAAAGGAACAAGATTCAAAGGATCATCTCAAGGAAGTAATGGATCGGCTTCAAGCAACCATCCGTCAAAAGTTGGACTCGTGGGATTCATGCCACAAGCAAAATATGTCCACGAATGATTGTGAAAAAGCAACCGAAGAGGGAAGTATGAGGGAGATTTTAGAGTCTCAAGTTGAGCACAAGGAAATGGAACGTGTTTTGCAACAAGTGGAAGAGATGGAGATTGTTGAAGAAGAAGAAGTGGAAGAAGACCTAGGGGAGGTTAAACAAGAAGGAAACTCCATCATTGAAGACAACTCTACACCAAACGACAATAGTGATCTTGTTGAAGCTTCTTCCATGGGATGTAAAACCGATGTTGAGGAGGGATGTGCACAACCTCCAATGCATGTTTTGATCAATGAGGAAGAGTTGGAAGAAGTTAGCAAATAAGAAGAAATTGAAGAGAGTTGTCAAAAGATGGAAATCATCAAAGAGGAGCTAAAGGAAGTGGAGCCTACAATGTCAAGCCCATTGGATATCAATATGAGTGGGTAATCATCTCATCATTTAATTTTCTTGGCCCATATCAATATGCATTGTTAGAAACGGATGGTCAACTTAGAACTATTTGTGGGTTAGAAAGTAGAAAAGAGTTGGATGTTGGTTGGCAACAATAATCAAGGTACATAGTGGGTAGAAACTCAAATTTTAGGATTCAAAGGTGGAGTGGTACTCAAGTCAATGGAATTAGGATGATGACTATGAGTCACAATGAGAATTCAATAAGTTTGTCACCCTATTGGAAGCATGAAGATAAAGAAGAAAGGGGGTTGACAAACAAAGTATGGGACCCCGGAATATACATAGACAATCATCAACTTTGGGGCCTTGTCACTTGCTTAAGCCTCCTTGAAGGCCTTGTACGCTAATTTGGGATCCCGGAGGCTATTGAAAGCACAAACATTGTTGGAGATTTAAGGAAGAGTTCAAGCATAAGCCATGATGAGTATTTTGATGGAAAAATGAATTTCTCCCAAAACACACAAATCTAACCGGCAAGTGCACCGGGTCGCATCAAGTAATAAAAACTCACGGGAGTGAGGTCGATCCCACAGGGATTGAAGGATTGAGCAATTTTAGTTTAGTGGTTGATTTAGTCAAGCGAATCAAGATTTGGTTGGGTGATTTGTGATTTGCAGAATTTAAGTTACATGAAATTAAAGAGAGCAGGAAATTAAATTGCTGAATCTTAAAGAACAAGAAATTAAATGGCAGAAACTTAGAGTGCAAGAAATGTAAACTGCGGAATCTTAAAGTGCAAGAAATGTAAATGGCTCGAAATGTAAAGGGGATTGGGAGTTGGATTTGCAGAAATTAAACAAAGAAAAGTAACTTGCATCAAACAAAAGAGTAAAAGAAGGTTTGGGTTGAATCGGATCTTGAAGCAGTAAAGTAAATGAACGTTAAAAGCAAGAGACAAAATGTAAATTGGGAATTCAGATCTCAGGACCCAGAGACTAGAAAACCAAGTCTAGATCTCAATGCCTTCCTAGATCCAACAAGAACAATTGCAAAGGAAATTGTAAATTGCAAGGAAAGTAGATGAGAAGCAAGTAACAGAAATGGAAATTCAATTGCAGTAAATAAACAGAGAGATCCAAGGATGAGATTGAAACAGAATTTCTTCAATTCTCCAACCCAAGATCCAAGACAATTGTAATTGAAATTGAAAGCAATAAAACTAAGAGGAAGAGAAGTGAATTCTCCTTCCCCAAGACTAAGAAATTAAAGATCACTCAATATCCAAAGCTCTCCGAAAACTATTATGAAAATTCCCAAGGAAAACTCCCCGAAGAACTTGAATTCTATCCTATTTATACACTTTCTTCAAATGATCTTCAAGCCTTGAGTTGGGCCTTTGCTCTTGGTGGAATTGGGTTGAAAGAGGCCTTGGTTGATTGCTCTTGAAGTTTGGAGAAGAACCAAAGTGAACCAATTGAACCGGGTTGGAGTTTTGCAAAAGTTGGACCAAAAGTTGGAGCAAAAGTTAGGGTCTAACTTTTGGTCCAACTTTTCATATCAGCCAACATAACTTGCCGATACTCACGTTGGTGCAAAAGTTAGGGGTCTAACTTTTGCACCAACGTTGGCCTTCCTTGGTGCACTTGAGGCGCCAACGTTAGCCCAAAAGTTAGGGGCTAACGTTGGCGCAAACTTTTGCTCCTCCCCTTGTAGTTTTCATGTGCCAACGTTAGCCTCAAAGTTAGGGGCTAACGTTGGCGCAAACTTTTGGTGCCCAGGGAGTGTTTTTCTCATGCCAACGTTAGCCTCAAAGTTAGGGGCTAACGTTGGCGCAAACTTTTGGTGCCCAGGGAGTGATTTTCAAGTGCCAACGTTAGCCTCAAAGTTAGGGGCTAACGTTGGCGCAAACTTTTGGTACCCAGGGAGTGATTTTCAAGTTCCAACGTTAGCCCAAAAGTTAGGGGCTAACGTTGGGGCTAACTTTTCATCCAAAAGTTTGTGCAAAAGTTTGAGGCTAACTTTAGGTCCAGCTTTTTGCTTCCTTGTTCAATTTCACTTATTCCATTGTCTTCTCTTTACTCCTAGCTATTCCTTCTTGCTTCAACCTTTCTCCAAGCTTTCTTCACCTATCATTAATCAACCAAACACATCAAAGCTATGCTTAAAATCATGAGATATTCATTCTTTCATAATATGTGACAATTATAGTATAAAACCTCATGAAATAGCATGAATTCATACATGGTTGATTAAATCAAAGGAAACATGAAAATCTACCCAATTAGCTTGCTTATGGCTCAAGAAAGTGCATAATTCAATTGAAAACTAAAGAAAAAGGCTAGTGAAACTAGGCTAAGATGACTTGTCATCAAGCCACCCTAGCAAGGACTCCACCAAATGTCCAACTTAAGGACTTTAAATAAAAGTGCTAGGTGGGAGACACCCCACCATGGTACACTCTTTCCACTCTCTTGAAGCTTTGATTAATAAGTGATTTGAGTTGCCATTGTAGGTAGTCTTCTTCTTCATGTAGTTTTATCTTAATATCTTGGTTGTTAGTTGCTTAAAGTGCAAGTTATGTTTGTTTACACTTGAAATTTTTTATTAATTTTGTGTTTTAGTTGATCTTGAGTTGTAGGTAGTGTTAGGGAGATTTTTAGCTGTTTATAGTATTTTTGAAAAAAAAAAGAGTCAAGGACGCGTACGCACGCTGTGCGCATGCGCGTCCATACGCATATTCAGGCCCATACTTTTTACAGAGAGTTGGTGATGTGTGGAAAACGATCCAACACGAATCTCACCGGCAAGTGCACCAGGTCGCATCAAGTAATAAAACTCACGTGAGTGAGGTCGATCCCACAGGGATTGAAGGATTGAGCAATTTTAGTTTAGTGGTTGATTTAGTCAAGCGAATCAAGATTTGGTTGAGTGATTTGTAATTTGCAGAAACTAAATTGCATGAAAAGTAAAAGGGAAGAGGGGAAATTGCAGTAAAGGAAAGAGCAGGAAAGTAAATGTGCTGAATCTTAAAGAACAAGAAATTAAATTGCAGAAACTTAGATTGCAAGAAATGTAAATTGCAGAATCTTAAGATGCAAGAAATTTAAATAACTTGAATCGTAAAGGGAATTGGGAATTGGATTTGCCTAAATTAAACAAGAGAAAGTAAAATTTAACAAACAGAAATGTAACAGATGGACTCAATTAAACCGGATCTTGAATGAAAATGAAAATAAGCTTGGTGTAGCAACGAAACAAGGAAATTGAAACTGAAAGTTGTAGATATCAGGATTCAAGAGACTAGATAGCCAAGTCTAGATCTCACTGTCTTCCTAGATCCAGCAAGAACAATTACAAAGGAAATAAAGAAAAGTAAATTACAGAAATAGTAGAAGAAGAAGCAATTAACAGAAATGGGAATTTAATTATGCAGAAAATTAAACAAGATCTCAAGGTGAGATTGAAACAAAAGTTCTTCAATTCTCCACCCAAGATCCAAAGCAAGAAAAGTAAAGAGTGTTGAGCAAGAACAAGGAAGAAGAGAGATCAATTCTCCTTCCTAATTCTCTTGAATTCTAAAAACAACAACTAAAATCTAAAGGTGAGCTCTCTCTCTCTAATTGTTCTAAGAATTCTAAAAGAAAAGCTCTTGGAAAACTTAAATCCTAAACTATTTATACACTTTCTTCAAATGGTCTTCAAGCCTTGAATTGGGCCTTTTCTCTTGATGGAATTGGGTTGATAAAAGCCTCTGTTGATTGCACTTGGAGTTGGAGAGAAACCCATTGTGAATCGGGACATAAAGCACAAAAGCTTGAGTCAAAGTTTGAGGTAAACTTTGGCTCAAGCTTTTTATACCAGCCACCCCCTTTTGCTGCTATCCACGTTTGAGCTAAAGTTTGAGGTCAAACTTTAAGCCAAACGTGGATCACCTTGTATGCATGTGTGGCGCCAACGTTTGCCAAAAAGCTTGAGGCAAACGTTGGCGCAAGCTTTTGCTCCATCCAGGGTGAATTCAACTCTTCCAAAAGTTTGAGCTAAAGTTTGAGGCAAGCTTTTGCTCAAGCTTTTTGTTCTCTCTTGCTCCTTGCCCTTTCTTCTTTCTTCAACCTTCTTCAAAGCTCTTTTCACCTATCATCAATCAATCAAACACATCAAAGCTATGCTCAAAATCATGAGTTTGTTATTCTTTCATAATATATGACAATTATAGCACAAAATCTCATGAAATTGCATTAATTCATCCATGGTTGATTGAATCAAAGGAAATATGAAATTCTACCCAATTGGCTTACTTATGGCTCAAGAAAGTGCATAAAAACAATTGAAAACAAAAGAAAAAGACTAGTGAAACTAGGCTAAGATGACTTGTCATCACAACACCAAACTTAAAGCTTGCTTGTCCCCAAGCAAGAAAGGAATTATGCTCAAAGGTTCTTTTAATTAAGACGGATTGAAGAATAACTTGTAAGGTCTTGTGAGTGAAGTGATTAAGTGACAGTGGGGTGAACTCTAAATCATATGCTCATGCAAGGGCCTCAGTGCTTACTAGTCCTTACATATTGGGGGTCTTAGGTCCTAGGACTTTCATCCAAATGATATCATGGAGATCTCTCTATAGGTAATCACCTTGAAGCAGCTTATAGTTGCTGTGCTTTGGCCTTGACTCTAAGTGTCATGTCTCAAAGCGGCTCTTTAGATAAGCTTTCAATCAATACTCCTAAACCAGTTGGTTTTAAGGTATTAGGTGTTAAAGCACCACTAAGGATTTACTTACTCAAGCCTCTCTCTTTGACACAATTCGACCACAAGCATTTACTAGGATAACAACTCTTTGAGTTCTTGTTTCTTTTCTTTTTCTCTGCCTAGTTAATTGATGCTCAGAGACTTGGGCCATGTTCTTTTTGTTTTTGTATTTTCTTTATTTTCTTTTGCTTTGTTTGCTGCTTCTTGGATCAATAAATGTTTGAGAATCTCCACAACACTTCTTTGAACTCTATGTCCCGCCTATGAGCTCCCATGCAAGTTTTCATAAGCATGCAACCTCAATACATGATCATACAACTAGAACCACCACTTTTTCTAATCTTTTGCTTGCCTCAAAATTGTTTAATTCCTTAATCCTTCTTTTCAAAGAACTTTCATGTGATGCATTTTTGAAATATTGAGTGCAAACAAGTTTGGAGAGTATAGTGTTGTAAATGATCAAGCATCTTGATTATTGAATTGCAGAAAAACTATACTAGACAGAAGGACAGATAGGGGTATAGTATCACTTTTAATCACGGCAATATCTGATAATGAACAATATAACCTTTTGGAGTTTACTTGCTATCCTCTTCCTCATCATCATTGCTGGTCTTCACATTCCTCTTTCACCTCTTTGATTGATGATGCTAAATCTTCCAAAAGTTTGTATGGTGCTCTGCAGTGATATTGAAAGTTGCTTGTTCCCCAAGCACATGAAAAATGGTTAGCATGCATGAATTATTTGTGGGCCTTTGAACTTACTTTGGTGTGGGAACACCAAACTTAGTACCTTGCCAATGGTTCTCATGCATCAGATTAACCATGTGTAAAACTCTTTTTCTTTTTCAAAAGCAATAGAACTAAAAACTAGGAAACAGCAGAATAGTTAACTAGTTCGTCTAGATGCTTGAAGCTAGCATTATGCAGTAGGTGAGAATATATTTTATGATGAAATTTTGGTGGAATACCAAACTTAGAATTCTTCATTCTCCCTTAGATTGTTTTGGTGTGTAACACCAAACTTAGCTCCTTGCAACATAGATAAAGCTAATTAACCTTTTTATTGAAATAGATATGAAAAGATGGTTACCTCCGGTTGGGTTGCCTCCCAACAAGCGCTCTTTTATTATCACTAGCTTGACATTTTTCATCCTCGGATCATGGAAGTTGAGGCTTTTGTTGCCTTTGGTTTCCTCCTCTCACTATGGGCTTCCTTTCCTCTGTTTCTTTTTGTGGAATTCCTCTGTTGTGTCTTTCTTTGATGATTATTTCCTTTTCCATAGCCTTCTCACTTTCCTCCATAACTGCTTTTCCTTTCAACCCAGCAGCTTTTTCGCTGTTCTTTGGGTCTTCTTCAGTGGCCTTTAGGACTATATTTGCCCTCCTCTCGCCCATTTCTGCAAGGTGTCTAGCTAGCTGTTCCATTTGCTTCTCAATTCTTCTGAGTGAGGCCTCTTGGTTCCTGCTTATCATCTCTTGATTTTTCCTTGCTTCTTCCTGCTCTATTATTATCATCTCTTGAACTTTCACGAACCTTTCCATCATCATTTCTAGAACATAGAGTCTTTGAAAGTTTGGAATTGGTCGTGGTTGTGTTAACTGTGATGGTTGATGAGAGTCATTTTGGGCGAGTTGTGAGGTAGGATGGGGTTGGAAATGTGTGTATTGGGGTGGTGCATCATGATTGTTGTTGTGGGGGTGGTTTTTATGCTGGTTTTTGAAGTTGGGATTGTTGCAGTTGAAGTCCCTTGGTCTTTGATTTTGGTTTTCAACCCCCCTCCAGTTGGACTGAGTTCTCCAGGGTGGGTTGTACACATCATTCTGAGACCTGTATTGGAATATGCTAGAGGAACTGTTTGGAGAATGTGATTGCTCATAACTTTGTTGCTCATGGTTAATTGCTCCAGAACCTTGTTCAGCTTGATTCCACCCGTAGGAGTTTTGAGTTAGGTTGTACGCATGTACTACAGCAGTTCTCAGCTCATTGATTTTTCTGACCATCATGTCTAGTTGTTGTAGAGTTTGCTGATGCATCTGCTTGTTTTGGTTCATGACTGCATGGACACCTTCAATTTCCTTCTCTTGTGTGAATGGTTGTACTTCTGCCTCTGGTTTAGCAATTCCCTGAGGTGGTTTCAGCTTGGCTAGGAGTTCACTTATTAGTTCTTCCCATCCGATGATGTTTCCTTGTGGGAAAGCTTCAAACCACTGAGCAATGTCGTTCATGGTGACGAGTGGGTACTTCAAGTTATGGGTTGCATTATCATCTAAGGTGGGGACATTACTACCATGCTGACTGGGATTCGTTGGGTTCTTCTCCATGATCTGCACAATCACAAATAGTCCAAATGAAGATTGAATACATTCATGTCCAAAATGTGGTTAAAAGGTTTAGCTGACACAATGTATCAAACAGTTGATAGGCTTGAAAGATTAGTAAGAGAGAATTGCTTCTCTCGTATATTCAACAAGCTGAAGTATGAGAATCATACGAAGCCAGAGAAACCAAGAAAACTTCACTTTATTGCTAAAGTGAGGTTTCAGTTAGTTCAAGCAAAAACTCAAACAGTTAGTGGGTTAGTCCAAAGTTAGAGAAACGGAAAATAAAAATGCTAGATCTAGATCTCTACTTCACTTAATCATTGTCAATCTATTTGAATCCCTGGCAACGGCGCCAAAAACTTGATGTGTGGAAAACGATCCAACACGAATCTCACCGGCAAGTGCACCGGGTCACATCAAGTAATAAAACTCACGTGAGTGAGGTTGATCCCACAGGGATTGAAGGATTGAGCAATTTTAGTTTAGTGGTTGATTTAGTCAAGCGAATCAAGATTTGGTTGAGTGATTTGTAATTTGTAGAAACTAAATTGCATGAAAAGTAAAAGGGAAGAGGGGAAATTGCAGTAAAGGAAAGAGCAGGAAAGTAAATGTGCTGAATCTTAAAGAACAAGAAATTAAATTGCAGAAACTTAGATTGCAAGAAATGTAAATTGCAAAATCTTAAGATGCAAGAAATTTAAATAACTTGAATCGTAAAGGAAATTGGGAATTGGATTTGCCTAAATTAAACAAGAAAAAGTAAAATTTAACAAACAGAAATGTAACAGATGGACTCAATTAAACCGGATCTTGAATGAAAATGAAAATAAGCTTGGTGTAGCAACGAAACAAGGAAATTGAAATTGAAAGCTGTAGATCTCAGGACTCAAGAGACTAGATAGCCAAGTCTAGATCTCACTGCCTTCCTAGATCCAGCAAGAACAATTGCAAAGGAAATAAAGAAAAGTAAATTGCAGAAATAGTAGAAGAAGAAGCAATTAACAGAAATGGGAATTTAATTATGTAGAAAATTAAACAAGATGTCAAGGTGAGATTGAAACAGAAGTTCTTCAATTCTCCACCCAAGATCCAAAGCAAGAAAAGTAAAGAGTGCTGCGCAAGAACAAGGAAGAAGAGAGATCAATTCTCCTTCCTAATTCTCTTGAATTCTAAAAACAACAACTAAAATGTAAAGGTGAGCTCTCTCTCTAATTGTTCTAAGAATTCTAAAAGAAAAGCTCTTGGAAAACTTAAATCCTAAGCTATTTATACACTTTCTTCAAATGGTCTTCAAGCCTTGAATTGGGCCTTTGCTCTTGATGGAATTGGGTTGATAAAAGCCTCTGTTGATTGCACTTGGAGTTGGAGAGAAACCCATTGTGAATCGGGACATAAAGCACAAAAGCTTGAGTCAAAGTTTGAGGTAAACTTTGGCTCAAGCTTTTTATACCAGCCACCCCCTTTTGCTGCTATCCACGTTTGAGCTAAAGTTTGAGGTCAAACTTTAAGCCAAACGTGGATCACCTTGTATGCATGTGTGGCGCCAACGTTTGCCAAAAAGCTTGAGGCAAACGTTGGCGCAAGCTTTTCTCCTCCAGGGTGTTGGTGTGTGGCGCCAACGTTTGCCAAAAAGCTTGAGGCAAACGTTGGCGCAAGCTTTTGCTCCATCCAGGGTGAATTCAACTCTTCTAAAAGTTTGAGCTAAAGTTTGAGGCAAGCTTTTGCTCAAGCTTTTTGTTCTCTCTTGCTCCTTGCCCTTTCTTCTTTCTTCAACCTTCTTCAAAGCTCTTTTCACCTATCATCAATCAATCAAACACATCAAAGCTATGCTCAAAATCATGAGTTTGTTATTCTTTCATAATATATGACAATTATAGCACAAAATCTCATGAAATTGCATTAATTCATCCATGGTTGATTGAATCAAAGGAAATATGAAATTCTACTCAATTGGCTTACTTATGGCTCAAGAAAGTGCATAAAAACAATTGAAAACAAAAGAAAAAGACTAGTGAAACTAGGCTAAGATGACTTGTCATCAGTTGGGCCAATCTCGCGCAATAGTTGGGCCAATTGCACAACTACATGTTCGCGTGCGCGCACTGTGCGCTTACGCGTCGATGTCCTTATTTTGCATATGCGCGTGCCCGCGCACATGCCGCGTGCACGCCGATTCACTAAAGTGGTTCCCAGGCCAATGACCCGAGAGTTGTGCCAGCTCTGGGCCAGCACTATGCCTTTGGCCCAACCTCACCCACGCGTACGCGTACCTGGCGCGTACGCGCCCTTCGGCCAGAATGCACATCGGCGCGTAAGCACACATGCCGCGTGTGCGCCGGTAAAAAAAAAAAGAGTTTTTTCTCCTCTTCTATTTTCTTTTGTCTATCGCATTCATATAGTTCTATTCTTTGCATTTTCATTTTGTTTTTATAGCTTGTTTTTACTTCATTTTTTTCAAGTTTCTCATTTTAATAATGGTGTTGAATTCTTACACTCAATTGTTGAGAACTTCTTGCATTGTTTTGGTGCTTGGTGACTTGTTTAACATTAATGATCATATTTGTTCCACACACAAGATTAGTTCTTTAGTTCCTCCTCATGCATTATTCTTTGTTTTTGTACTTCATTATCATTGAGTTTGGATGGGACCTAATGCTTTCATGCTTATCACTAATCTTATTTGTGTCAATTCTTATTTGAACTTGATGCTCAATATGCTCTTCGTGCTTTGATTTTACTCTTGCATCAAGTATTAGTTGATATGCCATTAGCTCATATTGTTTTCTCCTTCACATGCTTAGCTACCATGTAGTGAGAACCTTACCCTTATTTGGCATTAGCCCCCGCCTATGTTCTATTTCCTTAAATATCTTTGTTGTAGGCTTAATTTTCTTTCTTTTTCTTTCCTTTTAGGTTGGCCACCAAGAAGGAAGAAAAGGAAAAGTTTCTAAATGGGGCACCGAACAAGTCATCCGCACAACCTTTTGAAGGAGCTCATCAATTGTAGCAACCCGTCCACATTGCTCTCCTTTGCGTGCACCGAGGACGGTGCAATCTTCAAGTGTGGGGAGGTCGTCCGACCGATCTCCATGGGTAAAAATTCCTTTTTCAACACCAATGTTAGTTAGTTATTGCATTCCATTCTAGGTCTTCAGGATTTTTGTTGCATTTTCTTAATTTTGCATATATATACACAATAAGCTTAGTCAAAATGATGAGATTTTTCAAGATTTCTATCTATAGGGCACCTCAATTGATTTGAGTGAAAACTTTTCATATAACTTATTTGAATTATATATATTGTGGATCATGTTTTTGAGCTAAGAACACAAGCAAGTGAGATTTGAGCCTAATGGTGTAGTTACATTATATAGCCACTTATTTTCCTTCTTGTGTGCATTATTCTCTTTCTATGATTGTAATCTTTGATTTGTTTGATTCTTTATGTCCATTATTTTGTGTATTCATGCATTTATATGATTGAGGCCATCGTTTCATTTAGCTCACTTACCCAAATAGCCTTACCTTTTTACTTCCATTGTTAGCCAATTTGAGCCTACGATTAACCCACTTATTCTTAATTTTAGCATATTACAAGCCTTAAAGCGAAAAACAATAAATGTCCTTATTTGGATCTTTGATTAGCTTAGGCTAGTGAATGTGTAATATTCAAGTGTGGGAAACTTGGGACATTGGGTGAATAAAAGGGTAATTTTGTATTTTTGTTGAAAAATATTGGGAATTGGGTACATGCTCATGTATTGATTAAATGAATAGACCTTATGCATTGATGTTCTTGTATATAGTTTTGGAACATATGAGTATTGGAAGGCTAGCATGACTATTTTTGCTCAAACACATTTGAGTTTGGTTTGATTGAAATTTTTATCTAGAACACTTTATAAAATCTTTGAAATTTTGAAAACCTTGAAGAAGCTTGTCAATTAATGATCAAGTAAAGAAATAAAAGAAAAGAGCAAGGGGAAAATGTGAAAGTTGAACACTAGCTGTAGCTCAATTATACATGTCTTTAATTGCACGAATATATGCGATCCTTACTCTCTTTCTTTCCAAAACCTTCCATAAGACCTCCCTTAGCACCATATCATACGCTTTTTCCAAATTAATGAACACCATATGTAGATTCCTTTTATTACTACGATACCTCTCCATCACCCTTCTTAATAGGTAGATCGCTTCAGTGGTGGATCTTCCTGGCATAAAACTAAATTGGTTTTCTGACTTTGATGCCGTGTAGAAAAAATGGCTGGGAAGTCGGCTACCATGAAAACTCTTCGTTCTGATAGAAAGAATGCTGTTGCCCAAACTATTCAATTAAAAGAAGCCGACGAGTCAGGAGACCTCCCTTCTCCTTCCAAGTCGGACTCGGGTGCCTCTGCCTCCCTTAAAGTTACTCCTGGTCTAACTCCTCCTCCTCTCACTCCTCCTTCTAACTCTAGTAATCAAGCAATTCCCCTTGTGCTTCCTCTTTCCGAGCCTAATCCTAAAAAATCTAAGACTTCTGAGTCGAGAAGACTTTATGAGCCGGGCTTTGATTGCATCGAATTTTGTGAGAAACACATCCTTTCACACAGCTTTATTAGCATGGATGATGTTTCCATAAAGAACCATCTTCAGGCACTCGCCCGAGGTGGAATTTGGATGGCCGGGATATGCTCTGCTTTGTTGAGCGAGTTGGAGAAAACTCTTCTAGGTGCTACTTGATGCTCTTTGGCTGACCTACATATTGAAGTGGCATCTTTGAGGGAGTCAAAAAAGGCACTGGAGGGTGAAAAGAAGGCACTTGTTTCTGACCTTGCCAAGGCTCGGGAATGGGTGAAGCAGTCTGAAGCCGCTTGGGCGATGGCGGAGGGCCCAAAGAAGAAGGCTAAGGAGAGCTATACCAGAGTCTTCGGAGAAAAGACGGATTTGGTGGATGAGATCACCAAGTCAAAGGAGAGGTATACAGATTTAGAGGAGACTATAGCTCAAAGGATGGATAAATAGTTGAAAATCTGAAAGCCCAATTTTGAGTTATAGCTCCCGAGGCAGATCTCTCCCTCATCGGTCTAGATATGATCATAGTTGATGGGAATATCTTCCCTGCTCTCGATGATGAGGAAGACATTCCCATGCCAGATCTGAAGACTTCGAAAGTCCGAACTGAGGGAGCTCCTCAAGATTTTCCAACTCAGACGAGAGATGAACCTGCTTCCTCTCAGCTTGAAACTTTCTGATGAGCGGATATTTTATACGCTTTTTGGGGTTAATTTCATGTAGTTTTTAGTATGTTTTAGTTAGTTTTTAGTATATTTTCATTAGTTTCTAGGCAAAATTCATATTTATGGACTTTACTATGAGTTTGTGTATTTTTCTATGATTTCAGGTAATTTCTGGCTGAAATTGAGGGAGTTGAGCAAAAATTTGATTCAGGCAGAAAAAGGACTGCAGATGCTGTTGGATTCTGACCTCCCTGCACTCGAAATGGATTTTCTGGAGCTACAAGAGTCCAAATGGCGCGCTCTCAATTGCGTTGAAAAGTAGACATCCAGGGCTTTCTAAAAATATATAATAGTCCATACTTTGCTTAAGGATAAACGATGTAAACTGGCGTTCAACGCCAGTTCCATGTTGCATTCTGGCGTTAAACGCCAGAAACAGGTTACAAGTTGGAGTTAAATGCCAAAAACAGGTTACAACCTGGTGTTTAACTCTGGAAACAGACTAGGCACATGTAAAGCTCAAGTCTCAGCCCCAACACACACCAAGTGGGCCCCAAAAGTGGATTTCTGCACTATCTATCTTAGTTTACTCATTTTCTGTAAACCTAGGTTAATAGTTTAGTATTTAAACAACATTTAGAGATTTATTTTGTAACTCATGACATTTTATATCTGAACTTTGTACTCTTTGATGGCATGAGTCTCTGAACTCCATTGTTGGGGGTGAGGAGCTCTGCTGTGTTTCGATGAATTAATGCAACTATTTCTGTTTTCTATTCAAACACGCTTGTTTTTATCTAAGATGTTTATTCGCACTTCAATATGATGGATGTGATGATCCGTGACGCTCATCATCATCCTCAACCTATGAACGTGTGCCTGACAACCACCTCCGTTCTACCTTCGATTGAATGAATGTCTCTTGGATTCCATAATCAGAATCTTCGTGGTATAAGTTAGAATCAATTGGCAGCATTCTTGAGAATCCGGAAAGTCTAAACCTTGTCTGTGGTATTCCGAGTAGGATTCAGGGATTGAATGACTGTGACGAGCTTCAAACTCACAAGGGCTGGGTGTAGTGACAGACACAAAAGGATCAATGGATCCTATTCCAGCATGAGTGGGAACCGACAGATGATTAGCCGTGCGGTGACAGCGCACCTGGACCTTTTTCACTGAGAGGACGGATGGTAGCCATTGACAACGGTGATCCACCAACACACAGCTTGCCATAGGAGGAACCTTGCATGTGTGAAGAAGAAGACAGGGAGAAAACAGAGATTTAGAAGACAAAGCATCTCTAAAACGCCAACATATTCTCCATTACTGCAGAACAAGTTTTTAATCCATGCTCTTTTATTCTTTGTAATTCATACTGATAATTATAGTTGATTTCCTGACTAAGATTTACAAGATAACCATAGATTGCTTCAAACCAACAATCTCCGTGGGATCGACCCTTACTCACGTAAGGTATTACTTGGACGACCCAGTGCACTTGCTGGTTAGTGGTACGAGTTGTGAAAAGTGTGATTCACAATTCGTGCACCAAGTTTTTGGCGCCGTTGCCGGGGATTGTTCGAGTTTGAACAACTGACGATTCATCCTGTTGCTTAGATTAGGAAGATTTTGTCTTTTGGGTTAGAGTCTTTTACTTTCTTTTCAAAAATCTTTCAAAAGATTTTTATTTTTCTTTATTAATCTGTGATTTGTCTTTGAGTCTTTTATTATTGTTCTTGTTAAAATTTTAGAATCCTTATTTTCTTTTTCAAAAATAATTTTTTGAAATTTTATTTTTTATTTTTAATTTTTTTACTAATAATTGAATTTCTCTGTTTGAGTTTAGTTTTATATTTTAAGTTTGGTGTCAATTGAATGTCTTTATTTTCCTTTAAAATTTTTGAATTAGTGTTTATTGTTCTTTCTTGATCTTCAAGTTGTTCTTGTTTATTTTCCTTGTTTGATCTTTAGTTTCTCTTGTTCTGTGTCTTTTCTTATTTTTCTTGTGCTTTTTCAAAATATAAGTTTCCAAGGAAAATTTTATTTTTTTTATACAATATTAAAATACGTTGTATTTATAGCTCAATTGGCTAGAGCGTTGTGCTTATGTTCTTGGTAATTGGCTATCTTCTTTTTAAAATTTTTTCAAAATAATTTTTCTTTGATTAAATCTTGTGCCAAACTTTAAGTTTGGTGTTTTCTTGTTAGCTTTTCTTTTGTTTTCGAAAATTTTATGTAAGTTTTCTAAAAATTTTAAGTTTGGTGTTCTTTCTTCATGTTCTTGTTGTTCTTGTGAGTTTTCAAGGTGTTCTTGAGTTTTCCTTGTGTCTTGATCTTAAAATTTTTAAGTTTGGTGTTCATTGGTGTTTTCCCTCCAAAATTTTCGAAAACAAGGAGCATTAGATCTAAAAATTTTAAATCTTGTGCTATTTTATTGTTTTTCTCTTTCCTCATTAAATTCAAAAATATCTTTTCTCTCTATTTTGAAGCAAACTTTCGAAATTTACTTTTAAAATTCAGATTTTTATTTCAAAATTTAAAATCTTTTTCAAAAAAAAAATTTTAAAAATATATTCTATTTACAATTCACATCAATTCCCTTTTCTCCATCATGGACCTAAGTGGAAGTGAACAGTCCAGAAGGGCTCTGGGGTCATATGCTAACCCCACTACTGCTTCATATGGGAGCAGTATCTGTATACCCTCCATTGGAGTCAGTAGCTTTGAGTTGAATCCTCAGCTCACTATCATGGTGCAGCAAAGTTGCCAGTATTCCGGTCTTCCACAGGAAGAACCTACAGAGTTTCTGGCACAGTTTTTACAAATTGCTGATACAGTACATGATAAAGAAGTAGATCAGGATGTCTACAGATTATTACTGTTTCCATTTGTTGTAAAAATCAAGCTAAGAGGTGGTTAAATAACCAACCTAAAGCTAGCACAAGGACATGGAAATAGCTGTCAGAAAAATTTCTGAATCAATACTTCCCTCCAAAACGGATGACACAGCTAAGGATGGACATCCAAGGCTTTAAACAAGGAGATAATGAATCTCTTTATGATGCTTGGGAGAGATACAGAGAGATGCTAAGAAAATGCCCCTCTGAAATGTTTTCAGAATGGGTGCAGTTAGACATCTTCTATTATGGGCTTATAGAGAAAGCTCAGATTTCTCTAGACCACTCAGCTGGTGGATCTATACACATGAAAAAGACAATTGAAGAAGCTCAAGAGCTCATTGATACAGTTGTCAGAAATTAACATCTGTACCTAAGCAGTGAATCTTCCATGAAAGAAGAGGCTAAAACAGTAACTGCTGAACTAGTCCTGCAGAACAAATTACTGAATTTAATCAGCAATTACATTTTCTAACAAAACAGCTGGCCGAATTCAAGGAGATATTACAAGATACAAGAATGGCTAATATAAATATGGAAGTACAGTTGAAGCAAACAGAACAGCAGTTATCAAAACAAATAACAGAAGAGTGCCAAGCAGTTTAATTAAAAAGTGGGAAAACATTAAATACCTCACTTCAGGGCAGCAGGAAGCTAAGAAATGAACAAACTGCTATCCAAAATCCCTCTGAGGACAGTAAGAGCCCAGAGAGGAATAACTCTGGCATTCAAACGCCAGAAACATGCAAGGATTTGGCGTCAAACGCCCAATGGAAGCTCAGTTCTAGCGTTCAAATGCCAGGAACAAGTAAGGAGTTGGCGTCCAACGCCACTCCAGCTTCTAACCCTGGCATTCAAATGCCAGTGAGGGATCAGACACACACAAGTGCTGATAACAACCCCTCTAAAAAGGCTTCTCCAACCACCTCTGTAGGAAATAAACCTGCAGCAACTAAGGTTGAGGAATATAAAGCCAAGATACCTTATCCTCAAAAACTCCGCCAAGAGGAGCAGGATAAGCAATTTGCTCGCTTTGCAGATTATCTCAGGACTCTTGAAATAAAGATTCCGTTTGCAGAGGCACTTGAGCAAATACCTTCTTATGCCAAGTTCATGAAGGAGATCATGAGTCATAAGAAGGATTGGAGAGAAACTGAAAGAGTTCTCCTTACTGAAGAATGCAGTGCAGTCATTCTGAAAAGCTTTCCAGAAAAGTTTAAAGATCCCGAAAGCTTTCTAATACCATGCATATTAGAGGGTAATTGCACCAAGACAGCTTTATGTGATCTTAGGGCAAGCATCAACCTAATACCTGCATCCACTATCAGAAAGCTTGGTTTAACTGAAGAAGTTAAACCAACCCGGATATGTCTCCAACTTGCTGATGGCTCCATTAAATACCTATCAGGCGTGATTGAGGACATGATTGTCAGGGTTGGGCCATTCGCCTTTCCCACTGACTTTGTAGTGCTGGAAATGGAGGAGCACAAAAGTGCTACTCTCATTCTAGGAAGACCTTTCCTAGCAACTGGACGAACTCTCATTGATGTCCAAAAGGGGGAAGTAACCCTGAGAGTCAATGAGGATGAGTTTAAGTTGAATGCTGTCAAAGCCATGCAGCATCCAGACACACCAAAAGATTGCATGAAAGTTGATCTCATTGACTCTTTGGTAGAGGAGGTCAACATGGCTGAGAGTCTCGAATCAGAGCTGGAAGACATCTTTAAAGATGTTCATCCTGATTTGGAGGGTTCAGAGGAATTAGAAGAGCCTCTGAGACTTCCTCAGGAAGAGGAGAAACCTCCTAAACCCAAGCTCAAGCCATTATCACCATCCCTGAAATATGGATTTCAGGGAGAAGGTGACACTTTTCCAGTGATCATAAGCTCTGCTTTAAATCCACTGGAAGAGGAAGCACTAATTCAAGTGCTAAGGACACATAAGACAGCTCTTGGGTGGTCCATAAGTGACCTTAAGGGCATAAGCCTAGCTAGATGCATGCACAAAATCCTATTGGAGGATGATGCTAAGCCAGTGGTTCAGCCACAGAGGCGGCTAAAACCAGCCATGAAGGAAGTGGTGCAGAAAGAGGTCACCAAATTACTGGAGGCTGGAATTATTTATCCTATTTCTGATAGCCCCTGGATGAGCCCTGTTCAAGTTTTTCCCAAGAAGGGAGGCATGACAATGGTTCATAATGAAAAAAATGAACTGGTTCCTACAAGAATAGTTACAGGGTGGCGCATGTGTATTGATTACAGAAGGCTCAACACAGCCACCAAAAAGGATCATTTTCCTTTACCATTCATAGACCAGATGCTAGAGAAACTAGCAGGTCATGAATATTACTGCTTTTTGGATGGCTATTCAGGTTACAACCAAATTGCAGTAGATCCTCAGGACCAAGAAAAAACAGCATTCACATGTCCTTCTGGAGTATTTGCTTACAGAAGAATGCCTTTTAGTCTGTGTAATGCACCTGCAACCTTTCAGAGATGCATGCTTTCTATCTTCTCTGATATGGTAGAGAAATTTCTGGAAGTCTTCATGGATGACTTTTCAGTATTTGGAGACTCATTCAGCTTTTGCCTTGACCATTTAGCACTTGTTCTGAAAAGATGCCAAGAGACCAACCTAGTTTTAAACTGGGAAAAATGTCACTTTATGGTGACTGAAGGAATTGTCCTTGGGCATAAAATTTCAAACAAGGGGATAGAGGTGGATCAAGCTAATGTGGAAGTAATTGAAAAGTTACCACCACCTGCTAATGTTAAGGCAATCAGAAGCTTTCTGGGGCATGCAGGATTCTACAGGAGGTTTATAAAGGATTTTTCAAAAATTGCAAAACCCCTGAGTAATCTGCTAGCTACTGACACACCATTCTTGTTTGACACAGAGTGTCTGCAGGCATTTGAGACTCTGAAAGCTAAGCTGGTCACAGCACCAGTTATTTCTGCACCAGACTGGACTTTACCATTTGAACTAATGTGTGATGCCAGTGACCACGCCATTGGTGCAGTACTGGGGCAGAGGCATGATAAGCTTCTGCATGTCATTTATTATGCTAGCCGTGTTTTAAATGATGCCCAGAAAAATTACACAACCACAGAAAAAGAATTGCTTGCAGTAGTTTATGCCATTGACAAGTTTAGATCATACTTAGTAGGATCAAAAGTGGTTGTGTAGACTGACCATGCTACTCTTAAATTTTTACTCACAAAGCAGGATTCAAAACCCAGGCTCATAAGATGGGTGTTGCTTCTGCAAGAGTTTGATATAGAAATAAGAGACAGAAAAGGGATAGAGAACCAAGTGGCTAATCATCTGTCCCGGATAGAACCAGCAGAAGGGGAATTTCCCTCCTTTATTGAGATCTCTGAGACCTTTTCGGATGAGCATTTGTTTGCCATTCAGGAAACACCATGTTTTGCAGATACTGCAAACTATAAAGCTGCAAGGTTCATACCCAAGGAGTACAGCAGGCAACAAAAGAAAAAATTAATTACTGATGCAAAGTACTACTTGTGGGATGAACCCTATCTCTTTAAGAGATGTGCAGACGGAATAATCCGTAGGTGTGTGCCTAGAGAAGAAGCACAGAGGATCTTATGGCATTGCCATGGATCACAATATGGAGGCCATTTCGGAGGTGAGCAAACAGCCACCAAGTTCCTCCAATGTGGCTTCTACTGGCCTACACTCTATAGGGATTCCTGAGAGTTTGTACGTAACTGTGACAGTTACCAAAGAGCTGGTAATCTGCCTCATGGTTACGCCATGCCTCAACAGGGAATCTTGGAGATTGAGTTGTTTGATGTATGGGGAATTGACTTCATGGGACCTTTTCCACCATCATACTCAAACACTTATATTCTGGTGGCAGTCGACTATGTATCAAAATGGGTAGAGGCCGTTGCCACACCCACCAATGATACTAAAACAGTGCTGAAGTTTCTCCAGAAACATATCTTCAGCAGGTTTGGTGTCCATAGAGTACTAATCAGTGATGGGGGCACGCACTTCTGTAACAAACAGCTTTACTCTGCCATTGTCCGGTATGGGATTCGCCACAAGGTGGCGACTCCATATCATCCATAGACAAATGGGCAAGCTGAAGTTTCTAACAGTGAACTAAAAAGAATCCTGGAACGGACTGTAAGTACCTGTAGAAAGGATTGGGCAAGAAGCTTGGATGATGCTCTGTGGGCTTACAGAACAGCATTCAAGACTCCTATAGGGACCTTTCCATACCAGCTTGTGTATGGTTAGGCTTGTCATCTCCCCGTGGAACTGGAACATAAGGCCTACTGGGCAACCAGATTCCTGAACTTTGATGCCAAATTTGCCGGAGAAAAAAGGTTACTCCAGCTAAATGAGCTAGAGGAATTTAGACTCACTGCTTTCGAAAATGCCAAACTTTATAAGGAGAAATAAAAAAGGTGGCATGATAGAAAGCTATCATCAAGAGTCTTTGAACCAGGACAAAAGGTTCTGTTGTTTAACTCTAGGCTCAGGCTATTCCCTGGGAAACTGAAATCCTGGTGGAGGGGACCATATGTGATTACAAGTGTATCAGCATATGGTTATGTGGAGCTTCAAGAAATTGATTCTAATAAGAAGTTTATTGTTAATGGACAGAAAATCAAACACTATCTTGAAGGCAATGTTGAGCAAGAGTTCTCAAGGCTGAGGCTAGTTTAAAAGCTCAGCAAAGTCTAGCTAAAGACAATAAAGAAGCGCTTGCTGGGAGGCAACCCAGCCATTGGCAAAACTTTTTCTGTTATTTTGCCCTACTCTTCATTTTATTTATTTTTAAAGAATATAAGTTCAATGTTAATAAGATAAAGAGTCAATTGCATAGGTTCACAGGGTTACAGAAGGATTCAGCACACAAAACAGAGAAAAAGAGCTCACTGGCAAGAAAACGCCAGTATGAGGCACAACTGGGCGTTAAACGCCCAAAAGAAGCATCTACTGGGCGTTTAACACCAGTAAAGATAGCCATCTGGGCGTTAAACGCCAGAAAGAAGCAGCTTCTGGGCGTTCAATACCAGATTGACAGCATCCTGGATGTTCAGAAAAATGCCTAGTGACAAAGGGGTTTCTGGCGTTTAACGCCAGCTAGAAGCAACAGCTGGGCGTTAAACGCCCAGACCAAGCACCAACTGGGCGTTAAACTTCCAAAACATGCAGCAGTTGGGCGTTTAACGCCAAGATTGTGGGGAGTAGGCAATTTCGTTTTCAATTCAAATTTTTTTCCATTTTTTATGTTTCAATTCATGATTTCTTGCACAAACATGTTACAAATCCTAATTTTTCAAATCCTTTTTTTCAAAAAGATATCAAATGTATCTTAATTCATAAGCCTTTTTTCTTAATCCTCTTCAAATTATTTTCAATTCCTTTTCAAAACAAATCTATCTCTTTTCACTCTAAAATCTTTTCAAATCATCAATATCTTTTTCAAATCCTCACATCATCCTTTTCAAAATTTAGATTTATCTTTTTCAAATATCTTTCATATATTTTCAATTTTAAATCATATCTTTTTCCTATCATACTTATCTTTTACAAATCATATCTTCTATCATATCTCCTTCAAAATTTTTGAACCCACCCTCCTTTTTCCCTTTAAATCCTAATTTGTCCTCCCCCTCTCCTCCACAAGTTGCGCTTGGCTCTCCCTCTTTCCCTCTCCTTTCTCTTCTTTTGCTTGAGAACAAGAAAACCTCTAAGTTTGGTGTGTTTATCCGTGATCACTAAGCCAATACCCACTAAGATCATGGCTCCCAAGGGAAAACAAACCGACTCAAGAGGCAAGAAGGAGAATATTCCAAAACCACTTTGGAATCAAGGAAAGTTCATAACCAAAGAACATTCAGACCATTTTTACAAAATAATGAGTCTAAGGTCAGTGATCCCGGAAGTTAAATTCGATCTGAAAGAAGATGAATACTCGGAGATCCAAGAGCAAATTCGAAACAGGAGCTGGGAAGTCCTAGCTAATCCTGAAACAAAGGTGGCAAGAAATATGGTTCAGGAATTCTATGCTAATCTATGGCAGATGGACAGGCAGAGGATAGCTGGAACCGCATTCTATGACTATAGAACTTTGGTCAGAGTGAAGGTTGTTCACACCCATCCTGATAAAATAAGGGAGATCTTCAAGCTGCCTCAACTGCAAGATGACCCAGACTCCTTTAATAGGAGAATAATGAGATCAAACCTGGGCTTGGATAAAATCCTAGAGGACATATGCCTCCCTGGAGCCAAGTGGACAACCAACACAAAGGGTGCTCCGAACCAACTCAAGAGAGGAGATCTCAAACCAATCACCAGAGGCTGGCTGGACTTCATTGGGCGCTCTATACTGCCCACTAGCAACCGCTCTGAAGTCACCATCAGAAGAGCAGTGATGATTCATTGCATTATGCTGGAAAAAGAAGTGGAAGTTCATCAGCTGATTGCTTGTGAGCTTTACAAAATTGCAAACAAGAACTCCAAGGATCCCAAATTGGCTTATCCAAGCTTAGTTTCTCTGTTATGTAAAGATACTGGGATAAAGATGGGAGTAGATAAGTATATCTCAGTTGAGCAACCAATCACCAAAATATCTATGGAAGGACAACAAGTGCAGGACGACCCCATCAAGAGAAAAGCAGAGGAGTTCCTCCCGGAAATCCCTCAAATTGAATATTGGGAGCGCCTAGAAGCATCTGTCACCAAGTTGCAAGAAGCTGTAGATCAACTGAAGAAAGAACAGCAAAATCAAAACAGCATGCTCTGCAAATTGCTTAGAGAACAAGAAGAGCAAGGGCGTGAACTGAAGGAATTAAAGTGTCAGAAACTATCTCTTGAAGGGCGAAGCACTCCACAGACTAAAGAGGCATCCACCTCCCAAATTCAAGGTTGTTGAGTTCTAATCTTAGCCTTAACTCTGTGATAATTGTTCTTATTTGAGTTTTTCCTTAGAAGTTATATATGAGTAGTAGTAATTAGTATCTATATTCTGATTTTATCTCTAATTAAGCTATAATTTATTTTTCTCATCATCGTTAAACATTAATAAAATAGCAGATTTTCTTTAGAATAAGGAGGCAATACTTTTTGAGTTTTTAATAAGAAAAAATCTAATTATTTACATGTGGTGGCAATGCTTTTTGTCTTCTGAATGAATGCTTGAATAGTGCATATGTCTTCTGAATTTGATGTTTATGAATGTTAAATATGTTGGCTCTTGAAAGAATGATGAAAAAGGAGAAATGTTATTTGATAATCTAAAAAATCATAAAAATGATTCTTGAAGCAAGAAAAAGCAGTGAAGAACAAAGCTTGCAAAAAAAATTGCGAAAAAAAAAGGCAAGCAGAAAAAGCCAAAAGCTCTTTAAACCAAAAGGCAAGAGCAAAAAGCCAATAGCCCTTAGAACCAAAAGGCAAGGGTAATGAAAAGGATCCAAGGCTTTGAGCATCAGTGGATAGGAGGGCCTAAAGGAATAAAATCCTGGCCTAAGCAGCTAAACCAAGCTGTCCCTAACCATGTGCTTGTGGCGTGAAGGTGTCAAGTAAAAACTTGAGACTGAGCGGTTAAAGTCGAGGTCCAAAGCAAAAACAGAGTGTGCTTAAGAACCCTGGACACCCAGTTATGTCTCTGTGGCATGTATGTATCCGGTGGTAATACTGGAAAACAGAGTGCTTAGGGCCACGGCCAAGACTCATAAAGTAGCTGTGTTCAAGAATCAACATACTGAACTAGGAGAATCAATAACACTATCTGAATTCTAAGTTCCTATAGATGTAATCATTCTGAGCTTCAATGGATAAACTGAGATGCCAAAACTGTTCGGAAGCAAAAAAAGCTACTAGTCCCGCTCATCTGATTAGAATCTGAGCTTCACTCAAAAACTCTGAGATATTATTGCTTCTTGACTTAATTGTATTCTATTTTATTTGTCTAGTTACTTGGGGACAAGCAACAGTTTAAGTTTGGTGTTGAGCGGATATTTTATACGCTTTTTGGGGTTAATTTCATGTAGTTTTTAGTATGTTTTAGTTAGTTTTTAGTATATTTTCATTAGTTTCTTGGAAAACTTCATATTTCTGGACTTTACTATGAGTTTGTGTGTTTTTCTATAATATCAGGTAATTTCTGGCTGAAATTGAGGGAGCTGAGCAAAAATCTGATTCAAGCTGAAAAAGGACTGCAGATGCTGTTGGATTCTGAACTCCCTGCACTCGAAATGCATTTTCCGGAGCTACAGAAGTTCAAATGGCACGCTCTCAATTGCGTTGGAAAGTAGACATCCAGGGCTTTCCAGCAATATATAATAGTCCATAGTTTGCTCAAAGATAAACGACGTAAACTCGCGTTCAACGCCAGTTCCATGTTGCATTTTGGCGTTAAACGCCAGAAACAGGTTACAAGTTGGAGTTAAATGCCAGAAACAGGTTACAACCTGGCGTTTAACTCTGGAAACAGCCTAGGCACATGTAAAGCTCAAGTCTTAGCCCCAGCACACACCAAGTGGGCCCCAGAAAGTGGATTTCTGCACTATCTATCTTAGTTTACTCATTTTCTGAAAACTTAGGTTACTAGTTTAGTATTTAAACAACTTTTAGAGATTTATTTTGTAACTCATGACATTTTAGATCTGAACTTTGTACTCTTTGACGGCATGAGTCTCTGAACTCCATTGTTGGGGGTGAGAAGCTCTGCTGTGTTTCGATGAATTAATGCAACTATTTCTGTTTTATATTCAAACACGCTTGTTTTTATCTAAGATGTTTATTCGCACTTCAATATGATGGATGTGATGATCCGTGACACTCATCATCATCCTCAACGTATGAAGGCGTGCCTGACAACCACTTCTGTTCTACCTTCGATTGAATGAATATCTCTTGGATTCCTTAATCAGAATCTTCGTGGTATAAGCTAGAATCCATTGGCAGCATTCTTGAGAATCCGGAAAGTCTAAACCTTGTCTGTGGTATTCCGAGTAGGATTCAGGGATTGAATGACTGTGACGAGCTTCAAACTCACAAGGTATTACTTGGACGACCCAGTGCACTTGCTTGTTAGCGGTACGAGTTGTGAAAAGTGTAATTCACAATTCGTGCACCACTTTCCCATCCTCTTTAGTATTAGCCGAGGATGCCTCCAACATGACTTCCAATTAGCAGTTTCCTGCCTCTTAGTTTTTGTTTTCAAATTTTGACTGGCCCGACTTGTGGGTCTTTGTGAACAATTTATTTTGTAATAGTTTCGAGTTTTTGGATGATTTGTTCCCTTCATTTTGCTGTTTAAAAACGTTTTCTCACTATGGTAATAGCTTTTCATATGAATGATTGTTAAATCACCTCTTTTTTATTCGGCATAGTTTAGTCCTCTGTGACTTAGTGATTTTTAGTCACTTGATAACTTTTGATTCTGATTTTGTTAAGTCTCTGAAGACGTCGGCCAAAGTAGCGTGGCCGTTATGTTGGACCTTTCATTTGTAAGGTTGATGCTATTTCCCTTAATTAATTGTGCTTTGGTTTTAAGTAGTCGGCTTTAACAAGTTACTTTTGTGATTCGTTTAAGGCCTAACCCTTTAAGTTTCAATGAGGTTGGACCATGATCTGCTTATATAAATTCTTACACTAATTTGTACCCATCACTTCATCTTGCCGACCTTAAATTAGGTCGGGCAATAATTCTCGCAGTTTTTTCCCTTAAATTAGTGCATTTGAATGGGAAACTTTTTTGAGAAAATGAACTATCATTAATAAGGAAAAAATGATTTACATAAGTGTTGTTGCTACCAAGAGTTTTCCATTAACCCTTAGCCCTCACTATGGTGCCTCGTTAAAACCCCTATAGGAAAAACATTCTTGGAAAAAAAACCATGAAGTCGGAAAAAAGAGTACACTAGGGAGCAAGGTGCGCTTTCTAACTGTAATATTATTTTATGTTACATGCATGCCATGACCTTGGGAGCTCATTTTTCCTTAAGTCAAACACTTTGTAGTAACCTTTTCATAAGCTTCAGTGATCTTGTAATGTCCTTTCCAGTTTGTAGCCAGCTTTCCATCGCCCGACTTCTATGTTCCGATATCATTTCGGATTAATATGGGGTCACTTGTTGTGAAGCTTCTTTTGATGACTTTCTTGTTGTACCTGAAGGCCATTCTTTGTTTCAATGCTTCCTCTTTTACCCGAGCTTTTCTCAGACTTTTGGGAGGAGATCAACTTCTTCCTTTTGAGCTTGGATGTTTCCTACTTCATCGTAGAATCTAACCTTTGGAGATTCTTCATTGACTTCTATAGGTATCATGGCTTCTGTTCCGTAAGCAAGTCGGAAAGCAGATTCCCCATTTGTTGAGTGGGGGTAGGGGGTGTCCAATATGTCCACAAGACTTTAGGGAGCTCGTTTGTCCATGCTCCCTTTGAGTCTTGTAGTAAGCATTTTAACCAGTTAACATGACTTTATTCGCAGTTTCTGCTTGTCCATTGGTTTGGGGATGTTCTACTGATGTGAACTGGTGCTTAATCTTGATGCTTGCCACCAAGCTTCTGAAGGCTGAGTCGATGAACTGAGTTTTATTGTCCGTGTTAATGGTGTGTGGAACTCCAAACCGGGTGACAATATTCTTATGGAGAAACTTTCAACTTCTTTGAGCTATGCTGGTTGCTAAAAGTTCTGTCTTAATCCCACTTTGTGAAATAATCAATACCCTCTATGAGGTACTTTACTTGTCCAGGTGCCTATGAGAATAGACCGAGGAGATCCAAGCCCCACTTTGTACATGGCCAAAGCAAGGTGATGGTAATGAGCTCTTCTGGAGGTACCACATGAAAGTTAGCATGCTTCTGGCAAGGTGGACATTTCTTTACGAAGTCTCCTGCATCCTTTTGCAAGGTTGGCCAAAAGAAGCCATCTCGAATCAGTTTCTTAACTAGTGATCATGCTCCTAGATGATTTCCGCATATGCCGCTATGGATTTCTTCTAAGACCGCGTTAGTTTTGGAGGTTGGGATGCACTTTAGTAGAGGTGTAGATACTCCTCTTTTATATAGAACGTTGTGAAACAGGGTGTAGTTTTATGCTTCCCTTGTGAGCCTCCTTGCTTCCTTTTCTTCTTCTGGGATGATATTGAATTTGAGATATTTGGTAACGGGGGTTATCCAACCTAAACTTGGGTTAGAAATAGTCATTGTATTTGACTTGTCGACTTATTTTGTTACTAACGGTGTGTGGAGAATTTCCTAGATCAAGCTTCTGTTGTTGCCCCTTGGCTTGGTGGTAGCCAATTTGGAGAGGGAATTAGCTTAGATGTTGGATATTTTAGCTCTATGTTAGATTTCTGCTTCCAAAAATTGAGCTAATTATTTCTCAATTTCTTCTAAGTACTTCTTCATGTTGTGATCTTTATCCTGATAAGTTCCATTAACTTGAGAAGTTATTACTTGAGAATCACTAAACACAATCAGCTTTACTGTCCCAACTTCTTTGGCTAGCCTCAAGCTAGTGAGTAATGCGTTGTACTCGACTTGATTGTTGGAGGCTGGAAACTCGAGTTTTAATGAAAGTTCTATCTGAGTTCCTTCTTTGTTTTCCAAAAAACTCTTGCTCTACTTCTAGCTTTATTGGTTGATCCATCTACATATAAGTTCCAGGCTGTAGCCTGTAGGAATTTCTTGAGTCTCAGTGTATTCGGCTACAAAGTCGGCTAAATATTGGGATTTAATTACTGTTTGAGTTTCATACCTTAAGTCGAATTCGGACAGCTCTATTGCCCATTGAAGCATTCGACCTGTAGTATTTGTCTTTTGTAAGATGTGCTTTATAGGCTGATTAGTTTGTACATTTATGGTATGAGCTTGAAAATAAGGTCGGAGCCTTCTAGAAGTGATAACAAGGGCATATGCAAACTTCTCTAGCTTTTGATAGTTTAGCTCTGCCGCATGTAGGGCCTTGCTAACAAAATAAATCGGTTGTTGTCCGGTCTCATATTCTTGGATGAGAGCCGAGGCTATGGACCTATTTGCAATTGCTAAATACAATATGAGCTCTTTCCCTTGAACAGGTCGGGTAAGGATTGGAGGTTGCTTAGGAGATTTTTGAAGTCTGGAAAGCTTGCTCAAATTCCTAAGTCCATCCAAATTAACTCCCTTTTTTTTTTAGTATTGAGACATGGTAGAGACTTCAGAGCTAATTCTGCCAAGAAGCTAGATAAGGCCGCTAACCTTCTATTTAAATTTGGACTTTCTTGAGGTAAGTTGGGCTTTTCATCTCCAATATTGCTTTGCACTTGTCCGGGTTGGCTTCGATGCCCTTTTGGGTGAGCATAAAGCCTAAGAACTTCCTGGCTTCCACTGTGAAGGTGCATTTTGAGGGATTTAGTTGCATCCCGTGCTTTCTTATCGTGTTGAATACCTTAGCTAAGTCAGAAAAGAGGTTAACGTCTTCTTTGGTTTTGACAAGCATGTCATCGACGTAGACCTCCATCAACTTACCGAGATGGGATGAGAACACCTTATTCATTAGCCGTTGATAGGTGGCTCCAACATTTTTTAATCCAAAAGGCATGACCACATAACCGTAGTTGGCTTTTGGAGTGATAGGAAATCTTTTCCTGGTCTAACTTATACATTGAAATTTGGTTGTATCCCAAGTATGCGTCCATAAAAGATAAATATCTATACCATGAAGCTGAATCTACTAAGGCATCAATGATGGAAAGAGGATATCAATCTTTATGACAAGCTTTATTGAGGTCGGTATAATTGACACACATTCTCCACTTCCCATTTTGTTTTTTCATGAGTACATCATTAGCCAGCTACAAAGGATATTTTACGTCCCTTATGAACCGAGCTTCTAGTAAAGCTTGCACTTGTTCTTCCATGACTTGTGCTCTTTCAGGGCTGAGCTTCCGTTGCTTTTGTTGAATAGGTCACAAACCGGGATAAACAGCGAGCTTGTGACTCATGAGGTCGGGGTGTATCCCGGGCATGTTAGAAGCTTTCCAGGCAAAGAGATCAGAATTTTGTTGTAAGAGCCTAACAAGGTTCACTTTCAATTCTTTATTTAGGTTAGCTCCTATGCTTGTTTTTTTTGCCTAATCTCCTATTTGAACCTCTTCAGTTTTTTCACCAGGTTGTGGTCGTAGGTCTTCTCGTGCTTAGACACCTCTGAGCTCAATGGTGTTGACTTATCTTCCCTTGATGCACCCACTTAGATTCAGGCTTTCATTATAATATTTTTGTGCGAATACCTAATAAGTTTTATGGTAGCAATTCCTTATGAATTCGGAAATTTCATGCAGAGATGAGGAGTACAAATGACCGCAAGTATCCAGTTCAAGGGTCTGACCTATCAAGGCAGTGTACACTGATGCCACGTCAACCGCAATGTAGTCAATGCTCAAGGTTCTGGATCATGCCTTTCCCAAAAGTGGTATGTAAAAGGATGAAACCTAGAGGTCAGATGGGTGTGTTGATGAAGTGAAGATTAATACTGGTCTAGAATTTCTCAATAAAAGAATCTCTTCACACTACAAGAAAAACACCCATTCAGGTACACTTGAAAAGTGTAGGCAAAAGTGAAAAAAATGATGCCTTAGGCTACGGCTACGCTTTCTGGGCTACGGCTACGCTTTTTCGGGTGATTCCTATTCGGCCGTTGCCTATTCTCAAAGGCTACGCTTTTCTACACCAAGGGCTACGCTTTTGGTGTTTGGGAATAGGGTGCATTTTTCAAATGAAGCTGTTGATGAATCCATCTTTTACGATATATTTTGGTTTGATTTGAGTGGATTCTATCACATTAACCCACATTTATTCACCTAAATAGCATGCTTTTGAGATTTCTTCCTAAATTGTGCTTGATAGTGAAAATATGCTCTTTTGTGCTTAATTTAGTCAATTTTATTCACTTTAATCCCATTTGGTGCCTTGATATATTTGTTAAGTGATTTTCAGGTTTCTAAGGCAAGTTTGGGTTGAAGAAGTGAGGAAAAGAGCATGCAAAAGGGAAGAATTCAAAAAATGAGTTGGATTGGGTTTTGAGGGCCCAAAAATCGCTGCCAGCGAGTTGCAATTAACGAGGTCACGTGCAGGGACCTGTGCGGACGCACACATGCTAAATCCTGACTTGTGCGTACGCACAAATATCTGTATGTACGCACACTTAGACTTATGTCCACTATAGAAAATTGCATATCATTTTGAAGCCCCGGACGTTAGCTTTCCAATGCCACTGGAACCGCCTCATTTGGACCTCTATAGCTCAAGTTATGAGCAATTTAGTATAGAGAGGTCAGGGCTGGCAACTTTCCAAATCCTTCATTTCTTGAATTCTTCCCTTTTGCATGCTCTTTTCTTCGCTTCTTCAACCCATACTTGCCTTGGAAACCTGAAAATTACTTAACAAATACATCAAGGCACCAAATGGGATTAAAGTGAATAAAATTGACTAAATTAAGCACAAAAGAGTATGTTTTCACTTTCAAGCACAATTTAGGAAGAAATCTCAAAAGCATGCTATTTAGGTGAATAAATGTGGGTTTATGTGATGGAATCCACTCAAATCAAACCAAAATATACCGTAAAATATGGATTCATCAATTCTTCCACACTTAAACCAAGCATGTCCTCATGCTAAACCAACCAAAGGAGATGAATGAAGGGGTAATTATTAATGCAACTACCTACATGCATGTAACTATACTAAATGCTATCTATATATATCTACACTATGATTCCTATTGAGTTTGGTAAAAACAAACAAAAGAATCTCAATCAATCCAAAGTAGGAACTTAGGGCCAAGACAAGGAAAATATAGCAATATGATCAATATCCAAAGATTTGATTTGAAATTTTCAAAAACTAAGTTTAACAACTTGCAAGAAGACACAAGATAAGCAATGGAAACATAGAATTGAGCAATCGAAACCCTCACCGGATGTGTTTACACTCTAATCGCTCAATGTGTAGGGTTTAATCACTCAATCCTCCTTTAATCATGTTTCTCAAAGATTTGCAAGTCATCTAACAATCAACTAATACTTGATGAATGAATGAAAATATCACGAGGACTTTTGTGGGTTGTAATGGGGCTTAGGTAAGGGTAGGATTAATATGGTTTAGTGGGCTAATAGATTGGATCTTTGATTAGCTCAAGTATCCCACCTAATCCTATATCATCCCATATACATAACAAAACAACCTAACTACCCATTTATTCTCTTTCTCACATTCACTCATGCATACTCTTTCCAATTCAACTACATATGCATATCTTATTTACATTCTTATTATCATTTCTCTTTCTTTTCTTTTTCTCTTTTTTTTCTTTTTTCTTTTTTTTCTTTTTTTATTATCAACAAAAAGAGATGCATATGTTTTAACCAATAGATGCATGAGTAGTTACCCATTTTTCCATATTTTCAATGAACACCCAAAGCTAACTAACTACCAATGTTTCCCACAAATTCCCCCCACACTTGATTAACACACACACACACACTCAGACCCAGGCTAATCAAAGATACAATCAATAGACATAATGATTTTTCACTTAGGGTGAATGCTGTGCTTATAATAAGAACAAAGAGGAATTAAAAGGCTCAAAAGTGGTTTACAAAGGTAGATGCAAGGGTTGGCCATATGGGTTAAGTGAGCTTAAATAAAAAATAGCCTCAATCATACTAAATACAATCCAAAACAACAAATATAGGACATATAGATTAAAGCAAATCTAAGATCACAGTCATAGAAGGAGTTTATAACACACAAGAACAAAATTTGTGGTTGAAAATGTGCAACCATCCATTTAAGCTCAAATCTCACTTGGTATTTGTTCAAGCTATTTTCTATGTTCCATAAGAAGATACTTCAAGAAAGTTCAAAAATAATTTTCAAATCTAATCAATGGAATGCCCAAAAAGAGATTTCTTGAAAATTCTTTGTTGTTTTACTAAAACTTATTTACTATATGTATGTATGTATGTATGTTGTGATGGATGCAATTTCAAAATCTCTCCTAGTTCTATTCCTAATTTTCAACAAGCAAAAATTAACATGAACAATTAGGACAAAATTGAACTAGGTGCTATACTATTCACGTCATCCAATCACAATTTCTATCTATAAAATATATATTAAGAAAAAGATACAAAACGCAATAGATATAAACTATGAATAGTCTAGGACATATATACTAGAAGGAAATGTAATGCAATAATAAAAAAAATCACTCCAAATATATACAAGAAACCTACTAAAAGAAGTAAAAATAAAGTGCAAGGTGTTTGAGAAAAGAAAGTTTACACCCGAAAATGGCGAATCCTCCCCCACACTTAAGCGTTGCACGATCCTCCGTGTACAAATAAAATCCGGGGAGAATATCTTTCATGCTCCCACCAGAGTGGTTGCAGGTTGGCGTGCGGACGTACATGTCTGTGTGGCCGCACAAGAAGCGCGAAAAAGGGTATGTGTGCATACGCACGATTAGGTGCATATGCACAGGTCACGGAAAGCAGCTGAGCGCACGCAAAAGGCGTGCTGGCGCTGCGAACAGAGGGCAAAATGATAAGTGTGTGTGTGCACAGGTCAGTGTGCACGCACAAGTACGTGCGTACGCACAAATGCCCTGTTTTGCAAAATTTTTTTTTCAAAATTCTAAAGTACCAAGCCTTAGTTCAATCAAAATTCAACCCAAAATATGCAAGAACCCATAAATTCATGATCCAAACTAAAATTAACATATTTAAGCTCAAAATTAAATTAATCCTAAGCTAACCAAAACAAGCAAACATGTAATTAAGCCAAAATATATACAAAAAAGAGAAGAGTTAGAACAATTATACCAAACACTTTTATTTAATGTCTTTAAGTTAGACAATTGGGAGAGCCCTTGCTATGGTGGCTTGTGCTTGACTTTTCCACCAAATGCTTGAATGTCAAATGTCCTCCGGGATCCCAATCCTAACCATCAACAAAGACAACCAAAAAGCAAGATATTTACATATTAACATATATACAATAGCCAACAATAACACCATTGCAACTCTGGTATGCGAAATTGTTACTCAGGTTGTAAAATTTGTTGTTCGTTCTCTCCCTGGCAATGGCGCCAACAAACTGGTGCACAGTACCATGGTCCAAACATAACTTCACAACTTCGCACAACTAACCAGCAAGTGCACTAGGTCGTCAAAGTAATAAAACCTTACGTGAGTAAGGGTCGATCCCACGGAGATTGTCGGCTTGAAGCAAGCTATGGTCACCTTGTAAATCTCAGTCAGGCGGATATCAAATGGTTATGGAGTTTTCGAATAATAATAATAAATAAACAGAAAATAAAGATAGAAATACTTATGTAATTTATTGGTGAGAATTTCAGATAAGTTTATAGAGATGCTTTCGTTCCTCTAAACCTCTGCTTTCCTGCTGTCTTCATCCAATCCTTCCTACTCCTTTCCATGGCAAGCTTTATGTAAGGCATCACCGTTGTCAATGGCTACATCCCATCCTCTCTGTGAAAAATGTCCAAATGCTCTGTCACGGCATGGCTAATCATCTGGAGGTTTTCGATCATACTGGAATAGGGTTCACCCTCCTTTTGCGTCTGTCACTACGCCCAGCACTCGCGAGTTTGAAGTTCGTCACAGCCATCCCTTCCCAGATCCTACTCGAAATACCACAGACAAGGTTTAGACTTTCCGGATCTCAGGAATGGCCATCCATGGGTTCTAACTTATACCACGAAGATACTAATAACTCAGACTCGGTCCCCTGTATTAGATATCTAAGAGATATTCATTCTAGCTTGTTTGCATGTAGAACGGAAGTGTTTGTCAGGCACGCGTTCATAAGTGAGAATGATGATGAGCATCACATAATCATCACATTCATCATGTTTTTGGGAACGAATGGATATCTTAGAACCGGAATAAGTTGAATTGAATAGAAAAACAGTAGCACTTTGCATTAAATCATGAGGAACAGCAGAGCTCCACACCTTAATCTATGGAGTGCAGAAACTCTACCGTTGAAAATACATAAGTGATAATGGAGTTCATTGGTCTCGGCCCCAGAGGAGAACCGGAGTAAGCAAGACTCTGAATACAATGATAAAAAGTTCTATATATACTAAACAAGCTACTAGGGTTTACAGAAGTAAGTAATTGATGCAGAAATTCACTTCCGGGGCCCACTTGGTGTGTGCTTGGGCTGAGCTTGAAGTTTACACGTGCAGAGGCTTCTTTTGGAGTTGAACGCCAAGTTGTAACGTGTTTTTGGCGTTTAACTCTGGTTCGTGACGTGTTTCTGGCGTTTAACTCCAGACTGCAGCGTAGAACTGGCGTTCAACGCCCTTTTGCATCGTCTAAACTCAGGCAAAGTATGGACTATTATATATTGCTGGAAAGCCCTGGATGTCTATATTTTCTAACGCCGTTGAGAGCGCGCCATTTGGAGTTCTGTAGCTCCAGAAAATCCACTTCGAGTGTAGGGAGGTCAGAATCCAACAGCATCAGCAGTCCTTCTTCCTCTGAATCTGATTTTTGCTCAAGTCCCTCAATTTTAGCCAGAAAATACCTGAAATCACAGAAAAACACACAAACTCATAGTAAAGTCCAGAAATGTGAATTTAACATAAAACCTAATAAAAACATCCCTAAAAGTAACTAGATCCTACTAAAAACATACTAAAAACAATGCCAAAATGTGTATAAATTATCCGCTCATCACAACACCAAACTTAAATTGTTGCTTGTCCCCAAGTAACTGAAAATCAAATAGGATAAAAAGAAGAGAATATACTATAAATTCCAAAATATCAATGAAACATAGCTCCAATCAGATGAGCAGGACTTTTAGCTTTTTTCCTCTTGAATAGTTTTGGCATCTCACTTTATCCATTGAAGTTCAGAATGATTGGCATTTATAGGAACTCAGAGTTCAGATAGTGTTATTGATTCTCCTAGTTCAGTATGTTGATTCTTGAACACAGCTACTTTATGAGTCTTGGCCGTGGCCCTAAGCACTTTGTTTTCCAGTGTTACCACCGGATACATAAATGCCACAGACACATAACTGGGTGAACCTTTTCAGATTGTGACTCAGCTTTGCTAAAGTCCCCAATTAGAGGTGTCCAGGGTTCTTAAGCACACTCTTTTTTTGCTTTGGACCATGACTTTAACCGCTCAGTCCCAAGTTTTCACTTGACACCTTCACGCCACAAGCACATGGTTAGGGACAACTTGGTTTAGCCGCTTAGGCCAGGATTTTATTCCTTTAGGCCCTCCTATCCACTGATGCTCAAAGCCTTGGATCCTTTTTATTTACCCTTGCCTTTTGATTTTAAGGGCTATTGGCTTTTTGCTCTTGCCTTTTGGTTTCAAGAGCTTTTGGCTTTTTCTGCTTGCTTTTTCTTTTTATTTTTTTTCTCTATTTTTTCACATTTTTTTTCTGCAAGCTTGTGTATTCACTGCTTTTTCTTGCTTCAAGAATCATTTTTATGATTTTTTAGATTATCAAATAACATTTCTTCTGTTCATCATTCTTTCAAGAGCCAACATATTTAACATTCTTAAACAACAACTTCAAAAGACATATGCACTGTTCAAGCATTCATTCAGAAAAAAAAAAGTATTGTCACTACATCAATATAATTAAACTAAGTTCAAGGATAAATTCGAAACTCATGTACTTCTTGTTCTTCTGTTTTTAAAATATTTTTCATTTAAGAGAGGTGATGGATTCATATTCACTACTTTAAGGCATAGACACTTAGACACTAATGATCATGTAATAAAGACACAAACATAGATAAACATTTAACATAAGAAAACGAAAAACAGAAAATTTAAGAACAAGGAATGTGTCCACCATAGTGATGATGGCGTTTCCTTCTTGAGGAACCAATGATGTCCTTGAGCTCTTCTATGTCTCTTTCTTGTCTTTGTTGCTCCTCCCTCATTGCTCTTTGATCTTCTCTAATTTCATGGAGGATGATGGAGTGCCCTTGATGTTCCACCCTTAGTTGTCCCCAATAATTGTGTGGAGGAAAATGTATCCCCTGAGGTATCTCAAGGATCTCTTGATTTGCAGTCAAATGTTCTACCACTGAGCTATAGACCCTTGATGGAAGCTTTTGTCTTCCCTTTCCTCTTTCTAGAGGTTTCTCTGGCCTTAGGTGCCATCAATGGTTATGGAAAAACAAAAAAAAGCAATGCTTTTACCATACCAAACTTAGAATGTTGCTCGCCCTCGAGAAAAAGAAGAAAGAATAGAAGAAGAAGAAGAAGATATGGAGGAGATGGAGGGATATGTGTATGGTTCGGCCACTGCGGGTTTAAGGTGGTTATGGTGTGTGAAAAGGAAGGAGTGATGGTTTGAATTTGAGTGGGTGGGTGTAGGTGGGTGTATGATGGTTTTGGAGGGGGATTGGAGGTGATTGGTGAAGGGTTCTTGGAAAAGGGTGATATAGGATTATGAGGAGGTAAGGTGAGTGGAGGTATGTGGGGATCCTGTGGTGTCCACAGATCCTGAGGTGTCAAGGATTTACATCCCTGCACCAATTAGGCATGTAAAATGCCTTTGCATGCAATTCTGGCGTTTAAACGCCGAATTGATGCTTGTTCTGGGCGTTCAGCGCCCAGATGCAGCATGTTTCTGGCGTTGAACGCCAGTTCTATGCTTGTTTCTGGCGTTCAGCGCCAGCTTTCCTCAGTGTGCATTCCTGGCGTCAGAACACCAGGATGCTGCTCGTTTTGGGCGTTCAACGCCAGATCCATGCTCTGTTCTGGCGTTGAACGCCATCCAGATGGTCCTTACTGGCGTTTAAACGCCAGTAAGCCCTTCCTCCAGGGTGTGATTTTTCTTCTGCTGTTTTTGATTCTGTTTTTGATTTTTCTATTTATTTTGTGACTCCACATGATCATAAACCTAATAAAACATGAAAGAACAATAAAAATAAAAATAAAATTAGATAAACAAAAATTGGGTTGCCTCCCAACAAGCGCTTCTTTAATGTCAATAGCTTGACAGTGGGCTCTCATGGCTCCACACAGGTGATCAGGTCAATTTTATAGACATTCAACACCAAACTTAGAGTTTGGATATGGGAGTTCAACACCAAACTTAGAGTTTGGTTGTGGCCTCCCAACACCAAACTTAGAGTTTGATTGTGGGGGCTCTGTATGACTCTGTTTTGGGAGAAGCTTACTGTGCCTCTTTTCCATGTTTACAGAAGGATGTCCTTGAGTTTTAAACACAAGGGAGTCCTCATTCAATTATAGGAATAGTTCACCTCTGTCAACATCAATCACAGCTCTTGCTGTGGCTAGGAAGGGTCTTCCGAGGATGATGGATTCATCCTCATCCTTCCCAGTATCTAGGATTATGAAATCAGCAGGGATGTAAAGGCCTTCAACCTTTACTAACACGTCCTCTACCTGTTCATAAGCCTCTTTTCTTGAATTGTCTGCAATCTCTAATGAGATTCTAGCAGCTTGAACCTCAAAGATTCCCAGTTTCTCCATTACAGAGAGTGGCATGAGGTTTATTCCTGACCCAAGGTCACATAGCGCCTTCTCAAAGGTCATGGTGCCTATGGTACAAGGTATTAGGAACTTTTCAGGATCCTGTTTCTTCTGAGGCAATCTCAGTTGATCCAATGCATTTAGTTCATTGGTGAACAGGGGAGGTTCATCTCCCCAAGTCTCTTTACCAAATAAATTTGCATTCAGCTTCATGATTGCACCAAGGAACTTGGCAACTTGCTCTTCAGTAACATCCTCATTCTCTTCAGAAGAGGAATACTCATCAGAGCTCATGAATGGCATAAGGAGGTTCAATGGAATCTTTATGGTCTCTAGATGAGTCTCAGATTCCTTTGGTTCCTCAGAGGGACACTCCTTGTTGATCACTGGACGTCCCAGGAGGTCTTCCTCCTTGGGATTCACGTCCTCCCCTTCCTCCTTGGATTCGGCCATGATGGTTATATCAATGGCCTTGCACTCCTCTTTTGGATTTTCTTCTGTATTCCTTGGGAGGGTACTAGGAGGGGTTTCAGTGATCTTCTTATTCAGCTGGCCCACTTGTGCCTCCAAATTTCTAATGGAGGACCTTGTTTCATTCATGAAACTCAGAGTGGCCTTAGATAGATCAGAGACTAAGTTTGCTAAATTAGAAGTATTTTGTTCAGAGTTCTCTGTCTGTTACTGAGTGGATGATGGAAAAGGCTTGCTATTGCTAAACCTATTTCTTTCACCATTATTAAAGCCTTGTTGAGGCTTTTGTTGATCTTTCCATGAGATATTTGGGTGATTTCTCCATGAGAGATTATAAGTGTTTCCATAGGGTTCACCCATATACTTTACCTCTGCTATTGCAGGGTTCTCAGGATCATAAGCTTCTTCTTCAGAAGATGCCTCTTGAGTACTGTTGGATGCAGCTTGCATTCCATTCAGACTCTCAGAAATCATATTGACTTGCTGAGTCAATATTTTATTCTGAGCCAATATGGCATTCAGAGTATCAATTTCAAGAACTCCCTTCTTCTGAGGTGTCCCATTACTTACAGGATTCCTCTCAGAAGTGTACATAAACTGGTTGTTAGCAACCATGTCAATAAGTTCTTGAGCTTCTGCAGGCATTTTCTTTAGGTGAATGGATCCACCTGCAGAAGTATCCAATGACATTTTAGATAATTCAGATAGACCATCATAGAATATATCCAGGATGGTCCATTTTGAAAGCATGTCAGAAGGACACTTTTTGGTCAGTTCCTTGTATCTCTCCCAAGCTTCATAGAGGAATTCACCTTCTTTCTGTCTGAAGGTTTGAACATCCACTCTAAGCTTACTCAGCTTTTGAGGAGGAAAGAACTTGGCTAAGAAAGCGTTGACCAGCTTATCCCAAAAGTTCAGGCTATCTTTAGGTTGAGAATCTAACCATATTCTAGCTCTGTCTCTCACAGCAAAAGGGAAAAACATGAGCCTGTAGACTTCAGGATCTACTCCATTAGTCTTAACAATATCACAGATCTGCAAAAATTCAGCTAAGAACTGAAAAGGATCTTTAGATGGAAGTCCATGGAACTTGCAGTTCTGCTGCATCAGAGAAACTAATTGAGGTTTAAGCTCAAAATTGTTTGCTCCAATGGTAGGAATTGAGATGCTTCTTCCATGTAAATTGGAATTAGGTGCAGTAAAGTCACCAAGCATCCTCCTTGCATTATTATTATTTTCGGCTGCCATCTCCTCTTCCTGTTCAAAAAGTCCTGTAAGGTTGTCTCTGGATTGTTGTATTTTAACTTCTCTTAGTTTCCTTTTCAGAGTCCTTTCAGGTTCAGGATCTGCTTCAACAAGAATGTTCTTGTCCTTGCTCCTGCTCATATGACAAAGAAGGGAATAACAAAGAAAATATGGAATCCTCTATGTCACAGTATAGAGATTCCTTTGTGTGAGTGGAAGAAGAAAAGAATGTAATGTAAGGAAAGAGAAGGGAGGAGAATCCAAACACAAGGGTGAGGAGAGCAGAGATATGAGATGAAGAGAAGTGTTAGTAGGTAATTAAATAAATAGAAGAAGATGAGAGAGAGGGAATTTCGAAAATTAATTTTGAAAAAGAGTTACTGATTTTCGAAAATTAAGATAAAATTAAAATTAAAATTAAAAAATGAAATAATTAATTAATTAAAAAGAATTTTTGAAAAAGAGAGAGGTATTTTCGAAAATTAGAGAGGGATAGTTAGTTAGGTAGTTTAGAAAAAGATAAGAAACAAACAAAAAGTCAATTAGTTAGTTGAAAAAGATTTGAAATTCAATTTTGAAAAGATAAGAGGATAAGAAGTTAGAAAAGATATTTGAAAAAGACAGGATAAAAAGATATTTTTGAAAAGATATGATTGAAATTAGTTTTGAAAAAGATTTGATTTTAAAAATTAAAATTAATGACTTGACTCACAAGTAATCACAAGATATGATTTTAGAACTTAAAGTTTGAATCTTTCTTAACAAGCAAGTAACAAACTTGAAATTTTTGAATCAAAACATTAATTTTTGATGATATTTTCGAAAATTATGAAATAAAATTAAGAAAAAGATTTTTGAAAAATATTTTTAAAATTTTCGAAAATAAATAAGAGAAATGAAAAAGATTTTATTTTTGAAAAAGATTTTGAAAAAGATAAGATTTTTAAATTGAAAATTTGATTTGACTCATAAAAACAACTAGATTTTAAAAATTTTTGAAAAAGTCAATCCAAATTTTCGAAATTTATGAGTGAAAAAGGGAAAGATATTTTTTGAATTTTGAATTTTTAATAATGAAAGAGAAAAACATGAAAATGATGCAACGCATGAAAATTTTGGATCTAAACATGTGATGCATGCAAGAACACCATGAATGTCAAGATGAATACCTAGAACACTTTGAGTGTCAAGATGAACATCAAGAACTTATTTTTTGAAAAGTTTTCAAGAAAAGAAAACATGCAAGACACCAAACTTAGAATTTTTTCATGTATAGACACTATGAATGCAAGAATGCATATGAAAAACAAGAAAAGACACAAAACAAGAAAATATGAAGATCAAACAAGAAGACTGGCCAAGAACAACTTGAAGATCATGAAGAACACTATGAACGCATGAATTTTCGAAAAATGCATAAAATTTTTTTAGAAAAATTGCAATTGACACCAAACTTGAAATTGACTCAAGACTCAAACAAGAAACACAAAATATTTTTTATTTTTATGATTTTATAAAATTTTTTGTATTTTCTTTTAAATTTTTTTTCGAAAAACATATAGGAAAAAGAAAATAAGAAATTCAAAATTTTTAATAAGAATTCTAGGAATCTTTCAATGTTAGCCTAAAGCTCCAATCCAAGGGTTAGACATGGCTCACTAGCCAGCCAAGCTTTAGAAGATACAAATCAGGCATATAACAGCTCATACTTCATCCAACTTCATATACATGCCTTTTATGTTGACAAGTGGAAGCCTCAATCCAAAAGAATTTGGATATGGCTTTACAGCCAGCCAGGCTTCAACATGTTACCATGAAACTCTAGAATTCATTCTTAAAAATTTTGAATAATTTTCGAAAACAGATGAGAAATTTTTTTTTTGAAAGATTTTTGAAAAATTTTTTTGAAAATAAAACAAAAAGAAAGTTACCTAATCTGAGCAACAAGATGAACCGTCAGTTGTCCAAACTTGAACAATCCCCGGCAACGGCGCCAAAAACTTGGTATGCGAAATTGTTACTAAGGTTGTAAAATTTGTTGTTCGTTCTCTCCCTGGCAATGGCGCCAACAAACTGGTGCACAGTACCATGGTCCAAACATAACTTCACAACTTCGCACAACTAACCAGCAAGTGCACTGGGTCGTCCAAGTAATAAAACCTTACGTGAGTAAGGGTCGATCCCACGGAGATTGTCGGCTTGAAGCAAGCTATGGTCACCTTGTAAATCTCAGTCAGGCGGATATCAAATGGTTATGGAATTTTCGAATAATAATAATAAATAAATAGAAAATAAAGATAGAAATACTTATGTAATTTATTGGTGAGAATTTCAGATAAGTGTATAGAGATGCTTTTGTTCCTCTGAACCTCTGCTTTCCTGCTGTCTTCATCCAATCCTTCCTACTCCTTTCCATGGCAAGCTTTATGTAAGGCATCACCGTTGTCAATGGCTACATCCCATCCTCTCTGTGAAAAAGGTCCAAATGCTCTGTCACGGCATGGCTAATCATCTGGAGGTTCTCGATCATACTGGAATAGGGTTCACCCTCCTTTTGCATCTGTCACTACGCCCAGCACTCGCGAGTTTGAAGTTCGTCACAGCCATCCCTTCCCAGATCCTACTCGGAATACCACAGACAAGGTTTAGACTTTCCGGATCTCAGGAATGGCCATCCATGGGTTCTAACTTATACCACGAAGATACTAATATCTCGGACTCGGTCCCCTGTATTAGATATCTAAGAGATATTCATTCTAGCTTGTTTGCATGTAGAACGGAAGTGTTTGTCAGGCACGCATTCATAAGTGAGAATGATGATGAGCGTCACATAATCATCACATTCATCATGTTCTTGGGAACGAATGGATATCTTAGAAGCGGAATAAGTTGAATTGAATAGAAAAATAGTAGTACTTTACATTAAATCATGAGGAACAGCAGAGCTCCACACCTTAATCTATGGAGTGCAGAAACTCTACCGTTAAAAATGCATAAGTGATAATGGAGTTCATTGATCTCGGCCCCAGAGGGGAACCGGAGTAACCAAGACTCTGAATACAATGATAAAAAGTTCTATATATACTAGATTAGCTACTAGGGTTTACAGAAGTAAGTAATTGATGCAGAAATTTACTTCCGGGGCCCACTTGGTGTGTGCTTGGGCTGAGCTTGAAGTTTACACGTGCAGAGGCTTCTTTTGGAGTTGAACGCCAAGTTGTAACGTGTTTTTGGCGTTCAACTCTGGTTCGTGACGTGTTTCTGGCGTTTAACTCTAGACTACAGCGTAGAACTGGCGTTCAACGCCCTTTTGCGTCGTCTAAACTCGGGCAAAGTATGGACTATGATATATTGCTGGAAATCCCTGGATGTCTACTTTCCAACTACGTTGAGAGCGCGCCATTTGGAGTTCTGTAGCTCTAGAAAATCCACTTTGAGTGCAGGGAGGTCAGAATCCAACAGCATCAGCAGTCCTTCTTCAACCTCTGAATTTGATTTTTGCTCAAGTCCCTCAATTTCAGCCAGAAAATACCTGAAATAACAGAAAAACACACAAACTCATAGTAAAGTCCAGAAATGTGAATTTAACATAAAACCTAATAAAAACATCCCTAAAAGTAACTAGGTCCTACTAAAAACATACTAAAAACAATACCAAAAAGCGTATAAATTATCCGCTCATCAAACTCCCCAGCAACGGCGCCAAATTTGATAAAGAGAATTCTTGTTAAGGTTCGGAATCAATCAAAAAGTAGAATCAATTCATTGGTAGCATAGTCCAAACCAACAATAAATTCTCAAGATCAAATTTTATCACAATACAAAACAAATTATAACCGAGAGTATTTAGCTCCCGAGTCGTCTTCCCTAGGAGTTGCAATTAAATGTACAATCATTGGCTATGAGAGAGAGAGCATGGGGAATTAGAAATGAAAGCAAGAGAGCAACAAATGTAAATAGCAAGAAAGTAAATGAACATGGAAGGAATGTAAATGGCAACTCTTGGCAAGAATTGGGGAGTCTAGGATTCCTATCCTAGTTACGGACCACAAACATGGCAATTGTGTGGAATCAATCCAAATTAATCAATCCTCCTTGAGAATTAGTCAAAAGCATAATTGATCTCAATCCATAAGTCCTAGTCAACTCACTAATTACTTAGTGAAAGACTAGCGTCAATGGAAACCAAACCAATTAACTATTCTCGCACAATACGGAATGGACATCCACAACTCAATTCCACCCAAACATCCAATTTCTCAACCAAGAGTCTGAAAACTAAACATGCAAGAAATTAAACATCAAAGCAATAAAAGTCAAAGTAATTAAATGCAAGGAGAGGAAACTTCAAATGCAACAAAACACCTTGGCAAGTAATTGAGAGCTAAGGCTACCTATCCTAAACATTAACCACAAACACATGATGATTATGAAGAATTAATCCTACTTAGTCAACCTTACATCGAAGTTAAGTCAAATAGGCATAGTTAATTTCAATCCCTAAGTCCTATGTCAACACTAAGGGGCCACATAGAGTCAAGGAAAACCAAATCAACTAACTACTCTAATATATCAAACTAGAATGGACATCAATGACCCAAGGATCACCAAAGTCAACAATTTCAAGCCAAGAGTGGAGAAAAACTAAGTAGAAACTAAGCCAAGCATTTTATCAAACACTTGGGGTGCATGAGAATAAAATAATATTAAATTGAAATAAAATAAATTCTATAACTACCAAAGCAAGAAAGTGACAATACCAACTAGAGAAAGCAATAAATGACATGGAAACATAAATTTGCATTAATTAAAATGAAAGTAACAAAGAGTATCCATAAGCATAAACATGACAAAATAAAGGAAATAACAAGAGAAATGAAGAAGAACAAGATAGAAGAACATGGAAACATAAATGAAACTACACTAGAATAAGAATTAAAAGCTGAAATTAAAAGGAAATTAACTAATAAAACCCTAATTCTAGAGAGAGGGGGGAGATTCTCTCTCTAGAAACTAAGAGAAAACATAATAAAAACTACACCTAATTGCCCCCTTCATCCCTCTTCAATTTGGCCTTAAATAGCTTCAAAAAATAGGTTGGATTGGGTTTTTGGGGCCCAAAAATTGCTGCCAGCAAGTTGCAATTAATGAGGTCACATGCAGGGACCTGTGCGGACGCACAGATGTGTGCGTCTGCACACATGCTGAATCCTGACTTGTGCGTACGCACAAATACCTATGCGCATGCACACATGCCTTTGTCCCCAAGTATTAAAAAAAAAGAGAGAGCATGTCTGTGTGGTCGCACGTCTTTGTGCGTCCGCACATCCTTTTGCAACCTCTCTGGTCGCAGCGATCGCACGATGTGTGCGTTCGCAACCTTTCTTAGTTGCATTCGCTGTGCGTCCGCACATGCCCTTGTGCGTCCTCACACGACGCATTCTGGGCAATAACAGGGCAACCTGCCCTTTTGAGAGGCAGTCCTCTTTTCTTCTTTTCTTTCTTCGCTGCCCTCTCTTTTCTCAGCCCAGCCCCGCCGGTCCCGGTCACCACCGCCGGTGACCCTTCTCTCTCTCTCCCTTTCTCTTACTTCTCTTCTCTTCTCTTCCTTTCTTTTTCTTCGCTTTTCTCTATCCACCACCGGTGAGTGCTCTCGTCCGGTGCTTCTTTTTCCGGCGAACCAAAACACCGTGATTTCGCAGTGGCTATAAGGAGTGCCATTATTTCTCCCTCATTCTTGTCATTTTCAACTTTTATATCCTAGGTTCTTGTTTCTCCTTTCTTTTTATGTTAATATTTTTGTACTTTCTTTCATTTCTTTTTTGTTGCTTAGATTTCATTAGTTGCTTTCCTTATTGTTTCTTTGTATTGCAAAGTGTTGTTGCTTGATTGTTGGGATAGTTATGATCAAATTTGAGCTTAATTGTGATGAACTTGCACATTACATACCACATGTTCGATAAAATGCCTCAATGAACATTTTGTTTGATTCATATTACTTGGCCATAATATGTGTTCAATTTATCTCTTGTTAGGCATATTGTATGAATGATGCAACTTCTATTATGATTTTTAATGGTAGAAATTGAAATCACCAATGCATTTCCTTGTTTGTAGATGTGAAACTTTAGTTGTAAATGCATTGTGTTGACGTCATCTAGGTTTCATTGTTCACCTTAGAACTTCAATTGAGTAACCACTCTACGAATGTTCAATTTTTGATGATGTCTTGATCAAACATCTTTTGGGCTTCCAATTGAGAACGTTTTATGTGTGATTACGACTTTTTGAGGATGAACAATGGACAATTCCCTTTTGGGTGCTTGCTTGAAGTTGTGTTCATTTCTCCATTTTATATTTGCAACTTGAGCACTAAATCGTGAAGCTTTGAGCTGTGAATTGCCTTAAGGGTGTGATTGCCGTGATTGCCGGTGTGTGTGTTCCAACCACGCGCAACATTGGAATATACACACCGTATTTTTTGTAAATCACACTATTTCTATAAGCCCTTTTAACATTGTTAGTGCTTCCTCAAGGGTTTTACCTTATTGTTGCCCTATGATCCCGAAGTTCTTTTATTTGTATTTTCAGGATGAGAAAAAAGGATAAGACCCCGGTTACTTCACCGATTCAGCAAACTACTGCTCGTCCTCCTGATATTTGGTGGGATTGCCAAGGTTATAGACCGGATACCTTGGTTAACCGGAGAGCCGACTATCAATACAAGGCTATTAAGAAGCGTACCATCCGTTGGGAGCGGCCGTTGAAGGTTCCAAGCCAATACAAGGCGACTATCCACCAAAGGATCGCCTCGGTTCATTGGGAGTTTCTCGAGCGAGAACCCATTGAAGTCAATGAGACTATGGTGCGGGAATTTTATGCAAACTACCAAGCTTGGGAAGCGGATTCAGTCTTCCTTCGGGGAAAGATATTGGATACATCCAATCAAGCTCTAGAAGCTATTCTAAACATCTCCCACATTCCACTTGAGAAAGATGAATATTCCAAGATAAAGTTGGATGTATTCAAAGGAAGAGTATCTCTGACTCCCATTCTTGAGAGAATAGGCTGTCCTACTGCATCTTGGGAGTATAGCAAAGGGAGAAATTCTATTCCCACTAGTATTGCTTACTTTGATTTGAATGCTGAAGCTCGTATATGGCATCAGATTGTGGCAGACTACATCATCCCGAGCACCCACACTACCCATGTGAGTTTTGGATTGCTTTGCTACTTTGGGCTATTATGCAAGGGAAGCATATAGGCATCTTGCCTTTATTGCGTAAATCGATTTGGAAATTGGTTGAGAAGAAGAATATCAACATTCCATTTCCGTCGATGGTGATTCGCTTAGCAAACGCAGCAGCGTTAGAGAGGCGAACAACGGACATTATGTTCCGGACTCCTAGAGGCAATAAGTTTATTCCGAGGGGTGATTTGGAAAGATCAACAAACACTACCCCCTCCAAGAGGAAGACACCCATAGCACCACCATCAAGTCTACCAACTTAATCAACTACTTTACCCTTTTTCCGACCTCTTCCGGATCTATTTCGAGACATCTTGCACGATATACACCATATGGAGCACTTAGAGCACAAACTTTTTGAGTGGATAGCGGAAAATCTAGAAGGAAGAGACTCCGGCCCGATTCCTAGAACTTCATCCGAGCTAGCTGGGGAGGAGCATGATGCAGTTAACCATCCCACTCATGAGTCCACCAGCTGAAGGTGGCCCCTCTTCATCCTCCCAGATCATGAGGATGTACGGAGGACCGTGCACAAATTAAGTGTGGGGGAGGATCAATGACTTCAAGGGGGGTAAAAATTTCTCTCTTAAAGACACTTTGCAATGTTTCTTATATTACTTTTCCTTTATTTTGAGTAGCTTTATTTCTATTGCATCTTGTTTGGTTTGCTATAAATATTTCTTTATCGCTTATGGATAGTTAGTAGTTAATATTTGCATGTTGCATGATAGAATGAATAAGTTGGTGAAACACCAAGGAATTTCCATGAAATTTTCCTTTTAAGGGCATACCATTGATTGAATTGAAGAAAAATTGTGTTTACCAACTTGCTTGGAGTACTTTGTTTGTAGAACATTGAAACGAGCTAGAACAATATACCTTGTGAGATTTGAGCTTTAATAGATGGCTGCACTTTTCTGCCCTAATGTTGTTCTTGCGTGTGATTATACTCCTTTTTGATTGTGATCATTGATTTGCATGATTCTTTATGTCCTGTATTTATGTTTGGATGCATTTAGCATGATTGAGGCCATCTTTGATGATAAACTCACTAACCTATATGGCCAACCCTTGCATTCACGTTTGTGAACCCCTTTGAGCCTATGAATCCCCTTTTGTTCTAATGTTAGCACATTACTCCCCTTAAGCGGAAAACCATTGATGTCCTTGAATTATTCTTTGATTAGCTTTGGTGGATTAGTGTGTGAATTCTAAGTGTGGGAGAATTTTAGGAAGCATTGGTGATAAAGGCATGAACTCTTTGTGAAAAGAAATTTTGGGCAATTAGGTAATGCTCATGAACTTTATTAATTAAAACATATGCATTCATAGTTCAAAAAAAAAAAAACAAAAAAAAAACCTTGTACATAACAAAGTATGAATAAAAAGAGTTAATAAAGAAAATGCATGAGTGAAGTGAGATAGGAAAGAGAAAATGGGTAGAAGGGTTGTATTGTTATGCGTACATAGGTGATGTAGGATTAGGTGGACATTCAAGCTAATCAAAGAACTATTTCTTTAAGTCTACTTGATCATATTTCATCCTACCTAACCCTAACCCCATTACATCCCTCTACAGACCTCATAATACTTATTATTCATGCATTAAATACTAGTTGATTGTTAGATGACTTGCAAATCTTTGAAAAGCATGATAGAAGGGGAATTGAGTGGTTAAACCCTAAAGACTGAGCAAATTGAGTGGATACACATCCGGTGAGGGGTGGGTTTGATCGCTCAATTCTATGTTCTTACACTTCATATTGCATCTTCTTGTAAGTTGTTTGGTTGGATAGTTTTGACAACATCAATTCAATTCTTTGGACATTGATCTTAATGCATGAACTCTTTGCATTGGCCCTATAGTTTCTTGTGATGGATTAGAATTTCATGGTTTGTTTCTATCAACTCTTATCATAGTATATTTTGGTGATTAGTCTTAGGATAGTTGAATGCATTTTAGTAGTATATAGAATAAGTCATTTTTCCTTTCATGTATCTCCTTTGTATGTGTTTAGCATGAGGACATGATAGTGTTTAAGTGTGGGAGAATTGACGAATCCATATTTGATGATGATTTTTCATTAGAATTGGATGGATTTTCATCATATAAACTTGCACTTATTCCTTTGAATAGCATGCTTTTGAACTTTCCTTCCAAATTGTGCTTAATTATGAAAATGTGCTCTTTTGTGCCTATTTAATCTATTTTTATTCCATTTGCCTTCCATTCGATATCTTGATGTTGTTTGTGAGTGATTTCAGGTGTATAAGGTAGGAATGGATTGGAGAAAATGGAAGAAGAGCATGCATAGTGGAGGAAATATGAAGAATCAAAGGAGATGAGCGCAGAGACGTGTGCGTGCGCATAGCTATCTGTGCGTACGCATAGCCGGCCAATCAGAGTGCGTGGAGTGTTTCGAGCGCGTCACACGTCCAGCCAAGCATCACTTAGTGTGCGTGCGCACAGCCCCTTGTGCGTACGCACAGGCCTGGATTTATCGCGAGGTGTGCGGACGCACGCATCTGTGCGTCCGCACAGGTGTCCGCATAGGTGTCCGCACATAACTTCATTAAAATAGCACGTGACTCATGATTTGGGGGCTTTGGAGTCCCATTTCTGAAGTCTTATAGCTCATATTGGAGGGGGAATGAGCAATATAACATAGCATATCATTAGTGTAGTTTTAGGAGTAGTAGTAGGAAGCTTTAGTTAGTTTTTCTCTAAGTTTTTCATCATCTCTATTAGGGTTTATATTAGGGTTTTACATGCAAGTACCATTTCCATTTTTGATCTTGGATTTTGCTAGCTTTCATTGTAAGCATTCTTTTGTTATTACTCTTTATAGTTACATTGTCATTACTTTTTCTTCTAATTCAAGTTATAGTTCAATTTTGCTTCTCTCTTGCAATTTTAATTTCTTGTTGATGAATTTGATGTTTGATGTTTGTTTCATGCTTCCTTGTGTTATTATTGTTGATTGAGATCAATTGTTGCTTTTAGTTTCAAGCTATTTCTCATTTTCTCCTTGTTTAAGGTTTATGCCCACCAAGTGTTTGACAAAACGTCAAACATGGTTTTAGGCTAAATTTTTTGTTCTTGGCTTGGGTAAAGTGAGCAATTGGGTTTCTAGAGTTGGAATGTCCAACATTTAGTTTCAATTCTTGGATTGTTAATTGTTCTTGTTCCCACTAACGCTAAGTTGTTGCTAAGCCAATTAGCAAGCAATTTAGGATTTGTGTGTTAGGAACACTTATGCTTATTTAACTTACCTTCCGATGTGAGGGTTGATCAAGTGAGATTAATCCATCATAATTGTCATAGTTATGGTTTCAACAAGGAAAGGACCCTTAGCTCACTCCAAGCCAAGACTCTTTTTTATGCTTTTAATCTTTCATACATTCCTATGTTAATCTCTCTTATACTTTACTTGTTTATATTACATAGTCGGTTCTTTAATTTCTTTATTAGTTCAATCATTACAATTTTGTATGTTCTTTTATTGCTTTATGTATTCATTTCTTTGATAAACCCTTGATCAGTACAACAGGATTTGCACACTCATTGCTCTAAAATACTCCTTGGGAGACGACCCGGGAGTCAAATACTCTAGGTTTTAAATTAGTTTTGAATTGTGACACATCTTGTGAACCTCTAATTTGATCGGTGGCCAACTTGTTGGGTTAGGACTATATTTACAACGCTAACTCCATTTTTCGGATAACCGAGTTCCTAATCCATATTGGCTTAACCACCGCATCAGCTGTCCAGAACCAAAGGTTACGCTTTTCAGCTTCTATTTTTACTATAATAGGCTACGCTTTTCAACGCTACTTTATCACCTGTAAAACGTAGCCACATTGTATTCCATGACTACTTTTTATAAGTGTAGCCTTAGGTCCCTCTTTTTTTTATATATACTATAACTACTGTATATAAGTGTAGCCTTAGGTCCCTTATTATTTTTTTTATTTTCTATATATATATATATAATATTTTAATAATTATTAATACAACATAATATTTAGTACTATAATTACATATATAATAATTTTGTATTTTTAATTAAATGAGTTAAATATTATAAAATAAAAATAAATACATAATTATACTAAATAATTTTTTAAAGAATAAAAGTTATCTGTAACCAAAATATATTAATAATAATGATCCAAAAGTACTAGAATGATGTTAATTTTAAATATTCATACATCTCAAATTAAAATAAACATAGCCATATCAAAATAACTATGATATCAGTTAAAATTTACTACTAATACTCTATAAAAAACTAAAATATTATATCCTATATAATAAAGTCATTAGTCAACCATCCATGTATCCATTCCCAACACTACTCTATCTTAGCCAATAAACCACAATAATAATCAACTTAATCTTCATTATCATCATCCTCAATATTATCCTGCATAATTATATAGAAAAGTAATTAGAAAATATTTATAATGACATTCACGATTATAAAAATTAAAAAATCAGACTCAAAACTATCAATGACTGATATCATTAATTCTTTCTGTATCGTGTACAAGTTTCACCAATGCATAGTAGTGTTTCACAAATCCAAATTTAGAATTCAAAGATCAAAAAAGAATAAGCTATAAACCATAAGATAAAGAGCTATAATTTAAAAAATCATCACCCTGGTAGCTAGACAAAAATCCCCTACCTCTCACAACGCCAAAATCAGAACTGTTGCCACAAAGTTTCCCTATTCTCTTCACATTTGAAAAGTTGAACTCTCCTACACAAGCCAATCATGAATTTTTACTCCTCCAACTACTACTACTATATGCAGTAGCAACATATAGAACATGATTAGGACTAGCACCCAAAAACTAAAATTTTATGATTAGGACTAGCACCTAAAAACTAAAATTTTAATATATTATTATCATGTTATATATACTATGCTATTTCATGTCATACTGTAACATTTTTTTTAAATTAAAACTAATAACTTTAATTTGAAAATACTAATATTATAAGTCTATAACCATATCTAGTATTATTTGCTTTTTATCTGCAGATGAATCAAAAAATAGGGACAAATTCATATATTTCAAGTCATCCCATGTTTCTAGTTCACGGTGAAAAGAAAAGAACCAAAAATAGCAATATAACTTTCGGCCAAAGCAAACAAAAGTACACAAAATCAGAAATACAACAACCAGAATTGCACAAACAATTTTCAGCCATAACAATACAACTCAAGTGTTAAAATGTTAATAAAGGCAGCAACATATGATTTCCAGCCATAGCAATTAAATTAAATGCAAGCAAAAAACTATGGAACTAGGAAAAAAAGGACATACCACATCTATGTTCGGAAAATGCATTGATCCATGAGCGCTTTATTAGTTCACTTTATCAGAGGAGAAAGAATACTTAATACAAAAATGGATGTCAGTGTTGAAAAGGATCTCGTGTTTTGCATGGAGAGAACGTATCATATTATGAACAAGAGGGAGAGTTAATTTTTATACTCAATGAAATAGAACACACAGATGCTAATGTTTTAAAACTTTTAAATAATTATTATTTTTTAATTCATGTAATAGCATTGATCAGTAATAGCATACTTCTAAAGTGTGAGTTAACTCTTAATTCATGTGACACACATATCATTGCAAGTCAGAGGAGGAGATATGTGCTCAGTTTTACAGGGGAACAAAGTGAAACAGAACCAATAAACCAACCAAACTAGCAATTAGTAGTTGAATAATTTTCTTTTTTCAACCAAGCATAAATCATCACCTTAGTTGCAGTTTCCAGGCTTACAAGGTCTAAGTGGAAGTCAAGCAGTCTAGGCAACCTATCAACTAGAACCTAGAGCCAAAATAGCAAAATAGGAAGAAGGTAAGTGATCAAATGATATATTCCTTTAGTGCAATTGTTATTATACCTTGCAAAGATAGTGCATCAGTGTCATCTTATTGTTAGAAGCACGAGTGTCAGTAAGCTTTAAAAACTATCCAACTTGAATCCAATTGCGGATCCTGCATAAATTAAATAAATAAATAGTAATCCATAAACTGTAAGTTTACGTTAGACAAGATCTAACAGAATCAAATTAAATTTTAACTGCTAAAAAATTAAGAAGGGCCAGTGATTATCCAAACATAGAAAATTGAGAGAGTTAGAACAATGTCCTAGAGAATGATAAGGACATTAACATTTAAAGGAAAAAAGCACATACCCTTAGCAGTTCATTGATTTAATGTATTACCCAAAAAAAGAATATGATTATAAAGGAAAAATACTGACTCTACTCGTGGCACCTTCATCAGCTCTAAAAAATACTAAAACATGACCAAATATATACAAGGATATGATTATAGATACATAGTATGATATTGCATTAGGAAAGGCCAAAAGAGTTATTTTATAACCAACATCTAAAGGAAAAGCGGAGACATGTAATAAATTGCTTCTTTCTTTCTGGAAGCAAGCATGCAACAACAAATCTATAACTATACGTGATATAGACCTTGAATTCATATGAGATGCCTTCCAAGGAAACAGACGTCTTGCACAATTTTATTGATCATTATCATGTTAGATTCACTTCCAAACTCACACTTCCCGAGTAGCTAGCTATTAAGATATTGATCATACAACTGCTTTTGAAGTAGTGCTATTCTCTCTATCCTTCTTTGTTACTGGGTTAGATTTCTCTCCCTCGCTTTTTTCAGCTGCTTGGGCATCGCTCCTTGTATCATTCTTTGCACTAGTACCATCTTCTCTCGCATCATCCTACAAAATTAATGAATACAAGTATGTAACCAATAATCCTGGATTATTCTTTGAACCACTAGATGTGAACTAACCTTAGTCTCATTAGTCTTTGTAGTATCCTTTCCACTGACTTTGCCTTCCTGGAACAGATTCAATGCCTGACACAGGCTGCACGGATCCAATATGAGTTATGAGAAGGAAGAGCTTAAAGAACCATTGATCAGTAATTCCCAATCTTCTGGCTTCTATCTGCATTAACTCTGCAAATTCATAGCACACACAAACCACAAATGGTGTTAGAAATAATAAACTCTGTTTGAAGAGGCAACAATTCGCACACTTGAGGCCAATAATCTTCTCAAACAAAAAAGAAAACCCTAATGAAGCAAGAAGCAGAAACTCATAAAATTAGAAAGCCCAAAAAATAGAACCCCTAAAACCTTCAAAAATTCACAGAAGAAAAATTCATCCACAAAGAACAGGTGCGTACGGAAACTGGGTTACAAATAAAACTAAAAATTAGCATCCAAAACACCTTAAGTACTTTCAGGCCCTCACCTTTCTTAACAAGCTTTTGAAGAAACAACTTGACAAGAATTATGTTGAAAAGCAAGCTGCAATATACAATACTAATTGATTTTTCCTGTTAACACAAGTGATCTAATAAAAAAATAGACTTAGTTCCAAAAGTTTTGAAAATATCAAGTCATTGTAAAAAGTCAAAAAGGATGTTGAAAGGCTTATCCCAAGAAGTATTCCCATATCTAATGTCATAGCCGAAACAGTCCCACCCTGCAAGTAGCAAAGTGCAATAGAACTCATTCGAATTTCAGGTGAAATTACATGAGAAAGCTACCAGGATATTTTCACATTCCAAATAAGTTTCTAATCCACTAACAACCCTCTCTTCTGCATATTGCCCCAAACATATTTGAAATTCTTTTCTATCACAACAATAATTTTAGTAAATACCCTATTCAGATGACCACTTTCTGTGATCTAATGACAGCCAGCCAGTCCAAACCTATGTGATCTAAAATAATAATGACATTGATATTCTAAACCTAGAAATCAACGAGGCAGAGAGTGCTATAAAATTGCATTGCCTTTTAAAACAATTAATTCGAAAAGCTAAAAGAAGCTAGAAAAGTGATGCAAATATCAGCCGACAGAGGAGATAGTAATATAACCAGAACGGGGTCTCAACTACTATACTCTGCAAATTAAATAATAAAAATTGTTTGGCATAGCAACTAAACAAGCCATGCCAAGGTATCTGGCACACTAATGCAGAAGCAACAAAACAAGCCATGCCATGGATCTGGCACACTAATGCAGAAATGAAGCTTACTCCCCATATCTATGTAGTTCATCTCTGAATTTACCTATCGGCATTTGGCATCCTATGCCTCCGTTGTTTTCTAAACCTCCCTAACAGCAGCCTGTGGATTTCTCGTCCAAAGATAGCAGCAGAAGCTTGCGACTCTTTTTAAACACGCTGGGTTGCAGAAAAAAATTTGTTTCTTCCTTAACACAGCACCTAATGATTAAAGCAATAAATTTAGCCATAACTCAACCATTAAAAAAAAATTCTCATCATCAGATTGCACAAGCAGCAGCAGATTCAAAGAAGAAAGGAACCAGAATGCGCAGAGGCAAGAAGAACCAGTAGACGCGGATGGAAATAAATAAATAGTATGCATGTTCATCAACAATACATGGCTTGTTCATCAATTCACAATTCACAATTGCATATAAACCAGATTATTATACCAAACCCCCCGAATTAAAAACCCTAAAGTTGGAACCCTAAACCACCCAAATTTTAGAACCAAATGGAAATCTATAGAAAATCTTCTTGATGATGTGAGCGGAGAGAGGATGAGCTGAGCGCAGAGATGACGATGGTGAGGGTGCAGCTGACGATCAATGCAGGAAGGCGCAGCTAATGGTGAGTGGCGAAGTCGTGAGTGGTGAGTGGGGAAGGAGCGACGGTGAGTGGCAAAGGTGAATGGCGAAGGTGAATCAGAGGCGAGGGCGAGAAGGCTTTCTCTAATAGTGAATCGAAGGTGAGGGCTGATAGTGAATCGAAGGCCTTCTCTGATAGTGCTTTGGGCGGGGGAAAGGGGAAATTTTTTTTCACTAAGTGTTATATGATATATTTGACCCAGATACATTAGGAAACGCTTTTGAAGGGCACCCAAAATCTAATAAATAGATTACTCTTTAAAAGCATTTTCTTTCGTGTGAAAAATGTAGCCATAGATATTAAGATAAGGCTACGCGTTATATGTGATATTTCAAATATCTAAGGCTACGCTTTTTACATGATGCCACAACTGTGTTTCCTATTTTCCTAGAAAAAGCTAACAAGGAGAAAAGCGTAGCCAATTCTATGAATAGGCTACGCTTTTCAAATGTAGCTTAAAAAAAGTGTGGCTGAATGGGTGTTTTACTTGTAGTGTCATTGCAAGTATAGTCTAGACCGACGATTACCCTCAATCAAAGTTTAAAAGGTTATCACAATACAAACCGAAATAACTGGGAGTTTTAATTCTCGGGTCGTTCTCCCTTGGAATTGTGATCAACTGCTCAATCATTGGCTCTGAGGAATGGGGGGTTTTGGATCACAATTGACAAGAAATGTAAATGACAAGAAAGTAAAGAAACATGCAAGAAATTAAACTCCAAACAATTAATCAAAGGAAAGGAAATTTAAATGCTAATGAACCTCTTGGCAAGGGTTGAGAGTTAAGATTACCTATCCTAATCATTGACCACAAACATGGTAATTAGGAAGAATTAATCCCATTTAGTCAACCCTAACATCGAGGATAAGTAAAATAGGTATAATTGATCTCAATCCAGAAATCCTAGCCAACTTACTAATTAACTTAGTGAAAGACTACCGTTAGTGGAAACCAAACCATCTAACAATCTTAGTCACAATTAAGAAAGGACATCAATGACACCAAAGTCCTCAATTCCAAGCCAAGAGTGTGAAAAACTACACTAAAACTAAGCCAAGCATTTTATCAAACACTTGATTTGCATAAAAGGAAAAATATCGTAAATTACAATAAAAATAAAATCTAAAACTTCAAGTGTAAGAAACCAATAATAACTACTCAAATAAACATCAATAAACATAAAAATATCAAGTTGGAATAATAGAGATAACAATTAACAAGATTGTTCATAAAACTAAAAATGGAAAAATTGAAAAAATTAACAAAAGAAACTAAGAGGATCAAAGCAAAAGAACATGAAAATATAAATGAAACTATACTAAAATTAGAATTAAAGACTAAAATTAAAAAGAAACTAAACTAAGAACCCTAAATTCTAGAGAGAAGAAAGAGCTTCTCTCTCTAGAATATAACCTAAAACATGTTTCTAACTATTCCTCATTGCTCCCTCCTCCATTCTTCTTAAATTTGAATTCAAATAGCTTCAGAAATGATTCGGATTGGGTTTGGAAAGCCCCAAAATCGTGACCCACGTGTTGCATTAAATGAGCTCACGTGATTGCACTCGTGCATAAGCACGACTGACCATGCGTACACATGGTCGCACAGAATTACAACCTTGTGTACACATGCATGACCGTGTGTATGCATGATTGCACCAAACCATTCGTACACAAGAATAACCGTGCGTAAGCATGATTGCATGAACTTCCAAACGTCCGTACACACGCATTACTGTGCGTACGCATGATAGAATGGAATCATCGGTTAGAAATTTTTACAAAATATAATCTCGTCGAAGTATAGTTCCAAACCAATAGAAAACCCTCAATCAAAGTTTAATTTGTTTGTCACAAGTATAAACCCAATAAAAACTGAGAATATTTAAACCTCAGGTCGTCTCTCAAAGGAATTACAGAGAAATGTGCATATTATTGGTTATGGGATATATTTTGGGGTTTTGGGTTTGATAGACAAGAAAATAAAATTGACAACCAAGAAACTATAAAGGCTAAAAGACACTCATGGCAAGGACTAAGAGTCAAGGTTTCTTATCTTAGATCATTGACCACAACATAGTAATTACAAAGAGTTAATTCCACTTAGTTTTTCTCTAATATCGGAGAGTTAAGTCAAGTAGACATAATTGGTCCTAGAACTAAATAACAACCCTAAATCACTAATGAAATTGGACATCAATAATCTCAAGGGACCTAAGTCCTAAATCACAAGACAAGAGTATAAAAATCTACTCTAAAATCCAACCAAGCATTTTATCAAACACTTGGAAGGCATAAAAATAAAGCATGGCAAAAGTGCAACAATAATAAAATCTAAGCTACCGAATGCAAGATAATAATAATAGCAACTCAATTAAACATCAATAAACAAAGAAACATTAAATTGCATTAAAAAAATCCAAATCTAATAATAGTGCATGAATATAAAAATCACAAAATAAAGGAAATAACAAATAAAACTAAAAGAGCAAAGATGTATCAATAAGAAATTGCAAGAAAACTAAATCAAGACAAGAATTAAAGTCCAAACCTAAGAGGGATTTAATCTAATCTACCCTAATTCTAGAGAGAAGAGAGAGATTCTCTCTCTAGAATATGGCCTAAAGCATGTTTCTAAACTAAACCTAATTACTCTCCCCTTGTTCCTTCTTGAATTTGTCCTTGAATACTTCAGAAATGAGTTGGATTTGGACTTGGATAAGCTCAGAAATTGCCCCCAGTGTGTTCTTTTAAGTTGGTTAAGTGCTGCTTGTCACGCGTACGCGTGGGTCACGCGTACGCACCATATTGCGATTGTTCAAGTCACATGTACGCGTGTGTTACGCGTATGCGTTGCATGGCAGATTTCCAAATCCTCATTTCTTCATGAATTCTCCACTTTGCATGCTTTTTCTTCACTTCTTCAATCCAATCCTTGCCTTATAAACCTGGAATCACTTAGCAAACATATCAAGGCATCGAATGGAATTAAAGTGAATTAAATTTGGCAAATTAAAGGTCTGGAAAGCATGTTTTCACTCTTAAGCACAATTTAGGAAAGATTCACAAAACCATGCTATTTTAGTGAATAAGTGTAGGAAAAGTTGATGAAATTCACCTAATTAAAGCAAATAAATACCATGAAATGTGGATTCATCAACGCACAACCCTGAAGGGCTCTAAACTCCATTTCTTCATGAATTCTCCACATTTGCATGCTTTTTCCCCCTTATTTCTTCAATCCATACTTGCCTTGTAAGCCTGAAATCGCTCAACAAACATATCAAGGCATCAAATAGAATTAAAGTGAATAAAATTTAGGAATTTTAAGGCCTAAAAAATATGTTTTTACTTTTAACCACAAATTTGGAGAAATTCACAAAACTATGCTATTTCAATGAATAAATGTGAGTTTATATGATAAAATTCACTCAATTCAAGTCAAAATTTATCATCAAATATGGACTCATCAATTCTCCCACACTTAAACAATAGCATGTCCTCATGTCATCATATTTATATGCATGCAAGTATACTAAATACTATCTATTCCTATCTATATTATAGTTTCCTATTGACTTTGGCAAAACAAACAAACAAATTTTCAAACAAGCATATAGACAATTAGGGCTAAAACAAAGAAATCTTGCAATGCAATCAAAATCCAAAGAATTGATTCTAGTTTTCAAAATGAAGCAACTTGTAAGATAACACAAAATAAGAGATAGAGACATAGAATTCAGCAATCGAACTGCTCACGAAATGTGTATACACTCTAATCGCTCAGTGTTTAAGGTTTAATCACTCAATTCTCCTCTAATCATGCTTTCTATGATTTTCTCTTCATCTAACAATCAACAAGTACTTGATGCATGTATGCAAATAACATGAGATCTTTAGAGGGTTGTAATGGGGTTAGGGTTAAGATAGGATAAATGTGGTCAAGTGGACTAAGATATTAAATATTTGATTAGCTTAAGTGTCCACCTAACATGTATCAACCTAATCACTAAAATGCATTATAACTACCCATTACTCACTTTTTACATACATTCATACATTCTTTCTCATTCAAATCACATATGCATTCCTTATTCAGTTTTCTTTCTTTTATTTGGGGTAAGCTTTGTCACCTTATGTTGTTTTTTTTTCTTTTCTCATTTCATTTCATTTTTTTCTTTTTCTATTTCTTTTTTTTTAAATAACATATATCTACAAAAGACAAATGCATATGGTTTAGGCAATTGACACATGAATGTACACCCATTTTTCAAATTTTTCAATGAATATCCAAAATAAACTTTTATTCTCTCTACCGATGCTTTCCAAAATTCTCCCACACTTGAATAAAACACATTCCTCAGCCTAAGCTAATCAAAGATACAAATCACAAAATTCTATGGTTTTACGCTTAGGGTTGTGATGTGGTAACAATTAGAATAAAAGGGGATTAAAAGTCTCAAAAGTGGTTCACAATGGTAGATATAAGGGTATGGCTATATGGGTTAGTAAGCTTAAATTCAAAAAAAACATCAAATATCAGAAATAAAGAATTAAGCAAATCTAAGATCATAATCATAGAAGGAGCATAATACACAGAATAAAGATTGTGGTTAAAATATGTAACCACACAATAAAAGCTTAACAACTCACAAGGTTGTTTGTTCTATCTGTCTTCTATGTTTCACAAAACAATTCAAGCAAGTTTAAAAGCAATTTTTTGAATCAAATCAATGGAATGCCCTAAAAGAGATTTCTTGAAAATTTTTGTTGTTTTTGTCAAAACTATTTTCTATGTATGTATGTATGCATGTATGTATATATGTATGTATGTATCTATAATGTGTTGGATGTAATTCCAAAATTCCTAGCTCTGTTCGTATAAACTCTTCTACTTATCCGCAACTTCACAGTGAGTCCTTGTGTCCGTGTCTCTAAAAAGGGTTGGGAGATATTAGGGTGAGAACAGATCCATGTATTCTTAGAAGAAGACTAGAAATGTCGTAAAAGTAAATAATAAATACAAATAATTAGCTTAGGTCTCAAAAAAATTATCTTTATCAAACATTAAAATTTTATTTAGTTTTACTTTAAATGATTAGTTGCTTTCTTCAAATAATATTCCTTAAAAAAATTTCTTGAAACATGTAATTTGAGATTCGTAGACTTTAAATTCTTTCACTATGACTCTTTTAAAAATTGTCCACCAAACCTATCTATTTAAATTCCTAACACGTATGAATTTGATTCACATCAATTTCATTATATTTGTAAACTAGCAAGCATAAGCAAAACACACAATACAAACTTACAAGCAATTTACACATAAATCAAATAACAAGAAATTCATAGATAACACAATACAACAATACAAAGCACACCCAAGCAATTTATACAAATGCATATGATGAATGTCTATCCTATGCAGGCCATGTGCTCATGTGTCGGTTTACATCCCACAATCCGACATTACCTAGGAACTAGTCCTAGATATGACTTTCTAGCTATTCAGTCTGCATAAGTCTTATGGCCTAAGCATTCAGTCTGAATTTCAAATTGCATTAAGTCTTACGGCATAGCCATTCATTCTAACTTTCAGTTTGCTCTAAGTATGCTAACATTTGGAAGACAGTTCTCAATTTATGGGCGTCCCTACTATGCAATTCGGCATAAAGGCCCAGTCAACATTCATTCTTCATATACAGTTCTCTTTAAACATTTCTCATTTATCTATTCTCTATTCTCTTTTTTGGTTATCTTTTTTCATATTCAGTCATTCATTCATTAGTCATTTAGGCTAAGACCCTCATTCATCAGGCATAACATCAAAACATTTAATCTATAGGCATTTTGACTCCATCAACATTCAATTAAAGTTTTCTTTTTCTATTACAATCATGCAAATGGGACAAAATCCACGTTTTGGCCAAATTAATAATCATATCACAATCTTTTTTGTCATATATAATTATATTTATCACCCTTTTCTAATTATTTTTTTATTATAATCAGTTGTCCAGTGATTCTCATATTATTACTCTCAAAATATCTAAAGGTAATATCAAAATACTCCTTTCAAATTTCTCACCAAGTCTGTCGCCAAAATAGTTTTAGCAGACAATTTCTTTTCTATCTTAAAAATACAAACGACATCGAGATCGTGCAAATTTTATATCCACATGACCGCCTTGGACAAAGGTTTCTAAATGGTTAAAAATTATCATTTTTTAACCACTATACCTCCATAAATTAAGGGAAAACGATGGCTGCCATGTTCTTTCTGCAACACTGCACCTTATTCCCTTACAAGGTTTCTAACCGTCGTGTAACGAATATTTTTTAACCACTTCCAATCCAAACTTATTTTAGACCCAATGCTCTCCTATTTCTAAAACTAGTGATAAACCACAATTTTATAGTTTATTTTGTATTGAATTTGGTGGATTTTGTCCACTTTTCTCCCATTTATTCACTAAAATAGCATGATTAGAGGAGAATTGAGTGAATCAACCCTATACACTTGAGCGACTAGAGCAGATACACATCCAGTGACGGTTAGATTGCTCAATTACATGTTTTCACCTATGATCATTGATAAACCGCTATTTTACAGTTTATCTTGTGCTTAATTTAGTGGATTTTATCCATTATTCTCACACTTATTCATTGAATTCACATGTTTTACATTTTCCTTCCTAATTTTGTGCTATGATTGAAAACATGCTTCTTTAGCCCTAAATTTGCTAATTTTAATCCACTCTTATTACCATTCGATGCCTTGATATGTGTGTTAAGTGATTTCAGGGTTTATAGGGCAAGAATGGCTTAGAGGATGGAAAGGAAGCGTGCAAAAGAGGAAGGAATACAAGAAATTGAAGGAATTGCTAAGCTGTCAACTCTGACCTCCTCGTACTAAATTGACCATAACTTGAGCTACAGAGGTCCGAATGAGGCGGTTCTAGTTGCGTTGGAAAGCTAACATCCGTCGCTTCAAAATAATATGCAATTTGCCATAGTTTCCATACAGTTAGGCAACGCACACGCGTGGATCACACGTACGCATGACCTTGCGGAAGTTCATCGACGCGTACGCGTGACAGAGCCACGTGCTGGACGTATCAGAAATCGCTGGAGTCGATTTCTGGGCTGTTTTTGGCCTAGTGCCAAGCCCAAAAACACAAATTAGAGGCTACAGAGTGGGAAATCATTCATTCATCAATCATTCACATAATTTTAGGTTTTAGATGTAGTTTTCTAGAGAGAGAGGCTCTCTCCTCTCTCTAGGTTTTAGGGTCTTTAGTATTAGTTCTTCTCAATTTCAGATTTTTACTTTGCTTCAATTTAGTTTTTCTTCTACTCTTATTTGTTCTAGCATTCAAGTTTATTTATTTCCCTTGTTGATTACTTTCTGTTGCCAATTTGGTTTGTGAATTCTCATGTTAGATTCAATTTTCTATTTAATTCAATTTGAGGTATTTCATAATTATTGTTCCTTTCTTCGTTTGTTTTTATTGATGTTTGCAATTGGTTGTTTATATTTAATATTCCTTGTTAGTTTTCTATGATTTTATATTGTGCCTTCCAAGTGTTTGATAAAATGTTTGGGAGGGTTTTAAGTTAGATTTTTATATTCTTAGCTTGAATTGATTAATTGGGGACTCTTGAATCATCATAAGTCTCTTGTTGGTTGGTGATTGAAACTTGCTAGTTGGCTTGAGCTTCACTAAGTCTAGTCTTTGATTAGGACTTGTGAATTCAAGTTGATTTTCTCACATGACTTACCTTCAATTGTTAGAGGTTTACTAAGTGAGAGCAAAAAGGCAATTACTATCACAAGTGACTATGATAATGGGGATAAGACTTCTAATTATCAATCCTTGCTAGGACTTTTCTTAATTGTTAGTGTTCCGAGAGTTACCTGAAACTGAAGGTCGATCTCGGATGAGATCTACTGTGGTGGCCGGAGTTGTCGTGTCTGACTTGTTGGACTTGGGGGTGCTGCTGATCCTTCGTCACCGGAGGGTGGTGGTACCTGCAAGAGACTCTGATGCTTAAGTTAGCATGGGCTTTAAGCAGGTTTTTAGTAGAATCAGAGTATGAGTTATACTTGGGTGCTCCAATGTATTTATAGTAGTATGGACTGACCTTTCTAGATAAGATAAGTTAGTTATCTTATCCTATCTTTGAGTGACGTCGTCTTATCTTTAAGGGGAACCGCCATTATCTTTCTAGGCTGTAGCTGCCTTTAGATTGGGCTATGTCCCTTTATTTGGGCCTTCTTGGGCTTCTTGTGGCGATTTGGCCGAGCTCTTTTAAATAAGAGGTCGGGTGTTCTGACCTGAAGAGGTCGGTCGCTCTGTCTTCAATCAGCCCAGGTCGAATAGCTCGACCTAGGGTATGAACAATGCCCCTGCTTGAGCTTGATCTTTACTTTTTAGGGTCGTGTCTTTAGACTTCGACTCTTTTTGGAGAAGTCGAGCTCGAGCATTTTGCCTTTTTGTTGATCTTTATATAACTCCTGCTGGGCTCCTTTGAATGCGAAGCATTTTCTTCCTTTTTAATTGAAGCGCGCGTTGCGCTTTTCTTGGAAACGTGCGAGGGTTTAAAGGCTCATAAATATCCCCTCACCGTTTCCTTTTTCCCTCTTTACTACATTTTTGAAATTTTTCAAAGTGTCACTTTACAGTTTCTTTCTCTAACTCCTCTTCGTCTTCTTTGCTCGTTGTTTGCACAGCGTTTCACTCCTTTATGCCCTCTGTTTTTGCATCTCTTTCCCGCTTTAAAAACGGTTGCTTGGTGTGGGTTTGTTGCCGTTTCTTCCTGATCCTCCCCTTGCGCTTGCTTTCTTCTTCTTCTTCAGGCTGGTATTTTCTTTCCCTTTTATGCTTTTGTCACCTTTTTGTATGTCTTCACTGTTGCATGTGATTTTTACTGATTTTGTTTCTGAGAGTCTTGATTCCTTTGAGAAAAGATTGTATCTTTCCTTTCATCATTTGTGTTTTTATAATTTTCTGAACAAGCTTGCATCTTTGTGGTGATCTCTACACTCTTTGTGATGCATGTGCCTGGTAGTTTCTGCTTCCTTAGGGTTTTGTTCTCTTTTGGTTGCGTCTCCTTGATCAAAGTCTTGGCTTTTCCCGATTTGTTGGTAGATTGGAGGTTTATAATTTTGAGAAGCTTTGATGATAAACTGTCAGTAGAAAAGTTGTAACTTTGATATTTTTTGTTGGTGATGATGAGTTCTTTATTAATAGTTTTGTGTGGAGTATCGTTGCCATGGAAGGATTGTTGTTTTCTTGTTGCGAGATGTTTAGGGCATAGACCGTCGATTTTCTTCCTTCCTGGATCTTGCTTTGTTACTGCTTCCAAAGGGTGCCCCTGGACTTTAGTATGAATCCTGGGGTTTCCCTTCTACTGCCGTATCTGACTCTTGACGTTTATTGTTCAAATTGTTTTCATATTTGTCCGAGTTATTTGGTAGTAACCCATTTTTCTTTTTCTTCCTGTAGGAATAGTTGACCTATGTCTTCTCGCAAAAACATTGTTGAGATGTCTACTAAGATCCCGGATGGCATGTCTGACTGGCCGGACTCCATTGTATTGATGTGTGTTACCGTTGCTGACTTTGAGTATTGTGTACGACTTAGGAGGTACCATAGGATTTGTAGTGATAGGGATCAAGAGAAGAACTATGAATTAGTGTCCTTGACCCTGAGGAGAGGGTTAGTTTTCCCTCTTTGACTCAAGGGGAACGTCTCTTTTTCTATGCTTATGACTATTTCTTTAGTCATTTGAATATTACCATTCCCTTTACCCCTTTTGAGACCGAGTTGTTGTGGTCCTGCAATGTAGATCCTTCTCAACTCCACCCGAACTCTTGGAGCTTCATAAAAATCTTCCAATTGTTATGTCAGGAACTGGATATCCGACCTACCCAATCTCTTTTCCTTTATCTTTTTGTGTTGATGAAGCCTAGGGTAGTGAAGAAGAAAGCCTCTTGGGTTTCTTTCTGAGCTACTCAAGGAAAAAAGGTTTTCTCTATGTATGACGAGTCCTTTAGGGACTTTAAAAACTACTATTTCAAGGTCCGAGCTATTGAGGGAGCTCGGCTCTTCTTTTTGGATGAAAATGATGAGCCTACCTTCCCTTTGTGATGGCAGAAAAATGTAGTAGTAGCTAGGTATTCCTGGGTAAGTCTGGATGAGGTCAAGCAGGCCTTTGTAAATGTGTTAGAGAAAAATTGGGGAGAGCCTCCCCATCTTGACACGAAGAAGTTTTTAGGAGATCCTTCCCTTCTTCGTGCTGAACTGGGTAGTGACCGACTTCTTTTCAATAGTTTGGCTTTGTGGTTGTTGATCTGTCCCTTTTTTATTTGTAACTGGATTTTTTTATTTCTCCTTTTTAAGAAATGGTGAAGTCCTCGGATTCTATGAAGCATTTCCGTAGGGCAAAGAAGTGACTGCTGCTCAAAACATCTCGGCCAAGAATACGGAGGGAGAGTCTTCTCAGGTTCCTCCAAAGAAACCAGCATCAGGTGCGTCCAGGCCGAGGAAGGTTATTCTGACTCCTCAGGTCCGGATTGTCCCCTCTGACCCAGCTCGACCCTCTACCGGTACCGGCTCTTATCCTACTACTGGTCCTTCTCCTAAAAAACAAAAAACTGTTGAGCCTTATGACTTGGGTGCCCCTGATTTTGATGCTGTGGGGTTTGTTGATAAGCAAATTGCTCCTTATGGTCGACTTCTGATGGATGATGTGTCCATCCTTTACCATTTGAATTTCGTCACTAGTAACAGTATTTGGATGGCCCATATGGGAGCAGCTCTATTCTGTACTGTTCAGGGTTCCCCAATTCATGCAACGAAGTCTTTTCTTGAGGATGCCAAGTCAGGCATCGATAGGATAAAGGGGGTGAAAGATGAGCTTGATGCCAGGGTGATTAAGCTGGAATTGGATTTGGAGAAGGAAAAGGCGCAGGCTACCAGGGCTGAGGCAGCTGCAAACTTGGCGGAGAAGATGGCGAAGAAACACAAGGAGAGTTATACCCGCATTTATGCCGAGGTGTTGGATCTGAGGGGGAGGCTTGATTCTGCCCACGCAGATTACGCTGATCTGCAGGGTCATCTTGTAGATACTGTGACAGGCGCTTATGAAAACTTAAAGGCATAGGTTCGAGTTCTTGCTCCTGAACTCGACCTCACTCTCTTCAGCCTGGACAATGTGGTGGAACATGGCAAGATAGTGCCTGCTTCGGATGACGAAGATGACGGGTCTCCTCCTGCACCGCCAGCCAAGGCTTCTACAGCCGCGACCTCTTCAAATCCTTCTGCTGAGGTCGACCATTCTGAGCCTACTCCTGATTGTCAAATACTTAATAGGGAGGATGGGACTGTGGACGCCACCCCCATAAAGATCGTTCCTCCGCCTTTAGCTACTGATGCTACTACTGGAGAAGCTTTGAACCCTTTATGATTTCTTTATTTTATCTGTACAGCCCGATTTGTGGGCTTTTGAACTCTATTTTTTTGTAACTTTGTTTATGGTTTGACTTTCTTGACTTTTAGTTGCTTCTTATGCAACTTTATAAGTAGAAAAACAAAATACTTTGAACTCTTGAGGCCCTCTTTCAGGTCACCTTCTGAGTTTTTAATGACGGCTGTGTTATATTTTGGATATCTTTGCCATTTTTGTAGATCTTTATCGAGTGTTGGTATTCTGCTATCCGACCTCTTTTTGATTGCCTTGTGTTTGTTCACTTTCTGCTTAGTCGAGATGATCTTTGGGGCTAATTTTGTTCGACCACTTTTTAGTGTTCTCATAGAGCCTTTTTAGTTTAGTCTGAACAATTCTGAAAGAGGCCTTGTCGTGGAGTTGTGTCTTTTTGGGCAGAGCTGTGTCCCTTCTAGCGCGCGCCTTTCGTTGGTCCGACTTCTCTTGTCGATCCTTCTTTAAGTTATTTTTAGTAATCCATTTTTACTCAGACCTCGTCAGGCCTCTTTCTATGGACTACTTTTTATAACTTTGTCGCTTTGATCGGTTTGGTCCAACTTCTTTTTTGTCAAACCTTCTTAAGTTATTTTCAGTAATCCATTTTTACTCAGACCTCGTCAGGCCTCTTTCTATGGATTACGTTTTATAACTTCTTGCATTAATCTGTTTTGTCACTTTCATCTTGCCGATCTTGTCGTGATCGGACGATGAATTTGGTTTTCACCTTATCGACCTTATCGTAATCGGGTGATGAATTCTTGCGTTCAGATTAATGCGTCTTGGTAAAAAAAACTTTGTAGAGAATCTGAAAAACTTTATTCAAATAAAAAATAGGCATATAAACAAGAATATGTACATGCGGGTACCTACCCTTCTAAGTCGGGCCATTTCTGTAGATCTTGGCTTGGCGCCTCATTAAAAAACCTTTTCAGGAAAAAGACTGCGCCTTGACCTAAGATCTTTATTACCTCCTAACTAGAGTACCTTCTTAGGTTGCAGGCATGCCATGACCTTGGTAGCTCTCGCCCCTCGAGGTCGGACACCTTGAAGTAGCCTTTTCCCAGTACCTTTACAACTCGGTAAGGTCCTTTTCAGTTAGCTGCTAGCTTTCCTTCTCCTGATCGACCTGGTCCAATGCCATTTTGGATTATGATGAGATCGTTATTGGCGAAACTCCACTGGATTACTTTCTGATTGTATTTTGAGGCCATTTGACGCTTTAACGCTTCCTCTTTAATCCTAGCTTTTTCTCGGACTTCTGGAAGTAGGTCAAGTTCTTCCCTTTGAATTTGGGAGTTGGCTTCTTCGTTGTAGAGGATCATTCTAGGGGATCCTTCCTCGATCTCTACTGGGATCATTGCCTCAATTCCATAAGCCAATCGGAAGGGTGATTCTCTTGTGGTAGAGTGTGGAGTTGTTCGACATGCCCATAGGACTTGTGGGAGCTCTTCGGCCCAAGCTCCCTTTGCGTCCTGCAGTCTCCGTTTTAACCCAGCTAATATGACTTTATTGGCAGCTTCTGCCTGTCCGTTGGCTTGTGGGTTTTCTATGTCGGTGAATTGAGTGCCATTGTCTGTAGTGATGGAGTGAAGAACCCTAAACCTTGTAATAATGTTTCTGTACAAGAATTTCTGACTTCTTTGAGTAGTGGAATTAGCTAGGTGCTCTGCCTCAATCTATTTTGTGAAGTAGTCTACCCTTACAATGAGAAACTTGACTTGTCCCGATCCTTGGGGAAAGGGTCCAAGGAGGTCGAGTCCCCACCTTGCAAACGGCCAAGGTGATGTTACACTGATGAGCTCCTCTGGTGGGGCGATGTGGAAGTTGGCATGCTTCTGACATGGTGGGGATGTCTTGACGAATTCTGTCGCTTCTTTTTGTAAAGTTGGCCAGAAGAATCCGGCTCGAAGTATCTTTTTGGAAAGAGCTCGTGCCCCCAAGTGGTTGCCACACATGCCATTGTGTACTTCTTCCAGGACTTCCCTTGTATTGGAAGTCGGTACGCATTTTAGGCGGGGTGTTGAGATCCCTCTCCTATATAAGATGTTGCCTTTTATGGTGTAGTATTGTGCCTCTCGTATTAGCCTCTTCGCCTCCTTCTTATCTGTGGGGAGTGTCTCTGGCTTGAGATAGTTGATTATAGGGGTCATCCACCCTTGGTCCTAACCTAATACGGTTAGGACCTTTTCTTTCTCCGAAATTGATGGGCTTTGCAGTATTTCCTGGATGAGGCTTCTATTTTTGCCCCTTGGTTTGGTGCTGGCTAGTTTTGAGAGTGCATCAGCTCAAGCATTCTATTCCCGAGGTATATGTTGGACCTCATATTCCCCGAGTTGTCTGAGCTGTTCTCTGGTTTTGTCTAGGTACTTTTTAATGGTAGGGTCCTTAGCTTGGTATCTCCCTGCTATTTGTGAGGTGACTACTTGTGAATCGCTGAAGATGATAAGCTTTTGAACTCCAACCTCCTTAGCCAGCCTCAAACCAGCTAGCAATGCCTCGTATTCGGCCTGATTATTTGAAGTAGGGAACTCAAACTTTAGGGAGAGTTCGATTTGGGTTCCCTTATCGCTTTCTATTTTTACACCTGCACCACTCCTGATTTTATTTGAAGAGCCGTCGACATAAAGATTCCATTTTGTAGGAGTTCCCGGAGTGTCAGTGTACTCGGCAATAAAGTCGGCCAGATACTGTGACTTGATGACCGTCCGAGCTTCATATTGAAGATCGAACACAGATAACTCGATTGTCCACAGTAGGATTCTTTTAGCTAAGTCTGTCTTTTGTAGAATGCCTTTTATGCGCTAGTTGGTCTGAATCTTGATGGTGTGAGCTTGAAAATATGGGTGAAGTCATCAAGAAGTGAGTATGAGAGTGTAGGTGAATTTTTCTATCTTTTGGTAGTTTAATTTGGCTCCTTGGAGAGCTTTACTGAGGAAGTATATGGGTTGTTGCCCATCTTTGTCTCCTCTGACTAGTGCTGAAGGTATTGCCCGATTTCCTACTGCGAGGTATAATACAAGTGATTCTCCTTCCCGTGGTCGGGTAAGAATGGGTGGTTGCCCCAAGAATTTTATAAAATCCGGGAAGGCTTGCTCGCACTCTGCTGTCCGTTCAAATATCTTTCCCTTCCTTAATGTTGCATAAAGGGGGAGAGATCTTATGGCTGACCCGGCTAGAAATCTGGACAGGGCTGCCAGTCTTCCGTTGAGCTGTTGTACCTCTTTGACGCAGGTCGGACTTTTCATGTCGAGTATGGCCCGGTATTTATCCGGGTTTGCCTCAATTTCTCTCTGTGTGAGCATGAAGCCCAAGAATTTGCCAGCTTCTACCGCAAAAGAATATTTTGCGGGATTAAGTCGCATACCATGCTTTCTTATGGTGTCGAACACTTTGGTGAGGTCAGCATTATCCCTTAGGAATTGTATCAGAGGCTCCCTTACATCTTTTAAGGTTGCCCCAACATTTGTTGTTTTAACCAGGACATCTACGATATAGACTTCTTCGATCTGGCCTTCAGGTTCTGGGCGAAGTTCCTCGCGACCCCGAACTCCCCCAAGCTCGATAGTGTTGATTTCTTCTCCTCTTCCTCTAAGGTTCAGACTTTTATTATAACAGCGTCGCGTAATTTTCTAGTCTCCTTTTATCGTGGCGATCGCTTCTAGAGTGGGAAACTTCATGCATAGATATGGGGTCGAAACTACTACGGCCAGGTGGTTCAGTGTTGTCCGACCTATTAGTTCGTTGTAGGCTGAGCTCACGTCGACTATGATGTAGTCTGTGTTGAGTGTCCTCGATCGGGCTCCCTTTCCAAAGGTCGTGTGTAACGAGATATATCCAAGTGGTTGGATTGGAGTGTCTCCTAGTCCGAACAAGCTGTTCGGATATGCTCTGAGCTCTTTATCTTGTAGGCCGAGTTTGTCAAAGGCGGATTTAAACAAGATATCCACGGAGCTTCCTTGGTCTACCAGTGTACGGTGGAGATTAGCGTTGGCCAATATGATAGTAATGACCATGGGATCATCATGTCCCGGGACGATGCTTGCTGCGTCTTCTTGGGTAAACGTAATAGTAGGGAGGTCGGACGACCTCTCTCCTTCCCCAACATGATATACTTCTTTAAGGTGTCTTTTACGAGTTGATTTTGAGATCCTTCCTCCTGCGAATCCTCCATTTATCATGTGAACATCTCTCTCCGTAGTGTGAGGTGGTCGTTCAGCTCGTCCGACCTCTTCATCCCTTCTTCTTTTTCTAGGTTCATCCGCTTTGTTGGCTAAGTACCGATCTAGTCACCCTTCTCTTGCCAATTTCTCTATGACATTCTTTAAGTCAAAACACTCGTTGGTAGGATGTCCGTAGATTCGGTGGTATTTGCAATATTCTGTCCGATTTCCCCTCCTTTTTTGCTTTTGATTGGGCGAGGTGGTGGGATCTTCTCAGTGTGGCGTATTTCTCGGTAAACATCCACAAGAGACACTCGAAGATGGGTGTAATTGTGGTATTTTTTAGACTTCTCTCCGTGTTGATCTTCTTTTTTCTTGGATTCTTTATCCTTATCCTGAGATGGGTAGGAGAGTCCAGGTTTTGAGGTCTCTCCTAGTCGAGAGTTATCCTCCATGTTGATGTATTTCTCTGCCCATTCCTGTACCTCATTTAAAGATGTGGGATGATTTTTTGATATGGAGTGGCTAAAAGGTCCTTCTCGCAAGCCATTGATGAGACCCATGATGGCTGCTTCTGTTGGCAAACTCTGTATGTCCAGACACGCTTTGTTGAATCTTTCCATGTAGTTGCGAAGACTCTCATGTTCTCCTTGTTTAATCTCTAATAGGCTTGGGGCGTGTTTGGCTTTGTCCTTCTGAATAGAGAATCTGGCAAGAAATTTTTTAGCTAAGTCGTCAAAACTTGTGATGGATCTAGGAGGCAAATTGTTGAACCACTTAATTGCTTTCTTTGTTAAGGTGGTTGGGAAGGCTTTGCATCGAATAGCGTCCGAGGCATCGGTGAGATACATTCTTCTTTTGAAATTGCTGAGATGATGGCTTGGATCGGAGGTTCTGTCGTATGGGATCATGTCCAGAGCTTTGAAATCCTTTGGAACTTTAGCTTTCATGATTTCTTTGGTGAAGGGATCTTGATCCTTGTGGGAGTTGTCATCATGACCAGGCTGAATGGTTTTGGTTTTAAGGTCGGCCTTGAGTTTTAGGAACTTGTCCTCTAACTCTTGGCGTCATCTAGTTTCTCTCCGGAGGTTTCTTTTGGCTTTGCACTAGTGTTCAGCCTCCTGTTCGAGCTGTTTGAGACGATCCTGTTGTTCTCGAATGGCTTCCAAAATTTCTGTGTTGGAGGGTTATTTATGCCCCTTATTTTGAGGCACATCTTTTGATGTGGCATTCGTGTTTTAAAGCGGGGTTCTTTCTTCCAAACCGGAGTTGTGATCGTTGTCAAGGTTGTCCGCCATGACGATGGGATAACTTCCAAGTTCTCCAGCAATGGCGCCAATGTTCCAAGGGTTACCTGAAACTGAAGGTCGATCTCGGATGAGATATGCTGTGGTGGCCGGAGCTATCGTGTCCGACTTGTTGGACTATGGGGGTGCTGCTGATCCTTCATCACCGGATGGTGGTGGTACCTGCAAGAGACTCCGATGCTTAAGTTAGCATGGGCTTTAAGCAGGTTTTTAGTAGAATAAGAGTATGAGTTATGCCTGGGTGCTCCAGTGTATTTATAGTAGTGTGGACTGACCTTTCTAGATAAGATAAGTTAGTTATCTTATCCTATCTTTGGGTGAAGTCGTCTTATCTTTAAGGGGAACCACCTTTATCTTTCTAGGCTATAGCTGCCTTTAGATTGGGCTACAACCCTTTATTTGGGCCTTCTTAGGCTTCATGTGGCGATTTGGCCGAATTCTTTTAAAGAAGAGGTCGGGTGTTCTGACCTGAAGAGATCGGTCGCTTTGTCTTCAATCAGCCCAGGTCGGATATCTCGACCCAGGGTATGAACAGTTAGTTCATTTTCGTGTCATTTAAATTCCTTGTTCAATATTTAAAAACCCAAAAAGATATTTTCCCATAACCAATAATAACTACACTTCCCTGCAATTTCTTGAGAAATGACCCGAGGTTTAATTACTTCGGTTTGTTTTTATTGGGTTTGTTTTAGTGACAAACAAATTAAATTTGATTGAGGTTTAATTGTCAGTTTAGATCTATACTTGCAATGCGCTTATTTGTGTGAAATTCTTTACCCATAATTTTTCCCCCAATCAATCATCTGTTTTCTTGCAAGTTGTAAATTCTTTTCTAATAACTCAATTCAATTGTGGATTTGATTTGATTGTGATTATTTTAGCCCTTATGTTCATACATATTTTTTTGGGAATTCGTTTATTTTGACCAAGTAGTTGCCTGCATTGCATTTAGATAGGTTGCATATAGATAGTTTACTTGCATTGAATAAATGTTAATACCCCTTTCTTGTTTCTCTTGAGTTTAGCATGAGGGCATGCTAATGTTAAAGTATGGGGAGGTTGATAAACCACAATTTTATGGTCTCTTTTGTATTGAATTTGGTGAATTTTGTCAACTTTTTTCCCATTTATTCACTAAAATAGCATGGTTTCATGAATTCCTCCTAATTGTGCTTAACGGTTAAAAACATGCTTTTTAGGCCTTTAATTAGTCAAATTTAATTCACTTTTGATTCCACTCGATGCCTTGATATGTTTGTCAGTGATTTCAGGATTAAAAAGGCAAAGAATAGATAAAAAAAGTGAAGAGGAAAGCATGCAAGATGGAGAATTCATGGAAAATAAGGATTTGAAAGATTCAAGGCGGTGCGTATGCGTCACCAAAGCGTACGCATGAAGAAGAAACTCGTCAAGGCGACGCGTACGCATGACTGATGCGTACGCGTGATAAGGAAAGTTGCAAAGTGACGCGTATGCATGACCCACGCGTACGCATGACAAGTAGCACGTGACTAACTTAATGAAGCACACTAGGGGAGATTTTTGGACTTGCCGGAGCCCAATCCAACTCGTTTCTGAAGCTATTTGATGCAGAATTCAAGAGGGAATAAAGGTAGAGCAATTAGGTTTAGCTTAGAAACATGCTTTAGGATATATTCTAGAGAGAGAAGCTCTCTTTTCTCTCTAGAATTAGGGTAGATTTAGGATAGTTTTCCCTTAGATTAGGTTTAATTCTTGCTTTCATTCACTTTTCCTTGCAATTTATTGTTCTTGCATCTTTGTTCTTCTAGTTTTATTTGCTATTCCCTTTATTTTGTTACTTTTATGTTTATAAACTTCTTGTTGATTTTAATTTCCATTAATGCAATGTATGTTTCCATGTTTCCTATTGTTTAATTGAGTTGTTATTGTTAATTTCTTGCAATTGGTAGTTGTTACATTTTATATTTCTTGTTAATTTACTATGCTTTCCTTTTATGCCTACCAAGTGTTTGATAAAATGCTTGGTTGGATTTTAGAGTAGATTTTTGTGTTCTTGGCTTAGGTTGGTAACTTGGGTAACCTTGAGTTACTAATGTCCAAGTGATTGATAATTTGTTTCCATTGACTCTAGTTGTCACTAAATTAATTAGTGAGTGGCTAGGACTTATGAACTAGGAGCAATTAAGCTCACTTGACTTTCCTCTAATTTTGGGGATGACAAAGTGGGAATGATCCTTATAATTATCATGTTGTGGTTAGTCACAAAGATAAAGATCCCTAACCATTAACCCTTGCCATGACCTTTTTACCATTTGAGTTTCCTTTACTTTCTTGCTATTTACATTTCTTGTCCCTTATTTCAAAACCCCAAAAATGTTACCTCATAACCAATAACATGAACACTTCCCTGCAATTCCTTGAGAAACGACCCGAGATTTAAATACTCTCAGTTTTATTAGGTTTGCTTAAGTGACAAACAAATTAAACTTTGATTGAGGGTTATTTGTTGGTTTGGAACTATACTTGCAACGGATTTATTTTTGTAAAAATTTCTAGACCAACATTGATCCTACATCAAGTTTTTTGGCGCCGTTGCCGGGGAGTTGCAAATGTGTGCGTTGTTATTGGTTATTGTATAAATGTTAATGTTGTGAATAGTTTGATTTTTGGCTTGCTTGCTAGTTTTTGCTAGTTTTAGAATCTTGTTTTCCTTGTTTCTTATTAGCATTTGATTTTATTTTCTCTTTTCACCATAAATTCTCACCCTTTTGGCTATGAGTGTGGTTACAACTATGTTGTAGGGAATGGAAATTACAATGAGAACATGCATCAAGGATGGAACAATCAAAAGTGGGAGGAGCCTCAAGCATACGATCAATCTACAGGGCAACAACCTCCACCAATGTATTATGAGCAAGAACCATTCCATGATGTATACCAATTTAATGGATATGGTGGACCTCCTTGTGATTATCAATCACAACCACCATATGCTTATGAACCTCCTCATCAACATTATTTTCAACAGCCATACTCACAAGACCTATACCACCAAACACCTTCATATGACCTTAACCTTTATCCATCATACCAACCATTATATGAGACATATGAACCATACATAGAACAACCACAACTCCAACATCAATACTCCCAAGAACTACCTCAATATACACCATCTCTATACCCTTATTAAGATGAACCACCTTACTATTATGAACCCTTTCTCCCAAATGATGAATCCTTCTATCCACCCCAAGCCCTAATAGATGATTCTCCCACTTCATTACTTTAAGAGCAATGTGAAGCTCAAAGGAGGCATCTAGAATTCATGGCTACCTTGACCGATGTAGTAAAAAACTTAGCCTCCTAACGCTTAAGCACTCAAAGCATTTCCATGGCTACATGTGGAGGATCCAATGAAGAGCGTAGCGTGAAGGAGAGATTAGAAACTCTGATGGAGAATGAGGAATTAGATTTTGTATTGGAACAATTGGAGGAAGCCGTAATTGTTGAGGAGGAAGAATTGGTTGAAGACTTAGGAAATGCGGAACCTCTATGGGAATCTCAAGTCATAGAGCCTCCTTCCAAAAAGCTTGATATTGTTGTTGAGGAGGGTGTACAACCTCCAAAGCATATCATGGTTGATGACTTTGGAGAGGTTGATCAAGAGATGGATTCAATCATTGATGAGTTTTTATCTACAATTGAATCCTCCTCTATTGGATTTGAAATAGAGGTCAAAGAAGAAGGAGCACAACCTTCAAGACCCTTGGTAAATAATGAATAAGAAATTGGATTGGAAGAAAGCTACCAAGAGGTGGAGGCAAATCAAGAAGAGTAAAAGGGAGTGGCAATCACCTTGCCAAAGCCGGTTGGAGCCTCTCTCACTAAGAAACCATCTATCTTATCATTTGAGTGGGTAAAACTCATTTTCTTAAGCTTAATTATCCCACTTGAGTATGATTTACTTGAAACAGATGGTCAAATTAGAGCTCTTTGTGGAGTGAAGAGTAAGAAAGAGTTGAGTAGCGGTTGGCAACATAACTCAAGGCTCGTTAAGGTTGCAAACTCAAAAGTTGAGTACAATGGAAGGTGCTTTGCTAAATGTAATGGATCTAGAAGGATAGTTTGGTGCCCATATGAGAATTCTGAAGTGAGCATACCACCTGGATGGAATCATAACAATAAACTTGAAGACGGGTGTGAAAACAAGGTTTGGGATCCCAGATTACAAGATGTGGATCGATTTTAGGAGCTCAAGCTTTTGGGGGACTTCATCATAGTTTGGTGCACTTGGTTGGAAATTCTGACAACCAATGGAAGATGAAGCATTGGTGGAAGTTCAAAGATGAATTCAAGAACAAGCCACCTTGATTAGAGCTCCCCATAATTCCAACTTCAGGACACTAAATAAAAGTGCTAGGTGGGAGACACCTCACTATGGTAACCCCTTTCCATTCTCTTGTATATATAGTTGATGAATGAATTGAGTTGCCATTGTTAGGTAATTTCTTGCTTTTATATCATTCTTGTACATATTGCCTTATGTGTTAGTTTGTTTAGTTAGATTGATGCTTTAAGTTGTAGGTTATTTGTTTTGAATTGCATCCTTGTTTGGCATTGCAATTTTTATTTGAATTGCATATTAGAGTATTTTAAAAAAAATTTAAAAAGGATAAAGATTTTGTTATTTTTTAATTTTAGTTAGTTTAGAAATGTAAATATTAGGTAGGAGTGTCCAGTTTTTATTCTATACTTTTTAAATAAAAAAAAGGTGCCCATCACGTGTATGCGTGACCGACGTGTATGCGTGACCCCAAGATTTTGAACGTGCTAGGATCGCGCGAGCACGGTGCCATCGCGCGGTCCAGACAGTGAGTTGTGCGCATAGGGTACGGGAACTGTGCGTCTAGCACAATTTCTTCCCACACGTACGTGTCACCTTCTATTTTCCCCCTTATCACGCCTACGAGTGCCAGACGCGCACGTGTCGTATTCCATTATCCCAACGCACGCTTACGCGTGACCCACGCGTACGCGTGGGTGCCCCTATTTCACACTCTTCTTCTCTTCTTTTTTCCCCATTTCTCTTCTTCTTTTCTCTTCTCTTCTCTTCTTTCCTTCTTCCAACCATCATCTAGCACCACCAATCACTATTTACCACTATTTCCATTAGTGAGTTGATTTGAATTTTTGTTTTTCGTAGATTAGGTTGTTAGATTTGGCTATATTTTCATGGTAAGTGTCAGATTATTAATCTTGTTTGCTGTCTATTGTTGCTGATCACTGATAGGATGTTATTTTAACATTATTGTTGTTAATATTCATTGTTAGATTGTAATTGAGGTTGTAATTTATTGCTTCGTATTGAAGTTCTTCCTACTTACTTTAGTGCATACCAAGTACTTATGGCATTACCTTCAAGAATGTTTTTGGACTTCTAAATTCCATGTTGTAGCTAGCCACCATGTAATTTGAATTCATTATCTATTATATGGTAATTGTGTAGAATCGATGCATTTTTTGTTAGGTGATGCTTGTTTATGATTGATCTTTATTTACGTCACTTAGTTCATGCATTGAGATTTTAGAATTATGAATTTGGATAGTAAGCTTACCTAGTGACATATTTTTTAGCTTTTTAGAGCTTTGTGGATCATGCTTGCTATGTGATTGATTTTAACTTCTATCTCTCTTGTCCTAAGTTCCATAGCAACCATGTGTCCCACTTCATGTCAATTAGGTAATGCAAACAAACTTCAATGTGTGTCATTTTTTGTGAGCTCTATATTTCATTTGGTTCATTAAGTTTCTTTGCAGATCAATCAATGTCCAGTCATTATCCAATTCACAATTGCTAGATTCTTGCTTGAATTCTTTCATGCTTCTTTCTTACTTGTTTGGTTGTTTTAACTTACAAGTTTCCTTTAAAGCATCTCAAGCACACTAGAATGAGTGAAGTACATACTTTCTTTGTGTAATTGCGACATAGCTTTTTATGCTAGTGTGTGAATTCTAAACCGCATGCAACTTAGAACTCACACATTATTTTCTTTAATATCACACATTAATTCACTCACTTTATTTTAGTGATTTTTACCTCATTACAACAATTTACGCTTCCTCGCTTTTACATTTTCTCATCTTACGGTGTTATTTTCTATTTTTCCATGGATGATTCACCATAAGCAACAAGGGAAGCAGAAGAAAGAATAGGCAGCAACTGATTGTTCCACCAGCTGAAGGTGGCAACCCGCGTAGTCGCTGTACCCACTTGCTCATCTTTGAATGCACCGAGGACGGTGCAAACTTTTAAGTGTGGGGAGGTCGTCCGACCAATCGGCGTTTTTGGGTGACAAATTTCTAATCCTAACACTTTCACATTTCAGTTTATTTTTTTATTAGCTCCTTTAGAACTCTTAGTTTCATTTTCTTGAATTGCATATATATATAATAAGCCTAGTCAAAATAATAAAATTTTCCAAGGAATTTATCTATAGGGTATTCCAAAATTGATTTGGGTAAAAAATTTTCATTGTACTTGCTTGAATTATATATTGTGGAACATGTTTTTGAGCTAAGAACACATAAGCGTGTGAGTTTTGAGCCTAATTGTGTGGTTGCATCATAATAACCACTATTTTCATTCTTGTGTATATTATTCTCTTTCTATGATTGTAATATTTAATTTGTTTAATTCTTTATATCCATTGTTTTTTGTATGAATGCATTTATATGATTATTTTAATAGCTCACTTAACCAAATAGTCTTACTTTTTATCTACTATTGTTAACCGATTTTGAGCCTATTTTAATCCCCTTTTGTTCTTAATTTTAGCACATCACTACTCCTAAGTGAAAAACAATAAATGTCCTTAATTTGGATTTTTGATTAGCTTAGGCTAGTGAGAGTGTGTATCATTCAAGTGTGGGGAAGTTGAAAACATTGGTAGAAATAAAAGTGTATGTTTGTATTTTTATTGAAGATTTTAGGAATTGGGTACACACTCGTGCATTAAATGTTTAAACCATATGCATTGACACTGTTGTATATATTTTAGTATGAAAAAAAATGATGAGAAAAAGAAAATAAAAATAAAAAGAAAAAAATAGGAAAAGAAAAGAGAAAAAAAGAAAGCAATAAAAAGGGGACAAAATGCCCCCAAAATAAAGTTCAATAATAATTGATGCATATGTGTTGTGATAAAAAAGAGAATGCATGAGTGTGTGAAAGAGTAAAAAATGGGTAGTTAGGTTTGCATTTGAATTAAATAGGTTGTAGGTTAGGTGAAAGCTTAAGTTAATCAAAGATTCAAATTTCAAGCTCACTTAGCCATATGCATCCTTACCTTTACCCTAGCCCCATTACAACCCTCAAAAGCCTTCATGATATTTGTATGCATACATTGAAATATTGTTGATTGTTAGATGAAAAACAAATCTTGGAAAGCAGGATTAGAGGAGAATTGAGTGAATCAACTCTATGCACTTGAGCGACTAGAGCAGATATACATCCGGTGAGGGTTTGATTGCTCAATTACATGTTTTCTTGTCTCTCTTGAGTTTAGCATGAGGGCATGCTAATGTTTAAGTGTGGGGAGGTTGATAAACCACAATTTTATGGTTTATTTTGTATTGAATTTGGTGGATTTTGTCAGATTTTCTCTCATTTATTCACTAAAATAGCATAGTTTCATGAATTTCTCCTAATTGTGCTTAATGGTTAAAAACATGCTTTTTAGGCATTTAATTAGTCAAATTTAATTCACTTTTGATTCCACTTGATATGTTTGTTAGTGATTTCAGGATTAAAAGGGCAAGGAATGGATCAAGAAAGTGAAGAGGAAAACATGCAAGATGGAGAATTCATGGAAAATAAGGATTTAGAAGATTCAAGGCGGCACGTACGCGTGACCGAAGCGTACGCGTGAAGAATAAACTCATCAAGGTGACGCGTACGCGTGACAAGCAGCACGTGACCAGCTTAATGAAGCACGCTGGGGGCAATTTCTAGACTTGCTGGAGCCCAATCCAACTCATTTCTGAAGCTATTTGATGCAGAATTCAAGAGGGAATAAAGGGAGAGCAATTAGGTTTAGCTTAGAAACATGCTTTAGGTTATATTCTAGAGAGAGAAGCTCTCTCTTCTCTCTAGAATTAAGGTACATTTAGGATAGATTTCCCTTAGATTAGGTTTAATTCTTGCTTTCATTCACTTTTCCTTGCAATTTATTGTTCTTGCATCTTTGTTCTTCCAGTTTTATTTGCTATTCCCTTTATTTTGTTACTTTTATGTTTATAAAATTATTGTAGATTTTAATTTCCATTAATGCAATTTATGTTTTCATGTTTCTTATTGTTTAATTGAGTTGTTATTGTTATTTTCTTGCAATTGGTAGTTGTTAGATTTTATATTTCTTGTTATTTTACTATGCTTTCCTTTTATGCCTACCAAGTGTTTGATAAAATGCTTGGTTGGATTTTAGAGTTGATTTTTGTGTTCTTGACTTGGGTTGGTAACTTGGGTAACCTTGAGTTACTAATGTCCAAGTGATTGATAATTTGTTTTTGTTGACTCTAGTTGCCACTAAATTAATTAGTGAGTGGCTAGGACTTATGGACTAGGATTAATTAAGCTCACTTGACTTTCCTCTAATTTTGGGGATGACAAAGTGGGAATGATCCTTGTAATTATCATGTTGTGGTTAGTGACAAGGATAGAGATCCCTAACCATTAACCCTTGCCAAGACCTTTTTACCATTTGAGTTTCATTTACTTTCTTGTTATTTACATTTCATGTCCCTTATTTAAAAACCCCAAAAGTATTACCTCATAACCAATAACATGAACACTTTCCTGTAATTTCTTGAGAGACGACTCGAGGCTTAAATACTCTCGATTTTTATTAGGTTTGCTTAAGTAACAAAAAAATTAAACTTTGATTGAGGGTTATTTATTGGTTTTGAACTATACTTGCAATGGAATTATTTTTGTGAAAATTTCAAGACCGACATTAATCCTACATCAACCAGCAAATTGATGAACAAAAATATTCTTATGCCGGTTAGAAACTAGCAATGAATCCGATCGTGAGTATAGTCTAACCAACACGCGAATACCGCATCAAACAATTCTAAAAACTATAACCAAGAGTATTAATCTCGGGTCGTCCTCCCTAGGAATTACCTTAGAATGCGTATCATTGATTAGGAAAGCTTTTATGGTTTTGAGAGTTGGTGCAAGAATTCAAGCTAACAAAAGCAAACAATAATTAATTGAGATAAAATCCTTGGCCAAGGGTAAGCATTGGAAGTTCCATCATTATAGTTTCCTTCAATTTTGATAAGGATTGATTATTGCTTCACTTAGTTAACCCCCTAACAATGGAGGAAAGTCAAGTGAGAGTAACTAACTTGAGTCACAAGTCCTAGTCTCACCCTAAGGAAGTCTAGGTTTAGTGAACTCCAAGTCAATTAGCAGCTTCTCAATTCATAATCTACAATTGATATCCACTATTCAAGTGTCTCCAATAACTCAACCCCTAAGCCAAGTAAGAGAAATCTACACCATAGCTAGGGTTGTCATTATCACAAATAATTGGTAGGCAATCATAGAAAACATAATGTATATTGAGAGAAGAGAATTGTATTAAAGCTATCTAACCCAAACAATCATCAACAATCAAACAATTGAATGAAACTTCAATTCATTAATCCAAATTCAAAGTAACAAAGTCAACCAAATCTAGATCTAAGAAATTGAATTAAAAGAGCATCAACTAAGAGTAGAAGAAGAGTAGATCTACCACTTGTACCAAAGCAAGAGTGAATTAACAATGGATCTCACTAAGAAATCAAAGGAGAATTGCAATGGAGGAAGTGAAATTCTAGAGAGAAGTTGGAGTTTCTCTATCTAAAAACAAAATGTAACTAACTCTCTAAAATATCTAGAATTATTACTAATTGTCCTAACACTCCTAATCCTTGGTCTTCATAAGCTTTTCCCTCCAAAATTCTGCTCCAAAACAGGGCCTGGGACTCCTTGAAATCGCTGGGCACGTGTTCCTTTTAAAATATCACGCGTCCCTGGGGTCTTTTGCGATCTGCGCGCAGGCGTATGGTGCACGCGAGCGTCATAGGAAAGATGGCCCAGCCATATAAGCGCGCCAGCTCCTCACTCGGCTCCACTGCGATGGCTCTGGATGTACGCATCAACGCGTACGCGCAGGGTGCGCGTGCGCGTGCATGTCCAAAATCCAAATCTTTAATTTGTTCCGTGCTTCCTCCATTCATGCATGCTTCCTTCATTCCTCTTAGCCATTTTTGCCCTGTAACTTCTGAAATCACTTAACAAACGGATCAAGGCATATAATGGTGATAGAGGAGGATTACAATATATCAATTTTGATGCAAATGAAGCATATTTTCACCTACGAGGCAAAATAGAGAAAGGAACACAAAATCACGCAGTTTTATATGAATAAGTGTGGAAGATCATTGATAAAACCCTTAGATTCTATAGATGATAAACTCTAAAAACGGGGTTTATCAACCTCCCCACACTTAAAGTATAGCATGTCCTCATGCTGAAGGGAAGCAAAAGATCAAAGGACCATAGGACTCACGTAATGCAATCTACCTACATGAATGCAACTAGGGTGTATGCTACTATCTACTTGGTCAAGGGCAATTCAATCTTCCTAGAATACGCATATGTATGCACATAGGGCAAGATGATGGTCAATGTATGAACTCTACCAATTCTAGTTATCGAAGTGAAATATGCATAGCTTGCATGAAGAACGCTCGCGAGAGCCGGGAATAAGGAATTGAGCTTCGAACCCCTCACCGGAAGTATTTGCACTTTATTTTCTCGGTGTATAGGGTTGATCACTCAATCCTCCCCTACTTCATGCTTTTCCAAAATTTGTCCTTCATCTAACAATCAATAATTGTTCTATGCATGCATACATATATCATGAGGTCTTTCCTTGGGTTGTAATGGGGTTAGGGTTAAGGTAGGGTTATATATTTGGCTAAGTGGGCTAAAATTTGAATCCCTTGATTAATTTGAACTTCTCACCTAACCTATATAACACCCTATACAATTATGTACTAACCTAACTTCCCATTCCTCACTTTTTCACATACCCATGCATTTACTTTTGATCATTACACATATGCATTGATTCGTCTTCAAGTCTTGCCTTGGGCATTTTGTCCCCTTTTATTGTTGCTCTTTTATTATATTTTTTTTCCTTTTTTTTCTTTTTTATATCTATATTTTTTATTCTTTTCTTATTTTTCTCATATATTTTATTTTCAACTTTACACAAGAACACTAATGCATATGGTCTATACATTTAATCAACACATGAGTATGTATCCACTTTCCAATATTTTCAACAAAAACAACATGCTCTTATCTCAACCAATATTTCGATTTCCCACACTCGAACAGTACATACGCACTAGCCTAAGCTAATCAAAGATTCAAATAGGGACATTCATGGTTTTTTTCGCCTTTGGCTTGTGATGTGCTAAAATTAAGAATAAGCGGGTTAAGCGTATGCTCAAAATTGGTTGCAAAGATTATTATAAGGTAAGGTCATTTGGGTAAGTAGCTAAGTGAATTGATGGCCTCAATCATGCACATTGGTATGTGAAATTGTTACTCAGGTTGTGAATTATTGTTCGAAATTGATTCCCTGGCGATGGCACCAAAAACGGATGCACAGAACCATGGTCTAAACATATCTTCACAACTTCGCATAACTAACCAGCAAGTGCACTGGGTCGTCCAAGTAATACTTTACGTGAGTAAGGGTCGAATCCCACAGAGATTGTTGGTATGAAGCAAGCTATGGTCTCCTTGTAAATCTCAGTCAGGCGGATATAAAATAGTTATGTAGTTTTCGAAATGTAGTAATAAAAGAAGGATAGAAATACTTATGTAAATCATTGGTGAGAATTTCAGATAAGCGTATGGAGATGCAATCGTTCCTCTGAACCTCCGCTTTCCTGCTGTCTTCATCCAATCAGTCTTACTCCTTTCTATGGCTGGCTTTATGCAAGGGCATCACCGTTGTCAGTGGCTACATCCCCTCCTCTTGTGAAAATGGTCCAAGATGCCCTGTCACGACACGGCTAATCATCTGAGGTTCCCGATCATGCTGGAATAGGATTCACCCTCCTTTTGCGTCTGTCACTACGCCCAGCACTCACGAGTTTGAAGCTCGTCACAGTCATTCAATCATTGAATCCTACTCGGAATACCACAGACAAGGTTTAGACTTTCCGGATTCTCTTGAATACCGCCATCATTCTAGCTTACACCACGAAGATTCCGATCAAGAGATCTAAGAGACACTCATTCAATCTAAGGTAGAACGGAAGTGGTTGTCAGGCACACGTTCATAGGGAATGATGATGATTGTCACGTTCATCACATTCAGGTTGAAGTACGAATGAATATCTTAGAAGCGAAATAAGATGAATTGAATAGAAAACAGTAGTACTTTGCATTAATCTTTGAGGAACAGCAGAGCTCCACACCTTAATCTATGGAGTGTAGAAACTCTACCGTTGAAAATACATAAGTGATAATGGAGTTCATTGGTCTCGGTCCTAGAGGGGAACCGGAGTAACCAAGACTGCGAATACAATGATAAAAAGTTCTATTTATACTAAACTAGTCACTAGGGTTTACAGAAGTAAGTAAATGATGCATAGATCCACTTCCGGGGCCCACTTGGTGTGTGCTTGGGCTGAGCTTGAATGTTACACGTGCAGAGGCTCTTTCTGGAGTTGAACGCCAGGTTGTAACATATTTCTGGCGTTCAACTTTGGTTTGTGACTTGTTTTTGGCATTTAATTAACTCCAGACAGCAGCGTAGAACTGGCGTTCAACGCCCTTTTACATCGTCTAAACTCGGCCAAAGTATGAACTATTATACATTGCTGGAAAGCCCTGGATGTCTACTTTCCAACCCAATTGGAAGCGCGCCATTTTAAGTTCTGTAGCTCCACAAAATCCACTTTGAGTGCAGGGAGGTCAGAATCCAACAACATCAGCAGTCCTTCTTCAACCTCTGAATCTGATTTTTGCTCAAGTCCCTCAATTTCAGCCAGAAAATACCTGAAATCACAAAAAAACACACAAAATCATAGTAAAGTCCAGAAATGTGAATTTAACATAAAAACTGGTGAAAACATCCATAAAAGTAACTAGATCCTACTAAAAACATACTAAAAACAATGCCAAAAAGCGTACAAATTATCCGCTCATCACAACACCAAACTTAAATTGTTGCTTGTCCCCAAGCAACTAAAAATCAAATAGGATAAAAAGAAGAGAATATACTATAAATTCCAAACTATCAATGAAACATAGCTCCAATTAAATGAGCGGGACTTATAGCTTTTTGCCTCTTGAATAGTTTTGGCATCTCACTTTATCCATTGAGGTTCAGAATGATTGGCATCTATAGGAACTCAGAGTTTAGATAGTGTTATTGACTCTCCTAGTTCAGTATGATGATTCTTGAACACAGCTTGTTTTATGAGTCTTGGCCGTGGCCCTAAGCACCTTGTTTTCCAGTATTACCACCGGATACATAAATGCCACAGACACATAATTGGGTGAACCTTTTCAGATTGTGACTCAGCTTTGCTAAAGTCCCCAATTAGAGGTGTCCAGGGTTCTTAAGCACACTCTTTTTTTGCTTTGGACCTTGACTTTAACCGCTCAGTCTCAAGTTTTCACTTGACACCTTCACGCCACAAGCACATGGTTAGTGACAGCTTGGTTTAGCCGCTTAGACTAGGATTTTATTCCTTCAGGCCCTCCTATCCACTGATGTTCAAAACCTTGGGATCCTTTTTATTTTTCCTTGCCTTTTGGTTTTAAGGGTTATTGGCTTTTTGCTCTTGCCTCATGGTTTTAAGAGCTTTGGCTTTTTCTGCTTGCTTTTTCTATTTTTTTTCGCCTATTATTATTTTTTCTACAAGCATTGTTCTTTGCTGCTTTTTCTTGCTTCAAGAATCATTTTTATGATTTTTCAGATTATCAAGTAACATGTCTCCTTGTCATCATTCTTTCAAGAGCCAACATATTTAACATTCTTAAACAACAACTTCAAAAGATATATGCACTGTTCAAGCATACATTCAGAAAACAAGAAGCATTGTCACTACATCTAATTAAACTAAGTTCAAGGATAAATTCGAAACTCATGTACTTCTTGTTCTTTTGAATTAAAACAATTTTTATTTAAGAGAGGTGATGGATTCATAGGATATTCATAACTTTAAGACATAGTTACTAACTACTAATGATCATGTAATGAAGACACAAACATAGATAAGCACTTAACATAGAAAACGAAAAACAGAGAATGTAAGAACAAGGAATGAGTCCACCTTAGTGATGGTGGCGTTTCCTTCTTGAGGAACCAATGATGTCCTTGAGCTCTTCTATGTCTCTTCCTTGTCTTTGTTGCTCCTCCCTCATTGCTTTTTGGTCTTCTCTTATTTCATGAAGGATGATGGAGTGCTCTTGATGTTCCACCCTTAATTGTCCCATGTTGGAACTTAATTCTCCTAGGGAGGTATTGATTTGCTCCCAATAGTTTTGTGGAGGAAAATGCATTTGAGGCATCTCCGGGATCTCATGGTGATGAGATTCATGCGCCTCTTGAGCTCCATGAATGGGCTCTCTTGCTTGCTCTATCTTTTTCTTAGTGATGGGCTTGTCCTCTTTAATGAGGATATCTCCCTCTATGTCAATCCCAGCCGAATTGCATAGGTGGCAAATGAGGTGAGGAAAGGCTAACCTTGCCATAGTGGAGGACTTGTCAGCCACCTTGTAGGGTTCTTGAGGTATAATCTCATGAACTTCCACCTCTTCTCCAATCATGATGCTATGGATCATGATGGCCCGGTCTATAGTAACTTCAGACTGGTTGCTAGTGGGAATGATTGAGCATTGAATGAACTCCAACCATCCTCTAGCTACAGGCTTAAGGTACAGTCTTCTTAGTTGAACCGGTTTGCCTTTTGAGTCAATCTTCCATTGAGCTCCTTCTACACATATGTCCATGAGGACTTGGTCCAACCTTTGATCAAAGTTGACTCTCCTTGTGTAGGGGCGTGCGTTCTCTTCCATGTTTGGCAAGTTGAACGCCAACCTCACATTTTCTGGACTAAAATCTAAGTATTTCCCCCGAACCATGGTGATATAATTCTTTGGGTTCGGGTTCTTACTTTGATCATGGTTCCTAGTGATCCATGCATTAGCATAGAACTCTTGAATCATTAGGATGCCGACTTGTTGGATGGGGTTTGTTAGAACTTCCCAACCTCTTCTTTGAATTTCATGTCGGATCTCCGGATACTCATTTCTTTTGAGTTTGAAAGGGACCTCGGGGATCACCTTCTTCTTGGCCACAACATCATAGAAGTGGTCTTGATGGGCTTTGGAGATGAACCTTTCCATCTCCCATGACTCGGAGGTGGAAGCTTTTGTCTTCCCTTTCCCTTTTCTAGAGGATTCTCCTGTCTTAGGTGCCATCAATGGTAAAACAAAAAGCTTATGCTTTTACCACACCAAACTTAGAATTTTGCTCGCCCCCAAGCAAGAGAAGAAAGAATAGATGAAGAATAAGAAGAAATGGAGGAGAGGGAGAAGGGGTTGTGTTTCGGCCAAGAAGAGAAGAGAGGGTTGTGTTGTGTGAAAATGAGGAAGAATGGATGGTTATATCTAGGGATGGGAGGGGGGTGAAGGTTCAACCATTTAGGGTGGGTTTGGGTGGGAAATTGATTTTGAATTTTGAAGGTACGTGGAGTTTATGAGGTAGGTTTATGGGGAAGAGTGGATGGATGTAAGTGGTAAAGAGGTGATGGGGAAGAGAGATTGAGGTGATTGGTGAAGGGTTTTGGGGATGAGTGTTTATGGGATTGTGTGAAAGAGGGGTGAGAAGAAGTGAGTGGAGGTAGGTGGGGATCCTGTGGGGTCCACAGATCTTGAGGTGATCTTGTGGGGTCCACAGATCCTGAGGTGTTCAAGGATTTACAAACTTGTACCAAATTAGGCATGTAAAATTCCCTTGCACACAACTCTGGGCGTTCAGCGCCAGGTTGGTGCTTATTCTGAGCGTTGAACGCCCATTTGTAGCCTATTTCTGGCGTTGAACGCCAGAACCATGCTTGTTCTGGGCGTTCAGCGCTAGCTCTTCTCCAGGGTGCATTTCTGGCGTTCAAACGCCCAGATGCTGCCCATTTCTGGCGTTCAGCGCCAGAACCATGCTCTGTTCTGGCGTTGAACGCCCAAAACATGCTTCTTACTGGCGTTTAAACGCCAGTAAGGTCTTCCTCCAGGGTGTGATTTTTCTTCTGCTATTTTTTATTCTGTTTTCAATTTTTATATTTATTTGGTGACTCCACATGATCATGAACCTAGTAAAACATGAAAAATAAAAATAAAATTAGATAATTAAACATTGGGTTGCCTCCCAACAAGCACTTCTTTAATGTCAATAGCTTGACAGTGGGCTCTCATGGAGCCTCACAGATGTGCAGAGTTCTGTTGAGACCTCTCAACACCAAACTTAAAGTTTGGATATGGGGGTTTGACACCAAACTTAGAGTTTGGTTGTGGCCTCCCAACACCAAACTTAGAGTTTGATTATGGGGGCTTTGGTTGACTCTGCTTTGAGAGAAGCTTTTTCTGCTTCCTCTCCATGGATGCAGAGAGAGATCCTTGAGTTGTAAACACAAGGTTGTCCTTATTTAATTGAAGGATCAATTCTCCTCTGTCCACATCAATCACAGCTCTTGCTGTGGCTAGGAAAGGTCTTCCTAGGATGATGGATTCATCCTCTTCCTTTCCAGTATCCAGGACTATGAAATCAGCAGGGATGTAAAGGCCTTCAACCTTTACTAACACGTCCTCTACTTGTCCATAAGCCTGTTTTCTTGAATTGTCTGCCATCTCTAATGAGATTTTTGAAGCTTGCACCCCATAGATTCCCAGTTTCTCTATTACAGAGAGGGGCATGAGGTTTATCCCTGAACCAAGGTCACACAGAGCCTTAAAGATCATGGTGCCTATAATACAAGGTATTATGAACTTTCCAGGATCCTGGCTCTTCTGAGGCAGTGTCAGTTGATCCAGATCACTTAGTTCATTGGTGAACAAGGGATGTTCATCTTCCCAAGTATCAATGCCAAATAATTTGGCATTTAGCTTCATGATTGCACCAAGGAACTTGGCAGCTTGCTCTTCAGTAACATCCTTATTCTCTTCAGAAGAGGAATACTCATCAGAGCTCATGAATGGCATAAGGAGGTTCAATGGAATCTCTATGGTCTCTAGATGAGCCTCAGAGTCCTTTGGTTCCTCAGAGGGAAGCTCCTTATTGATCACTGGACGTCCCAGGAGGTCTTCCTCCTTGGGATTCACGTCCTCTCCTTCCCTTACAGGTTCGACCGTGGTGCTTATGTCAATGGCCTTGCACTCTCCTTTTGGATTCTCTTCTGTATTGCTTGGGAGAGTACTAGGAGGGATTTCAGTGACCCTTTTCTCAGCTGGCCCACTTGTGCTTCCAAATTCCTAATGGAAGACCTTGTTTCATTCATGAAACTTATAGTGGCCTTGGATAGATCAGAGACTAAGTTTTCTAAATTAGAGGTATTTTGTTCAGAGTTCTCTGTCTGTTGCTGAGTGGATGATGGAAAAGGTTTATTATTGTTAAACCTGTTTCTTCCACCATTATTAAAGCCTTGTTGAGGCCTTTGATCCTTCCATGAGAGATTTGGATGATTTCTCCATGATGGATTATAGGTGTTTCCATATGGTTCACCCATGTAATTTACCTCTGCTATTGCAGGGTTCTCAGGATCATAAGCTTCTTCTTCATAAGAAGCCTCTGGAGTACTGTTGGATGCAGCTTGCATTCCATTCAGATTCTGAGAAATCATATTGACTTGCTAAGTCAATGTTTTGTTTTGAGCCAATTTGGCATTCAGAGTATCAACTTCAAGAACTCCCTTCTTCTGAGGCATCCCATTACTCACAGGATTCCTCTCAGAAGTGTACATGAACTGGTTATTAGCAACCATGTCAATGAGTTCTTGAGCTTCTGCAGGCATTTTCTTTAGGTGAATGGATCCACCTGCAGAAGTATCCAATGACATCTTTGATAGCTCAGATAAACCATCATAGAATATATCCAGGATGGTCCATTCTGAAAGCATGTCAGAAGGACACTTTTTGGTTAGCTGTTTGTATCTTTCCCAAGCTTCATAGAGGGATTCACCTTCTTTTTGTCTGAAGGTTTGAACATCAGCTCTAAGTTTGCTCAGCTTTTGAGGAGGAAAGAACTTGGCTAAGAAAGCCGTGACCAGCTTATCCCAAGAGTTCAGGCTGTCTTTGGGTTGAGAGTCCAACCATATTCTAGCTCTGTCTCTTATAGCAAAAGGGAAAAGCATGAGCCTGTAGACTTCAGGATCTACTCCATTAGTCTTAACAGTATCACAGATCTGCAAGAATTCAGTTAAGAACTGAAAAGGATCTTCAGATGGAAGTCCATGAAACTTGCAGTTCTGCTGCATCAGAGAAACTAGCTGAGGTTTCAGCTTAAAGTTGTTTGCTCCAATGGCAGGAATGGAGATGCTCCTTGCATTATTATTATTTTCGGCTGCCATCTCCTCTTCCTGTTCGAAAATTTCTGGAAGGTTATCTCTGGATTGTTGTATTTTAATTTCTCTTAATTTCCTTTTTAGAGTCCTTTCAGGTTCTGGATCTGCTTCAACAAGAATATTCTTGTCTTTGCTCCTGCTCATATGAAAAAGGAGGGAATAACAAAGAAAATATGGAATCCTCTATGTCACAGTATAGAGATTCCTTTGTGTGAGCAAAGAATGTAATGTAAAGAAGGGAAGAATGGGGAATCCAAACACAAAGGTGAGGATAGGAGCAGTGATGTGAGATGAAGAGAAGTGTTAGTAGATGAATAAATAATTAGAAGGAGATGAGGGAGAAGGAGAATTTTCGAAAATTATTTTTGAAAAAGAGTTAGTGATTTTCGAAAATAGTTTTTGAAAAAGATTAGTAATTTTCGAAAATTAATTTTGAAAAGGGTTAATAGTTTTTCGAAAATTCAAATAAAAAATAAAATAATTAGTTTAATTAAAAAGAAATTTTGAAAAAGAGGGAGATATTTTCGAAAATTAGAGAGAGAGAGAGTTAGTTAGGTGGTTTTGAAAAAGATAAGAAACAAACAAAAAGTTAGTTAGTTAGTTGAAACAAATTTGAAAAGATAAGAAGTTAGGAAGTTAGAAAAGATATTTTGAAATCAAATTTTTTTGAAAAAGGTAAGATAAGAAGATATTTTTGAAAACATATGATTGAAATTAGTTTTTAAAAAAAGATTTGATTTTTAAAATCACAATTAATGACTTGATTCACAAGAAATCATAAAATATGATTCTAGAACTTAAAGTTTGAATCTTTCTTAACAAGCAAGTAACAAACTTGAAATTTTTGAATCAAAACATTAATTGATGATGTTATTTTCGAAAATTATGATATAAAATTAAGAAAAAGATTTTTGAAAAATATTTTGATAATTTTCGAAATTAACTAAGAAAAATGAAAAAGATTTGATTTTTGAAAAAGGTTTTGAAAAAGATAGGATTTTTAAATTGAAAATTTGATTTGACTGATAAAAACAACTAGATTTTTAAAAATTTTTGAAAAAGTCAAATCTAATTTTTGAAATTTTAAGAGAGAGAAAGGGAAAGATATTTTTTTTTTGAATTTTTATGATGAGAGAGAAAAACATGAAAATGATGCAATGCATGAAAATTCTGGATCAAAACAATGAATGCATGCAAGAATGCTATGAATGTCAAGATGAACACCAAGAACACTTTGAATGTCATGATGAACACCAGGAACATATTTTTGAAAATTTTTTTAATGCAAAGAAAACATGCAAGACACCAAACTTAGAAATCTTTAATGCTTTGACACTAAGATTTCAAGAATGCATATGAAAAACAAGAAAAGACACAAAACATGCAAATGCAAAGATCAAACAAGAAGACTTACCAAGAACAACTTGAATATCATGAAGAACACTATGAATGCATGAATTTTCGAAAAAATGCAAGATGCACATGCAATTGACACCAAACTTATAATATGACTCAAGACTCAAACAAGAGACACAAAATATTTTTGATTTTTATGATTTTATGATTTTTTTTTCGAAAATCATTTTGAAAAAGAAAAATTAGGATTCAAAAATTTTAATATGAATTCCAGGAATCTTATGCTCTTTAGCCTAAAGCTCCAATCAAAGGGTTAGGCATGGCTTAATAGCCAGCCAAGCTTTAGTATGTAACTCAGACATGACACGCCTGACATGCCCTACAGTCGTGGCTTTACAGCCAACCAAGCTTCAACATGCTTTATGAAACACTAGAATTCATTCTTAAAAATTCTGAAGAAAAATATATTTTTGAAAACATTTTTATTTTAAAAATTTTTTTTTTTTGAAAATATTTTTTGGAAAAAATGAAAAAGAAGAAAATATTTTTGAAAAATTTTTGAAAACTTTTTGAAAACAAAATAAGAAGAAAATTACCTAATCTGAGCAACAAGATGAACCGTCAGTTGTCCAAACTCGAACAATCCCCGGCAACGGCGCCAAAAACTTGGTATGCGAAATTGTTACTCAGGTTGTGAATTATTGTTCGAAATTGATTCCCTGGCGATGGCACCAAAAATGGATGCACAGAACCATGTTCTAAACATATCTTCACAACTTCGCATAACTAACCAGCAAGTGCACTAGGTCGTCCAAGTACTACCTTACGTGAGTAAGGGTCGAATCCCACGGAGATTGTTGGTATGAAGCAAGCTATGGTCACCTTGTAAATCTCAGTCAGGCGGATATAAAATAGTTATGTAGTTTTCGAAATGTAGTAATAGAAGAAGGATAGAAATACTTATGTAAATCATTGGTGAGAATTTCAGATAAGCGTATGGAGATGCAATCGTTCCTCTGAACCTCCGCTTTCCTGCTGTCTTCATCCAATCAGTCTTACTCCTTTCTATGACTGGCTTTATGCAAAGGCATCACCGTTGTCAGTGGCTACATCCCCTCCTCTTGTGAAAATGGTCCAAGATGCCCTGTCACGGCACAGCTAATCATCTGAGGTTCCCGATCATGCTGGAATAGGATTCACCCTCCTTTTGCGTCTGTCACTACGCCCAGCAGTCGCGAGTTTGAAGCTCGTCACAGTCATTCAATCATTGAATCCTACTCGGAATACCACAGACAAGGTTTAGACTTTCCGGATTCTCTTGAATGCCACCATCATTCTAGCTTACACCACGAAGATTCCGATTAAGAGATCTAAGAGACACTCATTCAATCTAAGGTAGAACGGAAGTGGTTGTCAGGCACACGTTCATAGGGAATGATGATGATTGTCACGTTCATCACATTCAGGTTGAAGTACGAATGAATATCTTAGAAGCGAAATAAGATGAATTGAATAGAAAACAGTAGTACTTTGCATTAATCTTTGAGGAACAGCAGAGCTCCACACCTTAATCTATGGAGTGTAGAAACTCTACCGTTGAAAATATATAAGTGATAATGGAGTTCATTGGTCTCAGTCCCAGAGGGGAACCGGAGTAACCAAGACTGCGAATACAATGATAAAAAGTTCTATTTATACTAAACTAGTCACTAGGGTTTACAGAAGTAAGTAAATGATGCATAGATCCACTTCCGGGGCCCACTTGGTGTGTGCTTGGGCTGAGCTTGAATGTTACACGTGCAGAGGCTCTTTCTGGAGTTGAACGCCAGGTTGTAACATATTTCTGGCATTCAACTCTGGTTTGTGACTTGTTTCTGGCGTTTAATTAACTCCAGACAGCAGCGTAGAACTGGCGTTCAACGCCCTTTTACATCGTCTAAACTCGGCCAAAGTATGAACTATTATACATTGCTGGAAATCCCTGGATGTCTACTTTCCAACGCAATTGGAAGCGCGCCATTTTGAGTTCTGTAGCTCAAGAAAATCTACTTTGAGTGCAGGGAGGTCAGAATCCAACAGCATCAGCAGTCCTTCTTCAACCTCTGAATCTGATTTTTGCTCAAGTCCCTCAATTTCAGCCAGAAAATACCTGAAATCACAGAAAAACACACAAACTCATAGTAAAGTCCAGAAATGTGAATTTAACATAAAAACTGGTGAAAACATCCCTAAAAGTAACTAGATCCTACAAAAAAACATACTAAAAACAATGCCAAAAAGCGTACAAATTATCCGCTCATCACACATGCATTCATACACATAATAATGGACATATAGAGTCAAACAAATTAACGATCACAATGCACACAAGAAGGAAAGTAAGTGGTTATAGGATGCAACCACGCAATTAGGCTCAAAACTCACTTGCTTGTGTTCTTGGCTCAAAATCCATGTTCCAAATTACATTCTTCGAACAAGCTTAGCAAAAAAAATTTTTAAAATTGGTAGGGTTGCCCCAAAATTCTAGTTTTCTAAGAGAGACGTCATTACTCTGGCCAAGTGGATTTATTAAGAGATACTAATATGCACAGGATGTTGAAAATGAAAAACCTAATATGCGATCTATTCTAGTTAACAAAAGAGATTAAAAAAATTTATTCGGTGTTACCTATGAAGACCGGTCGGCCGACCGACCTCCCCACACTTAGAAGTTGGCACGGTCCTCCGTGCCTTAAGTGAAACGCAGCGGTGGATCGGCTTTCGAGTGTCCCTCCCCTTTTTCATTATCGCTTTCCTCATTATTGGTACTGGTGGACGTGGAAATTGCCGGTTCTTCCACAGGTGGCGCTAGGCAACTTAGAAGCTTCTTGACAAAGGTGTATCGGCGTTGGTTACGCCGCTCATAACGGTCAAGCTTCTTGTGGAGCTCCTCTATGCGTTGCATGGATGACTTTGGAGGTGAGATTGAGTTGGTGGGAATGCTCATGAGGACGGCTAAGTGTGGCTCCTCGGTGTCCACCGGAGGGTAAAGATATCTCCTGTTTGGAACAACATCGCCGTCTATTAGGATCATGGCCCTCCGATCCTTAGTCTCTCGAGGAACACCGGCTGCGGCAGCTAAGTCGGTCACTAGAGCGGGAAAATGTAGGTTCCCCTTAGCGTGGATGCGGCCCATAGCTTGGCGAATGAGATGGGGAATTTGCACCGGTCTCTCAGTGAGGACACACCAAACCAATAAGGCTAACTCGACAGTGATAGATGAGCCATGGGTGCTTGGGAGCACAGTTGGCTAGAATTTGGGCCCATGCCTAAGCCTCTCTAGTGAGAAAACATGCGGTGATGCCCTTAGGCCAGGGTCTCATCCTTCCTCGAATCCAGAATGATTCGGGTAGAGCAATGACCTTGAGGATGGAATCCCAATCAAACGCATATTCGCACCGTGCCAACAAAATTTCTTGATATGCATCAATCCCTTTCGCTAACGATCTGGTCTTAAGCACACGTTGAATGGCCTCCTCTGTGACGGGAACTTGTCTTCGGTGCATAAATGCCGATGCAAGGGATAGGGAATGGTAGTTAGTGTAGAATTCTACCACCCAGGACAAGTTTGCCTCCCGTGGCTTCCTCAATAGGAACTCCCATTGCCGCTGTTCGATGCGGGGCATGATGAGCGGAATAACATGAGCCGGAGGGGCTAGTAGAGGCTCCGCATGATAGTTCCTTGGTTTGATCAAGGGGAAGACAAGTTTGCAATAGCGGTTGGGGAACTTGTTCGGATCCATTGCCGGATTGTCCTTTTCCAAAACATCAATGTTAGCAACGCTCCTTGTCTTATTGGGAAGGGGCTTGGTTCTAGGTCCTTGTTGTGCTTTGCTAGTGGACCGTGAGGGTGCCTTCTTGGGTGCCTTTCCATTATCTCTTTTGATCAGCATCCTAGAAAGAAGGGAAAGATGGTAAAATTAGACCCAAAGAAGCACGAAGAAATGATAAGCATGCTAGTGACAAAGTATAAGAGAATAAGTGACTTAGATACATGACAACTGTAACATGTAACTAAGGCAATAATAAAGATCATGGTTAATCACTAGCATGTGATGTATGAGTGGTATATGCATGCAAACAAGAAGCATGAGAAGCACACACTCTTAACATCAATAACAAGAAGTGAGAATTAGGGGATGAGCATGTAGAAATAAAGCAGGAAATGTAGTAGGCTCAATGCATATATGAACAAGAAAGTGAAAGAGAAAGAACACTAAGATAGAAAACACTAAGTCAAAGTAACTCCAAAAAGTCATGTGGATCTTCCATCAAACACTTGGTGTGCATCCCTTTTTGTGACAAAATTGAGAGAAGGGTGACAATGTAACATCCCATATAGCATCATCAATCATCATATCATACCATAAATTGTAAGAGAAACCAAGTAATTCAAACAAACTCATCAATACAAGAGGAATCTCTACTTGTAACACCCATAAGAAAATGAAAAGAAAGAGAGAAGGAAAATTTAACAAACAAAGAAAACATGAATGAAAATAACTAAGAGGAAGAGTAAGGGAATGTAGCTAAGGAAAGGAAGAAGGAAAAAGAAAAACCAAAAAAAAATAGAAATGAGAAGTACCTTGAGAGGAAGAAGAGAGATGGGGTATGGAGGTGAGAGAAAAGGTAGTGAAGAGTAAGAGAGAGAAGAAGAGAAAGAGAGGTTTGGGACCGCCGGAGATCGGAGGTGGTGGTTGCCGCCGGTGGTGGCGGAGAAGAGGTTGTAGAGATGGTAGAAGGGGGTAGAAGTGAAGAAGAGGGGTGGTGGTAAGAAGAAAGAAAGAAAATGGAAGGAGAAAGGTGCGCTCTAATGCAATTGGTTCGCGGAACCGACGCGTGCATGCCATGCACGCGTGCACGTGCATGGGCAAAGATCAGTAAGGGCGCAGACGCGTACGGTGCGCAGATGCGCGAATTGGAGAAATGCAGGTGTGCGCACGAGCTCCAGGTCCGCATGCGCGTGCACATGAGTTGTGCCCTCAGCATAAGTTGGGCACAACTTTGGCTCAACTCTCAGGAAAAAGTACCAGAAGATGAATTTTGACAAACAATGCGGAGGCGCATGGTGCACTGGCGCATCGATTTGCGTTATGATTGAAGTGCGTGCGTGCCCTTAGTGCACGTACGTGTGAGGTGAGTTAGGCCAGTGGCATGAGATTGGCCCAACTTGGGCACAACTCTCGGGAAAAGTAGCCCAAGATTGCAAATTGCAGTAGTGACGCGTACGTGTGCTTTTGCGCAAATGGCCATGGACGCGTCTGCGCATTGTGTGCGCATGCGTGATGCTGGTTATGCCAGGGCCCAAAACTGGCCCAGAATTTGCACAACTCTCTGGAAAATTGCCCAGGAGCTGCGACGACTTAGGGACGCATACGTGCATAGTGCGCACACACGTGTCCTCCCCCCCCCTTTTTTTTTGAATGGGTAGAAGAATGCCTAATTATCATGTATTCAATGGCCAAACAAGCCAAAGAGGCCAAGAACACCCAAATCAATGCAAAACCTAAAGAGGGGGTGTTCTTCTACCACACAATCAATTCATTTGTTGAAAAATCAATGCAAGTCTTCATGAACAAAATATCCAAGGTATTCACAATCAATATCTAATCAAGCAAAGTTATAGCTAAGCAATTACACAACAATGAAGAGTTCAAGAACTATATACAAAAGGTAAAAAGGATAGACCTCACCATGGTGGGGTGTCTCCCACCTAGCACTTTTGTTTAATGTCCTTAAGTTGACTTCCACTAGCTCATTGCTCTTGGCCAAGAGGTGCATCTTCCAAAAGGAATACCTCAATCTCCTTGTTGCTCTTCATTTGCTCACCATGATACAACTTGAGACGGTGCCCATTGACCTTGAAGATATCCGAACTTGAGGGATGGCGCAATTGGTAAACCCTATTGGGTTCCGCTTTCACTACTTGATAAGGGCCTTCCCATTTCGACCTTAGTTTTCCAGGCAACAATCTCAATCTAAAATTGTAAAGAAGGACTAGATCACCGGCCTTAAATTCTTTGCCTCTTATGTTCCTACCATGCACGGCTTTCATTTTCTCCTTGTAAAGTCTAGAGTTCTCATAAGCTTCAAGCCTCAAACATTCCAACTCCGCTAGTTGTATCTTCCTCCTAACTCTGGCTCCACCCAAACTTGGATTGCATTCCTTGATGGCCCAATATGCCTTGTGCTCTATCTCCACGGGTAAGTGGCAAGCTTTGCCATGTACCAACCGAAAGGGACTCATGCCAATTGGCATTTTGTATGCCGTTTGGTAGGCCCATAATGCATCGGTGAGCTTAGCACTCCAATCTTTCCTATTGGGTTTCACAATCCTTTCCAAGATGCGTTTAATTTCTCGATTGGAAACCTCGGCTTGGCCATTTGTTTGTGGGTGGTAGGCCGTGGCTACTTTATGCATGATGCTATATTTCTTCATGAGCCCTTCCATTCTCTTATTGCAAAAGTATGAACCTTGGTCGCTCACGATTTCTCGTGGCAACCCGAATCTACAAATAATATTGTTTCTCACAAAAGAAAGGACCACATTAGCATCCTCCGTCTGGGTGGTATTGCTTCCACCCATTTGGACACATAATCAACGGCAAGTAGAATATAGAGAAAATCATTAGAATTTGGGAATGGCCCCATGAAGTCGATTCCCCACATATCAAAAATTTCACAAAAAAGCACGGTTTGTTGGGAGATTTCATCCTTCTTGGAGATATTACTAAATCTAATGCATTGAGAACAAGATTTACAAAAATGAGAAGAATCCTTGAAAAGAGTTGGCCACCAAAAGCCACAATCTAGGATTTTCCTTGCCGTTCTTTGAGGTCCAAAATGGCTCCCTCCTTCGAAGGAGTGGCAAGCTTCCAAGATTGAGTGGAATTCGGTTTGTGGAATGCACCTCCGAATTACTTGATCCGCCCCACATCTCCAAAGGTATGGGTCATCCCACACATAGTATTTGGATTCGCTTTTTAGCTTATCCCTTTGGTGCTTGGAGAGATTAGGAGGGAAGAAGCGAGATACCAAGTAATTGGCGATTGGTGCATACCAAGGAATGGTTTCTGAGATTGCATGCAAGCCCTCAATAGGAAAAGAATCATTAATAGGAGTGGTATCTCCTTTTGTGTGTTCAAGGTGACTTAAGTGGTCCGCCATTAGGTTTTGCGTACCACTCCTATCCTTAATTTCCAAGTCAAACTCTTGCAACAATAAAACCCATCTAATCAATCTCAGTTTGGATTCCTTCTTAGCCAACAAATACTTTAACGCCACATGATTCAAGTACACTACCACCTTTGAACTGAGAAGATATGCTCGGAACTTGTCCAAGGCAAAAACTATGGCCAAAAGTTCTTTTTCGGTGGTAGTGTAGTTGGATTGGGCTCCGTCTAGTATGACATATGGAATCTTACCCTCGCGTTGTGCTAACGCGGCTTCCACGGCAAAGTTTGAAGCATCACACATTATTTCAAATGGCCGACTCCAATCTGGCCCTCGCACAATGGGAGCTTGGGTCAATGCTACCTTGAGCTTGTCAAAAGCCTCCATGCATTCCTTGCTTAAATCAAACTCAATGTCCTTTTGCAACAACCTTGACAGAGGCAATGCTATCTTACTAAAGTCCTTTATGAATCTTCGATAAAATCCTGCATGTCCAAGGAAAGAACGGACTTCCCTCTCAGAGGAGGGGTAAGGCAAGCTAGATATAACATTAATCTTTGCCGGATCTACGGAAATACCATCTTTGGAAACAATATGTCCTAAAATAATTCCTTGCCTAACCATGAAATGGAACTTTTCAAAATTCAAGACAAGGTTAGTTTTAGTACATCTTTCCAAAACTTTTTCAAGATTGTCCAAGCAATGATCAAAAGAATCACCATATACCATGAATACCTCCATGCATTGCTCTAGAAAATCTGCAAATGTACTCATCATGCACCTTTGGAAAGTTGCCGGTGCATTGTATAAGCCAAATGGCATACGCTTGTAGGCATAAGTTCCAAAAGGGTAAGTAAATGTTGTTTTCTCTTTGTCCTCTAGAGCAATGTGTATTTGGAAGTACCCCGAATAGCCATCTAGAAAGCAATAATGAGATTTACCGGATAATCGATCGAGCATTTGATCGATAAACGGAAGTGGAAAATGATCTTTTTTAGTGGCCGAGTTCAATCTTCGGTAGTCTATACATACTCGCCAAGAGTTTTGCACCCGTGTTGCTATGAGCTCCCCGCTTTCATTTTTTATTGTGGTTACTCCGGACTTCTTTGGCACGACTTGAACGGGACTCACCCATTCACTATCCGAAATGGGGTAGATGATGTCCGCCTCGAATAACCGTGTTACTTCTTTCTTGACAACCTCCAAAATGGTAGGATTCAATCGCCTTTGAGGTTGTCTCATGGGTCTAGCTTCTTCTTCCAAAAAGATCCGGTGCTCACACAATTGGGGACTTATCCCCACTAGATCCGCCAACCTCCACCCTATTGCCCTTTTGTTCTTCCTCAAAACACATAGCAACTTCTCTTCTTGTTGAGGATTTAGTTCCCTTGCTATGATCACCGGGAACTTGTGGGCTTCATCAAGGTATGAGTACTTTAGGTGGGGTAGTAGTGGCTTCAATTCTAGCTTTTGCTCTTGGCTTGTCACTTGAACTTCTACACTTGGATCTTCACTACTTACTTCAACCACATGTTTCTCATCTAGCTTTGCACAATGCACTTCGGCCACAATGTTGTCAATTAAATCACACCGGAATATGGAATGGTTCTCCGGTGGGTGCTTCATTGCTTCCTCTAGGCTAAAACTTACAACTCTCCCATCTATCTCAAATGAGTAGTTTCCCGAATGGGCATCCAACTTGAATCTAGAGGTCCTCAAGAACGGTCTCCCAAGTAGGATAGATGATGCCCTCTCGGATTCACTTGGTGGAATCTCAATGATATGGAAATCAATTGAAAATATCAAACCCTTTATGTTGACCAACACATCTTCCGCAATACCCGCTACGGTTATTATGCTCTTGTCCGCCAAGACAAACCTAGCCACCGACCATTTCAGTGGTGGAAGCTTCAATAGATGATAAATGAAAGAGGCATAATGCTAACACATGTACCAAGGTCACACATACAATCAATGAATTTGACTCCATCAATGACACAAGAGACTAGACAAGGGTCCGGATCAACACACTTTTCTGGAATGGCCCCTATTAAAGCCGAAATGGAACTCCCCAATGGAATGGTTTCCAACTCATGAATTCTATCTGTGTTCATACACAAGTCTTTAAGAAATTTCGCATATTTAGGCACTTGATGTATGACATCAAAGAGGGGGATAGTTACCTCCACTTTCTTGAACATTTCCACCATTTTTGGGTCAAGTTCTACACGCTTCTTAGCCTTTCTTGCCAATGTAGGAAATGGGATTGTTTGAGCCACTTCTTCTAAGACTTGCTCCTTTCTAGGGATTTCACTCCTTGGTTGAGGGTCTTCATCTTCAACTATCACATGTGATTCCTCCTCCTCTTCTATCTCTTCTATCTCAACTCCATCTTCCTCTTGAGTAATTATCATTGGGCTAGGTGCCTTTGAGTCCCTCTCTTTCAATAGAGTCCTAGACCTCAAGGTTACGGTGTTGATGCCACCCTTGGGGTTGGGTAGAGGTTGAGAAGGTATAGCACTAGGATTTGAGGCTTGAGGAGTGGAAGTAGAAGGTGACTCCATGTGAGCAATAAGAGCTTGGAGGGTGGAAGTAAGGCCATTAAGACTTGAGTTAAGTGTGTTTTAGAGTTCTTTTTATCCTTGGAATATGGACCGGAGTGTGTCTTCTTGATTTGGAGAGGTGGAGGGGTATGTGATTTGTGGTGCTTGGGGTTGGTTGGGTTGAGGTAGTTGTCTATGAGGTGGTATGTAGGTTTGGTAGTTCCTTCCTTGGTTCGGTTGTTGGTTTGGAGGGTTTTGTGAATAGCGGTTTTGTTGAGTATTGTTGTTCCATCTTTGGTTGCCTCCATTGTCCCTACCTCCTTGTTGATAATTGTCCCGCCAAGCTTGATTAGAGTTGTTACTTGGTGTACGAAATTGTGATACATATCCATGGCTTCAAAGGCCTGGGACTCTGATCTAGTTTTACAGTCTGTCACAACTTCGATACAACTAACCAGCAAGTGCACTGGGTCGTCCAAGTAATACCTTACGTGAGTAAGGGTCGAATCCCACGGAGATTGTTGGTATGAAGCAAGCTATGGTCACCTTGTAAATCTCAGTTAGGCGGATATAAAACAGTTATGTGGTTTTCGAATTATAAATAATAAAATAGGGATAGAGATACTTATGTAATTCATTGGTAGGAATTTCAGATAAGCGAATGGAGATGCTTTTCGTTCCTCTGAACCTCTGCTTTCCTGCTATCTTCATCCAATCAGTCTCATTCCTTTCCATGCTGGCTTTATGCAAGGGCATCACCGTTGTCAGTGGCTACATCCCCTCCTCTCAGTGAATAATATGCTCACGCATCCTGTCACGGCACGGCTATTCATCTGTCGGTTCTCGATCATGCTGGAATAGGATTCACCCTCCTTTTGCGTCTGTCACTAACGCCCAACAATCGCGAGTTTGAAGCTCGTCACAGTCATTCAATCATTGAATCCTACTCAGAATACCACAGACAAGGTTTAGACCTTCCGGATTCTCTTGAATGCCGCCATCATTCTAGCTTACGCCACGAAGATTCTGGTTAGGAGATCTAAGAGATACTCATTCTAGCTTAATTCATGTAGAACAGAAGTGTTTGTCAGGCACGCGTTCATAAGGGGGAAGGATGATGAGCGTCACACATAATCATCACCTTCATCACGTTCTTGGGTGCGAATGGATATCTTAGAAGCGAAATAAGAAGAATTGAATAGAAAACAGTAGTACTTTGCATTAATCTTTGAGGAACAGCAGAGCTCCACACCTTAATCTATGGAGTGTAGAAACTCTACCGTTAAAAATACATAAGTGAAGGTCCAGGCATGGCCGAGATGGCCAGCCCCCTAAACGAGATCACAGGATCAAAATACAATCCAGGATAATCCAAAGATGCCTAATACAATAGTAAGAGGTCCTATTTATAATAAACTAGCTACTAGGGTTTACATGAGTAAGTATTTGATGTATAAATCCACTTCCGGGGCCCACTTGGTGTGTGTTTGGGATGAGCTTAAGTGTTGCACGTGCAGAGGCCATTTGTGGAGTTGAACGCCAGTTTTTGTGCCAGTTTGGGCGTTCAACTCTGGTTTTGGATCCTTTTCTGGCGCTGGACGCCAGATTTGGGTAGAAAGCTGGCGTTGAACGCCAGTTTACGTCGTCAATTCTTGGCCAAAGTATGGACTATTATATATTTCTGAAAAGCCCTGGATGTCTACTTTTCAACGCAATTGGAAGCGCGCCATTTCGAGTTCTGTAGCTCCCGAAAATCCACTTTGAGTGCAGGGAGGTCAGAATCCAACAGCATCAGCAGTCCTTCTTCAACCTCTGAATCTGATTTTTGCTCAAGTCCCTCAATTTCAGCCAGAAAATACCTGAAATCACAGAAAAACACACAAACTCATAGTAAAGTCCAGAAATGTTAATTTAACATAAAATCTATTAAAAACATCCCTAAAAGTAACTAGATTCTACTAAAAATATACTAAAAACAATGCCAAAAAGCGTATAAATTATCCGCTCATCACAACACCAAACTTAAATTGTTGCTTGTCCCCAAGCAACTGAAAATCAAAATAGGATAAAAAGAATAGAATATACTATAAATTCCAAACTATCAATGAAACATAGCTTCAATCATATGAGCGGGACTTATAGCTTTTTGCCTCTTGAATAGTTTTGGCATCTCACTTTATCCATTGAGGTTCAGAATGATTGGCATCTATAGGAACTCAGAGTTCGAATAGTGTCATTGACTCTCCTAGTTCAGTATGATGATTCTTGAACACAGCTTCTTTATGAGTCTTGGCCGTGGCCCTAAGCACTTTGTTTTCCAGTATTACCACCGGATACATAAATGCCACAGACACATAATTGGGTGAACCTTTTCAGATTGTGACTCAGCTTTGCTAAAGTCCCCAATTAGAGGTGTCCAGGGTTCTTAAGCACACTCTTCTTTTGCTTTGGACCTTGACTTTAACCGCTCAGTCTCAAGTTTTCACTTGACACCTACACGCCACAAGCACATGGTTAGGGACAGCTTGGTTTAGCCGCTTAGACCGGGATTTTATTCCTTTAGGCCCTCTTATCCACTGATGCTCAAAGCCTTGGGATCCTTTTTATTGCCCTTGCCTTTTGGTTTTAAGGGTTATTGGCTTTTTGCTCTTGCCTCTTGGTTTTAAGAGCTTTTGGCTTTTTCTGCTTGCTTTTTCTTTTTCTTTCTATTTTTTTTCGCCTTTTTTTTTCCTGCAAGCTTTGTTCTTTGCTGCTTTTTCTTGCTTCAAGAATCATTTTTATGATTTTTCAGATTATCAAATAACATGTCTCCTAGTCATCATTCTTTCAAGAGCCAACATATTTAACATTCTTAAACAACAACTTCAAAAGACATATGCACTGTTCAAGCATACATTCAGAAAACAATAAGCATTGTCACCACATCAATATAATTAAACTAAGTTCAAGGATAAATTCGAAACTCATGTACTTCTTGTTCTTTTGAATTAAAACATTTTTCATTTAAGAGAGGTGATGGATTCATAGGACATTCATAACTTTAAGACAAAGTTACTAACTACTGATGATCATGTAATGAAGACACAAACATAGATAAGAACATAACATAGAAAATGAAAAACAGAGAAAGTAAGAACAAGGAATGAGTCCACCTTAGTGATGTCCTTGAGCTCTTCTATGTCTCTTCCTTGTCTTTGTTGCTCCTCCTTCATTGCTTTTAGATATTCTCTGATTTCATGAAGGATGATGGAGTGCTCTTGATGTTCCACCCTTAGTTGCTTCCAATAATTGTGTGGAAGAAAATGTATCCCCTGAGGTATCTCAGGGATCTCTTGATTTGCAGTCAAATGTTCTACCACTGAGCTATAGACCCTTGATGGAAGCTTTTGTCTTCCCTTTTCTCTTTCTAGAGGTTTCTCTGGCCTTAGGAGCCATCAATGGTTATGGAAAAAAACAAAAAAGCTATGCATGTTGAATTTTTGAAGGTAGTGGGTGTATGGATGCGAATGGTAAATGGAAAAAAAGAAGGGATGATCATGAATGGAAAGAGAGATGATGAGGTAGGTGGGGATCCTGTGGGGTCCACAAATCCTGAGATGATCTTGTGGGGTCCACAGATCCTGAGGTGTCAAGGCATTTACATCCCTGCACCAATTTAGGCATGCAAAATGCCCTTGCACACAACTCTGGGCATTCAGCGCCAGGTTGGTGCCCATTTTGGGCGTTCAACGCCCATTTGCTGCCATTTCTGGCGTTGAACGCCAGAACCATGCTTGTTCTGGGCGTTCAGCGCCAGGATGCTCCCATTCTGGGCGTTCAGTGCCAGAACTATGCTCTGTTCTGGCATTTGAACGCCAGACAGATGCTCCTCCAGGGTGTGATTTTTCTTCTGCTGTTTTTGATTCCGTTTTTGAATTTTTTTGTTTATTTTGTGACTCCACATGATCATGAACCTACGAAAACATGAAAAACAATGAAAATAAAAGTTAGATAAACATTGGGTTGCCTCCCAACAAGCACTTCTTTAATGTCAATAGCTTGACAGTGGGCTCTCATGGAGCCTCACAGATGTGCAGAGCTTTGTTGAGACTCTCCAACACCAAACTTAGAGTTTAGATATGGGAGTTCAACACCAAACTTAGAGTTTGGTTGTGGCCTCCCAACACCAAACTTAGAGTTTGACTGTGGGGGCTTTGGTTGACTCTGCTTTGAGAGAAGCTTTTCAAGCTTCCTCTCCATGGTTGCAGAGGGAGATCCTTGAGTTTTGAATACAAGGGAGTTCTCATTCCATTGAAGGACTATTTCACCTCTGTCAACATCAATCACAGCTCTTGCTGTGGCCAGGAAAGGTCTTCCTAGGATGATGGATTCATCCTCTTCCTTTCCAGTATCCAGGACTATGAAATCAGTAGGTATGTAAAGGCCCTCAACCTTTACTAATACATCTTCTACTTGTCCATAAGCCTGTCTTCTTGAGCTGTCTGCCATCTCTAGTGAGATTTTAGCAGCTTGCACCCCATAGATTCCCAGTTTCTCTATTACAGAGAGGGGCATGAGGTTTATACCTGAACCAAGGTCACACAGAGCTTTAAAGATCATGGTGCCTATGGTACAAGGTAATATGAACTTTCCAGGATCCTGTCTCTTCTGAGGCAATGTCAGTTGATCCAGATCACTTAGTTCATTGATGAACAAGGGAGGTTCAACTTCCCAGGCATCAATGCCAAATAATTTGGCATTTAGCTTCATGATTGCACCAAGAAACTTGGCAGTTTGCTCTTCAGTAACATCCTCATTCTCTTCAGAAGAGGAATACTCATCAGAGCTCATGAAGGGCATAAGGAGGTTCAATGGGATCTCTATGGTCTCTAGATGAGCCTCAGAGTCCTTTGGTTCCTCAGAGGGAAGCTCCTTATTGGTCACTGGACGTCCCAGGAGGTCTTCCTCCTTGGGATTCACGTCCTCTCCTCTCCTCACAGGTTCGGCCATGGCGCTTATGTCAATGGCCTTGCACTCTCCTTTTGGGTTCTCTTCTGTATTGTTTGGGAGAGTACTAGGAGGGATTTCAGTGATCCTTTTACTCAGCTGGCCCACTTGTGCTTCCAGATTTCTAATGGAAGACCTTGTTTCATTCATGAAACTTACAGTGGCCTTAGATAGATCAGAGACTAGGTTTGCTAAATTAGAAGCATTTTGTTCAGAGTTCTCTGTCTGTTGCTGAGTTGATGATGGAAAAGGCTTGCTATTGCTAAACCTGTTTCTTCCACCATTATTAAGGCCTTGTTGAGGCTTTTGATCCTTCCATGAGAAATTTGGATGATTTCTCCATGTTGAGTTATAGGTGTTTCCATAAGGTTCACCTAAGTAGTTCACCTCTGCTATTGTAGGGTTCTCAGGATCATAGGCGTCTTCTTCAGAAGATGCCTCTTGAGTACTGTTGGATGCAGCTTGCATTCCATGCAGACTCTGAGAGATCATATTGACTTGCTGAGTCAATATTTTATTCTGAGCCAATATGGCATTCAGAGTATCAACCTCAAGAACTCCCTTCTTCATAGGCGTCCCATTGCTCACAGGATTCCTTTCAGAAGTGTACATGAACTGGTTATTAGCAACCATGTCAATGAGTTCTTGAGCTTCTGCAGGTGTTTTCTTTAGGTGAATGGATCCACCTGCAGAGGTGTCCAGTGACATCTTTGATAGCTCAGATAAACCATCATAGAATATATCCAGGATGGTCCATTCTGAAAGTATGTCAGAAGGACACTTTTTGGTCAACTGTTTGTATCTTTCCCAAGCTTCATAGAGGGATTCACCCTTCTTTCTGTCTGAAGGTTTGAACATCAGCTCTAAGCTTGCTCAGCTTTTGAGGAGGAAAGTACTTGGCTAAGAAAGCCGTGACCAGCTTATCCCAAGAGTCAGGCTGTCTTTTGGTTGAGAATCCAACCATAATCTAGCTCTGTCTCTTACAGCAAAAGGGAAAAGCACGAGCCTGTAGACTTCAGGATCTACTCCATTAGTCTTAACGGTATCACATATTTGCAAGAATTCAGTTAAGAACTGAAAAGGATCTTCATATGGAAGTCCATGAAACTTGCAGTTCTGCTGCATCAGAGAAACTAATTGAGGTTTCAGCTCAAAGTTGTTTGCTCCAATGGCAGGAATGGAGATGCTTCTTCCATGTAAATTGGAATTAGGTGCAGTAAAGTCACCAAGCATCTTCCTTACATTATTATTATTTTCGGCTGCCATCTCCTTTTCCTGTTCGAAAATTTCTGAAAGGTTATCTCTGGATTGTTGTATTTTAGCTTCTCTTAATTTTCTCTTCAGAGTCCTTTCAGGTTCTGGATCTGTTTCCACAAGAGTGTTCTTATCCTTGCTCCTGCTCATATGACAAAGAAGAAGGCACAGAAAAATAATAATAATAATAATAATAATAATAATAATAATAATAATAGAGATCCTTTATACCACAGTATAGGGATCCCTTTGTGAGTGGAAGAAAAGAGGGGGAGACAAAGAATGTGATGTAAAGGAAGAAACACAACTGTACGAATGGAAGATATGCGAGATGAGATGTTAGGATATGAATGAATAAATAGAATAGGATAAGAGGGAAGGAGGGAATTTTCGAAAAATTATTTTTGAAAAGGAGTTAGTGATTTTTGAAAATTGTTTTTGAAAAAGGTTAGTAATTTTTCGAAAAAATTTTAAAATAAAAAAATAAAAATAAAAATAATTAGTTAAAAAGAAATTTTTTTGAAAAGGAGGGAAGATTTTTTCGAAAATTAGAGAGAGAGAGTTAGTTAGCTAGTTTTGAAAAAGTTAAGAAACAAACAAAAAGTTAGTTAGTTAGTTGAAACAAATTTTGAAAAGATAAGAAGTTAGGAAGTTAGAAAAGATATTTTGAAAAAGATAAGATGAGAAGATATGTTTGAAAAGATATGATAGAAATTAGTTTTGAAAAAGATTTGATTTTTAAAATCACAATTAATGACTTGATTCACAAGAAATCACAAGATATGATTCTAGAACTTAAAGTTTGAATCTTTCTTAACAAGCAAGTAACAAACTTGAAATTTTTGAATCAAAACATTAATTGTTATTATTATTTTCGAAAATTTGGTATAAAAATAAGAAAAAGATTTTTGAAAAATATTTTTGAAATTTTCGAAAATAACTAAGAATTTTGAAAAAGATTTGATTTTTGAAAAAGATTTTGAAAAAGATAAGATTTTCAAATTGAGAATTTGATTTGACTCATGAGAAACAACTTGATTTTAAAAATTTTTGAAAAAGTCAACTCAAATTTTCGAATTTGATGAGAGAAAAAGGGAAGGATATTTTTTTGATTTTTTTGAATTTTTATGAAAACATGAAAATTATGCAATGCATGAAATTTTTAGATCAAAACAATGAATGCATGCAAGAATGCTATGAATGTCAAGATGAACACCAAGAACACTATGAAGATCATGATGAACATCTAGAACATATTTTTGAAAAATTATTAATGCAAAGAAAACATGCAAGACACCAAACTTAGAATTCTTTAATGCTTACGCACTAAGAATTCAAGAATGCATATGATAAACATGAAAAGACACAAAACAAAAAATCATCAAGATCAAACAAGAAGACTTACCAAGAACAACTTGAAGATCATGAAGAACACCATGAATGTATGATATTTTCGAAAAAAATGCAAGATGCATATGCAAATGACACCAAACTTATGATATGACTCAAGACTCAAACAAGAAACAGAAAATATTTTTGATTTTTATTATTTTCTAATTTTTTTTGGATTTTTTCAAAAATTAATTGAAAAAGAAAAATAAGGATTCCAAAATTTTTAACATGAATTCCAGGAATCTTGCATTCTTAGTCTAAAGCTTCAGTCCAGGAATTAGACATGGCTCACTAGCCAGCCAAGCTTTCAATGAAAGCTTCGGTCCAAAACACTAGACATGGCCAATGGCCAGCCAAGCTTCAGCATGTAATTCAGATATGACATGCCTGACATACTCATTCCCAAAGGAATAGACATGGCTTTACGGCCAGCCAGGCTTCAACATGCTTCATGAAACACTAGAATTCATTCTTAAAAATTTTGAATAAATTTTTTTTTTTTTTGAAAACATTTTTATTATTTTCGAAAACAGATGAGAAAATTTTAGAAATATTTTTGAAAAATTTTTGAAAATAAAATAAAAAGAAAATTACCTAATCTGAGCAACAAGATGAACCGTCAGTTGTCCAAACTCGAACAATCCCCGGCAACGGCGCCAAAAACTTGGTGCTGTTGCCGGATCAAAAGGGAATCTGGCACTGATGTTACCGGACCAAAAGCTTGCCGAAAACTCAAACAATCCCCGGCAACGGCGCCAAAAACTTGGTGTACGAAATTGTGATACATATCCATGGCTTCAAAGGCCTGGGACTCTGATCTAGTTTTACAGTCTGTCACAACTTCGATACAACTAACCAGCAAGTGCACTGGGTCGTCCAAGTAATACCTTACGTGAGTAAGGGTCGAATCCCACGGAGATTGTTGGTATGAAGCAAGCTATGGTCACCTTGTAAATCTCAGTTAGGCGGATATAAAACAGTTATGTGGTTTTCGAATTATAAATAATAAAATAGGGATAGAGATACTTATGTAATTCATTGGTAGGAATTTCAGATAAGCGAATGGAGATGCTTTTCGTTCCTCTGAACCTCTGCTTTCCTGCTATCTTCATCCAATCAGTCTCATTCCTTTCCATGGCTGGCTTTATGCAAGGGCATCACCGTTGTCAGTGGCTACATCCCCTCCTCTCAGTGAATAATATGCTCACGCACCCTGTCACGGCACGGCTATTCATCTGTCGGTTCTCGATCATGCTGGAATAGGATTCACCCTCCTTTTGCGTCTATCACTAACGCCCAACAATCGCGAGTTTGAAGCTCGTCACAGTCATTCAATCATTGAATCCTACTCAGAATACCACAGACAAGGTTTAGACCTTCCGGATTCTCTTGAATGCCGCCATCATTCTAGCTTACGCCACGAAGATTCTGGTTAGGAGATCTAAGAGATACTTATTCTAGCTTAATTCATGTAGAACAGAAGTGTTTGTCAGGCACGCGTTCATAAGGGGGAAGGATGATGAGCGTCACACATAATCATCACCTTCATCACGTTCTTGGGTGCGAATGGATATCTTAGAAGCGAAATAAGAAGAATTGAATAGAAAACAGTAGTACTTTGCATTAATCTTTGAGGAACAGCAGAGCTCCACACCTTAATCTATGGAGTGTAGAAACTCTACCGTTAATAATACATAAGTGAAGGTCCAGGCATGGCCGAGATGGCCAGCCCCCTAAACGAGATCACAGGATCAAAATACAATCCAGGATAATCCAAAGATGCCTAATACAATAGTAAGAGGTCCTATTTATAATAAACTAGCTACTAGGGTTTACATGAGTAAGTATTTGATGTATAAATCCACTTCCGGGGCCCACTTGGTGTGTGTTTAGGCTGAGCTTAAGTGTTGCACGTGCAGAGGCCATTTGTGGAGTTGAACGCCAGTTTTTGTGCCAGTTTGGGCGTTCAACTCTGGTTTTGGATCCTTTTCTGGCGCTGGACGCCAGATTTGGGTAGAAAGCTGGCGTTGAACGCCAGTTTACGTCGTCAATTCTTGGCCAAAGTATAGACTATTATATATTGCTGGAAAGCCCTGGATGTCTACTTTCCAACGCAATTGGAAGCGCGCCATTTCGAGTTCTGTAGCTCCCGAAAATCCACTTTGAGTGCAGGGAGGTCAGAATCCAACAGCATCAGCAGTCCTTCTTCAACCTCTGAATCTGATTTTTGCTCAAGTCCCTCAATTTCAGCCAGAAAATACCTGAAATCACAGAAAAACACACAAACTCATAGTAAAGTCCAGAAATGTGAATTTAACATAAAATCTATTAAAAACATCCCTAAAAGTAACTAGATTCTACTAAAAATATACTAAAAACAATGCCAAAAAGCGTATAAATTATCCGCTCATCATTACTCCCTTGGTTATAATTGCCTCCTTGTTGGGGGTACCCTTGGTTGTAATTACTCTCTTGTGAATGGTATCCTTGATTAGCATGTTTATAGTAGGGGCGATTATAGAAGTTGTGGGTAGCCGTTAGAGTGTTATCTTCTTGGAGACTTGGACACTCATCCGTGTAGTGGGAGTAACATGAACAAATGCCATATTCTTTTTGGCGGACCAATTGTTGGCTTTGTTGGTGTTGAGGAGGTAGTGGTTGTTGTTGGGATGGAGGTTGTTGTTGATTCACTTGGAGTTGCTTTAGAAGGCTTGTCATCTCACACAAGGTCTTAGTAAGGGTAGTGGTCTCACCACTTGAAGAGTCTTCATTCACGGCCTTTGGGCGGTTGACTCTTCGTCTAGCATGTTGAGTGGATTTGGCCAAGTCGGTAATGAGTTGCCATGCCTCCTCCACCGTTCTATACTTAGACAAAGAACCGTTGCTTGAGGCATCCAATAGATTCTTATCTTGCTCTCTCATGCCTTGGCACACATAGCCAAGCAATACTTGAGTGTCGAGCATGTAGTTCGGACATGAGTCAAGAAGTTTGTGGAACTGCTCCTAATATTCACATAGAGTTTCTATCTCGCCTTGTACAATACATGAGATCTCCTTCTTTAGCTTGTCTGTCATTTCTCAGGGCATGAATTTATCAAGGAATCCTCTTCTAAGCAAGTCCCAATCGGACAGAACATTGCTAGGTAAGGTATAGAACCACTCCTTGGCTCTTCCCTCAAGAGAAAAAGGGAAGGCAAACAACCATATAGCCACTTTATCGGACCCTTCCCGCTTAGTATTCGAGCATACACCATGAAAATCCTTGAGGTGTCTAATTGGATCTTATGCAGGAAGTCCATAAAACTTTGGTAAGAGATTGATGAGAGCGGTCTTGAGTTCAAAGTTTGCATTCAAGTTGGGATGAAGCACATGGAAGGGTTAGAGAACAAAATCCGATGCACTCGCTTCCTTGAGAGTAACTCTCCTTGGAGCGGCCATGTTGTCAAAACCTAGGTCAAAAGAAGAACTATTAGTAGTATCAACGGAAGAGTAATTAGTGCCTTCGTTGGATGACGATGATGTGGTGAATTGGTAAGAACTTTTTCACCTTCCTCAAAGGCTAACCGCCTCCGAGCTTGCCTAATATGAAGCAAAGTTCTTTCAATTTCCGAATCAAATGGTGCTAAGCTCGGATTTGGTAGTGAACGCGTCATGCAATGAAGGATATAAGAGGCTCATGACATTAATTGGTATCTAAGCATAATCTAGTCCTATGTAACAATCAAACAAACAATCAATCAAGAGAGAAAATACAAATATTCACATATTAACATATTCACACTAACCAATAGAATGACACACATAAGCAACTCCCCGGCAACGGTGCCATTTTGATGAACGGAAATATTCTTATGCCGGTTAGAAACTAGCAATGAATCCGATCGTGAGTATAGTCTAACCAACACGCGAATACCGCATCAAACAATTCTAAAATCTATGACCGAGAGTATTGATCTCGGGTCGTCCTCCCTAGGAATTGCCTTAGAATGCGCATCATTGATTAGGAAAGCTTTTATGGTTTTGAGAGTTGGTGCAAGAATTCAAGCTAACAAAAGCAAACAACAATTAATTGAGATAAAAGCCTTGGCCAAGGGTAAGCATTTGAAGTTCCATCATTATAGTTTCCTTCAATTATGATAGGGATTGATTATTGCTTCACTTAGTTAACCCCCTAACAATGGAGGAAAGTCAAGTGAGAGTAACTAACTTGAGTCACAAGTCCTAGTTTCACCCTAAGGAAGTCTAGCTTTAGTGCACTCCAAGTCAATTAGCAACTTCTCAATTCATAATCTACATTTGATATCCACTATTCAAGTGTCTCCAATAACTCAACCCCTAAGCCAAGTAAGAGAAATCTACTCCATAGCTAGGGTTATCATTATCACAAACAATTGGTAGGGAATCATAGAAAATATGATGTATATCGAGAGAAGAGAATTGTATTAAAGCTATCTAATCCAAACAATCATCAACAATCAAAAAATTGAATGAAACTTCAATTCATTAATACAAATTCAAAGTAACAATGTCAACCAAATCTAGATATAAGAAATTAAATCAAAAGAGCATTAACTAAGAGAAGAAGAGTAGATCTACAACTTGTACCAAAGCAAGAGTGAATTAACAATGGATCTCACCAAGAAATCAAAGGAGAATTGCAATGGAGGAAGTGAAATTCTAGAGAGAAGTTGGTGTTTCTCTCTCTAAAAACAAAATGTAACTAACTCCCTAAAATATCTAGAATTATGACTAATTGTCCTAACACTCCTAATCCTTGGTCTTCTTAAGCTTTTCCCTCCAAAATTTTGCTCCAAAACAGGGCCTGGGACTCCTTGAAATCGCTGGGCACGTGTTCCTTTTAAAAAATCATGTGCGCACATCGACGCGTACGAGCACTGTACGCGTACGCGTCCCTGGGGTCTTTTGTGATCTGCGCGCAGGCGTACGGTGCGCGCGAGCATCATATGGAAGATGGCCCAGCCATATAAGTGCTCCGGCTCCTCGCTCGGCTCCACTGCGCTGGCTCTAGATGTGCGCATCCACGCGTACGCGCAGGGTGTGCGTGCGCGTGCATGTCCAAAATGCAAATCTTTAATCTGTTCCATGCTCCCTCCATTCATGCATGCTTCCTTCATTCCTCTTAGTCATTTTTGTCCTGTAACTTCTGAAATTACTTAACAAACGGATCAAGGCATCTAATGGTGATAGAGGAGTATTACAATATATCAATTTTGATGTAAAAGAAGCATATTTTCACCTACGAGGCAAAACTGAGAAAGGAACACAAAATCACGCAGTTTTATATGAATAAGTGTGGAAGATCATTGATAAAACCCTTAGATTCTATAGATGATAAACCCTAAAAACGGGGTTTATCACAAATATAGTTTCTTCCAACTTGAATAACTCTCACCATGGCATCAACTAACCTAAATTTTGGATTGGAGTCTCTTACCTTATCTAAAAATAACTGTGCTTTGCTTGCAACCTAAAAGCTATTCAGTTTTAGGAGTTACAAGCTTTGGAAGTTGCTTTAAATTATGCTAAAAATTGATTTTTCCTATTTTAACCAATGAGTTTCAAACATTTATATCTTCCAATTCTCAACTCCTACAAATCTGAACAAACTAGATTCATCAAACTTTTAAAAAAATTATTTTCAGAGTTCAATCTATGAAAATTGCAGCAAAGCGCACAAGTTACTACGCTCAAAATTCTGCAACACACCATATTTCAACAACCATATATAAAAAATTTACCATACTTCTTATAGTTAATGAATTAATCCACAATTTTTTAGTCTAATTCTAGACATGTCCATGCTGAACTCAAATTTGTCCTACATGATTCTAATCATTTGTAGAATTAGTTATAATCTTTTAAAGCTACTATCATTTTTAGTGTAAAAAAAGATATTTAGCATTCCAATTTCACAAAGCTCCATAGTTGGATGAGTGACTTCCTTGCTCCATTGTCTGGTAGATAATGTGTACATACAAAGACTTTGACGCTGGTTTTGTGTGTGGGAAAATCTTACTTGGTGATAACTGGCATACCCAAAATACTTAGAGATTTTATCACAATAGATAAGGATTATTCAATAAAGGGCATACCCAAAAGAACACAGCGGAAACATAAAAAGATAGATAAATGGTTTTTTTTCTACTAGACCTCTAAGAAACCTGTTCTTAGAAACCTAGGTCACCGGAAGGGGCTCCCTACTAGATCTTCAAAGAACCTGTCCTTGACAACATAGATAAGAGGGATGAAAATTGAATCACTCAATTTTCTCCATGCAACAAGCGAAGTAAATCACTCACCACACTTAATCACACTAAAAAAACGTGCATAAAGCACTAAGAAAATTTTATTCATCAAAGTTGTGTAAATTGTCTCACCAAAGGTGTTTAAATAGACCCCTAACAAACTAGCTAAAAGATAAGATAAGATAACTAATTTAAATCAGATTTGATTTTATTGGATTAGATCAGATTTGATTTAAATTTTAAAATCCTAAAGATATGATAACTAATGTAAATTAGATTTGAACTTATTAGATTAAATCAGATTTGATTTAAATTTGAAATTCCTAAAAATACTACTAAGAAAATTAGAAATAAATCAAATCTTCCAACAAACTCTAACAGCAAAACAAATTAAAATTAAATGACTAAAAATTCAAGAAATAATAAAAATTATGCCTCCCATTGAATTTGAAAAGTTTTAATGGGCTTTTTGTTGTCCTGCCTTAGCCCAATGGGCCTTATGAATTGTGGTCCTTTTAGCACCACTATTTTTGAAACGAACACTTAGTCTTCTTGATGTCCACGACTGGCGTGGCACAATTCTTCTAGTATTCAGGTCCTTGAATATGAGAAGATTACCATTTTGCCATTTAGCTCTAAGACGACAAAAATGCCTTCCTGATCACGTATCATTTTATCCCTTTTCAAAAAGATTCGTCCTCGAATCTTGAATGAGAAGCTCCTTTTCCCTCCAAAGAATCCAAACCTAATCTCTGGGTTCAAATACCATGGTTTGATGGCTCTGCTCTATCCACTGAATTGTGGGTATGTCCCTCATGTGTGCAAGTTCAATCTTTCCAACCATACTTTCAATATCTTGTCCAATGTGTGCAATTTATCTATCTTTCTTTTCCTCCATATTAATGCCTCCATAATTGACCAGTGAATCTATAAAGCATAGGAAAGTTGATATAAAAACACTAGGAATTTCATGGTTAGGTGTATGAGAAACTAAGGACTCCGTAGAATTCAATGATACTAATGCACTCTTGTCGAAGCTAGAACTGTTCAAATCTCTCTCACAAGTGTGTTTATTGCTCTCAGTTTGTTTTTCGCTCATTGATTCTATAAGAACTGCAATTAATCAACCGGTTAATTAAGTGATAATAATGCCCAAATTACGTTGTACAAAGTTAGAGTGATAATTTGGGGATTTAATAGTGATTTTTGGACTCATTAGGTCTTTCTGTGTAAGAAAATGCATTTTCTACAAAAAGCCTTAAAAACTGCGAACCGGCAGTTGAACCGGTTAAATCGATTCGAGTCTGCCCGATACCACACAAGAAAAAGTGAAAACCGTCAAAAACCTTAGAAAAATATTAGAAGTTGAAAACCGGGTGTTAATTTTAAAGGTTGGACCAAACGGGCTAAAAATGCTAACGGGTTGGACCGGGCCCAAGTTGGGCCCAAGCACAACATATATAAGGGTTCATTTAATGCACCCATGCAGCCACAACACAAATTAAACACACACACATCAGAAATTGAAAGAGGGAGAGGAGAAGAGATTGGGCACTATTCAACATCATCTTCTCAAGCTCATATCTTGAACTACAGAGCTCCGATCGTCGCACCGTTTGCGGCTATGCATTCCCTGTGAAGAGCTCTACAAGATTCATATAAGAAATTGGTAAGTAAAGCTCAAAATCCCTTCAGTTCTTCTCCTCAAAATTTTAGGTATTTAAGGCTTTTGGTTAAGTGAGTTTTTGTGATTTTGGATGTTTAGGTTCACTCTAATCCTTGCTTAGCATTGGATTTTGGCTATCAAAACTATTGGAAAAGGTAAGAAATATTAAACCCTTGTGATATTATGTTCATGTTGAACCCTAGGATGATTTGTTGTGATTTATATGTATATAGCTTGATTATTGTGAGTTTGGGAGCCGTTAGAACATATCGGTACTTCTTGAAGTGGAATTGAAAGCTTGGTTTGGAGTAGAGAGCTTGCTTGTGCTCATTTTAGGGTTTTGGTGCATATAGGGAATCGGCCAAGGTATGGTTTCGGTTTCCTCTATGTAGTATATAATATTCATGGACACTTAGGCTAGTGACCCATAGGGTAGGTTTGGATTTAAATGGTTGTTGAGTTGTTGAATGATGGTAGTGATGTTTTATGATGAATTAATGATTGTTGAGTTTGATTATGATAAATGATGATGATATGATGATGACTGATTTTGTGAATTAAAGTGTGAATGGTGATGATATATGTGATGTTGAGATTGATGAAAATGGTAATGTAGATGGAAAGTGTGAATGGAAAGTTATTATAATGTGATATATTGATGTTGAGAATGAGGATGATAGAATGTGAAGGTAAATGTGGTAAAATTGGTGTATTATGACGCAAAGGGTTATTTTTTATGAGAATTAGAGTTTGGAATGGCTTAGGATGGCTTTGGTTGTGTTTTACAAGGAATGGTGAAATTTGGTAAAAGTGGATTCTTGGTGAAATTTTCATGATTATAACTTTTGCCATAGTTTTCAAAATTGGTTGAAAATTATTTAGGATTAAAGTTCATTGAAAACCCTTTTTATCGATATAAAGTTTGTAAAATTTGGGATTTTGTAAAGGAAGTTATGATCATTCAAAGTTGGAGTTGAAAATCTGAAAATTTGCAAAGTTGCAGAATTTTATAATTTCTGATATGTGCGCACGCACAACCCTGCAAAAATCTTATTCTGTGCTGATGCACAGACCTCTGTGCATGCACACGTAGGGAAGTGCTTACTGGTTGCAGTGCTAGCATAGCTGGTGCGCGCACACACCAATCAGAAATTAGAACATGTGCGTACGCACAGCCCTATGAGCACGCACACGTTGGGAAGGCCAGTCTGTTGGAGGCACTGGAACAGGTTGTGCGAGCAAACAGACATTGAAAATTTTGACACCTGTGCGTACGCACATCTCTATGTGTACGCACACTTTTGAAAACTCTTCTGGGCGTGCGTGCGCACACCCTTGTGCGGCCGCACACGCCCTGTTTCTCAAATTTTACTTTGTTTTCAACTATTCTACCTTCCCAACAAGGTTGCAAGCTTCTCTAACACCATTTTTGGACTCTTGGGCCTAGTTTTGGACAATTAGAACATTAGGAAAGAATTTAATAGCTTTAGATGATATTATTCGAAAAACTTAGAAAATGGAGGCCTAGGTTTCTGGCGTGCTGATGATGGTTTGATGTTATGTGATGAATGGTTGGTGTATGAGATGAGAATTGAGGAACTATCGAGTTTGGAATAAAAATGTATATTGACAGTGGTTGAGTGATGAGCGGATAATTTATACACTTTTTGGCATTATTTTTTAGTATGTTTTTAGTATGTTTTAGTTAGTTTTTATTATATTTTTATTAGTTTTTAAATAAAAATCACATTTCTGGACTTTACTATGATTTTGTGAATTTTTCTGTGATTTCAGGTATTTTCTGGCTGAAATTGAGGGACCTGAGCAAAAATCTGATTCAGAGGCTGAAAAAGGACTGCAGATGCTGTTGGATTCTGACCTCCCTGCACTAAAAGTGGATTTGCTAGAGCTACAGATGCCCAATTGGCGTGCTCTCAACTGCGTTGGAAAGTAGACATTTTGGGCTTTCCAGCAATATATAATAGTTCATTCTTTGCCTGAGATTTGATGGCCCAAACCTGCGTTCTAAGTCAGCATAAAAATTCTGGCGTCAAAACGCCAAAACTGGCATAAAAGATGGAGTTAAACGCCCAAACTGGCACAAAAGCTGGCGTTTAACTCCAAGAAAAGTCTCTATATGTGAAAGCTTCAATGCTCAGCCCAAGCACACACCAAGTGGGCCTGGAAGAAGATTTCTGCATTAATTACCTATTTCTGTAAACCCTAGGCTACTAGTTTTCTATAAATAGGACCTTTTGCTATTGTATTTTCATCATATAATCTCTGGAACTTATATGTTCACGTTTGAGGCTGGCCTCACGGCCATGCCTAGACCTTTTGTTCTTATGTATTTTCAACGGTGGAGTTTCTACACACCATAGATTAAGGTGTGGAGCTCTGCTGTTCTTCATGAATTAATTCAATTACTACTATTTTCTATTCAATTCACGCCTACTTCTTCTCCAAGATATACTCTCGTACTTAATTCAGTTAAGTCAGAATGAAGGGGTGACCCGTGACAATCACCCAATCTTCATTACTCGCTTAGCCAAGGTCGCGTGCCTGACAACCACAAAGCAATCTACATGATGTTCAACGTAGTCATTGGACGATAGCTGGAGTATACTCTCTTGGGTTTCTAATATAAGATTAGAACCTTCGTGGTATAGGCTAGAACTATTGGCGGCCATGCCTGAGATCCGGAAAGTCTAAACCTTGTCTGTGGTATTCCGAGTAGGATCTGGGAAGGGATGTCTGTGACGAGCTTCAAACTCGCGAGTGTTGGGCATAGTAACAGACGCAAAAGGATCGATGGATCCTATTCCAACATGATCGAGAACCGACAGATGATTGGTTGTGCAGTGACAGCGCATTTGGACCATTTTCACTGAGAAGACGGGAGATAGCCATTTACAACGGTGAAACCCAACATAAAGCTTGCCATGGAAAGGAGTATGAATGATTGGATGAAGACAATAGGAAAGCAGAAGTTCAAGGGGAACAAAGCATCTTCATACGCTTATCTGAAATTCTCACCAATGAATTACATAAGTATCTCTATCTTATTTTATATTTTATTCATATTTTAATTATCAATTCTCCATAACCATTTGAATCCGTCTGACTGAGATTTACAAGATGACCATAGCTTGCTTCAAGCCAACAATCTCCGTGGGATCGACCCTTACTCACGTAAGGTTTATTACTTGGACGACCCAGTGCACTTGCTGGTTAGTTGTCCGGAGTTATGATAAAGAGTTGAGATTACAATTGTGCGTACCAAGTTGTTGGCGCCATTGATAATCACAATTTTCTGCACCAATTTTATGGCGCCGTTGCCGGGGATTGTTCGAGTTTGGACAACTGACGGTTCATCTTGTTGCTTAGATTAGGTAATTTTATTTTATGTTTAAGCTTTTTACTTTTTATTTTCGAAAAAAAAAATTCTCTATACTGTTCTTCAAAGTTTTTAAGGATGAATTTTAGAATTTCATGATGATTTGTTGAAGTTTGGCTGGCTGTAAAGCCATGTCTAATCTTTTGGACCGAGGTTTCAACTTATCATCACAAGAGCTTGTTGATTTCTATCAATTTTACTATTGAATGTAATGAACTGCAAAAGCTTGGCTGGCCATTGGCCATGTCTAGTGTTTTGGACCGAAGCTTTCATTGAAAGCTTGGCTGGCTAGTAAGCCATGTCTAATTCCTGGACCGGAGTTTTAGTCTAACATTGTATGATTCCTGGAATTCTCATTAAGAATTTTGAATTCCTTATTTTCTTTTTCTCCAATTAATTTTCGAAAAAAATTACAAAAAAATAAACAAAATTATAAAAATAAAAAAATAATTTGTGTTTCTTGTTTGAGTCTAGTGTCTATTTTTAAGTTTGGTGTCCTGCATATTTTTAATTTTCTTGCAATTTTCGAATATATGAATTTTGTTCTTCATTAATCTTCAAGTTGTTCTTGATGATTTCCTTGTTCTGATCTTTAAACTCTCTTATTTTGTGTGTTTTGTTGTTTTTCATGAACATTCTCAATTTGTTAGTGTCTTTAATATGAAAATTTCTAAGTTTGGTGTCTTGTATGCATTGTTTGTTTGAAGATACAGAACATTCAGCAGAGGAGTTACACAGAAAAAGCTCGGCGTTCAAAACGCCCAGTGAGGAAGGAAAACTAGCGTTTAAACGCCAGCCAGGGTACCTGGCTGGGCGTTAAACGCCCAAAAGGGTAGAATTTTGGGCGTTAAACGCCAGAATGGATACCATTCTGGGCGTTTAACGCCAGGATGGCACAAGAGGGAAATTTTGTTTTTAATTCAAATCTTTTTCAAATTTTCATAATTTTTCAAAATCAAATCTTTTTCAAATCATATCTTTTCAATCATATCTTTTTAAAATGAATTCCTTTCCATTTTTTTAGCATTTTCGAAAATCCTTGATAACAATTACTGATTTGATTAAAAAATTTCTTCCTTGTTAAGAAAGGTTCAATATTTGAATTTTAGAATCATATCTTTTAAATTTCTTGTTAGCCAAGACATTAATTTTAAAAATCAAATCTTTTTAATTGTTTGTCAATCATATCTTTTTAAAACCATATTTTCTCAATCATATCTTCTCAATCACATCTTTTTCAAAATTGATTTTCAATAATATCTTTTTGATTTCTAATTTCAAAATCTTTTTTTTTTTAAATCACTTAACTACTTTCTCAATTTTAATTTTCGAAAATCATCAATCAATTTTTTTTAATTATTTCAAAATCTTTTTAAATTTAATTCTTCCCCTCTTCTCACATCCTTCTATTTAAGGACTAACAATCCTCCACTATCAGCAATTCAGACTCTCTCTCTATAAGTTCGAATTCTCTCTTCTCTACCTCCTCCTTCCATTCTTCTCTTCCTCTGACACCTCAAGGAATCTCTATACTGTGACATAGAGGACTCCATACTTTCTTCTCCTCTCTTTCATATGAGTAGGAGCAAGGACAAAGGCATTCTTGTTGAAACTGATCCTGAACCTGAAAGGACCTTGAAGAGAAAGCTAAGAGAAGCTAAAGCAGAACTCTCTGTAGAGGACCTAACAGAAATTTTCAAACAAGAAGAAGACATGGTAGCCGAAAACAACAACAATGCCAACAATACAAGGAAGGTTCTTGGTGACTTTACTGCACCTACTCCCAACTTCTATGGGAGAAGCATTTCCATTCCTACCATTGGAGCAAACAACTTTGAGCTTAAGCTTCAATTAGTTTCTCTAATGCAACAGAATTGCAAGTTTCATGGACTTCTAATAGAAGATCCTCATCAGTTCTTAGCTGAATTCTTGCAAATTTGTGACACTATCAAGACCAATGGGGTTGATCCCGAGGTCTACATGTGATGACAAGTCATCTTAGCCTAGTTTCACTAGTCTTTTTCTTTTGTTTTCACTTGAATTGTGCACTTTCTTGAGCTACAAGTAAGCTAATTTAGGTAGATTTTCATGCTTCCTTTGATTGAATCAACCATGTATGAATTCATGCTATTTCATGAGGTTTTAGGCTATAATTGTCACATATTATGATAAAATGAATATCTCATGATTTTAAGCATAGCTTTTATGTGTTTGGTTGATTAATGATGGGTGAAGAAAGCTTGGAGAAAGGTTGAAGCAAGAAGGAATGGCTAGGAGTAAAGAGAGGACAATGGAATAAGTGAAAATGAACCAGGAAGCAAAAAGCTGGACCAAAAGTTAGCCTCAAACTTTTGCACAAACTTTTGGGTGAAAAGTTAGCCCCAACGTTAGCCCCTAACTTTTGAGCTAACGTTGGCACATGAAAGTTACTCCCTGGGCACCAAAAGTTTGCGCCAACGTTAGCCCCTAACTTTGTGGCTAACGTTGGCATGAGAAAAACACTCCCTGGGCACCAAAAGTTTGCACCAACGTTAGCCCCTAACTTTGTGGCTAACGTTGGCATGAGAAAAACACTCCCTGGGCTCCAAAAGTTTGCGCCAACGTTAGCCCCTAACTTTGTGGCTAACGTTGGCATGAGAAAAACACCCCCTGGCCACCAAAAGTTTGCGCCAACGTTAGCCTCTAACTTTTGGACTAACGTTGGCACATGAAAAACACAAGGGGGGAGCAAAAGTTTGCGCCAACGTTAGCCCCTAACTTTTGGGCTAACGTTGGCGCCATAAGTGCACTAAGGAAGGCCAATGTTGGAGCAAAAGTTAGACCCCTAACTTTTGCACCAACGTGGGTATCAGCAAAACATGGGGGCTGATATGAAAAGTTAGACCAAAAGTTTGCCTCAAACTTTTACTCAAACTTTTACTCAAACTTTTGCAAAACTCCAACCCGGTTCACTTGGTTCACTTTGGTTCCTCTCCAAACTCCAAGAGCAATCAACCAAGGCCTCTCTCAACCCAACTCCACCAAGAGCAAAGGCCCAACTCAAGGCTTGAAGATCATTTGAAGAAAGTGTATAAATAGGATAGAATTCAAGTTCTTAGGGGAGCTTTCCTTTTGAGTTTTCATAATAGTTTTCGGAGAGCTTTGGATATTGAGTGATCTTTAATTTCTTAGTTTATGGGAAGGAGAATTCCACTCTCTTCCTCTTAGTTTTATTGCTTTCAATTTCAATTGCAATTGTCTTGGATCTTGGGTTGGAGAATTGAAGGAATTCTGTTTCAATCTCATCCAAAGATCTCTCTGTTTCTTCTACTGCTTATTGAATTTAATTTCTGTTAATTGTTCTTCATCTACTTTCTTTGCAATTTACAATTCCTTTGCAATTGTTCTTGTTGGATCTAGGAAGGCATTGAGATCTAGACTTGGTTATCTAGTCTCTTGGGTCCTGAGATCCGGATTCGCCATTTCCCATTCCCTGTTTACTGTTTTCATGCTTATTTACAATTTTGTTTTTAGATCCGGTTAAATCCAAGTGTTCTTTTACTTCTCTGTTGGTTGCAATTTACTTTCCCTCGTTTAATTTCTGCAAATCCAACTCCCAATTCCCTTTACAATTCAAGCTATTTACATTTCTTGCACATTAAGATTCTGCAATTTACATTTCTTGCGTTCTAAGTTTCTGCCATTTAATTTCTTGTTCTTTAAGATTCAGCATTTAAATTCCTGTTCTCTTTAATTTCATGTCAATTACCCATTCCCTTTACTTTCCATGCAATTTAAATTCTGTAAATCACAAATCACTCAACCAAATCTTGATTCGCTTGACTAAATCAACCACTAAACTAAAATTGCTCAATCCTTCAATCCTTGTGGGATCGACCTCACTCCCGTGAGTTATTATTACTTGATGCGACCCGGTGCACTTGCCGGTTAGTTTTGGGTGTTTTGGAGAAATTCGTTTTTCCGCTAAAATATCCCATCAAGTTTTTGGCGCCGTTGCCGGGGATTGATTAGATTGACAATGGTTAAGTGAGGTGGTGATCTAGATCTAGCATTTTTTTCTTTTTATTTTCTGTTCTTTTAATTTTCAATTAACCCACTAACTGTTTGAATTTTTGCTTAAGCTAACTAAAACTTCATTCTAGCAATAGATTGAAGTGTCACTGGTTTGTGTGTTTCTTATGTTCTGCTTGTATGTCAGGTACAAGAAGAAATACACCCATCTTTCATGAACAAGACGAACGAACTCTTAGAAGGTTAAGAAGAGCGGAAAGAGGGAAAAATATTGTTGGAGAAGAGGAATCAGAAGAAGAATTCCAAGATATGGAGGAACATTCAACCAATCCACCAGGTGGAGCAGACAACAACAATAACAATCCATCCCAGAGGAGAGTTCTGGCCTCCTATACCTTTGCAAATGCTAGACATTGTGGAAGCAGCATTCTCACCCCTAATGTCAATGCAAATAACTTTGAATTAAAGCCACAACTCATTACATTGGTCCAAAACAACTGCTCGTTTGGGGGAGGACCATTGGAGGATCCAAATCAACATCTGTCTACCTTCTTAAGGATTTGTGACACTGTCAAGTCCAATGGCGTGAATCCTGAGACCTACAAGCTTCTGCTGTTCCCGTTCTCATTAAGGGACAAGGCCGCACAATGGCTTGAAACTTTTCCTCAAGGAAGCATCACTAGCTGGGATGATTTGGTGACTAAATTTCTAGCCAAATTCTATCCACCTCAAAGGGTTAACAGGCTGAAAACCGAGGTACAAACATTCACACAATCGGATGCTGAAAATCTGTATGAAGCATGGGAGAGATACAAGGCTCTGCTGAGGAAATGTCCACCAGAAATGTTCACTGAGTGGGACAAGCTACAGAACTTCTATGAAGGACTCACCCTAAAGGCTCAAGAATCACTTGATCACTCAGCTGGAGGTTCCTTGCAACTCATGAAAACTGCAGAGGAAGCTCAAAATATCATTGATATGGTGGCTAACAACCAATATTTCTTTGCTCATCAAAGAAACCGCCAACCATCACAAAGAAGAGGAGTAATGGAGCTAGAAGGAGTGGACTCAATCTTGGCTCAAAACAAGATGATGCAGCAACAAATTCAACAACAATTTGAGCAAATGGCCAAGAGGATTGATAGTCTCCAAGTTGCAGCAGTTAACACTAGCCAACCATCAACCACATGGGGACAGAGTGAAGAAACTCAAGAAGAACAACAACAAGAGCAAGTACAGTATATGCACAACCAAGGACCAAATGAAGTGTATGGTGATACATACAATCCATCCTGGAAGAACCACCCAAACCTCAGATGGGGAGATAATCATACCCAAAACCAACAACCATGGCAGAGGAACTCAAACCAAAACAACCCAAGAAGCAACCAAAACCACAACCAGCAGCAGACCAACCAAAACCCCTACAGAAAACCTCAAAACAACTACCCCAACCCCAACCAGTACCAATCCAATAACCAACCCACCAACCAAAATGCCTATCATCCACCACCCACATCTCATAACCCACCTCAAGTATCACCTGAAGCCCAGAGAATCACTAACTTGGAGGCTGTGATAGACAAAATGTTGAAACACCAGGAAATGGTAACCAAGAATCAGGAAGCATCCCTGAAAAGCCTAGAGAGACAGATGGGGCAAATCTCCAAGCAGATTTCTCTTGAGAGACCTTCAAGCTCACTGCCGAGTGACACAATCCCAAATCCTAAGGAAGAATGCAAGGCAATACAATTAAGGAGTGGGAGAATATTGATGAGCAACAATGCCACTACTAAGAAGCAAGTAGAGAGCAGCAAAAGACTAATAGAAGAGGAACAGCCAACACACACAGAGGAAGCCAATGATGATGATGCAATGGCAAGCAAGGAAGCCTCAAAGCAAACTCAAGCAAAGGGGGAACAACCAAAAATTCCAAAAAAAGGGAATGAAGCAGTTGAAAAGCCAACCAAGAATCAAAAGCAACAAGTAGAGAAAAGCTTTGTACCTCCACTGCCATATCCCCAGAGGTTCAACAAAGAAACCAAGGACCAGCATTTTCACAAGTTCCTTGAAACCTTCAAAAAGCTGGAAATCAATATTCCTTTTGCTGAAGCACTTGAGCAAATGCCTCTGTATGCCAAGTTTTTAAAGGAGCTTATCAACAAGAAAAGAAGTTGGGATGAGAAAGAAACCATACTGCTCACTGAGGAATGCAGGGCTTTGATTCAAAAAGGGTTTCCCCCTAAGCTTGAAGATCCAGGGAGCTTTTTGCTACCTTGCACCATTGGGGAATTAACCATCACTAAAGCAATGTGCGATCTAGGAGCAAGTATCAACTTAATACCATCCTCCTTGGTAAAAAAGCTGCATATAAAGGAAGTTAAACCAGTACAAATATCTCTAGAGCTAGTAGATAAGTCAACAGTATACCCCAGGGGTATGATTGAAAACCTGCTGGTCAAGGTGGACAACTTCATATACCCTGCAGATTTTGTGGTTCTAGATTCAGAAGGGGATGATGGTGATTCTATTATTCTGGGAAGGCCATTCTTGGCCACTGCTAGAGCTATCATAGACATAGAGGAAGGAGAATTAACTCTTAGAATGCATGATAAGAGTGTCACTCTGAAGGTATTACCAGAGGCACAATTTAGCAAGGAGAAGAAAGATTATATGAAAATTGACAAGGGAGAATCACAGTTGAAGGAAGAAACTGACAAAGAGAGTCACAGCAACATCCCAAGGCTAAGGATTATGCAGACTGATGAAGAGGCCCAAGAGGATATTGGAGTATTAGCCACTGAGAAGAGAGGTCCCCAAGGGAAGCCTACGGCCAGAAAAGAAAGATCAACAAAAGGAAAGATGAAACGGAGAAACAAAACAAAAAGGGGTTGGAAGAACAGGAAGATCCCAACAGAGGGGCTTTCCAAAGGTGACAAAGTGCAACTGATATATCAACAGCTGGGGGCAAACCAACAAACTGAGGACTACTACACTGTCAGCAACATACTCTCATTAGAGCATGCTGAAATTGAACACCAGGGAACAAAGAAGAGGATCACAGTCAGGGGAGACAAATTGAGGCTCTACAAGCACCAACCACCATAAAAGAAAGCCTCAATGTCAAGCTAATGACAATAAAAGAGCGCTCCATGGGAGGCAACCCATGATTTAAGATTCATGTCATTTTAAATTCAATAAGTTATGATCATTTGAGCATGAATTCTTTTCTCTTTTCATGAACATGTCCATTGACTGCATGCACTGTTTTGAAACATATGCTGAGAATTCTAAGTTTGGTGTGCCTTCAAGCACACTAAACCAACGTTACAAATAATTCCGTTTTGCAAGCTTAGAGTGTCTTGACAAAGCATATGGCCAAACACTAAAGTTTGGTGTCCACATGGCTTCATGAAAATTAGAAATTCATGCATCAATAATCATACAATTGTTGTTTTCCAAAATCTTATAAATGAAAAATTCTTATTCGGTAATGAAGGCATCAATTGTGATGTACCCTTTGACAAGAAACAAATTTAGTGTTCATCAAACTTTGATGCACCGATTTAGGGACACAGTTGACCCTTCATGAAAAAAAAAAAAAAGAAGAGAAAAAGAAAATTAGGATGAAAACAATTCTTATAAACATTTAACTAAGAGTGACATTGGGATTTCACTAATTGGAGGAAGAGACACAATTTCTTCATACATGATCAAACATTAAGTTTGGTGTCCTCCAAAGATGAGTCACGGTTCAATTGGATATAAGAATTGATGATTCATATAATATTAATAAAAGGAATACTCTTACCACAGTTGGACAAAACTAATGTATGTTGTGATGACTAGGTGGTCAAAGAATCTTCAATGAAAGAGACAAGACAAAGGAAAGCATAGCATGAGGACAAAAGCTCATCACATGCTTCGAAAAAGAAATCTGCCACTCCTTGAGAATGATCATGGCAAAGGCAAGTGAAGAAGCAAGCTTTGTCTTCATTCATCCTTACATGCACACCTTTGATCCCATAGTGTCTAGTTGCATCTTAGCCTTTCATTGCTCAAACGTACCACCTCAAGCCATGCACATGACCGAATCACTCCAACCTTGGAAACTTCATTCCCTTCATCACTCCTCAACATAACAAGCTCGGTTCAACATTTCTCTTGCTTTAAACTCCAACCATTTAAACTTCCCTTCATCATTTTTTGTCATAGCAAGTTCGGTCTCAATTTCTTCTTGCTCCAAACACACATCAAATTCTCCAACATTCTTCACACTCCCTCTAACCTCACAAAAACTCAGCCAACCAAGTGATCATGGCCTCTTCCTCAAGAACCAAACGAAGAAAAGGGAAAGACCCCATGGTGGAGGAAGACACACATGAATATGACCAATGGAGATTCAAGTCTCGGTACCATCAAATGCAAATTGAATGGATGAACGAGAAAAAGATCTATCCTGAAATTCCACTCTTGTTGCCGGATGATGGATGCCAAGAAATGAAGGACAAAATTCGAAAGAGGAGGTGGGAGGAACTTGCATCACCAGCCACCCGAATCAATGCCAATATCATAAGAGAGTTCTATGCAAATGTTTCAAGGCTTGACATGCGTGAGCCCCCAACGTACAAGAGCTATGTGCGGGGGGTGGAAGTAGACTTTAGCTCGGATGCAATCAAGAAAGTCTTGGGACTAAAGTCAGTCCGCTTTAGTGAACCGGGATACCAACAAAGATTGAATGAAGATCAGGATTATGATGAGATTGCGAGAGATATTTATATGGAGAACTCAGAGTGGGAAGGAGATGACAAGAACAAATATAAGTATCTGAAGAGATGTAACCTCACCCCGGAAGCAAAAGGATGGTATGAGTTGATGAAAAGATCAATTCTGGGCACAGTGAACACCTCAGAAGTTAACAGGGAGAGAGCCGTGATGTTGCATTGCATCATTGTGGGAGGAGAGATAAGAGTTCATGAAATCCTTGCAAAAGACATTCAAAAGCTGGCTGAGAAGAATTCGGCCGGATCTTGGTTGTACTATCTGAGTACCATTTGGAGGTTGTGTGCAAAGGCTAAAGTTCCAATGGAAGAGGAGAATCCAATGTGGTTAAGCCAAGGCATGCCTATAACCATTGAAAGAATGATGATGCCCCCTGAAGCACATCAAGGCCGAAGACCACATGGAAGAAGGGAAAGAGAGGAACCAATGGAGGGAGAAGAATTACAAGAGGAAGAAGAGCCACAAGAGGAGGAGGAATAGCAGCACACTCCTCTACATAACAATCTAGACATGGCTCAAATGCAGGAAGCAATTGGAAGATTATCACAACAGTACATGAGAATTCAAGAAAGGCAAGAGGAATATCATTCACTATACATGAAAAACCAACAAGCACAAGAAGAACGGGAGCTAAGAATGATGAACAAACAAAGTGAATTCGAGTCAAGATTCCTTGTGATGCAAGAAGAACATGCTTTTCAATCTCATGAATCATTTGGAAAGTTGGAACAAATGCAAGCTGAAAATTTGAGGGCTCTCAAAGAGTTCACAACACTCTAAGATGCAAGGTATGAAGTACAAGCCGATTACAACATCAATAGCCAAATCAAACTAAACTATATTGGAGAACATTTGCACAACATGGATCCGGTTTTCCCAACTTTTGATGAATTTTTCAAAAAGAGAAGTGAGGTAGAGGTAAGCAATGCTATGAGACTTGAAGATAGAGTAGAGGAAGCAATGAATAGAGCTGGGTTCTGGCGGGATCAACAGACAACAGACATGGACACAGGGAACACCAGCAACCAGGTGTATGAAAGAAGAAAGAAAAAGCATGACAAATAAAAGGTGGACTTGATCCTTGTTCAACACTAAGAAAGCATGCATTGTGTCTGTTTTAAGTGGTCCTTGCATCTTTAAGTAGTTGTCATAATGAATAGTCTTTGCATTTTGTTTATTTCTTTTAGAATAAGTAAGCTAGTCTATGTGTGTGCTTGTGTGTTTACTTTCACTTAACAAAAAGCATGCTTTGTCCCCTGCATTTTCAATTCAATAAAAGAAATGTTTGAATGTAAAGTAAGATGGTCTCTGTTAGATAGAAGTAGAATAAAAGTAAGTGGTGGTATGTGTGTGATTGTATAATAGCTCACTTTTAGTGAATAAAGAGCCAGGATATCTCCTTCTAAGTATAGAGTGGCCTACTGTCTATGAATCTCAATCGAATAAAAATCCTTGGTTAGAAAGAAAAACAAAAAGAAAGAAAAAAGAAGTGGCAGAACAAAAGAAAAACAAAAAGAAACAAAGCTGGACACCAATAGCTTGAACCTTAGAATATATGCCTGTGGTGTCTTTGTATTAGGATCTGCTTGGATTATTAAGCTCTTTGGAGTGCATCAACACTCGGTGACTTAGGTTAACTAACCCGGGATCATCAGCTAAAAGTCCACTATCAAGAGCAACCTAACTACAAGGCATTTAGCAGCCCAAAGAGGTGCTGGGCATCAATGTTCTAAGAAGGAATGTGAGCCAAGTGTCTATAGTGAATAATGTGTCAAGTATAAAGAAAAGGAAATGAACTTGCTACACATGACACTCAATTAAAGCTTATGAACAAAGTAATAGCCAAGGATAAAGGAATAATGAGAGGTCATAGCAGTATGTTGCTTGAAGCTTGAAGGAGACTTTCTAGGCCTAGGAGTCAATAAGCAGTGAGTATTTACATATCCACACAAAATCCCATGAACTATCAATAATACTCTGCTAGCATGAACATCCTCTTCCATTTCATCCTTTCTTCTCAATAAATTTTTTTTTCTTGCTTGGGGACAAGCAAGCTTTAAGTTTGGTGTTGTGATGACAAGTCATCTTAGCCTAGTTTCACTAGACTTTTTCTTTTGTTTTCACTTGAATTGTGCACTTTCTTGAGCTACAAGAAAGCCAATTTGGGTAGATTTTCATGCTTCCTTTGACTGAATCAACCATGTATGAATTCATGCTATTTCATGAGGTTTTAGGCTATAATTGTCACATATTATGATAAAATGAATATCTCATGATTTTAAGCATAGCTTTGATGTGTTTGGTTGATTAATGATAGGTGAAGAAAGCTTGGAGAAAGGTTGAAGCAAGAAGGAATGGCTAGGAGTAAAGAGAGGACAATGGAATAAGTGAAAATGAACCAGGAAGCAAAAAGCTGGACCAAAAGTTAGCCTCAAACTTTTGCACAAACTTTTGGGTGAAAAGTTAGCCCCAACGTTAGCCCCTAACTTTTGGGCTAACGTTGGCACATGAAAGTTACTCCCTGGGCACCAAAAGTTTGCGCCAACGTTAGCCCCTAACTTTGTGGCTAACGTTGGCATGAGAAAAACACTCCCTGGGCACCAAAAGTTTGCGCCAACGTTAGCCCCTAACTTTGTGGCTAACGTTGGCATGAGAAAAACACTCCCTGGGCACCAAAAGTTTGCACCAACGTTAGCCCCTAACTTTGTGGCTAACGTTGGCATGAGAAAAACACCCCCTGGCAACCAAAAGTTTGCGCCAACGTTAGCCTCTAACTTTTGGGCTAACGTTGGCACATGAAAAACACAAAGGGGGAGCAAAAGTTTGCGCCAACGTTAGCCCCTAACTTTTGGGCTAACGTTGGCGCCATAAGTGCACTAAGGAAGGCCAACGTTGGAGCAAAAGTTAGACCCCTAACTTTTGCACCAACGTGGGTATCAGCAAAACATGGGGGCTGATATGAAAAGTTGGACCAAAAGTTTGCCTCAAACTTTTACTCAAACTTTTGCAAAACTCCAACCCGGTTCAATTGGTTCACTTTGGTTCCTCTCCAAACTCCAAGAGCAATCAACCAAGGCCTCTCTCAACCCAACTCCACCAAGAGCAAAGGCCCAACTCAAGGCTTGAAGATCATTTGAAGAAAGTGTATAAATAGGATAGAATTCAAGTTCTTAGGGGAGCTTTCCTTTTGAGTTTTCATAATAGTTTTCAGAGAGCTTTGGATATTGAGTGATCTTTAATTTCTTAGTTTCGGGGAAGGAGAATTCCACTCTCTTCCTCTTAGTTTTATTGCTTTCAATTTCAATTGCAATTGTCTTGGATCTTGGGTTGGAGAATTGAAGGAATTCTATTTCAATCTCATCCGAAGATCTCTCTGTTTCTTCTACTGCTTATTGAATTTAATTTCTGTTAATTGTTCTTCATCTACTTTCTTTGCAATTTACAATTCCTTTGCAATTGTTCTTGTTGGATCTAGGAAGGCATTGAGATCTAGACTTGGTTATCTAGTCTCTTGGGTCCTGAGATCCGGATTCCCCATTTCCCATTCCCTATTTACTGTTTTCATGCTTATTTACAATTCTGTTTTTAGATCCGGTTAAATCCAAGTGTTCTTTTACTTCTCTGTTGGTTGCAATTTACTTTCCCTCGTTTAATTTCTGCAAATCCAACTCCCAATTCCCTTTACAATTCAAGCTATTTACATTTCTTGCACTTTAAGATTCTGCAATTTACATTTCTTGCGTTCTAAGTTTCTGCGATTTAATTTCTTGTTCTTTAAGATTCAGCAGTTAAATTCCTGTTCTCTTTAATTTCATGTCAATTACCCATTCCCTTTACTTTCCATGCAATTTAAATTCTGCAAATCACAAATCACTCAACCAAATCTTGATTGGCTTGACTAAATCAACCACTAAACTAAAATTGCTCAATCCTTCAATCCCTGTGGGATCGACCTCACTCCCGTGAGTTATTATTACTTGATGCGACCCGGTGCACTTGCCGGTTAGTTTTGGGTGTTTTGGAGAAATTCGTTTTTTCGCTAAAATATCCCATCAACAGGCTTATGCTTTTCCCCTTCGCTGTAAGAGACAAAGCTAGGACATGGTTGGACTCACAACCTAAAGAAAGCCTGAACTCTTGGGAAAAGCTGGTCAATGCCTTCTTGGCAAAATTCTTTCAACCTCAAAAATTGAGTAAGCTTAGAGTGGAAGTCCAGACCTTCAGACAGAAGGAAGGTGAATCCCTCTATGAAGCTTGAGAAAGATATAAACAATTGATCAGAAGGTGTCATTCTGACATGCTTTCAGAATGGAGCATCATAGGTATCTTCTATAATGGTCTGTCTGAACTGTCCAAGATGTCATTGGACAACTCTGCAGGAGGATCTCTTCATCTGAAGAAGACGTTTGCAGAAGCTCAGGAACTCATTGAAATGGTTGCAAATAACCAATTCATGTACACTTCTGAAAGAAATCCTGTGAATAATGGGACAACTCAGAAGAAAGGAGTTATTGAGATTGACACTCTGAATGCCATATTGGCTCAGAACAAAATATTGACTCAGCAAGTCAATATGATTTCTCAGAGTCTGTCTAGAATGCAACCAGCAATAGGCAGTACCAAAGAAGCTTCATCTGAAGAAGAAGCTTATGATCCTGAGAATCTAGCAATGGAAGAGGTGAATTACATGGGAGAATCCTATAGAAACACTTATAATCCTTCATGGAGAAATCATCCAAATCTCTCATGGAAGGACCAACAGAGGCCTCAACAAGGCTTCAACAATAGTAATGGTGGAAGAAATAGGTTTAGCAATAGCAAACCTTTTCCATCATCTTCTCAGCAACAAACAGAGAATTCTAAGTAGAGCCACTTTGACTTAGCAACTGTAGTATCTGATCTAATAAAAACCACTCAAAGTTTCATGACTGAAACAAGGTCCTCCATTAGAAATTTAGAGGCACAAGTGGGTCAGCTGAGTAAGAAAGTTATTGAACTCCCTCCTAGTACTCTCCCAAGTAATACAGAAGAGAATCCAAAAAGAGAGTGTAAGGCCATCAATTAAAGGAAGAGGCAGTGATTTCCACTGAGGAAGACCTCAATGGACGTTCAGTGGCCTCCAATAAGTTCCCTAATGAGGAACCATGGGAATCTGAGGCTCATACAGAGACCATAGAGATTCCATTGAATCTACTTCTGCCATTCATGAGCTCTGATGAGTATTCTTCCTCTGAAGAGGATGAAGATGTTACTGAAGAGCAAGTTGCTAAGTACCTTGGAGCAATTATGAAGCTAAATGCCAAGTTATTTGGTAATGAGACTTGGGAGGAAGAACCCCCTTGCTCACCAAAGAACCGGATGACTTGACTAGGCAGAGATTACCTCAGAAGAGACAGGATCCTGAAAAGTTCTCAATACCTTGTACCATAGGCACCATGACCTTTGAGAAGGCTCTGTGTGACCTAGGGTCAAGTATAAACCTTATGCCACTCTCTGTAATGGAGAAGCTAGGGATCCTTGAGGAACAAGCTGCAAGAATTTCACTAGAGATGGCAGACAATTGATGCCAGGGCATTTTGGCCAGTTTTACTGACGTTTTCTTTACTGTTTTTAGGATAGTTTCATGCATTTTCTTAGGAAATAAGCTATTTTTGGGTAGATATTCACTTACACCTTGATTCAAGCATACATTGTGCATTTTATATGATTTCATGAGGATTTTGCATGAGTTTAGTGACAAATTGTATTCTGCATTACCCATGACTTGGACTAGAACTTTGATGCACTCTATTGCTTGATTTCAGGACCAAAGGAAGCAAGGAATGGGAGGTAACTTGCAAAGTTAATGAGAAAAGTGACTGCCAATGACGCTCTCAAAGCCATCATTACCCACGTTAAGAGTCACGTAAACTAAGTTAACGTGAACTCTAATGTGAAGAAGGGAAATTGAGCCAACGTTAGTGACACTTAACATTATCACTAACGTTGGCCAATGCTCACAAGTGGCCACGTTAGAGTCCACGTTAACTTAGTTAACGTGGCCTCTAACGTTAAAAGGGGGAAAGGAAGCAAACGTTAGTGACATTCAACATTGTCACTAACGTTGGCCTAAGTGCACAATGCCACCCAAGAGGCAAGAGTGGTCGACAACGTTAGTGACACCCAACATTGTCACTAACGTTGGAAGCAACCACACAACCCCAAGGAGCCACGTTAACTTCCACGTTAACTTAGCTAACATGGAGGCTAACATGAGAGAAGAAGGTGATGGCCAACGTTAGTGACACTCAACATTGTCACTAACGTTGGAAGGAGCCACACAAGCCACAATGAGCCACGTTAACTCCCACGTTAACTTAGTTAACGTAGAAGCTAACGTGGATGAGGAATGATGAGCCAACGTTAGTGACACTCAACATTGTCACTAACGTTAGGGATGGCTAAGCATGGCCACGTTATAAGCCATGTTAACCTAATTATCGTGGATTCTAACGTGAGACATGGGGGCACATTGGAACGTTAGTGACAATGTTGAATGTCACTAACGTTCTCGAAGGATGGCAAGCCCACGTTAAAGAGCCACGTTAACTAAGTTAACGTGGGCTCTAACGTAGGAGCAATGGGGGCTTTTCAACGTTATTAGGAAAGTTAAGTCCCAATAACGTGTGCAAAGGACCTAGAGGCAACGTTAGTGGCAACGTTTGTGCCACTAACGATGAGGTTAACGTGGATTTTACTTAGGAACGTTAGTGAGAAAGTTGATTGTCACTAACGTTCTCAAACTCATATTTTCACTAAATGTTAACAACCCTAACGTCCTGAGCTAAAATCTCTGCCTACTTCACACTTTCTCTCTGCAAGTAAAGCCAAGCCCAAATGAAGAAGAGAACTGCTTCAAACTCAAGATCCAAAGGCCCAAGACTTAAAGAGCCAACTAGAAGATGAGAAGAGTATTATATATAGGAGTAGCTTTGAATTATTTTGGGGAGTTGCTGGGAGTTGGAAAAATAGCATAGAACTACTTCCTGTATTTTACTTTCTCTGCTCTTCTAGTTTTCATCATGTATTCTCCATCTTTGTTTTCATTTTCCAGAGCTATGAACAACTAAACCCCTTTCATTGGGTTAGGGAGCTCTGTTGTAATTTGATGGATCAATACTAATTTTCATTATTCTTCTTCTATCTTTTCTCTTGATTTTACTTGAAAGCTTTTGATCTTCATCCAATTGGGTAGTTATCTTGGAAAAGAAACTATTCATACTTGGATCTCTTCTGAACCTTGGAAGAGGAATGAAGAGATCAAGCTAGAAATGCTTTCTCATGCTGGATCAAATTGGGTTTGGATGGATATGTGACTATAATCCTTTCAATACTTGATTTGGGAAATGCATGTGGTATAATCAGTGACCATACTTCATCTCTTCTCATGAGCAATTGACCAAGGAATTGGCTATTGATCAAGATTTGAGAGATTGAGTTAAAAGAAATTGTAATTCAATCACTTAAGATTGCCAAGGAGATCAATGAGTGCATTGATTGAGGAAGAGATGTAAATGAGATTGATTGATGCTACGATTTTAAGAAATTGCACGATCGGCAAAAATTCTTTCCGGCAAGTGCACCGGTTATCGTCAAGTAAAAACTCACAATAGAGTGAGGTCGAATCCCACAAGGATTGGTTGAGTGAGCAATTCGGATTAGAAGTGTGTTCTAGTTGAGCGGAATCAAGATTTAGATGAGAATTGCGGAATGTAAAATTGCATGAATTAAAGAGCGAGAAGCTAAATTGCTGAAATTAAAAAGGGATCGGGGTGATTGCACGAATTTAATTGCAGAATGTAAAGAGAAGTGATAGATCAGAAATGGGAAGTAACCTGGCGTTTAACACTAGGATTGGCAATCAAGGGGGCGTTTACACGCCAACATGGTGCAGGGATGAGAAATCCTTGACACCTCAGGATCTGTGGACCCCACAGGATCCCTACCTACCTCATATCTCTCTCTCTTCTTCACACCTTTCCATAACACCCTTTTCAAAATAACCTTCACCAATCACCTCAATACCTTTTCCCCAAAATCCCCTCACCTATTAAATCCTACCTTCTTCTCCATAATCTCTTCACTAATCCACATCTATCCATCGTAAAACCCCACCTACCTCACCATTCAAATTCAAACCACTTTCCCTCCCAAACCCACCCATACATGGCCGAACCCTGCCCCTCTATCCACTCCTATATAAACCCATCTTCACTCCTTCATTTTCACCCATTATAAACACTACTTCTCCCCCTTCGCTGAACCATTAAACCCACTCCATCTCTTCTTTTTCTTCTTCTTCTACTCTCTTCTTTCTTCTCTTGCTCGAAGACGAGCAAACCTTCTAAGTTTGGTGTGTGACGCGCATAAACTTGTTATGCTACGATTTAGGAAATTGCACGATCGGCAAAATTCCTTCCGGCAAGTGCACCGGTTATCGTCAAGTAAAAACTCACACTAGAGTGAGGTCGAATCCCACAAGGATTGGTTGAGTGAGCAATTCGGATTAGAAGTTTGTTCTAGTTGAGCGGAATCAAGATTTAGATGAGAATTGCGGAATGTAAAATTGGCGGGAAACGTAAATGACAAGAAATTTAAATGGCGGAATCTTAAATTGCATGAATTAAAGAGCAGAAGCTAGATTGCTGAAATTAAAAGGGAATGGGGGTGATTGCATGAATGTAATTGCAGAATGTAAAGAGAAAGTGGAAATCAGAAATGGGCAATTCATTGGGTTATAGGAGATATTGAGATCTCCGAATCAAAACATGTTTATCTCTTCCTCAAGCAATGCGTTCATTGAATTTTGCTTGGCAATCTTATATGATTGGATCCCAATCCCTTGGCTCACCAATTCTCTCTAAAAACAAACAAATTCCCAATCCCTTGGTTTAAATGTTCATAAGAAGAGATGATGCTCGATCACTGATTATACCACACAGTTTCATGAACCACAATTTGGTAGGATTACATGTCACAATATCCATCCAAACCTCAATCCAACTCACTGTGAGAAAGCTTCTCTAGCATGAATCCTCCATTCCTTTCCCAAGGTTCCGAAGGATTCCAATTATGGGTAGTTTCTTTCCCAAGACAACTACCCAATGGAATTAGATCGAGAAGCTTTCTAACAAAATTCAAGAGAAAAGATTGAAGAAGAAGATAAACTATTATTGATTCATTGAATTACAATAGAGCTCCCTAACCCAATGAAAGGGGGTTTAGTGAGTCATAGCTCTGAATTCAATTACAAAGATATGAAAACTAGCCAAATGAAAAGGTAAAAGTCCTTCCTAACTTAAATTCTATACTATTTATACACTTTCTATATTGAGCTTCTTTTGTGTTTCTTGGGCTTTGAGGCCTCTCCCTGCTTTCCTTTTGCCTTGGGTTTATGATCCATAATCTTGATGAGGCTGTTGATCCAAATTCTGTAACATTCATTGAGCCAACTTAGTGATAATCAAATAATGACACATGACTCAACAATTTGAAATTCCAGACTCATCAATTCTTCAGGCCCAATCCCATAAACCATGATATTCAATTGGGTTTCATACCAGAGTACGTTTAAGTTAATGTTTGTGCTCAAATGCTAACTTAAACTGCAATATCTTTGGCCCAGAAACCTTTTCAATTAGTGGCGTTTAAGTTGCAGTTTAAGCTTAAACTGCAACTTAAACGTTGGACACTCCTGGAGGTGGTATAATTCAAGCACGTTTAAGCTTCAGTTTAAGGTTAAACTGAAGCTTAAACGTGGAAATGGAAGAAGGCAAGTCTGGAGTGTGGATTGTCGAACACGTTTAAGCTTCAGTTTAAGGTTAAACTGAAGCTTAAACGTGGAAATGAAGAAAGCAACCCTGGAGGAGAATGGTCGAACACGTTTAAGCTCCAGTTTAAGCTTAAACTGGAGCTTAAACGTGGAAATGGCTCCCTGGTGCATTTCTCATTTCTGGCGTTTAACTTCCAGTTTAAGGTTAAACTGGAGGTTAAACGCCACTTTCAGCTTTTCCTCAGCTTTCATGATTTTGGCGTTTAAGCTCCAGTTTAAGCTTAAACTGGAGCTTAAACGCCACTGATAGTTCCCAGCATTATATGGCTTGGTAGTTTGAGTTCCAGTTTAAGCTTAAACTGGAACTTAAACTCCACATGTGATATTCAAGCTTCCTTTATTGATTTCGTTGCTTCCTTGCCTAGCCTCTTCTTCCCTGAAATCATCCAAACAACTGCATCAAAGTCTTGCAAAATTTCATGAGAAATCTTCCATTCATAGCATTCAAGTAATATAACTAAAAACTCATGGAATTTGCATCAAAATCATACTGTTTGGATGGTTCATTGCTTTGTTATTCATTTAACCATTCTTGGTTACTTTAAGCTCAAGAAAATGCATAAAACAACTAAAACTAACAGAAAAATGCTAGTGAAACTAGCCTAAGATGCCTTGGCATCACAACACCAAACTTAATGCTTGCTTGTCCCTAAGCAAGTCCTGAGTTATTTGAGAGGAAAGTATGAAACAGAAAGCAATTACATTGGCTATATTAGCAAGCATTTGAAGTTCATCAAAAGGGTTTTATGCAGAAAGTTGCAGCATCACTTTTTCATTCTTATCAGGTAAGATTATCACTTTTTCATTGCATCCATCAAACACTACTATGGCCTCTTGTTATTCTTATGTCCTTGGCACTTTTCTCTTCTTTGTTTTTCTTTTCTTTTTTCTTAGAGCTCCTTTGCTCCTTGTTTGCTTAGTGTCATGTGTTGCACAAGCCTTTGGCATTTTCTTTTTCTTATCAGTGCACTACACATATCCACTACAGGCATTTTAGTTCACATTTCTTCTTGAGACATTGGTGCCCAGCACCTCTTTGTGTGACTAAATGTTTTGTATTTAGGTTGTTCTTGATAATGGACTTTTGGTTGATAATCCCGGGTTAGTTAACCCAAGTTACCAAGTGTTGAAACACTCCTCAGAACCTATTCATCCAAGCATATCCTTAATACATAAACACCACATGCATTTGTCTCAGAAGTTCAAACCATTGGTGCCTAGCTTATTTTCTCAAAATTTTTTTTTTTTTTGGTTGCCCTTTTTCAGTGGCTTTTTCTTCTTCTTTTTCTTTCTTTTTCATGGCCAAAGACATTTATTCATCAAGATCCATAGACAGTATTCAAACTTCTACACAAAAATGATAATTCTACACTCAATTTCCAGTGATCTGACTAAACAATCAAGCATGCATACCACCACTTAATTCTACTTGATTTGTCACTAATTGAGCCAAGCTAATTTTGTTCAAACTTTTCTTTTATTTTTGGAAACAGAACAAGCATGGCAAGCATTTGTTTAAGAAGGTGAAGTTATATCCAAACATCTAGGCATTCACTTTATTCAAAGCAGTAAACAGACAAACATACTAGAAATTTCACATAAAACTTAAATGACGTAAAATGAAAGAAAGCTCATAAAGACACTTCACAAACTATTATTTGATTATTAAGGAACAAGACCACCTCTCATTTGTTGCTTGGTTCTTCTTGACTCTTGGGGTCCTGTTTCTTCTTGCTTCTTGTCTCTCTTTGACCACTTGTACTTCCTTTGTCTTTTCTTACGAGCTTTGTCCAGAATCCAGCTTTTTTCATTGTTTCTTCCACTCTTTCTTCAAGGATCACTGCCTTTTTCATTTCTCCTTCTTTTTGAATTGTAAATCAATGATTGACTTCCTGAGCTTATAGCCGTGACTCTTGTATTTATGCACACTTATTACTGGACACCAAACTTAGTGTTTGGTAATGTCTCCTGATGACATGAAATCCATGTTGGTTGTCCTTAATGAATGTGCATAATTCTAATAAATCATAGTCACTTTGGCTCTTTGATCCTAAACAATTTTACTACCTAAAGTAATTGAAATCAAAGTATTAAAACATGCAAATGGTATACTTGTCATGAATTTCTAAATCCAAAGGAACTTCTTGCTTTTCATTAACTGTGTTCAAAGAGGAACACCAAACTTAATGTTTGGTTGTGCACTTTGAATGAAAGATTGAATACAATTTGAATAAAATTTGGGGTGCCTTCAGGCACACCAAACTTAGAGACCAATTGTATTTTACATGCAATGTTTAGTGCACTCTTTCAACAGTTGTCCTGAGGATTCAAGTTCATGCATAAGAAACCATGCTTTATTAGATGCAAAGCAAAACAATAAAGAGTAAGGATACTAAAACATGGGTTGCCTCCCATGAAGCGCTTCTTTAACGTCACTAGCTTGACGGTTGCCCCTTGTTAGGGTGGATTGTAGTGTTTGATTTCCTCTCCTCTCACTATGAAAACGTCCCCATTTGATTCCTTCATGATTTCCAAATGTTCCATAGAAAGAACTTTCCTGATTGTGAACACTTGAGGGAGCTGGGAAGGAATGGTTTTGAGGCCAGGTGGGATTGGCAGATAATGACTTGATATCACTTTATCTCCCGGAGAGAAACCTTCAGTGGGAATTTTCTTGTTTCTCCACCCTCTTGGCAATTTCTTTACAATTCTTCCCTTTCTCTTGAGGATTTCTTCATTGACCCTTATGCCAGGAGGATCCTTCTGATCTGTTTCTATTGATTCTTGTGGCTTTAACTCTTGCAATTCTTGTTTGCCTTCCAAGGACTGTTTCAGAGTTTCAGCTGCTGGATTGCTTTCCTCCAAACACAGATGGCTACTATCATCCTTAGGCTTTTCAGGTTCTGGTTCAGGCTCAGATGCAGGTTTGAAAACATTGAAAATGAGCTGTTCATCATGTATTCGCAAAATTAGCTCTCCTTGTTCTACATCTATGAGCGCTCTAGCAGTGGCTAGAAATGGCCTTCCCAGAATGATAGGGTGTAGGTAGCTTTCCTCCATGTCCAAAATGACAAAGTCTGTGGGGAAGAAATAATTTCCCACTTTCACCAGCACATTCTCAACTACCCCTTCAGCTTGCTTCTGAGTTTTGTCAGCCAGTTGTATGATTACATCAGTGGATCTCACCTCATTCAGTTGTAGCCTCTTCATAAGAGTCAAAGGCATCACATTTATGCTAGCTCCTAGATCACAGAATCCTCTGTCAATTTTTGTTTCCCCTATGATGCAGGGGATATGAAAAGTTCCTGGGTCTGTTTTCTTAGAGACTATGTCCTTCTTGATGAGGGCACTGCATTCTTTGTTCATTATTACAGTTTGTCCTCCCTTCAAAACTCTTTTCTTGCTCAGCAATTCCTTTAAATACTTGATATGTGTAGGCATCTGCTGGAGAATCTCAAGAAAGGGAATATTGATATGGAGAGACTTAAATGTCTCTAAAAACCTTGAATAGGTTTTCCCTTTTTCACCTCCTCCTAACCTCTGAGGAAATGGTGCTTTTGGTTGGTATGTTTTCAGCATGCCTTTTTGCAGTTCCTTGGCTTGCTCAGTTTCACTTTCCTGCTTAGCTTCTTCCACACCTTCCTTCAAGATTTCTGGCTCCTGTTCTGAGGGTCTGATTCCTTCTTCTTCTGAGACTTCCTTCAATATGGTGATGGCCTTGCATTCTTCCCATCTCACTCCCTTTTGTTCCCCTTTAGGATTCTTTTCTGTGTCACTAGGGAACACTGCAGTTGACTTGGGGGCCTGTTGAGATAGCTCTCCTACTTGAGACTCCATCCTCTTGAGTTTTTCACCATGGTTCCTTAAGGTAGATCTCACATCATCCCTAAAGCTTTTCAACTCACTTATGTCCTGACCCATGTTTGCCAGCATTCCTTCTATCTTGTTTAATTGATCTTGAAATTGTTGGTTCGGATTAGGTTGGGTAGGTTGATTATTTTGGCCATGATATGATGGTTGGGAGTAAGTGTTTTGTGTGGCTTGGTATGATCTTTGGTTGGAGTTTTGGTATGTGGACTTGTTATGTTGGTTTTGCTGGTTTCCCCACCCAAAGTTTGGGTGGTTTTTCCAGCCTGGGTTGTAAGTGTTGGAATGTGGATCATATGGTTGCCTTTGTTGATTTCCTACATAATTGGCCTCTTCCCAATCACCTCCTTCAGTGCTTACTTCCTCTTGATCTTGTGTGTATATTGCAGCCACTTGCTTTGTTTCTAATTTCCTGGTGAGCTCTGCTAGTTGCTTGGCAAACACCTTGTTTTGGGCTAAAATTGTATCAACATGGTTCAGCTCCATGACTCCCTTAGTGTTGTGTCTCTCTGAAGCATAGTAGTACTCATTCTCAGCCACTGTCTCAATCACTTCAATGGCTTCTTCCACAGTCTTTTTCCTGTTCAATGAACCTCCTGATGAATGGTCTACAGCCTTCCTTGATTCATAAGAAAGTCCATCATAGAAAATATGCAATTGCACCCAGTCATGGAACATGTCTGGTGGGCATTTTCTTGTCAAATCCTTGAACCTCTCCCATGCCTCGTAGAGAGTTTCACCATCTTGTTGTCTAAAAGTCTGAACCTCAGATCGAAGCCTATTAACCTTTTGTGGGGGGGTAGAAACGTGCCAGAAACTTGCTTTCCACCTCATCCCAGGTTGTTAGGCTCCCCCTTGGGAATGATTCCAGCCACTTAGCTGCCTTGTCCCTAAGTGAAAATGGGAACAAGAGCAGTTTATAGGTATCTTCCTGGACTCCATTGGACTTCACAGTGTCGCAAATTCTCAGGAATTTTGTGAGATGTTGGTTTGGATCTTCATTAGCACTCCCACCAAATGAACAATGATCCTCCACAAGTGATATTAGCTGTGGTTTGAGTTCAAAATTGTTGGCCTGAATGGGTGGTTTCTGAATGCTGCTACCACAATTCCCAGAGGTTGGGTTTATGTATGAACCAAGAACCCTCCTCTCGGGAATGACATTGTTTCCATCAGCTCTCTCATGGTTGTGAACTTCTCTATCCATGTTGAGATCTAGAGCTTCCTCAAAATTGTCCTCAGATTCTCCTTCAGATTCTTCTTCTCCCAGTACTCTATTCCCTCTTGCTTCCCTTCTAAGTTTATGAAGGGTCCTCTCTGGTTCGGTATAATGAGGAGTTGATGTCTCTCCTCTCCTACCTGTCATACAAAAACACAGCACAGGCAACAAACAAGTGAAATACTCTTGGTTAATGGAAGAGTATGGTTAGAGCAGTTGAGGAATTAATTCAAATAGTTAGTGAGTCAGTGAGTTAGTTGCTTGAATTTAAAGGCATAAAGAAAGAAAGCATGTAACAGAGTGCAGAAATTAAAATTCAACAAGTAACTTGAACTGAATTAACAAAGCAAGAAAAATGCTCAATCTAGTTAACTTCCAATTTGAGAATTGTCAATCGAAAACCAATCCCCGGCAACGGTGCCATAAACTTGATGCTACGATTTTAAGAAATTGCACGATCGGCAAAAATTCCTTCCGGCAAGTGCACCGGTTATCGTCAAGTAAAAACTCACAATAGAGTGAGGTCGAATCCCACAAGGATTGGTTGAGTGAGCAATTCGGATTAGAAGTGTGTTCTAGTTGAGCGGAATCAAGATTTAGATGAGAATTGCGGAATGTAAAATTGCATGAATTAAAGAGCGAGAAGCTAAATTGCTGAAATTAAAAAGGGATCGGGGTGATTGCACGAATTTAATTGCAGAATGTAAAGAGAAGTGATAGATCAGAAATGGGGAATTCATTGGGTTTCAGGAGATATTGAGATCTCCGAATCAAACATTTTTTTTTATCCCTTCCTCAACCAATGCATTCATTGAATTTTGCTTGGCAATCTTATATGATTGGATCCCAATCCCTTGGCTCACCAATTCTCTCTAAAAACAAACAAATTCCCAATCCCTTGGTTTAAATGTTCATAAGAAGAGGTGATGCTCGATCACTGATTATACCACACAGTTTCATGAACCACAATTTGGTAGGATTACATGTCACAATATCCATCCAAACCCCAATCCAATTCACTGTGAGAAAGCTTCTCTAGCATGAATCCTCCATTCCTTTCCCAAGGTTCCGAAGGATTCCAATTATGGATAGTTTCTTTCCCAAGACAACTAACCAATGGAATTAGATCGAGAAGCTTTCTAACAAAATTCAAGAGAAAAGATTGAAGAAGAAGATAAAAACTATTATTGATTCATTGAATTACAATAGAGCTCCCTAACCCAATGAAAGGGGGTTTAGTGAGTCATAGCTCTGAATTCAATTACAAAAAGTATGAAAACTAGAAAAAGTGATCCCCCAAAATTCCCCCCGAGTCTCAACCAACTTAAATTCTATCCTATTTATACACTTTCTAAATTGAGCTTCTGTTGTGTTTCTTGGGCTTTGAGGCCTTTCCCTAATTTCCTTTTGCTTTGGGTTTATGATCCATAATCCTGATGAGGCTGCTGATCCAATTCTGTAACATTCATTGAGCCAACTTAGTGATAATCAAGTAATGACACATGACTCAACAATTTGAAATTCCAGACTCATCAATTCTTCAGGCCCAATCCCATAAACCATGATATTCAATTGGGTTTCATACCAGAGTACGTTTAAGTTAATGTTTGTGCTCAAATGCTAACTTAAACTGCAATATCTTTGGCCCAGAAACCTTTTCAATTAGTGGCGTTTAAGTTGCAGTTTAAGCTTAAACTGCAACTTAAACGTTGGACACTCCTGGAGGTGGTATAATTCAAGCACGTTTAAGCTTCAGTTTAAGGTTAAACTGAAGCTTAAACGTGGAAATGGAAGAAGGCAAGTCTGGAGTGTGGATTGTCGAACACGTTTAAGCTTCAGTTTAAGGTTAAACTGAAGCTTAAACGTGGAAATGAAGAAAGCAACCCTGGAGGAGAATGGTCGAACACGTTTAAGCTCCAGTTTAAGCTTAAACTGGAGCTTAAACGTGGAAATGGCTCCCTGGTGCATTTCTCATTTATGGCGTTTAACTTCCAGTTTAAGGTTAAACTGGAGGTTAAACGCCACTTTCAGCTTTTCCTCAGCTTTCATGATTTTGGCGTTTAAGCTCCAGTTTAAGCTTAAACTGGAGCTTAAACGCCACTGATAGTTCCCAGCATTATATGGCTTGGTAGTTTGAGTTCCAGTTTAAGCTTAAACTGGAACTTAAACTCCACATGTGATATTCAAGCTTCCTTTATTGATTTCGTTGCTTCCTTGCCTAGCCTCTTCTTCCCTGAAATCATCCAAACAACTGCATCAAAGTCTTGCAAAATTTCATGAGAAATCTTCCATTCATAGCATTCAAGTAATATAACTAAAAACTCATGGAATTTGCATCAAAATCATACTGTTTGGATGGTTCATTGCTTTGTTATTCATTTAACCATTCTTGGTAACTTTAAGCTCAAGAAAATGCATAAAACAACTAAAACTAACAGAAAAATGCTAGTGAAACTAGCCTAAGATGCCTTGGCATCATTGATCCGGAGAATGCAACATCTCCTAAGCCCAATGAACTCCCCATTTCTGATCTTACCCATTCTCTTTAATTTCTGTCATTTACATTTATGAGCAATTCCCCCATTCCCATTTAAGATTCAGTAATTTACTTTCTGTCATTTACTTTCCCGCATTTAACTTTCTGCAATTCTCAACTCAGTTTCTGATTCGCTCAACTAGAACATTCCTCTAATTAAAGTTTCTTGATCAATCAATCGTTGTGGGATTCGACCTCACTCTATTGTGAGTTTTTACTTGACGACAAATTCGGTACACTTGCCGAAGGAAATTTGTTATGAGACAAGTTTTTCGTGCATCAAGTTTATGGCGCCGTTGCCGGGGATTGATTGTGCATCAACAATGATTAGATTGGAGGATAACTAGATTGAGCATTTTATTTTTGTTTGATTTAAATTTCTGTTTGAGTTATTTACTTCCTGTTTTAGTTAATTTCTTCCCTTCCCCCTACTTTTTTTTCTGTTATTTAAATTTCATCTCACTAACCCACTAACTGTTTGATATATTGCATCACTCACACTAACAGTAATTCTGACAGATATACTTTCTGCACCTATTCTCTTTGCTTGTACTTGTTGGTTGTATGACAAGGAGAAGAAGCGGGGCTTCAACTTCCTTTGATTCTGAACCTGAGAGAACCTTCCTTAGACTAAGGAGGGAGGCAAGAGACAAACGTGTAGTTGGTGCTGAAGAAGAGGAGGAACACTTTGAGGAATACTTTGAACCAAACATGGAAGAAAACATGGAAAACCATCATGAAGAAGAGGCTCACAACCATGGCGGAAGAGGTCGAGCAAATCATACTGGGGAGGATAGAAGAGTTTTAGGCTCTTATATCAATCCAAACCCGGGAAACTGTGGAAGTAGCATTCAAAAGCCAACCATCCATGCCAACAATTTTGAACTGAAGCCACAGCTCATCACCCTTTTGTAGAACAAATGTTCATTCGGAGGAAGTGTCCAAGAGGACCCAAATCAACATTTAACCACCTTCCTGAGAATATGTGACACAGTGAAGTCTAATGGTGTTCATCCTGACACCTATAGACTGCTTTTATTTCCATTCTCACTCAGGGATAAGGCAGCCAAGTGGCTGGAATCTTTCCCAAGGGAAAGCTTGACAACCTGGGAAGACGTGGTGAACAAATTCTTAGCAAGATTTTACCCTCCTCAACGAATCAATAGGCTGAGAGCTGAGGTCTAAACTTTCAGGCAACAAGATGGTGAGACTCTATATGAAGCATGGGAGAGGTTTAAAGACCTAACAAGGAGGTGTCCACCTAACATGTTCAACGAATCGGTGTAGCTGCACATTTTCTATGAAGGGCTCTCTTATGAGTCAAAGAAGGTCGTAGGCCATTCATCCGGAGGATCTTTGAACAATAAGAAAACCATTGAGGAGGCTATAGATGTCATTGAAACAGTAGCAAAGAACGACTACTTCTATGCTTCCAAAAGAGGGAACACAAGAGGAATAATGGAGCTAAACAATGTAGATGCTCTGTTGGCCCAAAACAAGCTCATTACCCAACAGCTGGCTGACCTCACCAAGAAGATGGAAAGGAACCAAGTGGCAGCAATCTCCACTTCATCAACAACCCAAGAAGGAGTGAATGAAGAAGCAGAGGGTAGCCAGGAGCAAGCCAACTTCATTGGGAATTCACCAAGGCAAAACCATAATCCATACTCCAAGAACTACAACCCTAGATGGAGGAATCACCCAAACTTTGGGTGGGGAAATCAACAAGACCAAAGCCTTGATCAAAGGCGCCCAAATCCAAACAATGCAGCCCACCAACACTTCACCTCTAGACCATATCAGCATCCCAATAACAACACCTCTCCACATTCATATCAAGGCCAGAACAACCCTCCTCAACCTGACCTATCATCATTTGATGAAAGAATCTCAAGGATTGAAAGTCTACTTGAAGGCATATGCAAGGATATCCAGGACAGTAAAGCATTCAGAGAGGAAGTGCAGTCAAATATGCAAAATCAGGATGCTGTCATCAAGAAGCTTGAGACACAAATTGGCTATTTATTCAAACAAATTCCCAGCCACAACCTTCGCAGTAAAACTAACTCAACCAAAAGGGAGGAGTGTCAGGCTATCACCCTTCGGAGTTGGAAGGAACTGAAGGAAACCCCCCAGAATCCACAAGAAGAGCAGGACAAAGCTCAAGTTCCAACTTTGAGTTCATAAAAAGGGGAAGGAGTGCTGAAACCAGACATCCCAAGAGTCCCATACCCTCTGCAACTAAAGAAGAAGGGAGACGACAATCAGTTTTCGAGATTTTTGGAAATCTTCAAGAAGCTGCAAATCAACATACCCTTTGCTGAAGCAATAGAATAAATGCCACTCTACGCCAAGTTCTTAAAGGAGCTCATGACTAAGAAAAGAAGTTGGAAGAACAACGAGACTATGATACTAATAGAAGAGTGTAGTGCTATCATTCAGCATAAACTGCCCCAGAAATTGAAGGATCCTGGGAGTTGTCAGATCCCTTGCATTATAGGGGAAATCACAGTGGAGAAAGCCCTTTGTGACTTAGGAGCCAGCATCAATTTGATGTCAGTAGCTATGATGAGGAAGATGAAGATAGAGGAGGCTAAACCAACAAAAATGGCCCTACAGCTGGCAGACAGGTCGTTCAGGTTCCCGCATGGCGTCGTAGAAGATTTGCTAGTGAAAGTGGGAGATTTTATCTTCCCAGCAGACTTTGTAGTGCTGGACATGCAGGAGGAAGCCAAGACTTCCATCATCCTGGGAAGACCGTTCTTGGCAACTGCTGGAGCTGTCATTGATGTCCAAAAAGGTGATCTTACCTTAAGACTACACAATGAAGAGATGACATTCAATGTGTTCAAGGCCATGAGTTACCCACCAGAACAATTGGGGGAATGCATGAGGTTAGATATACTTGAGGAGGAAGTGCAAGAGAATTTTGAAGAAGAAGAACTTGAAGAACCTGAGAGATTGGTAGATGAGGAATCTGAATCAAGTGAAGAGGTTGCAACAGCAGAGATTCATATACAAGGTGCACCAAAGGAAGAAAACAAAAAGTCAGAAGCACCCAAACTTGAACTTAAAGCACTACCACCCACTCTCAAATATGCATACTTAGGAGAACACGAAAGGAGGTTGAACTTAAAGCACTACCACCCACTCTCAAAGATACTGCTGGAAGATGATGCCAAACCATCCATTCAATCCCAAAGGAGGTTGAACCCTATCATGAAGGAAGTAGTACAGAAAGAAGTTATGAAGTTATGGCAGGGAGGGGTGATCTACCCAATCTCAGATAGCCCGTGGGTTAGCCCCGTGCATGTTGTCCCAAAAAAAGGAGGAATCACCGTGGTTCCCAATGAGAAGAACGAATTAATTCCTACAAGGACAGTCACAGGATGGCGGATGTGCATAGACTACAGGAAGCTCAATGAGGCTACACGAAAAGATCATTTCCCCCTTCCATTCATGGATCAGATGTTGGAAAGACTTGCAGGGCACGCATATTATTGTTTTCTCGACGGTTATTCAGGATACAACCAAATAGTGGTTGATCCCAGAGATCAAGAGAAAACCTCATTCACTTGCCCATATGGAGTGTTTGCCTACAGGCACATGCCATTTGGGTTATGTAATGCACCTGCAACTTTCCAACGCTGCATGCTTTCTATCTTTTCAGATATGATAGAAAAATTTATTGAAGTTTTTATCGATAATTTCTCGATATTCGGAGATTCCTTCCCTATTTGTCTACATCACCTCGCCTTGGTATTGAAAAGATGCCAAGAGACCAATTTGGTCTTGAACTGGGAGAAATGCCACTTTATGGTGACAGGAGGAATAGTCCTGGGTCACAAGATTTCTAACCAAGGCATTGAGGTTGACAGAGCTAAAATAGAACTCATTGAAAAACTGCCTCCACCCAGTGATGTCAGGGCAATTAGGAGTTTTTTGGGGCATGCTGGTTTTTACATAAGATTTATTAAAGATTTTTCAAAGATAGCCAAGCTCTTAAGCAATCTCCTTATATCTGATACACCATTCATCTTTGATGAAACATGCATGTTAGCCTTTGAAAATTTGAAAATGAGGTTGTCCTGTGCTCCTATTATTTCCCCACCTGATTGGAATTTACCATTTGAATTGATGTGTGATGCATCTGATTTTGCAGTTGGGGCAGTGTTAGGACAGAGGAAAGACAACTTAGTCTATGTGATATACTATGCTAGCAAAGTTCTTAATGATACTCTAAGAAATTATACCACTACTGAAAAGGAGTTACTAGCAATAGTTTTTGCATTTGACAAGTTTAGATCATACCTCATTAGTGCTAAAGTGATTGTTTTTACAGATCACACAGCACTTAAATATTTGTTTGCCAAGCAAGAATTAAAACCAAGACTAATAAGATGGATCTTATTGTTGCATGAATTCAATGTTGAAATTAGAGACAAGAAGGGAGTGGAAAATAAGGTAGCAGATCACCTATCCAAGATCCCTCATGATAAAGGTGGAGCACATGATACAAGGGTGAACGAGCTCTTCCCGGATGAGCAGTTGATGACAATTCACAAAGCACCATGGTTCGCAGACATTGCCAACTTCAAGGCATCTGGAGCATTATCTCCAGAGATAAATAAACATCAAAAAAAGAAGCTCATGAATGATGCAAAATACTTTGTCTGGGATGAGCCATATCTCTTCAAGAAGTGTTTAGATGGGATCCTTAGAAGATGTGTTTCAGAAGAAGAAGGACGAGAGGTCCTGTGGAACTGCCATGGCTCATGTTATGGAGGACACTTTGAAGGAGACAGAACTGCAGCAAAAGTGTTACAAAGCGGATTCTTTTGGCCCACCCTTTTCAAAGATGCAAAAGAACTAGTAAGGAGCTGCAATGAATTCCAAAGATCTGGAAACTTACCCAAACGAAATGAGATGCCACAGAATTTCATCTTGGAACTGGAACTGTTTGATGTGTGGGGAATTGATTTCATGGGACCATTCCCAACGTCATATGCAAACAATTACATTTTGGTGGCAGTAGATTACGTCTCCAAGTGGGTAGAGGCTATTGCAACCCCAACAAATGATAACAAGGTTGTCATGAACTTCCTCAGGAAGAATATCTTTAGCCGGTTTGGAGTCCCACGAGCACTCATCAGTGATGGAGGGAGCCATTTTTGTAACAAACCACTAGAAGCTCTTCTCCTACGATATAGGGTAAAACATAAGGTAGCTACACCATATCATTCCCAAACAAGTGGACAAACTGAGATATCCAACAGAGAGCTAAAGAGGATTCTGGAAAAGACTGTGGGTGCATCAAGAAAGGATTGGTCGAAGAAGCTGGATGATGCTCTTTGGGCATACAGAACATCATTCAAAACACCACTTGGGATGTCCCCTTATCAACTGGTTTATGGGAAAGCTTGTCACTTACCACTGGAGCTGGAACACAGGGCTCTCTGGGCTATCAAGATACTAAATTTTGACAGCATTGCTGCTGGTGCAAAGAGGATCTTGCAGCTGCAAGAAATGGAGGAATTCAGGTCACAAGCCTATGAAAATACCAAGATGTATAAAGAGAAGGCAAAGAGAAGACATGACATGCATGTTGCACCTAGGAGTTTCGAAAAGGGGCAACGAGTACTCCTCTACAATTCCAAATTGAGACTATTCCCAGGAAAACTCAAATCAAGGTAGTCCAGACCCTTTCTTGTCAAAAAAGTTTCACCTTATGGACATATCGAAATCATGGATGAAGGCTCTGAAAGGACTTTTACAGTGAATGGACAAAGACTCAAGCATTATCTGGGCAACATGGGGGAAAACCCCAGAGTAAATTACCACCTCAAGTAAAGGAGGAACCGTTGAGCTAGCGACGATAAAAGAGCGCTCTGTTGGGAGGCAACCCAACCTCAGGTAGTTTCCTTTTCATCTATATTTCAATAAGGATCACAAGTTGTTTCCCCTTGTATTGCGAGGAGCTAAGTTTGGTGTTCCACACCTAAACAAGTCAAGAGTGAAAGTGTGATTCTAAGTTTGGTGTTCCACCAAAGACATTAGAATTACACCCCACTCCCAAAACACATTGCTAGCTCCAACCAATCAAGGGAATCCACTTAGATGTAGTTAGACTTTAGTAATAATTGTCATATTAACAACAAGATATGAGGTTCTCTGCATATATGCAATGTTTTGTACTGGACAAGGAACTAAGTTTGGTGTTCGCACACCAAAGTAAGTTCAATAGCCACAAGCACGCATACAAGCTAATTATATCTCAAGTGTTTTGGGAACAAGCAACTTCCAATAACTTTATAGGAATCTTATGAGGAAATAGTGCATCTTCACCCAAGGAAGTGATGTAGCAAGGACTAGGATGATGACAAAGAAAGAGAGCAACTAGAAATCATCACCCGAAGGTTGTATTGTCACTTAATTCCATTATACTAAGAATTGTTGAAAATTAGAAGTCCGAATGCACTTTTGATTAATAGATACTCATAGTTGGAACCTTTTTCAATTTTGTCTTTTAAGTTTTTGGTGTTGAAGAAGGTCTCTGTGTGCTAGTCTTTATGTTACTACACTATCTCCTTACTTAATTGTATGTTTGTCCCTTTAAATCAAATGAAAAGAGAATAAGTTGTTTTTAAAAACCAGAGAGGAGTTCATACTATGGAGTAAGTTCATGAGTTTGTGGTATGATCATAAGTTAGCTAAGTTGGTTCAACCACAAGGTGGGAAGACAACTATCTGTCATGAATACCATGCTTGAGACACACCCCATGAGACTAGCTAAATAAGAAGATCCTAATAAGAAAAAGGGAAAGAACAATCAAAGTTGAGGAATAAAAGAAAAAGACTAAGCAATAAGGCTAGGCACCAATGGTTTTAAATCTTGAGGCATGTGTCTGTGGTGTTCCTGTGTGAGGGATCTACTTGGATGAATAAGCTCTTAGGGGTGCCTTATCACTTGGTAACTTGGGTTAACTAACTCGGGATTATCAGCTGAAAGTCCACTATCAAGAGTAACCATCACCACAAAACATTTAGTAACCCAAAGAGGTGCTGGACACCAAGGCCTCAAGAAAAGAAAATGAATAAACTATATGCCTGTGGTGTGTATGTATGGGGGAGAGACTTGAGGGAGTAAGTCCTTAGGGGTGTCTCAACATCTAGCACCTTGAACCAACTGGTTCGGGAGTGTTGGCTGAAAGCTTATCTTAAAGAGTTGCCCCCTTACAGAACACTTAGCCTAAGAACACGAATAAGCCCTGAAATAACAACAAAAGGATCAATAAATAAAAGTTTCATGGGATGCAATCATAGTGAGTATTCTAGGATATGATAAAGGTCTGAAAGCCAGGAATGAACCTAAGTTGCTATGCATGAAACCACCATAAAACCAGGGACATGACTTCCACAAGAATAACTCATTTCTCTTGGTATCCCATTCATCATTCTCTTGTTCCAGTACTTGCTTAGGGATAAGCAAGCTTTAAGTTTGGTGTTGTGATGCCAGGGCATTTTGGCTAGTTTCACTGACCTTTTCTTTACTGTTTTTAGGATAGTTTCATGCATTTTCTTAGGAAATAAGCTAGTTTTGGGTAGATATTCACTTACACCTTGATTCAAGCATACATTGTGCATTTTACATGATTTCATGAGGATTTTGCATGAGTTTAGTGACAAATTGTATTCTGCATTACCCATGACTTGGACTAGAACTTTGATGCACTCTATTGCCTGATTTCAGGACCAAAGGAAGCAAGGAATGGGAGGTAACTTGCAAAGTTAATGAGAAAAGTGACTGCCAATGACGCTCTCGAAGCCATCATTACCCACGTTAAGAGTCACGTTAACTAAGTTGACGTGAACTCTAATGTGAAGAAGGGAAATTGAGCCAACGTTAGTGACACTTAACATTATCACTAACGTTGGCCAATGCTCACAAGTGGCCACGTTAGAGTCCACGTTAGTTAACGTGGCCTCTAACGTTAAAAGGGGGAAAGGAAGCAAACGTTAGTGACATTCAACATTGTCACTAACGTTGGCCTAAGTGCACAATGCCACGTTAACTCCCACGTCAACTTGGTTAACGTGGAAGCTAACGTGAAGAGGCAAGAGTGGTCGACAACGTTAGTGACACCCAACATTGTCACTAACGTTGGAAGCAACCACACAACCCCAAGGAGCCACGTTAACTTCCACGTTAACTTAGCTAACGTGGAGGCTAACGTGAGAGAAGAAGGTGATGGCCAACGTTAGTGACACTCAACATTGTCACTAACGTTGGAAGGAGCCACACAAGCCACTATGAGCCACGTTAACTCCCACGTTAACTTAGTTAACGTGGAAGCTAACGTGGATGAGGAATGATGAGCCAACGTTAGTGACACTCAACATTGTCACTAACGTTGGGGATGACTAAGCATGGCCACGTTATAAGCCACGTTAACCTAGTTAACGTGGATTCTAACGTGAGACATGGGGGCACATTGGAACGTTAGTGACAATGTTGAATGTCACTAACGTTCTCGAAGGATGGCAAGCCTACATTAAAGAGCCACGTTAACTAAGTTAACGTGGGCTCTAACGTAGGAGCAATGGGGGCTTTTCAACGTTATTAGGAAAGTTAAGTCCCAATAACGTGTGAGAAGGACCTAGAGGCAACGTTGGTGGCAACGTTTGTGCCACTAACGTTGAGGTTAACGTGGCTTTTACTTAGGAACGTTAGTGAGAAAGTTGATTGTCACTAACGTTCTCGAACTCATATTTTCACTAAACGTTAACAACCCTAATGTCCTGAGCTAAAATCTCTGCCTACTTCACACTTTCTCTCTGCAAGTAAAGCCAAGCCCAAATGAAGAAGAGAACTGCTTCAAACTCAAGATCCAAAGGCCCAAGACTTGAAGAGCCAACTAGAAGATGAGAAGAGTTGTATATATAGGAGTAGCTTTGAATTATTTTGGGGAGTTGCTGGGAGTTGGAAAAATAGCATAGAACTACTTCCTGTATTTTACTTTCTCTGCTCTTCTAGTTTTCATCATGTATTCTCCATCTTTGTTTTCATTTTCCAGAGCTATGAACAACTAAACCCCTTTCATTGGGTTAGGGAGCTCTGTTGTAATTTGATGGATCAATACTAATTTTCATTATTCTTCTTCTATCTTTTCTCTTGATTTTACTTGAAAGCTTTCGATCTTCATCCAATTGGGTAATTATCTTGGAAAAGAAACTATTCATACTTGGATCTCTTCTGAACCTTGGAAGAGGAATGAAGAGATCAAGCTAGAAATGCTTTCTCATGCTGGACCAAATTGGGTTTGGATGGATATGTGACTATAATCCTCTCAATACTTGATTTGGGAAATGCATATGGTATAATCAGTGACCATACTTCATCTCTTCTCATGAGCAATTGACCAAGGAATTGGCTATTGATCAAGATTTGAGAGATTGAATTACAAGAAATTGTAATTCAATCACTTAAGATTGCCAAGGAGATCAATGAGTGCATTGATTGAGGAAGAGATGTAAATGAGATTGATCCGGAGAATGCAACATCTCCTAAGCCCAATGAACTCCCCATTTCTGATCTTACCCATTCACTTTAATTTCTGTCATTTACATTTATGAGCAATTCCCCCATTCCCATTTAAGATTCAGCAATTCCCCCATTCCCATTTAAGATTCAGCAATTTACTTTCTGTCATTTACTTTTCCGCATTTAACTTTCTGCAATTCTCAACTCAATTTCTGATTCGCTTAACTAGAACATTCCTCTAATTAAAGTTGCTTGATCAATCAATCCTTCTGGGATTCGACCTCACAATATTGTGGGTTTTTACTTGACGACTAATTCGGTACACTTGCCGAAGGAAATTTGTTATGAGACAAGTTTTCCGTGCATCAACAATTCAAGGAAATAGGCTTATGGACTTGTAGAGGATATCTTGGTAAAAGTTAAAGGCCACTACATCCCTGCTGATTTCATAATCCTAGACACTGAAAAGTGTATGGATGAATCCATCATCCTTGGCAGACCCTTCCTAGCCACAGCAAAAGCTGTGATTGATGTTGACAGAGGAGAATTGGTCCTTCAAATGAATGAGGACTCCCTTGTGTTTAAAGCTCAAGGATCTCCCTCTATAACCATGGAGAAGAAGCATGAAAAGCTTCTCTCAATGCAGAGTCAAAAAGATCCCCCACATTCAAACTCTAAGTTTGGTGTAGGGAGGCCATCATCATACTCTGAGTATCTGTGAGGCTCTACGAGAGCCCACTGTCAAGCTATTGACATTAAAGAAGTGCTTGTTGGGAAGCAACCCAATTTTATTTAATCATATCTATTTATTTTCTATTGTTATTTTATGTTTTCTGTAGGTTGATGATCATGTGAAGTCACAAAAACAACTGAAAAAGCAAAAACAGAATGAAAAATAGTATTAAAAACAGCACACCCTAGAGGAGAAGCTCACTGGCATTTAAACGCCAATAAGGGTAGCAGAATGGGCATTAAACACCCAGTCTGGCACCATTCTGGGCGTTTAACGGCAGAAAGGGGCACAGAGCTAGTGTATAACGCCAGAAAAGGGCACAGAACTGGCATTTAACGCCAGAAAAGGGCACAGAGCTGGCGTTTAAACGCCAGAAAGGGGAGAAAAGCTGGCGTTAAACGCCAGAAATGGGCAGTAACCTGGCGTTTAACACTAGGATTGGCAATCAAGGGGGCGTTTACACGCCAACATGGTGCAGGGATGAGAAATCCTTGACACCTCAGGATCTGTGGACCCCACAGGATCCCTACCTACCTCATATCTCTCTCTCTTCTTCATACCTTTCCATAACACCCTTTTCAAAATAACCTTCACCAATCACCTCAATACCTTTTCCCCAAAATCCCCTCACCTATTAAATCCTACCTTCTTCTCCATAATCTCTTCACTAATCCACATCTATCCATCGTAAAACCCCACCTACCTCACCATTCAAATTCAAACCACTTTCCCTCCCAAACCCACCCATACATGGCCGAACCCTACCCCTCTATCCACTCCTATATAAACCCATCTTCACTCCTTCATTTTCACCCATTATAAACACTACTTCTCCCCCTTCGCTGAACCATTAAACCCCCTCCATCTCTTCTATTTCTTCTTCTTCTACTCTCTTCTTTCTTCTCTTGCTGGAAGACGAGCAAACCTTCTAAGTTTGGTGTGTGACGCGCATAAACTTGTTATGCTACGATTTAGGAAATTGCACGATCGGCAAAATTCCTTCCGGCAAGTGCACCGGTTATCGTCAAGTAAAAACTCACACTAGAGTGAGGTCGAATCCCACAAGGATTGGTTGAGTGAGCAATTCGGATTAGAAGTTTGTTCTAGTTGAGCGGAATCAAGATTTAGATGAGAATTGCGGAATGTAAAATTGGCGGGAAACGTAAATGACAAGAAATTTAAATGGCGGAATCTTAAATTGCATGAATTAAAGAGCAGAAGCTAGATTGCTGAAATTAAAAGGGAATGGGGGTGATTGCATGAATGTAATTGCAGAATGTAAAGAGAAAGTGGAAATCAGAAATGGGCAATTCATTGGGTTATAGGAGATATTGAGATCTCCGAATCAAAACATGTTTATCTCTTCCTCAAGCAATGCGTTCATTGAATTTTGCTTGGCAATCTTATATGATTGGATCCCAATCCCTTGGCTCACCAATTCTCTCTAAAAACAAACAAATTCCCAATCCCTTGGTTTAAATGTTCATAAGAAGAGATGATGCTCGATCACTGATTATACCACACAGTTTCATGAACCACAATTTGGTAGGATTACATGTCACAATATCCATCCAAACCCCAATCCAATTCACTGTGAGAAAGCTTCTCTAGCATGAATCCTCCATTCCTTTCCCAAGGTTCCGAAGGATTCCAATTATGGGTAGTTTCTTTCCCAAGACAACTACCCAATGGAATTAGATCGAGAAGCTTTCTAACAAAATTCAAGAGAAAAGATTGAAGAAGAAGATAAACTATTATTGATTCATTGAATTACAATAGAGCTCCCTAACCCAATGAAAGGGGGTTTAGTGAGTCATAGCTCTGAATTCAATTATAAAGATATGAAAACTAGCCAAATGAAAAGGTAAAAGTCCTTCCTAACTTAAATTCTATCCTATTTATACACTTTCTATATTGAGCTTCTGTTGTGTTTCTTGGGCTTTGAGGCCTCTCCCTGCTTTCCTTTTGCCTTGGGTTTATGATCCATAATCTTGATGAGGCTGTTGATCCAAATTCTGTAACATTCATTGAGCCAACTTAGTGATAATCAAATAATGACACATGACTCAATAATTTGAAATTTCAGACTCATCAATCCTTCAGGCCCAATCCTATAAACCATGATATTCAATTGGGTTTCATACCAGAGTAAGTTTAAGTTAATGTTTGTGCTCAAATACTAACTTAAACCGCAATATTTTTGGCCCAGAAACCTTTTCCAAGAGTGGCGTTTAAGTTGCAGTTTAAGCTTAAACTGTAGCTTAAACGCCAGACACTTCCAGTGATGCCATTTGTGGAAGCACGTTTAAGCTTCAGTTTAAGGTTAAACTGAAGCTTAAACGTGGAAATGGAAGAAGGCAGCCCTGGAGGGTGACTTAGTCGAACACGTTTAAGCTTCAGTTTAAGGTTAAACTGAAGCTTAAACGTGGAGATAGGAAAGGCAGCCCTGGAGGTCGAACACGTTTAAGCTCTAGTTTAAGGTTAAACTGGAGCTTAAACGTGGAAATAGAGAAAGCCATCTGGGAGGTCGAACACGTTTAAGCTCCAGTTTAAGGTTAAACTGGAGCTTAAACGTGGAAGCTGAGAAAGGTAGCCCTGGAGGTGTCGAACACGTTTAAGCTCCAGTTTAAGGTTAAACTGGAGCTTAAACGTGGGAATGGAGAAAGCAACCCTGGAGGAGAAAACTTGGTCGAACACGTTTAAGCTCCAGTTTAAGGTTAAACTGGAGCTTAAACGTGGAAATGGCTCCCTGGTGCACTTCCCATTTCTGGCGTTTAACCTCCAGTTTAAGGTTAAACTGGAGGTTAAACGTGGAAATGCTTCCTGAGTGGCATTCTCATTCTGGCATTTAACCTCCAGTTTAAGGTTAAACTGGAGGTTAAACGTGGAAATGCTTCTTTGGTGAGACTTTCATTCTGGCGTTTAACCTCCAGTTTAAGGTTAAACTGGAGGTTAAACTTCAGTTTCAGCATTTCTTAGCCTTCATGATTCTGGCGTTTAAGCTCCAGTTTAGACTTAAACTGGAACTTAAACTCCACATGTGATATTCAAGCTTCCTTTATTGACTTTGTTGCTTCCTTGCCTAGACTCTTCTTCCCTGAAACCATCCAAACAATTGCATCAAAGTCTTGCAAAATTTCATGAGAAATCTTCCATTCATAGCATTCAAGTAATATAACTAAAAACTCATGGAATTTGCATCAAAATCATACTGTTTGGATGGTTCATTGCTTTGTTATTCATTTAACCATTCTTGGTTACTTTAAGCTCAAGAAAATGCATAAAACCACTAAAACTAACAGAAAAATACTAGTGAAACTAGCCTAAGATGCCTTGGCATCACAACACCAAACTTAATACTTGCTTGTCCCTAAGCAAGTCCTGAGTTATTTGAGAAAAAAGCATGAACAGAAAGCAATCCCAATGGCTATATTAGTAAGCATTTGAAGTTCATCAGAAGGGTTTTATGCAGAAAGTTGCAGCATCACTTTTTCATTCTTATCAGGTAAGATTATCACTTTTTCATTGCATCCATCAAACACTGCTATGGCCTCTTGTTATTCTTATGTCCTTGGCACTTTTCTCTTCTTTGTTTTTCTTTTCTTTTTCTTAGAGCTCCTTTGCTCCTTGTTTGCTTGGTGTCATGTGTTGCACAAGCCTTTGGCATTTTCTTTTTCTTATTAGTGCACTACACATATCCACTTCAGGCATTTTAGTTCACATTTCTTCTTGAGACATTGGTGCCCAGCACCTCTTTGTGTGACTAAATGTTTTGTATTTAGGTTGCTCTTGATAATGGACTTTTGGTTGATAATCCCGGGTTAGTTAACCTAAGTTACCAAGTGTTGAAACACTCCTCAGAACCTATTCATCCAAGCATATCCTTAATACATAAACACCACAGGCATTTGTCTCAGAAGTTCAAACCATTGGTGCCTAGCTTATTTTCTCAATTTTCTTGCTTTTTGGTTGCCCTTTTTCAGTGGCTTTTTCTTCTTCTTTTTCTTTCTTTTTCATGGCCAAAGACATTTATTCATCAAGATCCATAGACAGTTTTCAATTTCTACACAAAAAATGATAATTCTACACTCTAATTCCAGTGATCTGACTAAACAATCAAGCATGCATACCACCACTTAATTCTACTTGATTTGTCACTAATTGAGCCAAGTTACTTTTGTTCAAACCTTTCTTTTATTTTTGGAAACAGAACAAGCATGGCAAGCACTTGTTTAAGAAAGTGAAGTTATATCCAAACATCTAGGCATTCACTTTATTCAAAGCAATAAACAGACAAATATACTAAAAACTTCACATTCCAGAAAGATTCAACATTTACAGTTTAAACCAGAACAAGCATGCTTTTGTTTGCCCTTTTTAAAGAATTATCAAGGAACAATACCACCTTGTGAAATTCCTTGTTTTCTCTTTGTTGCCAGGAAACACTTTGATTTCTTCTTCTTCTCCTAATTGTTGCTTCATGTTTTAAGATCCTTGTTTCCTTTCCTGCAAAGAGTGATGAAGTTGCTTGCTTCTCAAGCACTTGAGTGGTTAGCTCAACTATGTGTGGGTAAGTATCTGAGTCTTAAGTTGGTGTGTGAACACCAAACTTAGTCTCCCTACTTACTTCTCTATTCTTTGAATCCTTGAGTTCTCTTTGGAATGAAGTTGCTGCTAAGGGTTTTAAGCATTTCTGTGACTGCTTAGAATGGTTGTTCCTTTCATATAATTCAAAGGTTGTTGTGTTCAGTTGATCTTTATGGTGGAACACCAAACTTAGAGTCACACATTTCCCTTTGAATTATTGATTCACGAATTCATTGTTTGGTGTGACACACCAAACTTAATTCTTTGCAATGCACAGAAACTACTTCACCCTTTTTATTGAAACAAATAAAAGAAACAGCAAAAGGGTATTACCTCAGGTTGGGTTGCCTCCCAACAAGCGCTTCTTTAATGTCATTAGCTTGACGGTCAGCTTCCTCAGTTGAGGTGATATTTAACCTTGTCCTTCTCCTCCACATCTCCCAAGTAATGTTTGAGTCTTTGACCGTTCACAATGAAGGTTCATTGTGACTTTTCTTCCATGATTTCTACTTGTCCATATTTGGAGACCTTGGTGACAAGGAATGGTCCAGACCACCTTGATTTTAGCTTCCCTGGAAATAGCTTCAGCCTAGAATTGTAGAGCAATACTTTTTGTCCTTCTTCAAATTTCCTTGGGGCTATGTTGCTGTCATGCTTCTTCTTTGCTCTTTCTTTGTAAATTTTGGCATTCTCATAAGCTTCAGCTCTGAACTCTTCCAACTCTTGAATTTGCAACATCCTTCTTTCTCCAGCAGCTTTGCTGTCCAAGTTCAAAAGTTTCAAGGCCCAGTATGCCTTGTGCTCCAACTCCAGTGGCAAATGGCAAGCTTTTCCGTATACTAGTTGGTAAGGAGACATTCCAATTGGTGTTTTGAAAGCTGTCCTATATGGCCAAAGAGCATCATCTAGCTTAATCGACCAGTCCTTCCTTGAAGTTCCCACAGTCTTTTCCAGGATCCTTTTGAGTTCTCTGTTAGATATTTCGGCTTGCCCACTTGTTTGTGGATGGTATGGTGTGGCTACCTTGTGTTTGACTCCATATTTTAGAAGCAATGCCTCTAATGGTTTGTTGCAGAAGTGGCTTCCTCCATCACTGATGATTGCTCTTGGAACCCCAAAACGGCAAAAAATGTATTTTCTGAGGAAGTTCATGACTACCTTATTATCATTGGTTGGAGTTGCTATTGCTTCAACCCATTTGGAGACATAGTCTACTGCCACAAGAATGTAATTATTTGAGTATGAGGAGGGAAAGGGTCCCATGAAATCTATCCCCCATACATCAAACAATTCAAGTTCCAGAATGAATTGTTGTGGCATTTCATTTCTTCTTGGCAGGTTCCCCGCTTTCTGGCATTCATGGCAGTGCTTCACTAGTTCCTTTGCATCTTTGAAGATAGTGGGCCAATAAAAACCACACTGCAACACCTTAGCTGCTGTTCTTTCTCCTGCAAAATGTCCTCCATAAGTGGAGCCATGGCAGTCCCATAAGACTTCCCTTCCTTCTTCCTCTGATATGCATCTTCTGAGTATGCCATCGGAACATTTTTTGAACAAGTATGGTTCGTCCCAGATGAAGTATTTGGCATCATTTACCAATTTCTTCCTTTGATGCTTGTTAAATTCCAACGGCAAACTCCCAGTGGCCTTGAAGTTTGCTATGTCTGCAAACCAGGGTGCTTTGTGAATTACCATGAGTTGTTCATCAGGAAAGCACTCATTTATATGTGTGCTTTGTGCGCTTCCTTCTTCACATGGTATCCTTGATAAATGGTCTGCCACCTTGTTCTCTACACCCTTCTTGTCTTTGATTTCAATGTCAAATTCCTGCAACAAAAGAACCCATCTAATAAGTCTTGGTTTGGATTCTTATTTAGCAAGTAAGTATTTTAAAGCTGAATGATCAGTGAAGACAATGACTTTAGATCCAATGAGATAGGATCTAAATTTGTCAAATGCAAAGACTATTGCCAAGAGTTCTTTTTCAGTGGTTGTGTAATTCCTTTGGTTAGCATTCAAGACTTTACTGGCATAATAAATCACATGTACCAAATTGTCTTTCCTTTGTCCTAACACTGCCCCAATAGCAAGGTCTGATGCATCACACATCAGTTCAAAAGGTAAGTTCCAATCAGGTGGGGCAATGATAGGTGCAGAGGAAAGTTTTTGCTTCAAAAGTTCATAGGCTAGCATGCAATTTTTATCAAATACAAAGGGTGTATCAGAGACAAGCAAGTTACTCAAAGGTTTGGCTATTTTAGAAAAGTCTCTAATAAACCTTCTGTAAAAACCAGCGTGTCCCAAAAAACTCCTAACTGCCTTGACATTACTTGGTGGAGGTAGTTTTTCAATGATTTCCACCTTAGCTCTATCCACCTCCATGCCTCTATTAGAGATTTTGTGGCCAAGGACTATTCCTTCTGTGACCATGAAATGACATTTTTCCCAGTTTAATACTAGGTTAGTCTCTTGGCACCTCTTAAGCACCAAGGCAAGGTGGTGTAGGCAGCTGGGAAAAGAATCTCCAAACACAGAAAAATCATCCATGAAGACCTCAATAAATTTTTCAATCATGTCCGAAAAGATGGACAGCATGCATCTTTGGAAAGTGGCAGGTGCATTGCACAATCCAAAGGGCATGCGTCTATAAGCAAAAACTCCATATGGACAAACAAATGATGTTTTCTCTTGATCTCTAGGATCAACTACTATCTGATTATAGCCTGAGTATCCATCCAAAAAGCAATAGTAAGCATGTCTTGCAAGCCTTTCAAGCATCTGATCCATGAATGGGAGTGGGAAATGATCTTTTCTGGTGGCTTCATTGAGCTTCCTGTAGTCTATGCACATCCTCCACCCAGTGACAGTTCTTGTGGGTATGAGTTCGTTCCTCTCATTTGGCACCACAGTTATGCCACCTTTCTTGGGAACTACATGGATGGGACTAACCCATGGGCTATCAGAAATGGGGTAGATTACCCCTGCCTGCCATAACTTCATGACCTCCTTTTGTACCACTTCTTTCATGACGGGATTCAATCTTCTCTGAGCTTGGATGGAGGGTCTAGCATCCTCTTCTAACAAGATTTTATGCATGCATATGGATGAACTTATCCCCTTCAAATCAGCTAAGGTCCATCCAATGGCATCTTGATGAGTTTGTAGCACCTTGATCAATTCTTCTTCCTGTTCTTGACTCAGGGCAGAGCTAATGATAACAGGATGACTCTCATCACTACCCAAGTATGCATACTTGAGATTAGGGGGCAATGCTTTGAGCTCAGGTTTTGGTGCTTCCTTCTCTTCTTTCACTATCTCTGGCATGTTTGGCATGGTTGTTTCAGCAGCCTTGATGTCACTAACTTCTATGTCCTTGGTGAACTCCTCCTCTGCCACTTCCTTTGTTGTTTCCTCAAAGGTTTCTTGTACTGCAATGTCCACTACATCCACCCTCATGCATTCCCTTAGTGATTCTGATGGATAGCTCATTACTTTGAATACGTTAAACACCAATTTCTCATCATGTAGTCTAAGAGTGAGTTCACCCTTTTATACATCTATGATGGCTCCAGCAGTAGCCAGGAAGGGTCTTCCCAGGATTATTGAAGCTTTGGCTTCTTCCTCCATATCTAACACCACAAAATCAGCAGGAAATATAAAATCTCCCACCTTCACCAACAAATCCTCAACTATCCCATGAGGGAATTTAAAAGTTCGATCTGCCAATTGGAGGGCCATTCTTGTTGGTTTGGCTTCCTCAATTTTCATTCTTCTCATCATTGTTAGAGACATCAAATTGATACTGGCCCCTAAGTCACACAAGGCCTTCTCCACCATGACTTCTCCTATGATGCAGGGGATTTGGAAACTGCCTGGATCCTTCAATTTCTGAGGCAATTTGTGCTGGATGATGGCACTGCATTCTTCAGTTAACAACACAGTTTCCTCGTTTCTCCAGCTTCTTTTCTTGGTCATTAATTCCTTTAAGAATTTTGCATAGAGTGGCATTTGCTCTATTGCCTCAGCAAACGGAATGTTGATTTAAAGCTTCTTGAAAATCTCCAAGAACCTGGAGAATTGGCCATCCTTTTCACTTTTCATCAAACGTTGAGGATATGGTGCTTTAGGTGTATAAGGCTTCAGGACCTCTTTTTCTTTTTCTTTTGTTGCAGACGATGTAAAAGATTGTCCTTGTTCCTTATCTCTCACATTTTCCTTTGCTTCATCCTCTGTGGTTTCCTTTGAGATCTCCTTTAGATTCTTTCCGCTTCTGAGGGTTATGGCCTTACATTCTTCCCTTGCAATAGCCTTGGCAGCATGAGAAACGCTTGTCCCAGGGGTTTGCTTAGACAAATACGCAATTTGATTTTCTAGCTTCTGGATGGCAGCTCCTTGGTTTTGCAGGTTAGAATTTACTTCTTCCTTAAAAGCTTTCAATTCGGTTATGTCTTGACTCATGGTTGCAAGCATTCCTTCTATCCTGTTTAATTGATCTTGAAATTGTTGGTTCGGATTAGGTTGAGCAGGTTGATTATTTTGGCTATGATATGGTGGTTGAGAGTAAGTGTTTTGTGTGGCTTGGTATGATCTTTGGTTGGAGTTTTGGTATGTGGACTTGTTATGTTGGTTTTGCTGGTTTCCCCACCCAAAGTTTGGGTGATTTTTCCAGCCTGGGTTGTAAGTGTTGGAATGTGGATCATATGGTTGCCTTTGTTGATTTCCTACATAATTAGCCTCTTCCCAATCACCTCCTTCAGTACTTTCTTCCTCTTGATCTTGTGTGTGTATTGCAGCCACTTGTTTTGTTTCTAATTTCCTGGTGAGCTCTGCTAGTTGCTTGGCAAACACCTTGTTTTGGGCTAGAATTGTATCAACATGGTTCAGCTCCATGACTCCCTTAGTGTTGTGTCTCTCTGATGCATAGTAGTACTCATTCTCAGCCACTGTCTCAATCACTTCAATGGCTTCTTCCACAGTCTTTTTCCTGTTCAATGAACCTCCTGATGAATGGTCTACAGCCTTCCTTGATTCATAAGACAGTCCATCATAGAAAATATGCAATTGCACCCAGTCATGGAACATGTCTGGTGGGCATTTCCTTGTCAAATCCTTGAATCTCTCCCATGCCTCGTAGAGAGTTTCACCATCTTGTTGTCTAAAAGTCTGAACCTCAGATCGAAGCCTATTGACCTTTTGTGGGGGGTAGAAACGTGCCAGAAACTTGCTTTCCACCTCGTCCCAGGTTGTTAGGCTCCCCCTTGGGAATGATTCCAGCCACTTAGCTGCCTTGTCCCTAAGTGAAAATGGGAACAAAAGCAGTTTATAGGCATCTTCCTGGACTCTATTGGACTTCACAGTGTCGCAAATTCTCAGGAATTTTGTGAGATGTTGGTTTGGGTCTTCATTAGCACTTCCACCAAATGAACAATGATTCTCCACAAGTGATATTAGCTGTGGTTTGAGCTCAAAATTGTTGGCCTGAATGGGTGGTTTCTGGATGCTGCTACCACAATTCCCAGAGGTTGGGTTTATGTATGAACTAAGAACCCTCCTCTCAGGAATGGCATTGTTTCCATCAGCTCTCTCATGGTTGTGAACTTCTCTATCCATGTTGAGATCTAAAGCTTCCTCAAAATTGTCCTCAGATTCTCCTTCAGATTCCTCTTCTCCCAGTACTCTCTTCCCTCTTGCTTCCCTTCTCAGTCTATGAAGGGTCCTCTCTGGTTCGGTATATGGAGGAGTTGATGTCTCTCCTCTCCTACCTGTCATACAAGAACACAGCATAGGCAACAAACAAGTGAAATACTCTTGGTTAATGGAAGAGTATGGTTAGAGCAGTTGAGGAATTAATTCAAACAGTTAGTGAGTCAGTGAGTTAGTTGCTTGAATTTAAAGGCATAAAGAAAGAAAGCATGTAACAGAGCACAGAAATTAAAATTCAACAAGTAACTTGTACTGAATTAATCAAAACAAAAAAAAATGCTCAATCTAGTTAACTTCCAATTTGAGAATTGTCAATCGAAAACCAATCCCCGGCAACGGCGCCATAAACTTGATGCGCATAAACTTGTTATGCTACGATTTAGGAAATTGCACGATCGGCAAAATTCCTTCCGGCAAGTGCACCGGTTATCGTCAAGTAAAAACTCACACTAGAGTGAGGTCGAATCCCACAAGGATTGGTTGAGTGAGCAATTCGGATTAGAAGTTTGTTCTAGTTGAGCGGAATCAAGATTTAGATGAGAATTGCGGAATGTAAAATTGGCGGGAAATGTAAATGACAAGAAATTTTAATGGCGGAATCTTAAATTGCATGAATTAAAGAGCAGAAGCTAGATTGCTGAAATTAAAAGGGAATGGGGGTGATTGCATGAATGTAATTGCAGAATGTAAAGAGAAAGTGGAAATCAGAAATGGGGAATTCATTGGGTTATAGGAGATATTGAGATCTCCGAATCAAAACATGTTTATCTCTTCCTCAAGCAATGCGTTCATTGAATTTTGCTTGGCAATCTTATATGATTGGATCCCAATCCCTTGGCTCACCAATTCTCTCTAAAAACAAACAAATTCCCAATCCCTTGGTTTAAATGTTCATAAGAAGAGATGATGCTCGATCACTGATTATACCACACAGTTTCATGAACCACAATTTGGTAGGATTACATGTCACAATATCCATCCAAACCCCAATCCAATTCACTGTGAGAAAGCTTCTCTAGCATGAATCCTCCATTCCTTTCCCAAGGTTCCGAAGGATTCCAATTATGGGTAGTTTCTTTCCCAAGACAACTACCCAATGGAATTAGATCGAGAAGCTTTCTAACAAAATTCAAGAGAAAAGATTGAAGAAGAAGATAAACTATTATTGATTCATTGAATTACAATAGAGCTCCCTAACCCAATGAAAGGGGGTTTAGTGAGTCATAGCTCTGAATTCAATTACAAAGATATGAAAACTAGCCAAATGAAAAGGTAAAAGTCCTTCCTAACTTAAATTCTATACTATTTATACACTTTCTATATTGAGCTTCTTTTGTGTTTCTTGGGCTTTGAGGCCTCTCCCTGCTTTCCTTTTGCCTTGGGTTTATGATCCATAATCTTGATGAGGCTGTTGATCCAAATTCTGTAACATTCATTGAGCCAACTTAGTGATAATCAAATAATGACACATGACTCAATAATTTGATATTTCAGACTCATCAATCCTTCAGGCCCAATCCCATAAACCATGATATTCAATTGGGTTTCATACCAGAGTAAGTTTAAGTTAATGTTTGTGCTCAAATACTAACTTAAACCGCAATATTTTTGGCCCAGAAACCTTTTCCAAGAGTGGCGTTTAAGTTGCAGTTTAAGCTTAAACTGTAGCTTAAACGCCAGACACTTCCAGTGATGCCATTTGTGGAAGCACGTTTAAGCTTCAGTTTAAGGTTAAACTGAAGCTTAAACGTGGAAATGGAAGAAGGCAGCCCTGGAGGGTGACTTAGTCGAACACGTTTAAGCTTCAGTTTAAGGTTAAACTGAAGCTTAAACGTGGAGATAGGAAAGGCAGCCCTGGAGGTCGAACGCGTTTAAGCTCCAGTTTAAGGTTAAACTGGAGCTTAAACGTGGAAATAGAGAAAGCCATCTGGGAGGTCGAACACGTTTAAGCTCCAGTTTAAGGTTAAACTGGAGCTTAAACGTGGAAGCTGAGAAAGGTAGCCCTGGAGGTGTCGAACACGTTTAAGCTCCAGTTTAAGGTTAAACTGGAGCTTAAACGTGGGAATGGAGAAAGCAACCCTGGAGGAGAAAACTTGGTCGAACACGTTTAAGCTCCAGTTTAAGGTTAAACTGGAGCTTAAACGTGGAAATGGCTCCCTGGTGCACTTCCCATTTCTGGCGTTTAACCTCCAGTTTAAGGTTAAACTGGAGGTTAAACGTGGAAATGCTTCCTGAGTGGCATTCTCATTCTGGCGTTTAACCTCCAGTTTAAGGTTAAACTGGAGGTTAAACGTGGAAATGCTTCTTTGGTGAGACTTTCATTCTGGCGTTTAACCTCCAGTTTAAGGTTAAACTGGAGGTTAAACTTCAGTTTCAGCATTTCTTAGCCTTCATGATTCTGGCGTTTAAGCTCCAGTTTAGACTTAAACTGGAACTTAAACTCCACATGTGATATTCAAGCTTCCTTTATTGACTTTGTTGCTTCCTTGCCTAGCCTCTTCTTCCCTGAAACCATCCAAACAATTGCATCAAAGTCTTGCAAAATTTCATGAGAAATCTTCCATTCATAGCATTCAAGTAATATAACTAAAAACTCATGGAATTTGCATCAAAATCATACTGTTTGGATGGTTCATTGCTTTGTTATTCATTTAACCATTCTTGGTTACTTTAAGCTCAAGAAAATGCATAAAACCACTAAAACTAACAGAAAAATACTAGTGAAACTAGCCTAAGATGCCTTGGCATCAGTGTGGTAAAAGCATTGCTTTTTGTTTTTCCATAACCATTTATGGCACCAAAGGCCGGAGAAACCTCTAGAAAGAGGAAATGGAAGGCAAAAGCTTCCACCTCCGAGTCATGGGAGATGGAGAGATTCATCTCAAGGGAGCATCAAGACCACTTCTATGAAGTAGTGGCCAAGAAGAAGGTGATCCCTGAGGTCCCTTTCAAAATCAAAAAGGGTGAATATCCGGATATCTGACATGAGATTCGAAGAAGAGGTTGGGAAATTCTTACCAACCCCATTCAACAAGTCGGGATCTTAATGGTTCAAGAGTTCTATGCCAATGCATGGATCACCAAGAACCATGATCAAAGTGTGAACCTGGACCCAAAGAATTGGCTTACAATGGTCCAGGGGAAATGCTTAGATTTCAGTCTGGAAAATGTAAGGTTGGCATTCAACTTGCCCATGATGCAAGGAGATGCACCCTCCTACACTAGAAGGGTCAACTTTGATCAAAGGTTGGACCAAGTCCTCATAGACATTTGTGAAGAGGTTGCTCAATGGAAGAGAGATTCAAGAGGGAAGCCAGTTCAACTAAGAAGGCATGACCTCAAGCCTGTGGCTAGGAGATGGTTGGAGTTCATCCAACGCTCAATCATTCCCACTAGTAACCGGTGTGAAGTTACTATAGACCGGGCTATCATGATCCATAGCATCATGATTGGAGAGGAAGTAGAAGTTCATGAGGTTATATCCCTAGAACTCTACAAGGTGGCTAACAAGTCCTCCACTTTGGCAAGGTTACCCTTCCCTCATCTCATTTGTCACCTCTGTAACACAGCTGGAATTGACATAGAGGAAGACATTCTCATTGATGAGGACAAGCCCATCACTAAGAAAAGGATGGAGCAAACAAGAGATCCCACTCATGGACAAGAGCATGAGGAAATTCCTCATCATGAAGTCCCTGAGATGCCTCAAAGGATGCATTTTCCTCCACAAAATTATTGGGAGCAAATCAACACCTCCCTAGGAGAATTAAGTTCCAATATGGGACAACTAAGGGTGGAGCACCAAGAGCATTCCATCCTCCTCCATGAAATTAGAGAAGACCAAAGAGTCATGAAGGAAGAGCAACAAAGGCAAGGAAGAGACATTGAGAAGCTCAAACACTCCATAAGATCTTCAAGAGGAAGAACAAGCCGCCATCCCTAAGGTGGACCCATTCTTTAATTTCCTTGTTCTTTATTTTCTGTTTTTCATTCCCTATGTTGTATGTTCTATCTATGTTTGTGTCTTTACTACATGATCACTAGTGTCTTAGCGTCTATACCTTAAAGATATGAATGTCCTATGAATCCATCACATTTCCTAAATGAAAAATGTTTTCTGAAAAAGAAAAAGAAGTACATAAATTTTGAATTTTAAAATAGTTTAATTATTTTGATGTGGTAGCAATACTTTTTGTTTTCTGAATGAATGCTTGAACAGTGCATATTTTTTGAATTTGTTGTTTATGAATGATAAAATTATTAGCTCTTGAAAGAATGATGGAAAAGGAGAAATGTTGTTGATAATCTAAAAAATCATAAAAATTGATTCTTGAAGCAAGAAAAAGCAGTGAAAAGCTTGCAGAAAAAAATAAATATGGCAAAAAGAGAGAGAGAGAGAGAGAGAGAGAGAAAAGAGAAAAAAAGAGAAAGAAAAAGAAAAAGCAAGCGGAAAAAGCCAGTAACCCTTTAAATCAAAAGGCAAGGGTAAAATAAAAAGGATCCAAGGCTTTGAGCATCAGTGGATAGGAGGGCCCACAAGAATAAAATCCTAGCCTAAGCGGCTAAACCAAGCTGTCCCTAACCATGTGCTTGTGGCGTGAAGGTTCACCCAATTATGTGTCTGTGGCATTTATGTATCCGGGGGTAATACTGGAAAACAAAATGCTTAGGGTCACGGCCAAGACCCATAAAGTAACTGTGTTAAAGAATCAACATACTGAACTTGGAGAATCAATAACACTATCTGAATTCTGAGTTCCTATAGATGCCAATCATTCTGAACTTCAAAGGATAAAGTGAGATGCCAAAACTGTTCAGAAGCAAAAAGCTAATAGCCCCGCTCATCTAATTAAGACTGATCTTCATAGATGTTTTTGGAATTTATTGTATATTCTCTTCTTTTTATCCTACTTTATTTTTAGTTGCTTGGGGACAAGCAACAATTTAAGTTTGGTGTTGTGATGAGCGGATAATATATACGCTTTTTGGCATTATTTTTAGTATATTTTTAGTATGTTTTAGTTAGTTTTTTTTTATATTTTTATTAGTTTTTAAATAAAAATCACATTTCTGGACTTTACTTTGAGTTTGTGTGTTTTTCTATGATTTCAGGTAATTTCTGGCTGAAATTGAGGGACTTGAGTAAAAATCTGATTCAGAGGCTGAAAAAGGACTACAGATGCTGTTGGATTCTGACCTCCCTGTACTCGAACTGGATTTTCTGGAGCTACAGAAGCCCAATTGGCGCGCTCTCAATTGCGTTAAAAAGTAGACATCCTGGGCTTTCCAGCAATATATAATAGTCCATACTTTTCCCGAGATTTGATGGCCTAAACCTGCGTTCCAATTTAGCATAAAAATTCTGGTGTCAAAACGCCAGAACTGGCATAAAAGCTGGAGTTAAACGCCCAAATTGGCACAAAAGCTGGCGTTTAACTCCAAGAAAAGTCTCTACATGTGAAAGCTTCAATGCTCAGCCCAAGCACACACTAAGTGGGCCCAGAAGAAGATTTCTGCATTAATTACCTATTTCTGTAAACCCTAGGCTACTAGTTTTCTATAAATAGGACCTTTTGCTATTGTATTTTCATCATATAATCTCTGGAACTTATATGTTCACATTTGAGGCTGGCCTCGTGGCCATGCCTAGACCTTTTGTTCTTATGTATTTTCAACATATGTGGGCTGACGCCTGCCCAGTGCCGGAAGGTCAAGGAAGTTGGTGACCTGATGACAGGGGAGCTGGCGACCGAAGGCCCGGTGAATGGCGGCCGTAACTATAACGGTCCTAAGGTAGCAAAATTCCTTGTCGGGTAAGTTCCGACCCGCACGAGAATGTTCTACTTTATAAATAGACTAAGTACTAAATAGACTAAGTAGAAATTGTTTACTAAAATTTGATTATCATTCATTAGAAATCTACACACCATAGATTAAGGTGTGGAGCTCTGCTGTTCTTCATGAATTAATGCAATTACTACTGTTTTCTATTCAATTCACGCCTACTTCTTCTCCAAGATATACTCTCGTACTTAATTTAGTTAAGTCAGAATGAAGGGGTGACCCGTGACAATCACCCAATCTTCGTTACTCGTTTAGCCAAGGTCGCGTGCCTGACAACCATAGAGCGATCTACATGATGTTCAACGTAGTCATTGGACGACAGCTGGAGTATACTCTCTTGGGTTTTTAATCTAAGATTAAAACCTTCGTGGTATAGGTTAGAACCATTGGCGGCCATTCCTGAGATCCGGAAAGTCTAAACCTTGTCTGTGGTATTCCGAGTAGGATCTGGGAAGGGATGTCTGTGACAAGCTTCAAACTCGCGAGTGTTGAGCGTAGTGACAGACGCAAAAGGATCGATGGATCCTATTCCAACATGATCGAGAACCGACAGATGATTAGCCATGCGGTGACAGCGCATTTGGACTATTTTCACTGAGAGGACGGGAGGTAGCCATTGACAACGGTGAAACCCAACATAAAGCTTGCCATGGAAAGGAGTATGTATAACAACCCCGTTTTTCGAGTACGCGAGATCTTTTCTGAAGGCACAGATTTCTCTGGAAAATCAGTAAGGGGAACACCTCTTATATATCATAAAGTATCTCAATCATCATATTCATTGTGTCATCCTTAAGCTAGAACCTCTTCTGAGGCAAGCTCAATAACGCAATCGCGAAGAACCTTGTTTTTGAACCGTATCGGTTAGGAGTTCTGATTGTAGTTTTCGTAAATAGTCTCAGTTTGACGAACCAGACTCGACTCATAAGAGGAGAGAGATAATAGTATAATATTATCATTATATTAGTATTAGAAGATGCTTCAATGGTATTATAAGGCTACGTGGTCTGTTTTCTTAATAGTACCAGCACTCTCTGATGACTTTAGCAATGCTAAGGCCTCATTATACATGTTTTATTCTCATAATAAATATGTTACTAGTTTTATTTATACTAGTAGCTCAGAAAATAAATTTTAGAGATGTTTTTACAAGTGTTCCGATACATCTAGTTTTAGTAGTTATACACCTGAGATATTTTAATATTATTTTAACCCACCTCCAAGCCAACCAATCACAACTCACCTTACACCCCCAAGACACTCCAAGGCTGGTCATTTACTCCCTTTGGCCGAAAATAACAAGAAAAAAAAGAGAGAAACTTTCATGAACACTTAATATTCAAAGCTTGATTTCTTCTGAACTAAAACTCAAATCAAAACTCCGATTTCACCAAAATGATCCTTTCTTATTTCTCTACATAACCATGTAACTTATCAAGGCTGAAAATAAGGTGAGATGGCTGTTCCTTTCCCCTTTCAATTCGGTTTTCAAGGAAACATGCTTAAACATGTGTTTTCTTGATGTTCTTCCTTAGGAATCATGCTTAACTTGACTTGAGGGCCAAGAAACGTGACTTTCCAGCAAGTCTATGGTGAGATATCTCTTCCTAATGTGCTGAGGGAGATTTGGTCAGTTGAGAGTTTGTGGATTTAAAGTTGTTCTTGATGTGATTTAGGAGGAAAAAGTGCTAAAGGAACACCTGAAAGTCTAACTGAATTAGGAGCAGCAAAACCAGGTAGGGTTTGGCGAATTTAATCTTGATTGATTGTGTTTGAATTTTGTAATTATGATATGGTTTGGTTGTGCTTGAAATTGATTGTTTATATGAGTGATTCTTGTTGAAAATTTGGTGAAATTTTGATGAAATTTGATGAAATTCAAGCTTTAAAGTTCATGTTCTTGGGGCAGCTGGAAAAACGAAACCCTAGGTTTGAATTGAGGTTCAATTTGTGTTGAAATTATGTAGAAAAGATGGGGTTTTAGTGGCTGCTAATTTATTATGAATTTTGGTAAAAATCGGTTGCTGAAAAGACTGAAAAACGGGTAAAAACAGAGAAAGAATCTGAAGAATATACGAAGAACATGAAGAACACTTTGAGTGTGGTGAAGAACATTGAAGAAAACCTTTTAGATCTTAGAAAGGGCAAGGAGGTAAATATTTTGGTTTTTGAGGGGTTATTTTGTAATTTCTGAAAGTTAGGGTGGTTAAAGTAAAAATATTAAAAGTTACTGGGGTAAAAAGTTCATTTTAAAGGTTAAAAGGTAAGGGCAAGGTAATTTTCGAAAATTTAATAATAAAATAATAAATAATAATAAAATATTAAATAATAATATTTAATTAAAAATAATATTTTAATAAAAATAATAAAATAATGCGGAAAAGGCAATTTTCTGTAAAAGCTTTAGAAAGACAACTTTAAGTGCAGAATCTCATAATTACCTTCATAAAACACTTAGGGAGTGGTAATAACATATTAGTGAGGCAAAGATAAAGGACAGATAAGAAGTTAAAGAAGAGATAAAAATCAAAGAAAAAGTCTGTAAGGTTTTAATGACAGAAAAACAGATAGAAATTAGTGAATGAACTAGGGCAACATAGTCAGTCCTTGAGTTGCGACTAGGGTTAGGTATTATATGAAAAGTTAAACTGTTTCAGTATAGACTTAATGAACCAATACTTGGGACAGACCAACTATTCATACCGAAATTTACATAAGCTTTAAATACATACGTTAAACAGAGAAATCAGAGCAGAGTAGAGAAACACAGAGAACAGGGCAACCAGAGTAAAGTAAAGAGATAAAGAGAAAAAGAGTAATATAGATACAGAGGAAAGAGTAATCAGAAAAAAGTAAAGAGATACAGAGAACAGAGTAATCAGAGCAGAGTAAAAAGACAAAGTGAAAAGAGTAATATGATAAAGAGAATAGAGAACAAGCAGAGGGCCTATTGAAAGGTCATTTGTTGCGTTAAGGCAACTCCAGAGATATTTGTATATTCATCTGCTACTTTTCTATTGGCCCTAGAGGTCCTGTAGGCCCAAGTTCACCTACAGTGAGTTGTTATTCCTGTAGGCCGAAGAAACCTTATTTTAGGATGACAAATTGGTAGCACTCAGTTTCTGGTATGTCCTAGGCGTACTGAAAATTGGGTCATTACAATATGAATGATTGGATGAAGACAATAGGAAAGCAGAAGTTCAGGGGGAACAAAGCATCTTAAAACGCTTATCTGAAATTCTCACCAATGAATTACATAAGTATCTCTATCTTATTTTATATTTTATTCATATTTTAATTATTAATTCTCCATAACCATTTGAATCCGCCTGACTGAGATTTACAAGATGACCATAGCTTGCTTCAAGCCGACAATCTCCATGGAATCGACCCTTACTCACATAAGGTTTATTACATGGACGACCCAGTGCACTTGCTGGTTAGTTGTGCGGAGCTGTGATAAAGAGTTGAGATTACAATTGCGTGTACCAAGTTGTTGGCACCATTGATAATCACAATTTCGTGCACCATTGAGATGAGTTGAGGACTCGAATGTGTAATGAGGAATCAGTAATGTATTGAAACTGTTTTTTGAAAAATCACTGTACTATTATTTTATATTGATTTTATGAGACGTTATGCGCCTGATAGGGACAGTGGTTGGATCCCGCCTGTCGAGGTAGCGGCGGAGGTGTAAGGGCGGTGGTTCGTTCCGCTTGCATTGAGATGTGAGGTCTGTGGCAAGAGTATTGAGGATAAGAATTTATCGTCGATTTAGATTTTTCTCAAAATAGAATTCATTCGTTGCAAGTATAGTCTAGATTAACAACTAATACCCAATCAAATTTAGATCAAAAGAATAGTCACATTACAAAACAATTATTATAACCGAGAGTTTTGAACTCCCGAATCGTCTTCCCTAGGAGTTACAATTAAGTGTACCATTATTGGCTATGAGAGAGCATGGGATGGCAAGATATGCAAGTAATGTAAATGGCAAGAAATTAAATAAGTATGCGAGGAATTAAAAGGAAAGCAATTAAAAGCAATGCAAATGGAAATTGAATGCTAAAAAGCGTTCTCGGCAAGAAGTGGTTAATCTAAGTTTCCTATCCTAGTTGTGGACCACAAACATAGAAATTGTGTGGAATTAATCCCAATTAGTCAATCCTACTTGAGAATTAGTCAAAAGGACATAATAGATTCTAATCCCTAATTCCTAAGTCAACACTAGTGGGTCACTTAGAGTAAAGGGAAACCAAACCAATTAACAATCCTCACACAATGCTGAATGGACATCCACAAATCAATTCCACCGAAACACCCAATTTCTCAACTAAGAGTGTGAAAACTAAACATGCAAGAAATTCAACATCAAAACAATTAAATGATCATGCAAGGAATTAAAGTCAAAGCAATTAAAGTCAAAGCAATAAAACTTCAAATGCAAGAAACCTCTTGGCAAGTAATTGAGGGCTAAGGTTACCTATCCTAGTCATTGACCACAAACACATGATGATTATGAAGAGTTAATCCTAATTAGTCAACCTTACATCGAATATAAGTCAAATAGGCATAGTTGATTTCAATCTATAAGTCCTATGTCAACACTAATGGGTCACATAGAGTCAAGGGAGACCAAATCAACTAACTACTCTAATATATCAAACAAGAATGGACATCAATGACTCAAGGATCACCAAAGTCACCAATTTCAAGCCAAGAGTAAAGAAAAACTATGTAAAGGCTAAGCCAAGCATTTTATCAAACACTTGGTGTGCATGAAAATAAAATAATATTAAAATGCATTAAAAATAAAATCTAACTATGAAAAGCAAGAAAATCATAACAACAACTAAAGAAAGCATTAAATGAACATAAAACATAAATTGCTTTAATTGAAAGTAAAATTAACATAGAGTGTTCATAACATAAAAATGACAAAATAAAGGAAATAACAAGAGAAATGAAGAAGAATAAAGATGTAATAACAATAAATGACAAGGAAAAGTAAATGAAAACAAGAATTAAAAGTAGAAATTACAAGAAATTAAACTAAAGAACCCTAATTCTAGAGAGAGGGGGAGCTTCTCTCTCTAGAGAACTACACTAAAACATGATTAAAGCTAACCCTAATAGCCCCCCTTCTCCAAGGTTCAATTCAGCATGATATAGCCTTAGAAATGAGTTGGATTTGGGTCCTGGAGGCCCAAAAATTGCCCCCAGCAATTTGCATTAATGAGGTCACGTGACGCTCGTCATGCGTACGTGTGGGTCACGCGTACGCGTCGCACGCAAATCTTCCTTGTGCGTACGCACGAATACTTGTGTGTGCACACACTGCTGAAAAGCTCCAACCTTTATTTCTTCATGAACTTTCCTCTTTACATGCTCCTCTTCCATCTTCACCAAGCCATTCTTACCTTTATATCTGAAATCACTCGTAAACAACATCAAGGTATCGAATGGAAGGTAAATGGAATAAAATAGGCTAATTTAGGCACAAAAGAGCATGTTTTCATAGTTAAGCACAATTCCGGAGGAAAACTCAAAAGCATGCTATTTAAGGGAATAACTGCAAGTTTATGTGATGAAATCCACTCAAATCAAGCCAAATATTATCGTCAAATATGGATTCATCATTTCCCCCACACTTAAACACTAGGATGTCCTCATGCTAATCACAATCAAAGGAGAGGGTGGTGCATGAATTGTAAATCACACTTTTTACAACTCGTACCAATAACCAGCAAGTGCACTAGGTCGTCCAAGTAATACCTTACGTGAGTAAGGGTCGATCCCACGGAGATTGTTGGCTTGAAGCAATCTATGGTTACCTTGTAACTCTTAGTCAGGAAAATAATAAAATAATTCACTTATCAAATTTGATTGCAAGGAATAAAAGGGCAGAACACAAATTATACTTGTATGCAATGATGGAGAATATGTTGGAGTTTTGGAGATGCTTTGTCTTCTGAAATTTTGCTTTCCTCTGTTTTCTGATTCACGCACGCACGTCCTCCTATGGCAAGCTGTGTGTTGGTGGATCACCGTTGTCAATGGCTACCATCCATCCTTCCAGTGAAAAGGGTCCAAATGCGCTGTCACCGCACGGCTAATCATCTGCAGGTTCTCAATCCTACCGGAATAGGATTTACTATCTTTTTGCGTCTGTCACTATGCCCAGCACTCTCAAGTTTGAAGCTCGTCACAGTCATTCAATCCCTGAATCCTACTCGGAATACCACAGACAAGGTTTAGACTTTCCGGATTCTCTTGAATGCTGCCATCAATCTAGCTTATACCACGAGGATTCTGATTAAGAGATCCAAGATATATTCATTCATTCTACGGTGGAACGGAAGTGGTTTTCAGGCACGCGTTCGTGGGGGAATGATGATGATTGTCACATTCATCACATTCATATTGAAGTGCGAATGGATATCTTAGATAGGAACACGCATGTTTGAATGGAAAACAGAAATACTTGCATTAATTCATCAAGACACAGCAGAGCTCCTCACCCCCAACAATGGAGTTTAGAGACTCATGCCGTCAAAAGGTACAAATTTCAGATCTAAAATGTCATGAGAGATGCAAAATAAGTCTCTAAAAGTTGTTTAAATACTAGACTAGTGAACTAGGTTTACAGAAAATGAGTAAACTAAGATGGATAATGCAGAAATCCACTTCTGGGGCCCACTCGGTGTGTGCTGGGGCTGAGACTTAAGCTAATCACGTGCATAGGGCTGTTTTGGGCGTTCAACGCCAGCTTTGGATCCTTTTCTGGCATTGAACTCCAACTTGCAACTTGTTTCTGGCGCTGGACGCCAGACTGCAACATGAAACTGGCGTTGAACGCCGGTTTACATTGTCTATCCTTGAGCAAAGTATCAACTATTATATATTGCTGGAAAGCCCTGGATGTCTAATTTCCAGCGCAATTAGAAGCGCACCATTTGGACTCTTGTAGCTCCAGAAATTCCATTCCGAGTGTAGAGAGGTCAGAATCCAACAGCATCAGCAGTCCTTTTTCAGCCTGAATCAGATTTTTGCTCAGCTCCCTCAATTTCAGCCAGAAAATACCTGAAATTACAGAAAAATACACAAACTCATAGTAAAGTCCAGAAATATGAATTTTTCCTAGAAACTAATGAAAATAAACTAAAAACTAACTAAAACATGCTAAAAACTATATGAAATTAACCCCAAAAAGCGTATAAAATATCCGCTCATCACAACACCAAACTTAAACTGTTGCTTGTCCCCAAGCAACTAGATAAATAAAATAGAATATTAATAAGTCAAGAAGCAATAATGTCTCAGAGTTTTTGAGTGAAGCTCAGATTCTAATTAGATGAGCGGGACTAGTAGCTTTTTGCTTCCGAACAGTTTTGGCACCTCACTTTATCCATTGAAGCTCAGAGTGATTGGCATCTATAGGAACTTAGAATTCAGATAGTGTTATTGATTCTCCTATTTCAGTATGATGATTCTTGAACACAGCTACTTTATGAGTCTTGGCCGTGGCCCTAAGCACTTTGTTTTCCAGTATTACCACCGGATACATAAATGCCACAGACACATAATTGGGTGAACCTTTTTAGATTGTGACTCAGCTTTGCTAAAGTCCCCAATTAGAGGTGTCCAGAGTTCTTAAGCACACTCTTCTTTTTGCTTTGGACCTTGACTTTAACCGCTCAGTCTCAGGTTTTCACTTGACACCTTCACGCCACAAGCACATGGTTAGGGACAGCTTGGTTTAGCTGCTTAGGCCATGATTTTATTCCTCTAGGCCCTCCTATCCACTGATGCTCAAAGCCTTGGATCCTTTTCATTACCCTTGCCTTTTGGTTTTATGGGCTATTGGCTTTTTACTCTTGCCTTTTGGTTTTAAGAGCTTTGGCTTTTTCTGCTTGCTTTCTTTTTTTCTTTCTCTATTTTTTTTTCTGCAAGCTTTGTTCTTTGCTGCTTTTTCTTGCTTCAAGAATCATTTTTATGATTTTTCAGATTATCAATAACATGTCTCATGTTCATCATTCTTTCAAGAGCCAACATATTTAACAGTCTTAAACATCAAATTCAAAAGACATATGCACTGTTCAAGCATTCATTCAGAAGACAGAAAGCATTGCCACCACATGTAAATAATTAGAATTTTTCTTGTTAAAAACTCGAAATTTATTGCCTCTTATTCTAAAGATCTACTATTTTATTCATGTTTGCTGATGATGAGAAAAATAAATTATAACTTAATTGAAATTAAGATCAAAATAGGTATGCTAATTACTACTACTTATATCTACTTTCTAAGGTAAACTCCTATAATGACAAATATCACAGAGTTAAAGAAAAAATTAGAATTTAACAACCTTTGTTATGGGAAGTGGAAGTTCCTCTAATCTGCGGGGGTGCTTGGTCCTTCAAGAGATAATTTCTGGCGCTTCAATTCCCTTAAATCACGCCCTTGCTCCTCCTGTTCTTTAAGCAAATAGCAAAGAATGCTACTTTGTTCCTTCTGTTCTTTCTTTATTTATTTCATAGCTTCTTGCATCTTGGTAATAGATGTTTCAAGATACTCCCAGTATTCAGATTGAGGGATTTCTGGGAGAAATTCCTGTGTTTTCTTCTTGATGGTGTCATCCTGTGCTTGTTGTTTTTCCATTGATGCTTTGGTGATTGGCCGTTCAACTGAGATATACTCAGTTATTCCCATCCTTACTCTAGCGTCCTTGCAAGGCATAGAAATCAAGCTTGGATAAGCCAACCTGGCATCTTTGGAATTTTTGTTTGCAATTTTGTAGAATTCAGTTGAAATCAGTTGATGAACTTCCACTTCTTTTCCCATCAAGATGCAATGGATCATCACTACTCTTCTAATAGTGACTCCAGAATGGTTGCTAGTGGGCAGCAGAGAATGCCCAATGAAGTCCAGCCATCCTTTGGCGACTGGTTTGAGATCTTCTCTTTTGAGTTGATTTGGGACACCCTTCGTGCTAGTGGTCCACCTGGCTCCAGGGATATATATATCCTCTAGAATCTTATCCAGGCCCTTGTCTATTCTCATTATTCTCCTATTGAAGGAGTCTGGATCATCTTTCAGCTGAGGTAGCTTTAAGATCTCCTTGATCTTGTCAGGGTGGGTATGAACAATCTTTCCTCTGACCAAGGTCCGATAGTCATAGATAGCAGATCCAGATAGTCTTTGCCTGTCTGTTTGCCACATATTAGCATAGAACTCCTGGACCATATTCCTTCCCACTTTTGTTTCAGGATTAGCTAGGATCTCCCAGTTCCTGATTCGGATTTGCTCCTGGATCTCCAGATATTCGTCTTCTTTCAGATCGAATCTAACTTCCGGGATCACTGATCTTAGACCCATTATTTTGTAATAATGGTCTGAATATTCTTTAGTTAAGAACTTCCCTTGATTCCAAAGTAGTTTTGGAACGCTCTCTTTCTTGCCTCTTGGAGTGGGTTGTTTTCCTTTAGGAGCCATGATCTTAGTGATCACGGATAGGCACACCAAACTTAGAGGTTCGCTTGTCCTCAAGCAAAAAGAAAAGAAAGGAGAGGGAGAGAAGGAGAGCTAGGTGCAATTGTGGATGGGAAGGGAGGGAGGCCGAACCCATATTTAAAGGGACGCCAAAAACTTGATGGGAAAATTTGTGGAAAAATAAATTTCCAAAACACCCAAATCTAACCGGCAAGTATACCGGGTCGCATCAAGTAATAAAACTCACGTGAGTGAGGTCGATCCCACAGGGATTGATGGATCAAGCAACTTTAGTGGGTGATTAGTTTAGTCAAGCTAACATTGATGTGAATTGTGTGATATTGTAACCAACAGGAAGTAAAGGACAATGAATTTAAAGTTGCAGAATGTAAATTGGCAAGTAACTTAAATAGCAAGAAATGTAAATTGCAAGAATCTTAAATTGCAAGAAATGTAAATTGCATGAAATTAAAGGGGTGTGGGTGCTGAAAATTAAAGAAAGCAATAGATCAAGCAACTGGAAATTTAAATTACCGGAAGAATAAAGGAAATTGGATGCTGGAATTAAAACAGAATTGAGATTTTGAAGTGCAGTGAATTAAGGAACGCTCAGATGCTCAGCTCAATCACAAAATAAAATTAAAGATCTCAGGGAATCAAAGAGACTAGAAAACAAGTCTAGATCTCAAGCCCTTCCTTGATTCAACAGCATCAGCAGTCCTTTTTCAGCCTGAATCAGATTTTTGCTCAGCTCCCTCAATTTCAGCCAGAAAATACCTGAAATTACAAAAAAACAAAAAACTCATAGTAAAGTCCAGAAATATGAATTTTTCCTAGAAACTAATGAAAATAAACTAAAAACTAACTAAAACATGCTAAAAACTATATGAAATTAACCCCAAAAAGCGTATAAAATATCCGCTCATCACAACACCGAACTTAAACAATTTATTCAATGTACTAACTATATGCATGCAACTATGCAAAATGTTATCTATCTATATGTACAATAGGATGTCCTATGGAGTTTGGTACAAAACAAACAAAAAGAATCTCAATCAATCCAAAGTAGGAACTTAGGGCCAAGACAAGAAAATATAGCAATATAATCAATGTCCAAAGATTTGATTTGAAATATTCAGAAATTACTTTCAACAACTTGCAAGAAGACACAATATGAGGGATGGAATCATAGAATTGAGCGATTGAATCCCTCACCGGATGTGTATACACTCTAGTCGCTCGGTGTTTAGGGATTAATCACTCAATCCTCCTTTAGTCATGTTTTCAAAGATTTGAAAGTCATCTAACAATCAACTAATATTTGATGAATGAATGCAAATATCATGATGACTTTTGTGGGTTGTAATGGGGCTTAGGTAAGGGTAGGATTAATATGGTTGAGTGGGCTATTAGATTGGATCTTTGATTAGCTCAAGTATCCCACCTAATCCTATATCATCCCATATACATGACAAAACAACCTACTACCCATTTATCCTCTTTTTCTCACATTCACTCATGCATCCTTCTTTCCAATTCAATCGCATATGCATCCTTTATTTTCATTTTTATTTCCTTCTTTGTTTTTGGAACATAGTATGTACACAAAATTTTTCTTTTATCAACAAAGAGATATGCATATATTTCAAGTAATAGATGGATGAGTGTTTGTCCATTTTTCAAAAATTTTCTTAATGAATACCCAAAGCACTAACTACCAATGTTTCCCATAAATCTCCCCCCTACACTTGATTAACACACACACTCAAACCCAAGCTAATCAAAGATATAATACATTGACATTAATGGTTTTTTCACTTAGGGCAAATGATGTGCTTAAAATTAGAACAAAGGGGAATTAAAGGCTCAAAGTGGTTTTCAAAGGTAGATTTAAGGGTTGGCCATATGGGTTAAGTGAGTTTAAATTAAAAAAATGGCATCAATCATACTAAATGCATTCAAAACAACAAGTATAGGATATAAAGATTAAAGCAAATCTATGATCAAAATCATAAAAGGAGTTTAACACAAGAACAAAATTTGTGGTTGATAATATACAACCACACAATTAAAGCTCAAATCTCACTAAGTATTTTGTTCAAGCTCTTTTCTATATTCCTTAATAATATTTCAAGCAAGTTCAAAACAAGTTTCAAATCCAATCAATGGAACGCCCTAGAAGAGAATTCTTGAAAATTCTTTGTTATTTTACCAAACTTATTTTCTATACTAGGCAACATGGACATATAACTACTATAAAACTATAACAAGCTATGATATATACAAGCAAATTAAGCAAAATATAATTCTAATAAAATACTAACAAATATTTACAAGAAAGCATAACTACTAAAAACTAGGAAATAGTGCAAAGTGTTCAGAGAAAGAGAATTTTACGCCCCAAACTTACGGATCCTCCCCCACACTTAAACGTTGCACAATCGTCCATGCATGCACTCAATCCGGGGGTGAAGGACTGTGAGGCTCCACCTTCAGCTGGTGGCTACCGAGACTTCGGGTCACTGTAGAAAACAAACAAACATAAATTGAGGAAGAGGTCATATGAGTGTGGTATGATAGAAGACAATGTATGTATTCTAAGTGCGCACAATTTAGAACACAACACATTGGTCAGTTAAAAACAGAAACCACACAATTAAAAGAAATAGCATGTTCCTCAATCAAGTGGCCTAGGTTGCAAGTAAAGAATAAGCAAAACTTGAAGCACAAGCACCCCTAGGTAACCACAACTAAAGTGAATTGAGTATAAGAGATATTGGATATTGAAATTGTGCAAGTGAAAACGCAAAATTGATGTAAAATAGCACAATCAACAATAACCAATTCCACGATGAAGAGAAAACTACTTATTCATCATAAAACATAATGAAAAAGTCACATGGTAAAGGTACTTGTTGCAAAAAGTGACAAGCTTGATCAGAATCAAGTTAAGTCACTCAAACAAATGCAAAGCATTAACAACAAACAAGTACCGGACATGTGATGATTTTGATATGAAATTCAAGATGAACAAGTAATTTCAACTCAATCTACTTAAGTAAAAGTGCACAATTCAAGATGCCAAACAAGGATAAAGTTTAACACATATGGTCGCGACAACATATGAATCAAACTCACAATTCAATTAGGCAATCAAACAAAGACTCGATGCTCAGCGCACATATTCATCAAAAAATGAAATCAAAATTTAAGAAAGTAAGAAGCAACCCAATCAATCAATCAAACACTTGCAATTTATTCAATTAACAAGTAACTAAACCAAAACAAATATAAAATTACTAAAATAAAAAAAAGATGCAATGAAAACTAAATAAAACAAGTAGAAAATCAAGGGAAAACCAAGAGAAGAGAAGGGTGGAAGAGCAAATCTTCCTTGTGCATACGCACGCATACTTGTGCGTGCGCACACTGCTGAAAAGCTCCAACCTTCATTTCTTCATGAATTTTCCTCTTCGCTTGTTCCTCTTCCATTTTCACCAAGCCATTCCTACCTTATACATCTGAAATCACTCTCAAACAACATCAAGGTATCGAATGGAAGGTAAATGAAATAAAATAGGCTAATTTAGGCACAAAAGAGTTTGTTTTCATAATTAAGCACAATTCTGGAGGAAAACTCAAAACATGCTATTTAAGGGAATAAGTGCAAGTTTATGTGATGAAATTCACTCAAATCAAGCCAAAAATTATCGTCAAATATGGATTTATCAAGTATCCCAATTGCATCCCTTCGGATCCATATGACGTGCAGGCGCAAGTACCTGAACAGTGGTCCGAGCGCTATATCCCGGGGGTTCCCACATGAGGATTCTGAAGGCCAACGTCTCCATGGAGATGTGTCGGGTTGGCAGTTGAACCGACAATGTGATATCACAGCCAGTAGGATAGGCATTCATCATATGCATTTTCTATCTGTTTGTATGCTTTGTCTACTTGTAATGGCTTGCCTATTTGTATATCATGCCTATTTGCTATTTGAATTATTTGCCTTATATGCTTCTACTTGTGATTTACTTGCATTGTAAGTAATTATGTTTTCTACTGGGATTGAGGAGGTTCGGAAGGCGGTGGCGATGGGATCGCATGCAGGATAGGTTGGTGAAGGCTGTGGGAAAGCGGTGTTTGGTTAGAATAGAAATCCCCTAAGATAGATTACCTGGTTTAATTATGTTAAAGTTTATATATTAGGCTTATTTGTTTTAGTATGCCTTAAGATTGAATCTTGTGATGGATATGAAGTTTTGGATTGCCTTTGGCATCCCGGGGTCTTATATCTTACATCACTGGGCACTGTTACCATACTAAGAACCTCCGGTTCTCATACCATATTTCTGTTGTATTTTTCAGATACAGGTCGTAACCCACCTCGGTGAGTTGCTTTGATGGTGACAAGAGCAGAGGATATTTATTTGTTTTGAAGTCTTTTAATCTCTTTTGTATATGTCTCACATCTTTTGTATTTTGCTTTGCCTAGAGGCTTGAATTTGAGAGAACAAAACTTGTATAAGCTGTTTTTACTGTATAGTTTCATGTATGGTTTGTATATGGCTAGCTAGCTTAAACTCCGCGAGTCGTGGCTAGATTATTATGATGTTACACTATTATATTTTGATATATCTTATCTATATCTTGTGCTTTAAGTTAGAAGCTTCATTAATATGTTTGCACTTTTCAAATGCTGTTTTGAGTTATATTATTCACCGGGCTTCTAGATTATATTAATCCTTTCTATATATTATATGTATGAACTTAGAACTGTCGTAATCTCTGATTAACCTTTGCTTTACGACGCGAGGTAAAGCTTAAGCTAATTAGGGTATTACATTTAGTGGTATCAGAATGGTTTGTCCTCGTGAGCCTGAGGGATTGACCAATTGTACTTCATTGCATACTCTGTGTGTCTTTTCTTTGATCCTATTAGGTTATCTACTTAATATATGCATAGCATGCTTGTTTGTGAGTGACTGTTTGGGATAATTGAAGTACTAGGATTTTGATATTGAGACTGATCACTTTGATATCGATTGTTTGGTGTAGACAGAAACCCTAATGGTGCACTGTAGTGGGGAAGAGCATCAGGGTTACATCTTGTTAACTGTTAATACTTCGGGCGATGCCCAGAACTTAGATCAGATCCCGGTGGTTAGAGACTTTCTGGAGGTATTCCCGGAAGATATTCCAGAGTTCCCACCACAAAGGGAGATTGAGTTTGTGATTGAATTAGTGTCAGGAGCCGGACCTGTGTCGATTGCGCCGTATAGGATGGCTCCGATAGAGCTAGCAGAGTTAAAGACTCAGTTGGAAGAGCTTCTGAATAAGAGGTTCATTCGACCGAGTGTATCACCGTGGGGAGTGCCAGTTTTATTGGTAAAGAAGAAGGATTGAGGAATGCGTTTGTGCGTGGATTACCGGTAGTTAAACAAAGTGACTGTGAAGAACAAGTACCAGCTGCCAAGGATAGATGACTTAATGGATCAACTGCAAGGAGCTGGAGTGCTTTCCAAGATTGATTTGAGATCCGGTTACCATCAGATAAGGGTGAAAGAGGATGATATCCCTAAGACCGCATTTAGGACACGCTATGGACACTACGAGTTTGCAGTAATGTCCTTTGGGTTAACGAATGCACCTGCTATTTTCATGGGTTACATGAACAGAGTGTTTTTGTCCATTTTTGGATAAATTCGTGGTGGTAAAGTTGTCCAAGTGCGAGTTCTGGAAGGAGGAAGTAAAGTTCCTAGGTCACGTGGTGAGCAAAGGAGGGATAGCTGTGGACCCTTCTAAGGTAGAAGCGGTGATGGAATGGGAAAGACCGACGACTTTGACGGAACACAGGAGCTTTTTGGGCTTAGCCGGATATTACCGGAGATTCATTGAGGGATTCTCCCGAATTGCACTACCGATGACTAAGTTGACAAGGAAGGAGGTGCCGTTTGTGTGGACGACGGAGTATGAAGAAAGTTTTCAAACTTTGAAGCAAAAGTTAACTTCAGCACCAATTTTGATTTTGCCGAAACCGCATGAACCATTTGAAGTATATTGTGATGCTTCCTTGAAGGGTTTGGGTTACGTGTTGATGCAACACTGGAATGTGGTGGCTTACGCCTCGCGTCAGCTGAGACTGCATGAGGTGAATTACCCCAGTCATGATTTGGAATTAGCAGCGATGGTGTTTGCATTGAAGATTTGAAGACATTACTTGTACGGAGTGAATTTAGCGTCTTTTCTAATCATAAGAGTCTCAAATACATTTTTAATCAGAAATAGCTAAATATGTGTCAGAGGAGGTGGATGGATTTGCTAAAGGATTATGATTTTGAACTAAGTTATCATCCTGGAAAGGCGAATGTGGTAGCAGAGCATTGAGTCGAAAATCTTTAACAATTGCTTGGATGATAATCAAGGAGGAGGAGTTAATGGATAAGTTTGTAGACCTTAAGCTGGATATTGGTAAAGTTGCTGGAAGAGCTTGTTTGAACCAGTTACAGATCTCAAGCATGTTTAAGGAAGAGATTTAGAGGGCTCAGCAAGATGAGCAGAAGCTTCAGTAATTGTTTCAGTTAGTGAGAAGAGGCGTGAAGAATTCACTAAGGATGGTGAAGGATTCTGGAGATACAAGGGAATGATTTGTATACCTGATGTCGGGAGCTTGAGGCAAGATCTGTTGTCAGAAGCTCACAACAGTGGGTTTTCTATTCATCCTGGAAGCACAAAGATGTATTATGACTTAAAGAAGATGTTCTGGTGGCCTGGGATGAAAGGTGATGTAGCAACAGTGGTATCCAAGTGTTTAACTTGCCAGAAGGTGAAGATAGAGCATTAGAAACCATCGGGAATGCTAAAGCCTCTTGAGATTACTCAGTAGAAGTGGGAAGGAATTGCGATGGACTTTGTGACCGGCTTACCGAAGATTATGTCGGGATTTGATGCGGTTTGGGTGGTCGTGGATCGCTTAACCAAATCCGCTCATTTTCTTCCTATCCGAGTGAACTGTTCTATGGAGGAGTTGGCAATGTTATATATAAAGGAGATAGTAAGGTTGCATGGTGTGCCATCGAGCATAGTGTCAGATCGTGATCCCTGATTCACATCAACATTTTGGGGAGCTTTCTAAAGAGCTTTCAGTACAAAGCTATGTCTCAGTACCGCATATCATCTGCAAACAGATGGACAGTCAGAAAGAACTATTCAAACGTTAGAGGATATGCTCAGAGCATGTGTGTTGGATCAACCCGGGAGTTGGGACCGATACATGCCGTTGGTGGAGTTTGCGTACAATAATAGATTTCATGCGAGCATAGAGATGGCTCCGTATGAGGCCTTGTATAGACGGAAGTGCCAGTCTCCACTTTGTTGGTATGGATATGGTGAAACAAGTGTTTTGGATCCTGATGTGATAGCAGAGACTACTGAGAACATTAAGAAGATTCGTGCAAGGATTCTAACTGCTCAGAGTCGACAGAAGAGTTATGCGGACTAGAGAAGGAAGCCGTTAGAGTTTGAAGTGGGAGAACATGTATTTTTGCGGATTACACCGACAGCTGGGATTGGAAGAGTTATTAAGAACAAGAAGTTGAATCCAAGGTTCATTGAACCGTTCAAGATTCTGAAGAGATTCGGGCCGGTGGAATATCAAGTTGCCTTGCCACCTCATCTGTCTAACTTGCATGACGTATTCCACGTGTCACAACTCCGTAAGTACACATCGGATGTGGCTCTTGTGTTGGAGCCTGAGTCGGTCGAGTTGAGAGAGAACTTAAACTTCCAAGTAACGCCAGTGAGGATCGACGACGCTAGTGTGAAGAAGTTGCGAGAAAAGGAAGTTTCATTGGTTAAAGTTGCTTGGGAGCGAGCAGAGGTTGAAGAGCACACTTGGGAATTGGAGTCTGAGATGCAAAAGGATTACCCCGAGCTATTCTTAGGTAATTCAAATTTTGAGGGCAAAATTTCTTATTTGGTGGGGAGAATGTAAGAACCGCAACTAATCAACTGGTTAATTAAGTGATAATAATGCCCAAATTACGTTCTGAAATGTTAGAGTGAGAATTTGGGGATTTAATAGTGATTTTTGGACTCAGTAGGTCTTTCTGAGTAAGAAAATGTATTTTCTGCGAAAAACCGTGAAAAACTGCGAACTGGAAGTTGAACCAGTTGAACCGGTTTGAGTTTGCCCGGTACCGCATGAGAAAAAGTGAAAACCGTCAAAAACCTTAGAAAAATATTAGAAGTTGAAAACCGGGCGTTAATTTAAAGGTTTGGCCCGATGTTGGGCCAAACGGGTTTAAAATGCTAACGGGTTGGACTGGGCCCAAGTTGGGCCCAAGCCCAACATATATAAGGGTTCATTTAATGAACCCATGTAGCCACAACACAAATTAAACACACACATCAGAAATTGAAAGAGGGAGAGGAGAAGAGATTGGGCACTATTCATCATCATATTCTCAAGCTCATATCTTGAACTACAAAGCTCCGATTGCCACACTGTTTGTGGCTACGCGTTCCTTCTGAAGAGCTCTACAAGACTCATATAAGAAATTGGTAAGTAAAGCTCGAAATCCCTTCAATTCTTTTCCTCAAAATTTCGGGTATTTAGGGCTTTTGGATAAGTGAGTTTTTGTGATTTTGGATGTTTAGATTCACTCTAATCCTTGCTTAGCATTGGATTTTAGCTATTAAAATTGTTGTAAAAGGTAAGAGACATTAAACCCTTGTGATATTATGTTCATGTTGAATGCTAGCACAACTAGAAAATGGATTAATACAGATAGATTTACAGACGGATTTAGTCTTTATTACAGACGGATTTTTGGTTACCGACGAAATTACCGACGGATTTTGTCCCTCTGTAAAAGCCCCATCGGAAATTATTTACCGACGGATTTTTTTTCCATCTAAAAATTATAGACGGATTTTTAGCAATTACTGACGGATTTTCCCTCTGTAAATTTTCTATCCATTTCCAAAAGGCGACAAACTTTCCGACGGATTTTCCGTCTGTAATTACAGACGGATTTTCTGACAGATTTTCCGTCTGTAATTACAGACGAAATTTCAGACGGATTTTCCGTCTGTAATTACAGACAAATTTTTCGATAGATTTTTCGTCTCTAATTACAGACGGATTTTCCATCTGTAATTTGAACTTTGAAAAATCATCTCGTTCTGATTACAGACAGAAAATCCATCTGTAAATCCGTCAGTAAGATAAAATAGAATTTTTTTTAGATTTTTCCATTGCAAAATGAATACTTTAGATTTGTTTTCTAAATTTACTCCATCAAACACTGTAAATTGAAAAAAGAAAGCCAAAAATCACATAAATAAACATAATATTCATTACATGATACCTATAAAATTGGATGTTATTTTTCAACATCATTGGCCAATATCTCATTGTCTTAATAAAAAAATACCCAAAAAAAATAAGATGACCATCTCAATGTTACATGAATGTCACAAATTACACTTGGCCAATATCCTAATGCCTGTAGAGAGAGTGCTCGAAGCGTTCCTTCTGCTAAGTCTACTGGTAAATTCCTCCTATAATCAGAACACATGTAATAAACATCAAATAATATAGAAAACTATATAGGTCATATACAGGGAAAGAAAATGCTTCATTCCAGTATTGCATAAATGACATATATATGTACTAACCTGAGTTCGGCCGGCAACTGGGGAAGAACATGTTTGACAGCACAATCCAGATATCCAGCAGCCTTTAAGAAGATATCAACAGAAGCTCGTCTGCTTTCTGTTACAAGTAACGACTATTTTACTTTCACAATCAACACAATATATACTAAAGATCAGTGCAACTGTGAAGACAGAACATTCTTATAAATAAAGTATTACAGTATATACAACAATTATCTCAAGAGTAAAGAGTCTAATTTGAGGTCTAAACCAATTTATTACAATGGATTTTGGCTATTTCGTACAATGGATTTGTGTTAAAATTCCAAATTACTTACCTTCAGATACCTTAAGCTGATAACCATCAGTGGATGATCTTGGAAGCAGTAAAAAATTAGCCTGTAATAGTAATAGCATTGCCATCAAATGTAAAACTGACAACACTTCATACCAACCATTAGACATATTATGAAAAATGGTTGGAGTTACCTCAGCATCATCCTCTTGATTCACCCAAACAAATTATACTTTATATTGTAAATGGCTTCCTTCATCATAAAGCAAATATTAGAATATTTATCTTACAGAAAGGCAAAAAAAGCACATATTACATAATAAAGAACAAATATAAGACTTACCATCATTGACTAACCCCAAAAGAACCGGCAAATAATCTTCTAGAGCCTGCAGAAGATCAAGCAATGTCGAACCACCTGCAGATGATCATGCTTTGCCATACCAATGCATCAGTAAATTTAATCTTCCTTCTTTTATCATTAAATAAAATAAGTTCATCTTTGTTTAAGAAACTGACCATGTTGAGTAGCACTTTTTCTTTTTGTTCTTGTAATTGTAGGGCCTTCTTGGCCAGCCATTACAACTATACGTGTTCTAATAGCACTTTGCTTAGGCATGGACCCTGCATAATCAAATTTCAAGGGAAGTTGAGTAACTTAATTGAATAGAGAAGCTTATATTCTAAATTCTAATCAATAACAAATTTGATAGTTTGATGGAATTGATGGTTCAAGGCCAAAAGAAAATAAGAAAGAACGAACTTACAGTCAATTTAATATGCTAAATTTGTAGTGGGTGAAAGTTGTCCAAAGTAGAAAGACTTAAGCTTATGCATAGTTCTATGTGAGTGCTCTAGAAACGGTAGCATTAGTTGCACTGCCATTGATGCTGAGACAGTTTTCTTCATCCACTCCCTGGTCTCATTTCAAGGTGCCAACATGAATCCCAGTGTTGTGAGCATCCTGACCCTGCTTTAAATTAGATGGCATCCTAAACAAAAATAATGAACAGAAAAAGGAAACATATTAATTAGATGGCATCCTAAACAAAATGATGTAACTATAGCAGCATTTCTCAAGAAAAAAAAAATCATATATAAACTCCATATGTCCACAGCAAGGAAGTAGGGAGTAGGAAAAACTGAAAGTAAATCATATATAAACTCAATTATTTGAAGCCCAAAGTAAATCATTAAAATTAGAGAAAGACATTATTAGCGTGCCAAGTAGGGAGTAGGAAAAACTGAAAAGTGTTAATGGTGATGATTATATATATTCTGCATGAATGATGGTTTAATTCATGTAAAAGATGTATATAGCTTCAGTTATATATCGACTAGACCTACGTGATCATGAGTGCTTCTTTTAGTTTTGGATGGGATTTGTCTTGTTATTCCCTTGTCCTATACAATAACAGCTACCTAATTATACAATAATACGAAGAAACATGCCAAAATTAATATGCCTTGAGAAAGATAGACATGAGAATTCTAATCCTTGAGAGATGGAGGTTTGGGTTACCTTGAGATCGATGCCGAGAACGGAACCGCCATGATTGGGAGGACCGAGGCTCTGGCAAGCAACTTGAAGCCAAGCACCCGGAGCACAGCCGAGGTCCAGTACGGATGAGCCAGCCTTGATGAGCTTGTGCTGCTTCTGTATCTGTACTAGCTGTTAACTCAAAGTTAGTTAGTTAGTTAGAAGAAGAAGAAGAAACAGAAGTTTCGAGAACCTTGAAGGCAGAGCGAGCAACATAGCCAAGGCGCTGAGCTTCCTTGTAGAAGAAATCGGGTGCCCCCGCCGCCCCTCCCCCCATCTCGATCCCTTTTCAAGGTTCAATGAAACTTGCACATTTTCTTTTCAGGCTAATGTTTAAAAGAATTTAATTTACAAATACATCCAATTACATGCCACAATAAAAATAATTATTTTTTATATTATCTTTCAAAAAAAACGAATGTATTACATCTGTTAATGTATTAAATTCACCTCTTATAGTATGCCCTGAACCTCGTTTTAGTTTTTACTCTCAAGAAAATAAACCAAACAGAACAAGTGCTAGAATATGACTAGAAAAAGATCAACAATAAAAGGAATCAACAGCACTTTCCTAACTCCTCCAATCCTTTTACCATTGCTTCAGAGCTCACAGAAGATAAGAATTAAAGGGTTAAAAATTGATTAAGTATGTCTTCAAGACTTGGGAGAGACAAGGAGGGCCAGCTTTACCTGGGAACTGATGACAAGTCATCTTAACCTATTTTAACTAGTCTTTTTCTTTCGTTTTCATTAGAATTATGCACTTTCTTTAGCTACAAGCAAGCCAATTAGCTAGATTTTCATGTTTCCCTTGATTGAATCAACCATGTATGAATTCATGCTATTTCATGAGGTTTTATACTATAATTGTCACATATTATGAAAGAATGAATATCTCATGATTATGAGCATAGCTTTGATGTGTTTGGTTGATTAATTATAGGTGAAGAAAGCTTGGAGAAAGGTTGAAGCAAGAAGGAATGGCATTGGAATAAGTGAAATTGAACCAGGAAGCAAGAAGATGGACCTAAAGTTAGCATCAAACTTTTGCACAAACTTTTGGTTGAAAAGTTAGCCCCAACGTTAGCCCCCTAACTTGGAGGCTAACGTTGGAACTTGAAAATTCTCCCCTGGGCACCAAAAGTTTGCGCCAACGTTAGCCCCCTAACTTGGAGGCTAACGTTGGCACATGAATTCCTCCCTGGCCATCCAACGTTTGTGCCAACGTTAGCCCCCTAACTTGGAGTCTAACGTTGGCACATGAATTCCTCCCTGGCCATCCAACGTTTGCACCAACGTTAGCCCCCTAACTTGGAGGCTAACGTTGGCACATGAAAATTCAATGAGGAAGGAGCAAAAGTTTGCGCCAACGTTAGCCCCCTAACTTGGTGGCTAACGTTGGCGCCACTAGCACACAAGGCAAGGCCAACGTTAGGGTCAAAGTTAGACCCCTAACGTTGGCACCAACGTTCAAACCAGCAGATTTTGTGGGCTGCTATGAAAAGTTGGAGCCAAAGTTAGACCCCTAACTTTAGCTCCAACTTTTGGTCCAACTTTTGCTAACCTCAAAACCGGTTCAATTGGTTCACTTTGGTTCTTCTTCAAACTTCAAGAGCAATCAACCAAGGCCTCTTTCAACCCAATTCCACCAAGAGCAAAGGCCCAACTCAAGGCTTGAAGATCATTTGAAGAAAGTGTATAAATAGGATAGAATTGAAGTTCTTCGGAGAGCTTTCTTTTGGAATTTTCATAAGAGTTTTCGGAGAGCTTTTGTTATTAAGTGAACTTTAATTTCTTTGTCTTGGGGAAGGAGAATTCACTTCTCTTTCTCTCAGTTTTATTGCTTTCAATTTCAATTACAATTGTCTTGGATCTTGGATTGAAGAATTGAAGAAATTTTGTTTCAATCTCATCCTTGGATCTCTCTGTTTCCTTCTTGCTTAATTGAATCTAATTTTCTGTTAATTACTCTTCATTTACTTTCTTTGCAATTTACAATTCCCTTGCAAGTGTTCTTGTTGGATCTAGGAAGGCATTGAGATCTAGACTTGGTTTTCTAGTCTCTGGGTCCTGAGATCTGAATTTCCCATTTCATTTCTCTGTTTACTGCTTTCTATGTTCATTTACTTTTCTGCTTCATATCCAGTTCAATCCCAAACACCTTTTACTCTTCTGTTTGATGCAAATTTACTTTTCCTTGTTTAATTTCTGCAAATCCAACTCCCAATCCCTTTTACATTTCGAGCCATTTACATTTCTTGCACTTTAAGATTCCACAATTTACATTTCTTGCACTCTAAGTTTCTGCTATTTAATTTCTTGTTCTTTAAGATTCAGAACTTTAATTCCCTGTTCCCTTTACTTCCATGCAATTTAATTTCTGCAAATTACAAAACACTCAACCAAATCTTGATTCGATTGACTAAATCAACCACTAAACTAAAATTGCTCAATCCTTCAATTCCTGTGGGATCGACCTCACTCTCGTGAGTTTTTATTACTTGATGCGACCCGGTGCACTTGCCGGTTAGATTTGTGTGTTTTGGGAGAGATTCATTTTTCCTCCAAAATACTCATCAGGAACTAATATAATTCAGTGAACCCTGATGAACAAGCTGCAAAATACATAAGCCAACAACACAGAAACCAATACAGATTAAATATTGAACTAAACCTTATTTACCAGAATAACAATTCTGAAACATAAAATAGAACTCTATAAGGGTTATGCAATTGAAATATTAACCTGAGTATTTTGACCCGCTAGACCAACTTGATCTTGTCTAACAGATCCATCGCCAGTTCTAGCAGATCCTGAGTATTCCTTCTGTATCAATCGAATCGAATCGATGTAACAGACACAGTCAAGTCACCAAGAGAACCCCACTGCTCAGCCACCCTTTTATATATTATATTGGAAGTCTGAACCCTCTCCAACATACATATTATGCACTGTCATGCTCTGCAACATTCACAATCTCAATTACTATCAACATAATCTCATAATTAGCATATAATTAGAGACATGAAACCCTAACCTTGAGTAGAGGCGTTACAGATCCATCGTTAAGAGTGAAGATATCAGAAATTTAGAAGCAAATTTAGAAGCATAGTGTCAACAAGATCTTGAGCTGTAACACTGAATAACAAGCAAATGATTATCAAACAATGAAAGTTGTAAATAATTATCAAACAAATAGCTCAAATTGAATTACAAATTACTTCAACAAAGCAGAATAGAACAGATTCAACATTTGTCCAAGCAAATGATTCAAACGAAAGCTTCGATTGCAGAAAAAATTCATCAAAATCCGAGTAAATCCACAGATTCAAACGAAGCACAAAAGTAGAGTATGATAAACCTAAAACTGACACAGAAAAATTGAGCCCTAAGATTTATCACAAAGAACAGAATCACAAAATCAGGATTTATATACCTGAAATTTGAGATGGTTACAAGAAGAACTGAGAGAGCGAGTTGAGATTAGATGGAAGAGGTGCCAGAGGGAGCAGATGCGATGAGAGCGTCGGCAGAGAAAGCTCCGCGACGAGAGCGGCGGCGGGGGATCTTGTAGGACGCAAGGGATGACAGAGAGATTGTGCGATGCAAGCAGCGGCGGCAGCGACAACGGCCACGGCGGAAGAAGCAGAAGTAGCAGCCACGGAGAAAAACGTAACTCGTGCCATGGAGAGAGGAAGAAGCTCGTGTTTGATCTCTGAATGGAGCTCGAAAAGTAACTCTGAATCCTTGTGCCAGGGAGAGAGGAAGAACCCTCGTGTTTGATCTCGTGCCAGGGAGAAAAGTAACTCTGAATGGAGCTTGAAACACAGTTTGAACGAGGGCTGCCACGGAGAGAGAAGAGGGTATAGGTTAGGTCTAAATTAAAATTTTCGGATAGAAAATTTTAAATTACAGACGAAAAATCCGTCTGTAATAATTTAATAAAATGCGCGTTTTATCTACTTAATTACAGACGGAAAATCCGTCTGTAATTATTCTACAAAAAAAAATTAATTTTTCCGACGGAATTATAGACGGATTCTCTTTTCCGTCTGTAATTTATACTAATCTATTTTTTTTGTTTTTCGACAAAAAAATCCCTCTGAAATTCCGTCTGTATTTCAGTGGGATAAAATCCGTCGGAAATATCCGTCTGTAATAATTAATTTTCTAGTAGTGTAGGTTAATTTGTGGTGATTTATATGTATATAGCTTGATTATTGTGAGTTTGGGAGCCATTGGAACATATTAGTGCTTTTCGAATTGGAATTGAAAGCTTGGTTTGGATTGGAGAGCTTGCTTGTGCTCATTTTAGGGTTTTGGTGCATATAGGGAATCAGCCAAGGTATGGTTTTGGTTTCCTCTATGTAGTATATAATATTCATGGACACTTAGGCTAGTGACCCGTAGGATAGGTTTGGATTTAAATGGTTGTTGAGTTGTTGAATGATGGTATGTGACGTTTTATGATGAATTAATGATTGTTTAGTTTGATTATGATAAATGATGATGATATGATGATGAAGATTGATTGTGTGAATTGAAGTGTGAATGGTGATGATTTATGTGATGTTGAGATTGATGGAAATGGTAATGTAGATGGAAAGTGTGAATGGAAAGTGATTATAATGTGATATATTGATGTTGAAATTGAGGATGATAGAATGTGAAGGTAAATGTGGTAAGATTGGTGTATTATGACACAAAGGGTAGTTTTTTATGAGAACTATAGTTTGGAATGCCTTAGGATGGCTTTGGTTGTGTTTTACAAGGAATGGTGAAATTTGGTAAAAGCGGATTTTTGGTGAACTTTGCATGATCATAACTTTTGTCTTGGTTTTCAAAATTGGTTGAAATTTATTTAGGATTAACGTTCATTGGAAACCCTTTTTATCAATATAAAGTTTGTAAAATTTGGGATTTTGTAGAAAAAGTTGTGATCATTCAAAGTTGGAGTTAAAAATTTGAAATTTTGCAAAGTTGCAAAATTTATAATTTCTGATATGTGCGCACGCACAGCCTTGTGCGCATGCACAACTCTACGAAAATCTTATTCTATAGGGACGCATAGACCTGTGCGCACGCACATGCAGGGAAGTGGTTACTGGTTGCAGCGCTAGCACAACAGGTGAGCGCACACACCAATAAGAAATTACAACCTATGCGTACGCACAGCCCTGTGCGCACGCACACGTTGGGAAGGCCAGTCTGTTGGAGGCGCTGGCACAGGTTGTGCGAGCGAACAGACGTTAAAAATTTTGACACCTGTGCGTACGCACACCTCTATGCGTACGCATACTTTTGAAAACTCTTTTGGGCGTGCGCGCGCACACCCCTGTCCGGCCGCACACGACCTGTTTCTCAAATTTTACTTTGTTTTCAACTATTCTACCTTCCCAACAATGTTGCAAGCTTCTCTAACACCATTTTTGGACTCTTGGGCCTAGTTTTGGACATTTAGAACTTTGGAAAAGAATTTAATGGCTTTAGATGATATTATTCGAAAAACTTAGAAAATGGAGGCCTAGGTTTCTAGCGTGCTGAGGATGGTTTGATGTTATGTGATGAATGGTTGGTGTATGAGATGAGAATTGAGGAACTGTTGAGTTCGGAATAAAAATGTAAATTGACAATGATTGAGATGAGTCGAGGACTCAAATGTGTGATGAGGAATCACTGATGTATTGAAACAATTTTCTGGAAAACCATTGTACTATTGTTTTATATTGAGATTATGAGACGTTCTGCGCCCGGTAGGGACGGTGGTTGGATCCCGCCTGTCGAGGAAGTGGCGGCGGCGTAAGGGCGATGGTTTGTCCCGCTTGCGTTGAGATGTGAGGTCTGTGGTAAGAGTATCCCGCTCGCATCCCTTCGGATCGATAGGGCGTGCAGGCGCAAGTACCTGGACAATGATCCGAGCATTATATCTCGGGGGTTCCCACATGAGGATTCCGAAGGCCGACGTCTCCATGGAGATATGTCGGGTTGCCAGTTGAACCGACAATGTGATATCATAGCCAATAGGATAGGCATTCTTCATATGCATTTTCTATCTGTTTGTATGCTTTTACTACTTGTAATGGCTTGCCTATTTGTATAACATGCCTATTTGCTATTTGAATTATTTGCCTTATATGCTTCTACTTGTGATTTACTTGCATTGTAAGTAATTGTGTTTTCTACTGGGATTGAGGAGGTTCGGAAGGCGGTGGCGATGGGATCACATGGAGGATAGGTTGGTGAAGGCTGTGGGATAGCGGTGTTTGGTTAGAATAGAAATCCCCTAAGATAGATTACCCAGTTTAATTATGTTAAGGTTTATATATTATGCTTATTTGTTTTATATGCCTTAAGATTGAATCTTGTGATGGATATGAAGTCTAGGATTGCCTTTGGCGTCCCGGGGTCTTATATCTTACATCACTGGGTACTATTACCATACTGAGAGCCTCCGGTTCTGATACCATATTTCTGTTATGTGTTTCAGATGCAGGTCATAACCCACCTCGGTTAGTTGCTTTGATGGTGACAGGAGCAGAGGATATCTATCTGTTTTGAAGTCTTTTGATCTCTTTTGTATATGTCTCTCATATTTTGTATTTTGCTTTGCCTAGAGGCTTGAATTTGAGAGAATAAAACTTGTATAAGTTTTTTTTACTGTCTAGTTTCATTTATGGTTTGTATATGGCTAGCCGGCTTAAACTCCGCAAGCTGTGGCTAGATTATTATGATGTTACACTATTATATTTTGATATATCTTATTTATATCTTGTGCTTTAATTTAGAAGCTTCGTTAGTACGTTTGCGCTTTTCAAATCCTGTTTTGAGTTATATTCTTCATCAGGCATCTAGATTATATTAATCCTTTCTATATATTATATGTATGGGCTTAGAACTGTCAAAATCTCTGATTAACGTTTGATTTATGACGCGAGGTAAAGCTTAGGGTAATTAGGGTGTTACAAATTTCCCTCGCTCACTATTCTCCTCTTTTCTCTCAAAATTCTCGCTTTCAATCAAACATGGATTCTTTTCACTCAGACACTCACTCTCTTTCTCAGTTTCTTTTCTATCATATTTTTCAAATTGCTCACATCACAAGAATCCAGTTGAGAAATTCTGCACTTTTGAGTCTTCCAAGTACACAACCCTCTACAGCATACTCAACAAATTCTTCCATCTCTGGCTTTAAAGAAGAATGAAAGATAGGTGTAGAAGAAATCCTCTTCTTATGGTGATCTATCATTTGTTGCACCTACTCCACGTCAATGGCCAATTTGACCAAATTATCCATGGTCGTGTAACGGTTACGGTAACGTTGGACTTTATTTGCAAGTTCTTTGTGTAATTGATGAATCCATATTTGATGTTAAATTTTGGATTGATTTGAGTGGATTTCATCTTATAAACCCACATTTATTCACCTCTATAGCATACTTTTGTGTTTTCTCTCTAAATTGAGCTTAATTGGGAAAACATGCATTTTTGTGCTTAAATTGAGCAATTTAATCCCACTTTTATTCCATTTGATGCCGTGATATATTTTGTTGAGTGATTTCAGGTCCTAGAGACAAGAATGGTTTGGTAGAAGTGGAAGAAAGCATGCAAAACGGGAGAAAACATGAAGAAATCAAAGGAGAAAAGCATTTCAGCCTGTGTCCACGCACAAGACAGGGTCAAAATCAGCACCTGTGTCCACGCACAAGGCAGAATGGAAATCAGCATCTGTGCCCATGCACAGGTTTGTGCCCACGCACAGGAGAAAAATCAGCAAGTGTGCCCATGCACAGACCTGTGTGTACGCACAGGCACCAGCGTGTGCCTCAATTAAAAAGTCACGTGGACTCGCGTTTTGGGGGCTTTTTGGCCCATTTTTGAAGGCTTTGGAGCATATTTGAAGGGGAAAGCAACCATATATCATGCCATACACTACTATACTTCATAGAATAGTTTTTAGAAGTAGTTTTAGGGTAGTTAGCTTAGGTTTTCTCTCTAGTTCATTAGGGTTTTAATTAGGTTTTCAATGTAGAATTTTATAATTCAATTTTGGTCTTGGATTTTGCTATCTCAATGTAAGTATTTCTTTAATTTCTCTTTTAATTACTACACTTGTTCTACACTTTCTTTAATTTTCATTTCTCTTGTCAATATATACATGGTTTTGCAATTTTAGATTTCTAGTTGGTTAATTTGATGTTTGATGATTGTTGCATGTTTGTTTGAGTTGCTTTTATTGATTTTGAGAATTTGTGATTCATAGATTTCATTAATTTACCAATTTTGCCATATTTTATGTTTATGCCCACTATGTGTTCGATAAAAGCCAATTTTGATTATGGGGTAATTTCCACCACTTGGCTTGGAAAAAATGAGTTTATGAATTACTAGAGCCATAATGTCCAACATTTAGTGATAATTCTTGGGTTGTTAGTTGTTATTGTTTCCACTAACGCTAGCTTTTTACCAATCAGTTTGGTAAGTTAACTAGAATTTCTGGATTAATGACAATTATGCTCACTTGACCTATCCTTCGATGTTAAGGGTTGACTTAGTGCGATTAATCCATCATAGTTATCATAGTTGTGGTTATGGTAAGGAAGGGATTCCATAACTCATCCTAAGTCAAGGTTTTATTTATGTTTTGAACCAAATTTCCCTCTCTATATAGTATTACTTGGTTATATTACATACTCAGTTCTTTTATTCCTTCATTGCTTTATTAATTGCAATTTTGAGTTGTTCTTTAATTCCTTTATTTTGTTTGCTTTCAATCATTGAAACCCCCTTTGTTCTCACAACCAAAATTGTATGTGCTCATCGGCATTAGTTCCTAGGGAGAACGATCCGGGAGTCTAAATACTCTCGGTTAATTTGATTTGAATTGTGACAATATCTTGGATTAAATTTTGATTAGGATCAATTGTTGGTTCGGAGCTATACTTACAACCAAAATCTATTTTGTGAAAAATCCGTAACCACGTTTGGTCTTCTATCAAAATTTTGGCGCCGTTGCCGAGGAGCTAGTGTTATGAGTGCTATATTTTGGTGGTTGTAAATATGTCCATAGTGTGAATAGATACTTTTTGGTTTGTTTGTTTTTGCTATTAATTAGGATTTTGTTTCTTTTGTTAATTGATGTCTTTAGTTTTTATTTTCAATCTGTTCTATGAGTTATCACCCTCTTAGTTTGGAGTTTGGTTGTGATTATTTTGTAGGGTTTGATAACTTCAATTTTGGATTGCATCATGGGATTGGAGCATCTATTTTGGAAGGCGCAACCTCCTCTACACTACAATGAACCATACCCTTCCTAATGCATATACCCAACCCAAGGATATGGTGGATTTCACTTTAATTATACACCTTCACCACGATATGCCTATAACCCATATCCCCAACATAACCCCCAATCACCAAATTTTCAAACACCACACGAATACCAACAACCACATTCTTACATACCACCTCAAGATACCTACCAACATGAGTCACATTGATAAACCCCATTTTTAGGGTTTATCTTGTGATGAATTTAGAGTATTTTATCAATCTTTTCTCACATTTATTCAATGAAATAGCATGGTTTTGTTATTCTCCCTTGATTTGTGCTTAAATGTTAAAACATGCTTTTTAGGCCTCAAATTAGCAAACATTGATTCACCTTTGATTCCACTAGATGCCTTGAAGTGTTTGCTAGTAATTTCAGGTTGAAAAGGCTAGGAATGGATCAAAAGAGTGAAGGAGAAAGCATGCAAAATGGAGAACACATGGAAAAGCCAAATAATTGGATGAGCTCATGGACGCGCACGCGTAATGTACGCGCACGCGTGGATTGCAAAAACTTAAGGGACGCGCACGTGTGCTGTACACGTACGCGTCGATGCTGGCACGTGATTTTAAAGTGAAAACGTGCCCAATGAATTTTGAGAAGCTGTGGGGCCCAATCTAAATCAACTTTGGTGCCAAAAACACTTAAAAGAGCCAAGGATTGAAGAGCAAAGGGGGATTCCATCATTCTACACACATTAGGATTAGTTTTAGTTAGTTTTAGAGAGATAAGGTCTTACTTCTCTCTAGGAATTAGGATTAGGTTTAGTTCAATAATCTTAGATCTAGATTTTAATTCATGCTCTCTTATACTTCTACTTCTCAATTCTTTGTTGTTACATTCATCTTTTTTCTATTTTTTGTTGTAATTGATGCACGGAAACTTGTCTCTCAACAATTTTCCTTCGGCAAGTATACCGAATTGTCGTTAAGTAAAAACTCACAATAGAGTGAGGTCGAATCCCACAGGGATTGATTGGTCAAGCAACTTTAATTAGAGGAATGTTCTAGTTGAGCGAAGCAGAATTTGATTTGAGATTTGCAGAAAATTAAATGGCGGGAAAGTAAATAGCAGAAAATGTAAATTGCTGGAAATAAATAGCTAAATGTAAATGGCGGAAAGTAAATTGTAGAATCTTAAATGGGAATGGGGAAGATGCTCATAAAAGTAAATTGTAGAAATTAAAGAGAATGGGTAAGATCAAAAATGGGGAATTCATTGGGCTTAGTGGATGTTGCATTCTCCGGATCAAGTTCATTTTCATCTCTTCCTCAATCAATACGTTCATTGATCTCCTTGGCAATCTTTAGTGATCGAATTACAATTCCTTGTAATTCAATCTCCCAAATCTTGATCAATAGCTAATTCCTTGGTCAATTGCTCATGAGTAGAGATGAAGTATGGTCACTGATTATACCACATGCATTCCCAAATCAAGTGTTGGTAGAATTATAGTCACCATATCCATCCAACCCCAATTTGGTCCAGCATGAGAGAGAATTTATAGCATGATCTCTTCATTCCTCTTCTAGGGTTCAGAAGAGATCCAAGTATGAATAGCTTCTTTTCCAAGATAACTACCCAATTGGATGAAGATTGAAAGCTTTCTAGTAAAATCAAGAGAAAAGATAGAAGAAGAATAATGAAAACTAATATTGATCCATCAAATTACAACAGAGCTCCCTAACCCAATGAAAGGGGTTTAGTTGTTCATAGCTCTGGAAATCGAAAACAAAGATGGAAAATACATTATGAAAAGTAAAACTAGAAGTGTAGAGAAAGTAGAATTATATAGAGAGTAGTTCTCCAATTTCCAACTCCCCCCCTGAAAAGCACTTTTTAATTCAAAACTACCCCTATATATACTACTCTTATGATCTTCTAGTTGGTTCTTCAAGTCTTGGATATGGGCCTTTGGATCTTGAGTTTGAAGCAGTTATCCTCTTCAGTGGGCTTAGCTTTACTTGCAGAGAGAAAGTGTGAAGTAGGCAGGGTGTTTAGCTCAGGACGTTAGTGGCGTTAATGTTAAGTGAGAGTGTGGGTTCGAGAACGTTAGTGACAATCACCTTTTTCACTAACGTTCCTAACCCAGGGATGATCCACGTTAACTTCAACGTTAGTGGCACCAACGTGACCACTAACGTTGCCTCTTGGTCCTTCGTACACGTTATTGGGACTCACCTTTTCCAATAACGTTGAGAGTCCTCACTTCCCCTACGTTAGAGTCCACGTTAACTTAGTTAACGTGGCTCTTAACGTAGGCTTGCCAATCCTTCGAGAACGTTAGTAACACTTACCTTTGTCACTAACGTTCCAAGATGCCCCTACTTCCCACGTTAGAGTCCACGTTAACTAGGTTAATGTGGCTTCTAACGTGGTGTTGATAGCCATCTCCAACGTTAGTGATAAAGGTGAGTGTCACTAACGTTGGCTTCTCTTTTGCTTCCCAACGTTAGAGTCCACGTTAACTGAGTTAACGTGACTCTTAACGTGGCCACTTATGAGTTTGGTCCAACGTTAGTGACAAAGATGAGTGTCACTAATGTTGGCCTTATTTCTTTCTTCCACGTTAGAGTTCACGTTAACTTAGTTAACGTGACTCTTAACGTGGGCTATTATGGCTTTCGAGGATGTTATTGGCGATTACTTTTCTCATTAACGTTGCAAGTTAGCTCCCATTCCACGTTAGTAGTCACGTGGCTGCTAACGTGGTTCTTCCTTGCTTCCTTTGTCCTGAAATCAAACAATAAAGTGCATCAAAGTACTAATCCAAGTCATGAGAGATGCATCATCCAAATTTTCATATAATTCATGAAACATTCTCATGAAATCATGTAAAGTGCACCATGTTTGCTTGAATCAAGATGTAAGTGAAATTTTACCCAAAACTTGCTTATTTCCTAAGAAAATGCATGAAACTACCCTAAAACAGTAAAGAAAAGGTCAGTGAAACTGGCCAAAATGCCCTGGCATCAGTGATTTCTTCTACTTGGTTTCCATACTTGTTGTTGATCTACTCTTGTTTCTTCTATTTTTTTTTTCAATTCAATTTGAGGTAATTCATGTCAATAATGTTCTTTTTGATTGTTTTTGTTAATTTCTTGCAATAATTGTTGTTAGATTTCATTCTTGTTGCCAATTTACTATGCTTTCCTTTTATGCCTTCCAAGTGTTTGTCAAAATGCTTGAGAGGATGTTAGAATAGAATTTTATGTTCTTGGCTGGGGAGGGTAACTTAGGAATTCTTGTGTTGCTAATGTCCAAGTGATTGTTAGTTGATAGCCATTAGCTCTAGCTCTCATTAATTTAATTAGTGAATAGCTAGGACTTATGGACTTGGATTGATATTGCTCATTTGACTTTCTTTTACTTGTTAGAGGATGACTTAGTGGGATTAATCCTTGCAATTATCATATTGTGGTTAGTGATAAGGATAGAGATCCTTGAATGATGGAGGCAGAAATTAGTCGATTAAGAGATTAATATAAGAAATACGTTGCAAGTACAGTTCTTAACTAGCAAAAATCCGCTTATCAATTTAGAAAGGGTTGTCACAAATTTTAGAATAAAATACTGGGAGTAGGAGTCCCAGGTCGTCTCCCAACGAGTTGACAAAAGAGTGCTATTTTATTAGTGAGGAGTTTTCCGAGAATTTGTAAGATGTTGAAGAACAGAAAAAATAAATAATTGTAAACCAAAAGCAATGAAAATTAATAAAAGAATTTATATAATCAAAATAAAAGCCTTGACCCAGAGAAGATTAATTAGAAGTTCTATCCCCGTTGGATTTTTCCAAGTGTAATATTAAGAGGTTGTTGTTCTACTTAGTCATCCCATATAACCAACTATAAACCTCAGGTCCTAATCCTCTCCCCAAGGAAGGATTAGAGTTAGAGACTAGAGAGCCAACCAACAACTTCCAATTAAAATTAACACTTGAGTATTCCAACTCAAGGTTCTCCTATTAATCAACTCCAAAGTTAAGTTAGGAGTCTACTCCATTGACATGAATATAACTTTCATAGAAATATAAAAAGAAGATATGATAAATTAAATAAAATAGGAACTCAAAATTAATTAAAGGTAAAAGTAATTCTTTGCATTAATAAATCCCAAAATGCGACATCCTTATCTGAACAGGGTTAATAAGTAATCATAAGAGTAAAGAAATAAGAAAACAAACTAGAATAGCAACTTTAACGGAGGTAGTGACTCTTCTCAAAATCCAAAGCAAAAGCATAAACTATAAGAACTATGAGTGTGTAGAAAACCTAGAGGAAGAGTGATTTCTCTCTAAGATTCCAATCTAAAACTAAAAACTATCTAAATGAGAATGTCTGTTGAGTCTCTGCTTGTCCCCTGGCTCTAGTATGTGTTTCTAGGCCGGAAACTGGTCCAAACTTGGCCCAAAATTGCCCCCAGTGTTTTCTGCGAATTCTACAGGTAGCGCATGTCACGCGTACGCATTAGTCACGCGTACGCGTCGCTGGTCAACTTCGCATATTATGCGTACGCGTCGCTGCTCGCTGGTTGTCTCCTCTATTTCTTGTGCTCCTTCCATTTTTGCAAGCTTCATCTCCATCCTCTAATCCATTCCTGCCCTAATAAGCCTGAAAAAAAAAGGGAAATTAAAATACACAATTTAAAGCAATATTTCAATTATGGAACAAAACTAGGAAGAAATTGTAAAATCATGCAATCTGTATGAATAAGTGTGTAAAGACTTGATAAAACCACTCAATTGAGCACAAGATAAACCATAAAATAGTCGTTTATCAATCTCCCCACACTTAAACATTAGCATGTCCTCATGCTAAGCTCAAGGAGAAAAAAGAATGAATAGGGGAAAGTAAGACTCATGAGATGCAACCTATGAATACAACTATATGCTAAGATGATTCTGTCTACTTGGTCAAAAGCAAATAAGTTCTTCAAGACAAGCATAAATCAGATTCCACTAATTCAAACCACACAATAAAAGACAAGTAAACTTGTAAGAAGATACCTCATGAAAGCAGGGAACATAGAATTTAAGCATTGAACCCTCACTGGTAGTGTATATGCACTCTAATCGCTCAAGTGTCTAGGGTTAATTCACTCTACTCTTCTCTAGTCATGCTCTCTAGACTTTGTTCTTCATCTAACCAATCAACAAAAAATTAATATACCAATGCAAACATCATAAGGTCTTTTCAAGGTTGTAATGGGGCTAAGGTAAGGGTGAGGATATATGTATGGCCAAGTGAGCTATAATATGAATCTTTGACTAACCTAAGCTCTTACATAACACACACACACACTCTTTGTAATTCCAATTCATGCCTAGCTACCCATACTTCCCACTTTTGCTTATTTCACATACTCATGTAGCCAAATTTTTCTTCAATTTCATCACCTATGCATTGATCTTTTATTCAACTTAGCATTGGGGTAATTTTGTCCCCTTATTTATTTATTTACTTATTTATTTGAATATTTTTGATTTTTTTTATAAACACGAAAGCAAACATAACTTATCAATGCAAATAGGTTTTTAATTATTTTTTTCTGGTCTCACATGAGTAGGTACCCAAATTCCCAATATGTTTTTTCAATAAAATTCAACACTTTCCTATCAACCCAAGCTCCCACATTTCCCCACACTTAATTAATACACAATCTCTATCTTAAGCTAACCAAAGATCCAATTCAGGTAATTAATTGTTCTTCTGCTTAAGACTAGTGATGTGGTAAAATATAGAACAAATGGGGATGAAAAGGCTCTAGATGGCTAACAAAGGTGATTGAAAGGGTAGGCTATTTGGGATAAGTGAGCTAATAACAAACGATGGCCTCAATCATATGCAAGCATGTAAATACACTAAACAATGGACATATAGAATGGAACAAAATATAGATTACAATCATAGAGAAGAAAACACATAAGAATGGAATGTTATGGTTAAATAATGTAACCATGTAATTAAGCTCAAATCTCACAGGTTGTGTGTTCTTAGCTATAATTCATGTTCCAATTTACAGTCTTCAAACAAGTTTAACACAAATTTTTCAATTTAAATTTGTGAAATACTATAAAAAAGGGTCTTGAAAAGAAACTCATTACTCTAACCAAGCAAAACATACATTCAAACAATTATTATCATGCAATATATCCTATCTAATAAAAGAAAAAGTCAAATGTTGGTGTTAAGAGAGAGAAGTTACCTCCGGAAGTCAAGGACTGACCTCCCTATACTTAAGGTTTGGCATGGTCGTCCGTGCGATCAGTAAGGAGCAAGGTAGGGCTGGAAGCGTCGCCTCCAGTGTCTGGTTCGCCTTGGCTGCCTGTGCTGCTGGATGAGGGGGAGTCTGGGGTGTCCTTCTACTCTGGAGGCGGGTGTATACCAGCTATGAGGTCCTTCAGGTAGTTGTATCTGCGCTTGTTACGGCGCTCTATTTGCTCCATTCACTGGTCTTGTTGGTCGAATCTCTCAAGGATCTAAAGGAACATCTGATGGATGGATGGTGCTTGTGGTGTGGATGACGGTGGAGTGGATGAGGGAGGAGTATCCAAAGATGGACCGGCAGGCCGGCTCGCAGAGGGAACTGGTGGCCTGATGTACTTTCCATTCGGGACATACTGGTCAGCTCTAGGGATCATGACCTTCGTTTCTGATTTAAGATAAATTGTCGTGTCGGTATAGAATTTCACACAAAATGAATAAAATCTCGTTGCAAGTATAGTTCTACACCAACAAACAATCCTCCCAATAAAAAATTTGAGTTTTGTCACAAATAACAAACCCCTAAATTTTATAAATTGAAGTCTTTGGACTCTGGGTCGTCTCCCTAGGAATACAATGTAATGCTTAGTTATTGGCTATAAAGGGGTAAAAAGGGGGGTTTTGGTTCATGAGATGGCAAAAAGATAAATTTAGCAAGTAAGTAAAGAAAGTAAGCTAAAGAACTCTTGGCTAAAACTTAGGTAATTGAGATCACCATCCTTGTCAACAAACCGAATATTGATAATTATGAGAGACCAACCTATTCAGTCTACTTCCCAAAAGCTTTAAGTACGTAGCGTTTACTTCTAAGCTTGAAGTACGTCAAATAGATTTGATCACATCCACCCTTAAGTCCTAACCTACCTACCAATTAACTTAGTAGTGGGTTAGCGTCAATGAGTGTCAAATTGATCACCATTGGTTCTCAAATCACCAAATTTATCATACCCAATGACACAAGGTTACCCAATTCCCATGGCTTAGACCAAGAGTTGATAAAACTACTCAAAAATTAAAGAGAGCATTTTATCAAACACATAGAGTGCAATAAAAGTAAGCATCACAAATTGCAAGAATAATAAAATCTAACAACTATTAGGTGCAAGAAAAGTAGGATCACAACTCAATTCATCAATAAAAAGAACATCAACACTAAATTGCATTAAAAACAAATCAAATCCAACATGAGTTCATCATCATAAAAGAGAGCAACACGAGAAATTAACATCACAATTAAGAAAATCAAGATGTAGAAATGAGAAATTATAAAGGAGACAAGATGAGATCAAGTAATTGAACTTGAAATTAAGATAATCTACCCTAATCCTAACCTAATTCTAGAGAAAAGAGGGAGCTTCTCTCTCTAGAAAACTAACTAAAGGCTCATGTTGGCTAAACTAATTGCTCCTCCCTTGCTTGGACTTCAATTCTTCATGAAATACACTCAGAAACAAGTTGGACATGGGCCTGGGCAGCTCAGAAATCGCCCCCAACATTTTGCCTTCAAGTGGGCCATGTAAGAGTATTGGCGCGTGCGCGCCATGTGCGTGTGCGCGTCGATTGTCAATTTTCCCCATCCACGTGGAAGCGGCAGGTACGCGTGCGCGCCCATGGGCGAGATTTCTTTTATGCGTGCGCGCCTTGTGCGCGTGCGCGTCCTTTGATGCACTCCCAATCTTTGTTTCTTCATGCATTCTCTCCTTTGTATGCTTTTCTACTCTCTTCTCCCATCCAATACTTGCCTTATACCCTGTAATTACTCAACACACACATCAAGGCATCGAATGGAATTAAAGTGAATCAAATTACAAATTTAGGGCCTAAAAAGCATGTTTTTACACTTAAGCAAAATTCAGGGGAGAATTACAAAACCATGCTATTTCATTGAATAAAAGTGGAAAAATGTTATAAAATTCCCCAAAACAAGCACAAGAGAAATAACGAAATCGGGGTTTATCAAATCTCCCCACACTTAAACTAAGCATGTCCTCATGCTAAAATCAAGAAGAAGCAAAGGGTATTAACATTTATTTAATGTAACTACTGAATGCAATCTATCTATATGCAATCTATTTACATTATGTAATGGCTTAGTCAAAGTAAATCAATCTCCAAGAATACACATACAAGCACAAGGGCTAAGATATTAGCAATCAAGTAAACTACAATTGAATTGAATCATTGAAATAGTTCATAAACTTGCAAGAGAAGATGATCATGGGTGGAAACATGTAATTGAGCGATCGAACCCTCGCCGGATGTGTATCCGCTCTATGCACTCAAGTGTATGGGGTTGATTCACTCAATTCTCCCCTAATCATGCTTTCCAATATTTGTTTTTCATCTAACAATCAATAATTATTTCATGCATGCATACAAATATCAAGAGGACTTCCCATAGGTTGTAATGGGGCTAGGGTCAAGGTAGGATGCATATGGTCAAGTGAGCTTGAAATTTGAATCTTTGATTAACTTAAACTTCCCACCTAACCTATGACAAACTAAAAAATTCTAAACAAGCCTAGCTATCCATTCTTTACTTTTCACATACTCATGCATTTTCTTTTTGATTACCACACATATGCATTGAATTTATGAAAACTTAAACTTTGGGACCCTTTATTCCCTTTTTGCTGCAAAATAATTTTTTTTTAAATATATATACAAGAACATCATTGCAGGGGATTTACATATGATTAATACATGAGTATGTACCCAATTTCTAAAAATTTTCAATAAAAACATAAATACACTTTTATCTCTACCCAATGTACCTAACCTTTCCAAAATCAAGTAATGAACACTTTCACTAGCTAAGCTAATCAAAGATCCAAACAAGGGACATTTGTTGTTTTTCACTTAGGCTTGCAATGTGCTGCAATTAAGAACAAATGGGTTAAGTATAGGCTCAAGATTGGTTAACAATGGAAGAAAATAAAGGTAGGCTATTTGGGTAAGTAAGCTATTTGGACAATGGCCTCAATCATATAAATGCATGTATACACAAAATAATGGACATAAAAAATCAAACAAATCAAAGATTACAATCATAAGAAGAGAATGATGCACACAAGAATGGAAATAAGTGGTTATGTATGATGTAATCACACAATTAGGCTCAAGTCTCATATGCTTGTGTTCTTGGCTCAAAACATGATCCACAAGTATATAGTTCAAGCAAGTTCTAAAAAAAAAATTTCAACCAATTGGGTGGTACCCTAAAAATAAATTTCTTGGAAATTTTCATCATATTGACTAAGCTTATTCTAATGCAATATTGTGATTTAGAAAATTTAAAAAAATTTTTCTAGTTTACCCCTTTTTCAATCAAAACACAATTCTTATATAAAAAGGGTCAACTAGATTTTTAACAATCCAGAACACCTTTCTAATCACAATCAAAAACTAAGATGCAAAACACACACACACACACACACACACACACACACACACACACACACACACACACATATATATATATATATACTAAAAATGTGCAACTACCAAAACAAGAGCATCTACAATAGCAGATATATACAGTCATCCCAAAATGATCTAAAATATAAAGTGCAAAATAAAATAAGGTAGCAGAAAACATAAATAGATGTCTGAAAGTTCACCATATCAATGCAAACACCGGTCACGAACGGTGACCTCCCCAAACTTTAGAATTAAGCATAGTCCTCGATGCTACTGCTGAAGCTCGGGATGGGGGTCAACAATCACGCCGGGCTCCTCAGGCTCGAGCTGTGGGACTGGGACTGGCTGCAGCTCTGAATGTGGCTGTGGATTCTCAGGGGGCTGCTAGACCTCGGTGGTGGTCTGCGTCTCTGAAGGTGCATCCTGATGGATCGGTTCCTTAGCGAGCTCCTCCTCCTGATCCTGCTCATCAGAAGCTGGAGAGTCTGGGAGCGGCGGTAGCTCGATGCCCTGTGATACAAACACCTGGTCGAGGCAATCGAGATGTCACATGACATGACGCTTGAAGCGCTCTATGAAGCGAAGAAGGTGCTGCACCAACAGATAAGTCGGCTCAGGTACTGGTGGTGGTGGTGGTAAGGATGCTGCAGCTGCTGAAGTAGAGGGGGATCCTGCGACTGCTGCTGATGATGAGGGCTAAGCTGCCTCCTCCACTGCTCTGGCTCATGAACGGCGTTTGGGTGGGGGCTTCTCGTGAACCCACCCACCCCATGGAATGGTGTTCTCCTTGTCATCGTCATCTGGGGGTGGTGGTGTTACATCATCATCCTCCCACGGGACACCTGCCAGCTCTATCATGTTGGTGACCAGTGTAGGGAAGGATAACAAGCCGCGAATATGAGCTCTCCACATACTATGTCTGACCAGTCGGGAGAAATTTATCTCCTTCCCCTCCATCACATGCCCAATCAGAACCAGCATATCCATCGGGATCTCTAAAAAGTGAGTGTTGGGGAAAACATAATGGGCAAAGATCTGCTGCCAGGTCTTGGCCTCCCTCGTCATATAAGCAAAGCGCATCCCCTTAGACTTCTTGTTGTTCGAATCCATTACCCAGGGAGCGTCAGGAGTAGCAATCACACGCTTAAGCACCTCATAGTCAACGGTTATGGAGAGGATAGCTACCTCTGCCTGCCTATAGGCGCAGGTCTCATCAGGACGATGGTGGCAAAGCAGTGCATCTCCAATAGCCTCCTCTGTGATCATAATCTCTCTACCCCTCAGCTGAACTGAATCAATGTTGGCTCGGAAGAAGTTGCAATAAAATTCTCTCACTCATGAAGTGTTCACCCTCCCCAAATCTCTATCAACAAAGTCAATCCTAACTCCAGAATCTGGGTGTTAATGGCATGCCTCACATCATTGGGAAGAAGTAGTTTCTTCTTAATGTTCAGATTTTTCTTCCGGAAGTCGGAGAAGCGACGCTCACAATAGAGGTTTGGGAATTTGACTTGGTCAGTGGATGGTAGCAACTGGTTTTCCCTATCCACCTCATTCAGCAGGTTCTTAGCATAATTTGCATAAGAAGAGGGGGTAGAGGCCTTAGAGCGCTTCCTCTTTTTGGAAGTAGTGGCTATAGCCTTTCCTTTGTCTGACATCCTAAAAAACAGAGATGATACAATATAAGCAGATAGCCAAATAGATACAAAGCACTCAAAGCAAAGCATATTCACGAAGTGAATCAAAGAAAGGAGATTTCTTGGAATACAAGCAAACAGAATTCAGAATGCAAGCCAAACTTCAAACCAAGAATTCAAACCATATTTTGCACATTACTTGTCCATCAAGCTTAGGAAACACCATATCCAAAATAATGATAAAAAGAGTTAGATCGAAAACCAAAAGAAGTTAGTTGGTTAAACAAGTTAGAGTTAGAAATCAGTTTGAAAATCAGCGACATGGTGGTTACTAGTTCAATTCAAAAGAGAATGCACAAAATAAGAGTATAAGTACGTTCACAATCATGAATTGCATCAAGTCATTGATGACGAAATATGGTATAGCTAGAAAGCAATTAATATGAAACAGTCCATCAATCAATGCAATGATCACTAGAGTCAAATGAACTTGTGTTGGTGAAGTCAAATCATAAAAAAAAATCAATCAAGAATTATTCAACACTAAATTCAATAATGCATAAAAGTTACAAGCTAAGAAAAGAGTGAAAAACCTTATGGTCTATGTGGCTTAATGTCAATTATGCACGAACATGTGAATTAATTAGCCTCATAGATTAAAAACTTTCAACTTGTATGTTTATGCAAAAGAGGTCTGACATTTTAAGGAAGTCACAAGTTATGGTCAATTTGAAGGTTTACTTAATCATGCAATGCATATATGCAAGTTAGCATTGCAAGCAAGCAAGGAGTATTAGAAGCATGACCAAAGAACCTGTTCTTGAAGAATTTTCAAAACCATTTGGATGACACAATTCTATTTGACACAGAAATCATCAAATAGAAGTTTGTTACGTCCATCAAACAATGTCAATTCAAGAAATATGATTAAGAAAAATCTGGCAGCATTTCAGCAGTACATTGGCTAAATCCCAAATTTAAACAGTCAAATTAGATCCCATATGAATTCATCAAAAGTCAATGGAACAGAAATCATGTATGAATTCATATGAATGGGGCAATCAAGCCAATAGTGCAGCAATCAAAGCATTCGAAAGAAAATTAAAATAAATTAGCCAGCAAGTAGTTACGAATAAGCAGGCAGCGTCATATACCAAATGAAAAAAGAACAATCTAAGAGAACAGAGTAATTCAACGAAACAGAAAAAATTCACACAGCAGCAAAGATTTCAGATAAACCTAAATCCACTACTCAGCCCAGATTCGCTAACCACCCTAGTTAAACTAAACTATCTAACTAAGCTAATCTAACTAAACTAGCAAAATTATCATAAAGCGGTAAAAGGGAAGCAGAACAGGGGAAGCAGAACCTGGGGAGATAGAAACTGAATGGAGCGGATGAAGGGAAAGTGCAGCAGAGAGGAGTGAGTTGGCCAGAGCGGATGGCGGTCTGGTGGCACCGTGGAGCTTGCGCCGGCGACAATGGGGGCCGCGGCTGTGCTCGTGGCGGAGCAGGGCTGAAGTGTGAGAAAACAGAGAAGGGAGGATTGGGTGGGAGAGAAGAAGAGAGAGGGGGAGGGAGAGGTTAAAGCCGCGCACGGCGACGGTGGTGGTGGTGTCCCACGTGGGTGACAGAAATAGGGAAGTGGCGCGGAAGCGCCATATGTGCTTACACGTAGACGGGAGAATTAGGGATCGGCGCGGACGCGTACAGTGCGCGTCCGTGTGGGAGTGCTGGGCCAGAGGCACAAAAGAAGCCCAGAGTTGGCACAACTCTCGGGTCCTTTGGCCTGGGTGATGCTAAAACGCATCGACGCGCACGCGCACGTTGCGCTTGCGCGTGGATGGCTTGAACTTATGGAATGGACGCGGAGGCGCCAAGTACGCCATCACGTGGGTGAGAAAATAAGGAGTGGCGCGAACGCGTACAGTGTGCGTCCACGTGGGTCGACACACAGAATTGGCCCAAAAGTGGCACAACTCTCTGGTCCTTGGCCCAAAGTGTCGAAATGCGTAGCCGACTGATGAGTGGATAATTTATACGCTTTTTGGCATTTTTTTAGTATATTTTCAGTATATTTTAATTTGTTTTTGTTATGTTTTTATTAGTTTTTAAATAAAAATCACTATTCTGGACTTTACTATGAGTTTGTGTATTTTTCTGTGATTTCAGGTATTTTCTGGCTGAAATTGAGGGACCTGAGCAAAAATCTGATTCAGAGGCTGAAAAAGGACTGCAGATGCTGTTGGATTCTGATCTCCCTGCACTCAAAGTAGATTTTCTGGAGCTATAGAAGCCCAATTGGCGCGCTTTTAATTGCGTTGGAAAATAGACATTCTGGGCTTTCCAGCAATATATAATAGTCCATACTTTGCCTGAGATTTGATGGACCAAATAGGCGTTCCAAGTCAGCTCAAGAATTCTGGCGTTTAACTCCAAAACTGGCACAAAAGCTGGAGTTAAACGCCCAAACTGGCACAAAAGCTGGAGTTAAACGCCCAAACTGGCACAAAAGTTGGCGTTTAACTCCAAGAAAAGTCTCTACACATGGAAGCTTCAATGCTCAGCCCAAGCACACACCAAGTGGGCCCAGAAGAAGATTATGCATTAATAACTCATTTCTGTAACCCTAGGCTACTAGTTCTCTATAAATAGGACCTTTTGATATTGTATTTTCATCTTTGGACATTTAGTCCCTAGGCCTTGGAGGCTGGCCATTCGGCCATGCTTACACCATTATCACTTTTGTATTTTCAACGGTGGAGTTTCTACACACCAAAGATTAAGGTGTGGAGCTCTGCTGTTCTTCATGAATTAATACAAAGTACTATTGTTTTTCTATTCAACTCAAGTCTATTTCTTCTCCAAGATATTCATTCGCACCCAATAACATGATGAATGTGATGATTATGTGACACTCATCACCATTCTCACCTATGAACGTGTGACTGACAACCACTTCCGTTCTACATGCAAACAAGCTTGAATGTGTATCTCTTGGGTTTCTAATCTAAGATTAGAACCTTCCTGAGATCCAAAACGTCTAAACCTTGTCTGTGGTATTCTGAGTAGGATCTGGGAAGGAATGATTGTGACGAGCTTCAAACTCGCGATTGTTGGGCGTGTGAGAGACACAAAAGGATCAATGGATACTATTCCAGCATGATCGAGAACCGACAGATGATTAGCTGTGCGGTGACAGCGTGCGTAGAACATTTTCACTGAGAGGATGGGAAGTAGCCATTGACAACGGTGATGCCCAACATAAAGCTTGCTATGGAAGGGAGTATGAATGATTAGATGAAGGCAATAGGAAAGCAGAGGTTCAAGAGGAACAAAGCATCTTCATACGCTTATCTGAAATTCCAACCAAAGAATTACATAAGTATCTCTATCTTTATTTTATGTTTTATTCATCTTTTAATTATCAATTCTCCATCACCATCTGAATTCGCCTGACTGAGATTTACAGTGTGACCATAGCTTGCTTCAAGCCGACAGTCTCCGTGGGATCGACCCTTACTCACGTAATGTATTACTTGGACGACCCTGTGCACTTGCTGGTTAGTTGTGCGGAATTGTTACAAAGTGTGATTCACATTTGAGAGCTCCAAGTCCTTTGGTGCCATTGTTGATGATCACAATTTCGTGCACCAAGTTTTTGGCGCCGTTGCCGGGGATTGTTCGAGTTTGGACAACTGACGGTTCATCTTATTACTTAGATTAAGTAATTTTATTTTCGAAAAATTAAAAAAAAAGAAAAAAATGTTTTTCTATTTTGTTCTTCAGAGTTTTTAAGAATGAATTCTAGAGTTTCATGATGATCTGTTGAAGTCTGGCTGGCTGTGAAGCCATGTCTAATCTTATTGGACCGAGGTTTCAACTTATCATCACAAGAGCTTGTTGATTTCTATCAATTTTGCTGTTGTTAGCAATGATCTGCTAAAGCTTGGCTGGCCATTGGCCATGTCTAGTGTTTTGGACCGGAGCTTTCATTGAAAGCTTGGCTGGCTTGTAAACCATGTCTAATTCCTGGACCGGAGTCTTAGACTGATGCACGGAAAACTTGTCTCATAACAAATTTCCTTCGGCAAGTGTTCACATGCAAAGATGCAAACAAGTCAAGAAATCTTGAGTATATTCTCTTTTCCACAGCACCATTGAGCAGTTGGGGAAAAGGTGCATAGAGTCTCAGCAGCTCCTGTTTTGATATTTCTGGTTCTTGGTATTCTTTTTCCTCATTCTCTGTTGAGGTATCTTCAGGTTGTTCTGACAGCTTGCTTGGCTTATCCTCAGTCACCTTATCACTTATAGTGACCATCATGCAATCTTCCCATCTTACTTTCTTTGTTTCACCTCTCGGATTCTTCTCTGTGTCACTTGGGAATCCATCTGTGGGTTTGGGAATTTGCTCAGAGAGATATCCTACCTGAGATTCCAACCTCTTGATTGTGTCTCCCTGGTTCTTGAAACTGGCTCGCACTTCCTTCTTGAACACCTTGTTGTCTTGGATATCCTTGCATATGCCTTTAAGTAGATTTTCAATCCTTGAGATTCTTTCATCAAATGATGATAGGTCAGGTTGAGGAGGGTTGTTCTGGCCTTGATATGAATGTCGAGAGGTGTTGTTATTGGGATGTTGAGATGGTCTAGATGTGAAATTGTTTGGATTTGGGCGTCTTTGATCAAGGCTTTGGTCTTGTTGCTTTCCCCACCCAAAGTTTGGGTGATTCCTCCATCCAGGGTTGTAATTCTTGGAGTAAGGATCATGGTTCTGCCTAGGTGAATTCCCAATGTAGTTGGCTTGCTCCTGACTACCCTCTGCTTCTTTATTCACTCCTTCTTGGGTTGTTGATGAAGTAGAGATTGCTGCCACTTGGTTCCTCTCCATCTTTTTGGTGAGGTCAGCCAGCTGTTGGGTAATGAGCTTGTTTTGGGCCAACAGAGCATCTACACTGTTTAGCTCCATTACTTCTCTTGTGTTCCCTCTTTCGGAAGCATAGAAGTAGTCATTCTCTGCTACTGTTTCAATGACATCTATAGCCTCCTCAATGGTTTTCTTCTTGTTCAAAGATCCTCCGGATGAATGGTCTACGGCCTTCTTTGACTCATAAGAGAGCCCTTCATAGAAAATGTGCAGCTGCACCCATTCGTTGAACATGTCAGGTGGACACCTCCTTGTTAGGTCTTTAAACCTCTCCCATGCTTCATATAGAGTCTCACCATCTTGTTGCCTGAAAGTTTGGACCTCAGCTCTCAGCCTATTGATTCGTTGAGGAGGGTAAAATCTTGCTAAGAATTTGTTCACCACGTCTTCCCAAGTTGTCAAGCTTTTCCTTGGGAAAGATTCCAGCCACTTGGCTGCCTTATCCCTGAGTGAGAATGGAAATAAAAGCAGTCTATAGGTGTCAGGATGAACACCATTAGACTTCACTGTGTCACATATTCTCAGGAAGGTGGTTAAATGTTGATTTGGGTCCTCTTGGACACTTCCTCCGAACGAACAGTTGTTCTGCACAAGGGTGATGAGCTGTGGCTTCAGTTCAAAATTGTTGGCATGGATGGTTGGCTTTTGAATGCTACTTCCACAGTTTCCCGGGTTTGGATTGATATAAGAGCCTAAAACTCTTCTATCCTCCCCAGTATGATTTGCTCGACCTCTTCCGCCATGGTTGTGAGCCTCTTCTTCATGATGGTTTTCCATGTTTTCTTCCATGTTTGGATCAAAGTATTCCTCAAAGTGTTCCTCCTCTTCTTCAGCACCAACTACATGTTTGTCTTTTGCCTCCCTCCTTAGTCTAAGGAAGGTTCTCTCAGGTTTAAAATCAAAGGAAGTTGAAGCCCTGCTTCTTCTCCCTGTCATACAACCAACAAGTACAAGCAAAGAGAATAGGTGCAGAAAGTATATCTGTCAGAATTACTGTTAGTGTGAGTGATGCAATATATCAAACAAAAACAGAAAAAAAAAGTAGGGGGAAGGGAAGAAATTAACTAAAACAGGAAGTAAATAACTCAAACAGAAATTTAAATCAAACAAAAATAAAATGCTCAATCTAGTTATCCTCCAATCTAATCATTGTTGATGCACAATCAATCCCCGTCAACGGCGCCATAAACTTGATGCACGGAAAACTTGTCTCATAACAAATTTCCTTCGGCAAGTGTACCAAATTTGTCGTCAAGTAAAAACTCACAATAGAGTGAGGTCGAATCCCACAAGGATTGATTGATCAAGCAACTTTAATTAGAAAAATGTTCTAGTTGAGTGAATCAGAAATTGAGTTGAGAATTGCAGAAAGTTAAATGCGAAAAAGTAAATGACAGAAAGTAAATTGCTGAATCTTAAATGGGAATGGGGGAATTGCTCATAAATGTAAATGACAAAAATTAAAGAGAATGGGTAAGATCAGAAATGGGAAGTTCATTGGGCTTAGGAGATGTTGCATTCTCCGGATCAATCTCATTTACATCTCCTCCTCAATCAATGCACTCATTGATCTCCTTGGCAATCTTAAGTGATTGAATTACAATTTCTTGTAATTCAATCTCTCAAATCTTGATCAATAGCCAATTCCTTGGTCAATTGCTCATGAGAAGAGATGAAGTATGGTCACTGATTATACCACATGCATTTCCCAAATCAAGCATTGAGAGGATTATAGTCACATATCCATCCAAACCCAATTTGGTCCAGCATGAGAAAGCATTTCTAGCTTGATCTCTTCATTCCTCTTCCAAGGTTCAGAAGAGATCCAAGTATGAATAATTTCTTTTCCAAGATAACTACCCAATTGGATGAAGATCGAAAGCTTTCAAGTAAAATCAATAGAAAAGATAGAAGAAGAATAATGAAAATTAGTATTGATCCATCAAATTACAACAGAGCTCCCTAACCCAATGAAAGGGGTTTAGTTGTTCATAGCTATGGAAAATGAAAACAAAGATTGATAATACATGATGAAAACTAGAAGAGCAGAGAAAGTAAAATACAGGAAGTAGTTCTATGCTATTTTTCCAACTCCCAGCAACTCTCTAAAATAATTCAAAGCTACTCCTATATATACTACTCTTCTCATCTTCTAGTTGGCTCTTCAAGTCTTGGGCCTTTGGATCTTGAGTTTGAAGTAGTTCTCTTCTTCATTTGGGCTTGGCTTTACTTGCATAGAGAAAGTGTGAAGTGGGCAGAGATTTTAGCTCAGGACGTTAGGGTTGTTAACGTTTAGTGAAAATATGAGTTCGAGAATGTTAGTGACAATCAACTTTCTCACTAACATTCCTAAGTAAAAGCGACATTAACCTCAACGTTAGTGGCACAAACGTTGCCACCAACGTTGCCTCTAGGTCCTTCGCACACGTTATTGGGACATAACTTTCCTAATAACGTTGAAAAGCCCCCATTGCTCCTACGTTAGAGCCCACGTTAACTTAGTTAACGTGACTCTTTAACGTGGGCTTGCCATCCTTCGAGAACGTTAGTGACATTCAACATTGTCACTAACGTTCCAATGTGCCCCCATGTCTCACGTTAGAATCCACGTTAACTAGGTTAACGTGGCTTATAACGTGGCCATGCTTAGCCATCCCCAACGTTAGTGACAATGTTGAGTGTCACTAACGTTGGCTCATCATTCCTCATCCACGTTAGCCTCCATGTTAACTAAGTTAACGTGGGAGTTAACGTGGCTCATAGTGGCTTGTGTGGCTCCTTCCAACGTTAGTGACAATGTTGAGTGTCACTAACGTTGTTGACCACTCTTGCCTCTTCACGTTAGCTTACACTTTAACCAAGTTAACGTGGGAGTTAACGTGGCATTGTGCACTTAGGCCAACGTTAGTGACAATGTTGAATGTCACTAACGTTTGCTTCCTTTCCCCCTTTTAACGTTAGAGGCCACGTTAACTAAGTTAACATGGACTCTAACGTGGCCACTTGTGAGCATTGGCCAACGTTAGTGATAATGTTAAGTGTCACTAACGTTGGCTCAATTTCCCTTCTTCACATTAGAGTTCACGTTAACTTAGTTAACGTGACTCTTAACGTGGTAATGATGGCTTCGAGAGCGTCATTGGCAGTCACTTTTCTCATTAACTTTGCAAGTTACCTCCCATTCCTTGCTTCCTTTGGTCCTGAAATCAGGCAATAGAGTGCATCAAAGTTCTAGTCCAAGTCATGGGTAATGCAGAATACAATTTGTCACTAAACTCATGCAAAATCCTCATGAAATCATGTAAAATGCACAATGTATGCTTGAATCAAGGTGTAAGTGAATATCTACCCAAAACTAGCTTATTTCCTAAGAAAATGCATGAAACTATCCTAAAAACAGTAAAGAAAAGGTCAGTGAAACTGGCCAAAATGCCCTGGCATCATAAACTAGCATTGCAATGATTCCTGGAACTCTTATTAAAAATTTTGAATCCCTTTATTTTCTTTTCCACTCAGTTTTCGAAAAACCACAAAAAAATTTTATAAAATCATAAAAATCAAAAATATTTTATGTTTCTTGTTTGAGTCTAGTGTCAATTTTTAAGTTTGGTGTCAATTGCATGCCTCTAATTTTTGAAAATTACATGCATTACGTTCTTCATTAATCTTCAAGTTATTCTTGATGATTTCATTGCTCTGATCTTTAAATTCTCTTGTTTTGTGTGTTTTGTTGTTTCTCATATGCATTCTCAATTTGTTAGTGTCTCTTATATAAAAATTTTTAAGTTTGGTGTCATGCATGCATTGTTTGTTTGATTTGAGTTTCCTAAGATTAGTTGTATTTTGATTGTTTCTCATCATTGAAAAATTAAAAAAAAAATTCAAAACTATGTCTTTTCAAGTCAATAATACAGAGAATTGAAGATTCAGAACATTCAGCAGAGGAATCAAACATAAAAAGCTGGGCGTTCAAAACACCCAGTGAAGAAGGAAAACTGGCATTTAAACGCCAGCCAGGGCACCTGGCTGGGCGTTTAACCCCCAAAATTGGACGTTAAATGCCAGAATGGATGCCATTCTGGGCGTTTAACGGCAGGATGACACTAGAGGGAAGATTTTGTTTTTAATTCAAATCTTTTTCAAATTTTCATAATTTTTCAAAATCAAATCTTTTTCAAATCATCCCTTCAAAATCAATTTCTTTCCATTTTTTTTTATTTTCAAAAATCCTTGATACTATTAATGATTTACTTCAAAATTTTCAAGTTGTTACTTGCCTATTAAGAAAGAATCAAATTTTAAATTTTAAGAATCATATCTTTTAATTTCTTGTTAGTCAAGTAATCAACTTTAATTTTAAAACTTTCTTTTTTTAATTTGATTTTCAATCATATCTTCTCAATCATATCTTTTCAATCACATCTTTTTCAAAATTAACTCTCAATCATATCTTTTTGATTTCTAATTTCAGAATCTTTTTCAAAAATCACTTAATTTCTTTCAGAATCTTAATTTTTGAAAATCTCAATCAAATTTTCAAATTTCTTTTTATTATTTCAAAATCTTTTTAATTTATTTTCGAAAATTCTTCCCCTCTTCTCACATCCTTCTATTTAAGGGACTAACACTCCTCCTCAAGGTGCAATTCGAACTCTATCCCTCTTAATAAGTTCGAATTCTCTTCTATCTACCTCCTCCTTCTATTCTTCTTTTCCTCTGACACCTTAAGGAATCTCTATACTGTAACATAGAGGATTCCCTACTTTTTTGTTCTCTTCTCTTTCATATGAGCAGGAGCAAAGATAAGGGCATACTTGTTCAAGCTGATCCTGAACCTGAAAGGACCTTGAAGAGAAAGCTAAGAGAAGCTAAAGCACAATTCTCTCTAGAGGGCCTAACAGAGCTTTTCAAGGAAAAAGAAGCCATGGCAGCCGAAAACAACAATGCCAACAACGCAAGGAAGGTGCTTGGTGACTTTACTGCACCTACTCCCGACTTCTATGGGAGAAGCATCTCAATCCCTGCCATTGGAGCAAACAACTTTGAGCTTAAGCCTCAATTAGTTTCTCTAATGCAACAGAATTGCAAGTTTCATGGACTTCCATTGGAAGATCCTCATCAGTTCTTAGATGAATTCTTGCAAATCTGTGACACTGTCAAGACCAATGGGGTTGATCCTGAGGTCTACAGACTTATGCTTTTTCCTTTTGCTGTAAAAGACAAAGCTAGAACATGGTTGGATTCACAACCTAAGGAAAGCCTGAACTCTTGGGAAAAGCTAGTCAATGCCTTCTTGGCAAAGTTCTTTCCACCTCAAAAACTAAGTAAGCTTAGAGTGGAAGTCCAAACCTTTAGACAGAAGGAAGGTGAATCCCTCTATGAAGCTTGGGAAAGATACAAGCAATTGATCAGAAGGTGTCCTTCTGACATGCTTTCAGAATGGAGCATCATAGGTACATTCTATGATGGTCTGTCTGAACTATCCAAGATGTCATTGGATAGCTCTGCTGGAGGATCTCTTCATCTGAAGAAGATGCCTGCAGAAGCTCAAGAACTCATTGAAATGGTTGCAAATAACCAATTCATGTACACTTCTGAAAGGAATCCTGTGAATAATGGGACAACTCAGAAGAAGGGAGTTCTTGAGATTGATACTCTGAATGCCATATTGGCTCAAAATAAAATATTGACTCAGCAAGTCAATATGATTTCTCAGAGTCTGTTTGGAATACAAGCTACACCAGGAAGTACTAAGGAAGCTTCCCCTGAAGAAGAAGCTTATGATCCTGAGAACCCAGCAATGGAAGAGGTGAATTACATGGGAGAACCCTATGGAAACACCTACAATCCTTCATGGAGAAATCATCCAAATCCCTCATGGAAGGATCAACAGAGACCTCAACAAGGTTTCAACAATAGTAATGGTGGAAGAAACAGGTTTAGCAATAGCAAACCTTTTCCATCATCTTCTCACCAACAGACAGAGAATCCCAAGCAGAGCCATTCTGAATTAGCAACCATAGTCTCTGATCTAATTAAAACTACTCAAAGTTTCATGACTGAAACAAGGTTCTCCATTAGAAATTTGGAGGCACAAGTGGGTCAGCTTAGTAAGAAAGTTACTGAACTCCCTCCTAGTACTCTCCCAAGCAATACAGAAGAGAATCCAAAAAGAGAGTGCAAGGCCATAACCACAACCCACACGGCCGAACCTGGAGAGGAGGAAGAGGCAGTGATCTCTACTGAGGAAGACCTCAATAGACGTCTACTGGCCTACATGGAGTTCCCTGATGAGGAACCATGGGAATATGAGGCTCACACAGAGGCCATAGAGATTCCATTGAATTTACTTCTGCCATTCTTGAGCTCTGATGAGTATTCTTCCTCTGAAGAGGATGAAGATGTTACTGAAGAGCAAGTTGCTAAGTACCTTGGAGCAATCATGAAGCTAAATGCCAAGTTGTTTGGTAATGAGACTTGGGAGGATGAACCTCCATTGTTCATCAAAGAACTTGATGACTTGACTAGGCAGAAATTACCTCTGAAGAGACAAGACCCTGGAAAATTCTTAATCCCTTGTACCATAGGCACCATGACCTTTAAGAAGGCTCTGTGTGACCTAGGGTCAAGTATAAACCTTATGCCTCTCTCTGTAATGTAGAAGCTAGGGATCATTGAGGTACAAGCTGCTAGAATCTCACTAGAGATGGCAGACAATTCAAAGAAATAGGCTTATGGACTTGTAGAGGATGTCTTGGTAAAGGTAGAAGACCATTACATCCCTGCTGATTTCATAATCCTAGAGACCGGGAAGTGTATGGATGAATCCATCATTCTTGGTAGACCCTTCCTAGTCACAGCAAAAGCTGTGATTGATGTTAACAGAGGAGAATTGATCATTCAAGTGAATGAAGACTCTCTTGTGTTTAAAGCTCAAGGATATCCCTCTGTAACCATAGAGAGGAAGCATGAAGAGCTTCTCTCAATACAGAGACAAACAGAGCTCCCACAGTCAAACTATAAGTTTGGTGTTGGGAGGCCACAACCAAACTTTAAGTTTGGTGTTGAACCCCCACATTCAAACTCTAAGTTTAGTGTTGGGAGGTTCCAACATTGCTCTGAATATCTGTGAGGCTCCATGAGAGCCCACTGTCAAGCTATTGACAGTAAAGAAGTGCTTGTTGGGAGGCAACCCAATCTTTAATTATCTATGTTAAATGATGCGCATAAACTAGTTATGCCACGATTTAGGAAATTGCACGATCGGCAAAATTCCTTCCGGCAAGTGCACCGGTTATCGTCAAGTAAAAACTCACAATAGAGTGAGGTCGAATCCCACAAGGATTGGTTGAGTGAGCAATTCGGATTAGAAGTGTGTTCTAGTTGAGCGGAATCAAGATTTAGATGAGAATTGCGGAATGTAAAATTGCATGAATTAAAGAGCGAGAAGCTAAATTGCTGAAATTAAAAGGGATGGGGGTGATTGCATGAATTTAATTGCAGAATGTAAAGAGAAAGTGGAAATCAGAAATGGGGAATTCATTGGGTTATAGGAGATATTGAGATCTCCGAATCAAAACATGTTTATCTCTTCCTCAACCAATGCGTTCATTGAATTTTGCTTGGCAATCTTATATGATTGGATCCCAATCCCTTGGCTCACCAATTCTCTCTAAAAACAAACAAATGCCCAATCCCTTGGTTTAAATGTTCATAAGAAGAGATGATGCTCGATCACTGATTATACCACACAGTTTCATGAACCAAAATTTGGTAGGATTACATGTCACAATATCCATCCAAACCCCAATCCAATTCACTGTGAGAAAGCTTCTCTAGCATGAATCCTCCATTCCTTTCCCAGGGTTCCGAAGGATTCCAATTATGGGTAGTTTCTTTCCCAAGACAACTACCCAATGGAATTAGATCGAGAAGCTTTCTAACAAAATTCAAGAGAAAAGATTGAAGAAGAAGATAAACTATTATTGATTCATTGAATTACAATAGAGCTCCCTAACCCAATGAAAAGGGGTTTAGTGAGTCATAGCTCTGAATTCAATTTACAAAGATAAAAGAAAATGATCCAAAGTTCTCCGTGTGTAAGTCCCCCTCAGGGGCTGGATTCCCCTTCAATCCCCCGTTTTTCCTCAAATGCAGAAACTAAGGCCTTTAAATAGGCTCCCTAAATTACAAAATGAAAATGAAATTCAAAGCAAATTACAATCAAATGAAAATAAACTATTCTAGATGATTCTTGTGGCCTTGATTTGGTGTTGTTGATGGGCCTTGCTTGCTTGAAGGGTAGAGTGACATAATTGATCCAAAAAGGATAATGATCCATTAAACTACACTCAAACGTTGCACCCCCCTTTCTTGAGTCGTCACTTTGTTCTCTTGTCAACCTTGCCAATTTGATGCCAAATATAGACTATTATACCTCGTTGGAAAGCTATGGATGTCAGCTTTCTAACGCAACTGGAAGCACCTCAATTGGATTTCTACAACTCGAGTTATACACCATGGAATGTGAAGAGGTCAGCTGGCCTGATTGCATGTTGGTACTATGCTCTTCTATGCACATTACGGGGCTGTTTTCTCCCTCAATTTTTAGTATCCACCATGCATGCCATATATGCTTGGAAAGCTCTAGATGTCTTCTTTCCAATGCATTTTGAATCACCTCATTTGGAGTTTTGTAGCTCAAGTTATTTATGTTTGAAGAAGGCATGGTCAAGCTGTTCCATATAACACGTTTAAGCTCCAGTTTAAGCTTAAACTGGAGCTTAAACGCTGGCACTCCCTGGAGGCACAAGCTCGAGCACGTTTAAGCTTCAGTTTAAGGTTAAACTGAAGCTTAAACGTGGAAATGAGAAAGCAACCCTGGAGGAGAAAAATAGTCGAACACGTTTAAGCTCCAGTTTAAGGTTAAACTGGAGCTTAAACGTGGAATGCTCCTGGTGCCTTTCTTACTTCTGGCGTTTAACCTCCAGTTTAAGGTTAAACTGGAGGTTAAACGTGGAAATGCTCCCCTGGTGAGATTCTCACTTCTGGCGTTTAACCTCCAGTTTAAGGTTAAACTGGAGGTTAAACTTCAATTCCAGCATTATATGGCTTGGTAGTTTAAGTTCCAGTTTAAGCTTAAACTGGAACTTAAACTCCACATGTGATATTCAAGCTTCCTTTATTGATTTTGTTGCTTCCTTGCCTAGCCTCTTCTTCCCTGAAATCATCCAAACAATTGCATCAAAGTCTTGCAAAATTTCATGAGAAATCTTCCATTCATAGCATTCAAGTAATATAACTAAAAACTCATGGAATTTGCATCAAAATCTTCATGTTGAATGATTTAAGACAAGCATGACTATTTGGCCCAAATGATTACTTAAGGCTCAAGAAAATGCATAAAATAACTAAAAATAAAAGAAAAAGGCTAGTGAAACTAGCCTAAGATGCCTTGGCATCACAACACCAAACTTAATCCTTGCTTGTCCCCAAGCAAGTTCTGAATTATTGAGAAGAAAGAATGAAACAGAAAGTAAATTCATTAGCCATATCAGTAAGTAATTGACATTGATTAATGGTGTGTTCATGCAGAAAGTTGTTGCAGCATCACTTTATTGTTTCTTAGGTAATAATGTCACTTTTTATGTTTCCACTAAAACACTGCTATGGCCTCTTGTTATTCACATATCCTTGGCAAGTTTCTTTTCTTTGTTTTTCTTTTTCTTTGAGCTTATTTGCTCCTTGTTGCTCAGTGTCATGTGTTGCACAAGCCTTTGGCATTTTCTTTTTCTTATCAGTGCACTACACATATCCACTACAGGCATTTTAGTTCACATTTCTTCTTGAGACATTGGTACCCAGCACCTCTTTGTGTACTAAATGTTTTGTATTTAGGTTGCTCTTGATAATGGACTTTTGGTTGATAATCCCGGGTTAGTTAACCCAAGTTACCAAGTGTTGAAACACTCCTCAGAACCTATTCATCCAAGCATATCCTTAATACATAAACACCACAGGCATTTGTCTCAGAAGTTCAAACCATTGGTGCCTAGCTTATTTTCTCAATTTTTTTGCTTTTTGGTTGCCCTTTTTCAGTGGCTTTTTCTTCTTCTTCTTCTTTCTTTTTCATGGCCAAAGACATTTATTCATCAAGATCCATAGACAGCATCCTAAATTCCACTAAAAGTGACAATTCTAACTTTATTTCTTAGTGAGCTGACTATTCAATCAAACATGCATACCACCACTTAATCTTATTTGATTTCTTACTAAATGGAATTGAGTTACTTTTGTTCAAACTTTTCTTTTATTTTTGGAAACAGAACAAGCATGGCAAGCATACATTTAAGCAAGTGAAGTTTATCCAGACACTTAGACTATCACTTATTTGGAAATTAAACAAACAGACAAACAAAAACTGCAATGACTCAAACTTAAAGCAGGGGTGCATGCAAACTTCCAATATCAGCAATTCAAAGTACAAGCAATTAAGTGACAATACAACCTTTTAGCATCTTCTTTGTTGTTCATCATCCTTCCTAGCCTTGGTGTTCTCTTTGATGATGATGTATATTCCTTCCATGAGATTGATTGTCTTCCTGCAAAGCTATTAGAAGTTGCTTGTTCCCCAAGCACTTTGAGAATTGGTTAGCATGCATGTATGTTTGTAGGCCTCTGAACTTAGATTGGTGTGTGAACACCAAACTTAGTTCCTTGCCATATGCAGCAATTTGGATCATATGCAGAAAACCTCATGTGCTTTTATTAAGAAAATAACTATGAACTAGAAATTAAACTATTGTTTAAGTAGTTTCCCTGATTGGTTGGAGCTAGTGACTAGTCATGCTGAGGTAGAAATGTGCTTTTAATGAAGTTTTTGGTGGAACACCAAACTTAGAATCTCACATTCACCCTTGAATTGTTTTGGTGTGCAACACCAAACTTAGCTCCTTGCAATACAGATAAATCTACTTAACTCTTTTATTGAAATAACTAGAAAAGAAAAACTACCTTTGGTTGGGTTGCCTCCCAACAAACGCTTGTTTACTGTCATTAGCTTGACATGCTGTTCCTGACTTTCTTCCTCTTCCTCCAGTTTGTTAAGAGGAATGACTTCAAGTGGATAAAGGAGCTAGTTAGTGCCCCTTGTTGTGAATGCCTCTTTCCAGCAAGCTTTCCCTTGTGATTGGCTTGAGTGAACTTGCTTGTTGGCTCAGGAGTTGGATTGTTCTTCGACCTTCTCTTCTTCATGGATATGGTCCTTTGTTTCTCGGTCACAATCCTCATTTTGGTGCTTGTTTCTACTGCCTTCACAGCCTTGATCTCAGAACTTGGTTGTTGTTGGACAGTTGGAGTATCCTGTTCATCAAAAGCTTCCTGAATTTGTGGTTCAATGAACCCTTCCTCTTTGCAACTCTCTGTTTCATTGGAGTGTGATCTCCCTTGACTGACTTTCTCCATTTCTTGTTCTTCTGATTCCTCCCTTGGGTTTGCCATGGTATCACTAGAAGAATTGTGGGTAGGGATTTGCTTTGATAGATATCCAATTTGTGCTTCTAGCTTTTGAATAGCAGCACCTTGATTTTGTAAGTTGGATATCACTTCTTCCTTAAAGCCTTTCAAATCGGCCACATCTCTGCCCATGGTTGCAATCATTCCTTCTATCCTGTTTAATTGATCTTGAAATTGTTGGCTCGGATTAGGTTGGTGGGGTTGATTATCTTGGCTGTGATATGGTGGCTGGGAGTATGTGTTTTGTGTGGGCTGATAGAGTCTTTGGTTGGAGTGTTGGTAGTGGTATGACTCTTGTGTGTAGTGGAATGAGTCTTGTGGATAGTGAAATGAATTGTATGAATTTGAGAAGGAATTTTGTGCTGAGAAATGCTCAAGTGATGAAGAATTTGGATATGTAAAACTAGGAGGTGAGGTTGGATAATTCAGAGGTGATGGCTCTTGATGAATGGGGTGTGAATAAGTGAAATCTCTTTGGTTTTGATCTTCCCAGCCACAACTTGAGTAGTGATCAAATTCACCAAAACATGGACCATTTTGTGGCTCTGGGAAGTACCCCGTTTCCTGTTCCTGATACTCCCACCCACCATGAGCATAATAACATGAATCATTCTGTGGTGGTGGAGAGTTTCTCATGAATTTTGATTGACCAAAAGATGATGGATACTCCTTTCTTTTTTGCAATGTGCTCAGTCTCAAACAATACTCATCCAAAGATAGTGGAAATTCCATAGTGAGGCAATATCACAAACAGCTAGTGGTTAGTATGCTAACAAGTGAATAAGCAAAGAAAACAAATTAAAATTTGCAGAAATTAGCAGTAATAAACTGAAACAAAAACTATTAACAAAAGAAAAGAAAAATTGCTCAATCTAGTTAACTTCCAATTGGAGAATTGTCAATCGAAAACCAATCCCCGGCAACGGCGCCATAAACTTGATGCGCATAAACTAGTTATGCCACGATTTAGGAAATTGCACGATCGGCAAAATTCCTTCCGGCAAGTGCACCGGTTATCGTCAAGTAAAAACTCACAATAGAGTGAGGTCGAATCCCACAAGGATTGGTTGAGTGAGCAATTCGGATTAGAAGTGTGTTCTAGTTGAGCGGAATCAAGATTTAGATGAGAATTGCGGAATGTAAAATTGCATGAATTAAAGAGCGAGAAGCTAAATTGCTGAAATTAAAAGGGATGGGGGTGATTGCATGAATTTAATTGCAGAATGTAAAGAGAAAGTGGAAATCAGAAATGGGGAATTCATTGGGTTATAGGAGATATTGAGATCTCCGAATCAAAACATGTTTATCTCTTCCTCAACCAATGCGTTCATTGAATTTTGCTTGGCAATCTTATATGATTGGATCCCAATCCCTTGGCTCACCAATTCTCTCTAAAAACAAACAAATGCCCAATCCCTTGGTTTAAATGTTCATAAGAAGAGATGATGCTCGATCACTGATTATACCACACAGTTTCATGAACCAAAATTTGGTAGGATTACATGTCACAATATCCATCCAAACCCCAATCCAATTCACTGTGAGAAAGCTTCTCTAGCATGAATCCTCCATTCCTTTCCCAGGGTTCCGAAGGATTCCAATTATGGGTAGTTTCTTTCCCAAGACAACTACCCAATGGAATTAGATCGAGAAGCTTTCTAACAAAATTCAAGAGAAAAGATTGAAGAAGAAGATAAACTATTATTGATTCATTGAATTACAATAGAGCTCCCTAACCCAATGAAAAGGGGTTTAGTGAGTCATAGCTCTGAATTCAATTTACAAAGATAAAAGAAAATGATCCAAAGTTCTCCGTGTGTAAGTCCCCCTCAGGGGCTGGATTCCCCTTCAATCCCCCGTTTTTCCTCAAATGCAGAAACTAAGGCCTTTAAATAGGCTCCCTAAATTACAAAATGAAAATGAAATTCAAAGCAAATTACAATCAAATGAAAATAAACTATTCTAGATGATTCTTGTGGCCTTGATTTGGTGTTGTTGATGGGCCTTGCTTGCTTGAAGGGTAGAGTGACATAATTGATCCAAAAAGGATAATGATCCATTAAACTACACTCAAACGTTGCACCCCCCTTTCTTGAGTCGTCACTTTGTTCTCTTGTCAACCTTGCCAATTTGATGCCAAATATAGACTATTATACCTCGTTGGAAAGCTATGGATGTCAGCTTTCTAACGCAACTGGAAGCACCTCAATTGGATTTCTACAACTCGAGTTATACACCATGGAATGTGAAGAGGTCAGCTGGCCTGATTGCATGTTGGTACTATGCTCTTCTATGCACATTACGGGGCTGTTTTCTCCCTCAATTTTTAGTATCCACCATGCATGCCATATATGCTTGGAAAGCTCTGGATGTCTTCTTTCCAATGCATTTTGAATCACCTCATTTGGAGTTTTGTAGCTCAAGTTATTTATGTTTGAAGAAGGCATGGTCAAGCTGTTCCATATAACACGTTTAAGCTCCAGTTTAAGCTTAAACTGGAGCTTAAACGCTGGCACTCCCTGGAGGCACAAGCTCGAGCACGTTTAAGCTTCAGTTTAAGGTTAAACTGAAGCTTAAACGTGGAAATGAGAAAGCAACCCTGGAGGAGAAAAATAGTCGAACACGTTTAAGCTCCAGTTTAAGGTTAAACTGGAGCTTAAATGTGGAATGCTCCTGGTGCCTTTCTTACTTCTGGCGTTTAACCTCCAGTTTAAGGTTAAACTGGAGGTTAAACGTGGAAATGCTCCCCTGGTGAGATTCTCACTTCTGGCGTTTAACCTCCAGTTTAAGGTTAAACTGGAGGTTAAACTTCAATTCCAGCATTATATGGCTTGGTAGTTTAAGTTCCAGTTTAAGCTTAAACTGGAACTTAAACTCCACATGTGATATTCAAGCTTCCTTTATTGATTTTGTTGCTTCCTTGCCTAGCCTCTTCTTCCCTGAAATCATCCAAACAATTGCATCAAAGTCTTGCAAAATTTCATGAGAAATCTTCCATTCATAGCATTCAAGTAATATAACTAAAAACTCATGGAATTTGCATCAAAATCTTCATGTTGAATGATTTAAGACAAGCATGACTATTTGGCCCAAATGATTACTTAAGGCTCAAGAAAATGCATAAAATAACTAAAAATAAAAGAAAAAGGCTAGTGAAACTAGCCTAAGATGCCTTGGCATCACAACACCAAACTTAATCCTTGCTTGTCCCCAAGCAAGTTCTGAATTATTGAGAAGAAAGAATGAAACAGAAAGTAAATTCATTAGCCATATCAGTAAGTAATTGACATTGATTAATGGTGTGTTCATGCAGAAAGTTGTTGCAGCATCACTTTATTGTTTCTTAGGTAATAATGTCACTTTTTATGTTTCCACTAAAACACTGCTATGGCCTCTTGTTATTCACATATCCTTGGCAAGTTTCTTTTCTTTGTTTTTCTTTTTCTTTGAGCTTATTTGCTCCTTGTTGCTCAGTGTCATGTGTTGCACAAGCCTTTGGCATTTTCTTTTTCTTATCAGTGCACTACACATATCCACTACAGGCATTTTAGTTCACATTTCTTCTTGAGACATTGGTACCCAGCACCTCTTTGTGTACTAAATGTTTTGTATTTAGGTTGCTCTTGATAATGGACTTTTGGTTGATAATCCCGGGTTAGTTAACCCAAGTTACCAAGTGTTGAAACACTCCTCAGAACCTATTCATCCAAGCATATCCTTAATACATAAACACCACAGGCATTTGTCTCAGAAGTTCAAACCATTGGTGCCTAGCTTATTTTCTCAATTTTTTTGCTTTTTGGTTGCCCTTTTTCAGTGGCTTTTTCTTCTTCTTCTTCTTTCTTTTTCATGGCCAAAGACATTTATTCATCAAGATCCATAGACAGCATCCTAAATTCCACTAAAAGTGACAATTCTAACTTTATTTCTTAGTGAGCTGACTATTCAATCAAACATGCATACCACCACTTAATCTTATTTGATTTCTTACTAAATGGAATTGAGTTACTTTTGTTCAAACTTTTCTTTTATTTTTGGAAACAGAACAAGCATGGCAAGCATACATTTAAGCAAGTGAAGTTTATCCAGACACTTAGACTATCACTTATTTGGAAATTAAACAAACAGACAAACAAAAACTGCAATGACTCAAACTTAAAGCAGGGGTGCATGCAAACTTCCAATATCAGCAATTCAAAGTACAAGCAATTAAGTGACAATACAACCTTTTAGCATCTTCTTTGTTGTTCATCATCCTTCCTAGCCTTGGTGTTCTCTTTGATGATGATGTATATTCCTTCCATGAGATTGATTGTCTTCCTGCAAAGCTATTAGAAGTTGCTTGTTCCCCAAGCACTTTGAGAATTGGTTAGCATGCATGTATGTTTGTAGGCCTCTGAACTTAGATTGGTGTGTGAACACCAAACTTAGTTCCTTGCCATATGCAGCAATTTGGATCATATGCAGAAAACCTCATGTGCTTTTATTAAGAAAATAACTATGAACTAGAAATTAAACTATTGTTTAAGTAGTTTCCCTGATTGGTTGGAGCTAGTGACTAGTCATGCTGAGGTAGAAATGTGCTTTTAATGAAGTTTTTGGTGGAACACCAAACTTAGAATCTCACATTCACCCTTGAATTGTTTTGGTGTGCAACACCAAACTTAGCTCCTTGCAATACAGATAAATCTACTTAACTCTTTTATTGAAATAACTAGAAAAGAAAAACTACCTTTGGTTGGGTTGCCTCCCAACAAACGCTTGTTTACTGTCATTAGCTTGACATGCTGTTCCTGACTTTCTTCCTCTTCCTCCAGTTTGTTAAGAGGAATGACTTCAAGTGGATAAAGGAGCTAGTTAGTGCCCCTTGTTGTGAATGCCTCTTTCCAGCAAGCTTTCCCTTGTGATTGGCTTGAGTGAACTTGCTTGTTGGCTCAGGAGTTGGATTGTTCTTCGACCTTCTCTTCTTCATGGATATGGTCCTTTGTTTCTCGGTCACAATCCTCATTTTGGTGCTTGTTTCTACTGCCTTCACAGCCTTGATCTCAGAACTTGGTTGTTGTTGGACAGTTGGAGTATCCTGTTCATCAAAAGCTTCCTGAATTTGTGGTTCAATGAACCCTTCCTCTTTGCAACTCTCTGTTTCATTGGAGTGTGATCTCCCTTGACTGACTTTCTCCATTTCTTGTTCTTCTGATTCCTCCCTTGGGTTTGCCATGGTATCACTAGAAGAATTGTGGGTAGGGATTTGCTTTGATAGATATCCAATTTGTGCTTCTAGCTTTTGAATAGCAGCACCTTGATTTTGTAAGTTGGATATCACTTCTTCCTTAAAGCCTTTCAAATCGGCCACATCTCTGCCCATGGTTGCAATCATTCCTTCTATCCTGTTTAATTGATCTTGAAATTGTTGGCTCGGATTAGGTTGGTGGGGTTGATTATCTTGGCTGTGATATGGTGGCTGGGAGTATGTGTTTTGTGTGGGCTGATAGAGTCTTTGGTTGGAGTGTTGGTAGTGGTATGACTCTTGTGTGTAGTGGAATGAGTCTTGTGGATAGTGAAATGAATTGTATGAATTTGAGAAGGAATTTTGTGCTGAGAAATGCTCAAGTGATGAAGAATTTGGATATGTAAAACTAGGAGGTGAGGTTGGATAATTCAGAGGTGATGGCTCTTGATGAATGGGGTGTGAATAAGTGAAATCTCTTTGGTTTTGATCTTCCCAGCCACAACTTGAGTAGTGATCAAATTCACCAAAACATGGACCATTTTGTGGCTCTGGGAAGTACCCCGTTTCCTGTTCCTGATACTCCCACCCACCATGAGCATAATAACATGAATCATTCTGTGGTGGTGGAGAGTTTCTCATGAATTTTGATTGACCAAAAGATGATGGATACTCCTTTCTTTTTTGCAATGTGCTCAGTCTCAAACAATACTCATCCAAAGATAGTGGAAATTCCATAGTGAGGCAATATCACAAACAGCTAGTGGTTAGTATGCTAACAAGTGAATAAGCAAAGAAAACAAATTAAAATTTGCAGAAATTAGCAGTAATAAACTGAAACAAAAACTATTAACAAAAGAAAAGAAAAATTGCTCAATCTAGTTAACTTCCAATTGGAGAATTGTCAATCGAAAACCAATCCCCGGCAACGGCGCCATAAACTTGATGCGCATAAACTAGTTATGCCACGATTTAGGAAATTGCACGATCGGCAAAATTCCTTCCGGCAAGTGCACCGGTTATCGTCAAGTAAAAACTCACAATAGAGTGAGGTCGAATCCCACAAGGATTGGTTGAGTGAGCAATTCGGATTAGAAGTGTGTTCTAGTTGAGCGGAATCAAGATTTAGATGAGAATTGCGGAATGTAAAATTGCATGAATTAAAGAGCGAGAAGCTAAATTGCTGAAATTAAAAGGGATGGGGGTGATTGCATGAATTTAATTGCAGAATGTAAAGAGAAAGTGGAAATCAGAAATGGGGAATTCATTGGGTTATAGGAGATATTGAGATCTCCGAATCAAAACATGTTTATCTCTTCCTCAACCAATGCGTTCATTGAATTTTGCTTGGCAATCTTATATGATTGGATCCCAATCCCTTGGCTCACCAATTCTCTCTAAAAACAAACAAATGCCCAATCCCTTGGTTTAAATGTTCATAAGAAGAGATGATGCTCGATCACTGATTATACCACACAGTTTCATGAACCAAAATTTGGTAGGATTACATGTCACAATATCCATCCAAACCCCAATCCAATTCACTGTGAGAAAGCTTCTCTAGCATGAATCCTCCATTCCTTTCCCAGGGTTCCGAAGGATTCCAATTATGGGTAGTTTCTTTCCCAAGACAACTACCCAATGGAATTAGATCGAGAAGCTTTCTAACAAAATTCAAGAGAAAAGATTGAAGAAGAAGATAAACTATTATTGATTCATTGAATTACAATAGAGCTCCCTAACCCAATGAAAAGGGGTTTAGTGAGTCATAGCTCTGAATTCAATTTACAAAGATAAAAGAAAATGATCCAAAGTTCTCCGTGTGTAAGTCCCCCTCAGGGGCTGGATTCCCCTTCAATCCCCCGTTTTTCCTCAAATGCAGAAACTAAGGCCTTTAAATAGGCTCCCTAAATTACAAAATGAAAATGAAATTCAAAGCAAATTACAATCAAATGAAAATAAACTATTCTAGATGATTCTTGTGGCCTTGATTTGGTGTTGTTGATGGGCCTTGCTTGCTTGAAGGGTAGAGTGACATAATTGATCCAAAAAGGATAATGATCCATTAAACTACACTCAAACGTTGCACCCCCTTTCTTGAGTCGTCACTTTGTTCTCTTGTCAACCTTGCCAATTTGATGCCAAATATAGACTATTATACCTCCTTGGAAAGCTATGGATGTCAGCTTTCTAACGCAACTGGAAGCACCTCAATTGGATTTCTACAACTCGAGTTATACTCCATGGAAGGTGAAGAGGTCAGCTGGCCTGATTGCATGTTGGTACTATGCTCTTCTATGCACATTACGGGGCTGTTTTCTCCCTCAATTTTTAGTATCCACCATGCATGCCATATATTCTTGGAAAGCTCTAGATGTCTTCTTTCCAATGCATTTTGAATCACCTCATTTGGAGTTTTGTAGCTCAAGTTATTTATGTTTGAAGAAGGCATGGTCAAGCTGTTCCATATAACACGTTTAAGCTCCAGTTTAAGCTTAAACTGGAGCTTAAACGCTGGCACTCCCTGGAGGCACAAGCTCGAGCACGTTTAAGCTTCAGTTTAAGGTTAAACTGAAGCTTAAACGTGGAAATGAGAAAGCAACCCTGGAGGAGAAAAATAGTCGAACACGTTTAAGCTCCAGTTTAAGGTTAAACTGGAGCTTAAACGTGGAATGCTCCTGGTGCCTTTCTTACTTCTGGCGTTTAACCTCCAGTTTAAGGTTAAACTGGAGGTTAAACGTGGAAATGCTCCCCTGGTGAGATTCTCACTTCTGGCGTTTAACCTCCAGTTTAAGGTTAAACTGGAGGTTAAACTTCAATTCCAGCATTATATGGCTTGGTAGTTTAAGTTCCAGTTTAAGCTTAAACTGGAACTTAAACTCCACATGTGATATTCAAGCTTCCTTTATTGATTTTGTTGCTTCCTTGCCTAGCCTCTTCTTCCCTGAAATCATCCAAACAATTGCATCAAAGTCTTGCAAAATTTCATGAGAAATCTTCCATTCATAGCATTCAAGTAATATAACTAAAAACTCATGGAATTTGCATCAAAATCTTCATGTTGAATGATTTAAGACAAGCATGACTATTTGGCCCAAATGATTACTTAAGGCTCAAGAAAATGCATAAAATAACTAAAAATAAAAGAAAAAGGCTAGTGAAACTAGCCTAAGATGCCTTGGCATCATTAAATTTCTATTTTCTTTTGTTATTTTATGTTTTCTGTAGGTTGATGATCATGTGAAGTCACAAAAACAATTGAAAAAGCAAAAATAGAAGGAAAAATAGAATGAAAAATAGAACACCCTGGAGGAGAAACTTACTGGCATTTAAACGCCAGTAAGGGTAGCAGAATGGGCGTTAAACACCCAGTCTGGAACCATTCTGGGCGTTTAACGCCAGAAATGGGCACCAGACTGGCGTTTAACGCCAGGAATGGCCAAGAAGCTGGCGTTAAACGCTAGAAATGGGCAGCAACCTGGCGTTTAACGCCAGGATTGGCAGAAAAGGGCGTTTTGCACGCCACTTGGTGCATGGATGAGAAATCCTTGACACCTCAGGATCTGTGGACTCCACAGGATCCCCACCTACCTCATCTCTCTCTCTCTTCACCCATTCACCAATCACCTCAATACCTCTTCCCCAAAAAAACCCTCACCTATCAAATCCCACCATTCTCTTCACCACTCACATCCATCCTTCATAAATCCCCACCTACCTCACCATTCAAATTCAAACCACTTTCCCACTCAAACCCACCCATAATGGCCAAACCATACCCACCTCTCCACTCCTATATAAACCAATCTTCACTCCTTCATTTTCACACAACATACACACTACCTATCCCCCTTGACCGAAACACAAAGCCCCCTCCATCTCCTCTATTTCTTCTTCTTCTACTCTCTTCTTTCTTCTTTCGCTCGAGGACGAGCAACCTTCTATGTTTGGTGTGGTAAAAGCTAAAGCTTTTTTTTTTCTATAACCATTAATGGCACCAAAGGTCGGAGAAACCTCTAGAAAGAGGAAAGGGAAGGTAAAAGCTTCCACCTCCGAGTCATGGGAGATGGAGAGATTCCTCTCAAGGGTGCATCAATACCACTTCTATGAAGTTATGGCCAAGAAGAAGGTGATCCCTGAGGTCCCTTTTAAGCTCAAAAAGGGCGAATATCCAGAGATCCGACATGAGATCCGAAGAAGAGGTTGGGAAGTTGTCACCAACCCCATTCAACAAGTCGGAATCTTAATGGTTCAAGAGTTCTATGCCAATGCATGGATCACCAAGAACCATGATCAAAGTGTGAACCCGGACCCTAAGAACTGGCTTACAATGGTCCGAGGGAAATACTTGGATTTTAGTCCGAAAAATGTAATGTTGGCATTCAACTTGCCCATGATGCAAGGAGATGCACACCCCTACACTAGAAGGGTCAACTTTGATCAAAGGTTGGACCAAGTCCTCATATACATCTATGAAGAGGGTGCCCAATGGAAGAGAGATTCAAGAGGGAAGCCGGTTCAACTAAGAAGGCATGACCTCAAGCCCGTGGCTAGGGGATGGTTGGAGTTTATCCAACGCTCAATCATTCCCACTAGCAACCGGTAGCATCATGATTAGAGAGGAAGTAGAAGTTCATGAGGTTATATCCCAAGAACTCTACAAGGTGGTGGACAAGTCCTTTACTGTGGCAAGGTTAGCCTTCCTTCACCTCATTTGTCACCTCTGCAATTCAGTTGGAATTGACATAGAGGGAGACATTCTCATTGTTGAGGATAAGCCCATCACTAAGAAAAGGATGGAGCAAATGAGAGAACCTCACCAAGAGCATGAGGAATTTCCTCATCATGAAACCTCTGAGATGCCTCAAGGGATGCAATTTTCCTCCACAAAACTATTGGGAGCAAATCAACACCTCTCTAGGAGAATTAAGTTCCAACATGGGACAACTAAGGGTGGAGCACCAAGAGCATTCCATCCTCCTCCATAAAATTAGAGAAGACCAAAGAACCATGAGAGAGGAGCAACAAAGGCATGGAAGAGACATTGAGGAGCTCAAGCACTCCATAAGATCTTCAAGAGGAAGAACAAGCCGTCATCACTAAGGTGGACCCGTTCTTTAATTTCCTTGCTCTTTATTTTCTGTTTTTCGAAAATTATGCCTTATGTTTATTTATATTTGTGTCTTTATTACATGATCATTAGTGTCTAAGTGTCTATGCCTTAAAAGCTATGAAAATGAATCCATCACTTTTCTTAAAAAAGTATTTTTAATTGAAAAAGAAAAAGAAGTGCAAGAATTTCAAATTTTAAAACAGTTTAATTATTTTGATGTGGTGGCAATACTATTGTTTTTTCTGAATGAATGCTTGAACAGTGCATATTTTTTGAATTTGATTGTTTATGAATGTTAAAATTATTGGCTCTTGAAAGAATGATAGGAAAAGGAGAAATGTTATCTGATGATCTGAAAAATCATAAAATTGATTCTTGAAGCAAGAAAAAGCAGTGAAAAGGATATATGCGGAAAAAAAGAAGAAGAAGAAGAGAAAAAGAAAAGCCAAGCAGAAAAAGCCAATAACCCTATAAATCAAAAGACAATGGTAAAATAAAAAGGATCCAAGGCTTTGAGCATCAGTGGATAGGAGGGCCCACAGGAATAAAATCCTGGCCTAAGCGGCTAAACCAAGCTGTCCCTAACCATGTGCTTGTGGCGTGAAGGTGTCAAGTGAAAAGTTGAGACTGAGCGGTTAAAGTCTTGGTCCAAAAGCAAAAAGAGTGTGCTTAAGAGCTTTGGACACCTCTAATTGGGGACTCTAGCAAAGCTGAGTCACAATCTGAAAAGGTTTACCCAGTTATGTGTCTGTGGCATTTATGTATCCAGTGGTAATTCTGGAAAACAAAATGCTTTGGGTCACGGCCAAGACTCATAAAGTAGCTGTGTTCAAGAATCAACATACTTAACTAGGAGAATCAATAACACTATCTGGATTCTGAGTTCCTATAGAAGCCAATCATTCTGAACTTCAAAGGATAAAGTGAGATGCCAAAACTGTTCAGAAGCAAAAAGCTAATAGCCCCGCTCATCTAATTAATACTGATCTTCATAGATGTTTTTGGAATTCATTGTACATTCTATTCTTTTCTATCCTATATGATTTTTGGTTGCTTGGGGACAAGCAACAATTTAAGTTTGGTGTTGTGATGAGCGGATAATTTATACGCTTTTTGGCATTGTTTTTAGTATATTTTTAGTATATTTTAATTAGTTTTTATTATTTTTTTAAATAAAAATAACTCTTCTGGACTTTACTATGAGTTTGTATATTTTTCTGTGATTTCAGGTATTTTTTGGCTGAAATTGAGGGACCTGAGCAAAAATCTGATTCAGAGGCTGAAAAAGCACTGCAGATGCTGTTGGATTCTGACCTCCCTGCACTCAAAGTGGATTTTTTGGAGCTACAGAGGTCCAATTGGCGCGCTTTCAATTGCGTTGGAAAATAGATATCCTGGGCTTTCCAGCAATATATAATAGTTCATACTTTGCCTGAGATTTGATTGCCCAAATAGGCGTTCAAAGTCAGCTCAAGAATTTTGGCATTTAACTCCAAAACTGGCACAAAAGCTGGAGTTAAACGCCCAAACTGGCACGAAAGCTGGTGTTTAACTCCAAGAAAAGTCTCTACAATTGGAAGCTTCAATGCTCAGTCCAAGCACACACCAAGTGGGCCCGGAAGATGATTTATGCATTAATTACTCATTTCTGTAACCCTAGGCTACTAGTTCTCTATAAATAGGACCTTTTGATATTGTATTTTCATCTTTGGACGTTTAGTCCCTAGACCTTGGAGGCTGGCCATTCGGCCATGCTTACACCATTATCACTTTTGTATTTTCAACGGTGCAGTTTCTACACACCATAGATTAAGGTGTGGAGCTCTGCTGTTCTTCATGAATTAATACAAAGTACTATTGTTTTTCTATTCAACTCAAGTCTATTTCTTCTCCAAGATATTCATTCGCACCTAAGAACATGATGAATGTGATGATTATGTGACACTCATCACCATTCTCACCTATGAACGCGTGACTGACAACCACTTCCATTCCACATGCAAACAAGCTTGAATGTGTAACTCTTGGGTTTCTAATCTAAGATTAGAACCTTCGTGGTATAGGCTAGGATTATTGGCGGTCATTCCTGAGATCCGGAACGTCTAAACCTTGTCTGTGGTATTCTGAGTAGGATCTGGGAATGGATGACTGTGACGAGCTTCAAATTCGCGATTGTTGGGCGTGTGACAGACGCAAAAGGATCAATGGATCCTATTCCAGCATGATTGAGAACCGACAGATGATTAGCCGTGCGGTGACAGCGTGCGTAGAACATTTTCACTGAGAGGACGGGAAGTAGCCATTGACAACGTTGATGCCCAACATAAAGCTTGCCATGGAAGGGAGTATGAATGATTGGATGAAGGCAACAGGAAAGCAGAGGTTCAAGAGGAACAAAGCATCTTCATACGCTTATCTGAAATTCCAACCAAAGAATTACATAAGTATCTCTATCTTTATTTTATGTTTTATTCATCTTTTAATTATCAATTCTCCATCACCATCTGAATTCGCCTGACTGAGATTTACAGTGTGACCATAGCTTGCTTCAAGCCGACAGTCTCCGTGGGATCGACCCTTACTCACGTAATGTATTACTTGGACGACCTAGTGCACTTGCTGGTTAGTTGTGCGGAATTGTGACAAAGTGTGATTCACATTTGAGAGCTCCAAGTCCTTTTCCGCCATTATTGATGATCACAATTTCGTGCACCACCGACACGCGCGCGCTTTACGCTTGCGCGTGGCTTGGTTTTTTTTTTTTTTTTTTTAATGAGCATCAAAGAGAGCTCATAACCTTCCTATCCTCCTCTAAAATTTTAAAACTAGCTAAGGTGCAAAATCAAGCATATTTTTGAGATATAGGGAATTTTTCAAACAAAATCAACCAAGCATATTTTGCAAAATCAACCATTTTAAACCAAATGCACTTTGACCCATGCCAATTGAACTAAGCAATCCTGACCCACTCTTCTTCAAATCCAAAGCAAGCAAAGCCTATTATCATCACTCAAAGGCACAAGAGATAGTGCGAATAGGAATTTCATTTAATTGTAATTTGTTTTTAATTTTAATTTTATTTTTATTTTGTAAAGCCTATATAAAGGCATCAATTCCATTTCAAAAAGGAGGCGGGCTCTGCTATAGAGCAATAGGAGTAGGAGTAGAATAGAATAGAGAGTTCTCTTTGAAACACTTTAAATTTTCTGCACTTTTACATTTCAAGTATTGCCTTCAATTTAGCATGTGAGATTTTCAACTTCTTGCAATTCTGCTCTTCTTCAATTTCGCAGCTTCATTTTCATTGATCTTGATTTACTCTTCTGCTCTTCTACTTCTCTGCAACTTTACATTTCTGTCCATGATTCAATCTGATTTACTCTTCCTGCAAGTTTAATTTCCTGTAATTTCTTTAAGTCATGATTTCTTCCTCTGCAATTTACATTTGAGTTGCTATGAGCTTGATTTAATTTTCCTGCAATTTAAAACTTCCTATTACTTGTTCTCAAGATCTCTTTGATTGCTTGCTTCATTGCTCTGTTTAATTTCCAGCACCCAGCCCCCATTACATTTGATGCAATTTACATTTCTTGTCATTTAAGATTCTGTCAATTTAATTTTCTTGCTCTTTAAGTTTTCTGCCCATTTACATTCTGCAACTTTAAATTCACTGCAATTTACTTTCTGTTGCTTCACTTTCATTCAATTTACCAATGTTAGCTTGACTAGACTAATCACCCACTAAAGTTTCTTGATCCATCAATCCCTGTGGGATTGACCTCACTCTTGTGAGTTATTACTACTTGATGCGACTCGGTACACTTGTCGGTGAGTTTTGTGTGGAAATCTAATTTCCACCCATCAAGTTTTTGTCAAAAACTTGATGGGTGGAAATCAGATTCCACACAAAACTCACCAGTAAATATACCGGGTCGCATCAAGTAGTAAAACTCACTTAGAGTGAGGTCGATCCCACAGGGATTGATGGATCAAGCAACTTTAGTGAGTGATTAGTTTATTCAAGCTAACATTGGTGAATTAAGTGAAATATAACCAACAAAAAAGAAATTGCTAGGAATTTAAAGATGCAGAAAGTAAATTGCAGTGAAAGTAAAGAGCAGAATTTAAATTAGATGAAGCTTAAATGACAAGGAAAGTAAAATTGCAGCAGATCTCACTGGCAGGAAGTAAATTGACAGAACCTTAAAGAACAAGAAATGTAAATTGCATCAAGTGTAAATTAGCATAATGTAGATTGGACAAAATCTTAGAGAGCAAGAAAAGTAAATTGCAGCAAAATGTAAAGGGGGCTGTGTGCTAGAAATTAAATGAAGTAGTAGATCTTGGAACAATTGCAGAGGAAGTAAATTACAGGAAAGTGAATTGAGAGCAATAAGAACAGAAGATTAAAATCAAGTTCATGTAAATTGAATTGTAAAATTGCAGAAAGGGAAATTTGTAGCAGAGAAGGAATTTGAAACTTGCATAAGCCAATTTGAATTCAATACTTGAAATGTAAAGTACAGAAAATTGAAAGTGTTTCAAAGAGGAATTTCTATTCTACCATACTCCTAATGCTCTCTAGCAGAGCCAGCCTCTTTTTTGAAATGGAATTGATGCCTTTATATAGGCTTTAAAAAATGAAAATGAAATTAAAATTAAAAACAAATTACAATTAAATGAAATTCTTATTCTCACTATCTTTTGTGCCTTTGAGTGATGATAATGGGCTTTGTTTGCTTTGGATTTGAAGAAGAGTGGGTCAGAATTGCTTCATTCAAGTGACATGGATCAGGGTGCATTTGGTTTAAAATGGGTTAGAGCCATGCTCCAGTGGAGCGCTCCATTGAGTTAGTGAGCGTTGCGCTCACTTACCTTGTATGCTTCCTTCCCTGGCCTAGCAATTCTTGGTGTGGCGCTCAGTTTGGTCTTTGAGCGTAGCGCTCCTTGAAGCCTTGGTTCCCTCTTCGAGCCTTGGTCATTGCCTCTCTTTGTGCCAATTTCCTCTTTGCCCATAGCGCTCAGTTAAGTGATGCAACGTAGCGCTCCTTTGATGTGTGCTTTGCTTTTCTTCATAAGGCCCGAAAACGTTATAAAAAGTGAACGTTGCACTCCTTTGATGAACGCTTGCCTTGAAGTAGCACTTTCTTGCTAATGAACGTAGCGCTAATGCCAATTTGGGGATTACTGATAAACCCCGATTTCGTGATTTATCTTGTGCTTCTTTTGGGGGATATTACTACCTTTTTCCACATTTATTCAATGAAATAGCATGGTTTTGTGATTCTCCCTTGAATTTTGCTTAGGTGTAAAAACATGCTTTTTAGCCCTTAAATTGGTAATTTTGAGTCACTTTAATTCCATTCGATGCCTTGATGTGTGTGTTGAGTGATTTTAGGTTTATAAGGAAAGTATTGGATGGAAGAAATGAGTAGAAAAGCATACAAAGGGGAGAATTCATGACGAAACAAAGATTGGGAATGCATCAAGGGACGCGCATGCACACAAGGTGCGTACGCGCAAAAGTGGTCTCGCCCATAGACGCGCACGCCTACATGCCGCGCCCACGCGGATGGAAATTTGCCAATCGACGCGCACGCGCACATGGCGCGCATGCGCCAATACTCTTACATGGCCCACTAAAAGGCAAAATGATGGGAGCGATTTCTGAGCTACTCAGGCCCAATTCCAATTTGTTTCTGAGTGTATTTCATGCAGAATTGAAGTCCAAGCAAAGGGGGAGCAATTAGTTTTAGCCAACATGAGCCTTTAGTTAGTTTTCTAGAGAGAGAAGCTCCCTCTTCTCTCTAGAATTAGGTTAAAATTAGGTTAGGTTGTCTTAAATTCATGTTTAATTACTTGATCTTATCTTGTCTCTTTTATAATTTCTCATTTCTACATCTTGATCCTCTTATTTGTAACGTTAATTTCTCATTTTTCTCTCTTTTGTGATGATGAACTCATGTTGGATTTGATTTACTTTTAATGCAATTTAATGTTTGATGTTTCTTTATTGTTGATTTGAGTTGTTGATCTCAATTTTCTTCCACATTAGTAGTTGTTAGACGTTACTATTCTTGCAATTTATGAAGTTTACTTTTATTACACTCTATGTGTTTGATAAAATATTCTCTTTAGTTTTTGAGTAGTTTTGTCAACTCTTGGTCTAAGCCAAGGGAATTGGGTAATATTGAGTCACTCGATATGATGGAATTGGCGATTTGAGAACCCATGGTAATCAATTTGATACCCATTAATGCTAACCCACTTCTAAGTTAATTAATAGGTATGTTAGGACTTAAGGGTGGATGTGATCAAATCTATTTGACGTACTTCAAGCTTCGGAGTAAATGTTACGTACTTAAGGCTTTTGGGAAGTAGACTTAATTGGTTGGCCTCTCATGATTATCAATATTCGGTTTGTTGACAAGGATGGTGATCCCAATTACTCAAGTCTTAGCCAAGAGTTCTCTATTTTGCTTTCTTTACTTACTCACTTAATTTACTTTCTTGCAATCTCTTGAACCAAAACCCCCCTTTTTACCCCTTCATAGCCAATAACTAAGCACTACATTGTTTCCTAGGGAGACGACCCGGAGTCCAAATACTTCGGTTAATTCTTATTTGGGGTTCGTTATTCGTGACAAAACCACAACTTAATTTGATGCGAGAGTTGTTTGTTGGTTTGGAGCTATGCTTCAAACGAAGTAATTCTTTCCATAAGAAGAAAATCTAGACCATCGAGCAAAACTTAGTCATCAAATTAATGGCGCCGTTGCCGGGGAACAATGGTGCTATGTTATTGGCTATTGTATATATTGTGAATAGCTTGAATTTTGGTTTGTTTACTAGTTTTTGCTAGTTTAGGATTTTATCTTCTTCGTTTCTTATTAATCTTTGTTTTTATATTCTCTTTCATTATGAATTCTCATCCTTTTGGCTATGAGTGTAGTTCAAACTATGTTATAAGAAATGGAAGCTCCAATGAGGATATGCATCAAGGATTTGGAATTCAAGGATGGGAGGAACCTCAAGCATATGAATAACCTTCATGGCAACAACCTCCTTCGAACTCTTATGGGTATAATCCTGATCCTAATGTGTATCAATCCAATGTGTGTGATGACCCTCATTGTGGTTGTCAACCACAATCATCATATGCATGTGATCCCACTCCTCAATATAGCCATACACCATACTCACAAGCCTCACACCACCATTCAACTCCATATGACCATAACTCATACACACCGTATCAACCACCATTTGAATCACATATAGAACAACCACCGTCCCAATACCAATACTCCCAAGAACCACAAATTCCACATACACCACCTCAAAAATTCCATTAATATGAACCACCTTCCAACATTAACAACCTTCCCTCAAACACTGAACCCTATCTTCCACCACCACCTCCCGACGAAGCCTTCATGTTAGAATTGAGAGACCTTGAATTTCGTATCTTAAGATGACAAGAGGAGGATGAAACTAATTTCAAAGAGCTAAGAGCAAGGATAGCTAGCATGATAGATGCCGTGAATCACCTAACATCCCACCTAGGCTCATGTACCCTGAGTACTTCCATTGTTGAATGTGGATAAACTATCAAGGAGCCTAGTGAGGGAGTGAACTTGAAGCTCCATGGTGAGGAAGAAGAGTTGAAGCAAGAGGTACAACAAGAGGAGATGGTAGAGATTAGCGAACAAAAGGAAGTAGTGGGTGGATGTTTGGGATATGTTGAGCATATAAAGGATGTTAAAGAGGAGAGAAAGTTGTGGAAGTAAATAGAGAGTTGAAGGAAAATGATCAAGAAGTGGATTCCATCACTAGTGATTTTTTGCCCATATTGACCAATTCCCTTGACAATCTTGTTAAGCCTTCCACCTCCAAAACCCATTGTAAGTGAAGAACTGGAAGGAGTGTTCCAAGCAACAAGCCCTCCTATCTATGATGATTCCGCATCAACATATGATCCTTTCAATTTTGAAGAGTCCCTCCCCAAAATGCTTAGACTTGATGATGAGGTAGACTTCACTAGACCTCCGATCTATGATGAGAGTGATGGGGAGGAGATAGATGAAATCGGTGAAGAAGAATGTGAACTTGAGGAAGCTTGGCAAGAGGAGAAACTTGAAGAACCTTGCCGAGTGGTGGAAACCTCTAAAAGAGGATGGACGGGAGTAGAGCATGCTTTATCAAGACCTTTGGGTACTCCTTCACCTAGTTTGCCATCCAATCCTTCGCTTGAGTGGGTAAAACTTCTAACTCTTAGCTTTATTATCCCACTGGAGTATGGTCTACTTGAGACGGATGGCCAACTTAGGGCGCTTTGTGGAATTAAGTGAAAAAGGAGGATGTTTAGTGGTTGGCATTGTAAGTCTAGATTCATTATGGCTGGAAGCTCAAAATTGAAGAGCACGGATTGGTGTGATGCACAATTAAATGGGTCAAGAAGAGTAGTTTGGTGCTTCCATGAGAATTTTGCTTTCTCGTCGCCCGGACAAGGTCAAGGCAATCAACTAGAAGATGGGTGCGAGGACAAGATATAGGACCCTGGATTACCCTGTGAGAGTCAATTTATGGAGCTCGTGTCTTGGAGAAGACCTCACTCAAGCTTAGTGAAGATGGATGGAACTTCTGACAACCGATTAAAAGACAAGCACTCTTGGAGGTTCAAGGATGGATACAAGCATAAGCCACCTTTACAAGAAGCCTCCCAATGTCCAACTTAAGGACTTAAACTAAAAGTGCTTGGTGGGAGACGTCCCACCATGGTAAACTCTTTCCATTCTCTTGTAGATATAATGAATGAATGAATTGAGTTCCATTGTATATAATTTCTTTACTTCTTGGTATATTTTGCTTGCTTGCTAAGATGTTTATACATTCTATGCTTTGATTAGGGATGATTTCCTTTGAATTTGAGTTTTTGCTTGGCTTGCAAGTTTCCTCAATTTGTTTGAAAAATCTCCAATATTTATAAAATGTGTTTAACTTTGCATCTTAGCTAGTTTTAAAATTTTAGAGGAGGATGAGAAGGTTATGAGCCCTCTTTGATGCTCATTAAAAAAAAAAAAAAAACAAGCCACGCGCAAGCGCAAAGCGCGCGCGCGTGTCGGCTGCGCATTTTAACTATCTGGGCCAAGGACCAGAGAGTTGTGCCACTTTTGGGCCAACTCTGTGTCTCAGCCCACACTATACGCGTCCGCGCCATTCCCTGTTTCACTACCCACGCGTTGGCGTACTTCGCGCCTCCGCGCCCATTCTTTAAGCTCAAGACATCCATGCAAACGCGCACAATGCGTGCGCGCGTCGATGCGTTGTGCCAACTCTGGGCCTCTTTTGTGCCTCTGGACCAGCACACCCGCGCAGATGCACACTGTACGCGTCTGCGCCGATCCCTAATTCTCCCAATTACGCGTAAGAACGTATGGCGCTTCAGCGCCAATCCTTAATTACCTCCACCCACGCGGACGCGCACGGTGCGCGCAGGCGTGGATTCGAATTTTTACTTAGCCAGGGACACAACGCCCTAGCGCATTCGCGCAAAACCCCCTTCGTCCCTCATACAACATCTCTCCTTCTCCCTTTCACCCATAACCACCACCATCATCTCCATAACCAGCCTCCCTCCAGCGACCACCGGCGCACATGACCGCCGCCATTGCCGCGCGTCCCAGCCCCCTCTTCCTCGCCCTCACCCCTCTTCCTCACTCTCCCGCTCTCTCTCACTCCTCTGCTTCCTCCTCTCTATTTTCTCTCACTTCGCCTCTGCTCTGTCACCGCCCTCGACAGCTGCGACCCTATTGTCGCCGGCGAACACCCCGGTGACATCCCAGGCCACCGTCCTTGCCCTGGCCACTCTTCTTTCCTGTTCCGCTTCCTCTCTGTCTCCCAGGTTTCTGCCCCCTGTTCTGCTCCTTTATTGTGTTACATTAATTTTTGTTAATTTAGTTTAGTTAGCTTAGTTAGTTAGTTTAGTTTACTTTAGGTGGTTAGCGAATCTGGGCTGAGTAGTGGATTTAGGATTGATTGAATATTTTGCTGCTGTGTGAAATTGTTCTGTTTCATTGCTTTGCTTATGCTGTATGCTTGGCTTACCATTATTGAGTATTGCATTGCTCATGGATACTGGTTGTTTACTTCTTCATAACTGCATGTTGGCTGATTTAGTTTAAATCGCTCTCTAATGCTTTGCTGTTGCACTATTGGCTTGATTGCCCCAGTCATATGAACTCATACATGATCTTTGTGCTTTTGACTTTTGATGAATTCATATGGAATTTGATTTGACTATTTAAATTTGGGATTTAGCCAATGTACTGCTGAAATACTGCCGGATTTTTCTTAACCATATTTCTTGATTTGACATTGTTTGATGGATGTAACAATTTTTTATTTGATGATTTCTGTGTCAGATAGAATTGTGTTGTCTAAATGGTTTTGAAAATTCCTCAAGAACAGGTTCTTTGGTCATGCCTCTAATACTCCTTGCTTGCTTGCAATGCTAACTCGCATATATGCATTGCATGATTGAGAATTGAGCCTAATTTGCTTGCTTCACAAGATTGATAAGTTCTTCTATCTGTGTGGCCACTGTGATTCAATTCCTTTATGCCTAAATTACACTTGGTCACATAGCGCATGAATTTTTCAAAAATTTGAGTTGTCAAAAATTTTTCAAATCCAATCCCAATCTTTGTGACTTGCATGCATTGTTGGAATTGGTGTTAAATATGCTTGATTTACTTGTTTTTCAAAGGTTCGCTTTCACCAACACCAATTCACATAACTCTAGTGATCCTTGCATTGATTGATGGCCTGTTCAATATTAGTTGCTTTCTAGCTACACCATATTTCATCATCAATGACTTGATGCATTTCATGATTGTGAACATGCTTACATTCCTATTTTGTGCATTCTTTTTTGAATTGAGCTAGTAACCACCATATCATTGATTTTCAAACTGATTTCTAACTTTAATCTATTTAACCAACTAACTTTTTTTGGTTTTCAACCTAACTCTTTTGATCATTATTTTGGATATGGTGTTTCTTAGACTTGATGAACAAGTAATGTGAAAATTTGGGTTGAATTCTTGGTTTGAAGTATGATTTGAATTCTGAATTTTATTGATTGCATTCAAAGAAATCTCCTTTCCTTATTCACTTCATGAATCTGCTTTGCTTTGAGCGCTTTGTATCTACTTGGCTATCTGCTTATATTATATCATCTCTGTTTTTCAGGATGTAAGACAAAGAAAAGGCTATAGCCACTACTTCTAAAATGAGAAAGCGCTCTAAGTCCTCTACCCCCTCTCCCTATGCAAATTATGCTAAGAATCTGCTGAATGAAGTGGACAAGGAAAATCGGCTACTGCCTCCCACTGACCCAATCAAATTCCCAAACCTCTACTGTAAGCTTCGCTTCTTCGACTTCCAAAAGAAAAATATGAACATTAAGAAGAAACTGCTTCTTCCCAATGATGTGAGGCGTGTCATTAACGCCCGCATTCTGGAGTTAGGATTGGACTTCATTGACAGAGATTTGGGAAGGGTGAACACTTCATGGGTGAGAAAATTTTATTGCAACTTCTTTCGAGCAAATATTGATTCAGTGCAGCTACGGGGTAGAGAGATTATGATCACTGAGGATGCTATTGGGGATGCACTGCTTTGCCACCATCGTCTTGATGAGACCTGCGCCTATAGGCAGGAAGAGGTAGCTATCCTCTCCATGACTTTTGACTATGAGGCGCTTAAGCGCATGATTGTCACACCAGACACTCCTTGGGTGATGGATTCGAACAACAAGAAGCCCAAGCAGATGCGCTTTGCTTATCCGACGAAGGAGGCCAAGACCTAGCAGCATATCTTCACCCACTATGTCTTTCTCACCACTCATTTCTCAGAGATTCCAATGGATATGCTGGTTCTGATTGGGTGTGTGATGGAAGGGAAAGAGGTAAACTTCCCCCGACTGATCAGGCATAGTATGTGGAAAGCTCATATTCGCGGTTTGCTACCCTTCCCTACACTGGTCACCAGCATGATTGAACTGGCAGGTGTCCCGTGGGAGGATGATGATGTAACACCACCACCCCCAGATGACGATGACAAAGAGACTACCATTCCGTGGGCTGGGTGGGTGCACGAGAAACCCCCACCCAAACGCCGTTCCTGAGCCAGAGCAGTGGAGGAGGCAGCTCAGCCCTCATCGTTAGCAGCAGCAGTAGGACCCCCTTTTACTTCAGTAGCCGCAGCTTCCTTACCACCACCACCACCAGCATCTGAGCTGACTTATCTGTTGGTGCAGCACCTGCTTCGCTTCATGGAGCGGTTCGAGCGTCGTATCATCCGACGTCTCGATCCCATCGACCAGGTGTTTATATCACAAGGCATCGAGCTACTACCGCTCCCAGACTCTCCAGCTTTCGATGAGTAGGATCAGGAGGAGGAGCCGGTTGAGGAGCCGACTCATCAGGATGCACCTCCAGAGACACAGGCCACCACTGAGGTCCAGCAGCCTCCTGAGGATCCACATCCACATCCAGAGCCATAGCCAGTCCCAGTCCCACAGCGCGAGCTTGAGGAGCCCGGCGCGATTGTTGATCCCCATCCCGAGCTTCAGCAGTAGCATCGAGGACGATGCTTGATTTCAAAGTGTGGGGAGGTGACCGTTCGTGACTGGTGTTTACATTTATGTGGTGAACTTTCGGAAATCCATCTTTAGTTTCTGCTACTTTATGTTATTTTGCACTTTACCTTTTAGATCATTTTGGGATTACTGTACATATTTGCTATTGTGGATAACTTTTATTCTGGTAGTTGCATATATATATATATATATATATATATATATATATATATATATATATATATGTTTTGCATCTTAGTTTTTGATTGTGATTGGAAAAGTGTTTTGGATTGTTAAAAATCTAGTTAACCCTTTTTGTATAAGAATTGTGTTTTCATTGAAAAAGGGGGTAAACTAGGAAAATTTTTTTTTTCAAATTTTTCTAAATCACAACATTGCATTAGAATAAGCTTAGTCAATATGATGAAAATTTCTGAGAAATTCATTTTTAGGGTTCCACCCAATTGGTTGAAAATTTTTTTAGAACTTGCTTGAATTATATACTTGTGGATCATGTTTTGAGCAAAGAACACAAGCATGTGAGATTTGAGCTTAATTGTGTGGTTACATCCTATGACCACTTACTTTCATTCTTGTGTGCATTATTCTCTTCCTATGATTGTAATCTTTGATTTGTTTGATTCTTTATGTCCATTATTTTGTGTATACATGCAATTATATGATTGAGGCCATTGTTCAAATAGCTCACTTACGCAAAATAACTTACCTTTTATCTTCCATTGTTAGCCAATTTTGAGCCTATGCTTAACCCATTTGTTTGTTATTATAGCACATTACAAGCTTAAGTGAAAAACAATAAATGTCCCTTATTTGGATCTTTGATTAGCTTAGGCTAGTGAGAGTGTTCATTACTTTATTTTGGGAAGGTTGGGTACATTAGTTAGAGATAAAAGCGTACTTATGTTTTTGTTGAAAATTTCTCAAGAATTGGGTACATACTCATGTAGTAATCACATGTAAGCCATATGCATTGATGTTCTTGTATATATTTTAACTAAAATATATATATATATATATATATATATATATATATATATATATATATTGCAACAAAAAGGGAACAACAAAGGGTCCCAAAGTTTAAGGTTTCATAAATTCAATGCATATGTGAGGTATTAAAAAGGAATTGCATGAGTGTGTGAAGGGTGAAGAATGGATAGCTAGGTTTCTTTAGAATTGTTTAGGTTTTCATAGGTTAGGTGGGAAGTTTAAGTTAATCAAAGATTCAAATTTCAAGCTCACTTGACCATATGCATCCTACATTGACCCTAGCCCCATTACAACCTATAGGAAGTCCTCTTGATATTTGTATGCATGCATAAAATAATTGTTGATTGTTAGATGAAAAACAAATCTTGGAAAGCATGATTAGGAGAGAATTGAGTGAATCAACCCCATACACTTGAGTGTATAGAGCGGATACACATCCGGCGAGGGTTCAATCGCTCAATTACATGTTTCTACCCATGATCATCTTTTCTTGCAAGTTTGTGAACTCTTTCAATGATTCAATCCAATTGTGGTTTGCTTGATTGCTAATACCTTAGCCCTTGTGCTTGTATGTATATTCTTGGAAATTGATTTATTTTGACTAAACCATTACATCATGAAAATATATTACATTTAGTTAATTGCATTGAATAAATGTTAATGCCCTTTGCTTCTTCTTGATTTTAGCATGAAGACATTCTTAGTTTAAGTGCGGGGAGATTTGATAAACCCCGATTTTGTGATTTATCTTGTGCTTATTTTTGGGGATTTTACCACCTTTTTCCACATTTATTCAATGAAATAGCATGGTTTTGTGATTCTCCCTTGAATTTTGCTTAAGTGTAAAAACATGTTTTTTAGGCCTTAAATTGGTAATTTTGATTCACTTTAATTCCATTCGATGCCTTGATGTGTGTGTTGAGTGATTTCAGGTTTATAAGGCAAGTATTGGATGGAAGAAATGAGTAGGAAAGCATACAAAGGGGAGAATGCATGAAGAAACAAAGATTGGGAATGCATCAAGGGACGCGCATGCGCACAAGGCGCGTACGCACAAAAGTGGTCTCGCCCATAGACGCGCACGCGTAGATGCCGCGCCCGCGCGGATGGAAATTTGCCAATCGACGCGCACGCGCACATGGCGCGCATGCGCCAATGCTCTTACATGGCCCACTTAATGGCAAAACGCTGGGGGTGATTTTTGAGCTGCTCAGGCCCAATTCCAACTTATTTCTGAGTGTATTTCATGCAGAATTGAAGTCCAGGCAAAGGGGGAGCAATTAGTTTTAGCCAACATGAGCCTTTAGTTAGTTTTCTAGAGAGAGAAGCTCCCTCTTCTCTCTAGAATTAGGTTAAGATTAGGTTAGGTTGTCTTAAATTCATGTTTAATTACTTGATCTTATCTTGTCTCTTTTATAATTTCTCATTTCTACATCTTGATCCTCTTATTTGTAATGTTAATTTCTCATTTTGCTCACTTTTGTGATGATGAACGCATGTTGGATTTGATTTACTTTTAATGCAATTTAATGTTTGATGTTTCTTTATTGTTTATTTGAGTTGTTGATCTCAATTTTCTTCCACATTAGTAGTTGTTAGACGTTACTATTCTTGCAATTTATGAAGTTTACTTTCATTGCACTCTATGTGTTTGATGAAATGTTCTCTATAGTTTTTGAGTAGTTTTGTCAACTCTTGGTCTAAGCCAAGGGAATTGGGTAATCTTGAGTCACTGGGTATGATGGAATTGGCGATTTGAGAACCCATGTTGATCAATTTGATACCCATTAATGCTAACCCACTACTAAGTTAATTAGTAGGTAGGTTAGGATTTAAGGGTGGATGTGATCAAATCTATTTGGCGTTCTTCAAGCTTCGGAGTAAATGTTACGTACTTAAGGCTTTTTGGAAGTAGACTTAATAGGTTGGCCTCTCATGATTATCAATATTCGGTTTGTTGACAAGGATGGTGATCCCAATTACTCAAGTCTTAGCCAAGAGTTCTCTATTTTGCTTTCTTTACTTACTCACTTAATTTACTTTCTTGCCATCTCATGAACCAAAACCCCCCTTTTTACCCCTTCATAGCCAATAACTAAGCACTACATTGTTTCCTAGGGAGACGACCCGGAGTCCAAATACTTTGGTTAATTCTTATTTGGGGTTCGTTATTCGTGACAAAACCATAACTTAATTTGATGTGAGATTTGTTTGTTGGTTTGGAGCTATGCTTGCAACGAAGTAATTCTTTCCATAAGAAGAAAATCTAGACCATCGAGCAAAACTCAATCATCAAATACTAAGCATGCTTGTCATTGATTTCTTTAGTAATTCCGTATTCATTCATTGTATTCATTCACGTGGCATATGCATTAATAATTAAATGCTTCATGCATGCATGCTTCCATGACTTTAAGTAATAATGCTTAATGCATTAACGTTAAAGCATTTATTTTCCAATTAGAAATGTATGGCTTTATTTAATAATGCTAAATGCATTAACGTTAATGCATGCATTTGCCAATTGCATTAAATATTTCATGCCTGCATGCATACAGCATTGATGCATGTGTCAAGGCTTCATGGTCATGGGCCACGGTTTAATAAGCATGGCCTAAGGTTCCAAAGCGTGCTCAAACTTCAAAGCGTACCACAAAATTCTTCTTTTCTTCTTTTGAGCTGATTTTGTGCTATGTTGCTTCTTTTTCCACTTATTTCCTACAAAATTTATAAAATCAAAAGATCAAGGAATATACCATTTAAGCACAAAAGGATGCAATATTTAGGCACTAATCATCAATTTCTTGTATGAAAAAGCATAGAAAAAGATGACATGATGACATGTCATCAGCGAGCGCATCCCTTGTGCTTTTCCCCACTGACGCGGGCACGTACTGTGCACGAGCGCGCCCTTGAGCAGCGTTCATCAACTGAACGCTCCGTTCGCGCCATGAACGCTATGCACGCGTGCGCACCTTGTGCGCTTGCGCGTGTATAGCAACAAGTCAATTCTGCACTCCAACGTCTTGTACGCGTCTGCATCCATCACCATTTTTACTCCATCAGCGCGGGCGAGGCATGTGCGCGTGCACGTCGATCCTTTTTCAGGTTCCCACTCTTAAAGTATCGCAGGCGTTCACTCGAAATGAACGTAGCGTTCATTGTTGGTGAATGCTGATCCTCGATGCACGCAGGCGCGCCATCTGCGCGTGCACGTGGATCTCCAAAATTGCTTTTTCGTGCGGAGGAGTCTGGTATGCATGAACGTCCATGTGAACGAGGCGTTCATTGAGTGAACGCAGCGTTCTCCTGCACGTTGTTTTTCTTTTTGTTTCTTCTTTATTGTTTCTTCACTTCTTATCAATTAAACATGCCATCAAAGTCTCACCAAAAATCACAAGGTTTTGCATCATCTATAATAATGAACTAAATTGTGCATAAATCTCATGATTTTATACAAAAATCAACAATGTTTAATTGAGTTAAGGTAACCTGAAATTCTACTCCAATCACTTACTTATTGTGCAAGAAAGTGCATAAAACCTAATGAAACAAATGAAAAATGCTTGTAAAACTAGCAAAAGATGACTTGTCATCACAACACCAAACTTAAATCTTGCTTGTCCGCAAGCAAGCACTAAACATGAGAAGAAATGAAATGAAACAGAGAAGCATATATGTCCTTATTCAGCAGATAATTGAATTTGGTTCATGGGATTTTATGCAGACATGATGTAGCTCAATTATTATCAGCTTCCAATCAAGAAATGCCTCTTTGAGTGTTGACTAGAGTTTTTGTTATGATCCCTTATTCTTTATTGATCCTTGTTAGCTTTTTTTCTTTCTTTCTTTTGATTCAGAAACTTGTTTTTCAATGATAGCTCAGTGGAAAGTGTTGCAGTAGCCTTTTGGCTCAATTTTTCTCAACACATTTTAACTACAAACACTTGGCTCACAACTCTTCTTAGGAACATTGATGCTTAGCATCTCTTTGGGATACTAAATGCTTTGTAACTAGGTTGCTCTTGATAATGGACTTTCGGTTGGTAATCCCAGATTAGTTAATCCAAGTTACCATGTTTTAAAAGACTCCTAAGAACCTAATTGTCCAAGAATATCCTAATACAAGAAACACCACATGCATATGCCCTAAGGTTCAAGCTATTGGTGTCTAGACTTATTATTTGTTTGGCTTTTCTTTCTTTCCTTTCTTGCTTTCTCTTTTTCCAAGGATGATTATTGATTGAAGGCTTTACAACAGCAACTAAGTTCACACTACAAAGAACATTCTATTCTACAGCTTTTATTATTGAGCTTATCATCTAATCAAGCAATTACCACCACTGAATTTCATTCTAATCCCTACCACATTGGATAATTACTTACTATTTCAAACATTTTCTCTTATTGATACAGGAAGGGAAACAAAACATAATTCAACAGATGAGTGATAACAAGCATAATGCAGATCCTAATAAAGATTCTAATAAAACATAAAAGTGTAGAACATAAAACATTTGGAGGTATATCATGTTTCAGATATGCATCATCCTTATTTAATTAAAAACATGAAAGGAACACCACCACCTCCTAATATTCGTGCTCCTTGCCTTTGCTGGACTCTCCTTTCTTCTTCTTCCTCTTCTTGTATAACAACCCTGATTTTCGAGTATGCGAGATCTTTTCCGAAGGCATGGAATCCTCCGGAAGATCAGTAAGGGGAGAACCTCTGATATATCATCAAGCATCTCAATCCTCATTATTATTATGTCATCTTTAAGCTAGAACCTCTTCTGAGGCAAGCTCGATAATGCAATCACGAAGAACCTAGTTTTTGAACCGTATCGGTTGGCAATTTTGATTCTGATTTTCGTAAATAGTCTCTGTTTGACAAACCGGACTCGATTCATGAGAGGAGAGAGATAATAGTATAATATTATCATTATATTAGTATTATAAAATGCTTGAATGATATTATAAGGTTACCTAGTCTGTTTTAGTTAAAAACAGGAAATCAGTTTAACCGGGTTCACAGTTTACTGGTGCAGCTTAGCACCGGTACTCTCTGATGACTTTAGCAATGCTAAGGCCTCATTATACATGTTTTATTCTCATATTAAATATGTTACTAGTGTCTTTTATGCTAGTAGCTCAGAAAATAATTTTTAGAGATGTTTTTACGAGTGTTCCGATACATCTAGTTTTAGTAGTTATACACCTGAGATATTTTAATATTATTTTAATCCACCTCCATGCCAACCAATCACAACTCACCTTACACCCCCAAGACACTCCAAGGCTTGTCATTTAATCCCTTTGGCCGAAATTGAAAGGAGAGAAAAGAGAGAAAACTTCATGAACACTTAATCTTCAAAGCTTGATTTCTTCTGAACTAAAACTCAAATCAAAACTCCGATTTCACCAAAAAGATCCTCTCTTCTTCCTCTACATAACCATGTGAATTATCAAGACTAGAAATAAGGTGATATGGCTGTCTCCCTCCCTCATCAATTCGGTTTTCGAGGAAAGCCATGCAAAACATGTGTTTTCTTGATGTTTTTCCTTAGGAATCATGCTTAACTTGACTTGAGGGCCAAGAAACGTGAATTTACAGCAAGTCTAAGGTTAGAAATAACTTCCTAACATGCTGAGTGAGATTTGGTTAGTTGAGGGTTTTTGGATTTAAAGTTGTTCTTGATGTGATTTAAGAGGAAAAAGTGCTTAAGGACCACCTGAAAGTCTAACTGAATTAGGAGCAGCAAAACCAGGTAGGGTTTGACGAAATTAATCTTGATTATTTGTGTTTGAGTTGTATGACTGTTGTATGATTTGGCTGTGCTAAAAATTGGTTGCATATATGATTGATTCTTGGTGAAAATTTGGTGAAATTTCGATGAAATTTGATGAAATTCAAGCTTTAAAGTTCATGTTCTTGGGGCAGCTGGAAAATGAAACCCTAGAGCTTAAATTGAGGTTCAGTTTGTGTAGAAATCATGTAGAAAAGATGGGGTTTTAGTGGCTGAGAATTTATTATGAATTATGGTAAAAATCGGTTGCTGAAAAGACTGAAAAACGGGTAAAAACAGAGAAAGAATCTGAAGAATTTACGAAGAACATGAAGAACACTTTTTAATAAAAGGGTTATTTTGGTGATGAAGAAAATTGAAGAACACCTTTTAATAAAAGGGCAAGGTTGTAATTATTTTGGTGTTTGAGGGGTTATTTTGTAATTTCTGAAAGTTAGGGTGGTTAAAATAGAAATATTAAAAGTTACGGGTGGTAAAAAGTGAATATTTAAAGGTTAAAAGTTAAAGTGGGGTAATTTTCGAAAATTTAATGATAAAATAATAAATAATAAAAAAATATTAAATAATAATATTTAATTAAAAATAATATTTTAATAAAAATAATAAAATAATGCGAAAAAGGCAGTTTTCTGTAAAAGCATTAGAAAGACAACTTTAAGCGAAGAATCTGATAATTACCTTCATAAAACACTTAGGGAGTGGTAAGAACATGTTAGTGAGGCAAAGATAAATGAAAGATAAAAAGATAAAGAAAAGATAAAAACCAAAGAAAAGTCTGTAAAGTTTTAACGACAGAAAAACAGACAGAGAATAGCGAACGAACTAGGACAACATAGTTAGTCCTTGAGTTGCGACTAGGGTTAGGTATTATTATATGAAAAGTTAAACTATTTCAGTATAGACTTAATGAACCTATACTTGGGACAGACTAACTATCCATACCGAAAGTTACATAAGCTTTAAATACATACGTTAAACAGAGAAATTAGAGCAGAGTAAAGAGACAATGAGAAAAGAGTAATATAACAAAGAGAATAGAGGAGAAGAGTATAAGAATAAAGACTTAGGCCTTGTGGCATGATGTTCTGTTGTATGTTCATCTGCTGCTTTTCCATTGGCCCTAGAGGTCCTGTAGGCCCACGTTCACCTACAGTGAGTTATTATTCCTGTAGGCCGAAGTTCACCAGCAGTGAATATCAATTGTGTATCTCAGGGTGTTGCTCCTGTAGGCCGAAGTTCACCTACAGAGAGTTGTGATACCTGTAAGCCGAAGTTCACTTACAGGGGCACCATTTCTGTAAGCCGAAGTTCACTTACAGAGGTGCCATTTCTATAGGCCGAAGTTCACCCATAGAAAGTTGTTATGTTGTGATTGAACTATTCCTATAAGCCGAAGTTCACTTATGGGAGTGCTGTTTCTGTAGGTCGAAGTTCACCTACAGAGATAAAGCCATATCTAGGACTAGTTCCTAGGTAATGTTGGGATGCAGGGTGTAAACCGACACGTGAGCTCATTACCTGCACTAGGGCTAGACATGCATCATATTTGGCTGCGCATTTCCTCTGTTATGATTGTTGTTTGAATGTATGCCTTCTTTGTTTTCATTCTATTCTCTGTGTCTGTGTTTTATTTTCTTTTATTCTTTTGTTTGTGTTTTGCTTTTTGTTTTCTCTATTTTCTCTATTTATCTGTTTCTTCTGACTACTGCTTCTCGGTATTCTGCTATTTATCTGCTAAACAACACGGAATTAATGAACGTAACTAATAACCCCGGCCCTACTAAGAACTCCCCATTTCTTACCCCTTCTCTCTTCCTTCCCCCTTCAGATGGAAGCATAAGTACCCTTCCGTAGTTTGCTGATGACTGTTCTGCAAAGAAGATTCCGCTCTAGGTAGTCTTCTGAGCTTAGAGTGAACTCCGTTACCTGTTTATATGTATATACTGTGAGGCCAGCCAACGTCTGCACCCTGCTTATCTACAAACTTTAACCTAAGTCCTCCGTACGTTGTTACTGTTATGTGGCCACTTGATGAAGTACTTGAGAGACGATCTTTGATGACATATAATCGTGCAGAGGAATAGTAGACGACCTTCCACCTTTTGATGACGATCCACCTGACTTGAGTTTTGAAGACCTAGAACGTATTTTCCCTCGCTTTAGTAGTTTAGAGGGACTAGGTGAGTATAGAGTCTAGGCTAGCCTGGGCGCCATCTTAGGGACTTCTTGAACAGGTCAGGACCTGGGATGTTGTATGTATATATATGTATATAGTATTATCTAGCTATGTCTAGGGGTGTTCTAACTAAAAGTTTATACTCTAATAAAGGTTGGATCACCGAAAATTGTCAACTGCTTGTGATGTATTTATGTGTGGTTGTTTATAATTGTTTCATATATTATCAGTTGTGAATTGATTATGAATGATATTGTTTGTTAATCCAAACATTTTAAAAAAAAAAGTACCTCAGAAAATAACTACGCTTTTAACAACGAATCAGCCTCATATAATAAATAATAGATAATAATTAGGTAGACAAGTTGGTAGCGCTCAGTTTCTAGTATGATCATGACGTACCATAAATTGGGTCGTTACAATTTCGTATCAGAGCAGTTCGTTCCAGTAGAGCCTGGGGAGTGGACTGACTATGCTTCATTGCATGCTCTGCTTGTGTGTCTCATGCCGTTAGGGTATCTTTAAGATACATTTGGCATGAATGTCTATAAGTGCTAATTTTGGGAATGTCCGTACTTAACTTGAGATATTAAGACTGATCACCTTAATATTGATTGTTTGGTGCGGATAAGACCTCAATGACTGTGAATAGGCATGATTTAATCGAGCTCCGAACGACGAATCGATGTGAGCCACAGCTATCTTCATAGCTGTTATGATCTCCATGGCAATGACTATGTTAGAGTTGGATGCTGTAAGGAACGGACCTACCTCTTCGTCAGGATGGCTTGAAGAAAGTAGATCGCTTGAAGATGGATTCTGCACCTGGCTGAAATTTTGAGGGCAAAATTTTCTTTTAGGAGGGTAGAATGTAACAACCCTGATTTCCGAGTATGCGAGATCTTTTCCGAAGGCATGGAATCCTCCGGAAGATCAGTAAGGGGAGAACCTCTGATATATCATCAAGCATCTCAATCCTCATTGTTATTATGTCATCCTTAAGCTAGAACCTCTTCTGAGGCAAGCTCGATAATGCAATCGCGAAGAACCTAGTTTTTGAACCGTATCGGTTGGCAGTTTTGATTTTGATTTTCCTAAATAGTCTCTGTTTGACGAACCGGACTTGATTCATGAGAGGAGAGAGACAATAGTATAATATTATCATTATATTAGTATTAGAAAATGTTTGAATGATATTATAAGATTATCTAGTCTGTTTTAGTTAAAAACAGGAAATCGGTTTAACCGGGTTCACAGTTTACTGGTGCAGCTTAGAACCGGCACTCTCTGATGACTTTAGCAATGCTAAGGCCTCATTATACATGTTTTATTCTCATATTAAATATTTTACTAGTGTCTTTTATGCTAGTAGCTCAGAAAATAATTTTTAGAGATGTTTTTACGAGTGTTCCGATACATCTAGTTTTAGTAGTTATACACCTGAGATATTTTAATATTATTTTAATCCACCTCCAAGCCAACCAATCACAACTCACCTTACACCCCCAAGACACTCCAAGGCTTATCATTTACTCCCTTTGGCCGAAATTGAAAGGAGAGAAAAGAGAGAAAAGTTCATGAACACTTAATCTTCAAAGCTTGATTTCTTCTGAACTAAAACTCAAATCAAAACTCGGATTTCACCAAAACGATCCTCTCTTCTTCCTCTACATAACCATGTGACTTATCAAGGCTAAAAATAAGGTGAGATGGCTGTCTCCCTCCCTCTTCAATTTGGTTTTCAAGGAAAACCATGCAAAACATGTGTTTTCCTGATGTTTTTCCTTAGCAATCATGCTTAACTTGACTTGAGGGCCAAGAAACGTGAATTTACAGCAAGTCTAAGGTTAGAAATAACTTTCTAACATGCTGAGTAAGATTTGGTTAGTTGAGGGTTTTTGGATTTAAAGTTGTTTTTGATGTGATTTAGGAGGAAAAATTGCTTAAGGACCACCTGAAAGTCTAACCGAAATAGGAGCAGCAAAACAAGGTAGGGTTTGACGAAATTAATCTTGATTATTTGTGTTTGAGTTGTATGAATGTTGTATGATTTGGCTGTGCTAAAAATTGGTTGCATATATGATTGATTCTTGGTGAAAATTTGGGGAAATTTTGATGAAATTTGATGAAATCCAAGCTTTAAAGTTCATGTTCTTGGGGCAGCTCGAAAACGAAACCCTATAGCTTAAATTGAGGTTCAATTGATGTAGAAATCATGTAGAAAAGATGGGGTTTTAGTGGCTGAGAATTTGATGCCAGGGCATTTTGGCCAGTTTCACTGACCTTTTCTTTACTGTTTTTAGGGTAGTTTCATGCATTTCCTTAGAAAATAAGCTAGTTTTGGGTAGATATTCACTTACATCTTGATTCGAGCATACATTGTGCACTTTACATGATTTCATGAGGATTTTGCATGAATTTAATGACAAATTTGAAGTTGCATTTCCCATGACTTGGACCAGAACTTTGATGCACTCGATTGCTTGATTTCAGGACAAAGGAAGCAAAGAAGAACCACATTAGTGGCTATGTTAGTTACACTAACGTAGGCACTAACGTGGAATGGGAGTAACTTGCAAAGTTAATGAGAAAAGTAATCGCCAATAACACTCTCGAAGCCATCATTGCCCACGTTAAAAGTCACGTTAACTAAGTTAACGTGAACTCTAACGTGGAAGAAAGGAAAGGGAGCCAACGTTAGTGACACTTAACATTATCACTAACGATGGACCAAGCTCATAAGTGGCCACGTTAAGAGCCACGTTAACTTAGTTAATGTGGCCTCTAACGTTAAGAGGTAAAGGGGAAGCCAACATTAGTGACATTCAACTTTGTCACTAACATTGGCCAAGTCACAATAAGCCACGTTAACTCCCACGTTAACCTAGTTAATGTGGAAGCTAACGTGAAGAAAGTAGGTGGTCGACAATGTTAGTGACACCAAACATTGTCATTAACGTTGGGATTAACCCACACAAGCCCCAATAAACCACGTTAACTCCCACGTTAACCTAGTTAACGTGGAAGCTAACGTGAAGAAGGAAGGTGATCACCAACGTTAGTAACACCTAACATTGTCACTAACGTTGGAAAGAGCCCACACAAGCCACAATGAGCCATGTTAACTCCCACGTTAACTTAGTTAACGTGGAAGCTAACGTGAGGAGGAGAGATGATGAGCCAACGTTAGTGACATTCACTTTTGTCACTAACGTTGGAGATGGCTGGCACAGCCACATTAGAGGCCACATTAACCTAGTTAACGTGGACTCTAACGTGGGAGCTAAGGGCACATTGGAACGTTAGTGACAAAGGTAAGTGTCACTAACGTTCTCGAAGGTTGGCAAGCCTACGTTAAAAGAGCCACGTTAACTAAGTTAACGTGGACTCTAACGTAAGGAAGGGGGAGACTTCTCAACGTTACTAGGAAAGGTGAGTCCTAATAACGTGTGCGAAGGACATAGAGGCAACGTTAGTGGCAACATTTGTGCCATGAACGTTAAAGTTAACGTGGCTCTTACTTTGGTAAGGAACGTTGGTGAAAAAGTTAATTGTCACTAACGTTCTCGAACCCATATTTTCACTGAACGTTAATGATGCCAGGGCATTTTGGCCAGTTTTACTAACCTTTTCTTTACTGATTTTAGGATAGTTTCATGCATTTTCTTAGGAAATAAGCATGTTTTGGGTAGATATTCACTTACACCTTGATTCAAGCATACATTGTGCCTTTTACATGAATTCATGAGAATTTTGCATGAGTTTAGTAACAAATTGTATTCTGCATTACCCATGACTTGGACTAGAACATTGATGCACTCTATTGCCTGATTTCAGGACCAAAGGAAGCAAGGAATGGGAGGTAACTTGCAAAGTTAATGAGAAAAGTGACTGCCAATGACGCTCTCGAAGCCATCATTACCCACGTTAAGAGTCACATTAACTAAGTTAACGTGAACTCTAATGTGAGAAAGGGAATTTGAGCCAACGTTAGTGACACTTAACATTATCACTAATGTTGGCCAATGCTCACAAGTGGCCACGTTAGAGTCCACGTTAACTTAGTTAACGTGGCCTCTAACGTTAAAAGGGGGAAAGGAAGCAAACGTTAGAGACATTCAACATTGTCACTAATGTTGGCTTAAGTGCACAATGCCACGTTAACTCCCACATTAACTTGGTTAATGTGGGAGCCCACGTTAACTTGGTTAACGTGGGAGCTAACGTGAAGAGGCAAGGGTGGTCGACAACGTTAGTGACACCCAACATTGTCACTAACGTTGGAAGCAACCACACAACCCCAAGGAGCCACGTTGACTTCCACGTTAACTTAGTTAACGTGGAGGCTAACATGAAAGAAGAAGGTGATGGCCAACGTTAGTGACACTCAACATTGTCACTATCGTTGGAAGCAGCCACACAAGCCACTATGAGCCATGTTAACTCCCACGTTAACTTAGTTAACGTGGAAGCTAACGTGGATGAGTAAAAAATGAGCCAACGTTAGTGACACTCAACATTGTCACTAACGTTGGGGATGGCTAAGCAATGCCACGTTAAAGAGCCACGTTAACTAAGTTAACATGGGCTCTAACGTGAGACATGGGGGCACATTGGAACGTTAGTGACAATGTTGAGTGTCACTAACGTTCTCGAAGGATGGCAAGCCCACGTTAAAGAGCCACGTTAACTAAGTTAACGTGGGCTCTAACGTAGGAGCAAGGGGGGCTTTTCAACGTTATTGGGAAAGTTAAGCCCCAATAACGTGTGCGAAGGACCTAGAGGCAACGTTAGTGGCAACGTTTGTGCCACTAACATTGAAGTTAATGCGGCTTTTACTTAGGAACGTTAGTGAGAAAGTTGATTGTCACTAACGTTCTCAAACTCATATTTTCACTAAACGTTAACACCCCTAACGCCCTGAGCTAAAGTCTCTGCCTACTTCACACTTTCTCTCTGCAAGTAAAGCCAAGCCCAAATGAAGAAAAGAACTACTTCAAACTCAAGATCCAAAGGCCCAAGACTTGAAGAGCCAACTAGAAGATGAGAAGAGTAGTATATATAGGAGTAGCTTTGAATTATTTTGAGAGTTCCGGGAGTTGGAAAATAGCATAGAACTACTTCCTGTATTTACTTTCTCTGCACTTCTATTTTTCATTATGTATTCTCCATCTTTGTTTTCATTTTCCAGAGCTATGAACAACTAAACCCCTTTCATTGGGTTAGGGAGCTCTGTTGTAATTTGATGGATCAATACTAGTTTTCATTATTCTTCTTCTATCTTTTCTCTTGATTTTACTTGAAAGCTTTCGATCTTCATCCAATTGGGTAGTTATCTTGGAAAAGAAACTATTCATACTTGGATCTCTTCTGAACCTTGGAAGAGGAATGAAGAGATCAAGCTAGAAATGCTTTCTCATGCTGGACCAAATTGGGTTTGGATGGATATGTGACTATAATCCTCTCAATGCTTGATTTGGGAAATGCATGTGGTATAATCAGTGACCATACTTCATCTCTTCTCATGAGCAATTGACCAAGGAATTGGCTATTGATCAAGATTTGAGAGATTGAATTACAAGAAATTGTAATTCAATCACTTAAGATTGCCAAGGAGAACAATGAGTGCATTGATTGAGGAAGAGATGTAAATGAGATTGATCCGGAGAATGCAACATCTCCTAAGCCCAATGAACTCCCCATTTTTGATCTCACCCATTCTCTTTAATTTCTGTCATTTACATTTATGAGCAATTCCCCCATTCCCATTTAAGATTCTGCAATTTACTTTCTGTTATTTACTTTCCCGCATTTAACTTTCTGCAATTCACAACTCAATTTCTGATTCGCTCAACTAGAACATTCCTCTAATTAAAGTTGCTTGATCAATCAATCCTTGTGGGATTCGACCTCACTCTATTGTGAGTTTTTACTTGACGACAAATTCGGTACACTTGCCGAAGGAAATTTGTTAAGAGACAAGTTTTCCGTGCATCAAGTTTATGGCGCCGTTGCCAGGGATTGATTGTGCATCAACAATGATTAGATTGGAGGATAACTAGATTGAGCATTTTATTTTTGTTTGATTTAAATTTCTGTTTGAGTTATTTACTTCCTGTTTTAGTTAATTTCTTCCTTTTCCCCTACTTTTTTTCTGTTATTTACATTTCATCTCACTAACCCACTAACTTTTTGATATATTGCATCACTCACACTAACAGTAATTCTGACAGATATACTTTCTGCATCTATTCTCTTTGCTTGTACTTGTTGGTTGTATGACAGGGAGAAGAAGCGGGGCTTCAACTTCCTTTGATTCTGAACCTGAGAGAACCTTCCTTAGACTAAGGAGGGAGGCAAGAGACAAACGTGTAGCTGTTGCTGAAGAAGAGGAAGAACACTTTGAGGAATACTTTGAAGCAAACATGGAAGAAAACTTGGAAAACCATCATGAAGAAGAGGCTCACAACCATGGCGGAAGAGGTCGAGCAAATCATACTGGGGAGGATAGAAGAGTTTTAGGCTCTTATATCAATCCAAACCCAGGAAACTATGGAAGTAGCATTCAAAAGCCAACCATCCATGCCAATAATTTTGAACTGAAGCCACAACTCATCACCCTTGTCCAGAACAACTGTTCGTTCGAAGGAAGTGTCCAAGAGGACCCAAATCAACATTTAACCACCTTTCTGAGAATATGTGACACAGTGAAGTCTAATGGTGTTCATCCTGACACCTATAGACTGCTTTTATTTCCATTCTCACTCAGGGATAAGGTAGCCAAGTGGCTGGAATCTTTCCCAAGGGAAAGCTTGACAACTTGGGAAGACGTGGTGAACAAATTCTTAGCAAGATTTTACCCTCCTCAAAGAATCAATAGGCTGAGAGCTGAGGTCCAAACCTTTAGGCAACAAGATGGTGAGACTCTATATGAGGCATGGGAGAGGTTTAAAGACCTGACAAGGAGGTGTCCACCTGACATATTCAACGAATGGGTGCAGCTGCACATTTTCTATGAAGGGCTCTCTTATGAGTCAAAGAAGGTCGTAGACCATTCATCCGGAGGATCTTTGAACAAGAAGAAAACCATTGAGGAGGCTATAGATTTCATTGAAATAGTAGTAGAGAACGACTACTTCTATGCTTCCGAAAGAGGGAACACAAGAGGAGTAATGGAGCTAAACAATGTAGATGCTCTGTTGGCCCAAAACAAGCTCACCACCCAGCAGCTGGCTGACCTCACCAAGAAGATGGAGAGAAACCAAGTAGCAGCAATCTCCACTTCATCAACAACCCAAGAAGGAGTGAATGAAGAAGCAGAGGGTAGTCAGGAGCAAGCCAACTACATCGGGAATTCACCTAGGCAGAACCATGATCCATACTCCAAGACTTACAACCCTGGATGGAGGAATCACCCAAACTTTGGGTGGGGAAATCAACAAGACCAAAGCCTTGATCAAAGACGCCCAAATCCAAACAATTTCACATCTAGACCATATCAACATCCCAATAACAACACCTCTCCACATTCATATCAAGGCCAGAACAACCCTCCTCAACTTGACCTATCATCATTTGATGAAAGAATCTCAAGGATTGAAAATCTACTTGAAGGCATTTGCAAGGATATCCAAGACAACAAGGTGTTCAAGGAGGAAGTGCGAGCCAGTTTCAAGAATCAGGGAGACACAATCAAGAGGTTGGAATCTCAAGTAGGATATCTCTCTGAGCAAATTCCCAAACCCACAGATGGATTCCCAAGTGACACAGAGAAGAATCCGAGAGGTGAAACAAAGAAAGTAAGATGGGAAGATTGCAAGATGGTCACTATAAGTGATAAGGAGACTGAGGACAAGCCAAGCAAGCTGTCAGGACAACCTGAAAATACCTCAACAGAGAAGGAGGAAAAAGAATACCAAGAACCAGAAATATCAAAACAGGAGCTGCTGAGACTCTATGCACCTTTTCCCCAACTGCTCAATGGTGCTGTGGAGAAGAGAATATACTCAAGATTTCTTGACTTCTTTGCATCTTTGCATGTGAACATACCATTCATCAAGACTATCCAGCAAATGCCTGCATATATCAAGTATATGAAGGAGCTGCTTCCTAGGAAAAGCTCACTCAAGGGAGGCCAGACTATAGTGATGAACAAGGGGTGCAGTGCCCTCATTCAACCACAGTTGCCTACGAAAAGAAAAGATCCAGGGAGTTTTCATGTCCCCTGTGCCATAGGAGAAACAATGTTTGATATAGCACTTTGCGATTTGGGAGCAAGCATCAACTTAATGCCCTTAGCCCTGGTGAAGAGACTACAGATCAATAAGATATTGCCCACAGATGTGGTCATCAGGCTAGCTGACAAAACTCAAAAACAAGCATTAGGGGTACTGGAAAATGTGTTGTTAAAGGTTGGGAAATACTTTCTTCCAACAGACTTTGTCATTTTGGACATGGAAGAGAGTCACACTCACCCAATCATATTGGGAAGACCATTCCTAGCTACAGCCAGAGCACTCATAGATGTGGAGCGAGGGGAGCTAATATTGAGGATCCATGATGAACAACTCAGCTTCAATGTCTTCAAACTCTCCCAAGAAGCTGACCAAGAAAATAAAGAACCAAGTACAGATCGTAACGAAATGCTGACAGAGGAAGCAAACATTGAAGCACAACCAGCCCAACTAGGAAAGCCCTTGGTTGATGAACAAGGAAATAAGCAGCTGTCACAACTCAAGGAAAAGCTGGAGGAACCTAAACCACCAGAAACATGTGAAGACAACAACAAAATTTACTTAGAAGAAGAAGCCACAAAGAGCAAGGCAACGTCAAAAGGGACAAAGAAGAAAGTACCAAGGGGGTGGAGGAACAAGAAGATCCCTACGGAAGACTTCTCTCCAGGAGATAAAGTGATCTCAGCTTACTTCCCAGATATCCCCCCTAATCTCCCCACTGTACCATCTCAGTTACCTAAGGTCTTCACTATCAACAGAGTCCTCTCCTTGGAACATGTAGAGATCATTGATACAACCAATGGATATAAGTCCAAGGCAAGAGGGGAGGACTTGAAGCATTATCAACCTCCCTGATGAAGAAGAAACGTCAAGCTAGTGACGCTAAAGAAGCGCTTCATGGGAGGCAACCCATATTTTATTAGCTTTTACTAGTGAATAAATCGATATTCATAAATTCCAACCCAAACTTGGTGATGTCCTTATATTGCAGTATATAGTGAAGAACAAGTTTGGTGTTCAAAGCGTACCAAGAAAGCATTAATGCAACAGAGAGCATGGTAGTCTTGGAGCTTTGAACAGAACTTTTCATCACAGTGCTTCAAATTAAGTTTGGTGTCACCCCATGGTGCCACCAAAATGCATATAAGGATACACAGTTAGTTAGTTAGTTGGAGTTCATGAATAAGCAAAATCCTTTCTTCTCTTTATCATTCTAGCCGAAAAGCTCAAAAACTTGTTATGATATTTTTTTTTCTTATCTTATTTTCTTTAGGAAAAAGAAAAGGAGCATTGAAGGAGATTGATAGGACAATTTAATGGGAAAGATTCGGCCACTTCATGAAGAGGGCACTACACACGTGCCTCAAGGGGGAATGCATTGGGAATGGTTGCCATGCAACATTGGAGGAAGAACAAACTTGGAAAGCGAACTAACTCCATCATAAAGTTGAGAATCCTCGTGCTTACTCCATACACATCCCCATCCGTTCATCATACACCAACTCCATCAATCCACACCTTTCATCTCTTCATCACTTCTCTATATAAGTGAATCAAATTCACACCATCTCCACATTCGAAATTCATACCCCTTGCACTTCACTTTCCAGCAACCAATTCTTCAACATCCCACTCTCTAAACCCCACATCACTTCCCTTCACTACACCTGTTTTGCTTTAACTTCATTCATGGCATCATCAAGTTCCAAGAGGTAGAAGAGGAAGGAACCAAAGGAGAACATTCCCTTCGACGAGAAGAGATTCAAGACTGCCTTCCATGAACGAGAATTTGAGCGGATAAAGCTCAAAAAGATACTGCCCGAGTTAACCTTCCAAATCAATGAAGACAAATGCCCACAGATTCGGGAGAAGATTAAAGAAAGAGGGTGGCAATTGCTCACCAATCCAGAGGGGAAGATCAATGCAAACCTCATCAAAGAGTTCTACACAAATGTGGTCAGAGAAGACAAAATCAGAGCCCCAACCTTCAAAAGCTATGTAAGGGGAAAGGAGGTAGACTTCAGTCCAAATGCTATAATAAGAACTCTTCACCTGAAATCACCACACTTTGATGAGTCTAGCTATCATACAAGGATAAGTAAAAGTCAAGACAATGATGAGCTCATTGAGATAGTGACCGACATTTGTGTTATAGCAGCTGACTGGGAGAGGTATGGAGATGGGAGACCCCGATTCATCAAGAGGGGAGACCTTTGCCCAGAAGCCAAGGGGTGGTTTGAACTCGTGAGGAGGTCCATTCTCCCAGCTGCAAATAATTCAGAGGTAAATATTAATCGAGCAACTATGGTACATTGCCTAGTACAAGGTGGAGAAATCAACGTGCATGAACTTATAGCTGAGGGAATTCAAGATTCAGCTGAGAAGCTTGAATCAGGTGCCAGGCTTTGGTACCCCAGCACCATTCTCCGATTGTGCACAAAGGCCAAGGTGGTCTTTGAGGATAGTAATCCAGACTGGGTTAACCCAGGGAGGCTAATGACAACCCAGGGTATGGCCTATTGATGAGCGAATAATTTATACGCTTTTTGGCATTGTTTTTAGTATGTTTTTAGTAGGATTCATCTACTTTTAGGGATGTTTTCTTTAGTTTTTATGTTAAATTCACATTTCTGGACTTTACTATGAGTTTGTGTGTTTTTCTGTGATTTCAGGTATTTTCTGGCTGGAATTGAGGGACTTGAGCAAAAATCAGATTCAGAGGATGAAGAAGGACTGCTGATGCTGTTGGATTCTGACCTTCCTGCACTCAAAATGGATTTTCTGGAGCTACAGAACTCAAAACGGCGTGCTTCCAATTGCGTTGGAAAGTAGACATCCAGGGCTTTCCAGAAATATATAATAGTCTATACTTTGGCCAAGTTTAAATGACGCAAACTGGCGTTCAACGCCAGCTCTCTGCCCAATTCTGGCGTCCAGCGCCAGAAAAGGATCCAAAAACAGAGTTGAACGCCAGAAATGGATCAAAACCTGGTGTTCAATTCCACAAATGGCCTCTGCACGTGGAAAGCTAAAGCTCAGCCCAAGCACACACCAAGTGGGCCCCGGAAGTGGATTTATGCATCAATTACTTACTCATGTAAACCCTAGTAGCTAGTTTATTATAAATAGGACCTTTCACTAGTCTTTTTGACCATCTTTGGACACCTGGTTCTTATATCAGAGGGGCTGGACATTCGGCCATGCCTTGACCTTTGACTTATGTATTTTTAACGGTAGAGTTTCTACACTCCATAGATTAAGGTGTGGAGCTCTACTGTTCCTCAAAGATTAATGCAAAGTACTACTGTTTCCTATTCAATTCATCTTATTTCGCTTCTAAGATATTCATTCGTACTTCAATCTGAATGTGATGAACGTGACAATCATCATCATTCCCTATGAACGCGTGCCTCACAACCACTTCCGTTCTACCTTAGACTGAATGAGTATCTCTTAGATCTCCTAACCAGAATCTTCGTGGTGTAAGCTAGAATGATGGCGTCATTCAAGAGAATCCGGAAGGTCTAAACCTTGTCTGTGGTATTCCGAGTAGGATTCAATGAATGAATGACTGTGACGAGCTCCAAACTCGCGATTGCGGGGCGTTAGTGACAGACGCAAAAGGATAGTAAATCCTATTCCAGCATGATCGAGAATCGACAGATGAATAGCCGTGCCGTGACAGGGTGCGTTGACCATTTTCACTGAGAGGATAAGATGAAGCCATTGACAAGGGTGATGCCTCCAGACGATTAGCCATGCCGTGACAGGGCATTGGATCATTTTCCCGAGAGATGACCGAAAGTAGCCATTGACAGTGGTGATGTATCACATAAAGCCAGCCATGGAAAAGAGTAAGACTGATTGGATGAAGATAGCAGGAAAGCAGAGGTTCAGAGTAACGAAAGCATCTCTATTCGCTTATCTGAAATTCTCACCAATGAATTACATAAGTATTTCTATCCCTATTCTATTAACTATTATTCGAAAACACCATTATCAATTTATATCTGCCTAACTGAGATTTGCAAGGTGACCATAGCTTGCTTCATACCAACAATCTCCGTGGGATTCGACCCTTACTCACGTAAGGTATTACTTGGACGACCCAGTGCACTTGCTGGTCAGTTACACGGAGTTGTGAACCGTGGTTTTGGCATCATGTTTTTGGTGCCATTTCCAGGGAAAGAAAGAGCAATGAACTTTACATAATTAAAGTGTAATCACGATTCCGCGTACCAAGTTTTTGGCGCTGTTGCCGGGGATTGTTCGAGTTTGGACAACTAACGGTTCATCTTGTTGCTCAGATTAGGTAAATTTTCTTTTTGTTTTCTTTTCAAAAATTTTTCAAAAAATTTTTCAAAAATTTCTCCTTTGTTTTCGAAAAAATCTTAAAAAAAAAAGTTTTCAAAAATATAATAAAAATAATGTTTTCAAAAATAAATTATTCTATGGCTTCAAAACTTTCAAGAATGAATTATAGAGTTTCATGGTAGCATGTTGAGGCCTATCTGGCTGTAAAGCCATACCCAAACTGCTTTGGGATTGGTCTTCAACTAATCACCTCAATGGAGCCATGCCCAATCCTTCTGGATAGGGTATGTCAGGCGTGTCATGTCTGAGTTACATACTAAAGCTTGGCTGGCTATTAAGCCATGCCTGACCCTTTGATTGGAGCTTTAGAGCATAAGATTCCTGGAATTCATATTAAAAATTTTGAATCCTTATTTTTCTCTTTTCTAAATAATTTTTGAAAAATATAAAACAAAAATCCAAAAAACAAAAAATTAGAAAATCATAAAAATCAAAAATATTTTTTGTGTTTCTTGTTTGAGTCATGTGTCATGTTATAAGTTTGGTGTCAATTGCATGTGCATCTTGCATTTTTCGAAAATAATCATGCATTCATAGTGTTCTTCATGATCTTCAAGTTGTTCTTGGTAAGTCTTCTTGTTTGATCTTTGCATTTGCATGTTTTGTGTCTTTTCTTGTTTTTCATATGCATTCTTGAATTCTTAGTGTCTAAGCATTAAAGAATTCTAAGTTTGGTGTCTTGCATGTTTTCTTTACATTAAAAATTTTTCAAAATTGTGTTCTTGATGTTCATCATGATCTTCATAGTATTCTTGGTGTTCATCTTGACATTCATAGCATTCTTGCATGCATTCATTGTTTTGATCCATAACTTTCATGCATTGCATCATTTTTCTTGTTTTTCTCTCTCATCATAAAAGTTCAAAAAAATAAAAATATATCTTTCCCTTTTTCTCTCATCAAATTCGAAAATTTGGATTGACTTTTTCAAAATTTTTTAAAATCAAATTGTTTCTTATGAGTCAAATCAAATTTTCAATTTGAAAATCTTATCTTTTTCAAAATCTTTTTCAAAAATCAAATCTTTTTCAAATTTCTTAGTTATTTTTGAAAATTCCAAAAATATTTTTCAAAAATCTTTTTCTTATTTTTATACCAAATTTTCGAAAATAACAATAGCAATTAATGTTTTGATTCAAAAATTTCAAGTTTGTTACTTACTTCTTAAGAAAGATTCAAGCTTTAAGTTCTAGAATCATATCTTATGATTTCTTGTGAATCAAGTCATTAATTGTGATTTTAAAAATCAAATCTTTTTCAAAACTAATTTCAAATCATATCTTTTCAAAAAAATATCTTCTCATCATACCTTTTTCAAAAAAAATTTTCAAAATATCTTTTCTAACTTCCTATCTTCTTATCTTTTCAAAATTGATTTTCAAAAATTGTTTCAACTAACTAACTAACCTTTTGTTTGTTTCTTATCTTTTTCAAAACTACCTAACTAACTCTCTCTCTCTAATTTTCGAAAATATCTTCCCCCTTTTTCAAAAATTTCTTTTTAATTAACTAATTATTTTTATTTTTGATTTTAAATTTTTTCAAAAAAAATTACTAACCTTTTTTCAAAAACTATTTTCGAAAATCACTAACCCTTTTTCAAAAATTATTTTCGAAAATTCTCCCTCTCCTATCTCATTCTATTTATTTATTCATCTACTAACATCTCATCTCACATCTATACCCTCCTCACAGTTGTGTTTCTTCCATTACATTACATTCTTTGTCTCCCTCTTTTCTCCCACTCACAAAGGGATCCCTATACTGTGGTATAAAGGATCCATATTATTATTATTATTTTTTCTGTGCCCTCTTCTTTGTCATATGAGCAGGAGCAAGGACAAGAATATTCTTGTTGAAGCAGATCCAGAACCTGAAAGGACTCTGAAGAGAAAACTAAGAGAAGCTAAATTACAACAATCCAGAGATAACCTTTCAGAAATTTTCGAACAGGAAGAGGAGATGGCAGCCGAAAATAATAATAATGCAAGGAGAATGCTTGGTGACTTTACTGCACCTAATTCTAATTTACATGGAAGAAGCATCTCTATTCCTGCCATTGGAGCAAATAACTTTGAGCTGAAACCTCAATTAGTTTCTCTAATGCAGCAAAACTGCAAGTTTCATGGACTTCCATCTGAAGATCCTTTTCAGTTCTTAACTGAATTCTTGCAGATCTGTGATACTGTTAAGACTAATGGAGTAGATCCTGAAGTCTACGGGCTCATGCTTTTCCCATTTGCTGTAAGAGACAGAGCTAGAATATGGTTGGACTCTCAACCTAAGGATAGCCTGAACTCTTGGGATAAGCTGGTCAAGGCTTTCTTAGCCAAGTTCTTTCCTCCTCAAAAGCTGAGCAAGCTTAGAGTGGATGTTCAAACCTTCAGACAGAAGGAAGGTGAATCCCTCTATGAAGCTTGGGAGAGATACAAAGGACTGACCAAAAAGTGTCCTTCTGACATGCTTTCGGAATGGACCATCCTGGATATATTCTATGATGGTCTGTCTGAGTTATCTAAGATGTCATTGGATACTTCTGCAGGTGGATCCATTCACCTAAAGAAAACGTCTGCAGAAGCTCAAGAACTCATTGACATGGTTGCTAATAACCAGTTCATGTACACTTCTGAGAGGAATCCTGTGAATAATGGGACGCCTATGAAGAAGGGAGTTCTTGAAGTTGATACTCTGAATGCCATATTGGCTCAGAACAAAATATTGACTCAGCAAGTCAATATGATTTCTCAGAGTCTGAATGGAATGCAAGCTGCATCGAACAGTACTCAAGAGGCTTCTTATGAAGAAGAAGCTTATGATCCTGAGAACCCTGCAATAGCAGAGGTGAATTACTTAGGTGAACCTTATGGAAACACCTATAACTCATCATGGAGAAATCATCCAAATTTCTCATTGAAGGATCAAAAGCCTCAACAAGGCTTTAATAATGGTGGCTGAAACAGGTTTAACAATAATAAACCTTTTCCATCATCCACTCAGCAACAGACAGAGAACTCCGAACAAAATACTTCTAATTTAACAAACTTAGTCTCTGATCTATCTAAGGCCACTGTAAGTTTCATGAATGAAACAAGATCTTCCATTAGAAATCTGGAAGCACAAGTGGGCCAGCTGAGTAAAAGGATCACTGAAATCCCTCCTAGTACTCTCCCAAGCAATACAGAAGAGAATCCAAAAGGAGAGTGCAAGGCCATTGACATAAGCACCATGGCCGAACCTAAAGAAGGAGAGGAGGACGTGAATCCCAAGGAGGAAGACCTCCTAGGATGTCCAGTGATCAATAAGGAGCTTCCCTTTGAGGAACCAAAGGACTCTGAGGCTCATCTAGAGACCATAGAGGTTCCATTGAACCTCCTTATGCCCTTCATGAGCTCTGATGAGTATTCCTCTTCTGAAGAGAATAAGGATGTTACTGAAGAGCAAACTGCCAAGTTTCTTGGTGCAATTATGAAGCTGAATACCAAATTATTTGGCATTGATACTTCGGAAGTTGAACCTCCCTTGTTCATCAATGAACTAAGTGATCTGGATCAACTGACATTGCCTCAGAAGAGACAGGATCCTGGAAAGTTCATAATACCCTGTACCATAGGCACCATGATCTTTAAGGCTCTGTGTGACCTTGTTTCAGGAATAAACCTCATGCCCCTCTCTGTAATAGAGAAACTGGGAATCTATGGGGTGCAAGCTGCTAAAATCTCATTAGAGATGGCAGATAATTCAAGAAAACAGGCTTATGGACAAGTAGAGGACGTGTTAGTAAAGGTTGAAGGCCTTTACATCCCTGCTGATTTCATAGTCCTGGATACTGGAAAGGAAGAGGATGAATCCATCATCCTAGGAAGACCTTTCCTAGCCACAGCAAGAACTGTGATTGATGTTGACAGAGGTGAACTAGTCCTTCAATGGAATGAGGACTCCCTTGTGTTTAAAACTCAAGGATCTCCCTCTGCAACCATGGAGAGGAAGCATGAAAAGCTTCTCTCATAGAAGAGTCAACCCAAGCCCCCACAGTCAAACTCTAAGTTTGGTGTTGGGAGGCCACAACCAAACTCTAAGTTTGGTGTTGAACTCCCATATCCAAACTCTAAGTTGGGTGTTGGAGAGTTTCAACAATGCTCTGAACATCTGTGAGGCTCCATGAGAGCCCACTGTCAAGCTATTGACATTAAAGAAGCGCTTGTTAGGAGGCAACCCAATGTTTATCTATCTAATTTTGTTTTTGTTTTTCATGTTTTATTAGGTTCATGATCATGTGGAGTCACAAAATAAATATAAAAATTGAAAATGGAATCAAAAATAGCAGAAGAAAAATCACACCCTAGAGGAGCATCTGCCTGGCGTTCAACGCCAGAACAGAGCATGGTTCTGGCGCTGAATGCCCAAAATGGGCAGCATCTTGGCGCTGAACACCCAGAACAAGCATGGTTCTGGTGTTCAACGCTAGAAATGGCAACAAATGGGCGTTGAACGCCCAAAGTGGGCACCAACCTGGCGCTGAACGCCCAGAGTTGTGTGCAAGGGCATTTTACATGCCTAATGGGTGCAGGGATGTAAATCCTTGACACCTCCGGATCTGTGGACACCACAGGATTACCTCAAGATCTGTAGGACACCACAGGATCATCTCAGGATCTGTGAACCCCACAGGATCTCCACCTACCTCACCCTCTCTCTCCATTCATGACCATCCCTTCTGTTTTCCATTCACCACTCACATCCATACATCCCACTTACCTACAAAATTCAATATCTCTTTCCCACCCAATCCCACCCATATGGCCGAATACACACATCCCCCCATCTCCTCCATATCTTATTCTTCTTCCTCTATTCTTTCTTCTTTTGCTCGAGGGCGAGCAACATTCTAAGTTTGGTGTGGTAAAAGCATAAGCTTTTTATTTTTTTTTCCATAACCATTGATGGCACTTAAGGCCAGAGAAACCTCTAGAAAGAGGAAAAGGGAAGACAAAAGCTTCCATCAAGGGTCTATAGCTCAGTGGTAGAACATTTGACTGCAAATCAAGAGATCCCTGAGATACCTCAGGGGAGACATTTTCTTCCACACAATTATTGGAAGCAACTAAGGGTGGAACATCAAGAGCACTCCATCATCCTTCATGAAATTAGAGAAGATCAAAAAGCAATGAGGGAGGAGCAACAAAGACAAGGAAGAGACATAGAAGAGCTCAAGGACATCATTGGTTCCTCAAGAAGGAAACGCCACCATCACTAAGGTGGATTCATTCCTTGTTCTTATTTCTTCTGTTTTTCGTTTTCTATGTTATGTGCTTATCTATGTTTGTGTCTTCACTAAATGATCATTAGTAGTTAGTAACTATGTCTTAAAGTTATGAATGTCCTATAAATCCATCACCTCTCTTAAATGAAAAATGTTTTAATTCAAAAGAACAAGAAGTACATGAGTTTCGAATTTATCCTTGAACTTAGTTTAATTATATTCATGTGGTGACAATGCTTCTTGTTTTCTGAATGAATGCTTGAACAGTGCATATGTCTTTTGAAGTTGTTGTTTAAGAATGTTAAATATGTTGGCTCTTGAAAGAATGATGACTAGGAGACATGTTATTTGATAATCTGAAAAATCATAAAAATGATTCTTGAAGCAAGAAAAAGCAGCAAAGAGCAAAGCTTGCAGAAAAAAAAATAGAAAGAAAAAGAAAAAGCAAGCAGAAAAAGCCAAAAGCTCTTAAAACCAAGAGGCAAGAGCAAAAAGCCAATAACCCTTAAAACCAAAAGGCAAGGGCAAATAAAAAGGATCCCAAGGCTTTGAGCATCAGTGGATAGGAGGGCCTAAAGGAATAAAATCCTGGTCTAAGCGGCTAAACCAAGCTATCCCTAACCATGTGCTTGTGGCGTGTAGGTGTCAAGTGAAAACTTGAGACTGAGCGGTTAAAGTCAAGGTCCAAAGCAAAAAAAAAAAGAGTGTGCTTAAGAACCCTGGACACCTCTAATTGGGGACTTTAGCAAAGCTGAGTCACAATCTGAAAAGGTTCACCCAATTATGTGTCTGTGGCATTTATGTATCCGGTGGTAATACTGGAAAACAAAGTGCTTAGGGCCACGGCCAAGACTCATGAAACAGCTGTGTTCAAGAATCATCATACTGAACTAGGAGAATCAATAACAATATCTGAACTCTGAGTTCCTATAGATGCCAATCATTCTGAACCTCAATGGATAGAGTGAGATGCCAAAACTATTCAAGAGGCAAAAAGGTATAAGTCCCGCTCATTTGATTGGAGCTATGTTTCATTGATAGTTTGGAATTTATAGCATATTCTCTTCTTTTTATCCTATTTGATTTTCAGTTGCTTGGGGACAAGCAACAATTTAAGTTTGGTGTTGTAATGAGCGGATAATTTATACGCTTTTTGGCATTGTTTTTAGTATGTTTTTAGTAGGATTCAGCTACTTTTAGGGATGTTTTCTTTAGTTTTTATGTTAAATTCAAATTTCTGGACTTTACTATGAGTTTGTGTGTTTTTCTGTGATTTCAGGTATTTTCTGGCTGGAATTGAGGGACTTGAGCAAAAATCAGATTCAGAGGATGAAGAAGGACTGCTGATGCTGTTGGATTCTAACCTCCCTGCACTCAAAATGGATTTTCTGGAGCTACAGAACTCAAAACGGCAAGCTTCCAATTGCGTTATAAAGTAGACATCCAGGGCTTTCCAGCAATATATAATAGTCCATACTTTGGCCAAGTTTAGACGATGCAAACTGGCGTTCAACGCCAGCTCTCTGCCCAATTCTGGCGTCCAGCGCCAGAAAATGATCCAAAACCAGAGTTGAACGCCAGAAATGGATCAAAACCTGGCGTTCAACTCCACAAATGGCCTCTGCATGTGGAAAGCTAAAGCTCAGCCCAAGCACACACCAAGTGGGCCCCGGAAGTGGATTTATGCATCAATTACTTACTCATGTAAACCCTAGTAGCTAGTTTATTATAAATAGGACCTTTCACTAGTCTTTTTGACCATCTTTGGACGCCTGGTTCTTAGATCAGAGGGGCTGGCCATTCGGCCATGCCTGTACCTTTCACTTATGTATTTTTAACGGTAGAGTTTCTACACTCCATAGATTAAGGTGTGGAGCTCTGCTGTTCGTCAAAGATTAATGCAAAGTACTACTGTTTCCTATTCAATTCATCTTATTTCGCTTCTAAGATATTCATTCGTACTTCAATCTGAATGTGATGAATGTGACAATCATCATCATTCCCTATGAACGCGTGCCTGACAACCACTTCCGTTCTACCTTAGACTGAATGAGTATCTCTTAGATCTCCTAACCAGAATCTTCGTGGTGTAAGCTAGAATGATGGCGGCATTCAAGAGAATCCGGAAGGTCTAAACCTTGTCTGTGGTATTCCGAGTAGGATTCAATGAATGAATCATTGTGACGAGCTCCAAACTCGCGATTGCGGGGTGTTAGTGACAGACGCAAAAGGATAGTAAATCCTATTCCAGCATGATCGAGAACCGACAGATGAATAGCCGTGCCGTGACAGGGTGCGTTGACCATTTTCACTGAGAGGATAAGATGAAGCCATTGACAAGGGTGATGCCTCCAGACGATTAGCCGTGCCGTGACAGGGCATTGGATCATTTTCCCGAGAGATGACCGAAAGTAGCCATTGACAGTGGTGATGTATCACATAAAGCCAGCCATGGAAAGGAGTAAGACTGATTGGATGAAGATAGCAGGAAAGCAGAGGTTCAGAGGAACGAAAGCATCTCTATTCGCTTATCTGAAATTCTCACCAATGAATTACATAAGTATTTCTATCCCTATTCTATTAACTATTATTCGAAAACACCATTATCAATTTATATCTGCCTAACTGAGATTTGCAAGGTGACCATAGCTTGCTTCATACCAACAATCTCCGTGGGATTCGACCCTTACTCACGTAAGGTATTACTTGGACGACCTAGTGCACTTGCTGGTCAGTTACACGGAGTTGTGAACCGTGGTTTTGGCATCATGTTTTTGGCGCCATTTCCAGGGAAAGAAAGAGCAATGAACTTTACATAATTAAAGTGTAATCACAATTCCGCGTACCACCTATACTACACCTGCTCAGCAACAAATGGAGCAGCAACAGGAACAATACTCCCAGCTCACTCAAACCATCCACCAAGTTACCGAGAGGCAAGAACGTCAAGATAAGCATTTGCATGAACTCAATCAGCGACAACTAGCCCAGATGAAAGCATTCAATGAGTTCACTGTGCTTAATGAAGGACGGCAACTACATCGGGAGGAGTTCTACGTCAACACTCAAGCCAAGTTGAACTATATGTCCCATAATCTGCATCATCTACACTATGCCATCCCTACATATGATGAGGACCAAAAGGATTTTGTAGAACAAGAGGAAAAGAAGGTGAAACAACAAAAGGAAACACTCAAGAAGAAGATGGAAGATGGTGGTTTCTGGAAGAAGCTGCTTGGAAAAGGCAAGGGAAGTGGGAGCACAAACAATCAAGAAGGAGAGCATGGACATCCACAAGAGTAAAAGGTGGTGGAGTTCCTTCTTTGTTCCATCTTTCTCTATGTTTTAAATAAGGAAGATCTTGTATGAAATAGAACTTGCTTCCATGTTATGTTTAAACCTTTTTCAATTCTGTCTTTTAAGTTTTTGGTATTGAAGAAAGTCTCTGTGTGCTAGTCTTTATGTTACTACACCATCTCCTTACTTAATTGTATGTTTGTCCCTTGAAATCAAATGAAAAGAAAATGAGTTGTTTTTAAAAAAAGACCAGAGTGGAGTTCATAATATGGAAGTGCATTCATGAGTTTTTGGTGTGATCATAAGTTAGCTAAGTTGGTTCAACCATAAGGTGGGAAGACAACTATCTGTCATGAATACTATACTGGAGACACACCCCATGAGACTAGATAAATAAGAAAATCCTAATAAGAAAAAAAAAGGGAAAGAACAATCAAAGCTGAGGAATAAAAGAAAAAGACTAAGCAATAAGGCTAGGCACCAATGGTTTTAAATCTTGAGGCATGTGTCTGTGATGTTCCTGTATGAGGGATCGACTTGGATGAATAAGCTCTTAGGGGTGCCTTATCACTTGGTAACTTGGGTTAACTAACTCGGGATTATCAGCTGAAAGTCCACTATCAAGAGTAACCCTCACCACAGAACATTTAGTAATCCAAAGAGGTGCTGGACACCAAGGCCTCAAGAAAAGAAAATGAATAAACTATATGCCTGTGGTGTGTATGTATGGGGGAGAGACTTGAGGGAGTAAGTCCTTAGGGGTGTCTCAACACCTAGCACCTTGAACCAACTGGTTCAGGAGTGTTGGCTGAAAGCTTATCTTAAAGAGTTGCCCCCTTACAGAACACTTAGCCTAAGAACACAAATAAGCCCTGAAATAACAACAAAAGGATCAATAAATAAAAGTCTCATGGGATGTAAGCATAGTGAGTATTCTAGGATATGATAAAGGTCTGAAAGCCAGGAATGAACCTAAGTTGCTATGCATGAAACCACCATAAAACCAGGGACATGACTTCCACAAGAATGACTCATTTCTCTTGGTATCCTATTCATCATTCTCTTGTTCCAGTACTTGCTTAGGGACAAGCAAGCTTTAAGTTTAGTGTTGTGATGCCAGGGCATTTTGGCCAATTTTACTGACCTTTTCTTTACTGATTTTAGGATAGTTTCATGCATTTTCTTAGGAAATAAGCTAGTTTTGGGTAGATATTCACTTACACCTTGATTCAAGCATACATTGTGCATTTTACATGAATTCATGAGGATTTTGCATGAGTTTAGTAACAAATTGTATTCTGCATTACCCATGACTTGGACTAGAACTTTGATGCACTCTATTGCCTGATTTCAGGACCAAAGGAAGCAAGGAATGGGAGGTAACTTGCAACGTTAATGAGAAAAGTGACTGCCAATGACGCTCTCAAAGCCATCATTACCCACGTTAAGAGTCACGTTAACTAAGTTAACGTGAACTCTAATGTGAAAAAGGGAATTTGAGTCAACGTTAGTGACACTTAACATTATCACTAACGTTGGCCAATGCTCACAAGTGGCCACGTTAGAGTCGACATTAACTTAGTTAACGTGGCCTCTAACGTTAAAAAGGGAAAGAAAGAAAACGTTAGTGACATTCAACATTGTCACTAACGTTGTCTTAAGTGCACAATGCCACGTTAACTCCCACGTTAACTTGGTTAACGTGGGAGCTAACGTGAAGAGGCAAGGGTGGTCGACAACGTTAGTGACACCTAACATTGTCACTAACGTTGGAAGCAACCACACAACCCCAAGGAGCCATGTTGACTTCCACGTTAACTTAGTTAACGTGGAGGCTAACGTGAAAGAAGAAGGTGATGGCCAACGTTAGTGACACTCAACATTGTCACTAACGTTGGAAGGAGCCACACAAGCCACTATGAGCCACGTTAACTCCCACGTTAACTTAGTTAACGTGGAAGCTAACGTGGATGAGTAAAAAATGAGCCAACGTTAGTGACACTCAACATTGTCACTAACATTGGGGATGGCTAAGCAATGCCACGTTAAAGAGCCACGTTAACTAAATTAACGTGGGCTCTAACGTGAGACATGGGGGCACATTGGAACGTTAGTGACAATGTTGAGTGTCACTAACGTTCTCGAAGGATGGCAAGCCCACTTTAAAGAGCCACGTTAACTAAGTTAACGTGGGCTCTAACGTAGGAGCAAGGGGGGCTTTTCAACGTTATTGGGAAAGTTAAGCCCCAATAACGTGTGCGAAGGACCTAGAGGCAACGTTAGTGGCAACGTTTGTGCCACTAACGTTGAAGTTAACGTGGCTTTTACTTAGGAACGTTAGTGAGAAAGTTGATTGTCACTAACGTTCTCGAACTCATATTTTCACTAAACGTTAACACCCCTAACGCCCTGAGCTAAAGTCTCTGCCTACTTCACACTTTCTCTCTGCAAGTAAAGCCAAGCCTAAATAAAGAAAAGAACTGCTTCAAACTCAAGATCCAAAGGCCCAAGACTTGGAGAGCCAGATAGAAGATGAGAAGAGTAGTATATATAGGAGTAGCTTTGAATTATTTTGAGAGTTCCGGGAGTTGAAAAATACCAGAGAACTACTTCTTGTATTTACTTTCTCTGCACTTCTAGTTTTCATTAGTATTCTCCATCTTTGTTTTCATTTTCCAGAGCTATGAACAACTAAACCCCTTTCATTGGGTTAGGAAGCTCTGTTGTAATTTGATGGATCAATACTAGTTTTCATTATTCTTCTTCTATCTTTTCTCTTGATTTTACTTGAAAGCTTTCAATCTTCATCCAATTGAGTAGTTATCTTGGAAAAGAAACTATTCATACTTGGATCTCTTCTAACCCTTGGAAGAGGAATGAAGAGATCAAGCTAGAAATGCTTTCTCATGCTGGACCAAATTGGGGTTGGATGGATATGTGACTATAATCCTCTGAATGCTTGATTTGGGAAATGCATGTGGTATAATCAGTGACCATACTTTATCTCTTCTCATGAGCAATTGACCAAGGAATTGGCTATTGATCAAGATTTGAGAGATTGAATTACAAGAAATTGTAATTCAATCACTTAAGATTGCCAAGGAGATCAATGAGTGCATTGATTGAGGAAGAGATGTAAATGAGATTGATCCGGAGAATGCAACATCTCCTAAGCCCAATGAACTCCCCATTTCTGATCTCACCCATTCTCTTTAATTTCTGTCATTTATATTTATGAGCAATTCCCCCATTCCCATTTAAGATTTTGCATTTACTTTCTGTTATTTACTTTCCCGCATTTAACTTTCTGCAATTCACAACTCAATTTCTGATTTGCTCAACTAGAACACTCCTCTAATTAAAGTTGCTTGATCAATCACTCGTTGTGGGATTCGACCTCACTCTATTGTGAGTTTTTACTTGACGACAAATTCGGTACACTTGCCGAAGGAAATTTGTTAAGAGACAAGTTTTCCGTGCATCAGTTAACACCACTAGCGTCCTAAGCTAAAGTCTCTGCCCACTTCACACTTTCTCTCTGCAAGTAAAGCCAAGCCCAATGAAGAAGATAACTGCTTCAAACTCAAGATCCAAAGGCCCATACCCAAGACTTGAAGAGCCAACTAGAAGATCAGAAGAGTAGTATATATAGGAGTAGCTTTGAATTATTTTGGGAGTTGGAAATTATAGGGAGCCTCTTGGCATAGAACTACTCTCTGTATTTTACTTTCTCTGCACTTCTAGTTTCATCATGTATTCTCCATCTTTGTTTAAATTTTCCAGAGCTATGAACAACTAAACCCCTTTCATTGGGTTAGGGAGCTCTGTTGTAATTTGATGGATCAATACTAGTTTTCATTATTCTTCTTCTATCTTTCCTCTTGATTTTACTTGAATGCTTTCGATCTTCATCCAATTGGGTAGTTATCTTGGAAAAGAAGCTATTCAAACTTGGATCTCTTCTAAAACTTGAAAAAGGAATGAAGAGACCATGCTAGAAATGCTTTCTCATGCTGGACCAAATTGGGTTTGGATGGATATGTGACTATAATCCTCTCAATACTTGATTTGGGAAATGCATGTGGTATAATCAGTGACCATACTTCATCTCTTCTCATGAGCAATTGACCAAGGAATTGGCTATTGGTCAAGATTTGAGAGATTGAATTACAATGAATTGTAATTCGATCACTTAAGATTGCCAAGGAGATCAATGAGTGCAGTGATTGAGGAAGAGATGAAAATGAAATTAATCCGGAGAATGTAACATCTCCTGAGCCCAATGAACTCCCCATTTCTGATCTTACCCATTCTCTTTAATTTCTGTCATTTACTTTTATGAGCAATTACCCCATTCCCATTTAAGCTTCTGCAATTTACTTTCCGTCATTTACATTCAGCTCTTTATTTCTAGTATTTACTTTTCTGTTATTTACTTTCCCGCCATTTAATTTTCTGCAATTCTCAACCCAAATTCTGATTCGCTCAACTAGAACATTCCTCTAACTAAAGTTGCTTGATCAATCAATCCCTGTGGGATTCGACCTCACTCTATTGTGAGTTTTTACTTGACGACAAATTTGATACACTTGCCGAAGAAAATTTGTTATGAAACAATTTTTTCATGCATCAAGTTTATGGCGCCGTTGCCGGGGATTGATTGTGCATCAACAATGATTAAATTGGAGGATAACTAGATTGAGCATTTTATTTTTGTTTGATTTAATTTTCCGTTTGAGTCATTTACTTTCTGTTTTAGTTAATTTCTTCCCTTCCCCCATACTTTTTCTCTGTTATTTACAATTCATTTCACTAACCCACTAACTGTTTGATATATTGCATCACTCACACTAATAGTCATTCTGACAGAAATACTTTCTGCATCTATTTTCCTTGCTTGAACTTGTTGGTTGTATGACAGGGAGAAGAAGCGAGGCTTCAACTTCCTTTGATTCTGAATCTGAGAGAACCTTCTTTAGATTAAGGAGGGAAGCAAGAGGAAAAAGAGTAGTTGGTGCTGAGGAAGAGGAGGAATACTTTGAACCAAACATGGAAGAAAACATGGAAGACCATCGTGAGGAGGAGACTCACAACCATGGCGGAGGAGGTCGAGCAAATCATGCTGGGGAGGATAGAAGAGTTTTAGGCTCTTACATCAATCCAAACCCAGAAAACTGTGGAAGTAGCATTCAAAAGCCAACCATCCATGCCAACAATTTTGAACTGAAGCCACAGCTCATCACCCTTGTTCAGAACAACTGTTCGTTCGGAGGGAGTGTCCAAAAGGACCCCAATCAACATTTAACCACCTTTCTGAGAATATGTGACACAGTGAAGTCTAATGGTGTTCATCCTGATGCCTATAGACTGCTCTTATTTCCATTCTCACTCAAGGATAAGGCAGCCAAGTGGCTGGAGTCTTTCCCAAAGGAGAGCTTGACAACTTGGGAAGATGTGGTGAACAAATTCTTGGCAAGATTTTACGCCCCTCAATGAATCCATAGGCTGAGAGCTGAGGTCCAAACTTTCAGGCAACAAGATGGTGAGACTCTGTATGAAGCATGGGAGAGGTTTAAGGACCTGACAAGGAGGTGTCCACCTGACATGTTCAACGAATGGGTGCAGCTGCACATTTTCTATGAAGGGCTCTCTTATGAGTCAAAGAAGGCCGTAGACCATTCATCCAGAGGATCTTTGAACAAGAAGAAGACCATTGAGGAGGCCATAGATGTCATTGAAACTGTAGCAGAGAATAACTACTTCTATGCTTCCGAAAGAGGGAACACTAGAGGAGTGATGGAGCTAAACAATGTAGATGCTCTGCTGGCTTAGAACAAGCTCATTACCAAGCAGCTGGCTGACCTAACCAAGAAGATGGAGAGGAACCAAGTAGCAGTAATCACCACTTCATCAACAACCCAAGAAGGAGTGAATGAAGAAGCAGAGGGAAGTCAGGAGCAAGTCAACTACATTGGGAATTCACCTAGGCAAAACCATGATCCATACTCCAAGACCTACAACCCTGGATAGAGGAATCACCCAAACTTTGGGTGGGGAAATCAACAAGACCAAAGCCTGGATCAAAGACGCCCAAATCCCAACAATGCAGGCCACCAACATTTCACATCTAGACCATATCAACACTCCCATAACAACACCTCTCCACATCCAAATCAAAACCAAAATAACTTACCTCATCCTTCCACCTCTAATCCCAATCTACAATCATTTGATGACAGACTCTCAAAGATTGAGAATCTACTTGAAGGCATAGGCAAAGAGATTCAAGATAGTAAAGCATTCCGAGAAGAAGTGATGTCCAATATGCAGAATCAGGATGCTGCCATCAAGAAACTTGAGACACAAATTGGCTACTTATTCAAGCAAATTTCCAGCCACAACCTTCACAGCAATACTAGCTCAACACAAAGGGAGGAGTGTTAGGCTATCACCTTTCGGAGTGGGAAGGAACTGAAGGAAACCCTCCAGAAACCACAAGAAAAGGACTCAGATAAAAAGGAAGAAGAGTAGGATGGAGCTCAAGTTCCTAATCTGAGTTCACAAAAAGGGGAAGGAGTACTGAAGCCAGACGTACCAAGAGTTCCATATCCTCAGCAATTAAAGAAGAAGGGGGATGACAACCAGTTTTCGAGATTTTTGGAGATCTTCAAGAAACTACAAATCAGCATACCCTTTGCTGAAGCAATAGAACAAATGCCACTCTACGCCAAGTTTTTAAAGGATCTAATGACTAAGAAAAGAAGCTGGAAGAACAACGAGACTGTGATATTAACCGAAGAATGTAGTGTTATCATTCAGCACAAACTACCCCAAAAATTGAAGGATCTCGGGAGTTTTCAGATCCCTTGTATTATAGGGGAAATCACAGTGGAAAAGGCTCTTTGTGACTTAGGAGCCAGCATCAATTTGATGTCAGTAGCTATGATGAGAAAGATGAAGATTGAGGAAGCTAAACCAACAAAGATGGCCTTACAATTGACAGACCGATCGTTCAAGTTCCCGCATGGCGTCGTAGAAGATTTGCTGGTGAAAGTGGGAGATTTTATCTTCCCAGCAGACTTTGTAGTGCTGGACATGCAGGAGGAAGCCAAGGCTTCCATCATCCTGGGAAGGCCATTCTTGGCCACTGCTGGAGCTGTCATTGATGTACAAAATGGAGATCTCACCCTGAGATTACACAATGAAAAGATGACGATCAATGTGTTCAAGGCCATGAGTTACCCACTAGAGCAATTGGGAGAGTGTATGAGGTTGGACTCACTTGCAGATGCAGTGCAGGAAAGTTTTGAAGAAGAAGAACCTGAAGGTTTAATAGAGGAGGAGTCTATGTTTACTGAAGAGGTTGCAATAGCAGAGATTCAAATACAAGGTACACCAAATGAAGAGAACAAAAAGTTAGAAGCACCCAAACTTGAACTCAAAGCACTGCCACCCACTCTCAAATATGCATACTTAGGAGAAGATGAAAATTACCCAGTAATCATAAGCTCATGCCTCAGCCAAGATCAAGAGGATGAACTGCTCAAAGTACTGCAAAAACACAAAGATGCCATTGGTTGGACTCTTGCTGACTTGAAAGGGATAAGTTCGGCCACATGCATGCACAAGATACTGCTGGAAGATGATGCCAAACCATCCATTTAATCCCAAAGGAGGTTGAACCCAATCATGAAGGAAGTGGTACAGAAAGAAGTTATGAAGTTATGGCAGGGAGGGGTAATCTACCCGATCTCAGACAGCCCCTGGGTTAGCCCCGTGCATGTTGTCCCAAAAAAGGGAGGAATTACCGTGGTTCCCAATGAGAAGAATGAACTAATTCCTACAAGGACAGTCACAGGATGGCGGATGTGTATAGACTACAAGAAGCTCAATGAGGCTACACGAAAAGATCATTTTCCCCTTCCATTCATGGATCAGATGTTGGAAAGACTCACAGGGCACGGTTATTATTGTTTTCTCGACGGTTATTCAGGATATAACCAAATAGTGGTTGATCCCAGAGATCAAGAGAAAACCTCATTCACTTGCCCATATGGAGTGTTTGCCTACAAGCGCATGCCATTTGGGCTATGTAATGCACCTGCGACTTTCCAACACTGCATGCTTTCTATCTTTTCAGATATGATAGAAAAATTCATTGAAGTTTTTATGGATGATTTCTCGGTATTCGGAGATTCCTTTCCTAGTTGCCTACATCACCTCGCCTTGGTATTGAAAAGATGCCAAGAGACCAATCTGGTCTTGAACTGGGAGAAATGTCACTTTATGGTGACAGGAGGAATAGTCCTTGGTCACAAAGTTTCTAACCAAGGCATTGAAGTTGACAGAGCCAAAGTAGAACTTATTGAAAAACTGCCTCCACCTAGTGATGTCAGGGCAATTAGGAGCTTTTTAGGGCATGCTGGTTTTTACAGAAGGTTTATTAAAGATTTTTCAAAGATAGCCAAGCCCTTAAGCAATCTCCTTGTATCTGATACACCATTTATCTTTGATGAAACATGCATGTTAGCCTTTGAAAATTTGAAAATGAGGTTGTCCTCTGCTCCTATCATTTCCCCACCTGATTGGAATTTACCATTTGAATTGATGTGTGACGCATCTGATTTTGTAGTTGGGGCAGTGTTGGGATAGAGGAAAGATAACTTAGTCCATGTGATATACTATGCGAGCAAAGTCCTTAATGATACTCAAAGAAATTATACCACTACTGAAAAGGAGTTGCTGGCAATAGTTTTTGCATTTGACAAGTTTAGATCATACCTCATTGGTGCTAAAGTGATTGTTTTTATAGATCACACAGCACTTAAATATTTGTTTGCCAAGCAAGAATCAAAGCCAAGACTAATAAGATGGATCTTATTGTTGCAGGAATTCAATATTGAAATCAGAGACAAGAAAGGAGTGGAGAACAAGGTAGCAGATCACCTATCCAGGATTCCTCATGATAAAGGTGGAACACCTGATACAAGTGTGAACGAGTTCTTCCCTGATGAGCAGTTGATGATAGTTCACAAAGAACCATGGTTCGCAGACATTGCCAACTTCAAGGCAACTGGGGCATTGCCTCCAAAGATCAATAAACATCAAAAAAGGAAGCTCATGAATGATGCAAAGTACTTTGTCTGGGATGAGCCATATCTATTCAAGAAGTGTTCAGATAGAATCCTTAGAAGATGTGTTTCGGAAGAAGAAGGACGAGAGGTCCTATGGAATTGCCACGATTCATGCTCTGGAGGCCACTTTAGAGGGGATAGAACTGCAGCTAAGGTGCTACAAAGCGGATTCTTTTGGCCCACTCTTTTCAAGGATGCCAAAGAACTAGTAAAGAGCTGCAATGAATGCCAAAGATCTGGAAACTTGCCCAAAAGAAATGAGATGCCACAAAATTTCATCTTGGAACTGGAATTGTTTGATGTGTGGGGAATCGATTTCATGGGACCATTCCCAACCTCATATGCAAACAAGTACATCTTGGTAGCAGTGGATTATGTTTCCAAGTGGGTAGAAGCTATTGCAACCCCAACGAATGATAACAGGGTAGTCATGAACTTCCTCAGGAAGAATATCTTTAGCCAGTTTGGAGTCCCACGAGCACTCATCAGTGATGGAGGGAGCCATTTTTGTAACAGACCACTAGAAGCTCTTCTCCTACGATATGGGATAAAACACAAGGTAGCCACACCTTACCATCCCCGAACAAGTGGACAAACTGAGATATCCAACAGAGAGCTAAAGAGGATCCTGGAAAAGACTATGGGCGCATCAAGAAAGGATTGGTCGAAGAAGCTGGATGATGCTCTTTGGGCATACAGAACAGCATTCAAAACACCACTTGGAATGTCCCCATATCAACTAATGTATGGGAAAGCCTGTCATTTACCACTGGAGCTGGAACACAAAGCTCTCTGGGCTATCAAGATACTAAATTTTGACAACATTGCTGCTGGTGCAAAGAGGATCTTGCAGCTGCAAGAGATGGAGGAATTCAGGTCACAAGCCTATGAAAATACTAAGATGTATAAAGAGAAGGCAAAGAGAAGACATGACCTGCATCTTGCACCCAGGAGTTTCGAAAAGGGGCAGCAAGTACTCCTTTACAATTCCAAATTGAGACTATTCCCAGGAAAACTCAAATCAAGGTGGTCCGGACCTTTTCTTTTCACAAAAGGTTTGCCATATGGACACATCGAAATCATGGATGAAGGTTCAGAGAGGACTTTTACAGTGAACGGACAAAGACTCAAGCATTATCTGGGCAACATGGGGGAAAACCCCAGAGTGAATTACCATCTCAAGTAAAGGAGGAACCGTCGAGCTAGCGACGATAAAAGAGCGCTCTGTTGGGAGGCAACCCAACCTCAGGTAGTTTCCTTTTCATCTTTATTTCAATAAAGATCATAAGTTGTTTCCCCTGTATTGCGAGGAGATAAGTTTGGTGTTCCACACCAAAACAATTCCAGAGTGAAAGTGTGATTCTAAGTTTGGTGTTCCACCAAAGGAATCACACTCCATTCCCAAAGCACATTGTTAGCTCCAATCAATCAATTGAAACCACTTAGATTTAGTTAGATTTTAGTTGATAATTGTTTTGTTAAACAACAAGATATGAGGTTCTCTGCATATATGCAAGGTTCTGTACTGGGCAAGGAACTAAGTTTGGTGTTGACACACCAAATTAAGTTCAGAAGTCACAAGCATACATGCAAGCTAACTATTTCTCAAGTGATTTGGGAACAAGCAACTTCCAATAACTTTGTAGGAATCTTATGAGGAAATGGTGCACCTTCACCCAAGTAAGTGAGGTAGCAAAGACCAGGATGACGACAAAAAGGGGGCAACTAGAAACCATCCCCTAAAGGTTGTATTGTCACTTAATTCCATGTACTTATAATGTTGAAAACTGGAAGTCCAAATGCAATCTTGATTAATAGTTAAATGTTAGTTTGAACCTTTTTAAATTCTGTCTTTTAAGTATTTTGTTGAAGAGGTCTATGTTTGCTAGTCTTCATGTCACTGCATTGTTACTTTGCTTACTTGTATGCTTGTCCTTTAGAATCAAATGAAAGGAGTATGAGTGTTTTAAAAGACCAGAGAGCAGTTCATACTATGGAGTAAGTTCATGAGTTTATGGTATAGTCATAAGTTAGCTAAGTTGGTTCAACTACCAGGTGGGAGGACAACTATCTGTCATGAATACTATGCTTAAGACACACCCCATGAGACTAGCTAAATAAGAAGATCCTAATAAGAAAAAGGGAAAGAACAATAAAGGTTGAAAAATAAAAGAAAAAGAGTGAGCAATAAGGCTAGGCACCAATGGTTTTAATCTTGAGGCATGTGTCTGTGGGGCTCCTGTGTGAGGGATCTACTTGGATGAATAAGCTCTTAGGGGTGCCTTATCACTTGGTAACTTGGGTTAAGTAACTCGGGATTATCAGCTGAAAGTCCACTATCAAGAGTAACATTCACTACAGAGCATTTAGTAACCCAAAGAGGTGCTGGACACCAAGGTCTCAAGAAAAGAAAATAAATAAACTATATGCCTGTGTTGTGTATGTATGGGGGAAAGAGACTTGAGGGAGTAAGTCCTTAGGGGTGTCTTAACACCTAGCACCTTGAACCAACTGGTTCAGGAGTGTTGGCTGAAAGCTTATCTTAAAGAGTCACCCCCTCACAGAGCACTTAGCCTAAGAACACAAATAAGCCCTGAAATAACAATAAAAAGATCAATGAATAAAAGTCTCATGAGATGCAATCATAGTGAGTATTCTAGGACACGGTAAAGGTCTGAAAGCCAGGAATGAACTTAAGTTGCTATGCATGAAACCACCATAAAACCAGGGGCATGACCTCTACAAGAATGACTCATTTCTCTTGGCATTCCATTCATCATTCTCTTGTTCCAGTACTTGCTTAGGGACAAGCAAGCTTTAATTTGGTGTTGTGATGCCAGGGCATTTTGGCCAGTTTCACTGACTTTTTCTTTACTGTTTTTAGGGTAGTTTCATGCATTTCCTTAGAAAATAAGCTAGTTTTCGGTAGATATTCACTTACATATTGATTCAAGCATACATTGTGCACTTTACATGATTTCATGAGGATTTTGCATGAATTTAATGACAAATTTGATGTTGTATTTCCCATGACTTGGACCAGAACTTTGATGCACTCGATTGCTTGATTTCAGGACAAAGGAAGCAAAGAAGAACCACATTAGTGGCTACGTTAGTTACACTAACGTGGGCACTAACGTGGAATGGGAGTAACTTGCAAAGTTAATGAGAAAAGTAATCGCCAATAACGCTCTCGAAGCCATCATTGTCCATGTTAAGAGTCACGTTAACTAAGTTAACGTGAACTCTAATTTGGAAGAAATGAAAGGGAGCCAACGTTGGTGACACTTAACATTATCACTAATGATGGACCAAGCTCATAAGTGGCCACGTTAAGAGCCACGTTAACTTAGTTAACGTGGCCTCTAACGTTAAGAGGTAAAGGGGAAGCCAACGTTAGTGACATTCAACTTTGTCACTAACGTTGGCCAAGTCACAATAAGGCACGTTAACTCCCACGTTAACCTAGTTAACGTGGAAGCTAACGTGAAGAAAGTAGGTGGTCGACAACGTTAGTGACACCAAACATTGTCACTAACGTTGGGATTAACCCACACAAGCCCCAATAAACCACGTTAACTCCCACGTTAACCTAGTTAACGTGGAAGCTAACGTGAAGAAGGAAGGCGATCGCCAACGTTAGTGACACCTAACATTGTCACTAACGTTGGAAGGAGCCCACACAAGCCACAATGAGCCATGTTAACTCCCACGTTAACTTAGTTAACGTGGAAGCTAACGTGAGGAGGAGAGATGATGAGCCAATGTTAGTGACATTCACCTTTGTCACTAACGTTGGAGATGGCTGGCACAGCCACGTTAGAGGCCACGTTAACCTAGTTAACGTGGACTCTAACATGGGAGCTAAAGGCACATTGGAACGTTAGTGACAAAGGTAAGTGTCACTAATGTTCTCGAAGGTTGGCAAGCCTACGTTAAAAGAGCCACGTTAACTAAGTTAACGTGGACTCTAACGTAAGGAAGGGGGAGACTTCTCAACGTTACTAGAAAAGGTGAGTCTCAATAACGTGTGCGAAGGACATAGAGGCAACGTTAGTGGCAACATTTGTGCCACTAACGTTAAAGTTAACGTGGCTCTTACTTTGGTGAGGAACGTTAGTGAAAAAGGTAATTGTCACTAACGTTCTCGAACCCATATTTTCACTGAACGTTAACACCACTAACGTCCTGAGCTAAAGTCTCTGCCCACTTCACACTTTCTCCCTGCAAGTAAAGCCAAGCCCAATGAAGAAGATAAATGCTTCAAACTCAAGATCCAAAGGCCCATACCCAAGACTTGAAGAGCCAACTAGAAGATCAGAAGAGTAGTATATATAGGAGTAGCTTTGAATTATTTTGGGAGATGGAAATTGTAACATCCCGCATTTTTGAAAATCTAATTATAAATAAATTATGATTTTATCTTATTAAGTTCAAACTTTATAATTTTAGAAATTATTTTGTTAGAAATAATTAAATAGATTCGGAGATAGTTTTATTTCGAAATCAATTAATATTTTTAAGTAATCTTATTATAATAGAATATTTTGTATAATTTTAGTAATTGAAAAATAAGAAAGAATTGTATAATTTAATTTAAGTAACTTTTTTTCTGAAAAGGTTACGATTTATTTTATTAATTTGATATCTTATTTTATAAATTAATTAATTAAGAGTAATAAAATTAGTTTTATTAATGTTTGGAGTGTAAGTTGATTAATATTCTTATGTAATTTTTATAATTGGTTATTTCAAATGCTTTGGAAATAAAATTTAGTAATGAAAGTATTATATAATTTAATTTAGGTAATTTCTAATATGAATGAATTATGGTTTATTTTATTAGTTTGAACTTTTAGAGATTAATTTATTAGGAATGATTAAATGAATTTTTATAAATACTTTAATTTTAAGTAATTTTATTATAATTAGATATTTTGTAAATTGAAATTAAAGTTTCGGTGATAGAAAAATAATAAAAAGTTATATCATTTAATTTAACTAATTAGTATTGAGTTTAAACTGTATTTTATAAAAATTTGATTAATATGTTTATTTTATAATGAAAATTAGAAATAATTGATTGAACTTAGCAATATATTGATAAATAATGTTCCTAAATATTTTTAATAAAGTATATTAGGTTTTAAAATTACTCTACCCTCTAATTTTATAAAAATATCTATCCATACCTATCCATATTTTTTTATAAAATCCCTAATTTCTAACCCTAATTCCCAAATCAAACTCAGAAACCCTAATTTCCCAAATTGAGAAACCCTAACCCTAATTTTTCCCCTTTCCCCAGCCTTTGAATGCAGCCCACATCCCCCTTTCATCACTTTCAACGTGACACAACACAGACACAGAACCTACGAAAAAAAAAACACAGAGAGAGGAGAGAAAGGCTGAGCACCGCGAGGAAGAAGAAGAAGAGGAGAGGGAGAAGGGAGTCGCCGGCGAGGAGGGATGCCACCGCTGCCGACCCGTCGAGCTTCCTCTCATTGTGTGCCGTCGATTTCAAGTCTCTAATCCGCCAAGCACACCCTCTTGCCGTTGTCGTCGAACTCGTCACCGGAGCCATCGTCGCGCCAGTCGCCGCCGCTGTTGAAGATGGAGCCGTCACCGAAGCCCGTGTCACTGTCGTCCTTGCCAGCTCGCGAGAGAGAAGCACGATGTAGCTCCTTTGTTTCTGCTTCTCTGGTCCGCCAAGGAAGAAGCTCATGGATGGAGGGAGGCCGACAGAGAGAGAGCATCGTTGAGTGAGGGAAGACACCACTGTCACGCTTCACAGTCGTGGTGATGGAACCCGCATCGCTGTCACCCATGACCGCCATTCTTACCGTCGCTCTGTTTGGGTTCTATTTTGAGCTACGACGCCACTACCATCGGAAACCTTGATTGCCGCTGTCCCTACTGGTGGAGCCACAAACGTCGCCGTTGGATAGAGGGGAGAGGAAGAGACGTGATAGCACCGCCGCTGCTGGAACTGTTATTGTTGGTCTGGCCCTGCTCTGGCTCCACTCTGAATCGTTATCGTGCTGTTTGGCTGATGCTGAGACCTTTCACCATCAATGGAGCTACACAGAATCATCATGGTAGCTGCTAAGAGAGCAGAATGGATGTTAGAACTGCCAATGGAGCTGCTGGGTTTAGTGATTTCCACGAGTTTCGACATTGAGGTAGGGGGTTTAAAACGATTTCAATTTAGGAATGCCTACAAGGTTTATTGAATAACTGCAAATAGATTTAATATCTGTGAGTAATTGATTGACTATGTGAATATTGAATTGTGGCTGAAATTGTGATTGGAATGGTTGAGATTGTTATTTGGAATTGTTGATTAGTGATATTGATTGATTATGTGGATTGGAAATTGCTTGATGACTAATTGTTGAGAATTTCTGAATTTTAATGGGTTATGTTGGATTTGTTGCCGTTGAGTTGTTATTTGGTATATTGTAATGTTAATGAACTTGGTTGGTGGTTGATTTGGAATTGGTTTTGAGGGGTTTTGAAGGGTTGGATTTTGAATACTAAATAGATTGCTGAAAAACTGATTTTTGAAATTAAAAGGTGACTTTGGAAGTGATCCGTTATTCAACGATAATCGAAATGATATAAGAGCAAAGGCTGGGTAAAGTATAATAAAAGTTGTTGTTGGGACTCAATTTTGAGAAGTTTGAATTAACTATAGAACTAGTAATGATTTTTCAAAGTTAAAATGTAAAACTTGATTTTCTGCATTATTTTTAAAGGAAGCCGGAAACTTTGAAAAACTATAACTATTTCTGTGATTATCGGAATTGCGTGGGACGAAGTCCGGATTGAGCTTGGGATATAGGGAACTGGACTGCTAAATTTGAGACTTTTTCACTAAGTTTATGATTTATGGTGAATTTTTGAAACATGGATATCAAAACTGGTTTTTCTGCAGAACGTTTAACGCAGCAGCAACTTGATTCCTCAATTGGAAATTCTGCAGTTTGAATTTTGAAATGGAACTAATTTTAAATAAAACTTTATTCCTATTATTTAATGTCGTAAAATTTCAGAACAATTGGACTTGTAGTTTTAAAGATATGAATTTTTGAAGGATGATGCATTATGCAGAAAAAGCCAGATTCTATTTCCTTAAATTAGTAACTTTGGGAGTTTATAACTTTTGATACTGGATAGATATTGAGATGCAACCAATTGGAGGTGAAAATTAAGTATGTTTAGTATATGTGATTTAAATTTCAGGATTTTCTATGTTTTAATAAGTGAGTTATGGGACTTGGAAGAGGTTGTGTTCAATGATTTGTAAAACAGAATTCTGCAGAAAATTACCTAACTTCCAAGCTATGTAACTCCTTCATAAAAAATGGTATGACCCTGGAACCAATTTAGAAAGAAATTTGGATGAGTTATGTTTAACCACATTAATTTTGAAGGTGGTTGGATTTAATTTGGATTTTATATGAAATTTCAAATGTTGTATGGTGCTGCTGTTTTTTGGATTTAAAATACTGCAGAATAGTCACGGTTTTGCTTATATTCCCGAAGCTAGAGACAACGAAAAATTATGATTTTTGATTTAATAGAAAGTTTAATCCGAGACGGTCACGTGGATTTAAAGTTTGCGTAATTCCGAATTCATTTGATATTTTAAAAACAAAATGGAAATCAGGCTGCACAGTTGTGTTGGTAATTATTTTGGATATGGAATTTAAGAAATAGATTTTCTATTATCAAATGTTTTTGAGAATATATTGTTGTGGCAAATGCTGAAAGAGGCTGATGAATTGTTGAGAAAGAAGGAACCCGTAAGGGTGGATAAGTCCTATTTTTAAAGGGGATTATGTCCAAATTTTATAAAAACATATAAGGACTTGATCAAAATAAATATTTAAGACTTATTTAATGATAATAACTTCAATGTTTCTTTTGAGAAAAGAATATTTGGTTTATCAGATTGTTGGTAGGGGCGTGGGTCTAGTCCCGCTTGCTTAGTGCGTAAACCATTATGCAGGGATGGTGGTTTTGTCCCGCCTGCAGTGAGGACGGTGGTTTTATCCCGCTCACGTATTGATAAATTGTTCAGCAAGGACAGTGGTGTGATCCCGCTTGCGTATTATTTTATGTACCCAGTAAGGATGGTGGTTTAATCCCGCTTACTGTGGAGGCAAGGACGGTGGTTTAATCCCGCTTGCGTGTTCCGGGCAAGGATGGTGGTTTAATTCCCGCTTGTCTATGGAACCTACGGATAAGGATGGTGGTCTAATCCCGCTTATCCTAGTCGGGTCTGGCAACATAACCGACGCGTGAGCTCATGGCAAGTAGGACAGGCATGCATCATATGCATCTATGTGACATTGTTTGGGTGTGTATATTGTAATTGGTTTGCCTAAGTGAATAATTCTGTTTAACTGCTTGTTGCTATACTTGATGTAATTGCTCTTGATTGTGTTTGAACCTCATTACTTGTGTTTGTAACTGATTGGCTGGATTGTGTTGAATTGGGTGTTGATTGAGTTGTTTGGGCCTAAGGCCGTGACTGGTACGTTTGAGGTCTAGTTTTGTATAAAGTATCTGACTGATTCAGCATAGACTTAATGAACCTATGCTTGGAGTAGGATGATCATTTATACCGCGTAGGTAACTTCTTTTATGTTATGGTCTAGTAAGGTATGAAAAATCAAACTGGTTCAGCATAGACTTAATGAACCTATGACTGGGACAGGTTGGTCATTCATACAGTCTAGGAAACTTTTAAAAGTTTTACAAGAAAAATATGGATTTAGGATATTGAGTAATTAACTAATGCTTTTAAAGAAAGTTAGTTTCCTTTTAGATGTCTATGAATGCAGTTAACTATGTGCTTTATTCTTTACTTTCATGGCATTCTCGACCTCTACTGAGAACATGTGGTTTGGTTCTCACCCCCAAATTTTCCACCCTTTCAGCGACAGGTTTGAAGACGCAATTTGAAGCTGCGAGCGATCAGTAGGCTTTCTTTATGGTTTTAATTGCTTTCATAGAGTCCCCTCGCTATTGTCCTTTGAGATTTTATTTTACATAGAGGGGTAGGTTTAGTATATTGTATTTGAGTTTTATTTGGTCTCTTTTGTATAAGAATTATTATCAATAATATTTATGTGATTATTATTATTTGTGAATGTTTGAATTATGACTTTAATGAAAAAAAAAACAATTTTCTGGCATTTTCTTAAAACTGAAACGCGAACTCGATACAAAGGCTTGATAATTAAGTAGTTAATACTAGAAAAGGTTACGTAAGTTCTTTCTAGTAGAAATACCCTGACTTAAGCATGGTATTTTGCTGGACGGGATGTTACAATATGGTATCAGAGCAGTCCTTCCTGTAGAGCCTGGGGAGTGGACTGACTATGCTTCATTGCATACTCTGAGTGTCTGTCATGCTTTCTAACTTGTTCTGATGACAAGATTTTATGTTTTATATGCATGACTGTCTAGTGATTAACGCTATTAGTTTACCATTGCATACCTCATGGTATCAAGTTTGGCCAACTTAATACTAATGATTTATGTATTTGGGAACACTAATAGGTTATCACAGGCGAAATAGAAGTGATAGGTTAACGCGAATTACGAGATTTTGGGGACGTTAGAAACTAAATTCTAGAGATTAGTTCCGTTTCGATGTATGCTCTTTATTCGTGCTTAGTGTTATCTCATTTTCTATTAATTGTATTGGAATTTCTAGTTTCTGATCTCTTTCTTGCTAATCTTGTATTATCATTCGTGCATGTCCTTGCTTGACTCTGTATCTGGTTGTTGCTTGAATCTTTTGAAACATTTATCCTTACCTTACAAACTCTATGCTCCTTGCTCTGAATTCGGAATTATTTCGGTACAGCATACTATTTCTTGTAATTTCTTTCTTGAGTACTTGTTTCAGATTCTCTTTGAGAAAAATTTCAATTTAAATCTTTTCTTACTTGACTGTATCCACAACCCTTGCTTAAATTTTGATGGGATTGTTTTTAATTCGGTCTAGACTTTCTAACATAAACTCTAAAACTTCTTTATATAGTTTAATCTTGTTTATCTGTGATATACCACTTATCTTTTATTGATTTATAGAAAATCTTATTTCAAAATTTATTCTTTAAATAGAAGCTGATTTTCAGCCAACTTTATTATACTTTTATAGCTATTCTTACCTAATTATGTATTTAAGTATCCTCCAAGATTTTTAAAGAAAATATTTTGCCTTTAACACCAAACAAACTTTAATTTACAAACCATGCATGATTTGCTTGATCTGAAATTAAAATCGGTATAACGTATTATTTATACTAAGTTTAGTACTTTTGAAAAATGTTGGGTTTAAATATTTTCCTTTGAAAAAGATAAACTAATTCCTTCTGGTTCAAGTTGAAATTGTTCTAAATTGCTGTACTATCTTTTCTATTACTGTTCATATCAAAACTCTTTAATTCAAAATCCTTTCTTAAGCTTTCAATTTAATTCTCCTTCCGGTATATTTCATTGCTTATATATATCCTTATTGTTTGATAATCTTACGTATTCCTTTAAATCCTTGCGAAATACCATCTTTGTCCAACTGTGAACTTGAGTATTCTTCCAATTTCTCGCATAAACCTTTCGTGCCGTTTGTCTTTCTCTTCTCAAGTTTCGTATTCCTTATATGCAGTAGTTCTTAGGGACGTGATTTGTGCGTACGGAAAGTGAATCTGGTAAGTATACGAAGTTATAAGGAGTTATGGAGTTTTGAGGTGACGAGAGGAAGTGATCATGCTTTGTTAAGAGTTCTGAACGAATATTGTGCCTATTTGATTTTGGATTTTAAAATTTTTTTTATGTTAAGTTATTTTATCAACTCTTGCATTACCTAGTATATTTTCTTCTATGTTTATGTGATATAATTTTCTTGGTATCTTTAAAATATTCGAAAGGGGATGTGAATATGAATCTTTTCTCCATCTTATATCAATTTTCGAGGGCGAAAATTTTTGTAAGTTGGATAGAATATAACATCCCGCATTTTTGAAAATCTAATTATAAATAAATTATGATTTTATCTTATTAAGTTCAAACTTTATAATTTTAGAAATTATTTTGTTAGAAATAATTAAATAGATTCGGAGATAGTTTTATTTCGAAATCAATTAATATTTTTAAGTAATCTTATTATAATAGAATATTTTGTATAATTTTAGTAATTGAAAAATAAGAAAGAATTGTATAATTTAATTTAAGTAACTTTTATTCTGAAAAGGTTACGATTTATTTTATTAATTTGATATCTTATTTTATAAATTAATTAATTAAGAGTAATTAAATTAGTTTTATTAATATTTGGAGTTTAAGTTGATTAATATTCTTATGTAATTTTTATAATTGGTTATTTCAAATGGTTTGGAAATAAAATTTAGTAATGAAAGTATTATATAATTTAATTTAGGTAATTTCTAATATGAATGAATTATGGTTTATTTTATTAGTTTGAACTTTTAGAGATTAATTTATTAGGAATGATTAAATGGATTTTTATAAATACTTTAAGTTTAAGTAATTTTATTATAATTAGTTATTTTGTAAATTGAAATTAAAGTTTCGGTGATAGAAAAATAATAAAAAGTTATATCATTTAATTTAACTAATTAGTATTGAGTTTAAACTGTATTTTATAAAAATGTGATTAATATGTTTATTTTATAATGTAAATTAGAAATAATTGATTGAACTTAACAATATGTTGATAAATAATGTTCCTAAATATTTTTAATAAAGTATATTGGGTTTTAAAATTACTCTACCCTCTAATTTTATAAAAATATCTATCCATATCTATCCATATTTTTTTATAAAATCCCTAATTTCTAACCCTAATTCCCAAATCAAACTCAGAAACCCTAATTTCCCAAATTGAGAAACCCTAACCCTAATTTTTCCCCTTTCCCCAGCCTTTGAATGCAGCCCACACCCCCCTTTCATCACTTTCAACGTGACAAAACACAGACACAGAACCTACGAAAAAAAAAACACAGAGAGAGGAGAGAAAGGCTGAGCACCGCGAGGAAGAAGAAGAAGAGGAGAGGGAGAAGGGAGTCGCCGGCGAGGAGGGATGCCACCGCCGCCGACCCGTCGAGCTTCCTCTCATTGTGCGCCGTCGATTTCAAGTCTCTAATCCGCCAAGCACACCCTCTTGCCGTTGTCGTCGAACTCGTCACCGGAGCCATCGTCGCGCCAGTCGCCACCGCTGTTGAAGATGGAGCCGTCACCGAAGCCCGTGTCACTGTCGTCCTTGCCAGCTCGCGAGAGAGAAGCACGATGTAGCTCCTTTGTTTCTGCTGCTCTGGTCCGCCAAGGAAGAAGCTAATGGATGGAGGGAGGCCGACAGAGAGAGAGCATCGTTGAGTGAGGGAAGACACAACTGTCACGCTTCACAGTCGTGGTGATGGAACCCGCATCGCTGTCACCCATGGCCGCCATTCTTACCGTCGCTCTATTTGGGTTCTATTTTGAGCTGCGACGCCACTACCATCGGAAACCTTGATTGCCGCTGTCCCTACTGGTGGAGCCACAAACGTCGCCGTTGGACAGAGGGGAGAGGAAGAGACGTGACACCACCGCCGCTGCTGGAACTGTTATTGTTGGTCTGGCCATGCTCTGGCTCCACTCTGAATCGTTATCGTGCTGTTTGGCTGATGCTGAGACCTTTCACCATCAATGGAGCTGCCCAGAATCATAATGGTAGCTGCTAAGAGAGCAGAATGGATGTTAGAACTGCCAATGGAGCTGCTGGGTTTATTGATTTCTGCGAGTTTTGACATTGAGGTAGGGGGTTTAAAACGATTTCAATTTAGGAATGCCTACAAGGTTTATTGAATAACTGCAAATAGATTTAATATCTGTGAGTAATTGATTGACTATGTGAATATTGAATTGTGGCTGAAATTGTGATTGGAATGGTTGAGATTGTTATTTGGAATTGTTGATTAGTGATATTGATTGATTATGTGGATTGGGAATTGCTTGATGACTAATTATTGAGAATTTCTGAATTTTAATGGGTTATGTTGGATTTGTTGCCGTTGAGTTGTTATTTGGTATATTGTAATGTTAATGAACTTGGTTGGTGGTTGATTTGGAATTGGTTTTGAGGGGTTTTGAAGGGTTGGATTTTGAATACTAAATAGATTGCTGAAAAACTGATTTTTGAAATTAAAAGGTGACTTTGGAAGTGAATCCGTTATTCAACGATAATCGAAATGATATAAGAGCAAAGGCTGAGTAAAGTATAATAAAAGTTGTTGTTGGGACTCAATTTTGAGAAGTTTGAATTAACTATAGAACTAGTAATGATTTTTCAAAGTTAAAATGTAAAACTTGATTTTCTGCATTATTTTTAAAGGAAGCCAAAAACTTTGAAAAACTATAACTATTTCTGTGATTATCGGAATTGCATGGGACTAAGTCCGGATTGAGCTTGGGGATATAGGGAACTGGACTGCTGAATTTGAGACTTTTTCACTAAGTTTATGATTTATGGTGAATTTTTGAATCATGGATGTCAAAACTGGTTTTTCTGCAGAATGTTTAACGCAGCAGCAACTTGATTCCTCAATTGGATATTCTGCAGTTTGAAATTTGAAATGGAACTAATTTTAAATAAAACTTTATTCCTATTATTTTAATGCCATAAAATTTCAGAACAATTGGACTTGTAGTTTTAAAGATATGAATTTTTGAAGGATGATGCATTATGCAGAAAAAGCCAGATTCTGTTTCCTTAAATTAGTAATTTTGGAAGTTTATAACTTTTGATCCTGGATAGATATTGAGATGCAACCAATTGGAGGTAAAAATTAATTATGTTTAGTATATGTGATTTAAATTTCAGGATTTTCTATGTTTTAATAAGTGAGTTATGGGACTTGGAAGAGGTTGTGTTCAATGATTTGTAAAACAGAATTCTGCAGAAAATTACCTAACTTCCAAGCTACGTAACTCCTTCATTAAAAATGGTATGACCCTGGAACCAATTTAGAAAGCAATTTGGATGAGTTATGTTTAACCACATTAATTTTGAAGGTGTTTGGATTTAATTTAGATTTTATATAAAATTTCAAATGTTGTATGGTGCTGCTGTCTTTTCGATTTAAAATACTGCAGAACAGTCACGGTTTTGCTTATATTCCCGAAGCTAGAGACAACGAAAAATTATGATTTTTAATTTAATAGAAAGTTTAATCCGAGACGGTCACATGGATTTAAAGTTTGCGTAATTCTGATTTCATTTGATATTTTAAAAACAAAATGGAAATCAGGCTGCCAAGTTGTGTTGGTAATTATTTTGGATATGGAATTTAAGAAATAGATTTTCTATTATCAAATGTTTTTGAGAATATATTGCTGTGGCAAATGCTGAAAGAGGCTGATGAATTGTTGAGAAAGAAGAAACCCGTAAGGGTGGATAAGTCCTATTTTTAAAGGAGATTATGTCCAAATTTTATAAAAAAATATAAGGACTTGATCAAAATAAATATTTAAGACTTATTTAATGATAATAACTTCAATGTTTCTTTTGAGAAAAGAATATTTGGTTTATGAGATTGTTGGTAGGGGCGTGGGTCTAGTCCCGCTTGCTCAGTGCGTAAACCATTATGCAGGGATGGTGGTTTTGTCCCGCCTGCAGTGAGGACGGTGGTTTTATCCCGCTCGCGTATTGATAAATTGTTCAGCAAGGACGGTGGTGTGATCCCGCTTGCGTATTATTTTATGTACCCAGTAAGGATGGTGGTTTAATCCCGCTTACTGTGGAGGCAAGGACGGTGGTTTAATCCCACTTGCGTGTTCCGGGCAAGGATGGTGGTTTAATTCCCGCTTGTCTATGGAACCTACGGATAAGGATGGTGGTCTAATCCCGCTTATCCGAGTCGGGTTTGGCAACATAACCGACGCGTGAGCTCATGGCCAGTAGGACAGGCATGCATCATATGCATCTATGTGACATTGTTTGGGTGTGTATATTGTAATTGGTTTGCCTAAGTGAATAATCCTGTTTAACTGCTAGTTGTTATACTTGATGTAATTGCTCTTGATTGTGTTTGAACCTCATTACTTGTGTTTGTAACTGATTGGCTGGATTGTGGTGAATTGGGTGTTGATTGAGTTGTTTGGGCCTAAGGCCGTGACTGGTACGTTTGAGGTCTAGTTTTGTATAAAGTATCTGACTGATTCAGCATAGACTTAATGAACCTGTGCTTGGAGCAGGATGATCATTTATACCGCGTAGGTAACTTCTTTTATGTTATGGTCTAGTAAGGAATGAAAAATCAAATTGGTTCAGCATAGACTTAATGAACCTATGACTGGGACAGGTTAGTCATTCATACAGTTTAGGAAACTTTTAAAACTTTTACAAGAAAAATATGAATTTAGGATATTGAGTAATTAACTAATGCTTTTAAAGAAAGTTAGTTTCCTTTTAGATGTCTATGAATGCAGTTAAATATTTGCGCTTTATTCTTTACTTTCACGGCATTCTCGACCTCTACTGAGAACATGTGGTTTGGTTCTCACCCCCCAAATTTTCCACCCTTTCAGCGACAGGTTTGAAGATGCAATTTGAAGCTGCGAGCGATCAGTAGGCTTTCTTTATGGTTTTAATTGCTTTCATAAAGTCCCCTCGCTATTGTCCTTTGAGATTTTATTTTACATAGAGGGGTAGGTTTAGCATATTGTATTTGAGTTTTATTTGGTCTCTTTTGTATAAGAATTATTATCAATAATATTTATGTGATTATTATTATTTGTGAATGTTTGAATTATGACTTTAATAAAAAAAAAAAACAATTTTCTGGCATTTTCTTAAAACTGAAACGCAAACTCGATACAAAGGCTTGATAATTAAGTAGTTAATACTAGAAAAGGTTACGTAATGTTCTTTCTAGTAGAAATACCCTGACTTAAGCAAGGTATTTTGCTGGACGGGATGTTACAGAAATTATAGGGAGCCTCTTGGCATAGAACTACTCTCTGTATTTTACTTTCTCTGCACTTCTAGTTTCATCATGTATTCTCCATCTTTGTTTTCATTTTCCAGAGCTATGAACAACTAAACCCCTTTCATTGGGTTAGGGAGCTCTGTTGTAATTTGATGGATCAATACTAGTTTTAATTATTCTTCTTCTATCTTTCCTCTTGATTTTACTTGAAAGCTTTCGATCTTCATCCAATTGGGTAGTTATCTTGGAAAAGAAGCTATTCAAATTTGGATCTCTTCTGAACCTTGAAAGAGGAATGAAGAGATCATGCTAGAAATGCTTTCTCATGCTGGAGCAAATTGGGTTTGGATGGATATGTGACCATAATCCTCTCAATAGTTGATTTGGGAAATGCATGTGGTATAATCAGTGACCATACTTCATCTCTTCTCATGAGCAATTGACCAAGGAATTGGCTATTGATCAAGATTTGACAGATTGAATTACAAGGAATTTTAATTCGATCACTTAAGATTGCTATGGAGATCAATGAGTGCATTGATTGAGGAAGAGATGAAAATGAAATTGATCCGGACAATGCAACATCTCCTGAGCCCAATGAACTCTCCATTTCTGATCTTACCCATTCTCTTTAATTTCTGTCATTTACTTTTATGAGCAATTACCCCATTCCCATTTAAGCTTCTGCAATTTACTTTCCGTCATTTACATTCAGCTCTTTATTTCTAGCATTTACTTTTCTGTTATTTACTTTCCCGCCATTTAATTTTCTGCAATTCTCAACCCAAATTCTGATTCGCTCAACTAGAACATTCCTCTAACTAAAGTTGCTTGATCAATCAATCCCTGTGGGATTCGACCTCACTCTATTGTGAGTTTTTACTTGACGACAAATTCGGTACACTTGCCGAAGGAAATTGATTATGAGACAAGTTTTCCATGCATCAGAATTTATTATAAATTATGGTAAAAATCGGTTGCTGAAAAGACTGAAAAACGGGTAAAAACAGAGAAAGAATCTGAAGAATTTACGAAGAACATGAAGAACACTTTGAGTGTGATGAAGAACATTGAAGAACACCTTTTATATCTTAAAAAGGGTAAGGTTGTAATTATTTTGGTGTTTGAGGGGTTATTTTGTAATTTCTGAAAGTTAAGGTGGTTAAAGTAGAAATATTAAAAGTTACGGGTGGTAAAAAGTGAATATTTAAAGGTTAAAAGTTAAAGTGGAGTAATTTTTGAAAATTTAATGATAAAATAATAAATAATAATAAAATATTAAATAATAATATTTAATTAAAAATAATATTTTAATAAAAATAATAAAATAATACGAAAAAGGCAGTTTTCTGTAAAAGCTTTAGAAAGACAACTTTAAGCGGAGAATCTCATAATTACCTTCATAAAACACTTAGGGAGTGGTAAGAACATGTTAGTGAGGCAAAGATAAATGAAAGATAAAAAGATAAAGAAAAGATAAAAACCAAAGAAAAGTCTGTAAAGTTTTAACGACAGAAAAACAGACAGAGAATAGCGAACGAACTAGGACAACATAGTTAGTCCTTGAGTTGCGACTAGGGTTAGGTATTATTATATGAAAAGGTAAACTGTTTCAGTATAGACTTAATGAACCTATACTTGGGACAGACTAACTATTCATACCGAAATTTACATAAGCTTTAAATACATACGTTAAACAGAGAAATTAGAGCAGAGTAAAGAGACAATGAGAAAAGAGTAATATAACAAAGAGAATAGAGGAGAAGAGAATAAGAATAAAGAGTTAAGCCTTGTGGCATGATGTTCTGTTGTATGTTCATTTGCTGCTTTTCCATTAGCCCTAGAGGTCTTGTAGGCCCAAGTTCACCTATAGTGAGTTGTTATTCCTGTAGGCTGAAGTTCACCTACAGTGAATATCAATTGTGTATCTCAAGGTGTTGCTCCTGTAGGCCGAAGTTCACCTACAGAGAGTTGTGATACCTGTAAGCCGAAGTTCACTTATGTTGTGATTGAACTATTCTTGTAAGCCAAAGTTCACTTATGGGAGTGCTGTTTCTGTAGGCTGAAGTTCACCTACAGAGATAAAGCCATATCTAGGACTAGTTCCTAGGTAATGTCGGGATGTAGGGTGTAAACCGACACGTGAGCTCATTACTTGCACTAGGGCTAGACATGCATCATATTTGGTTGCGCATTTCCTCTGTTATGATTGTTGTTTGAATGTATGCCTTCTTTGTTTTCATTCTATTCTCTGTGTCTGTGTTTTGTTTTCTTGTATTCTTTTGTTTGTGTTTTGCTTTTTGTTTTCTCTATTTTCTCTATTTATCTGTTTCTTCTGTCTACTGCTTCTCGGTATTCTGCTATTTATCTGCTAAACAACACAGAATTAATGAACGTAACTAATAACCCCGGCCCTACTAAGAACTCCCCAGTTCTTACCCCTTCTCTCTCCCTTCCCCCTTCAGATGGAAGCATGAGTACCCTTCCGTAGTTTGCTGATGACTGTTCTGCAAAGAGGATTCCGCTCTAGGTAGTCTTCTGAGTCTAGAGTGAACTCTGTTACCTGTTTATATGTATATACTGTGAGGCCAGCCAACGTTTGCACCCTGCTTATCTACAAACTTTAACCTAAGTCCTCCGTACGATGTTGCTGTTATGTGGCCACTCGATGAAGTACTTGAGAGATGCTCTTTGATGACATATGATCGTGCAGAGGATTAGTAGACGACCTTCCACCTTTTGATGACGATCCACCTGACTTGAGTTTTGAAGACCTAGAACATACTTTCCCTCGCTTTAGTAGTTTAGAGGGACTAGGTGAGTATAGAGTCTAGGCTAGCCTGGGCGCCATCTTAGGGACTTCTTGAACAGGTCAGGACCTGGGATGTTGTATGTATATATATGTATATAGTTATTATCTAGCTATGTCTAGGGGTGTTCTAACTAAAAGTCTATACTCTAATAAAAGTTGGATCACCGAATATTGTCAACTGCTTGTGATGTATTTATGTGTGGTTATTTATAATTGTTTTATATATTATCAGTTGTGAATTGATTATGAATGATACTGTTTGTTAATCCAAACATTTTCAGAAAAAAAAGTACCTCGTAAAATAACTACGCTTTTAACAACGAATCAGGCTCATATAATAAATAATAGATAATAATTAGGTAGACAAGTTGGTAGCGCTCAGTTTCTAGTATGATCGTGACGTACTAGAAATTAGGTCGTTACATCTTGCTTGTTTCTAGGGGTTCTTCAATAGGGCATCTTCGATCCCAAATATGGTCTATCTGACCGTAGAGCCCAGCATCCTTCAATCCTTGTTGCATGTGTGCTATATTTTTATTGGCTTGTGCTCTTTGATGGTCTACCAATTCTTGGAATTGCTCAAATGGCTTGATTTGTTGGTTCAATGCTGGCATGCTATGGACTACATAGTCCAACTTTGCTTGAATTTCTATATCATACTCCATTCTGTCCAAGTTCCTATGCTCTCCAATTGTATGATATATGTTCTTCCATTGATAGAGATTTTGGGTGTACTCCCTATATTTGTCTTGTCGTAGGGATAATCTATTAAATGATTCTTGAAAGTTTACTGATTGTTCCCTTTGCCCCGCAAGAGTTCTTGCTTGAAACACTCTTTGTTGATCCAACATCTTGAGCTGAAAGTTTTCTTGCTTCTCCATCATCTGCCACTGCCAATTCTCCTGTTGCTCTCGATCCTTCAAATACTGCTTTTGTTGCCTCAAGTATTACTCCTGTTGCTACTCCTGTGCTCTCATGTATTGTTGAGACATTTCTTCAATGGCTCTTTGCATTTGGCTCAGGTCCATTGCACCAGAAGCTTGTTCTCCCTCCATTTGTGGTTTAGAGGCTTGTTCTTCTTCTATTTGTGGCTTCCTTCTTCTTCCTTGGGATCTTCTCTCACTCTATTCACCAATGGCACCTTCTAGTCTTTGCCTGGTGAGTGCCCTTCCATCCTGCACCCAATCTGTGTTTGAATCTTCAAAAAGCACCCCTGCTCTATTGCATAAACACAATATGGTACTTGGGTGGCCAAGCCTAGCTAACTTGCTGTTGCTTTCGGACATCTCTTGGATGTTGTCTGTAATAAGTTGAGGGACATTTATTTCTCCTCCTTTTAGTATACAGTGTACCATAATTGCCCTTCTTATTGTGACTTCTGAGGGGTTTCCAGTGGGGAGGATTGATCTCCTCACTATCCCGTACCAGCCCCTAGCCTCAGGCGAGAGGTCCATCCTCTTTAAGTGACATGGCTCCCCATTTGAATCTCTTACCCGATCTCTGATGACAAGTCATCCTAGCCTATTTTAGCTAGTCTTTTTCTTTAGTTTTCATTAGAATTATGCACTTTCTTGAGCTACAAGCAAACTAATTGAGTAGATTTTCATGTTTCCCTTGATTGAACCAACCATATATGAATTTATGCCATTTCATGAGGTTTTATGCTATATTTGTTGCATATTATGAAAGAATGAATATCTCATGATTTTGAGCATAGCTTTGATAAGTTTGGTTGATTAATGATAGGTGAAGAAAGCTTGGAGAAAGGTTGAAGCAAAGAGGAATGGCTAGAAGTGAAGAGAGGACAATGGAATAAGTGAAATTGAACCAGGAGGCATGAAGTTAGCCCCAACGTTAGCCCCCTAACTTGGAGGCTAACGTTAGGCATGAAGATTACTCCCTGGGCTCCCCACGTTTGAGCCAACGTTAGCCCCCTAACTTGGAGGCTAACGTTGGCAAGAGAAACTTCTTCCCTGGGCACCAACGTTTGCGCCAACGTTAGACCCCTAACTTGGGGGCTAACGTTGGCACATGAACATTCAAGGAAGAGGCAAAAGTTAGCTCCAACGTTAGCCCCCTAACTTGGAGGCTAACGTTGGAACTTGAGAGTTTCTCCCCTGGGCACCAACGTTTGCGCCAACGTTAGCCCCCTAACTTGGAGGCTAACGTTGGCACATAAATTACAAAGGGGGAAGGGCCAACGTTTGCGCCAACGTTAGCCCCCTAACTTGGAGGCTAACGTTGGCGCCACTAGCACAAAGCATTGCCAACGTTAGGGTCAAAGTTAGACCCCTAACGTTGGCACCAACGTCCATACCAGAAGGATTTGGCTTGCTGCTATGAAAAGTTGGGGCCAAAGTTAGACCCCTAACTTTGGCTCAAACTTTAGGTCCAACTTTGGCTAACCTCAAACCCGGTTCAATTGGTTCACTTTGGTTCTTCTTCAAACTTCAAGAGCAATCAACCAAGGCCTCTTTCAACCCAATTCCATCAAAAACAAAGGCCCAACTCAAGGCTTGAAGATCATTTTTGAGAGTGTATAAATAGGATAGAATTCAAGTTATTAGGAGAGCTTTCCTTTTGGAATTTTCATAATAGTTTTCGGAGAGCTTTTGAACTTTAATTTCTTTGTTTCCATTGCTTTCAATTTCATTTTACATTTGTCTTGGATCTTGGATTGGAGAATTGAAGAAATTCTGTTTCAATCTCAATCTTGGATCTCTCTGTTTTCTTTACTGTTAATTGAATTTCATTTCCGGTTCATTACTCTTCATCTATTCTCTTTGCAATTTACAATTCCCTTGCAATTGTTCTTGTTGGATCTAGGAAGGCATTGAGATCTAGACTTGGTTTTCTAGTCTCTGGGTCCTGAGATCTGAATTTCTCATTTCAATTCCCTGTTTATTGCTTTTTCTGATTCATTTACTTTACTGCTTCAAGATCCGGTTCAATCCCAATTCCCTTTCCCTCTTCTGTTTGATGCATTTAGTTTTTCCTTGTTTAAATTCTGCAAATCCATTCCCCTATTCGCTTTAAATTTCAAGCAATTTATATTCCTTGCACTTTAAGATTCCGCAATTTACATTTCTTGCACTTTAAGTTTCTGCCATTTAATTTCTTGTTCTTTAAGTTTCAGCAATTTATTTCTTGTTCTCTTTACTTCAATGTAAATTACATTCTGCAAGTCACACAATCATCAACCAAATCTTGATTCGCTTGACTAAATCAACCACTAAACTAAAATTGCTCAATCCTTCAATCCCTGTGGGATCGACCTCACTCCCGTGAGTTTTTATTACTTGATACGACCCGGTACACTTGCCGGTTGGATTTGTGTGTTTTGGGAGAGATTTATTTTTCCTCCAAAATATCTCATCAAGTTTTTGGCACCGTTGCCGGGGATTGATTAGATTGACAATGATTAAGTGAGGTGGTAATCTAGATCAAGCACTTTTTCTTTAATTTTGACTAACCCACTAACTGTTTGAATTTTTGCTTAAGCTAACTAAAACTTCATTCTAGCAGTAGATTGAAGTGTAACTGGTTTGTGTGCTCTTATGTTCTGCTTGTATGTCAGGTACAAGAAGAGCCATACCCAATTTTCATGAACAAGACGAAAGAACTCTCAGGAGGTTAAGAAGAGCTGAAAGAGGGAAAAGTATTGTTGGAGAAGAGGAATAAGACGAAGAATTCCACGAGATGGAAGGAGATACATCTAATCCAGGAGAAGGAGTCAATAATCAACCACAACAGAGGAGAGTATTGGCTTCCTATACCTTTGCAAATGCTAGACATTGTGGAAGTAGCATTCTCACCCCTAATGTCAATGCAAATAACTTTGAACTGAAGCCACAACTCATTACATTGGTCCAGAACAATTGCTCATTTGGGGGAGGACCATTGGAGGATCCAAATCAACATCTATCTACCTTCTTAAGGATCTGTGACACTGTCAAATCCAATGGCGTGAATCCTGAAACCTACAAGCTTCTGCTGTTCCCGTTCTCATTAAGGGATAAGGCTGCACAATGGCTTGAAACTTTTCCCCAAGGAAGTATCACTAGTTGGGATGACTTGGTGACTAAATTTCTAGCCAAATTCTATCCACCCCAAAGAGTCATCAGGCTGAAAACCGAGGTGCAGACATTCACACAATTAGATGCCGAATCCTTGTATGAAGCATGGGAGAGGTACAAAGCCTTAATCAGAAAGTGTCCTCCAGAGATGTTCAATGAATGGGACGTGCTGCAAAATTTCTATGAAGGCCTGACATTGAAATCTCAGGAGGCATTAGATCATTCTGCTGGAGGTTCACTACAACTGATGAAAACTGCTGAGGAAGCTCAGAATCTTGTGGACATGGTGGCCAACAACCAATATTTCTTTGCTCATCAAAAAAACTGCCAACCATCACATAGGAGAGGAGTAATGGAGCTAGAAGGAGTGGATTCAATCCTAGCTCAAAACAAGATGATGCAGCAGCAAATTCAACAACAATTTGAGCAAATGGCCAAGAGGATTGATAGTCTCCAAGTTGCAGCAGTTAACACCAGCCAACCATCAACCACATGGGGACAAAGTGAAGAAACTCAAGAAGAACAACAACAAGAGCAAGTACAGTATATGCACAACCAAGGACCAAATGAAGTGTATGGTGATACATACAATCCATCCTGGAAAAACCACCCAAACCTCAGATGGGGAGATAACCATACCCAAAACCAACAACCATGGCAGAGGAACCCAAACCAACACAACCCAAGAAGCAACCAAAATCACAACCAGCAGCAAACTAACCAAAACCCCTACAGAAAACCTCAAAACAACTACCCCAACCTCAACCAATACCAATCTAATAACCAACCCACCAACCAAAATGCCTACCATCCACCACCCACATCTCATAACCCACCTCAAGTATCACCTGAAGCCCAAAGAATCACTCACTTGGAAGCCATGATAGACAAAATGTTGAAACACCAAGAAATGGTAGCCAAGAATCAGGAAGCCTCTATAAAGAGCCTAGAGAGACAGATGGGGCAACTCTCCAAGCAAGTATCTGTTGAGAGACCTTCAAACGCACTGCCCAGTGACACAATTCCAAATCCCAAGGAGGAATGCAAGGCAATACAATTGAGGAGTGGGAGAACATTGATAAGCAACAATGACACTACAAGGAAGCAAGCAGAGAACATCAAAGAACCAACAGAGGATGAGAATCAAACAAAGGCAGATGAGGATAAGGAGCAAGATGTGATGCCAAACAAAGACACTGAAAAACTCAAAGAGAAGAACAACCAGCCACATAGCTCAAAGGAAGTAGCTCAGGGGCAGCAGCAAATGGGAAAAAGCATCACACCTCCACTGCCTTACCCTCAGAGGTTCAACAAAGAGATTAAAGACCAGCATTTTCACAAATTCCTTGAGATTTTTAAGAAGCTGGAAATCAATATTCCCTTGGCTGAAGCACTTGAGCAAATGCCTCTATATTCCAAGTTTCTGAAGGATCTTATCAACAAGAAAAGAAGCTGGGATGAGAAAGAAACCATAATGATTGCTGAGGAATGCAGGGCCTTGATTCAAAAGGGGCTTCCTCCCAAGCTTGAGGACCCAGGAAGCTTCCTGTTGCCTTGCACCATTGGGAAATTGACAATCACTAAAGCAATGTGTGATCTCGGAGCAAGTATTAACTTAATGTCATCCTCCTTGGTGAAAAAGCTGCATATAGAGGAGGTCAAACCAACACAAATGTCTCTGGAGCTGGTAGACAAGTCAATGGTATATCCCAGGGGTGTAATTGAAAATCTTTTGGTCAAGGTGGACAGTTTTATATACCCTGCTGATTTTGTGGTTCTAGAATCAAATAATGATGATGGTGACTCTGTTATACTAGGAAGGCCATTCTTGGCCACTGCTAGAGCTATCATAGATGTAGAGGAAGGGGAATTAACTCTCAGGATGCATGACCAAAGCATCACTCTGAAGGTATTACCAGAGGCACAATTTAGCAAGGAGAAGAAAGACTGTATGAAGAGTGACCAGGAAAGTCACAACAACATCCCAATGCTAAGGACTGTGCAGACTGATGAAAAAGCCCAAGAGGATGTTAGAGTATTGGCCACTGAGAAGAGAGGTCCCCAAGGAAAGTCTACAGCCAGAAAAGAAAGATCAACAAAAGGAAAGATGAAGCGCAGAAACAAAGCAAAAAGGGGCTGGAAGAATAGAAAGATTCCAACAGAGGGGCTTTCTAAAGGTGACAAAGTGCAACTGATATATCAACAGCTGGGGGCAAATCAACAAACCGAGGATTACTACACTGTCAGCAACATACTATCATTAGAACATGCTGAAATTGAACACCAGAGAACAAAGAAGAGGATCACAGTCAGGGGAGACAAATTGAGGCCCTACAAGCACCAACCACCATAAAAGAAACCCTCAATGTCAAGCTAGTGACAATAAAAGAGCGCTCCATGGGAGGCAACCCATGATTTAAGATTCATGTCATTTTAAATTCAATAAGTTATGATCACTTGATGCATGAATTCTTTTCTCTTTTCATGAACACGTCCATTTATTGTATGCATTATTTTGAAACATATGCTAAGTTTAGTGTGTCTTCAAGCACACTCAACCAATATTACAAAGGATTTTGTTTCACATGCTTAAAATATTTTGATAGAGCATATGGCCGAACACTAAGTTTGGTGTCCACATAGCTTCATGAAAATTTGAAATTCATGCATCAATAATCATACATGTGTTATTTTCCAAAACCTTATAAATAGAAAAATTCTTATTCGGTAATGAAGGCATTAATTGTGATGTACCCTTTGACAAGAAACAAGTTTGGTGTTCATCAAACCTTGATGCACCGATTCAAGGATACAATTAATCCTTCATGAAAAAAAAAGAGAAAAAGAAAGTATGATGAAAACAATTCTTATGAACATTTAAACTTCACTAATTGGAGGAAGAAACTCATTTTCTTTATACATTACCAAACATCAAGTTTGGTGTCCTCCAAAGGAAGTGTCACGGTTCACATGAGATAAGAATTGATGGTTCACATATTTTTACTAAAAAGAACAATATTGCTACGGTTGGATAAGACTAATGTATGTTGTCTTGTTGTGATGACTAGGAGGTCAAAGAATCTTCAATGAAAAAGACAAGACAAAGGAAAGCATAGCATAAGGACAAAATCCTATCACATGCTTCAAGTAAGAAATCTGCCACTCCTTGAGAATGATCACGGCAAAGGCAAGGGAAGGAGCAAATTTTGTCTTCATTCATCCATACATGCACACCCTTGATCCCCATAGTGTCTAATTGCATCCTAGCCCTTCATTGCTCATTTAAAAGCATACCACCTTCAAGCCATGCACATAACCGAATCACTCCTCAACATAACAAGCCTTGTGCAACCTTTCTTCTACTTTAAACTCCAACCACTTAAACTTCTCTTCATAATTTCTTGTCATAACAAGTTCGGTCCTAATCCCTTTTTCCTCCAAACACACATCAAACTCTCCAACATTCTTCACATTCCCTCTCAACCAACCAAGTGATCATGGCATCCTCCTCAAGAACCAAATGATGAAAAGGAAAAGATCCAATAGTGGAGGAAGAAACACATGAATATGACCAATGGAGGTTCAAGTCTTGGTCTCATCAAATGCAAATTCAATGGATGAACGAGAAAAAGATCTATCCTGAAATTCCATTCATGTTGCCGGATGATGGATGTCAAGAAATGAAGAACAAAATCCGGAAGAGGAGATGGGAGGAACTTATATCACCGGCCACCCGAATTAATACCAATATCATAAGAGAGTTCTATGAAAATGTCCCAAGGATTGACATGCGTGAACCCCCAACGTACAAGAGCTATGTGCGTGGGGTGGAAGTAGATTTTAGCCCGGATGCAATCAAAAAAGTCTTGAAACTAAAATCAGTCCGCTTTGATGAACCGGGATACCAACAAAGATTGAGTGAGGAGCAGGATTATGAGGAGATTGCAAGAGACATTTGTTTTGAGAACTCAGAATGGGAAGGAGATAACAAGAACAGATACAAGTTCCTGAAGAGATGTAATCTCACTCCGGAAGCTAAAGTATGGTATGAGTTGATGAAAAGGTCAATTTTGGGGACAGTGAACACCTCAGAAGTTAACAGGGAGAGAGCCTTAATGCTGCATTGTATCATGGTGGGTGGAGAGATAAGAGTTCATGAAATCCTTGCAAGAGACATTCAAAAGATAGCTGAAAAGAATTCTGCCGGATCTTGGTTGTACTATCCGAGCACCATTTGGAAGTTGTGTGCAAAGGCTAAAGCTCCATTGGAAGAGGAGAATCCAATGTGGTTAAGCCAGGGCATGCCCATAACCATTGAACGGATGATGATGCCCCTTGAAGAACATCAAGGCCGAAGGCCACATGGAGGAAGGGAAAGAGAAGAGCAAATGGAAGAAGATGAGCCACACATAGAAGAAGAGCCACAAGAGGAGGAGGAGCAGCCACACTTTTTCCCACATGGCAATATGGATATGACTCAAATGCAAGAAGCAATAGGGAGATTGTCTCAACAGTACACGAGAATCCAAGAGAGGCAAGAGGAATACCATTCTCTGTACATGCAAAACCAACAAGCACAAGAAGAAAGAGAGCTAAGAATAATCAACAAACAAAATGAATTCGAGTCAAGATTTCTTGCGATGCAAGAAGAACATGCCTTTCAATCTCATGAATCTTTTGGGAAGTTGGAACAAATGCAAGCTGAAAGTTTGAAGGCATTCAAGGAGTTCACAACACTCCAAGAAGCAAGGTATGAAGTGCAAGCCGATTATAATGTCAATAGCCAAATCAAACTAAACTATATTGGAGAACATATGCACAACATGGATCCGGCATTCCCAACTTTTGATGAATTTTTCAAAATGAGAAGTGAGGTAGAAGTAAACAGGGCTATGAGACTTGAAGATAGAGTAGAGGAGGCTATGAATAAGGCTGGCTTTTGGCAAGATCAACAACCACTAAACAAGGATGGTGGGAACACTAGCAGCCAAGTGTATGAAAGGAGAAAGAAAAGGCATGACAAATGAAAGGTGGACTTGCTCCTTGTTCATCACAACATGCATTCTATCTGTTCTAATCTGTCTTTGCATTTTTAAGTAGTCATTTAAAAGTCTTTGCATTATGTTTGTTTCTTTTAAAATAAATAGGCTAGTTTATGTGTGTGCTTGTGTGTTTATTTTCACTTGACAAGAAGTATGTATTGTCCCCTGCATCTTTAAATTCAATAAAAGAACAGTTTGAATGTGAAGTGAAATGGTCTCTGTTAGTTAGAAGTGGAATAAAAGTAAGTGGTGGTATGTGTGTGATTGTATAATAGCTCACTTTTAGTGAATAAAGAGCTAGGATATCCCCTTCTAAGTAAAGAGTGGCTTACTGTCTAGGAATCTCAATTGAATTAAATTCCTTGGTTAGAAAGAAAAACAAAAAGAAGGAAAGAACAAAGAGAGCCAAAAAGTGGCAAAACAAAAGAAAAACAAAAAGAAACAAAGCTGGACACCAATAGCTTGAACCTTAAAATATATGCCTGTGATGTCTTTGTACTAGGATCTGCTTGGATTAGTAAGCTCTTAGGAGTGCCTCAACACTTGGTGACTTGGGTTAACTAACCCGGGATCATCAGCTGAAAGTCCACTATCAAGAGCAACCTAACTACAAGGCATTTAGTAACCCAAAGAGGTGCTGGGCATCAATGTTTTAAGAAGGAATGTGAGCCAAGTGTCTATGGTGAATAATGTGTCAAGTATAAAGAAAATAAAATGAACTTGCTACACATGACACTCAAATAAAGCTTTTGAATAAAGTAATAGCCAAGGATAAAGGAATAATGAGAGGTCATAGCAGTATGTCACTTGAAGCTTGAAGGAGACTTTCTAGGCCTAGAAATCAATAAGAAGTGAGTATTTGCATATCCACATAAAACCCCATGAACTATCAATAACACTCTGCTAGCATGAACTTCCTCTTCCATTTCATTCTTTCTTCTTAATAATTCATTTCTTGCTTGGGGACAAGCAAGCTTTAAGTTTGGTGTTGTGATGACAAGTCATCCTAGCCTATTTTAGCTAGTCTTTTTCTTTAGTTTTCATTAGAATTATGCACTTTCTTGAGCTACAAGCAAGCTAATTGAGTAGATTTTCATGTTTCCCTTGATTGAACCAACCATATATGAATTTATGCCATTTCATGAGGTTTTATGCTATATTTGTTGCATATTATGAAAGAATGAATATCTCATGATTTTGAGCATAGCTTTGATAAGTTTGGTTGATTAATGATAGGTGAAAAAAGCTTGAAGAAAGGTTGAAGCAAAGAGGAATGGCTAGAAGTGAAGAGAGGACAATGGAATAAGTGAAATTGAACCAGGAGGCATGAAGTTAGCCCCAACGTTAGCCCCCTAACTTGGAGGCTAACGTTAGGCATGAAGATTACTCCCTGGGCTCCCCACGTTTGAGCCAACGTTAGCCCCCTAACTTGGAGGCTAACATTGGCAAGAGAAACTTCTTCCCTGGGCACCAACGTTTGCGCCAACGTTAGACCCCTAACTTGGGGGCTAACGTTGGCACATGAACATTCAAGGAAGAGGCAAAAGTTAGCTCCAACGTTAGCCCCCTAACTTGGAGGCTAACGTTAGAACTTGAGAGTTTCTCCCCTGGGCACCAACGTTTGCGCCAACGTTAGCCCCCTAACTTGGAGGCTAACGTTGGCACATAAATTACAAAGGGGGAAGGGCCAACGTTTGCGCCAACGTTAGCCCCCTAACTTGGAGGCTAACGTTGGCGCCACTAGCACAAAGCATTGCCAACGTTAGGGTCAAAGTTAGACCCCTAACGTTGGCACCAACGTCCATACCAGAAGGATTTGGCTTGCTGCTATGAAAAGTTGGGGCCAAAGTTAGACCCCTAACTTTGGCTCAAACTTTAGGTCCAACTTTGGCTAACCTCAAACCCGGTTCAATTGGTTCACTTTGGTTCTTCTTCAAACTTCAAGAGCAATCAACCAAGGCCTCTTTCAACCCAATTCCATCAAGAACAAAGGCCCAACTCAAGGCTTGAAGATCATTTTTGAGAGTGTATAAATAGGATAGAATTCAAGTTATTAGGAGAGCTTTCCTTTTGGAATTTTCATAATAGTTTTCGGAGAGCTTTTGAACTTTAATTTCTTTGTTTCCATTGCTTTCAATTTCATTTTACATTTGTCTTGGATCTTGGATTGGAGAATTGAAGAAATTCTGTTTCAATCTCAATCTTGGATCTCTCTGTTTTTTTTACTGTTAATTGAATTTCATTTCCGGTTCATTACTCTTCATCTATTCTCTTTGCAATTTACAATTCCCTTGCAATTGTTCTTGTTGGATCTAGGAAGGCATTGAGATCTAGACTTGGTTTTCTAGTCTCTGGGTCCTGAGATCTGAATTTCTCATTTCAATTCCCTGTTTATTGCTTTTTCTGATTCATTTACTTTACTGCTTCAAGATCCGGTTCAATCCCAATTCCCTTTCCCTCTTCTGTTTGATGCAATTTAGTTTTTCCTTGTTTAAATTCTGCAAATCCATTCCCCTATTCCCTTTACATTTCAAGCAATTTATATTCCTTGCACTTTAAGATTCCGCAATTTACATTTCTTGCACTTTAAGTTTCTGCCATTTAATTTCTTGTTCTTTAAGTTTCAGCAATTTATTTCTTGTTCTCTTTACTTCAATGCAAATTACATTCTGCAAGTCACACAATCATCAACCAAATCTTGATTCGCTTGACTAAATCAACCACTAAACTAAAATTGCTCAATCCTTCAATCCCTGTGGGATCGACCTCACTCCCGTGAGTTTTTATTACTTGATACGACCCGGTACACTTGCCGGTTGGATTTGTGTGTTTTCGGAGAGATTTATTTTTCCTCCAAAATATCTCATCAATCTCTACCCTCCAGACATATGTCATTTATGAGCTCATCAGGATCATTTTTACCATTTGTTTTCTCATCAAAACTGGGTTCTCTGAAAGGTATCATTCTTATTTGTAAGACCCACATGATTGTAGCTGGGCTGAAGTCCACTTCCACCGCCTCACATAACTTCTGTAGGGAAGTTCAGTTTTTCTTTGTCGTACTGCATTAGCATAGAACTCCCGTATCATAGTTGCGCTTGCATCTATGAGGGGTTCACAGAGGAGTTTCCATCTTCTCTTCTCAATGATTTTCCTCATGATAGGATACTCACCATCCTTCATTCTGAATCTGACTTCTGGAATTATTTTCTTCTCCTCCATCCACCCATGATACTGTGATTCATGGAATTGGGACTTAATCTATTGGTATCATAAGTTGGTGGTTCGGCTACAGCTGGTTCCTTTCCTTTCCTTGTTCTGGAGCTTGATGAAGCCATTTGAGTAGGGGAGAGAATAAGGGTAAGGATTCTTTGGTTGAAGCACGATCTAGGATGAAAGGAAGGAGAAGTAGGTATTGTGTGATAAAGGGAAGAAAATAGGATGTAAATTGTATGAAGGAGTTATATGAATCAAGCAAATATGTGTGGCTCAGGAGGTATTGCTAGCCAATTTTCATAGCAAGGGCATGAATCATTGAAACACAACAATAGATTGGTGGTGAAATGAAAGGTAAAGATGTGGTTGAAGGCAAGGGAATGAACAATGTGCATGTGGAATGGAGTAAGGACAAAAATTACCTCTTCATTGAGCACATGGGTTCGGTCTCCTAGGCGACGAGTCTTGCAGATTTTTGCTTCCTAATGATCAATTTTCGAGCACATGTGACATGCTGTTTACTCTTGTAGTAACCGAGCATGCATGGTCTTGTCCTTTCTTCATTTTTCTTCATACCTATCCATTTCAATCAAAGCAATAGTGAGCTAAAAATTTGGATGTAGCACGGTGGTAGTTATCAAGTGAAAAGCAATAAAGAAAAACAAAATTTACTATATGTTCCTTGTTTATGAAAAACCAACTATGTCCCTTAGGAATTGGGCAAAATTTTTTGTGAACACCAAACTTGTTTTCTGCTAAGTGCTTCATGTGAAATCTAATTAATGTCTATCATAATTAGTATATTCATTATAAGGAACATTTTATTTTCTACCTTAGTGCAATAAACTTATAAAATGATGCAATACATGGTTTATCTATTTATGAATTTAAGCCTTTGAGCAAAAGTGATTTTCTTAAAATTCATAGCATATGTAGACACCAAACTTAATGTTTGGCTATATACTTCAATAGAATGAATGAGTATACATCCTAGGATGGTTACATGATCAGCATGCTTGAAAAGCTATTTAAAGTGCCTTTAGGCACACCAAACTTAGGAGTCAAACATATGCTTCAAAATGATGTGTGCAATTATCAAATCTACTCATGAGAGCTCAAATTTATGCTAGAAGAACCATTAATTATTGAAATTAGAACAAAAACAAGAATATTAAATCATGGGCTGCCTCCCATGGAGCGCTCTTTTATTGTCACTAGCTTGACATTGGTCCCTTGTTAGGGTGGCTGATGATTATGATGCCTCGGCTTGTCCCCTCTCACTGTGAGCCTTCTTCCTGTGCCATGATGATCAATCTCTATATGCTCCAGTAAGAGTATCTTATTGACGATATAGTAATCATCAGTTTGTGGGCCTATCTCCAACTGTTGGTATATTAGTTGCACTTTATCTCCTTTAGAGAACCCCTCAGTTGGGATTCTTTTGTTTCTCCACCTTTTGAACTCCTTTTCTTGCTCTTCATTCCCTTTTTTGGTGGCTCTTCTGTCCTTACAGCAGGCTTTATGTCAGGGTCTGTGATCAACTCTTCAATCTCTTCCTGCATTTTCATCTTAGCCTTCACTTGTTCTTTACCCGCTTTTTTCTTCTCCACTGTCCATTTCTTGCCTTACAGGTGAGTTGATGAGTGCCTACTTGGCTTTTTCCTTCCAATGTAAGTATTCTTCTTCAACCCTCATGTAGCTTGTCTCTTCAATAGTATGCTATAGTTCCTGGAAGACATTTAGAGTGATCTTCTCATCATTTACCCTCAAAGTCATTTCTCCCTGTTCTACATCAATGATGGCCTTTGCTGTGGCCAGGAAAGGTCTTCCCAGTATAATAGAGTCATTTCCCTCTTCACCTAAGTCCAAGATTACAAAGTCTGCTGGAAATATGAATTTTCCTACTTTGACCCAGGGATTTTCAATCACCCCCTTAGAAATTACCAGAGATCTATCCACTAGCTTTAATGACATCTGTGTAGGCTTCACTTCTTCTATACATAACCTTCTCATCATAGACATAGGCATCAGGTTGATACTGGATCCCAACTCACACAGTGCCTTGTCAGTGATTATGTTACCAATGGTACAAGGCAAGAAGAAGCTCCCAGGGTCTTTGAGTTTGGTGGGATGCCTTCTTGGATCACTGCACTGCATTCTTGTGTCAAAATCACCATTTCTTTTTTGTTCCAGCTCCTCTTCTTGTTGATGAGCTCTTTGAGAAACTTAGCATATAGAGGCATCTGCTCTAAAGCTTCAGCAAGTGGAATGTTGATCTCCAGTTTCTTAAAAACTTCTAAAAACTTTGGGAACTATTAGTCCTTAATATCCTTCTGAAATCTTTGAGGATATGGCAGAGGAGGGGTGTGAGTCTTTACCATTTTCCTCTGTTCCTGTGATTGCTCCTCCATGACTTCCTTTCCCTTCTTTGAAGGTTGAGATTCCCCATCCTTTCTCTTGAGTTCTTCCTGGTTCTTTTCATTAATTGTGACTTCTTCCTTGTTGTTGGCCTTATCATCCTCTGTTGGCTTCTTGGTGGCTTCTTTATTGCTCTCCAATGTCCTTCCACTCCTTAGTTGAATTGCTTTACATTCTTCCTTGGGGTTGGGAATGGTATCACTTGGCAGTACATTGGGTGCTCTCTCAGCAGCTGTTTGCTTGGACAATTGTCCAATTTGCCTTTCCAAGTTCCTTAGTGAAGCTTCATGGTTTTTGTTGGCCAATTCTTGATGCTTGATCATTTATTCCATCATCATCTCCAAGTTGGAGATTCTTTGAGATTCTTGGGGTGGTTGTGGTTGATTATGGGATGTTGAGGGTGGATGATAGTTATTTTGGTTAGTGGATGGGTTGTTGGGTTGATTATGGGATGTTGAGGTTGATTGTTTTGTGGTTTTCTATATTGGTTTTGATTAGTGTTTGGATGGTTTTGATGATTTGTGTTTCTGGAGTTGTTTTGGTTTGAGTTTCTCTGCCAATGCTGTTGGTTTTGATCGTGATTGTCTCCCCACCTCAAATTGGGGTGGTTCGTCCAGGATGAGTTGTAGGTATCTGATAAACCCATATTTTATGATATATTTTGTTCTTAATTTGAGTGATTTATTCAATCCTTCACCCACCTATTCATATTAATTGCATAGTTTTACTTTCCCTTCCTTATTATGTGATGTATGTGAAAAACATGTTTCCTATGCTTTAAAATTAATTATTTTAATTACCTTTATTTCCATTCGATGTCGTGATTAGTGTGTTGAGTAGTTTCAGATCTTCTAAGGCAGGAATGACTTAAAGGATGGAAAAGAAAACATACAAAAATGGAAGGAAAGCACAAAACGGAGTCCTTGAAGAAACTAGCATCCACGCGATCGCATGGATGACGCGACCGCATGCCAAGCGCGAAGAAGCAGCGATGCGGCCGCATGACTGACGCGACCGCGCGCCTTAAGCAAAACACATATGACGCGGCCGCATGACTGACGCAACCGCATGACAACAAAAGCTCCGAATGACACGACCGCGTGACCCACGCGAACGCGTGACAGAGGCCACGCACCAGAAATTGCAGAAAACGCTCCCAGCGATTTTTGAAGCCCTTTTTGGCCCAAATCCAAGTCCAGAAGGCATAGAGCAGAGGTTATAAAGTGTGGGAATGCATCCATTCAAAGAGAGCTCGCCAATTTAGTTACTTCTCATGATTTAGATTTAGTTTGAGAGGGAGATTCTCTCCTCTCTCTTTAGGATTAGGATTTAGATTTAGGATTTTATTCGCTTTCAGGATTATCTCTGTTTATCAGGTTCAACATTCCTTTTTATTTACTCTTGCAATTTTATGAATTCTTCCATGTTACAGATTACTCTTTTGAATTAATGTTATTTGAGGTATTCCAGTTTATTATTGCTCTCTTTTATTTATGTCACCATTGCTTGCAATCTGAAGACATTTTTATTCTAGCAATTTTACTTTTTCCTCTTTTGGTCTTGGTTAAGAAAGCAGTAACTCAGGAGTTATCTTATCTCAACATAATTGATAACTATTATCTTTGCTAATTGAACTGAACTTCAATAATCCCAACCCTTTCTTAGGAAATAAATAGGATTCGAAGATCAAACTAATTAGTCCCTTGACTTTCCTTTGCTTTAGTAAAGGTTAACTGAGTGGAATTAAGATTCAACTTTCATTGTTTTTGATAAGGATAACTAAGTCTGGACTTCCAATTTCTCATAACTTGCCAAAAGTTTATTTTACAGTTATTTATTTATTTTTAATTGCCATTTAAATTATTTGTCATATTTGTTCCTCATTCTTGAAACCCCAAATCTACAATCTCCATAACCAGTAATAAGAACATACTTCCCTGCAGTTTCTTGAGAAGACGACCCGAGGTTTGAATACTTTGGTTAACAATTTTAAAGGGGTTTGTTACTTGTGACAACCAAAACGTTTGTACGAAGGGATTTCTGTTGGTTTAGAGACTATATCTACAACGCGACTGTTTTTATAAAATTCTTTACTGGCAAAAATCTCTAACGTCAAAATGGCGACATTGCAGGGGAACTGCTAACGTGTGCCTTATTATTGGTTATTGTAAATATTTTTCTTTTACTTGTTTATTTATTTCTGTTTTTCCTTTTTAATTTTACTTGCTACTATGAACTCTCACCCTTCTCGCTTTGAGTTTGGTTCTAACTTTGTTGAAGGAAATAGAAGTTACAGCAGGAATATGTATCAAGGTCAGACCAATCAAGGATGGATGGAGCGAAGAGGATCTAATCAACCCTTTAGGCAACAACACCCTCCAAGATATAATGGGCAACGACCATTCTACAATGCATACCCAGCTGATAGATATGGTGGACAACCTTGTAACTACCAACAAGCCCAACCCCGTGCCTATAGACCATCTTCTCAACATAACCTCGAACCACCACACTCACAAGCTTTTCTTCACCATTCGCCACCACATGATCCCTATTTACCCCAGTACCAATCCAATCACTCCCAAGCACCACCACTTCCCCATGTTTCATGTCCAAATCCATCACCCCGAGAATTAGAGGTTCGCCTCAAGGAAACAGTAAATAAACTTCAAACAACTATTCGACAACTGGAGCAAGCAGTAATTCAATTAGCTTCTAGACGTTCGAACAATCAAGGACCAACCACAGCCCCATGTGTACAATCTAACGACGAACGTAGCATGAAAGAAATACTAGAAACTCCAATGGACAAGACAGAGAATGAATTCGTACTAGAACAAGTAGAAGAAGCTGTCATTATGCAAGAAGAAGAGTTGGTTGAAGATCTAGGAGACGCTGAACCTCCATAGGAATTCAGAGCTGAGGAAAACTCCGTCAAGGACGTTACAGTTGATGCTAAGGAGGACAATACACAATCCCCAAGGCAGGTCGTTTATGAAGAACTAGACGGAATAACCCAGGACACAAATTCCCTTGATGATGATAGTCACAAGTCAAGCTCTCTTAGTAATGAACTCGCATCCACAAGTGAATTCTCTGAGATCGAAGAATCTTCCCTAAATGAATACGAAGATGATGCAGAGGTAGATTTCTCTCAACCTCCAATCTATGACTTAAGTGATGAGGAAGACACAGAAGACTTTGACCAGGACACAGATGCATTTGAAGAATCTTGCAAAGAAGTGGAGGAATTCACAGAAGAGCACAAGGGAGTAGAACTTACAGAACCACCGGAAACACCTTCCCCAAGGCCATTACCACCCAATACAAGCTTCAAGTGGGTACAATCCTTAATCTTTAACGTTACTTTTTCACTTGAATACGGTTTGCTTGAAACAGATGGCCAGCTTAGAGCTCTCTGCGGCTTTAAGAGTAAGAGGAAAATGGCTCGTGCTCAGAGCTGGTGCACAAGGATAAAAAAGGTTCCATGCTTCAACTTGAAGTGCACGGATTGGTATTATGTTCAATTGAATGGATCTCGGAAAACATTTGGTCACCATGGTGAGAATCTACTTTCTAAACCGCCTGAATGGAAAAATATAGATCAAGACGGAGGCGGATTTAAAAGCAAAGTTTGGGATCCTGGAATCTATTCCTACATTCGTCATTACAGGAGCCTAAAAATTTGTTTGAAGCTGCTCAGGAGCTTTACATGCCTAGTTTGGGACCCCGGAGGCTATTGGCATTCCAAGCATTGGTGGAGATTTTTGGATGAATTTAAACATAAGCCGCCATAACAGGAAGCCCCTCCAATGTCCAACTTAAGGACTTTAACTAAAAGTGCTAGGTGGGAGACAACCCACCATGGTATGATCGTTCATTTTTTCTATTTCTATTTCATTTTGTTTGTTTTAAAGTTTTATTTTATTTTATAATATTGAACCTGGAATTTTGCATCGCATTCATATTAATCATTGCATTCTGCATACTGCATAAAAAAAAAAGGGTGCGCGACGTGACCGCATCACTCATGCGATCGCATCATATTGCGAAAAACACTACCCACGCGACCGCGTCATCTGTGCGGCCGCGTGACCTGGAGATCGGCGTAAGGATCCAACATCCAGAAAGTTAGGCTGGAATCGTGCAGCAATTGTGCGTTTCGCACAAATGGCCCACGCGATCGCGTCACTTGCACAATGCCAACACCATGCGACCGTGTGAGCGACGCGATCGCGTCGCATGGATTACAGAACACCCCAGAAGAAGACAGAGAGTTGCACAGAAATGACGCTGGATTCGTGCGTTTCGCACAAATCCCAGTGACGCGATCGCATGCCCCAGGCGATCGCGTCATTCACTCTTTTTACCCTCCACGCGATCGCGTCACCCCCCATTTCGCTCCAGCCACACGACCGCGTGCCCCATGCGGCCGCGTGGATTCAAATTTATAACCCCCCAACCACGCGAACCCTATCAGTTGTGCCACCCCCCTGAAACCCTCTCCTTCCTCTCTTCCCCTCCAATCCAACCACCACCATCCAGCCACCATCACTGCCACCCCCAGACGCCGCCGCCACCGACCCCCCTTCCTTCTCTCCCTTCTTTTTTCTTCTTTCTCCTCCTTCCCCTCCTTTCTGCCACTACCCCCTTCGCAACCACAACCCACCGCCGCCGCCCGTCCCAGTCGCGCCACCCCCATCCGCCAGACACACACCTACCCCCTCCCTTCCCCTCTTACCCCCTACCCCATTAGCCAACCCTTCTTCCCCCCTGCCCTAACAGCCGTGCCACCACCGCCAGCCACTGCACCAGCCTCTGTTACCACCACCCCCAGCCACCTGATGCACGAAAAACTTGTCTCATAACAAATTTCCTTCGGCAAGTGTACTGAATTTGTCGTCAAGTAAAAACTCACAATAGAGTGAGGTCGAATCCCACAAGGATTGATTGATCAAGCAACTTTAATTAGAGGAATGTTCTAGTTGAGCGAATCAGAAATTGAGTTGAGAATTGCAGAAAATTAAATGGCGGAAAAGTAAATAGAAAAAAGTAAATAGCACAATCTTAAATGGGAATGGGGGATTTGCTCATAAATGTAAATGACAAAAATTAAAGAGAATGGGTAAGATCAGAAATGGGGAGTTCATTGGGCTTAGGAGATGTTGTATTCTCCGGATCAATATGATTTTCATCTCTTCCTCAATCAATGCACTCATTGATCTCCTTGGCAATCTTAAGTGATTGGATTACAATTTCTTGTAATTCAATCTCTCAAATCTTGATCAATAGCCAATTCCTTGGTCAATTGCTCACGAGAAGAGATGAAGTATGGTCACTGATTATACCACATGCATTTCCCAAATCAAGTGTTGAGATGATTATAGTCACATATCCATCCAAACCCAATTTGGTCCAGCATGAGAAAGCATTTCTAGCTTGATCTCTTCATTCCTCTTTCAAGGTTCAGAAGAGATCCAAGTATGAATAGCTTCTTTTCCAAGATAACTACCCAATTGGATGAAGATCGAAAGCTTTCAAGTAAAATCAAGAGAAAAGATAGAAGAAGAATAATGAAAACTAATATTGATCCATCAAATTACAACAGAGCTCCCTAACCCAATGAAAGGGGTTTAGTTGTTCATAGCTCTAGAAAATGAAAACAAAGATGGAGAATACATGATGAAAACTAGAAGTGCAGAGAAAGTAAAAATACAGAGAGTAGTTCTATGCCAAGAGGCTCCCTCTATTCTCCTTAAATAATTCAAAGCTACTCCTATATATACTACTCTTCTGTTCTTCTAGTTGATTCTTCAAGTCTTGGGCCTTTGGATCTTGAGTTTGAAGCAGTTCTCTTCTTCATTGGGCTTAGCTTTTACTTGCAGAGAGAAAGTATAAAGTGGGTAGGGACCTTGGCTCAGGAAGTTAGTGGTGTTAACGTTCAGTGAAAATATGGGTTCGAGAACGTTAGTGACAATCACCTTTTTCACTAACGTTCCTCACCAAAGTTAAAAGCCACGTTAACCTCAACGTTAGTGGCACAAACGTTGTCACTAACGTTTCCACTATGTCCTTCGCACACGTTATTGGGACTCAACTTTCCCAATAACGTTGAGAAGCCTCCCCCTTCCCTATGTTAGAGTCCACATTAACTTAGTTAACGTGGCTCTTTTAACGTAGGCTTGCCTTCCTTCGAGAACGTTAGTGACACTTACCATTGTCACTAACGTTCCAAATTGCCCCTATTTTCCACGTTAGAGTCCACGTTAACTAGATTAACGTGGCTTCTAACGTGGCCTTGCTAGCCATTTCCAACGTTAGTGACAAAGTTGAGTGTCACTAACGTTGGCTCATCATTCCCTTATCCACGTTAACTAAGTTAACGTCGGAGTTAACGTGGCTCATGGTGGCATGTGTGGCTCCTTCCAACGTTAGTGATAATGTTGGGTATCACTAACGTTGGCGATCACCTTCCTTCTTCACGTTAGCTTCCACGTTAACTAGGTTAACGTGGGAGTCAACGTGGCGTATTGGGGGCTTGTGTGCTTCCAACGTTAGTGACAATGTTGGGTGTCACTAACGTTGTCGACCACTTTGTTTCTTCACGTTAGCTTCCACGTTAACTAGGTTAACGTTGGAGTTAACGTGGCTTAATGTGCTTTGGCCAACGTTAGTGACAATGTTGAGTGTCACTAACGTTGGCTTCCCCCCTTTCTTCTTAACGTTAGAGGCCACGTTAACTAAGTTAACCTGGACTCTAACGTGGCCACTCATGATCTTGATCCAACATTAGTGATAATGTTAAGTGTCACTAACGTTGGCTTCATTTCTTTACTTCCACGTTAGAATTCACGTTAACTTAGTTAACATGACTCTTAACGTTGGCAATGATGGCTTCGAGAGCGTTATTGGCAATCACTTTTCTCATTAACTTTGCAAGTTACTCCCATTCCACGTTAGTGTTAACGTTAGTGTAACTAAGGTAGCCACTAATGTAGTTCTTCTTTGCTTCCCTTGTCCTGAAATCAAGCAATAAAGTGAATCAAAGTTCTAGTCCAATTCATGGGAAATGCAACATCCAATTTGTCCTTAAATTCATGCAAAATCCTCATGAAATCATGTAAAGTGCACAATGTATGCTTGAATCAAGATGTAAGTGTATATCTACCCAAAACTAGCTTATTTCCTAAGGAAATGCATGAAACTACCCTAAAAACAGTAAAGAAAAGGTCAGTGAAACTGGCCAAAATGCCCTGGCATCACCACCTTTCTGCCCACTCTCCTTACTCGGCCTACCAGGTTCCGACGAACGCCACCCTTCTATGCTTAGTCGTTATTTCATTAATTTCTGTTTATGTTCATGTTTAGGCTAGTTAGATATGCATGTTGTAGTGGATTTTAGGTTGTTAGGTAGCCTAGGATGTGGTTAGTGGATTTAGGCCTGTTTACTTGCACTATTTATGTTTCTGTTTTATCGAATTTGCAATTCTGCTGTTGCTGTGATGTTTGTAATGTTCATATGCTGTGATTTCTTGTTTCATGCTGCTCTTTACACTGAATTTTCATGTTTATATTCCTTATATGTAATTGCAAGCTTTAATTTTAATTCATATGAACTATTTGATTGTTGTTTATTTTTCGGGACAATCCAATTTTAGCCGGAATGCTGCCCAAATTTCTGTAAACTATTTTCATTCATGTTTTGGTTTTGGTATTTTGAAATCTGCTTTCCTCTGCTTTACCCAAACCCATTTATGAATGTCGGGCACGCATTCTTATTCTCTTTGATTTCCTGGTTCATACATTGCATTTTTGATGTTTGATTCCAATTTTCGCTATTTCTATATCTATTTGAATCATCATCAACTGGTTTTCCTGGTTTGGTTATGAGTTACCTATCGCTTCTAATTATGAATGCTTGTTACTTAGAAATTTATCCTTATGCCACTTACCTTAACCCATTTTTCATTAACTCAATAATTCTAATTTCCTGAACTTTTTTTTTAATTAATTCTAACCAAACTAACCTTTTAAAATCTTTTTTCTGGTTTTTCACTTTCTTTTAACCCTCTAACCATGGCATACTAATACTTTTTCCTACTTAACATGCCTTCTATTACATTTTGGATTGTAAATTTTTCCTTTCGAACTTTTAACTCCTATACAATCCTTAATGCACATTTACTTAACTCATTTACGTCATTCTAATTCTCCTTTGCCACTTTGTGTTTCTTTTGACTATTTGCCTATTCGTTTTCCTATTTTTATTATATCCTGGTTTTCTATTTTTTAGGATGTCGGATTCCCAGAGAAAGGGAAAAGGAAAGGCTACCACTGGCAAACGTAAAAGAGGAGAATCATCTATGTCTATCATAGATCTCATGCATGATGCCTCCTGGCGGGAGAAAAACTTCACCCCGCAGGAGAAGGCCAACCAGCTGCTCCCTCCTAATGACCCAGTAAAGTTTGCAAACCGATACTATGAGCTGAAGTATCCGGTATTCGCAAACTCCAGGAACCTATACCTGGAAAGGACCTTGAAGATCCCAGGAGAACTCCAGCAATACACCTTTGATCAGATCAAACATAGAGGCTGGTTCTTCCTGGAGAGACCCCTGACTGAGGTCAATGCATCTTGGGTTAGAGAATTCTACTGCAATTACTTCAAGACCTCCCTAGATGCCGTGAACCTCAGAGGAAAGCAGATTCTGGTTACTGAAGAGGCAATAGAAGAGGTTCTGAAGCTTCTGCCTAAATCTGATCAGCCAGATGGTTATCAGAAAGCTGAGGAAGACATGCATTTTCTAAAGTTTGATTAGGATGCAGTCAAGGCCCGGATAGCCCTTGACCCGACCGTTCCTTGAATTATGGGTCAGAACACCACCATGCCCAAGGGAATCAAGTGAGCATACTTGAATGATGAGGCTCGGCTGTGGCATCAGAAACTTAGCAACTTCATTATGCCGAGTACTCACGAGACTGATATACCTGCCGCTATGATCACCCTCTTATGGTGTGTGATGGAGGGTAAGGGCCTGTACCTGCCATGCTTTATCCGGTTCTACATGGCCAGGGTCCACGTCTTAGGCACTCTTCCCTTTCCATACTTGATCACATAGCTAGGCCGTCGAGCTGACATGCCTTGGGAGGATACTGATGAGAGGCCACCTACTACAGAATACAAGAAGATCATCCCGCACAGTAGGAACTTTCTGGCCTTGGGCTACAGACCTCTAGTTCTCACTGCTCCTGGTGACATTGCCACACCATCTGCCGGCCCCTCTTCCTCTACAGCTACACCTACCACCACCACTGCACCACCACCTGCCCCAGAGCCCATCTATCATCTGGTGCACCGCCTGTTTCGACGGCTTGACCAGATAGAGCGTCGCAACAAGCGACGCTATGAGCACCTGAAGCTGATGATACGATCTGGCGACATCCCTCCGAGCCCGACAGACCATCCGAGGCATCTGAGGAGGAGGCAGATGCGCCCGAGGCAGAGACCCACCTACAGCAGGAGGCAGAGCAGGCAGGCACCCAGCAGGCAGCACACCATCAGGAGGCTCCGCCCCAGATTCAGGCTGTAGACCCTGAGATCCCCCTTTAGTCAGCACCTCCTCCACAGCAGTCAGACCCTCAGATCACCACCACAGAGACCCCAGCTACCCACCCTTCCAGTGATGACACTCCTTCACACCCTGCTTGAGTGAGCATCGGGGACGATGCTACATTTTAAGTGTGGGGAGGTCGCCATCTCTGGCGTATTATTTTGGTGAACCACTACAGACTCTTTTTCTTTTATTTTGGATATTTTTCTGTATTTTTCTCCTTATTTTTATTTTTATTTTCTGAGTACTTATACATTGCTACTTTCATGTATTTTTACTCTATTTTTGCATTTTGCATTTTTAGTTCATATTTTAGCCACTTAGTTTAGTTGTAATTCTAACTTATTAGTTATAGAAATTGTGGATTGATTAGTATAGTTTACCCTTTTTAGCATAAGATAACTCAGAATAGATTGAAAAGAAAAAGGAAGTAAACTAGAGACTTTAACAGAATCAAAACAACCCACACCTTGTATATATAGCATTACATGTTAGTTAACAACACTTCATCAAGGAGAAACACTAGAACTTTAAATCCATTCAATATAAGTTTTACATTGAGAATAATGGGAATTTTTAACTAAACCTGCATGACATACATAAGTGATAAATGATTTTTGAGCTAGAGAACACATAGCTTGTGAGTTTTGAGCTTAATTGTATGGTTACATTCAAACCATAATTTTTATTCCTGTGTGTTCCGCCCTTCTTTTATATTCTGGTGTTCTTTACTTTGTTTTAATCTATATGTCCGATTATAGAATGTAGATACATACCAAGAGAGTGATTGAGGCCATTATTTGATTTTAGCTCACTTAATCCCAAAATAGCCTACCTTTTACATCACCCTTGTTAGCCCCCTTGAGCCTTTAAATCCCCTTTTATTCTATTAGCCACATTACTAGCCTTAAGCAGAAAAACAAAATAAAATCCCAAGTTGAATCCTTGGTTAGCTTAAGATAGAAAATTTTGTATAGTTTAAATGTGGGAAAACCTATTGGGAACATGGATAATAAAAAAAAATAAAAGGTAGAAAAGTTGAAAAGAATAAAATAACTCAAATAAAAAGTTTTGGGAAGCATGCTCATGTAAAATCAATTATAATTGAATTACCATGTGCATTAAAAAAAATGTTATGAATAAAGGGGACACAAAAAGAATTCCCCAATTATGAAATAAAGCAATGCACATGGGATAAAAATAAATATTGAGATATGAGCATGTAACATCAAAAGTGAGAAAATATGGAAAATAGGTAAAGAAGCTTTGATTTAGAAAAAATGTATGTTAGGTGAGATCTTAGTCTAATTAAGGATTCACTTATTAGCTCACTTAGCCTTATACATATACCCTTACCTTTACCTTGGCCCCATTACAACCTTACTTAAGACCTCATGATTTTTGGTATGACTATATTCTATGATTGTTGATTGGTTAGATGAAGAACAAAGTTATAGAAAGTAAGAATAAAAAGAAGAATAGAGTGATTAACCCAATAAACACGGAGTGATTAGAGAGTAAACACAAAATCCAGTGAGGGTTCAATAGCTCATCGACATTTATCTCTGTTTAAATTATTAATTGTCTTGCAAGTTTTTAAAATGTTTTTCTCTCCCATCTCAATTGTAAAGGCACCTTATCACTAGCTAAGGTTTGGCTATATATATACATGACTCCTTGAGAATGTGAATTAATTTAACTACATGCAAGCTTTATATACAAGTGAATAAAATATAGAATTGCATGATACATCATTCATCTAGGTAGATTGCATTGCATGACATTCCACCACTCTAACCTTACTTTTTGCCTTGGATTTAGCATAAGGACATGCTATTATTTAAGTGTGGGGAGGTTGATAAACCCATATTTTATGATATATTTTGTGCTTAATTTGAGTGATTTATTCAATCCTTCACCCACCTATTCATATTAATTGCATGGTTTTACTTTCCCTTCCTTATTATGTGATGTATGTGAAAAACATGTTTCCTATGCTTTAAAATTAATTATTTTAATTACCTTTATTTCCATTCGATGCCATGATTAGTGTGTTGAGTAGTTTCAGATCTTCTAAGGCAGGAATGACTTAAAGGATGGAAAAGGAAACATACAAAAATGGAAGGAAAGCACAAAACGAAGTCCTTGAAGAAACTAGCATCCACGCGATCGCATGGACGACGCGACCGCATGCCAAGCGCGAAGAAGTAGTGACGCGGCCGCATGACTGATGCGACCGCGCGCCTTAAGCAAAACACATATGACGCGGCCGCATGACTGACGCGACCGCATGACAATAAAAGCTCCGAATGACGCGACCGCGTGATCCATGCGAACGCGTGACAGAGGCCACGCACCAAAAATTGCAGAAAACGCTCCCAGCGATTTCTGAAGCCCTTTTTGGCCCAAATCCAAGTCCAGAAGGCATAGACCAGAGGTTATAAAGTGTGGGAATGCATCCATTCAAAGAGAGCTCGCCAATTTAGTTATTTCTCATGATTTAGATTTAGTTTGAGAGGGAGATTCTCTCCTCTCTCTTTAGGATTAGGATTTAGATTTAGGATTTTATTCGCTTTTAGGATTATCTCTGTTTATCAGGTTCAACATTCCTTTTTATTTACTCTTACAATTTTATGAATTCTTCCATGTTACAGGTTACTCTTTTGAATTAATGTTATTTGAGGTATTCCAGTTTATTATTGCTCTCTTTTATTTATGTCACCATTGCTTGCAATCTGAAGACATTTTTATTCCAGCAATTTTACTTTTTCCTCTTTTGGTCTTGGTTAAGAAAGCAGTAACTCAGGAGTTATCTTATCTCAACATAATTGATAACTGTTATCTTTGCTAATTAAACTGAACTTCAATAATCCCAACCCTTTCTTAGGAAATAAATAGGATTCGAAGATCAAACTAATTAGTCCCTTGACTTTCCTTTGCTTTAGTAAAGGTTAACTGAGTGGAATTAAGATTCAACTTTCATTGTTTTTGATAAGGATAACTAAGTCTGGACTTCCAATTTCTCATACCTTGCCAAAAGTTTATTTTACAGTTATTTATTTATTTTTAATTGTCATTTAAATTATTTGTCATATTTGTTCCACATTCTTGAAACCCCAAATCTACAATCTCCATAACCAGTAATAAGAACATACTTCCCTGCAGTTCCTTGGGAAGACGACCCGAGGTTTGAATACTTCGGTTAACAATTTTAAAGGGGTTTGTTACTTGTGACAACCAAAACGTTTGTACGAAGGGATTTCTGTTGGTTTAGAGACTATATCTACAACGCGACTATTTTTATAAAATTCTTTACTGGCAAAAATCTCTAACGTCAGTATCTCCATGGAATTCATTCTGATTAGCACATTGGTTATGCATATAATTGACTTCCTCTTACTGCTGTTCTTCATAGATTTCCTCATTTTTCCCCCACCCAGCTGGTGGTTAACTTGGAGTGTTCACTGCTACAACTTGAAGACCATCAATCCTCTTGGCCATCATCTCCATTTGTTGTTGGATCTGTTGATGCATCACCTTGTTTTGAGCTAAAATGGTATCCACACCTTCCAGCTCCAATACACCCTTCCTTTGAGCTGGTTGGCATTGTCTTTGATGACCATAGAAGTATTAGTTGTTTGTCACAGTGTCTATGAGGTTCTAAGCTTGCTCAGCTGTCTTCATGAGTTGTAATGATCCTCCTGCTGAATCCTTCATAGAAATTTTGAAGTTTATCCCATTCATTGAATATCTCTGGTGGACATTTCCTGATTAAAGCTTTGTATCTCTCCCAGGCATCATAGAATGACTCTCCATCCATCTGAGTGAATGTTTGGACCTCTGTCTTCAGTCTGATGATCCTTTGGGGATGATAGAACTTGGCTAGGAACTTGTTTATTAGATCCTCCCAGCTGTTGATGCTTTCTCTTGGAAATGCCTCCAACCATTGAGCAGCTTTGTCCCTTAATGAGAATGGGAATAGCAGCAACTTATAAATATCTGGATGCACACCATTGGTCTTCACTGTGTCACATATCCTTAGAAAGGTAGATAGGTGCTGGTTTGGATCTTCCAAGGAGCCTCCTCCAAAAGAACAATCATTCTGCACCAAAGTGATGAGTTGAGGCTTCAATTTAAAGTTGTTTGCATTGACATTTGGAGTAAGTATGCTGCTCCCACAGTGCTTTGGATTAGAGAAGTTGTAGGAGGCTAGAACTCTCCTTTGAGGCTGACCATTGTTATTAGCCACCTCTTCTATTGGTTTAGAGACATTCCCTTCCATTTCTTAGACTTCTTCTTCCAATACTTCTTCTTTAACAACTCCCTTCCCTCTTGCTTCTCTTCTCAACCGTGAGAGTGTTCTTTCTAATTTAGGATCAAAAGAAGTAGATTCACCTGTTCTTCCTCCTGGCATGCAACCAAAACAACAAGAAACATACACGAAACCAGAAACCAAAAGTAACTCACTCTACTACTAGAGTGAGGTTAAAGTTAGCTTAAACAAAAAACTCAAACAGTTAGTGTGCTTAGTAAAAATAAAAATAAAATGCTTAATCTAGATTATGACCTTACTTAATCATTGTCAATCTATATCAATCCCTAGCAACGGCGCCAAAAACTTGATGAGGGAAGAACGATTCCACACAAACTTGCTGGCAAGTGTACCAGGTCACATTATGTAGTAATTACTCACAAGAGTGAGGTCGATCCCACAGGGATTGATGGATTGAGCAACTTTAGTATGGTGATGAATTTAGTTAAGCGAATATTTGACGATTTGAGTAAATTTTAATCAGCAGAAGTGAAATTACAGAAAACTAAAATGCATAAGGTAAATTGGCATAAAATTAAAGTGTAGAAGAAGTAAAATTGTAGAAACTTAAAGTGCAAGAAATCAAAGGAGTTGAAACTTAAACTGCAAGAAAAGTAAATATCTGAAACTTAAAGTGCAAGTAATATAAATTGCTGAATCTAAACTGCTGGGAAACTTAAATTGCATGAATAGTAAAGGGATTTAGGTATTGGGAATCACAGCAAAACTGAAAAGTTAAATTGTAGTAAACTAAAGAATGCTCAGAAGAAGAAATTTAAAGAGTAAAGCAATCAGGAATTTAGTACCAAACAGAAATCAAAACAGAAGAGTTGAAACAGAATGAAAATGTAAACTAGTTCTAGAATCTTACAAGAGAAATTGACAATTGCAAAAGAAAGATAAAACAGAAACTTAAATCCAATGGCTCTCAAAACAGAAATGAAGAAATAGCAGAAGAAAGAAAATTAGAAAGTAAACTGTGATCAGATCTCAAATTCATAGAACCATGAAAGAAAAATTAAAATCTAAGTCCTCAGATAAAGAAATTCAGTAGAATTCTTCAATCTAAGTTCAGGATCTAAAACAAAAAATAAAAGATTGCAGAAGAGAGAATGTGAAAACAGAAAGCAAAATTCAGATCTGATCTCTAAAATTCTAAAATTCTAAAAACTCAAAACTAAAGGAGAGCCCCCTTTTTGAAATTAAATTCCTATCTATATATACACTTTCTATTTCAGGCCTTCAGCACATGTAGTGGGCTTTTTGGTCTTGCATGAAGTGGATTAAAATCGCCATTTATTGCAGCTTCAGGTGAACGTAGCGTTCTCAAGTTGAACACTGCGTTCTTTCACCGATGCGGGCACGTCCTGTGCGCGAGCGCGTCCCTTGCGCTTTTCCCCCACCGACGCGGGCGTAAACTGTGCGCGAGCGTGCCCTTGAGCAGCGTTCATCAACTGAACACTCCATTCGTGCCATGAATGCTATGCACGCGTGCGTGCCTTGTGCGCTTGCGCATGTATAGCAACAACTCAATTCTGTGCTCCAGCGTCTTGTACGCGTCTGTGTCCATCACCACTTTTACTCCATCGGCGCGGGCGTAGATTGTATGCGTGCGCATCGATTCCCTTTTTCAGGTTCCCACTCTGAAAGTATCGCAGGCATTCACTCAAAATGAACATAGCGTTCAGTGTTGGTGAACACTGATCCACGATGTACGCGGGTGCGCCATCTGTGCATGCGCGTGGATCTCCAAAATTGCTTTTCCGTGCACTGGCGTCTGGTACGCGTCCGCGTCCATGTGGACGTGGCGTTCATTGAGTGAACGCAGTGTTCTCCTGCACGTTGTTTTTCTTTTTGTTTCTTCTTTATTGTTTCTTCACCTGTTATCAATTAAACATGCCATTAAAGTCTAACCAAAAACCACAAGGTTTTACATCATCTATAATAATCAACTAAATTGTGCATAAATCTCATGATTTTATACAAAAATCAACAATTTTTAATTGAATTAAGGCAACATGAAATTCTACTCCAATCACTTATTGTGCAAAAAAGTGCATAAAACCTAATGAAACAAATGAATAATGCTTGTGAATCTAGCATAAGATGACTTGTCATCAAAAGTAAGAAAGAATAAAGAAGAAAAAAGAAAGGAGGAAGAAATAATTAGGATTGGGGGAGAGGAAATTTGAAATCAGGCGCAGAATTGGATAAATTGTGCGTCACATGCGACGCGTACACGTGACATGGGTTGCGCAATTGGCGCGAAGGCAACCCCGCACGTGCACAACTCTCTGTTTGATACGCATGAGAGTAAAAAATGCATATGATGTGTGCGCGTCAGGGACTCGCACGCGTGGATGGCCTGGATGGGAAAACAACGCGTACGCGTCAGGGACTCGTACGTGTGATGGAGGTTGTGCTCCTAGCACAGTTCTAGCCCCACACCATCATGACTCTCTGGCCATACACCCATTTATGCCGATTAGCAGGGTCACGCGTACGTGTGATGGACGCGTACGCGTGAGGGGCCAAAATCACAAGCGATGCGTACGCATGATGGACGCATACGCGTGGTCTTGCTTGTGCCTAAGGCACGCTTCCAGCCCTACTCCCGCGTAACTCTCTGTTCCATTCCTTTAGTTCACACACTCACATGTGATGCGTACGCGTCAGAGACGCTTCCGCGTCGGGTGCCATTTTTTTATGCAGAATGCAAAATGCAGATTGCAGATGAATATACAGAAATTATGAATGACTACTTATGAAAAACAAAAGAAAATGACACTAGGAATAAAAAGGTACAATCATACCATGGTGGGTTATCTCCCACCTAGCACTTTACTTTTACGTCCTTAAGTTGGACGGTCCACAAGCTCAGTCTTCTGCTGTTGGTGGATCTTTCAAGAGGAAGATCTCTAGCTCCTTGGTGTTCTTCATCTTCTTATCATGATACAGCTTTAAGCGATGTCCATTGACCTTGATGAATTTGGAGCTTGAAGGATGACTAATGACAAGTCATCTTAGCCTATTTTAACTAGTCTTTTTCTTTTGTTTTCATTAGAATTATGCACTTTCTTGAGCCATAAGCAAGTCAATTAGGTAGATTTTCATGCTTCCTTTGATTTAATCAACCATGTATAAATTCATGCTATTTCATGAGGTTTTATACTATAATTGTCACATATTATGAAAGAATGAATATCTCATGATTTTAAGCATAGCTTTGATGTGTTTGGTTGATTAATGATAGGTGAAGAAAGCTTGGAGAAAGGTTGAAGCAAGAAGGAATAGCTAGGAGTAAAGAGAAGACAATGGAATAAGTGAAATTGAACCAGGAAGCAAAAAGCTGGACCTAAAGTTAGCCTCAAACTTTTGCACAAACTTTTGGATGAAAAGTTAGCCCCAACGTTAGCCCCTAACTTTTGGGCTAACGTTGGAACTTGAAAATCACTCCCTGGGTACCAAAAGTTTGGGCCAACATTAGCCCCTAACTTTGAGGCTAACGTTGGCACTTGAAAATCACTCCCTGGGCACCAAAAGTTTGCGCCAACGTTAGCCCCTAACTTTGAGGCTAACGTTGGCATGAGAAAAACACTCCCTGGGCACCAAAAGTTTGCGCCAACGTTAGCCCCTAACTTTGAGGCTAACGTTGGCACATGAAAACTACAAGGGGAGGAGCAAAAGTTTGCGCCAACGTTATCCCCTAACTTTTGGGCTAACGTTAGCGTCTCAAGTGCACCAAGGAAGGCCAACGTTGGTGCAAAAGTTAGACCCCTAACTTTTGCACCAACGTGAGTATCAGCAAGTTATGTTGGCTGATATGAAAAGTTGGACCAAAAGTTAGACCATAACTTTTGCTCCAACTTTTGGTCCAACTTTTGCAAAACTCCAACCCGGTTCAATTGGTTCACTTTGGTTCTTCTCCAAACTTCAAGAGCAATCAACCAAGGCCTCTTTCAACCCAATTCCACCAAGAGCAAAGGCCCAACTCAAGGCTTGAAGATCTTTTGAAGAAAGTGTATAAATAGGATATAATTCAAGTTCTTCGGAGAGCTTTTCTTTTGAATTTTCATAATAGTTTTCGGAGAGTTTTGGATGTTGAGTGATCTTTAATTTCTCAGTCTGGGGGAAGGAGAATTCACTTCTCTTCCTCTTAGTTTTATTGCTTTCAATTTCAATTACAATTGTCTTGGATCATGGGTTGGAGAATTGAAGAAATTCTGTTTCAATCTCATCCTTGGATCTCTCTGTTTATTTACTGCAATTGAATTTCAGTTTCTGTTACTTGATTCTCATCTACTTTCCTTGCAATTTACAATTTCCTTTGCAATAGTTCTTGTTGGATCTAGGAAGGCATTGAGATATAGACTTGGTTTTCTAGTCTCTGGGTCCTGAGATCTGAATTCCCAATTTACATTTTGTTTCTTGCTTTTAATGTTTATTTACTTTACTGCTTCAAGATCCGATTCAACCCACACCTTCTTTTACTCTTTTGTTTGATGCAAGTTACTTTTCCTTGTTTAATTTCTGCAATTCCAAGTCCCAATCCCCTTTACAATTCAAGTCATTTACATTTCTTGCACTTTAAGATTCCGCAATTTACATTTCTTGCATTCTAAGTTTCTGCCATTTAATTTCTTGTTCTTTAAGATTCAGCAATTTATTTCCCGTTCTCTTTAATTCCATGCAATTTAATTTCTGCAAATCACAAAACACTCAACCAAATCTTGATTCGCTTGACTAAATTAACCACTAAGCTAAAATTGCTCAATCCTTCAATCACTGTGGGATCGACCTCACTCCCGTGAGTTTTTATTACTTGATGCGACCCGGTACACTTGCCGGTTAGATTTGTGTGTTTTGGGAGAAATTCATTTTTCCACCAAAATACTCATCAAGTTTTTGGCGCCGTTGCCAGGGATTGATTAGATTGACAATGATTAAGTGAGGTGGTGATCTAGATCAAGCATTTTTTCTTTAATTTTGATTAACCCACTAACTGTTTGATTTTTTGCTTAAACTAACTAACACTTCAATCTAGCAGTAGATTGAAGTGTCACTGGTTTTGTGCATTTCTCATGCTCTGCTTGTATGTCAGGTACAAGAAGAACCACACCCAATTTTCATGAACAAGACGAAAGAACTCTCAGGAGGTTAAGAAGAGCTGAAAGAGGGAAAAACATTGTTGGAGAAGAGGAATCAGACGAAGAGTTCCAAGAGATGGAGGAACATTCAACCAATCCACCAGGTGGAGCAGACAACAACAATGACAACCCACCCCAGAGGAGAGTTTTGGCTTCCTATACCTTTGCAAATCCTAGACATTGTGGGAGCAGCATCTTGGCTCCAAATGTCAATGCTAACAATTTTGAACTCAAGCCACAACTCATCACTTTGGTTCAGAACAATTGTTCTTTTGGTGGAGGACCACTTGAAGACCCGCACCAACACTTATCCACCTTCTTGAGGATATGCAACACTGTCAAAACTAATGGTGTGCCTCCTGACAGTTACAAGCTGATGCTATTCCCATTTTCTCTCAAGGACAAGGCCACTCAATGGTTGGAATCTTTTCCAAGGGACAGCATCAATAACTGGGATGATTTGGTAACCAAGTTTCTTGCCAAGTTTTACCCACCTCAGAGGATTATAAGGTTGAAGGCTGAGGTACAAACATTTACACAAATAGAGGCTGAACCCATCTATGAGGCATGGGAGAGGTACAAGGCTCTAATCAGGAAATGTCCCCCTGCCATGTTTAATGAGTGGGAGAAGCTGCAGAACTTCTATGAAGGCTTAACACTAAAATCCCAGGAAGCTTTGGATCATTCAGCTGGAGGTTCCTTGCAACTCATGAAAACTGCAGAGGAGGCTCAAGAACTCATTGATATGGTGGCCAACAACCAATATTTCTTTGCTTATCAAAGAGGCCGCCAACCATCGCAAAGGAGAGGAGTAATGGAACTAGAAGGAGTGGATTCAATCCTGGCTCAAAACAAATTGATGCAGCAGCAAATTCAACAACAATTTGAGCAAATGACCAAGAGGATTGATGGCCTCCAAGTTGCAGCAGTTAACACCAGCCAACCATCAGCCACATGGGGGCAAAATGAAGAAATCCAAGAGGAGCAACAGCAGGAACAAGTCCAGTACATGCATTCAAATCCAAGATCTACAGAAGGAAGTAGCATCTTTAAAAAGAGTGGGCCACCAGAATCCACAGTCTAAAATTTTTCTAGCTGTTCTTTGAGGGCTAAAATGTTCACCACTCTCAGAAGAGTGGCAGGCCTCTAAAATTGACTCGAATTTTGATTGAGGCACACTCCTTCTAATTATCTGGTCAGCACCATACTTCCATAAATATGGGTCATCCCATATGTAATATTTGGACTCACTTTTCAGCTTGTCCCTTTGATGCTTAGTAAAATTGGGAGGGAAGGTATGACTAACTAGATAGTTAGCTATAGGTGCATACCAAGGAATTACTTCAGATATTGCATGCAAACTATCAAATGGAAAAGCATCATTGATAGGAGTGGAGTCACTCTTAATGTGCTCTAGGCGACTCAAGTGGTCCACCACTAAATTATGGGAACCACTCCTATCCTTAATTTCTAAATCAAATTCTTGCAGCAACAATATCCAACGTATTAACCTTGGTTTGGACTCTTTTTTAGCTAATAGATATTTTAGAGCTACATGGTCTGAGTACACTACCACCTTAGTACCAAGTAAGTAGGCTCAAAATTTATCCAGAGCAAAAACAATAGCCAGAAGCTCTTTTTCAGTGCTTGTGTAATTAGACTGAGCAGCATCTAAGGTTTTGGAAGCATATGCAATTATGAAAGGGTCCTTACCTTTGGTTGGAGGCATCACACATAATCTCAAATGGCTGGTCCCAGTCGGGTCCTCTGACAATCGGAGCTTGAGTCAAGGCGATCTTCAGCTTATCAAATGCTTTCATGTAGTCCTCACTCAGCTCGAACTCAACATCCTTCTGCAATAATCTGGATAAGGACAGTGCTACCTTACTGAAGTCCTTGATAAATCTCCGGTAGAAACCTACATGACCAAGGAACGAATGGACTTCCCTCACGGAGGAGGGGTAAGGTAAACTAGAAATGACATTTACCTTTGCTGGATCAACTGAAATACCAGCATTAGAAACAACGTGTGCTAAAACAATACCTTGTTTTACCATAAAATGACTTTTTTCAAAATTTGAAACAAAGTTTGAACTAACACATCTGTCTAATACTCTAGATAAACTATTGATGAGCTGAATTCACACCCCCATTATAAAATTTGTGAATCCGTTCTTTTGGCAAGAGCACCAAAATTATCGCCAAGTAATAACCCACAGTGGAGTGGGATCGTATCCACAGAGATTGATAGATTTGAGCAATTTTAATCAATTGGTGAATTAGTCAAGCTAAGTAGAATAAATTGTGATTATCGAATTATAAATGTGCAGAAATATAAATGACTCAAAAGTAAAGGAAAGCAGTAAATAGCAAAATTGAAAATGGCAGGAAAATAAAGAGCAGAAACTTAAATGACTTAATTATAATTGGGAATGGGGAATTGCAGAATGTAAAGAAAGCTATAAAGAAAGTGGAAGATAAGAATAAGGGAATTCATTGAGATCAGGAGATATTGTCTCTTTGGACTAAATCCAGCTCATATCCTCTTCAATCATGCAACTCATTGACCTCTTGGCGATCATGATTGATTGAGACCCACACTTAAAATGAAGCATCGTCCCTGATGCTCACTCAAGCAGGGTGTGAAGGGGTGTCATCACTAGAAGGGCGGGTAGCTGGGGTCTCTGTGGTGGCGGTCGAGGGATCAGCCTGCTGCAGAGGAGGTGCTGACTGAATAGGGATCTCGGGGTCTACAGCCTGAATCTGAGGCGGAGCCTCCTGATGTGATGTAGCCTGCTCTGTGCCTGCCTGCGCAGCCTCGCTTTGTGGATTGGTCTCTGCCTCGTGATCATCTGCCTCCTCCTCAGATGCCTCGGATGGTGTATCAGGCTCGGAGGGGATGTCGCCAGATCGTATCATCAGCTTCAGGTGCTCATAGCGTCGCTTGTTGCGACGCTCCATCTGGTCAAGCCGTCGAAACAAGCGGTGCACTAGATGATAGATGGGCTCCGGGGCAGGTGGAGGTGCAGTGGTGATGGCAAGGGTAGCTGTAGAGGAAGAGGGGCCGGCAGATGGTGTGGCTGTGTCAGCAGTAGTAGTGAAGAATAGAGGTCTGTAGCCCAAAGCCAGAAAGTTCCTACTGTGAGGGATAATCTTCTTGCATTCCGCAGCAGGTGGCTTTTCATCAGCATCCCCCCAAGGCAGGTCAGCTCGACGGCCTAGCTGTGTAATCAGATAAGGAAAGGGAAGAGTGCCTCGGACATGGACCCTGGCCATATAGTACCAGATAAAGCGTGGCAGGTACAGGTCCTTACCCTCCATCACACACCATAGGAGGGTGATCATAGCGGCTGGTATCTCAGTCTCGTGAGTACTCGGCATAATGAAGTTGCTAAGTATCTGATGCCATAGCCGAGCCTCATCATTCAGGTAAATCCGCTTGATTCCCTTTGGCATGGTGGTGTTCTGACCCATAATCCAAGGAACGGTCGGGTCAAGGGCTATCCGGGCTTTGACTGCATCCCAATCAAATCGCATGAAGCGCATATCCTCCTCAGCTTTTTGATTACCATCCAGCTGATCAGTTTTAGGCAGAAGCTTCAGAACATCTTCAATGGCCTCTTCAGTGACCAGAATCTACTTTCCTCTAAGGTTCACTGCATCTAGGGAGGTTTTGAGGTAATTACAGTAGAATTCTCTAACCCAAGATGCATTGACCTCAGTTAGGTTTCTCTCCAGGAAGAACCAGCCTCTTTGTTTGATCTGATCAGAGGTGTATTACTGGAGTTCTTCTGGGATCTTCAAAGCCCTCTACAGGTATAGGTTCCTGGAGGTTGCAAACACCGGATACTTTAGCTCACAGTATCGGTTTGCAAACTTTATTGGATCAGTGGCAGGGATTAGCTGGTCGGCCTTCTCTTGCGGGGTAAAATTTTTCTCCCGCAAGGAGTCATCGTGCATAATATCTATAATGGACATGGAGGACTCTCCTCTTTTTTGTTTGCCAATAGTAACCTTTCTTTTTCCTTTTCTCTGGCTGGCATACATCCTGAAAAAACAGAAAACTGGGATATAGTGAAAACAGGAAAATAAATAGGCAAATAATCAAAAGAAACACAAAGTGGCAAAGGAGCAAAAGGATCAGGAAAATGAGTTAAGTAAATGTGCATTAAGGATTGTATAGGAGTTAAATGTCCGAAAAGGAGAATTCACAATCCAAAATGTAATTGAATTCATGTTAAATAGAAAAATTAACATCATGCCATGGTTAGAATGTTAAAAGAAAGTGAAAGAAAATCAGAAGAGAAGTTTTGAAAGGTTAGGTTGGTTAGAATTGAAAAGGAGTTTAGGAAGTTAACATTAGTGAGTTAGTAAAAAGTGGGTTAAAGTAAGTGGCATAATGAAAATATTCCAAGTAACAAGTATTCACAGTTAGAAGCTATAAGTAACTCATATCCAAATAAGAAAAACAGGTTGATGATGATTCAAATAGATATAGAAATAGCAAAAATTGGAATCAAACATCAAAAATGCAAATTATGAACCAGGAAATCAAAAAGAATAAGAAAGCTTGCCGTGGCATTCATGAATGGTTTGGTTAAATCTAAGGAAAGCACAGTTGAAAATGCCAAAATCAAGACATGAATGGAAATATTTTACAGAAATTTGGGCAGCATTTCGGCTAAAATTGGATTGTCCCGGAAAATAAACAACAACAGAATAGTTCATATGAATAAAAAATATAGCTGCAATTACATATAAGGAATAAGAACATGAAAAATCAGAGTAAAGAGCAGCATGAAATAAGAAATTACAGCATATGAACAAAACTAACATCACAACAACAGTAGAATTACGAAAATAATGAAACAAGAAACACGAACAGCGCAATTAAACAGACCTAAATTCACTAACCACATCCTAGGCTGCCTAACAACCTAAAATCCACTACAACATGCATATCTAACTAGCCTAATGACGAACATAAACAGAAAAATATGAATTAACTACGAAGGATAGAAGGGTGGCGTTCGTCGGAACCTGGTAGGCGTAAGAAAGAGAGTGGGGCAGAGAGGTGGCTAGGGATGACGGCGGTGGCGTCTGGTGCGGCGGAGGAGGGTGACGCGGCGGCGGTGGCGGCTGTTCAGAGGAAGGGAGGGAAAGGTAGGGGTAATGGGGGTGGGGGGTAATAGGGGAAGGGAGGGGGCGTGTGGGTGGCGCTGGGCAGTGGTGACGGGGCGGTGGCGGTGGGTGGTGGTCGCGGAGGGGGGCAGTGGCGTTGGAGGGGAAAGAAGAAGGAAGAAGAAGAAAGAAGGGGGAAGGAGGAAGGGGGGTGGGTGGCGGCGGCGTCTGGGTGCTCGGCAGCGTGATGGTAGTTCGGTGGTGGTGGCTGGGTGGTGGTGGTGTGATTGGAGAATAAGAGAGGGAATAGAGGGGTTTGAGGGGGAGGGGGCACGACTGGTAGTGTTCGCGTGACTGGGGGGTATAAATTTGAATCCACGCGATCGCATAGGGCACGCGGTCGCATGGTTGGGCTGAAATGGTGGTTGACGCGATTGCGTCAGTGGCACGATCGCATGGAATAACTAAAAGAGTGAATGACGCGATCGCATGAGGCAAGCGATCGCGTCGATGGAAATTGTGTTAAACGCATGATTCCGGCGTCATTTCAGCGCAACTATCTGTCTCCTTTTGGGGTGTTGTGCAATCCATGCGACGCGATCGCGTCGCTCACGCTGTCGCGTGGGATTGAGGTTGTGCAAGTGACGCGATCGCGTGAGTGACGCGATCGTGTGGGTCATTTGTGCAAAACGCACAATGGCCGCACGATTCCAGCCTAACTTTCTGGACGTTGGATCTTTATGCCGATCTCCAAGGCACGCGGCCGCGTGGATGACGCGGTCGCGTGGGAACTGTTTTTCGCAACTTGACGCGATCGCATGAATGATGCGGTCACGTCGCACACCCCTTTTTTTTTTTACAGGTATGCAATTATGCATTATGCAGAATACAATGATTAATATGAATGAGATTCAAAACTCCAGGTTCAATAAAATAAAACTTGAAAACAAATAAAACTAAATAAAAGTTGAAAAAAGGACGATCATACCATGGTGGGTTGTCTCCCACCTAGCACTTTTAGTTAAAGTCCTTAAGTTGGACGTTGGATGAGCTTCCTGTTATGGCGGCTTATGCTTAAATTCATCCATAAATCTCCACCAATGCTTGGAATGCCAATAGCCTCCGGGGTCCCAAACTAGGCATGTGAAGCTTCTGAGCAGCTTCAAACAGATTGTCAGGCTCCCGGGGTGACGAATGTCAGCATAGATTCCAGGATCCCAAACTTTGCTTTTAAATCCGCTTTCGTCTTGATCTATACTTTTCCATCTGGGTGGTTTAGAAATTAGATTCTCACCAGGATAACCAAACATTTTTCAAGATCCATCTGATTGATCATAATGCCAATCCGTGCACTTCGAGTTGAAGCATGGAAACTTATTGAACCTTGTGCACCAGCTCTGAGTACGAGCCATTTCCCGCTTACTCCTAAAGTCGCAGAGAGCTCTAAGCTGGCCATCTGTTTCAAGCAAACCATATTCAAGTAGAAAAGTACAGTTAAAGGTTAAGGATTGTACCCACTTGAAGCTTGTATTGGGTGGTAATGGCCTTGGGGTAGGTGGTTCTAGTGGTTCTGTAAGTTCTACTCACTTGTGCTCTTCTGTGAATTTCTCCACTTCCTTGCAAGATTCTTCAAATGTATCCATGTCCTGATCAAAGCAATCTATGTTTTCCTCATCACTTAAGTCATAGACTGGAGGTTGAGAGAAATCTACCTCCGTATCATCTTCGTATTCACTTGGGGAACATTCTCTGATCTCAGAGAATTCGCTTGTGGATGCAAGCTCATTACTAGAAGAACTTGACTTGAGATTATCATCATCAAGCAGACTTACTTCTTGGGTTATTCTGTCTAGTTCTTCATGAAAGACTTGCTCTGGGGGTTGCGCACAATCCTTCTTAGCATCAATTGTAACATCCTTGACAGAATGCTCCACAACTTTGGATTCCCATGGAGGTTCAGCGTCTCCTAAGTCTTCAACCAACTCTTCTTCTTCAATAATGACAGCTTCCTCTACTTGTTCCAATACGAAACCATGCTCTGTCTTGTCTACTGGAGTTTCTAGTATCTCCTTCATGCTACGCTCTTCATTAGATTGTCCACATGGGGCTATGGGATGTCCTTGAATGTTCGAACGTCTAGCTGATAATTGCCTTACTGCTTGCTCCAGTTGATGAAGGGTTGTTTGAAGTTGATCTACTGTTTTCTTGAGGCGAACCTCTGATTCTCGGGGTGATAGATTTGGATATAGTACAGGCAGAAGTGGTGATGTTTGGGAGTAATTGGACTGGAATCCGGTAGATGAGGATCATACGGTGGTGAATGGCGAAAAGGAGCTTGTGAATGTGGTGGTTCGAAGTTATGTTGAGAGGATGGTCTATAAGCACATGGTGGGGCTTGTTGGTGATTACAAGGCTGTCCACCATGTCTATTGGCTTGGTATGCATTGTAGAATGGTCCTTGTCCATGATATCTTGGAGGGTGTTGTTGCCTAAAGGGTTGATCAGATTATCTTGGCTCCATCCATCTTTGATTGTTCTGACCTTGATGCATGTTTCTGTTATAACTTCCATTCCTTTCAATAACATTAGAACCAAACTCAAAGCGAAAGGGGTGAGAATTCATAGTAGCTAAAAAGAAATAAAGAGGGGAAAAAATAAAGACAAATAAACAAGTAAAAGAAAAATATTTACAATAACCAATAAGAAGGCACACGATTGCAGTTCCCCGGCAACGGCGCCATTTTGATGAGAGAACTTTTGTGTGGTCTAGAAATTTGCGGATAAATCCTCGTTACAAGTATAGTTTCTAAACCTTCAAAAGTCCTTTCATACAAACGTTTTGGTTGTCACAAGTAACAAACCCTAAATAAATTGATAACCGAAGTATTCAAACCTCGGGTCGTCTTCTCAAGGAACTGCAGGGAAGTATGTTCTTATTATTGGTTATGGAGATAGTAAATTAGGGTTTTGTGAATGAGGAGTGAATAGTTTAATTATCAATTAAAGTAAATGAAGAACAAGCAATTTAAATGGCGAGTAAAATAAATAAATGACTGTAAATAAACTTTTGGCAAGGTATGAGAAATTGGAGGTCCTATCCTAGTTATCCTTATCAATGATGATAAGAATTAAATCTTAATTCCACTTTGTTAACCTTTACTAAGATAAAGGAAGGTCAAGGGATTAATTGGTTTGATCTTCGGATCCTATTTATTTCCTAAGAAAAGATTGGGATTATTGAAGTTCAATTTAATTAACAAAGATAACAATTATCATTCATGTTTGAGTTTGATAACTCCTGAGTTACGAATTTCTTAACCAAGACCAAAAGGGGAAAAGTAAATCTACTAGAATAAAAATGTCTTCAGATGGGAATAATAATAATGTAAATAAAAGAAAGCAACAATAAAATGAAATACCTCAAATAACATTAATTCAAAAGAGTAATCTATAACATGGAAGAATTCATAAATTAAATTGCAAAAGTAAATAAAAAGGAATATTGAACCTAATAAAGAGATAATCCGGAAAGCGAATAAAATCCTAATTCTAAATCCTAATCCTAAAGAGAGAAGAGAGAGGAGAGAACCTCTCTCTAAACTAAATCTAAATCATGGAAAACTAACTAAAGTGGAGACTCCCCTTTGAATGGATGCATTCCTCCACTTCATAACCTCTGGTCTATGCCTTCTGGACTTGGATTTGGGCCAAAAAGGGCTTCAGAAATCGCTATGAGCGTTTTCTGCAATTTCTGGTGCGTGGCCTCTGTCACGCGTCCGCGTGGGTCACGCAGTCGCGTCATTCAGAGTTTTCCTTGTCATGCGGTCGCGTCAGTCATGCGGCCGCGTCATATGTATTTTTCTTAAGGCACGCGGTCGCGTCAGTCATGCGGCCGCGTTGCCCATGCGATCGCGTGGATGCCAGTTTCTCCAGAAACTCCATTTTCTGTTTTCCTTCCATTTTTGTATGTTTCCTTTCCATCCTTTAAGTCATTCCTGCCTTAGAAGATCTGAAACTACTCAACACACGAATCACGGCATCGAATGGAAATAAAGGTAATTAAAATAATTAATTTTAAAGCCTAGGAAACATGTTTTTCACATACATCACATAATAAGGAAGGGAAAGTAAAACCATGCAATTAATATGAATAAGTGGGTGAAGGATTGAATAAATCACTCAAACTAAGCCTAAAATATATCATAAAATATGGGTTTATTAAGTAGGAATCCCAGTTCGTCTCCCAACGAGTTGACAAAAGAGTGCTATTTTATTAGTCAGGAGTTTTTCGAGAATTTGTAAGAGGTTGAAGAAAAGAAAAAGTAAATAATTGTAAATTAAAGCAATGAAAATTAATGAGAGAATTTATATAATCAAAATAAAAGCCTTGACCCAGACAAGATTAATTGGAAGTTCTATCCTTGTTGGATTTTCCCAAGTGTAATATTAAGAGGTTGTTGTTCTACTTAGACATCCCTTACCTAATAAGGGAAAGTCAAGTAACTAACTAACCAACTATAAACCTCAGGTCCTAATCCTCTCCCCGAGGAAGGATTAGAGTTAGAGACTAGAGAGCCAGCCAAAAATTTCCAATTAAAATTAACACTTGAGTATTCCAACTCAAGGTTCTCCTATTAATCAATTCCAAAGTCATGTTAGGAGTCTACTCCATTGACATGAATATAACTTTCATAGAAATATAAAAAGAAGACATGATAAATTAAATAAAATAAGAACTGAAAATTAATTAAAGGTAAAAGTAATTCTTTGCATTAATAAATCCCAAAATGCAACATCCTTATCTGAACAGGGTTAATAAGTAATCAAAAGAGTAAAGGAATAAGAAAACAAACTAGAATAGTAACTTCAATGGAGGTATCGACTCTTCTCAGAATCTAAAGCAAAAGCATAAACTATAAAAACTATGAATGTGTAGAAAGCCTAGAGGAAGAGTGATTTTTCTCTAAGATTCCAATTTAAAGCTAAAAACTATCCGAATGAGAATGTCTGTTGAGTCTCTGCTTGTCCCCTGGCTCTAGTCTGTGTTTTTGGGCTGGAAACTGGGTCCAAACTTGGCCCAAAATCACCCCAGTGTTTTCTGCGAATTTTGCAGGTAGCGCATGTCACGCGTACGCGTCAGTCACGCGTACACGTCGCTGGACAACTTCGCGTATCACGTGTACGCGTCAGGAACGCGCATGCGTCGCTGTGCGAACTCTAATTCACGCGCACGCGTGAGCCATGCGTGTGCGTCGCTGCTCGCTGGTTGTCTCCTATATTTCTTGTGCTCCTTCCAGTTTTGCAAGCTTCCTCTCCATCCTCGAAGCCATTCCTGCCCTAATAAGCATGTAAACACTTAACGCATAGATCACGGCATCGAATGGAAAAAAGGGAAATTAAAATACACAATTTAAAGGCTTAGGAAGCAAGATTTCAATTATGGAACAAAACTAGGAAGGAATTGTAAAATCATGCAATCTGTATGAATAAGTGTGTACAGACTTGATAAAACCACTCAATTGATCACAAGATAAACCATAAAATAGTGGTTTATCAATCTCCCCACACTTAAACATTAGCATGTCCTCATGCTAAGCTCAAGGAGACAAAAGAATGAATAGGGGAAAGTAAGACTCATGAGATGCAACCTATGAATGCAACTATATGCTAAGATGATTCTGTCTACTTGGTCAAAAGTAAATAAGTTCTTCAAGACAAGCATAAATCAGATTCCACTAATTCAAACCACACAATAAAAGACAAGTAAACTTGTAAGAAGATAGCTCATGAAAGCAAGGAACATAGAATTTAAGCATTGAACCCTCACTGGTAGTGTATATGCACTCTAATCGCTCAAGTGTCTAGGGTTAATTCACTCTACTCTTTTCTAGTCATGCTCTCTAGACTTTGTTCTTCATCTAACCAATCAACAAAAATTTAGTATACCAATCCAAACATCATGAGGTCTTTTCAAGGTTGTAATGGGGCTAAGGTAAGGGTGAGGATATATGTATGGCCAAGTGAGCTATAATTTGAATCTTTGACTAACCTAAGCTCTTACGTAACACACACACACACTCTATGTAATTCCAATTCATGCCTAGCTACCCATACTTCCCACTTTTGCTTATTTTACATACTCATGTAGCCAAATTTTTCTTCAATTTCATCACCTATGCATTGATCTTTTATTCAACTTAGCATTGGGGTAATTTCGTCCCCTTATTTATTTATTTACTTATTTATTTGAATATTTTTTGTTTTTTTGTTTTTTTATTTTTTTTATAAACATGAAAGCAAACATAACTTTATCAATGCACATAGGTTTTTAATTATTTTTTTCTGGTCTCACATGAGTAGTGATGAGCAAATAATTTATACCCTTTTTGGCATTGTTTTTACATAGTTTTTAGTATGTTTTAATTACTTTTTTATTATATTTTTATTAGTTTTTATGCAAAAATCACATTTCTGGACTTTACTATGAGTTTGTGTGTTTTTCTGTAATTTCAGGTATTTTCTGGTTGAAATTGAAGGACCTGAGCAAAAATCTGATTTAGAGGCTGAGAAAGGACTGCAGATGCTGTTGGATTCTGAACCTCTTACACTCTAAATGGATTTTCTGGAGCTACAGAAGCCTAATTGGCACGCTCTCAATTGAGTTGGAAAGTATACATCTTGGGCTTTTTAGCAATATATAATAGTCAATATTTTGCCTGAGATTTGATGGCCCAAACTAACGTCTAAACGCCGGCCAGAGACCCCTTTTCTAGAGTAAAACGCCCAAATTGGCACCAGAATTGGATTTAAACGCCCAAACTGGCACCCAAGTGGGAGTTTAACTCCAAGAATGGCCAATGCATGTGAAAGCTTCAATGCTCAGCCCAAGCACACACCAAGTGGGCCCCGGGAGTGGATTTCTGCACTATCTGCACTTAGTTACTTATTTTCTGTAATCCCTAGTAACTAGTTTAGTATAAATAGCACTTTTTACTATTCTATTCGCATTTCTGGACATTTAGTCCTTAGACTTGGACTTGGAGGCTGGCCATTCGGCCATGCCTAGACCTTCTTCTCTTATGTATTTTCTACGGTGGAGTTTCTACACCTCATAGATTAAGGTGCGAAGCTCTGCTATTCTTTATGAATTAATGCAAATACTATTGTTTCTCTTTCCATTCATGCCTACTTCTTCTCCAAGATATACTCTTGTACTTAATTCAATCAAGTCAGAATGAAGGGGTGACCCGTGACCCACTATCTTCGTTACTCGCTTAGCCAAGATCCGCGTGCCTAACAGCCACAAAGCGGTCAACATGATGTTCAACGTAGTCATTGGACGACAGCCGGGGTATATTCTCTTGGGTCTCTAATCTACGGACCGAGTCCGTGAGGTTAGGATCTTCGTGGTATAGGCTAGAACCAATTAGCAGCATTCCTGAGAATCAGAAAGTCTAAACCTTGTCTGTGGTATTTCGAGTAGGATCTGGGAAGGGATAACTGTGATGAGCTTCAAACATGCAAATGTTGGGCACAGTGACAGTGTGCAAAAGGATAGAGAGATCCTATTCTGACGCTAGTGAGAACCGATAGATGATTAACCGTGCGGTAGCTATACCTAGTAATTTTCATCCGAGACGAGAAATTCGACAGTTGATTAGCCGTACAGAGATCGTACCTGGTATTTTTCATCCGAGAGGATCATACAGCTTGCTATGGAAGGGAGCACGCATGGTTGGAAGAAGAAAATAGGAAAGCAGAGGTTCAGAAGCAACAATGCATCTCCAAACGCTTATCTGAAATTCCCACCAATGAATTACATAAGTATCTTTATTTTATTTTATGTTTTATTTATCTTTTAATTATCTAAACATCATAACCAATTGAATCCGCCTGACTGAGATTTACAAGATGACCATAGCTTACTTCAAGCTGACAATCTCCGTGGGATCGACCCTTACTCACGTAAGGTATTACTTGGACGACCCAGTGCACTTGCAGGTTAGTTGTGCGGAGTTGTGAAAAGTGTGATCACAATTTCGTGCACCAAGTTTTTGTCACTCTAGAGGGGACCTTACAGAAATTTTTAAAAAAGAAGAAAACATGGCAGCTGAAAATAACAACAATGGTAGAGTTGCAAGGAAGGTACTTGGTGACTTTACTACACCAACTTCTGGCTTCTATGGAAGAAGCATCTCAATTCCTGCAATTAGAGCAAACAACTTTGAGCTTAAGCCTCAATTAGTTTCTCTAATGCAGTAGAATTGCAAGTTTTATGGACTTCCATTAGAAGATCCTCATCAGTTCTTAGCTGAATTCTTGCAAATCTGTGACACTGTTAAGACCAATGGGGTTAATCCCGAGGTCTATAGACTTATGCTTTTTCCCTTTGCTGTAAGAAACAGAGCTAGGATATGGTTGGACTCACAACCTAAAGAAAGCCTAAACTCTTGGGAAAAGTTGGTCAATGCTTTCTTGGCCAAATTCTTTCCACCTCAAAAGTTGAGCAAGCTTAGAGTGGAAGTCCAAACCTTCAGACAGAAGGAAGGTGAATCCCTCTATGAAGCTTGGGAAAGATACAAGCAATTGATCAGAAGGTGTCCCGCTGACATGCTTTCATAATGGAGCATCTTATGTATATTCTATGATGGTCTGTCTGAATTGTCCAAGATGTCATTGGACCACTCTGCTGGTGGATCTCTTCATCTAAAGAAAACGCCTGCAGAAGCCCAGGAACTCATTGAAATGGTTGCAAATAACCAGTTCATGTATACTTCTGAAAGAAATCCTGTGAATAATGGGATAACTCAGAAGAAAAGGAGTTCTTGAGATTGATACTCTGAATGCCATATTGGCTCAGAATAAAATATTGACTCAGCAAGTCAATATGATTTCTCAGAATCTGACTGGAATGCAAGCTGTATCCGGCAGTACTAAAGAAGCCTCCTCTGAAGGAGAAGCTTATGACCCTGAGAATCCTGCAATGGAAGAGGTGAATTACATGGGAGAATCCTATAGAAACACCTATAATCTTTCATAGAGAAATCATCCAAATTTCTCATGGAAGGATCAACAGAAGCCTCAACAAGGCTTTAATAATAATGGTAGGAGAAATAGGTTTGGCAATAGCAAGGCTTTTCCATCATCTTCTGAGCAACAGACAGAGAATTCTAAGTAGAGCCTTTCTGACTTAGCAACCATAGTCTCTGACCTATCTAAGACCACTCTCAGTTTCATGACTAAAACAAGGTCCTCCATCAGAAATGTGGAGGCACAAGTGGGTCAGCTGAGTAAAAGAGTTACTGAAATCCCTCCTAGTACTCTCCCAAGCAATACAGAAGAGAATCCAAAGAGAGAGTGCAAGGCCATCAATATACCCAACATGGCCGAACCTATAGAGGAGGAAGAGGCAGTGATTTCCAATGAGGAAGACCTCAATAGACGTCTACTGACCACTAAGGAGTTCCCTATTGAGGAACCAAAGGAATCTAAGGCTCATACAGAGACCATAGAGATTCCACTAAACTTACTGTTACCATTCATGAGCTCTGATGAGTATTCTTCCTCTGAAGAGGATGAAGATATTATTGAAGAGCAAGTTGCTTAGTATCTAGGAGCAATCATGAAGCTGAATGCCAAGTTATTTGGTAATGAGACTTGGGAGGATGAACCTCCATTGCTCATCAATGAACTAAATGCCTTGGTTTAGCAGAAATTACCTCAGAAGAAACCGGATCCCGGAAAATTCTTAATACCCTATACCATAGGCACCATGACCTTTGAGAAGGCTCTGTGTGACCTGGGGTCAGGAATAAACCTCATGCCACTCTATGTAATAGAGAAACTAGGGATCTTTGAGGTACAAGCTGCAATAATCTCATTAGAGATGGCAGACAAATCAATAAAACATGCTTATAGACTTGTAGAGGATGTCTTAGTAAAGGTTGAAGGCCTGTACATCCCTGCTGACTTCATAATCCTAGACACTGGAAAGGATGAGGATGAATCCATCATCCTTGGAAGACCCTTCCTAGCCACAGCAACGACTGTGATTGATGTGGACAGAGGAGAGTTAGTCATTCAATTGAATGAAGACTACCTTGTGTTTAAGGCTCAAGGATATTCTTCTGTAACCATGGAGAGGAAGCATGAAAAGCTTCTCTCAATACAGAGTTAAACAGAGCCCCCACACTCAACTTCTAAGTTTGGTGTTGCGAGGCCACCATTAAGCTCTGAGTCTCTGTGAAGCTCTCTAAGAGCTCACTGTCAAGCTATTGACATTAAAGAAGCGCTTATTGGGAGGCAACCCAATCTTATTTATCTATGTTAATTACTTTCTCATTTGTTTTCCATTGCTATTTTAGGTTTTCTTTAGGTTGATGATCATGTGGAGTCACAAAAATAGGTGCAGAATTAAAGCAGAATCAAAAACAGCATCAAAAATAGCACACCCTGGAGGACAGGCTTACTGGCATTTAAACGCCAGTAAGGATAGCAGAATGGGCGTTTAACGCCCATGCAGGCAGCATTCTGGGCGTTTAGAAAAATGCCCAGTAAAGAAGGATTCCTGGCATTTAACACCAGCCAGGGTATCTGGCTGGGCGTTAAACGCCCAAATAGGCAGTCAAGTGGGCGTTAAATGCCAGAAAGGATAGCATTCTGGGCGTTTAACGCCAAGATGACACAAGGGAGGTAATTTTGTTTGCAATTCAATTTTGTTTCAAATTTGCATGTTTTAATTCATAATTTTTTGCATCAAACATGTTTTAAACATTCATCTTTCAATTTCTATTTTCAAATATAAATAACCTTTCCAATTCTTTTTAATTTATTTAATTCTTTTCAATTCCTTCCAAGACGTTTTCAAAACTTACATATCTTTTCAAATTCGTTTCAACTCTTTTTAATTTCTCTTTCATACAGTAATAAGTTTTCAAAATTAATTGCATCATTTTTCTTCTACTCCCTTCTATCTTATTTTGCTCGAGGACGAGCAAACCTTTTAAGTTTGGTGTGGAAAAAAGCTCTGCTTTTTATTTTTCCATAACCATTAATGACACCTAAGGCCGGAGAAACCTCTAGGAAGAGGAAAGGGAAGGCAGTTGCTTCCAACTCCGAGTCATGGGAGATGGAGAGATTCATCTCAAAAGCCCATCACTATAAAGAGGATGGAGCAAACAAGAGAGCTGCTCATGGACCTCAAAAAGAGCCATGAGGGAAGAGTAACAAAGGCAAGGAAGAGACATAAAGGAGCTCAAGCACTCCATAGGATCTTCAAGAGGAAGAACTAGCCGCCGTCACTAAGGTAGACCCATTCATTAATTTCCTTTTTCTTATTTTTCTGTTTTTCAGTTTCTATGCTTTATGTTTGGTCTATATTTGTGTCTTTATTACATGATCATTAGTGTCTAGTGTCTATGTCTTAAAGCTATGAATGATTCCATGAATCCTTCACCTTTCTTAAATGAAAAATGTTTTTTGAAAAAGAAAAAGAAGTACATGAATTTCGAATTCTATCTTGAAATTAGTTTAATTATTTTGATGTGGTGGCAATACTTTTTGTTTTCTGAATGAATGCTTGAACAGTGCATATTTTTTATAGTGAAGTTTATGAATGTTAAAATTTTTGGCTCTTGAAAGAATAATGAAAAAAGAGAAATATTATTGATAATCTGAAAAATAACAAAATTGATTCTTGAAGCAAGAAAAAGCAATGAAAAACAAAGCTTGCGAAAAAAAAGAAAGAAAAAGAAAAAGCAAGCAGAAAAAGCCAGTAACCCTTTAAACTAAAAGGCAAGGGTAAAAAGGATCCAAGGCTTTGAGCATTAATGGATAGGAGGGCCCAAGGGAATAAAATCCTGGCCTAAGCGGCTAAATCAAGCTCTCCCTAACCATGTGCTTGTGTCATGAAGGTCCAAGTGAAAAGCTTGAGACTGAGTGGTTAAAGTCATGGTCCAAATCAAAAAGAGTGTGCTTAAGAGCTCTGGGTAGCTCTAACTGGGGACTCTAGCAAAGCTGAGTCACAATCTGAAAAGATTCACCCAGTTATGTGTCTGTGGCATTTATGTATCCGGTGGTAATACTGGAAAACAAAATGCTTAGGGTCATGGCCAAGACTCATAAAGTAGTTGTGTTCAAGAATCAACATACTGAACTAGGAGAATCATTAACACTATCTGAATCCTGAGTTCCTATGGATGCCAATCATTCTGAACTTCAAAGGATAAAGTGAGATGCCAAAACTGTTCAAAAGCAGAAAGCTACTAGCCCCGCTCATCTAATTAAAACTAATCTTGATTGATAATTTTGGAATTTACTGTATTTTCTATTCTTTTTATCCTATTTTTTTTTAGTTGCTTAGGGACAAGCAACAATTTAATTTTGGTGTTGTGATGAGCGGATAATTTATACCCTTTTTGGCATTGTTTTTACATAGTTTTTAGTATGTTTTAGTTACTTTTTATTATATTTTTTTAGTTTTTATGCAAAATTCATATTTCTGGACTTTACTATGAGTTTGTGTGTTTTTCTGTAATTTCAAGTATTTTCTGGCTGAAATTGAGGGACCTGAGCAAAAATCTGATTCAGAGGCTGAGAAAGGACTGCAGATGCTGTTGGATTCTGACCCTCCAGCACTCGAAGTAGATTTTCTGGAGCTACAAAAGTCAAATTGGCGCGCTCGCAATTGCGTTGGAAAGTAGACATCTTGGGCTTTCCAGCAATATATAATAGTTCATACTTTTCCCGAGATTTGATGGCCTAAACTGGCGTCTAAACGCCGGCCAGAGACCTTTTTCTGGAGTATAACGCCCAAACTGGCACCAGAATTGGAGTTAAACGCCCAAACTGGCACCCAAGCTGGCGTTTAACTCCAAGAATGGCCAACACACATGAAAGCTTCAATGCTCAGCCCAAGCGCATACCAAGTGGGCCCGGGAGTGGATTTCTACACTATCTGCACTTAGTTACTTATTTTCTGTAATTCCTAGTAACTAGTTTAGTATAAATAGCACTTTTTACTATTGTATTCGCATCTCTGGACGTTTAGTCCTTAGACTTGGACTTGGAGGCTGGCCATTTGGCCATGCCTAGACCTTTTTCTCTTATATATTTTCTACGGTGGAGTTTCTACATCTCATAGATTAAGGTGCAGAGCTCTGCTGTTCTTCATGAATTAATGCAAGTACTATTGTTTCTCTTTCAATTCACGCCTACTTCTTCTCCAAGATATACTCTCGTACTTAATTCAGTTAAGTCAGAATGAAGGGGTGACCCATGACAATCACCCACTATCTTCGTTACTCGCTTAGCCAAGATCCACGTGCCTGACAACCACAAAGCGATCTACATGATGTTCACCATAGTCATTGGACAACAGCCGGAGTATATTCTCTTGGGTCTCTAATCAATAGACTGAGTCCATGAGGTTAGGATCTTTGTGGTATAGGCTAGAACCAATTAGCAGCATTCCTGAGATCCGAAAAGTCTAAACCTTGTCTGTGGTATTCCGAGTAAGATCTGGGAAGGGATGACTGTGACGAGCTTCAAACTTGCGAATGTTGGGCATAGTGACAGTGTGCAAAAGGATAGAGAGATCCTATTCTGACGTTAGTGAGAACCGACAAATGATTAGCCGTGCGGTAGCTGTACTTGGTATTTTTCATCCGAGACAAGAAATCCGACAATTGATTAGCCGTGCAGAGATCGTACCTGGTATTTTTCATCCGAGAGGATCATACAGCTTGCCATGGAAGGGAGCACGCATGGTTGGAAGAAGACAATAGGTAAGTAGAGGTTCAGAAGCAACAAAGCATCTCCAAACGCTTATCTGAAATTCCCACCAATAAATTACATAGGTATCTTTATTTTATTTTATGTTTTATTTATCTTTTAATTATCTAAACCTCATAACCAATTGAATCCGCCTGACTGAGATTCACAAGATGACCATAGCTTGCTTTAAGTCGACAATCTCCGTGGGATCGACCCTTACTCACGTAAGGTATTACTTGAACGACCCAATGCACTTGCTGGTTTGTTGTGCGGAGTTGTGAAAAGTGTGATCACAATTTCGTGCACCAAGTAGGTACGCAAATTCCCAATATATTTTTCAATAAAATTCAACACTTTCCTATTAACCCAAGCTCTCATGGTAAAATATAGAATAAATGGGGATTAAAAGGCTCAAGGTGGCTAATAAAGGTGATTGAAAGGGTAGGCTATTTGGGATAAGTGACCTAATAACAAACGATGACCTCAATCATATGCAAGCATGTAAATACACTAAACAATGGACATATAGAATGGAACAAAATATAGATTACAATCATAGAAAAGAAAACACACAAGAATGGAATGTTATAGTTAAATAATGTAACCATGTAATTAAGCTCAAATCTCACAGGTTGTGTGTTCTTATCTCTAATTCATGTTCCAATTTACAGTCTTCAAACAAGTTTAAGACAAAATTTTCAATTTAAATTTGTGCAATACTATAAAAAAGGGTCTTGAAAAGAAACTCATTACTCTAACCAAGCAAAACATACATGAAAACAATTATTATCACGCAATCTATCCTATCTAACAAAAAAAAAGTCAAAATATTGGTGTTAAGAGAGAGAAGTTACCTCCAGAAGTCAAAGGACTGACCTCCCCACACTTAAGGCTTGGCACGGTCCTCCGTGCCATCAGTAAGGAACAAGTGAGGGCTGGAAGCGTCGCCTCCAGTGTCTGGTTCGCCTTGGCTGCCTGTGCTACTGGATGAGAGGGAGTCTGGGGTGTCCTTCTATTCTGGATGAGCCATGCGTGCGCGTCGCTGCTCGCTGGTTGTCACCTCTATTTCTTGTTCTCCTTCCATTTTTGCAAGCTTTCTTTCCATCCTCTAAGCCATTCCTGCCCTAATAAGCCTGAAAATACTTAACGCACAGATCACGGCATCGAACGGAAAAAAAAAGGGAAATTAAAATACACAATTTAAAGGCTTAGGAAGCAAGATTTCAATTATGGAACAAAACTAGGAAGGAATTGTAAAATCATGCAATCTATATGAATAAGTGTGTAAAGACTTGATAAAACCACTCAATTGAGCACAAGATAAACCATAAAATAGTGGTTTATCATTGACCACCAAACCTTGCCAAGACCTTTTTGTCATTTGATTTCCTATATCATTTACTTTTGTTGTTTCCTAATCAAAACCCCAAAATATACATGCCCATGACCAATAACAAGAACACTACCCTGTATTTCCTTTGAGAGACGACCCAAGGTTTAAAAACTTCAGTTTATTATTTTAGGGGTTTGTACTTGTGACAAACAAATGTTTGTATGAAAGGATTATTGTTGGTTTAGAAATTATACTTCGACGAGATTTTAATTGTGAAATTCTAGACCACACAAAAAACCATTCATCAAAATGGCGCCGTTGCTGGGGAGTTGCAATGGTGTTATGTTATTGGTTATTGTATATATGTGAATATTGTAAATACGTTGCTCTTTCACTTGTTTAGATTTAGTTAATTTGCCTTTGTTTTCGCTATGAATTCTCATTTTGGCTATGAGTTTGGTTCTAATTGTGTTGTAGGAAACATGAACTTCAATGACCACATGTATCAACGATGGAACCAACAAAGATTGGAGGAGCCTCAAGGAATTATTCACTCCTATTGGCAACAACCTCCGGATACTTATAGGTATAATCACCATCCTAATGCATGTCAATTCAATGGCTATGGTGACTCTTTTTGTGAAAATCAACAACTATCATCATATGCCTATGAGCCATATCCTCAACATGAACCTCAACCATACTCACAAGCCTCTCTTTACCAAGCACCTTCCTATGACCCATATCCATCATACGACCAATCATCCATACCATTTCCTTGTGACCACTACGAGCAAGCACTACAAGAAAAAAGGCCTATGGCCACGCTTTTTTTTTGCTACGCTTCAAAAGCGTGGCCAAAAGTAGGCTATGGCCATGCTTATGTGTGTGTGGCGTTTGAATAGAGATTTTGCCACGCTTTTTTTTTTGCTACACTTTAAAAGCGTGCCGAAATCTCTCTATGGCCACGCTTTTATGAGGGTGGCAGTTGATGTGAGATTTAACCACATTTTTTTCTACCACGCTTATAAAGCGTAGCCATAGACAGATTTCGGCACACTTTTAAAGCGTGGCAACAGGTATTTGTTATTGTGGCGTTTTAGAAGCGTAGCCGTTTCCTACAAGCCTTTGGGCACACTTCAAAAGCGTGGCCAAAAGGTTCCCTCAGAAAAAAAAAATTAAAGAAGCTCGAATTAACAAAAACGCTCCAGATAGCTAGAGATCAATTCTTTGTGATTCTAACACTTAGAGAAAAAAAGCTAACTCCTTCTGCCCTAACTCCTCCTTCGAAAGCCCCAATGGCAACCACCAATCTCCTCCTTCTTTGTGCCTCACCGCTTCCCCCTCCGAAAGCCCTAGCTAATCATTCTTCAATTTTTTCGCCTTAACCCTTCTTCAAAAGCCCTAACCCCTGTCCTCACCGCGACGACAACACTCCAACGAAGAACAACGAAGCCCTCCCTTCCGCACTGCCGCTCGTTTCCTGCTTCTTCGCTTCCGTGAAGAACGACGAAGCCCTCCCTTCCGCGCTGCTGCTCGCTTCCTGGTTCTTCGCCTCCCTGAAGAACGACGAAGCCCTCCTTTTCGCGCTGCCGCCCGCTTCCTGGTTCTTCGCTTCCGTGAAGAATGATGAAGCCCTCCCTTCCGCGCTGCCACTCGCTTCCTGCTTCTTCGCTTCCATGAAGAATGACGAAGCCCTAACATCTGACGAGGTGGAAAAGTGCCATTTCCAGCTTCGAATAAGGCTGTAGGTTTCTCCTCCTTTTGTTTTTCTGCAGTCAGATTCATGAGGATGACTCTAAGTTTTCATTCTTTTTTTTTATTGTTCATTGTTTTGATTCTCATGCATTTCTTCAGGAGAAGGTGAGGAACCCATTAGTCGAAAACCATCCTAAGCAGTTCGGGATCAGAGGAGCAGAGGAAGAAGAGGATCCTCAAGCAGAGGTTGAAGGCTCCACCAGCTTTGAACCAGTTCACCAAGACCCTTGACAAGAACCAAAGGTGTGTAAATAAGTATCTCCATTTTGTTTCATTTGCCCTGTTTTATGTTTGTGTAATGCTTCAAGTGTAGTAATATTTTCCTCTTATGGCAATTAGATGATGCTTCTGATCACTTTATTTTTTTATCTAATTGCATTTAACTTCCTCTTTGCAATTTCACATTTTGGAAATGATATCAGTTTCAGAAAAGGAAAGGGAAGCTTGAAAGCTAAACATATATATGGTGAATGTATTGAAGTTGTAGCTTCATTTTCTGAGAGAAAGAGTGCATCCTGTTGATCTTGTTGGTGGTGTTGTTTGACTGAAATTTTAAGAATGTAATAGACTTCTCAAAGTTTTATAAAAAATATTTTTCACTATTTTTGGATGTCTAGATTGAGAGCAGAAATTTATGAAAATTATTGCCATTTCTACAATAAATACTGTCGAATTCGGTTCAAACTCTAAATGATCATTTTGAGTTTTAGAGACTTCTAACTCTTATTAACTCTTGATTCTACCTTATTTTAGTTACTTAAACTTGTCTAGCTTAGTGTCACAGCCCCAAGAGCTAAGCTCTTGCCATTATCAAAAGCTAAACATATATATTAGTTTCACTATGATGCATTATTCTTTCATTACTTATATGCCAAAACTTTAGTGTGTTTGATGTATTGTCTTGCTGTCACTTTAAATAAGAATTGAACGCATATAGAGTTATTAGTCAAGAGAATTTTTTTCTACTTTATTAAATCATTTGGATTTTAATTACTGCAGCTTAATAATGATTTTCTACTGGCTCACTGTATCTTCATTTTGGTTATTTTAAATTGGTTTCTGTGATGGTTACTATAGGTTCATTTGAGCTATCATGTCCTATGTTCATGTGTGTAAGTTTAGGTTTCTGCACCAAACATGAGTTCATGGTCGTATGTTTTCATTGTGTTTTGCTTTATTTGACTGAGTCTTAGTAGAAATGAAGCAGAAATGCACCATTTGGAAAAGAAAGAGCACTGGTTTCAAACCCAATACATAAGACCATCTGAAATTTGAAAAGGAAAATAACACATAAAATTTGAGTTTGTTTTAAAGTTGGGAACAATTTGTTATGCTTAAGAAAGGGAATCAAGTGCGGGTGGGCTTATATAATGTGAAGTAAGTGTTCAAAAGACCTCTTTGCCTCAGAATGCAATATACTGTGGCTTACTCTCCTTCTAGCATTAGATACCTAGCAACAGTAGTAGAAAATTAAAGGTCACTTATGATTTTTTGTGCATAAGCAACCAACATCAAGATCAGCCAAAAGATTTTAAAATTCTGCATTGGAATCAGGGTTGGTTGTAGAGCTGATTTATATTTTATTTCTACAGGGGAAGCTATTTTGTTCCTAATTTTGTTTATTTTTCTATTTTATGTCAGTAGAAGAGTTAGAATGAGTGCAAAAATGGTGTTTCTTGTGAATGATTGAGCTTCTTTTATTTCCCCAACTGTTAAGACAAGAAGTTAAAATATATGAACATGAAAATTTAGTCTCCAAGTTTATTTGCTTTTAGTTTTCGGATGTTTACTACCCTTGTTTTTTGGTAGTTTTTCTTGTTTCTCACTCTGGTCTCATTTGTTTCAGTTTCACCCAAGGCACCTAAACTAAAGCCAATAGCAGATTTGTCAATTCTACTTTTTTGGATAAGAGAAACAAAGCCCTGGTTCTTGGTCTTTAATTGAGCCAAGTTCATTCAAAGTCAGAGGAAAAAACTGCTTTAGGTTGGTACAAAATACTTGTTTTTGTATACACACCATTTTGGGGGGATTAATGCTTAACCTTTGGGTTATGATCACCCTCTTGTTGAGGATATCATGACAAAAACAAAATTTTTCATTATTGATAGTGCTAGAATTCATTGTTGCTTGGACTTGGTTGGCAGGGACAAGAAGAAAGAATTTGCGCCAACCAATGCTGCTTTCTATTCCCTTGGAGCAGACCTCTTTCTTTCTCAGCTAAAAACTGAACATATTGCGCGCTGTTTAGGAGTTCCTTCTATCAGCATACCTGGGGATGTTCCTTCTATTCTCATTGTAAATATTTAGGTAGCTGCATATTTCCTAGTCTAGATTGAACTTCAACTGAGAATTTCTTATCTTACATTATTGGGGTGCAAATTTTATGTTTGACATCTGAATATTAGTTTATTCACGTCTGTATATGCACGGCAATTTTTCATACTCTTGTATGATTTACCCTGAAATTGTGTGCTGTTCAAACTGTAGATTCAATTGTATCCTGCGACTGTCTTCCAAACCGTACCTACAAGGTAAAAATTAACTTCCAAAATTCAATCCTTGGTTTAAGATTTTTTTCCTTATAAACACACTTCTCTGAATTCTCTTATCTTTCTTTTATTTCTATCTCATGGGTTAATCTATTTCCTTCCTATAGGATTTATTATATGTGCCATGCATAAGGCTTTCATGCTGATATGTTGTAATTTACTTTGGATAAATAGTAACAAATTTTTGTTTCTCAAATTCAGGGAGCAATCTCACAAATTCAATTTCTTCAAAGCTCTACCATTTGCACCACAAGACTCCAAGAAACTTGTTAATTTTTGCTATGTCTGCTGATGGTATTACCTCTTTTTTCTTCCTCCTTCCCTGTTTTCTGAATTTCGTAAAGGCTTTGGGAATTGATGCTACTGGTGTCTTTGTCTTGAATTATTGGATTATTATTACTAGATTTGGATACTAATTCTTGCCGATTGCCACTGTTTGTGCTTTTAATATTGAATTTTGTGAATTGGTGCATTTGGTTCACTTGGTTTATGCTATTTGTTATTATCAGTATTAATGCACGCCAAGTGCTCTCTGATATGCCTCTTTGATATTCCTCTCTGGTTTATGCATGTTCACAATTCTGAATTCTTGTTTCTCTATCCAAGTTCATATTTATATTTTACATATACATTACAATATAACAAGCTAAGGACTCTTTTTCTGTTCATGCATGGAAAAGCTTGTGGGATCTGTTTAAGCGTGACTGAATAGTATAATTAATTAATTAATTAAATAAACGCAAAACATTTAGGCATTTAGCTAACTAACAACTATAGTTGCCTTCTGTCTAAGCAGTTTTCTTTTGTTGCTTTCATTGAGCTGTTGTTATGCTAGTGTATAAAATATATAAAAAATATATATAGTTAGTTTTTTTTTAAATGTTGATGAATGAAAACTCTTAACAAAAATATAAATATGATCTGTTGTTATATGTTTGAAATGGATAAAAATGGATCTGAAGCTAAGGGTATGAAATTATTTTCAATTCTTTTGTTCTGCTGCTCCTATGGTACTGCTTTGTTTATACTTTGGTTTCTTAAACTTTCAACTATTTTTAACAGTTTCTTGCCATATGCCACCGACATTACATATGATAGTTTGGGTTGTGGAGTTCTTATTCTTTTCATTCTGCATTTTTTGAATACTACTTAGAAATCTTTTTTACACTGCATAATGTAGAAGAAAGTGAAGAAAGAGCACTACAGGTTTAACGCTCTGATTCTGAGTTGCTTGCTCATGTCTTTCCAAGGTAATTGCTGTGGTCAGAAAAAGAGAGTTGCATAATTTTTCATGCTTTGCTGTTTGTATTTGACAGAGTAATCTTTAATTAATACAGTTATTCTTAGGTAGAAGTTTATTATTATTATGATTACTATATGGCTTGAGAATGATTGTATTTAAAGTATACTTATTAGGAGACCTAAAATTAGATTATTGAAAAATCATAGCCTAGATATACTTTAATCTCAGAGAAATTAAAGTTGAGACATACTTGCCAGTTTTAAGTCAAAATTGAAATAGTACTAGTAATTCATAAAATAGTTTATATAACAGCGAAAAATAATCAAGAAATTTGTTAATTGCTGGTTGGTTGCTACATGCTACGATGGCTATTTTATTCGGTAAAAAAAAAAATAGGCTGACAAGTGTTAGGGGCCACTCTCACCCTAGTTGAAGATGAGAATTAAAATTCTCAAAAGAGTTTATATTCAGGTATTTTTTATGTTTTAAAGTAAGAAAAAAATTTAATTCTCAAGGGCATTTTAATTTTATGCTTTCCAACAGGCTTTTGATAGTTATCTATCCACCACTACTACCACTTCTTTTATTCTGCTGCTCCTGTGGTATTGCTTTGATGTTGCTGTGGTGCTGATTATCTGCTGCCGAACCGCTATTCACTGCCGCTGCTACCTTTCTAATTCTGGTTCTGCTGCGCTACTACTTTGGTGCTGGTGTTGTACGGATTAAGACAGTATTTAAGGTTGGTTCATGCGAATTTAAATATATCTCTTAATTTGTTATTAATGTTATGTGGACAACTTAAGTGCTTTCCTGAGGCACTCACTTCAGGACCTTCTTTAAGAATTGCTAAAATTTAATTTTCTTCGCTATTTTATGTCCAATGCCTTTAAAGTATTTTGGAGACTTGGAAAATTTTGTCTCTTAGTTAATTAGAAAGCTAGACTCGCAGTTAGTGAGACTAGCAGTAAAGACTTCAAACTAGAAACTTAGCTATCTATTTGAAATATATAGGTTTTCGATGGATGTGTCCAAGGATTAGATGGATACACCACGTCATGAAAAAGAATATCAACTCGGTGTAGAAAAGTTTTTACACTTTGCTTTTTCATCACCGGGAATTCCTCAAGGGGAAGAAATTCAATGCCCATGTGCAAAGTGTTGTAATAGACTTTGGTTAAGGAGAGATGTCGTGTATGACCATCTAATATGCGATGGATTTGTAAAAGGTTATAGGCGGTGGTTTAATCATGGGGAATCACTTGTTGCTATGGATGTTGACAGTGACACAGATAAGGAATATAACTGCAATGATAATATTGATGAGTTGTTACGTGATAGATTCAGAGATACTACACAAGTTGATGGACATAACATGGGGCCTAACGAAGGTGCAAAAGAATTTTATAAATTGGTAGACGAGGCAAGCCAAGAACTATACCCTGGATGTAAAGGATTCACAAGATTATCCTTTACCATCCGTCTTTACTTGTTAAAATGCTTGCACAGTTGGAGTAATGCGTCGTTCGCTTTTCTCTTAGAATTATTGAAAGAAGGAATGCCACATTTGAATATTCCTACTTCTTTTGATAAAACGAAGAATATGGTGAAGAATTTGGGTCTTGACTACTAAAAGATCGATGCATGTCCCAATGATTGCATGTTGTATCGGAACGGGCATGAGAATGACTCATTGATGACAAGTCATCTTAGCCTAGTTTCACTAGTCTTTTTCTTTTGTTTTCACTTGAATTGTGCACTTTATTGAGCTACAAGTAAGCTAATTTGGGTAGATTTTCATGCTTCCTTTGATTGAATTAACCATGTATGAATTCATGCTATTTCATGAGGTTTTAGGCTATAATTGTCACATATTATGATAAAATAAATATCTCATGATTTTAAGCATAGCTTTGATGTGTTTGGTTGATTAATGATAGGTGAAGAAATCTTGGAGAAAGGTTGAAGCAAGAAGGAATGGCTAGGAGTAAAGAGAGGACAATGGAATAAGTGAAAATGAACCAGGAAGCAAAAAGCTGGACCAAAAGTTAGCCTCAAACTTTTGCACAAACTTTTGGGTGAAAAGTTGGCCCCAACGTTAGCCCCTAACTTTTGGGCTAACGTTGGCACATGAAAGTTACTCCCTGGGCACCAAAAGTTTGCGCCAACGTTAGCCCCTAACTTTGTGGCTAACGTTGGCATGAGAAAAACACTCCCTGGGCACCAAAAGTTTGCACCAACGTTAGCCCCTAACTTTGTGGCTAACGTTGGCATGAGAAAAATACCCCCTGGCCACCAAAAGTTTGCGCCAACGTTAGCCTCTGACTTTTGGGCTAACGTTGGCACATGAAAAACACAAAGGGGGAGAAAAAGTTTGCGCCAACGTTAGCCCCTAACTTTTGGGCTAACGTTGGCGCCATAAGTGCACTAAGGAAAGCCAACGTTGGAGCAAAAGTTAGACCCCTAACTTTTGCACCAACGTGGGTATCAGCAAAACATGGGGGCTGATATGAAAAGTTGGACCAAAAGTTTGCCTCAAACTTTTACTCAAACTTTTACTCAAACTCCAACCCGGTTCACTTGGTTCACTTTGGTTCCTCTCCAAACTCCAAGAGCAATCAACCAAGGCCTCTCTCAACCCAACTCCACCAAGAGCAAAGGCCCAACTCAAGGCTTGAAGATCATTTGAAGAAAGTGTATAAATAGGATAGAATTCAAGTTCTTAGAGGAGCTTTCCTTTTGAGTTTTCATAATAGTTTTCGGAGAGCTTTGGATATTGAGTGATCTTTAATTTCTTAGTTTCGGGGAAGGAGAATTCCACTCTCTTCCTCTTAGTTTTATTGCTTTCAATTTCAATTGCAATTGTCTTGGATCTTGGGTTGGAGAATTGAAGGAATTCTGTTTCAATCTCATCCGAAGATCTCTCTGTTTCTTCTACTGCTTATTGAATTTAATTTCTGTTAATTGTTCTTCATCTACTTTCTTTGCAATTTACAATTCCTTTGTAATTGTTCTTGTTGGATCTAGGAAGGCATTGAGATCTAGACTTGGTTATCTAGTCTCTTGGGTCCTGAGATCCGGATTCCCCATTTCCCATTCTCTGTTTACTGTTTTCATGCTTATTTACAATTATGTTTTTAGATCCGGTTAAATCCAAGTGTTCTTTTACTTCTCTGTTGGTTGCAATTTACTTTCCCTCGTTTAATTTCTGCAAATCCAACTCCCAATTCCCTTTACAATTCAAGCTATTTACATTTCTTGCACTTTAAGATTCTGCAATTTACATTTCTTGCGTTCTAAGTTTCTGCCATTTAATTTCTTGTTCTTTAAGATTCAGCATTTAAATTCCTGTTCTCTTTAATTTCATGTCAATTACCCATTCCCTTTACTTTCCATGCAATTTAAATTCTGCAAATCACAAATCACTCAACTAAATCTTGATTCGCTTGACTAAATCAACCACTAAACTAAAATTGCTCAATCCTTCAATCCCTGTGGGATCGACCTCACTCCCGTGAGTTATTATTACTTGATGCGACCCGGTGCACTTGCCGGTTAGTTTTGGGTGTTTTGGAGAAATTTGTTTTTCCGCTAAAATATCCCATCAAGTTTTTGGCGCCGTTACCGGGGATTGATTAGATTGACAATGATTAAGTGAGGTGGTGATCTAGATCTAGCATTTTTTCTTTTTATTTTCTGTTCTTTTAATTTTCAATTAACCCACTAACTGTTTGAATTTTTGCTTAAGCTAACTAAAACTTCATTCTAGCAATAGATTGAAGTGTCACTGGTTTGTGTGTTTCTTATGTTCTGCTTGTATGTCAGGTACAAGAAAAAATACACCCATCTTTCATGAACAAGACGAACGAACTCTTAGAAGGTTAAGAAGAGCGGAAAGAGGGAAAAATATTGTTGGAGAAGAGGAATCAGAAGAAGAATTCCAAGATATGGAGGAACATTCAACCAATCCACCAGGTGGAGCAGACAACAACAATAACAATCCACCCCAGAGGAGAGTTCTGGCCTCCTATACCTTTGCAAATGCTAAACATTGTGGAAGCAGCATTCTCACCCCTAATGTCAATGCAAATAACTTTGAATTAAAGCCACAACTCATTACATTGGTCCAAAACAACTGCTCGTTTGGGGGAGGACCATTGGAGGATCCAAATCAACATCTGTCTACCTTCTTAAGGATTTGTGACACTGTCAAGTCCAATGGCGTGAATCCTGAGACCTACAAGCTTCTGCTGTTCCCGTTCTCATTAAGGGACAAGGCCGCACAATGGCTTGAAACTTTTCCTCAAGGAAGCTTTCCTTTTGAGTTTTCATAATAGTTTTCGGAGAGCTTTGGATATTGAGTAATCTTTAATTTCTTAGTTTCGGGGAAGGAGAATTCCACTCTCTTCCTCTTAGTTTTATTGCTTTCAATTTCAATTGCAATTGTCTTGGATCTTGGGTTGGAGAATTGAAGGAATTCTGTTTCAATCTCATCCGAAGATCTCTCTATTTCTTCTACTGCTTATTAAATTTAATTTCTGTTAATTGTTCTTCATCTACTTTCTTTGCAATTTACAATTCCTTTGTAATTGTTCTTGTTGGATCTAGGAAGGCATTGAGATCTAGACTTGGTTATCTAGTCTCTTGGGTCCTGAGATCCGGATTCCCCATTTCCCATTCTCTGTTTACTGTTTTCATGCTTATTTACAATTCTGTTTTTAGATCCGGTTAAATCCAAGTGTTCTTTTACTTCTCTGTTGGTTGCAATTTACTTTCCCTCGTTTAATTTCTGCAAATCCAACTCCCAATTCCCTTTACAATTCAAGCTATTTACATTTCTTGCACTTTAAGATTCTGCAATTTACATTTCTTGCGTTCTAAGTTTCTGCCATTTAATTTCTTGTTCTTTAAGATTCAGCATTTAAATTCCTGTTCTCTTTAATTTCATGTCAATTACCCATTCCCTTTACTTTCCATGCAATTTAAATTCTGCAAATCACAAATCACTCAACCAAATCTTGATTCGCTTGACTAAATCAACCACTAAACTAAAATTGCTCAATCCTTCAATCCCTGTGGGATCGACCTCACTCCCGTGAGTTATTATTACTTGATGCGACCCGGTGCACTTGCCGGTTAGTTTTGGGTGTTTTGGAGAAATTCGTTTTTCCGCTAAAATATCCCATCACTCATCTTGCCATGTCTGTGGAACATCCCGTTATATTGAGCATCATGTAGAAGAGGACGATGCTACCTCATCTAAAAAGCCTCGTAAAGTTACTACAAAAACTCTAAGGCATTTCCCCCTGATTCCCAGACTTCAAAGGCTTTTTATGTGCACAAGGACGGTTGAAGCTATGTCTTGGCATCATAATGAACGTGTTAAAGATGGGTCGTTAGGGCATCCTGCCGATGGTGAATCTTGGAAAGCATTTGACAGTCGACATGAAGATTTTGCAAAGGAGCCTCGTAATGTGGGACTTGGCTTAGCAAGCGACGGATTCAATCCGTTTCGAACTTTGAGTAGTACACATAGTACATGGCCTGTTTTTCTGATGGTGTATAATCTACCCCCTTGGATGAGCATGAAGCCTGATTATTTTATGCTCTCTTTACTCATTCCTGGCCCACAATCACCGGGAAATGATATTGATGTCTTTCTTCAACCACTAATTGAAGAATTAAAAGAATTGTGGGAGTCAGGTGTCGAAACATATGATTCCAAAGAGAACAAAACATTCAACATGAGAGCATGTCTTTTATGGACAATTAACGACTTCCCTGCGTATGCTATGTTATCTGGGTGGAGTACAAAGGAAAAATTGGCTTGTCCATGTTGTAATGATGAGACTTCTTCTATATATCTGAAACATAGCCACAAGACTGTTTATATGGATCATCGAAGGTTTTTACCCATGAACCATCCATGGAGACATAATAAAAGATCTTTTAATGGGAAAACTGAACTTAGGTCTCCACCGCAGTTGGTAGATGGAACAACTATATTTCATATATTGCAAGGGGTAGATAATTCTTTTGGGAAGAAGCAAAGGAAAGCAAAGAATGGCATTTCAAATTGGAAAAAGCGATCAATCTTTTTTGATTTACCATATTGGAAGTTCAACATGTTTAGACACAACCTTGATGTCATGCACATAGAGAAGAATATAGTTGATAGCATAATTGGAACGCTTTTGGATATTTCTGGAAAGACAAAAGATCATGCAGCTGCGCGTTTTGACCTTAAAGACATGGGTATTAGGAAAAACCTTCAACCAAGAGATACGAATGATGGTAAAAGAACTAAGTTAGCAAAGGCATGCTTCTCAATGACTGCAGCAGAGAAAACAATCTTTTGTAGTGTGTTAAAAGGGGCAAAATTACCAGACGGAAGCGCTTCCAATATCGCTCGATGTGTGCAGCAAACGGAAAAGAAGATTTCTGGTTACAAGACCTATGATGCTCATTTCATGTTACATTACTTGTTGCAAGTACCGATCAAGAGCATACTTCCTGACGATGTTGCCATCGCTTTAGTTCGATTATGTTCTTTTTTTCGCCGGATATGTCAGAAGGTAATTAGCATAGATGAGGTAGTTAACTTAGAAGCAGAGATTGCTGCGACATTATGCCAATTGGAGAGGATTTTTCCTCCAAGCTTTTTTGACATAATGGTGCACTTGCCTATCCATTTGGCAAATGAAGTGAGGTTAGGTGGTCCAGTTCAATATCGTTGGATGTACCCAGTTGAACGATATATGTGCACACTAAAATCAAATGTTCGTAACAGAAGTCGTCCAGAAGGATCCATTGCTGAAGGATATTTGGCGAATGAGTGTATTAATTTTTGCTCAAGATATTTGCATGAAGATGTCCAAACAAGATTCAACAGAGTGCCTCGAAACAATGATGAGTGTGTTTCAGATGAGCTACAAACTACGAGTTTGTTTCCAAGCAAAGGATGTCCTTTGGGTGGAAAAATGGGAGATTTGTTCATGTTAGATGAAAAATCAGAAATACAAGGTCATTCATACATCCTAAACAATTGTGATAAGATCGAAGTCTACATGAGGTATTTTGTTTGATTCATTGTCATTTTGTAGACCTCAATCATAACATTTTACCCTAGTAACAAATAAGAATATAATTATTTCATCTTCAGAGAGCATGAGGAGGCAGTAAATGATAACATTCCATGAAGAACAAAGTGGGAGAAAGCCAAAGACCATAGTCAACAGTTCTCAGAATGGTTTAAAACTCGTGCCATGAAAAAGGATGTGCCTGGTTGGGCAAAAGGGTTGGCTAGGGGTCCAAATAGAGTTGCAAAAAGATTTTCAGGTTATGTTATCAATGGGTATAGGTTCCATACAAGGCACTGTGATGCGAGACGTAAAACCCAAAATAGTGGTGTCACATTGGAGGCATTGACTCCTAGTTTTGCTACTGTGAAAGATAAGAACCCAATTGAAGCCAAAGTAACCTACTATGGTAGAATAGTTGATATGTTTGAATTAGATTATTATGGCCAATTTAAGGTATTCCTGTTTAAGTGTGAGTGGTATACAGTTGCAAAAGATAACTTTGGTCTCTCATATGTGTATTTCAGTAAGAAATGCTACCAAGAAGAACCATTTGTGCTAGCATCCCAAGTAAACCAATGCTTTTATGTGCAAGACCCATATGTGAGTGACAAACACTATGTTATGAAAACAATTCCAAGAGATTTATTTAGGATAAGTGATGACCTTGAGCCTGATTCCCCCATAATATATGCAAGGGAACCATGTGAACTCGAAGTGATTCCCAGTCTTCCAAATGATAATGGCGAAGTTGATCTAGTGAGAAATGATCTACGAGCAACCATTATAGATGTGGCTCCAAATATGTTTGCCAAACAACGTGGTGAGGAAGATGAGGAAAGTGAATACGAGTACATGGAGGACTCTGATTCTGAAACATCTTGACATGTTTTCATGTGATGCTGTTTTGGTAGAATTCTAAATGTCTCATTTGTTTTAGTTATTTTGCTTATTTAATTACTCGCTTATGTTGATTATGTCCATTTAATTATTCATAAAATAACATTTTTTTCATTGCAACTCTTTTGTGTATGCAGAATGGAGAAAAGAGAGATCGCTAAAAGAAAATGGATAAGTACCTTAGCACAAAAAATGAAAGAAAAAAGTCCCAAAAAAAAATAATTTCTTTGAGGTTACACAAGTGAGGTCAAGTGCTGAATTGCTACAACAATACAATATTAAAAGAGAAAAGATCATGGCTGAAAATAAGAAGGCTAGCTTCCAAGCTCAAGACCCAAAAGATCAAACAAGAAACCAACCCATCACAATCGTGGAAGATGCCATTGAAGAGCAAGCTAGGACTCCAAAGAAGAAAAAGAAGGTGTAACCAATGTCACTTTTTCAAGAATGTGAACATAATGGGAACGGGACAATGTCTCAAGCTGAAAAGACCTCCAAAACTGGGAATCAGAGGACTGTTGAAGCTGATACAATGGAACAAAATGATTTAAGTTCTGATGATGAGGGAGAAGATACAAGCGAGCTAACTGCAAGTTCAACAAAAAAAGGAATGAGTCTTGACATGTATTTTAAGGTACATGGGATAAATTTGGAAGATGAAGAAGATGATGAAGATGAGGAAGATGAGCTTGATGATACTGCAAATGATGAGGGTAATGGAGGACAAGCTAGTAATGAAGGTGCTTTTCTTGTTTTACCTTATTGTCAAAATATAGCTTGTATTACTTCTAAGTTGATTTGAGTTTAAAATTCTATTATTTTAATCAGACTTAGGCACAATAAAGAAGAAAACTTGTGGAAAGACTGTGCAAAAAGCTTCATGCCACTGATTTTAATGATCGACGGGAGGTGGAATTTTTTGGAGGGCAGCCTATAGGTCCAACCAAGGAGGTTGTATCTAACCTCAACCAACTCTTGGGCACAACAGTTAGAAATCCTCGTTTTATGACTTTGCTATATACTAGTTGGCATGGTGTGCCTAAAAACCTCAAAGAGGACATGTGGGAGTATGCCAATGTATGTAAGAATTATAGATAATTTTGTTAAGATTTATTTGTTACATTATTTATGCTAACCTTTGACATTCTAATTTGTTATCTTGTTTAGCAAAAATTCATTCTTCCAATAACTTCAAAGCCGTGGGTAATGAACGGATTTTGTCGTGCATGGAAAAAATACAAAGGCGAAATAAAAAAGGAACATTTCTTGAAGTACAACACAAAGAAAGAAATGATAAAGAACCGACCGTTAGAGATCCCTGAGGTTCAATTTTGCAAACTAATTCGGTATTGGAGTCTTCCGACTGTTAAGGTAATATTGTCTTTTAGTTCTTTATGTGATTAAACTTGGTGTTTTGGAAAAAGGTAGTGTGATTTTGAAAAAATAAGAAAACATGTTTATTAAGAATAATAACATCTCTTTTTCATGTTTATATTTAGGTTGTGTCTACCAAGAATGCTAAAAATAGGTCAAAGCAAACATGTCCTCACCGGATGGGTTCGACAAATTTTGGAATAGTGCGCAAGCAGCTGGTAATATAACTTATTTTTTTGTGATTTCTCATTTATATTCAGGTTGTAGTTTTCTAGTTAGCATGCTTCATGTAAATTTTTCTATATGTACTCTAGCGCGACTCTAAAGAGAACAGTGAAGAACCATTAAGAGTTGAAGTTTTCATAGCAACTCGCACAAGTAAAAAAGGAAAAGAAATTGATGCTAAAACACAAAGCACAATTGTGAGTTGTTTGTATTTGTATTTAGATTTGTACAATATTAATTCTATAGTGATTTCTATTAATATTGAGTTAATACGGCAGGCTGAACTTCAAACCCGCATAGAGGCAGGGGAAAATGATGAGGATGCATTTGTAGGAATGTTAGGAAAGGACCAACCAGGTCGAGTTCGTTGTTTTGGGGCTTCGATTACAAAAAGCTCTCTTAAAAAGGATGACGCGATTCGACAAGTCAAGGTTGAACACAACAACAAGGTTGAATCATTAGAGAAGAAGATGGACGGTGTATGTAGTTTATTAAAGGTATTGGTGCACCAAGTCAACCCTGGAATGAGTGAGGAAGAGGTAGCAGCCTTAGTACAAGCTGCCCAAAATTCTCCTTTGGATGCCTCAAGTAGCAGACCGAGAAATACTCCTCGCTCCTCCGAATCAACTCATATTCCACCCAAAGATGTAAGTCACTATCTTTGGATATTCGATATATTTCCATTTAAAGTAGTTGACTTATTGTTGTTGTTGATTTTGGACATTTGATAGTGAGATAAAAGATTCTAAATGGTGCTAATGGTGTTGAATTGGAATCTGAATTCAAAGTTGTTGACTTTTTAGTTGTGTTTTGTTTTGTATCTAGTGTGGCATTGAATCTCAATTTTGGAAAACACGAGAAATCTTTGAAGATTTTCACTTTTTCCTAATCAAATTGGAAAAAGGAAAAGAAAAGAAACCATAATTGAATTTTAATGTTTTTGTTTGTTTTGATTTTTGCAGACTCCAGAAGGAATTAATGGCTCTCATGGTTTATCTCATTTTGCTTGATTTATTTATTGGGGATCGGTTATAGAATTGATCCATATGCAATTTGTATTGATTCTCCAGTTGCTAGTATAAATTGTGCATGCATGTGACTGCAGGTGCAGTATAGGGCTACAAGAATGGTTAATTTGGTTGTGAAATATATTAGGAGTTAGGGTGATACATGCCATTGTTGAGAAACATGTGACTGTTGCAGAAAAAAAAAAGGGAGGGGAGGGGGGCAGTTTGATTGTTAGCTTCCTAGCTATATCAGTACCCTTTCCCTTTTTTGAAAGCTTTAAGAACAAAAAAAGTATACTGGCTTTCAATGAAAGAAAAGCCTTTGCTGGTTACAATTATTGTACAACTATAACATTCATTTGTTGATAATATATGTCTCCATTTTTTGGTTTGGTATAAGATGCACTAACACAACAATATTTAAAATTATGCAGGGAAGTGCTGAAAACAGTTTTGCTCACAATGATGATCAGTAATCATGAAGTTTTATATTTTGTAATGAAGTGTAAAGGAAGTAGATAATGTAACCCATGTTGGAATTGTAATTCATGTATTAGGAAACTGCTAGTGGACGAGACTTTGATTTTTGGTATTTTGTTAGAGTATAACTAACATGTGATCAAACACTTTTTCTGTGACAAGTTTATGAAGGAAGGATTTGTTGATTTAAAATTAGTAGTCATCTTTCAAATTTTAAAATTATCTATGATTTTGTAAGGTTTAAAAAAAGTAGTGCCAATAGGTACGGAACTATTTTACAGCCACGCTTTAAAAGGGTGGCCATATTGTACAACAGCAATCAATAGCCACGCTTTATAAGCGTTACTGTAATTTAGTTCAGAACCTATTGGCACGGTTCTAAAGCGTACCCATATCTCTACTTGTTGCCACGCTTTGGAAGCGTGGCGATATACGTTGCAGTGCGCATGAACAGCCACGCTTTAAAAGCGTAGCTGTATCTCACACCTATTGGCACGCTTATAAAGCGTAGCCATATGTCTTGTTATTGGCACGCTTTAAAAGCGTAGCTGTATCTCACACTTATTGGCACGCTTTTAAAGCGTAGCCATATGTCTTGCTATTGGCACGCTTTAAAGCGTAGCCATATGTCTTGCTATTGGCACGCTTTTAAAGCGTAGCTATATGCCATGCTATTGGCACGCTTTAAAAGCGTAGCAATAGTTCACACATATGGCCATGCTTTTAAAGCGTGGTGATCTTTAAAAGTGTGGCAAGAAAAAAGTGTGCCAATAGGTCACGAAAAGCGTGGCGATAGAGCAACCGGCACCCTTGCAGTTGTGACCCTTTCAAAAGCGTGCCGGTAGCTCAAAAAGCGTGGCGAAAAGCTATCGCCACGCTTTTAAGGTCTTTTCGCCACGCTTTAAAAGCGTAGCAAAAAGCTTGTTTTCTTGTAGTGAAGAAAATTTAGAACAACCACAACCCTATCATGATTACTATCAAGAACCACCTCAATACACGCCATCTCCATACCCTTACCAAGAAGAACCGCCTTCCTACTATGAATCCTTTCTCCAAAATGATGAACCTTCTTGTCCACCCCAAGCTCCAATAGATGATTCTCTCACCTTGCTACTTCAAGGACAAGCGGATATGCAAAGGAACACCTTAGAGTTTGTGACTAACTTAACCATGGTGGTGCATACTTTATCCCACCAATGCTTGAACACTCAAGGTTCCTCCGTGCCCACATGTGAAAGACCAAAAGAAGAGCAAAGCATGAAGAAGAAATTGAAAAGTCCGGTGGAGAAAGAGGAGTTAGGTTTTGTATTGGAACAATTGGAGAAACCTATGATTGTTGAAGAAGAGGAAACCGTGGTTGAAACTTTAGGAGATATGGAACCACCATGGGAGCAACAACCTCCGAAGCATATCAAAATTGAAGAATATGAAGAGATTGATCAAGAGATGGATTCAATCATCAATGACTTTTTATCTAAAATTGAATCCTCTCCCATGAGGTGTGGAATTGACATTATTGAAGACAACTCGAAACCAAGTAATATTGGTACCCTTGTTGAAGAAATTGACAAGCAAGAAGAACTTGAAAGGAGTTGTCAAGAGGTGGAAATAACTAAGGAAGAACCTAAAGAAGTAGACCTCGCACTATCTAAGTGTGGGGAGGTCCCCATTCCCAATTCACCACCCAACACAACATTCAAGTGGGAAAAATTCTTTCCCTTAAGCTTCACTTTCTCACTTGAATATGGCTTGATTGAAACGAACGGGCAAATTAGAGCTCTTTGTGGAATCAATAGCAAGAAGGAGTTGTGTAGTGGTTGGAAGTGTGGTATTAGGCTCATTAATGTCACAACTTCAAGGCATAGGGACTATGATTGGAAGAATGCTACTTTGTTTGGGTATAGGAAGAGATTTCGGTGTGCTACAGAGAATTCTACATGTCAACCACCCGGACAAAAGATCCATGACAATCAACTTGAAGAAGGGTGTGAAAATAAGATATGGGACACCGGATCATACTTTGATGACTAACTTTGGGACCTTATATCTTGGGTTGAACTTCACCCAAGCTTGGTGAAGACTGTTGGAATTTCTGTCAACCATTTGCGGAGCAAAGATCCTTGGAGATTCAAGGATGAGTACAAACACAAGCCACCATGACAAAGAGCTTCCCAAATGTCCAACTTAAGGACTTAAAATAAAAGTTCTAGGTGAGAGACACCCCACCATGGTAAACTCTTTCTATTTCCTCTTGTAGATTTGATTAATAAGTGATTCGAGTTGCCATTGTAGGTAGTTTTCCTCTTCAATGTAGTCTTCTCTTAATGTTTTGATTGTAGTTGCTTAAGGTTCAAGTTATGTTTGGTTGCTTTTGGAAATTTTTATTAATTTTTCATTTTTGGTTGATTTAGAGTTGAAGGTAATGTTAGGGAGATTTTTAGCGGTTTTTAGTGTTTCTTAAAAAAAAAGAAAGCAGGGACGCGTACGCACGCTGTACGCGTACGCGTCGATGAGGGAATACAGATCCAGACATGGATCCAGAGAGTTAGGCAAGCACAACGCGAACACTGAGCGTGGAGCACAAGGTCATGCATGTGTATGCGTGGATGGGTTAACACAGTTCCCATACTCCCATCCGAGAGTCGCAAAAACACTGTGCAAACCATGCGCGAAACGCACAAATATCAACCTACGCGGACGCGTACTCTACGCGTACTGATGACAAGTCATCTTATGCTAGTTTTACAAGCATTTTTCATTAGTTTCATTAGGTTTTATGCACTTTCTTGCACCATAAGTAAGTAATTGGAGTGGATTTTCATGCCTTTGTTGAACCAATCAAACAACATTCATTTTACACAAAATCATAGGTTTTATGCTAGAATTAATTAATTTTATAAATGATGCAAAGATCTAGTGATTTTGGTGGGACTTTGATTAGTTGTTTGGTTGCTAATAGATGAAGATATGGTGGAAAGAGAACATTTTGGCACACTTTTGAAGTTTGAGCACGCTTTGTACCTTAGGCAACGATTTAAAATGCGTAGCCTATGAAAATAAAATGTGGCGCCCGACCAAGGCCAAGTACCAAGGGAGCAAGGCCAACGTTCACTTTATTGAACGTATCGCTCTAATAGAGGAACCAAACTCGCGCATGCATCAAGGCAAGGCACAGCAAGGAATGTTCAAAATTGTGAACGTATCGCTCCAAGAGGAAGCACCAAATGGTGCAGCACAAACCAAAGGCCAAGGGTAGCGTTGCAAGAAATGAGCGCTACGCTCACTATTGCTCCCTTTTTCGTGCCTTTCATCAAAGAGGAAGCATGCACAATGAAGAGTAGCGCTCAAGAATTCGAGCATGGCATTCACTTTCTCTCACTTTCTCGTGCTCTTAGCCAAGGAGAGCAAGGATCTTACCCAAGAAATTTAAAGAAGCAAGGCACTCTCACCAAGGCTCGAGCTAGGAACCAAGAAAAGCCAAGCATGCACAAAGCAAAACACAAGGAGTAGCGCTCAAAAACTCAAGCGTAGCACTCTCAACCAAGGAAAGCAAAGTTCACCCAAGGCTCAGCAACATGTAGCGCTCAAAGAGTGAGCGAAACGCTCACAAAGTGAACGCTATGGGCTAGGGAGGCACACCAAATTGGCTCACCAACTAAGAGTGAATGTGACGTTCACTATACCAAATGGAGCGCTCCCCTAGAAGGTTCCCACACACCAAACCAATTTGAACCAAAGCCAACCGGACCCATCTTTCTTCAAATCCAAAAACCAAAAGGCCCACTCCAATCTTTGAAGACCAAAATAGAAAGTGTATAAATAGGATTAAGTTTGATTCGAAAAGGGGACCTTTAGCTCATTTTTTAGTTTTCACTTTTAATTTTCAATTGTTTTGAATTTGAGATTTGGGAATTTGGATCTGAGTTTTTCTTTCTGCATTTTCATTTCTTCTGCAACTTCTATTGTCTGTTCTTGGATTTTAAATTGAGATTGAAGAGCTCTATTGATTCTAAATCTAAGAATCATCTTTTACTCTTCCTCTCAATTGTTCTAAGAATTAGATCTAAATTTAGTTTTCTATTTTCATTTTCTTTCTTCTGCAACTTCTACTTTTGGGTTTTTGAATTGAGATTGAAGAATTTCATTGAATCTAGATCTGAGAATCATCTTTGCTTGCTTTCATATAGTTTTTGGAATTGGAGAATTGGATTTAAGTTTCTTTTGTTGTTTTTAATTTTATTTTCTTCTGCAGTTTACTTTCTGCTTGATCAAGAGAGTAGTTGAGATTTAGATCTGTCTTCTAATTTCATTGTTCTTCTTTGATCTTTAATTTCTCTTTAGGATTTCAAAATTGACTCAAGTTTTCTTGCTATTTTGTCTCCTGAAGCAATTTTCCATTCCTGTTCTTGCTACTGATATCCAGATCTGAATTCTTGCATCTCAGAGCCTTCTGATTTACTTTAGTTTGCAATTCCTTGTTCAATTCCAAATCCCAGCACCCAAATTCCTTTTACTCTTCAACAAATTTACATTTCTCAGCAATTTAGATTCAGCAATTTACCTTTCTTGCACTTTAAGTTTCTGCAATTTACTTTTCTTACAATTTAAGTATCAGCTCTTTTACTTTCTTGTTCTTTAAGTTACTTGCAATTTACCTCTTCTGCACCTTATTCTTCTGCTTAATTTACCTTCTGTACCTTTATTTTCTTGCAATTTACCTTCTGTCAATCAAAATCACTCCATTCATCAAATATTTGCTTAACTAAATTCATCACCTAACTAAAATTGCCCAATCCATCAATTCCTGTGGGGTCGACCTCACTCTTGTGAGTAATTACTACTTGATGCGACCCGGTACACTTACCGGTGAGTTTTGTGTGGAATTGCTTTTCCACGCCATCACGTACGCGTCAATGCATCCACTCCTCACTCACGCATATGCACACCTAACGCTTCCGCGTCCATCTCCTCTTCGCACCACCCACGCGCACACGCACGAGACGCGTACGTGTGGATTGAAAATCACCAATACCCCATCCACGTGAGGAACCCTTGCCATTCGCATGCTCTAACACTTCTTCCCTCCAACGTTCCATTGTCCCCTCTCACCCCACTCTAACTCACGACCCCCACAAAACCCAGAACCACCGTCACCAACCGCCGTCCGGCGACCAACCGCCGCCGAACCCATCCCCTCCCTCTCTTCCTACTTCTCTTCTTCTCTCCTCCGTCCCCCTCCCCCCCCCCCCCCCCTCTCGCCTCTGCCTCTCTTCTCTCACTCCCTGTCGTAACCCCCTTCTTCCTCCCCCATGCTCCGTTGCGCGCCCCCACTGCCGCCGGCGACGTGCGAAACGACCACCATCACTGTAAGAACCCTAGATTTTGAAAATCAAATAAAATAGTTATTTGTGATTTATTTTATTTGTTGATAATTTTATTTTAAGAAAATTATTTTACTAATAATAATTAAATAGAATTTCATGATAATTGGAGTTTAAATTAATTAGAATTTTTATATAATCTTTATTAGATATTTGGTATGATTGAAATTATAATTTTGATAACTGAAAAATAAGAAGAATTGTATAATTTAATTTAAATAAATTCTATTTTGAATGAATTATGTTATTAATTTGAACTCTTAGGAATTAATTTACTAGAAATGATTAGATTAATTTTTATAAATACTTTAGGTTTAAGTCAATTAATCTTTATGTATAATTTTTATTATAATTAGTTATTTTATAAATTGAAATTAAAGTTTCGGTGATAGAAAAATAATAGAAAGTGATATCATTCAATTTGAATAATTAATATTGAGTTTAAAATATATTTTATAAAAATGTGATAAATATGCTCATTTTATATTTTAAATTAAAAATAATTGATTGAGCTTAGAAATATGTTGATAAATAATGTTCCTAAATATTTTTAATAGAGCATATTTGATTTTAAAATTACTCTACCCTTCAATTTTATCAAAATATCTATTCATATCTATCCATATTCTTTTATAAAATCCTAATTTTTAACCCTAATTCCCAAATTGAATCAGAAACCTTAATTCCCAAATCCCAAAAACCCTAACCCTAATTTTCTCCATTTCCCCAGCCTCTGAACGCAGCCCCACCCTCTTTCTCCCTAACCACACCACAAAAAAAAAGAAAGAAACGCAGAAATGAGAAGGGAGAACTGAGGGCTTGGAATCGGAGAAGAGGGAGTCGCACTCTGCGCTGTCCAGCTCGCCGCCGCCGCATCTCGCCTGTGCCGTTATTCATGCCCATCGCCGTGCAGCCGTTGCAAGCTCGCACTGCCATCACCGCCGCTGGAGCAAGGTCACGTCGCCATCAGTTCTGAAGCCTCTGAGGAGCCGAACGCCGTCGAAGTTGCACCGTCGCGTCACCGTCGCTGTGACTCCACCGAACCCGTCACACCCAGCCGTGTCTTGCTTGCTGTCGTGCCATCCACGTGTGTCGAGAAGGAAGAGAGAAACAGAGGAGAGTAGCGTCGCGTCTTGTTTCCGTCCCATCGCCTGAGAAGAACCATGAAGAGGAGGAACTGGGATCGTTGCTGTCGCCACCGCTGCTGAGGACCAGCCACCACGCTGAGCTTTTACCGTCACCGTTCTGCCTGGCGTCGCCAGCACTGAAGTCGGCCGCTACCACCGCGCCGCCGTAGCCATCTCCGGGAAGGTCGTTGGAGCTTACTGAGGATATTGTTCTGGTTCTGAAGCAATCCATCCATGTCAGTGCTCATTTTTATCCCCTGTTCTGCCTCTGCCTCTGGTTTCTGTGAGTTTCCAGAGCTCTCTGCCACCAGGAACCAACATTCGAGCTGCCCAAAAAACCACCATTAGAACCACTACTGCTTTGGTAAGTTCTGCCCCCTGTTTTTGCTTCCTTGTCCTACCAATTTATTTCTACTTTGAAGCTTCTCCCTGAAACTGTTTGTATTGTATAAAGAGATTATTGTAAATTACCTTGCCGCCGCCGTTACTGGAGGTAGCTGCCGGCACTATTTGGAGACTGCTGCTAAGTCACCACAGAAGCTAAGAACAGGTGCTGGGATTTGATGAAGCACCGCTGCTGCTGTCGATTCGTAATATTGGGTTTACCGCGTTTAAATTCTGCAAATTTCGGCACTCTGAGGTAGGGGATTTAACATTTTTAATATGGAATGCTTACAAAGTTATTGGATAAGTGCAAATGGTTAACAATGGTTAAGAATCTCTTAGTTGACATGAATGACTTGAAATGGATTTGAAGTTAGTTAATTGTTGTGATGATTCTGAGCTGTGATTGAATTTAGATGCTGCTGTGATTAATGATTAATTTAGTATAATTTATTAAATTGAAGTATGCTGACTTAATTATTGAAAAGCTGTCGTATGGATAATTGCTAAATTGGTTGAAATCTGGTTGTGAATTGTATTTTGAATTACTGATTTTTGTGATAAGTTGGCTGAGATTCTGATCTTGAACGAGTTATTTTGAATTATTTGATATTGAATTGGAATTTTAATATATTGGAATGGTTGTAAAATGGGCTTGTGATGGGTTGAAATTGGTTGAAATGTAGCTGTGAATGATAATGTTTTTTTGGGAAACTATTCATAAATTGCATGAGGTTAAAGACCGATTTTTGGGAAACTATTCATAATTTTTTTGACATTGGATTGGGCTAATTTTCAAGAATGGTTGATGGAAAATTCTGATTCTAATGGATGAAAGGATGTTAGTTCTTAAACTGAATTATGATGAGGTAATTATTGAGAATATGTTATGATAGTCGTTGATAAACGGATGGAGAATTGATTGAGTTTAATTTGAAAGGATTCAATCACTTATGAATTTAGTTATGAATTGATGAGATAAAAATTGGATTGTTGGGTTATGTGAGAATTGTGAATTGTGGATTTTCTGGTTGCTTGAGAATCTTGTATTTGATAATTGTTGAGGAAGGATTATTGAATTGTTGAGAAAGAGGGAACCCGTAAGGGTGGCTAAGTCCGAGTTTTAGGGGAGGTGCTGTCGAAATTATGTAAAATCTGAGGCTTTGTCTGAAATATTATTTTAAAAGGTTTGGATTTGGGAAATTATATTATTTGATTCTGATTTACTAAGAAAAGAAATGAATTATATTTTTCGGTTTTATTCATTAAGAAAAAAATATTACGTTTAAGATGGATTTATTATAAAAAGGATTCCGTTTTGAGTTGATTTATTAAGAATAGAAAGAAACATGTTTTGAGTTATGTTTTAGGTTTGAAATAAAGGATGATCTTTTTAGGAATTTGGTGAAATAATAATATTTAAATTTGAATAGTAAGAGAGATGATTTTTGAATCTTTGTGAAGTTAGTAAATTTGAGAAAGAGTTTTATTTGATTACTTCAAATGAAAGATAGTTTTAAAGTTGGCTTGACTCAAGATTGCCATAGCAGAGATTATGAACTGAATTGATGATTGAGATTTTTATGACCGAATGATAAAGAGAAATGGCTTGAGCCAAGATATTGCAAAAGTGAAAGATGTAAAGTTTATATAGTATGATTGAATAGAGAAAGAAAGAGGTACTGCATAAGAATGTGAGAATGATGATGAAAAATGAGAATGATAATGAATGATGATAAAGAGAATGATTATGTAATGATCTGCTGCATGAAGGCAGTCAGATAGATAGTGGTACGACCACAGAACGTTATCCAGTGTTACACAGCTATTGAGAGCTGTATCTGCAACTGATAACCTGGGATCACTTGCAGAGGATATTAATTCATACACGGCTAGAATGCCGCACCCGTAAGACAAGGATTGCTTATAGAGAATATGATTTCATACACGGCTGGAATGCCGCCACCTGTAAGGGAGAGTATGCTTACAGAGGATATGACGCATACGTCGGTTAGTGAGAACTGTACCTATGCTGACTGGAAAACCATACCCGTTTCAGCTACTTCGGGTTACGACGGGAGTGGGTAGAAATCGACAGATGAGCTCATTACCTGCACTAGAGCTAGACATGCATCATCCTTGTGTGTGCATTTGCATTTGATTGGGTTTGCTCGTTGTACTTCCCTGTGATTGTGCTGTTTGCCTTGCTGCGACTTGTTTGTGTGCTGAATTGAATCTCTTGTTAATGCTATTAGTTGGTGAATGTATGATGATGATTAAGAATTGACGTTGTGATTGAAAATTAACAATGTGGTTGAGAAATGCTTGATGTGACCAGTTTTATATTTTGGAATTTGTTTTGAGCTTAGATTTTTGAAAGAGGTAAATAATTAGTTAAAGTAAAACCAAGAATAGTATTTTCAAAAAGGTTTGATAAAAATATAGTTTCCTTGAGTATGTTAATTATTTGCATGTTAATCATTACTTTTACGGCATTCCCATTCCCTACTGAGAACGTGTGGTTTGTTTTCACCCCAAAATCTTTCCCCCTTTTAGTGACACAGGTTTGAAGACTCTGTTTGAAGCTGCGGGCGATTATTGAACTTATTTACGAGTTAAGTTTATGACCTGAGTTCCTTTCATAGAATTCCCTCGCCTTTGTAGCTTTAGTTTTTATTCTATGAAGAGGGATAAGAGTTGTATCTGAGTTTTATTTGAAATCTTTTGTATGACAGATATTATTATTAATAATTATGTGATTATTATTACTTTGAAATGTTTGATATATGATTTTGATTATCAAAAACAAAATTTTTCTGGAATTTTCCATAAAATAGAAGCGCGATATCGAACTAAAGGCTCAATATTAAATAGTTAATAAAAGAAATAGGTTAGTAACTCCTTACTTTTGTTACGATCATGACTTATTGGAAGTTGGGTCGTTACAAATGGTATCAGAGCAGTTCGTTCCTGTTAGAGCCTTGGGAATGGACTGACTATGCTTCATTGCATACTCTGAGTGTCTGTCATGCTTTGTGACTTGTTCTGGTAACAAGAGTTTGAGTTTTATATGCATGACTGTCTGATGATTAACATTGTTAGGTTACCAATTCATACTTCATGGTATTAGGTCTGGCCAACTTAATACTTATGATTTATGTACATGGCAACACTAACAGGTTATCATAGACGAAATAGAAGTAATAGGTAATGCGATTCACGGGGTTTGGGAGCGTTAGAAGTTATGGAATTGGTTTCAATTTGACGTATAATCTTTATTCGTGCCACATGAACTCGTGCCATTTTTTTTTCTTCATTGCTTTTATTAGAATTCTCTAGTTTTAATTTCCTTCTTAGAATGTGATTTGATTATTTCCCAACCATACCTCGTCATTCTTGTATACCTTTGTTTGCCTATAAATCTGATTGCTTACGTAACTCTTTGAATATTCATCCTTGACAATGCCTATGTTTCGGTTCATATATTCTATTTTGTTTGATTTAAGTTTGAATTTATTTTATTCTAGCAATTTTCGAGGGCGAAAATTTTTCTATGGTGGGTAGAATGTAACAACCCTAGATTTTGAAAATCAAATAAAATAGTTATTTGTGATTTATTTTATTTGTTGATAATTTTATTTTAAGAAAATTATTTTACTAATGATAATTTAATAGAATTTCATGATAATTTGAGTTTAAATTAATTAGAATTTTTATATAATCTTTTTTAGATATTTAGTATGATTGAAATTATAATTTTGATAATTGAAAAATAAGAAGAATTGTATAATTTAATTTAAATAAATTCTATTTTGAATGAATTATGTTATTAATTTGAACTCTTAGGAATTAATTTACTAGAAATGATTAGATTAATTTTTATAAATACTTTAGGTTTAAGTCAATTAATCTTTATGTATAATTTTTATTATAATTAGATATTTTATAAATTGAAATTAAAGTTTCGGTGATAGAAAAATAATAGAAAGTTATATCATTCAATTTGAATAATTAATATTGAGTTTCAACTATATTTTATAAAAATGTGATTAATATGCTCATTTTATATTTTAATTAGAAATAATTGATTGAGCTTACAAATATGTTGATAAATAATGTTCCTAAATATTTTTAATAGAGCATATTTGATTTTAAAATTACTCTACCCTTCAATTTTATCAAAATATATATTCATATCTATCCATATTCTTTTATAAAATCCTAATTTCTAACCCTAATTCCCAAATTGAATCAGAAACCCTAATTCCCAAATCCCAGAAACCCAAACCCTAATTTTCTCCCTTTCCCTAGCCTCTGAACGCAGCCCCACCCCCTTTCTCCCTAAACACACCACACACAAAAAAAAAAAGAAAGAAACGCAGAAATGAGAAGGGAGAACTGAGGGCCTGGAATCGGAGAAGAGGGAGCCGCACTCTGCGCCGTCTAGCTCACCGTTGCCGCATCTCACTGTTGCCGAATCTCGCCTGTGCCGTTATTCATGCCCATCGCCGTGCAGCCGTTGCTAGCTCGCCTTGCCATCGCCGCTGCTGGAGCAAGGTCACGTCGCCGTCAGTTCTAAAGCCGCTGAGGAGCCAAACGCCGTCAAAGTTGCACCGTCGCGTCACCGTCGCTGTGACTCCGCCGAACCCGTCACACCTAGCCGTGTCTTGCTTGCTGTCATGCCATCCACGCGTGTCGAGAAGGAAGAGAGAAACAGAGGAGAGTAGCGTCGCGTCTTGCTGCCGTGCCGTCGCCTGAGAAGAACCATGAAGAGGAGGAACCGGGATCGTTGCTGTCGCCACCGCTACTGAGGACCAGCCACCGCGCCGAGCTTTTACTATCACCGTTCTACCCGGCGTCGCCAGCACTGAAGTCGGCCGCTACCACCGCACCGCCGTAGCCGTCTCCGGGAAGGTCGTTGGAGCTTGCTGAGGATATTGTTCTGGTTCTAAAGCAATCCATCCATGTCAGTGCTCATTTTTATCCCCTGTTCTGCCTCTGCCTCTGGGTTCTGTGAGTTGCCGGAGCTCTCTGCCACCAGGAACCAACATTCGAGCTGCCCAGGAAACCACCATTAGAACCACCATTGTTTTGGTAAGCTCTACCCCCTGTTTCTGCTTCCTTGTCCTACCAATTTGTTTCTTCTTTGAAGCTTGTCCCTGAAACTGTTTGTATTGTATAAAGAGATTATTGTAAATTACCTTACCGTCGCCGTTACTGGAGGTAGCTGCCAGCACTATTTGGAGACTGCTGCTAAGTCACCACCGAAGCTAAGAACAGGTGCTGGGATTTGATGGAGCACCACTGCTGTTGTGGATTCGTAATATTGGGTTTACCGCGTTTAAATTCTATAAATTTCGACACTCTGAGGTAGGGGATTTAACGTTTTTAATTTAGAATGCTTACAAAGTTATTGGATAAGTGCAAATGGTTAACAATGGTTAAGAATCTCTTAGTTGACATGAATGACTTGAAATGGATTTGAAGTTAGTTAATTGTTGTGATGATTCTGAGCTGTGATTGAATTTAGATGCTGCTGTGATTAATTATTAATTTAGTATAATTTATTAAATTGAAGTATGCCGTGTTAATTATTGAAAAGCTATCGTATGGATAATTGCTGAATTGGTTGAAATCTGGTTGTGAATTGTATTTTGAATTACTGATTTTTGTGATAAGTTGGCTGAGATTCTGATCTTGAACGAGTTATTTTGAATTATTTGATATTGAATTGGAATTTTAATATATTGGAATGGTGGTGAAATGGGCCTGTGATGGGTTGAAATTTGTTAAAATGTGGCTGTGAATGATAATGTTATTTATTAAATTTAAATATGATGAGTTAATTATTGAATGAAATGTATTTGAGAAAAGTTAGTTGTGATGATTGCTCCGAGTTATGATTGAAATTGGATGCGGATGTGAATTGAGTTTGGGTTATCGCTGTGATATTGACTGGCTCCGTTGTCATGAGTAATTAATTGATGAGATTTACTTTGGTTTGAGGCTGTGATTGTTATTGGTTTTCTGATTATTTTAGAATTGCTGGAAATTCCGATTTTAGTTGATTATGTCAAGTTGGTAACTTTTGAATGGTTCATTTGATTACTAAATCAATGTTCTCGAAACCTGATTTTTGGGTAAAATAGTAGTTTTGAAAACAAACTAGTAATTTGATAGTGAACGATATTGTATGAGGTTAAAGACCGATTTTTGGGAAACGATTCATAATTTTTTTGACGTTGGACTGGGCTAATTTTCAAGAATGGTTGATGAAAAATTCTGATTCTAATGGATGAAAGGATGTTAGTTCTTAAACTGAATTATGATGAGGTAATTATTGAGAATCTGTTATGATAGTCGTTGATACACGGATGGAGAATTGATTGAGTTTAATTTGAAAGGATTCTATGACTTATGAATTTAGTTATGAATTGATGAGATGAAAATTGGATTGTTGGGTTATGTGAGAATTGCGAATTGTGGATTTTCTGGTTGCTTGAGAATCTTGTATTTGATAATTGTTGAGGAAGGATTATTGAATTGTTGAGAAAGAGGGAACCCGTAACGGTGGCTAAGTCCGAGTTTTAGGGGAGGTGCTGTCGAAATTATGTAAAATCTGAGGCTTTGTCTGAAATATTATTTTAAAAGGTTTGGATTTGGGAAATTATATTATTTGATTCTGATTTACTAAGAAAAGAAATGAATTATGTTTTTCGGTTTTATTCATTGAGAAAAAAATATTATGTTTAAGATGGATTTATTACGAAAATGATTCCGTTTTGAGTTGATTTATTAAGAATAGAAAGAAACATGTTTTGAGTTATGTTTTAGGTTTGAAATAAAGGATGATCTTTTTAGAAATTAGGTGGAATAATAATATTTGAATTTGAATAGTAAGAGAGATGATTTTTGAATCTTTGTGGAGTTAGTAAATTTGAGAAAGAGTTTTATTTGATTACTTCTAATGAAAGATAGTTTTAAAGTTCGCTTGACTCAAGATTGCCATAGCAGAGATTATGAACTGAATTGATGATTGAGATTTTTATGACCGAATGATAAAGAGAAATGGCTTGAGCCAAGATATTGCAAAAGTGAAAGATGTAAAGTTTATACAGTATGATTGAATAGAGAAAGAAAGAGGTACTGCATAAGAATGTGAAAATGATGATGAATAATGAGAATGATAATGAATGATGATAAAGAGAATGATTATGTAATGATCTGCTGCGTGAAGGCAGTCAGATAGATAGTGGTACGACCACATAACATTTTTCAGTGTTATACAGCTATTGAGAGCTGTACCTGCAACTGATAACCTAGGATCACTTGCAGAGGATATTAATTCATACACGGCTAGAATGCCGCACCTGTAATACAAGGATTGCTTACAGAGAATATGATTTCATACACGGCTGGAATGCCGCCACCTGTAAGGCAGAGTTTGCTTACAGAGGATATGACGCATATGTCGGTTAGTGAGAACTGTACCTATGCTGACTGGAAAACTATACCCGTTTCAGCTGCTTCGGGTTACGTCGGGAACGAGTAGAAACTGACAGATGAGCTCATTACCTGCACTAGGGCTAGACATGCATCATCCTTGTGTGTGCATTTGCATTTGATTGGGTTTGCTCATTGTACTTCCCTGTGATTGTGCTGTTTGCCTTGCTGTGACTTGTTTGTGTGCTGAATTGAATCTCTTGTTAGTGCTATTAGTTGGTGAATGTATGATGATGATTAAGAATTGACGTTGTGATTGAAAATTAACTATGTGGTTGAGAAATGCTTGATGTGACCAGTTTTATATTTTGGAATTTGTTTTGAGCTTAGATTTTTGAAAGAGGTAAATAATTAGTTAAAGTAAAACCAAGAATAGTATTTTCAAAAAGGTTTGATAAAAATATAGTTTCCTTGAGTATGTTAATTATTTGCATGTTAATCATTACTTTTACGGTATTCCCATTCGCTACTGAGAACGTGTGGTTCGTTCTCACCCCAAAATCTTTTCTCCTTTCAGTGACACAGGTTCGAAGACTCCGTTTGAAGCTGTGGGCGATTATAGAACTTATTTACGAGTTAAGTTTATGACCTGAGTTCCTTTCATAGAATTCCCTCGCCTTTGTAGCTTTAGTTTTTATTCTATGAAGAGGGATAGGAGTTGTATCTGAGTTTTATTTGAAATCTTTTGTATGACAGATATTATTATTAATAATTATGTGATTATTATTACTTTGAAATGTTTGATATATGATTTTGATTATCAAAAACAAAATTTTTCTGGAAGTTTCCATAAAATAGAAGCGCGATATCGAACTAAAGGCTCAATATTAAATAGTTAATAAAAGAAATAGGTTAGTAACTCCTTACTTTTGGTACGATCATGACGTACTGGAAGTTGGGTCGTTATAATCACCACAACCTTTTCTCTTCTCTTTCCCTATTCCACCCCTTTCACTCTACCCTCCGCTCTGCATAACCTCACCCACTGCCACCGCGAGCTCCTCTACGCCTCCACCACTACTGGGTGGCGCTGTTGTCTTCCCCCTCTATTCTCTCTTTCTATTTTGCTTCTGCATCCCAGTTTCAGCATCCCCTGCCTCTACTACTCTGTTTTCTTCCTGGTTCAATTAATTTTGGTTGTTGTTATTAGTTAGCTTAGTTGATTAATCTGTTCACCTTAGGATAGTTAGAAATGCATGCTGTTAGGTAGATAGGATGTGGTTAGAGGATTCTAGGCCTGATAAGTGCTTCGTTCTTGTTTACTTTCTGACTGTTGAATGCCTTGCTAACTGATGATTGGTGCGTTGTACTGGTTTCTGTTTTATATGTCTTGTTTCATTGCTGCCCTGCTGATATTGTATATGCAATCCTTGCAAATTTCATGTTTGCTGCCAATTTTGGATTCATGTGACTTTTTTGCTGCTGTTTGCTTTCCGGGAACGTCTAATTTACTGCCGAAATGCTGCCCAAATTTTTAGAAATTGTTTTGGTTTTAAACTTGCTATCTAGAATTCAATTTGACACTTTTGGAATTGAGTTTTCCTTGACCTGCACCAAGTTCAATTCCTAGGTTACTTTGGTTAGCAATTTCGTGTTCATTTTGCTTCCCGTGATATACATTGAACCTCCACATGCCTTCACTTTTCAAGTTAACTTAAATGCTTTCTGACTCATGCTAAGCTCACCATTTGATTTTGACTTGTATTTTTTTGAATATGGTTCAGTCCTTTGCAATGATTGGTGCATTCCACTTGTGTGACACTTTCAACTCAAATTGGTTCTTCACCTATTTTAGTTACACAAAGTGCATATTTCACTCTTTCTATACCAATTATTGCACATTTAGTGACCATGGGCATTGTTGATGAACTGCTTTCCAATTCTATGCATTTGAGTAATATTTCATATTTCATCATCAATGACTGCATCGTCCTCATGAATGTGAGTGTGCTTGTTGTTATCATTTTTTGCATTCATCGTGATTGAGCCAATAACCGTCATGCCACTAATTTTTTAGCCAGTTTTCTAACTTCTAACTTGATTAACCAATTTACTTTCCTTTTTAGTTTAAAACTAACTCGTTCACCATTCCTTTGGGTATGCCACTTATTGAGCTTAACAAACAAGCATTGTGCACATATTGCTTGGATTCTTGGTTCATAGCTTTGATTATTTTCTGACTTATGTGCTTGCTTTCCAAGAATTCTATCCCTTTTACCTCACTTCATGAATATGTCTATCATCTTGCCTTTTATATATGCTTAATGCCTTGCTTGTTTTCCTCTACATAGCTTAATTGTATATATCCTATCTTATCTGTTTTTAGGATGGCCGACAGAGGAAAATCCAAAGTTACTTCAAGGAAGCGCAAGAAACCTCAGCCCTCCACTCTTGCACTTTAAGTTTTTACAATTTACTTTTCATGTAATTTAAGTTTCAGCTCTTTTACTTTCTCGTTCTTTAAGTTACTTGCAATTTACCTCTTCTGCTTAGTTTACCTTATGCACCTTTATTTACTTGCAATTTAGCTTCTGTCAATCAAAATCACTCAATTCATCAAATATTCGCTTAACTAAAATTCATCACTTAACTAAAATTGCTCAATCCATCAATCCCTGTGTGATCGAACTCACTCTTGTGAGTAATTACTACTTGATGCGATCTGGTACACTTTCTGGTGAGTTTTCTGTGGAATCGCTTTTCCACGCCATCAAGTTTTTGGCGCCGTTGCCGGAGATTAATTTAGATTGACAATGATTAAGTTGGGTGATAATCTAGATTAAGCATTTTCTTTTCATTTTCACTAAGCACACTAACTGTTTGAATTTTTGCCCAAGCTAACACTAACTTCACTCTAGCAGTAGAGTGTTTCATTTTGGTTTCTGGTTTTATGTTTATGTCACGAGGAAGAAGAGGTGAATCCACATCTCTTAACCTTGACGAGAGAACCCTCTGAATATTGAGAAGAGAAGCTAGAAGGAGTTATTGGTGAAGAGGAACTAGAGGAGGAAGATCAAGTCATGGATGATAACATTCCATATCACACTGATGGTGTGGCCAATAACAATGGCCAACCTCATAGGAGAGTCTTAGCCTCCTACACTATCCTCAACCCAAAGCATTGTGGGAGTAGAATTCTAACCCCCAATGTCAATGCCAATAACTTTGAATTTAAGTCTCAATTGATCACCCTGGTTCAAAACAACTGTCTATATGGAGGAAGTGCTGCTGAAGATCCAAACCAGCATCTCTCTGTGTTTTTGAGAATTTGTGACACTGTTAAAACCAATGGAGTCAATCCTGATATCTATAAGCTTATTTTATTCCCATTTTCACTGAGAGACAAAGCCACACATTGGTTAGAAACCTTCCCTAAGGAGAGCAGTAGCAACTGGGATGATTTGGTTAGTAAATTCTTAGCCAAATTTTATCCACCTCAAAGAATCATCAAGCTAAAAACTGATATGCAAACTTTCAGACAGCAAGAAGGAGAGTCATTATATGAGGCTTGGAAGAGGTATAAAGCTCTAATCAGAAGGTGTCCAGAGGAAATATTCAGTGAATGGGTGGAGCTACAAAACTTCTATGAAGGCTTATCCTTACCTTCAAGGAAAGCTTTGGATTATTCCTCAGGAGGATCTTTGCAAATGATGAAAATAGCTCAAGGGGCACATGATCTTATAGACATGGTTGCCAACAATGAGTATTTCTATTCCTCTGAAAGGCAAGCAGCTCCAAAGAAGGGAGTATTTGAGCTTGAAGGAGTTGATACTATACTAGCTCAGAACAAGCTCATGCACCAGCAGCTCCAGCAACAAATTAAAACAATGTCAAAGAGAATGGATGGATTACAACTGGTAGCAGTGAGCACAACCAACTAACCATCAATGGTGTGGGGACAGCAAGAGGAAAGTTATGAGGAGCAGCAGCCTGAACAAGTGCAGTACATGCATAATCAGAATTCTGGATAAAATGACTTCCATGGAGACACTTACAATTCATCCTGGAGAAACCACCCCAACCTAAAATGGGGAGAGAACCAAAACCAGCAACCTTGGCAAAGAAATTCAAACCAAAACAATTCCAGAAACTCAAACCATCAAAACCATCAAAACACTAACGAAAATTCATACAGAAAACCACAAAACAACAACCCCAATCCAACTACTATCCACCCAACAACTCATCCACTAACCAAAATAACTATCATTCACCCTCAACATCCCATAATCAACCACAACCACCCCAAGAATCTCAAAGGATCTCCAACTTGGAGATATTGATGGAGAAGATGATGAAATATCAAGAGTTGGCCAACAAGAACTATGAAGCTTCATTGAGGAACTTAGAAAGGCAGATTGGCCAGTTGTCCAAGCAAGCAGTGACTGAGAGGCCAACTAATGTATTGCCAAGTGACACCATTCCCAACCCCAATGAAGAATACAAAGCCATTCAACTAAGGAGTGGAAGAACCTTGGTAAACGACAAGAAGCCAGCTGAGAAAGAAACCAACAAGAAGCCTGTGGAGAGTGATAAGGCCAACAGCAAGGAAGAAGAGACACTCAAAGATAAGCAAGACCAAGAAAGGCTCAAGGAGGAAGATGAGCCACAATCTTCAAAGAAAGGAAACAAAGTCATGGAGGAACAATCACAAGAATAGAGGAAGATAGGGAAGACCTACACTCCTCGTTTGCCATACCCTCAAAGGTTTAACAAGGAGATCAAAGACCAATAGTTTCCTAAGTTCCTAGAGGTGTTTATGAAGCTAGAGATCAATTTTTCACTTGCTGAGGCTCTGGAACAAATACCTCTATATGCAAAATTCCTCAAAGAGCTCATCAACAAGAAAAGGAGTTGGAATGAGAAGGAGACTGTAATTCTAACACAAGAATGTAGTGCTGTCATCCAAAGAGGTCTTCCTCCAAAGCTCAAAGATCCAGAAAGCTTCATCCTATCCTGCACTATAGGCAACAGAACACTGGATAAAGCTCTCTGTGACTTAGGAGCTAGCATCAATTTGATGCCCCTCTCACTAATGAAGAAGCTTGCAATAGAGGAAGTAAAGCCTACCAGGATGTCACTCCAAATGGCTGACAAATCACTTAAGATACCAAATGGGGTTATGGAAAATGTATTAGTGAAGATTGGAGACTTCATTTTCCTTGCCAACTTTATTATCCTGGACATGGAAGAAGAGGGACACAGTTCAATCATATTGGGACAGCCTTTCTTAGCAACAGCAAGAGCCATCATTGATGTGGAGAAAAGAGAGATGACCCTCAGGGTGCATGATGAAAAGATGATCATCAATGTCTTCTAGGCCATGCAATATCCTCTATAGAAGGAAAAGCACATGAGGGTGGAAATAATAGAAGAAGTGGAGGATGAGTTGTTGGAAGATGACAACCAAGAGGAACAAGAAGAGGAAATAGAGGTGGAACAAGAGTTCACAAAAGAGGAAGTGATAGAGATCTTCTTTGAAAGCAAGGCAGAAGAGAAACTGAAACAAGAATTGAAGCCTGTTACCTCTCATCTCAAATATGTGTTCCTTGGAGAAGCAGAGTCCCTGCCAGTAATCATAAACTTCTCCTTGAACACAGAAGAAGAAGCAAAGCTGATTGAAGAGTTTAAAGCTCACAACCATGAAAGAGGTGGTTCAAAAAGAAGTGATGAAGCTATAGAATGCTGGGATAATCTTTCCAATCTCTGACAGATCATGGGTGAGTCCGATTTAAGTTGTACTAAAGAATGGAGGAATGACAGTCATCTCCAATGAGAAGAATGAGTTAATTCCCACCAGAACAGTGATTGGGTAGAGGATGTGCATAGATTATAGAAGACTGAATGATGCTACAAGAAAAGATAACTTTCCACTCCCATTCATTAACCAGATGCTGGAAAGATTGGCTGGCCATGCCTATTATTGCTTCCTGGATGGGTACTCTGGGTATAATCAAATAGTGGTGGATCCCAAGGATCAAGAAAAAACTTTCTTCACCTGTCCATTTGGAGTTTTTGCTTACAGAGGGATGCCCTTTGGTCTGTGTAATGCCCCCTTCAACTTTTCGAAGGTGTATGCTTTCTATATTCTCTAACATGGTGGAAAAACTTTTAGAAGTCTTCATGGATAATTTTTCTATCTTTGGCAATTCATTTAACACTTACTTGCATCATTTAACTCTTGTTTTGAAAAGATGCCAAGAAACTAACCTGGTATTGAATTGCGAAAAATGTCATTTCATGGTTCCTGAAGGGATAGTTCTTGAGCATAAGGTTTCAAGAAAAGGTATAGAAGTTGACAAAGCTAAAATAGAAATCATTGAAAAGCTTTCTATACCTGTTAATGTGAAAGTAGTAAGGAGTTTTCTTAGACACGCTGGTTTTTACAGGAGGTTCTTCAAAGATTTTTCAAAAATAGCAAAACCATTAAGCAATTTGCTAATGATTGATAGTCCTTTCATCTTTGATGACAATTCCAAGCATGCCTTTGAAACTTTAAAGAGAAAACTCATTACAGCACCAATTATCACACCCCCTGATTGGGAATTACCTTTTGAACTCATGTGTGATGCAAGTGACTTTGCAATTGGTGCTGTACTAGGGCAAAAGAAAGACAAGTTGCATCATGTTATATACTATGCTAGCAAGGTGTTAAATAAGGCACAGAAAAATTACACCACCACTGAGAAAGAGCTTTTGGCAATTGTATATGCATTTAATAAATTTAGACAATACTTGATTGGTTCAAAGGTTATAGTGTATACTGATCATGCTACTCTCAAGTATCTCATGTCTAAATAGGATTCAAAGCCAAGGTTTATTAGGTGGGTGTTGCTGCTACAAGAATTTGATATTGAAGTGAGAGATAGGAAAGGGAATGAGAATCAAGTAGCAGACCACTTGTCAAGACTACCACAAGAGGTTAATCAAGCTCCACATTCAGTGAATGAAAGCTTTCCAGATGAACACCTCTTACAAATCCAATAAGCTCCATGGTTTGCAGACATTACAAATTACAAGGTTGGAAGGAAGATCCCACAAGAATTCACCAAGCAACAAGTGAAGAAGCTGCTCAACGAAGCCAAGAAGTTCTTATGGGATGAACCATTCTTATTCAAGAGGTGTCCAGATAGAATGATTAGGAAATGTGTTCCTGAGAGTAAGATGAGAGACATATTACGGCATTGTCATGGTTCAGCTTATGGTAGACATTTTGGACCAGAAAGAACAGCAGCCAAAGTACTTCAAAGTGGATTTTATTGGCCAACCATCTTCAAGGATGCTAGAGAGTTTGTTCATCAATGCAATGAGTGCCAAAGAGCTGGAGGATTAACAAGAAGGAATGAGATGCCTCAAAACTACATTTTGGAGGTAGAACTCTTTGATCTTTGGGGTATAGATTTCATGGGCCCCTTTCCACCTTCATATTCTTTCAAATACATACTTGTGGCAGTAGAGTATGTCTCAAAGTGGGTGGAAGCCATAGTAACAACCACATGTGATGCACAGATTGTCCTCCAATTCCTTAAGAAGCACATTTTTACTAGATATAGAGTGCCTAAGGGTCTTGTCAGTGATGGTGGTAGTCATTTTTGCAAAAAATAGATGGAGAAATTACTTCACAAATATGGGGTAATGCACAAAGTAGCTACACCATACCATCCACAAACCAATGGCCAAGCAGAGCATGCAAATAGGGAGTTGAAGAGGATTTTGGAGAAAACAGTGGGGAGTACAAGAAAGCATTGGGCTAGGAAATTAGAAGATGCTCTCTGGGCATATAGGACAGCCTTCAAAACTCCTATTAGAAAGTCACCTTTTCAGTTGTTGTATGGCAAGTCTTGCCAACTTTCAGTAGAGCTTGAACACAAAGCTTTCTGAGGCACTAAACTCCTCAACCTTGATTTTCAAGCAGCAGGAGAGAAGAGGTTATTGCAATTAAATAAGTTGGATGAGTTTAGACTGGAAGCCTATGAAAATGCTAAGATATACAAGGAAAAAGCTAAAAGATGGCATGACAAAAAGATCTCAAGGAAGGAATTCAAACCAGGACAGCAAGTACTCTTATACAACTCCAGACTCAAAGTTTTCCCTGGAAAACTCAAATCTAAATGGACTGGTCCCTACTTGGTGACAAAGGTTCTTCCTTATGGTAGCCTTGAACTACTAGATGAAGCAACAAAGAACAATTTCATGACAAATGGTCACAGGGCAAAGCATTACTTGGGAGGCCATTGGGATAAAGAGAAGGAGAATTAGAAATTAAGCTGAGCAAGAATGAAGGATGTCAAGCTAGTAACATTAAAAGAGCGCTTATTGGGAGGCAACCCAACCAAAGGTAGTTTTTTTTTCTTAACTATTTCAATAAGAGGATTAGGTAGTTTTATTTGTATTGCAAGGAGCTAAGTTTGGTGTTACACACCAAAACAATTTAAGGGTGAATGAAGGATGCTAAGTTTGGTGTTCCACAAAAAAATCTCATTTAAAAAGACTTTTCACCCTCTGCATAACTGGTTACTAGCTCCAAGCAATCAGAAAAACCACTAAATCACTGTTTATTTTCTAGTTTTTAGCTTCATTACTTTCAACAAAAGCACAAGGTTTCATGTAACTGATGCATCATAGACAGTAGCAAGGAACTAAGTTTGGTGTTGCCTGACTAAAGTAAGTTCAAGTTCATGCTAACCATTTGCCTAAGTGCTTGGAAAAACAAGCAACTTTCAAAAGTTATACATAAAAAGACACTCAGCATCTTCAAAGAATCATCACCATGGGAATTGCAAAAGTAAAAGACGATGATGACAAAAGGGAAGCTGCAAGACACTCTTGAGAGGTTGTATTGTTACAAAACTCACTTTGCTTTGAGACGTTCTGCATGAGAAGTTGCTGGTTGCCTTGATGTTTAGTTCAAATGCAAAGTTTGATGTCTGCACTAGTATGAATGCTTGTTATCACTCATCTGTTTTAAATTCATGTTTTGTCTCCCTTTTTGCATCAATAAGGGAAAATGTTTGAAAAAGAAAGTGATTGTCCAATGTTGTAGAAATTAGAATTGAAATTTGTGGTGGTAAAGGCTTGATTAAGATGATGAGCTCAATAATAAAGGTTGCATAATAGAGTGTCCTTTGTAGTGTGAACTTGGTTGCTGTCATAAAACCTTTTATAAATAAAATTCCCTGGAAAATGAAGCAAAGTGAGAAAGAAAAAGAAAAGAAAAGCCAAAAATTGGCAAAGAAAGAAACAATAAGGCTAGACACCAATAGCTTGGACTTTAGGACATATGTCTGTGGTGCTTTTTATACTAGGATATGCTTGGACAATTAGGTTCTGAGGAGTCTTTTAAAACTTGGTAACTTGGATTAACTAATCCGGGTACCAACCGAAAGTCCATTATCAAGAGCAACCTAGCTACAAAGAATTTAGTGATCCAAAGAGATGCTGGGCATCAATGTTCCTAAGAAGATTTGTGAGCCAAGTGTCTGTAGTGAAGAAGTGTTGAGCAAAATTAAGCCAAAAGGCTGCTGCATCAATGATCCTAAGAAATAAGCTTTCTAAGCAAAAGAAAGAAGGAAAAACCAAAAAGGGATCAATCAAAAAGCAAGGCATTATGATAGCAACTCTAGTGAATCATCAAAAAGGCATTTCTTACTTATCAGCAAAGAATAATTGGGCTGCATTTTTTGTCTGCATAAAACCCCATGGTTCAATTTCTATTATCTGCTAAATAAGGACATGTATCCTTTTTTGTTTCATTTCATTTCTTCTCAATGTCTAATGCTTGCTTGGGGACAAGCAAGCTTTAAGTTTGGCGTTGTAATGACAAGTCATCTTATGCTAGTTTTACAAGCATTTTTCATTAGTTTCATTAGGTTTTATGCACTTTCTTGCACCATAAGTAAGTAATTGGAGTGGATTTTCATGCCTTTGTTGAACCAATCAAACATCATTCATTTTACAAAAAATCATATGTTTTATGCTAGAATTAATTGATTTTATAAATGATGCAAAGATCTAGTGATTTTGGTGGGACTTTGATTACTTGTTTGGTAGCTTGTAGATGAAGAAATGGTGGAAAGAGAAAATTTTGGCACACTTTTGAAGTTTGAGCACGCTTTGTACCTTAGGCCACGCTTTAAAAAGCGTAGCCCATGAAAATAAAGCATGGCGCTCAACCAAGGCCAAGCACCAAGGGAGCAAGGCCAACGTTCACTTTATTGAACGTAGCGCTCCAATAGAGAAACCAAACTCGCGCATGCATCAAGGCAAGGCACAACAAGGAACGTTCAAAATTGTGAATGTAGCGCTCTAAGAGGAAGCACCAAATGGTACAGCACAAACCAAAGGCCAAGGGTAGCGTTGTAAGAAATGAGCACTACGCTCACTATTGCTACCTTTTTCGTGCCTTTCATCAAAGAGGAAGCATGCACAATGAAGAGTAGTGCTCAAGAATTCTAGCGTGGCGCTCACTTTCTCTCACTTTCTCGTGCTCTTAGCCAAGGAGAGCAAGGCTCTTATCCAAGAAATTTAAAGAAGCAAAGCACTCTCACCAAGGCTCGAGTTTGGAACCAAGGAAATCCAAGCATGCACAAAGCAAAACACAAGGAGTAGCCCTCAAAAACTCAAGCGTAGCGCTCTCTTTTGCTACCTTTTTCGTGCCTCTCAACCAAGGAACGCAAAGCTCACCCAAGGCTCAGCATCATGTAGCATTCAAAATGTGAGCGGAACGCTCACAAAGTGAATGTTATGGACTAGGGAGGCACACCAAATTGGCTCACCAACTAAGAGTGACCATAATGTTCACTATACCAAACGGAGCACTCCCCTGGAAGGTTCCCACACACCAAACCAATTTGAACCAAAGTCAACCGGACCCAGCTTTCTTCAAATCCATAAACCAAAAGGCTCACCCCAAGCTTTGAAGACCAAAATAGAAAGTGTATAAATAGGATTAAGTTAGATTTGAAAAGGGGACCTTTAGCTCATTTTTTAGTTTTCACTTTTAATTTTCAATTGTTTTGAATTTGGGATTTGGGAATTTGGATCTGAGTTTTTCTTTCTGCATTTTCATTTCTTCTGCAACTTCTATTGTCTGTTCTTGGATTTTGAATTGAGATTGAAGATCTCCATTGATTCTAAATCTGAGAATCATCTTTTACTCTTCCTCTCAATTGTTCTAAGAATTAGATCTGAATTTAGATTTCTGTTTTCATTTTCTTTCTTCTACAACTTCTAATTTTGGGTTTTTGAATTGAGATTGAAGAATTTCATTAAATCTGGATCTGAGAATCATCTTTTCTTTCTTTCATATAGTTTTTGGAATTGGAGAATTGGATTTAAGTTTCTTTTGCTGGTTTCAATTTCATTTTCTTCTGCAATTTACTTTCTGCTTGATCAAGAGAGTAGTTGAGATTTAGATCTGCCTTCTAATCTCATTGCTCTTCTTCGATCTTCAATTTCTCTTTAGGATTTCAAAATTGACTCAAGTTTTCTTGCTATTTTGTCTCCTGAAGCAATTTTCCATTCCTGTTCTTGCTAAGGAGATCCAGATTTGAATTCTTGCATCTCCGAGCTTTCTGATTTACTTTAGTTTGCAATTCCTCGTTCAATTCCAAATCCCAGCACCCAAATCCCTTTTACTCTTCAAGTAATTTACATTTGTCAGCAATTTAGATTCAGCAATTTACCTTTCTTGCACTTTAAGTTTCTGCAATTTACTTTTCTTGCAATTTAAGTTTCGGCTCTTTTACTTTCTTGTTCTTTAAGTTACTTGCAATTTACCTCTTCTGCACCTTATTCTTCTACTTAATTTACCTTCTGCACCTTTATTTACTTGCAATTTATCTTCTGTCAATCAAAATTACTTAATTCATCAAATATTCGTTTAACAAAATTCATCACCTAACTAAAATTGCTCAATCCATCAATCCCTGTGGGATCGACCTCACTTTTGTGAGTAATTACTACTTGATGCGACCCGGTACACTTACCAGTGAGTTTTGTGTGGAATCGCTTTTCCACGCCATCACGTACGCATCAATGCACCCACTCCTCACTCATGCATACGTGCACATAACGCTTCCGCGTCCATCTCCTCTTCGCACCACCCATGCGCACGCGCACGAGACGCGTACGCGTGGATTCAAAATCACCAATACCCCATCCACGCAAGGAACCCTTGCCATTCGCATGCTCTAACACTTCTTCCCTCCAATGTTCCATTCTCTCCTCTCGCCCCCTCTCACTCACGACCCCACCAAAACCCAAAACCACCGTCCGGCGATCCACCGCTGCCGAACCCATCCCCTCCCTCTCTTCCTACTTCTCTTCTTCTCTCCTCCGTCCCCCCTCCCTCTTACCTCTGCCTCTCTTCTCTCACTCCCCGTCGTAACCCCCTTCTTCCTCCACCATGCTCCGTCACGCACCCCACTACTGCCGGCAACGTGCGAAACCGCCACAATCACCACAACCTTTTCTCTTCTCTTTCCCTATTCCACCCCTTTCACTCTACCCTCTGCTCTGCATAACCTCACCCACTGCCACCGCGAGCTCCTCTACGCCTCCACCACTACTGGGCGGCACTGTTTTCTTCCCCCTCTATTCTCCCTTTCTATTTTGCTTCTGCATCACAGGTTCACGATCTCTTGCCTCCACTACTCTGTTTTCTTCCTGTTTCAATTAATTTTGGTTGTTGTTATTAGTTAGCTTAGTTGATTAATCTGTTCACCTTAGGATAGTTAGAAATGCATGCTGTTAGGTAGATAGGATGTGGTTAGAGGATTCTAGGCCTGATAAGTGCTCCGTTCTTGTTTACTTTCTGACTGTTGAATGCCTTGCTAACTGATGATTGGTGCGTTGTGCTGGTTTCTATTTTATATGTCTTGTTTCATTGCTGCCCTGCTGGTATTGTTTATGCAATCCTTGCTGATTTCATTTTACTACCAATTTTGGATTCATGTGACTATTTTTGCTGTTGTTTGCTTTCCGGGAACATCTAATTTACTGCCGAAATGCTGCCCAAATTTTTAGAAATTGTTTTGGTTTTAAACTTGCTACCTAGAATTGAATTTGACACTTTTGGAATTGAGTTTTCCTTGACCTGCACGAAGTTCAATTCCTAGGTTACTTTGGTTAGCAATTCCGTGTTCATTTTGCTTCCCATGATATGCATTGAACCTCCACATGCCTTCACTTTTCAAGTCAACTCAAGTGCTTTCTAACTCATGCTAAGCTCACCTTTTGATTTTGACTTGCATTTTTTTTAATATGGTTCAGTCCTTTGCAATGATTGGTACATTCCACTTGTGTGACACTTTCAACTCAAATTGGTTCTTCACCTGTTTTAGTTACACAGCATATTTCACTTTTTCTATACCAATTATTGCACATTTAGTGACCATGGGCATTGTTGATGAACTGCTTTCCAATTCTATGCTTTTGAGCAATATTTCATATTTCATCATCAATGACTGCATCGTCCTCATGAATGTGAGTGTGCTTGTTGTTCTCATTTTCTGCATTCATCGTGATTGAGCCAATAACCGTCATGCCACTAATCTTTTAGCCGGTTTTCTAACTTCTAACTTGATTAACCAATTTACTTTCCTTTTTAGTTTAAAACTAACTCGTTCACCATTCCTTTGGGTATGACACTTGTTGAGCTTAATAAACAAGCATTGTGCATATATTGCTTGGATTCTTGGTTCATAGCTTTGATTATTTTCTGACTTATGTGCTTGCTTTCCAAGAATTCTATCCCTTTTACCTCACTTCATGAATATGTCTATCATCTTGCCTTCTATATATGCTTAATGCCTTGCTTGTTTTCCTCTACGTGGCTTAATTGTATATATCCTATCTTATCTGTTTTTAGGATGTCCGACAGAGAAAAATCCAAAGTTACTTCAAGGAAGTGCAAGAAACCTCAGCCCTCCACTCTTTCTCCCTATTATGACTATGCAAAGAACCCTCTAAATGATGAGGATAATGCTAACCAACAGCTGCCGCCTACAGAAGCGTATAGGTTTCCTAACCTATAGTGCGAGCTCCGCTTCCCGACATTCTGGAAGAAAAATTTGAATATAGAGAAGAAACTGGTCCTCCTGACTGACGTGAGACGAGCCATTATGACACATATTCAGGGGATGGGCATGGGCTTTATTGATAGGGAGCTAGGCAGGGTGAACTCCTCCTGGGTGAAGGAATTTTACTGTAACTTCTTTAGACACACCCTTGAGTCGGTTCACTTGTGAGGCAGTCAGGTATTGGTTACGGAGGCGGCTATTCAAGATAGACTCAGTTGTTTGCCTCAGACCGGTGGCACAGATCCCATTGAGCAGGCATAGGTGGCCATACATTGTAAGACTTTTGACTATGATGCTCTGAGGGACGTTGTTGCCACCCCAGATGCCCCTTGGGTGATGGACGCTGACAACAAGAAGCCCAAGGGGATGCTATTTACTCATCTTTCTAGGGTGGCCAGGACATGGCAGCAGATCTTTGCACATTACGTTATGCCGACCACCCACTTCACAGAGATACCGATGGACATGCTCATCCTGATCGGATGCGTTATGGAGGGGAAGGAGGTATACATCCCTCGATTGATCAGGTGATACATGTGGCGGGCCCATGTATGTGGCTTACTTCCATTTCCCACTTTGGTCACCACGATGATTTAGCTAGCCGGTGCCCCGTGGGAGGCGGATGATGAAATACCACCCCCGGTCCACGGAAAGGATGAAGTGATTTCGTGGGGGTAGTGGGTGCACGAGAAGCCCCCATCTCGACGTTGCTCTAGAGCCAGCGCAGTAGTTACACCTGGCGCATCTTCATCCTCAGCAGTAGCAGGACCCGCAGCCCCAGCAGCACAGATAGCACCACTACCGCCAGCACCTCAGCCGACTTACCTTCTAGTCCAGTGTCTGTTCTGCTTTATGGAGCGCAGTGACCGCCATATTATGCAACGTCTATTCCCCGTCTTCCTGACTCTTCCGCATCTGAGGAGGAGCATGAGGTGGAACCAACTCAGACAGAGGCACCATCACAAACACAGGCCACTCCGGAGGCTCAGCAGCCACTTGAGGAGCCACAGCATGAGACCTAGCCAGATGCGATAGTTGACCCTCACCATGAGCCCGAGCAGTAGCATCAAGGACGATGCTCCATTCCAAGTGTGGGGAGGTCACCGTCATCGCCGTCGGTGGAGTAGCTATTTTGGATGACAAGTTCAGACATTTATCTTTTATTTTGCGTTATTTTAGTACTTTGCACTTTATTTTTATCGTACTTTTGGATTATTGTATATATTTGTTATTTTGAGATACTTTTATTTTAGTTTGTTGCATTTTGCACCTTGCATTCTAGATATTTCATATTTTAGTGTATTTTTGCTTTATGTAGTTTTTTTAGTTTTTGGTTGTGATTTGAAAATTGTGGATTATTAGAGCTTGGTTTACCCTTTTACATAAGAAATTTGGTTTGATTTGGAAAAAAAGGGATAAACTAAGGAGATTTTTAATTTCTAAATAACAACATTGCATTTAGAATAAGCTTAGTCAAACAATAAAATTTTCTAAAGAATTTATCTATAGGGCACCACCCAGATTGATTGAGAAAATTTTTGTGGAACTTGCTTAAATTCCATATTTTGTGAAACATGTTTTGAGCTAAGAACACAAGCAAGTGAGATTTGAGCCTAATGATGTGGTTATATCTTATAACCACTTATTTTATTTCTTGTGTGCAATTGTTCTCTTTCTATGATTGTGATCCTTGATTTGCTTAATTCTATATGTCCATTATCCGTTGTATTCATGCATTTATATGATTGAGGCCATTGTTTCATTAGCTCACGTACCCAAATAGCCTACCTTTTACTCTCCATTGTTAACCAATTTTGAGCCTATGCTTAACCCAATTGTTCTTTATTTTAGCACATTACAAGCCTAAAGCGAAAAAAATAAAAGCCCTTGTTTGGATCTTTGATTGGCTTAGGCTAGTGAAAGTGTTTAATATTCAAATTTGGGGAGATTTGGGAACATTGGTTGGGATAAAAGGATGCTTTGTATTTTATATATTTGGAAATTGGGTACATGCTCATGTATTAATAAAATGTTAGACCTTATGCATTGATGCTCTTGAAAGGAAAAAATGATAAAAACAAAAGAAAAAAAGAAAAGAAAAATAACAAGAAAAAATATATATATATGGAAAAGAAAAAAATATAGAAAGAAAGAAAAGAAGAAAAGAAAGAAATAAAAAGGGGACAAAGTGCCCCAAAGTAAAGTCAATAAGAATCAATGCATAAGTGTTGTGAAATGTAAAGGATTGCATGAATATGTGAAAAAGTGAAAAAAATGGGTAGTTAGGTTAAAACTTAATTGTATAGGTTATCATAGGTTAGGTGGAAAAGTCTAAGCTAATCAAAGATTCAAATTCTAGTCCACTTACATGACCCTAACCCCATTACAACCTTTGAGAAAGACCTCATGATAATTGTGTACATGCATTGAATAATTGTTGATAGTTAGATGAAGAACAAATCTTTGAAAGCATGATTAAGGGGGGAATTGAGTGAATCAACCCCTAAACACTTGAGTGACTAGAGCGAATACACATCCGATGAGAGTTCGATTACTCAATTACGTGTATTCACCATACTCATTCTTATTCATGCAAGTTTGTAAATCCTTTTTGATAATTTAATACAATTGTGGGTTGGATTTGATTCTCATTGCTTTAGCCCTTATGCTTGCATATATCTCTTGGAAGTTGATTTGTTTTTACCAAGCATTTGCATTCATGTAGGTAGTTGTATTTAGATAGGTTGCATATAGATTATTTCATTGAATAAACATCATACGCTTTGCTTCATTCTAGGTATAGCATGAGGACATGCTATGGTTTAAGTGTGGGGAGGTTGATAAACCCCATTTTTAGGGTTTATCTTATGATGAATTTAGAGTATTTTATCAACCTTTTTTCATATTTATTCAATGAAATAGTATGGTTTTGTGATTCTCCCTTGATTTGTGCTTAAATGTTAAAACATTCTTTTTAAGCCTCAAATTAGCAAACTTTAATTCACGTTTGATTCCACCAGATGCCTTGATGTGTTTGCTAGTAATTTCAGGTTGAAAAGGCTATGAATGGATCAAAAGAGTGAAGGAGAAAGCATGCAAAATGGAGAACACATGGAAAAGCCAAAAAATTGGATGAGCTCATGGATGCTCACACACAATGTACGCGCACGCGTGGATCACAAAAACTCAAGGGACGCGCACGCGTCGATGCTGGCACGTGATTTTAAAGTGAAAATGTGCCCAGCGAATTCTGAGAAGCTGTGGGACCCAATCTAAATTAACTTTGGAGCCAAAAACACTTAAAAGAGCCAAGGATTGAAGTGCAAAGGGGGATTCCATCATTCTACACACATTCGGATTATTTTTAGTTAGTTTTAGAGAGAGAAGTGAGGGGATTCCATCATTCTACACACATTCGGATTATTTTTAGTTAGTTTTAGAGAGAGAAGCTCTCACTTCTCTCTAGGAATTAGGATTAGGTTTAGTTTAATAATCTTAGATCTAGATTTTAATTCATGCTCTCTTCTACTTCTACTTCTCAATTCTTTGTTGTTAAATTCATCATTCTTCTATTTTTTTGTTGTAATTTCTTCTACTTTGTTTCCATACTTGTTGTTGATATACTCTTGTTTCTTCTATTTTTCTTTCAATTCAATTTGAGGTAATTCATGTCAATAATGTTCTTTTTTATTGTCGTTGTTAATTCCTTGCAATAATTGTTGTTAGATTTCATTCTTGTTGCCAATTTACTATGCTTTCCTTTTATGCCTTCCAAGTGTTTGTCAAAATGCTTGAGAGGATGTTAGAATAGAATTTTATGTTCTTGGCTGGGGAGGGTAACTTAGGAATTCTTGAGTTGCTAATGTCCAAGTGATTGATAGTTAATAGCCATTGACTCTAGCTCTCATTAATTCAATTAGTGAATAGCTAGGACTTATGGACTTGGATTGATATAGCTCATTTGACTTTCCTATACTTGTTAGAGGATGACTTAGTGGGATTGATCCTTGCAATTATCATATTGTGGTTAGTGATAAGGATAGAGATCCTTGACCATCAAACCTTGCCAAGACCTTTTTGTCATTTGATTTCTTTTATCATTTACTTTTCTTGTTTCCTAATCAAAACCCTAAAATATACATGCCCATGACCAATAACAAGAACACTACTCTAAAATTCCTTTGAGAGATGACCCAAGGTTTAAATACTTCGGTTTATAATTTTAGGGGTTTGTACTTGTGACAAACAAATGTTTGTATGAAATGATTATTGTTGGTTTAGAAACTATACTTCGACGAGATTTCAATTGTGAAATTCTAGACCACACAAAAAACCATTCATCACACCTCCCACATATACCACCCTTCTTCCAAACTATGAACCTCCTCTTTCACCACAATATGAAGTCTTTCCACCCTTGATCCAAGAACCACAAGACCTTCAAGCCTTTCTCCAAGAGCAAGAAGGATTTTGAAGGACACAAGGGCAATTCGTGGCTACCATAGCCAAAGCAGTGAACCGCTTGGTTCTTCTATGCTCATCCAATTAAGACACTCCTCTTGGAGGATGTGAGGGAACAATTGAAGGGTGTAGAGAAAAGGAGAGCATGGAGCCACAAGGGAAAGAAGAAGGGTTAGAGCATGAAGTGAAACAAGAGGGAGAAAGGGAAGTATGTGAATTGGAGGAGAGAAAAGGAGAATTGGGGGAGATTGATCAAGATGAACATTCCATCATTGATAATTTTTTGTCCTCCTTGGTTAATCCCCTTAATGACCCTAATGAGCCTCTTCCCATTGAGTTTGAGAAAGACATTGAGGTAGACTTCTCACAACCTCCTTGTTATGATGTAAGTGATAGAAAACAGGAGGAAGAGGTTGGTAAGGAAGGAGTTGTCAACCAAGAACATATTCAGTGGGTGGTAATTTCATCTAGGAGCTTCATTGGCCCCATCAATATGCTATCTTAGAGACGGACTACCAACTCAAGGTCTTTCTTGGGTTGGTACATGGTGGAGGAAAGGGTGTTGGTTGCCAAGTGAATCCAAGGTTCTTCAAGAAAGCCAATTCAAGCTTTGGGACTCAAGCATGGTGTGAAGCACAATTAAGTGGTTTCCAAAGAGTGTTAGGATACTACAAGGGTCAATTGAGAGCTTGTCCATCCGAATTGGAGCATCGAGATCAACAAGAAGGAGAATGGGAAACTAGGACATGGGATCTCGGAGGACCTATGAAGTGCAAGCTTGGATGGAGGTTCAAGAAGGAGTGGAAACACAAGCCACCCTAGCAAGAGTCTCCTCAACAAGTCCAACTTAAAGACTATAAACCAAAGTGCTAGGTGGGAGACACCCCCACCATGGTAACATCTTTCTTACCCTTTCTCTTTGTTTATAGTCTTAGTTTATTGCATGTTTGCTTGCGTTAGTTAGCCTAGGATTAGTTAAATTTTGATTTTAGATAGGTTGATTTTTGTATGGATCATGATTTTGTGAAGTTTTGAATGTTTGGGGTTGAGATTTTGATTGTACTAAAGCTTGGTACTTTAGTTTTTGAAAGAAAAAAAATTTTTTAAAACAGGGCATCTGTGCGTACGCACCCTGCTGTACATGTGCACACAACTGCATTTTTCACCATCTGTGCGTGCGCACGAGCTTGTGCATCCGCACACCCCTTGCAGTGCCCTCTGGTCGCAGTGCCAGCACAGTTTGTGTGTCGGCGCTGCCCTATTTTCTATGACCTGTGAGTGCGCACTGCTCTGTGCGTATGCACGCATTTCCCTTTTTGCGCTATCTGTGCGGCTGCACAGAAGTGTGCGTCCGCACACCAACTTGCAACCACTCTGGTGGGAGTGTTGGCATGAATTGTGCGCATGAACACCCTCCCTATGTTTGCTTCTGTGCACGCACGCACACATGATCATTTTCTACAAAAAAAAGTGTTCTGCCCGTATGCACATATTTGTGCATACGCACGTATTTGTGCGTATGCACACTTCTTGATACCCTCTCTGTCTAGCGCATTCGCACACCATGTGCGAGCACACATCTCCCCTTTTCACCTTGTGTGCATACACACACATACCTGTGCGTATGCACAGGTGCTGTTTTGGGCAAAATTTTTGTTACACTTTTCTTTGAGCCCTAACACACTTCCACCCCCTTTCACCTCTCCCTTCTCTTACTTTTCCCATGTTTCTCTACTTATTTTACTTAGTTTTCATTGCATCTCATTTTTATTTTAGTAGTTATATTATTTTTGGTTTACTTGTTTGTTAATTGAATAAGTTGCAAGTGTTTGTTTGATATTGATTGGGTTGCTTGTTGCTTGAAGTATCCACCGATGCACTTATACTTTGCCTTAATTTACTAGTACTCAGTGGGTTTGAATACTCGTGTTTTGCTTGTTCCACTAGGACAAATTATGTAAGTGCACATTGAACTAAGTGAATTGAGTTGAATTACTTGTTCATCATGCTTCTCATATAATCACATAACATGGTACTCGTTTGTTTTTAATGCTTTGCATTTGTTTGAGTGACTTGGCTTGATTCTTAGCAAGCTTCACACTTTGTGCAACAAGTACCTTTACCATGTGATATGTCATTAATTTTGAAGATGAATAAATAGTTCTCTTCTTATCATGAATTGGTTATTATTGATTGTGCCACTTTCTAGTAATCTTGCACTTTCACTTGCATAAGTTCAATATCCAATATCAATTACTCAAATCACTTTTGTGGTCACCTAAGTTTGCTTGTGCCTTAAGTTTTGCTTATTCTTTACTTGCAACCTAGGCTACTTGATTGAGGAACGTGATTTTTCTTTTGCTTATGTGGTTACAGTTTTACCTGGTCAATGTGTGTGTTCTAAACCGTGCACACTTAGAGTACACATATTTCCTTTTATCATACCACACATAGCTTACTTTTCCTCAATTTTTATTTATTTGTTTCCTACAATAACCCGAGCCCTAGTGCCCACCAGCTGAAGGTAGAACCTCGTAGTTCTTCACCCCGGATTGAGTGCATGCACGGAGGACCGTGCAACGTTTAAGTGTGAGAGAGGATCCACAATTTTTGGGGCGTAAATTTCTCTTTCCGAACACTTTTGCACTATTTTCTATTTTTTAGTAGTTATGTTTTTGTGAATATGTGTTTAGTATTTCATTGCATTGCATTTTTGCTGTAGTTTATATATATATATATATATATATATATATATATATATATATATATATATATATATATATATATATATATATATATCTTAGTTTTCTTATAGTTTTATTTGCATGTTGCATGATAGAGTGAATAAGTTTAGTAAAACAACAAGAAATTTTCATGAAATCTTTCTTAGGGCATGCTATTGATTGAATTGAGAAAAATTATTTCTTTTTTCAACTTGCTTGAAGCATCCTTTTTCATAGAACATAGAAAAAGAGCTAGAATAACATACCATGTGATAATTGAGCTCTGATTGATGGTTGTACATTTCCAACCATAAAGATTGTTCTTGTGTGATTATACTCCTTTTTTGATTGAGATCTTAGATTTGCATGAATCTTTATGTCCTATATTTGGTGTTTGGATGCATTTAGTATGATTGAGGCCTTTTTTTTATATTAAACTCACCAACCTATATGGCCAACCCATGCATTCACCTTTGTAACCCCTTTTTGAGCCTTTAAATCCCTTTTGTTCTTATTCTAAGCACATTATTCTCCCTAAAGTAAAACACCATTGATGTGCTTGAATTACTCTTTGATTAACTTGGGTGGAGTAGTGTGTGTTAGTCAAGTGTGGGGGAAGATGGTTGGGAAACATTGGTGATGAAGTTACATGGGGTATTGATTGGAAAATTTTGGAAAAAATGGGTAGTCGCTCATGCATTCATTACTTAAAGCATATGCATCTCTTTTCTATGATAAAAGAAGAAAAAAAATTTTGGTGTACATACTTTGTATATAAAAAAAGAAGAGAAAAGAAAAGAAAAAGGGAAAGAAAAGAAATGAATGACAACAAGAATATAAATAAAGGATGCATATGTGGTTGAATTGGAAAGAAAATGCATGAATGAATGAGAAAAAAGGGAAGTAAATGGGTAGCTAGGATGTTTTGTTATGTGTATATAGGATGGTATAGGATCAGGTGGACACTTGAGCTAATCAAAGGTCTAATTCACTAAGTCCACCTAACCATATTAATCTTACCTTAACCCTAGCCCCATTACAACCCTCCAAAGACCTCATGATATTTGTCTTCATGCTTCAAATATTAGTTGATTGTTAGATGACTTGTAAATCTTTGAAAAGCATGATTAAAGGAAAATTGAGGGATTAAACCCTAAAACACTGAGCGAATAGAGTGAATACACATTCGGTGAGGGGTTCGATCACTTAATTCTATGTTCTTGTCCCTTATATTGTATCTTCTTGCAAATTATTTGGTTGCTAGTTTGAAAATTTCAATTCAATTCTTTGGACATTGATCATAGTGCATTAATTCTTTGCCTTGGCCCTAAGGCTTGTTTTGGATTGATTGGAATCCCTTGTTTGTTTTGTGCCAAACTCAATAGAAACTATAGTATAGATATAGATAGATAGTGTTTTGCATAGTTGCATGCATGTAGTTAGTACATTGAATAAGTTGCTTGCCCTTTGATCCTTCTCTTTTGTATGTGTTTAGCATGAGGACATGCTATTGTTTAAGTGTGGGGGAATTGATGAATCCATATTTGATGATAAATTTTGGATTGATTTGAGTGGATTTCATCATATAAACCCACATTTATTCACCTATATAGCATACTTTTGTGTTTTCTCTCTAAATTGAGCTTAATTGTGAAAACATGTATTTTTGTGCTTACATTGAGCAATTTAATCCCACTTTTACTCCATTTGATGCCGTGATATATTTGTTGAGTGATTTTAGGTCCTAGAGGCAAGAATGATTTGGTAGAAGTGAAAGAAAGCATGCAAAAGGGGAGAAAACATGAAGAAATCAAAGGAGAAAAGCATTTCAGCCTGTGCCCATGCACAGGTCTGTGCCCACACACAGGTCTGCGCCCACGCACAAGACAGGGTCAAAATAAGCACCTGTGCCCACGCACAGGTTTTGCCTACGCACAAGGCAGAATGGAAATCAGCACCTGTGCCCACGCACAGGAGGAAAATCAGCAAGTGTGCCCATGCATAGACCTGTGTGTACGCACAAGTACCAGCGCGTGCCTCCATTAAAAAGTCATGTGGACTCACGTTTTGGGGGCTTTTTGGCCCATTTTTGAATGCTTTGGAGCATATTTGAAGGGGGAAGCAACAATATATCATACCATACACTACTATATTCATAAAACAGTTTTTAGTAGTTTTATGGTAGTTAGCTTAGGTTTTCTCTCTAGTTCATTAGGGTTTTAATTAGGTTTTCAACGTAGAATTTTATAGTTCAATTTTGGTCTTGGATTTTGCTATCTCATTGTAAGTATTTCTTTAATTTCTCTTTTAATTACTACACTTGTTCTACACTTTCTTTTACTTTCATTTTTCTTGTCAATATATACATAGTTTTGTAATTTTGGATTTCTAGTTGGTTAATTTGATGTTTGATAATTATTGCATGTTTATTTGAGTTGCTGATCCCAGGGCATCTTAGGCTAGTTTTACTAGCCTTTTTCTTTGTTTTTAATAGGTTTTATGCACTTTCTTGAGCTATAAGTAAGCAAATTGGGTAGAAATTCATGCATACCTAGATTCATCTAACCATGGTTTATTTGATACAATTTCATGAGAATTATGATTTAATTACTTGTGTGCTAAGAATGATGAGAATTCTCATGACTTTAGCAAGGCTTTGATGCATGTATTGGTTGATGACAGGTGAAGAAAGGCATGGAAGAAACTTGAAGAAAGAGCATGAAAAGATGAAGAAGAAGCAACGTTGGAGGCCAAGTTAGACCACCAACGTTGCCTCAAACGTTTGAAGGGAGGCAGAGCAAGCCTCTACATGATTTTCTGGTGCTCACATTTGAGGGGACATTGGAAAGCCAACGTTACCCCCAACGTTGTGATAAAATGATCAATTCTGGAGCTGAATAATTTTTGAGCGATACGTACGCGTCTATGACGCGTACGCATGAACATCACCTTCTGTTTCATCCTTTCTTCTCAATAATTCAGTACTTGCTTAGGGACAAGCAAGATTTAAGTTTGGTGTTGTAATGCCAGGGCATCTTATGCTAGTTTCACTAACCTTTTTCTTTGTTTTTAATAGGTTTTATGCACTTTCTTGAGTCATAAGTAAGCAAATTGGGTGGAAATTCATGCATACCTAGATTCATCTAACCATGGTTAATTTGATGCAATTTCCTGAGAATTATGATTTAATTACTTGTGTGCTAAAAATGATGGGAATTCTCAAGACTTTAGCAAGGCTTTGATGCATGTATTGGTTGATGACAGGTGAAGGAAGGCATGGAAGAAAGTTGAAGAAGGAGCATAAAAAGATGAAAAAGAAGCAACGTTGGAGGCCAAGTTAGACCACCAACGTTGCCTCAAATGTTGGAAGGGAGGCAGTGATGGGATATTTTCGCGGAAAAACGAATTCCTCCGAAACACCCAAATCTAACCGGCAAGTGCACCAGGTCGCATCAAGTAATAATAACTCACGGGAGTGAGGTCGATCCCACAGGGATTGAAGGATTGAGCAATTTTAGTGTAGTGGTTGATTTAGTCAAGTGAATCAAGATTTGGTTGAGAGATTTGTGATTTACAGAATTTAAATTGCATAGAAAGTAAAGGGAATGGGTAATTGGCATGAAATTAAAGAGAACTGAAATTTAAAGTGCTGAATCTTAAAGAACAAGAAATTAAATGGCAGAAACTTAGAACGCAAGAAATGTAAATTGCAGAATCTTAAAATGCAAGAAATGTAAATGGCTTGAATTGTAAAGGGAATTGGGAGTTGGATTTGCAGGAATTAAAGGAAAAGTAAATTGCAACAAAGAGAGAAGTAAAGGATGTCTTGAATCAAACCGGATCTTAAAACAAAAAAGTAAAATGAGCATGAAAACAGTAAACAGAGGATGTAAATTGAGAATTCAGATCTCAGGACCCAAGAGACTAGAAAACCAAGTCTAGATCTCAATGCCTTCCTAGATCCAACAAGAACAATTGCAAAGGAGATTGTAAATTGCAAAGAAAGTAGATGAAGAACAATGAACCGAAACTGAAATTCAATTAAGCAGAAAATTAAACAAGATCCCAAGGTGAGATTGAAACAGAATTTCTTTAACTCTCCACCCAAAATCCAAGACAAGAAAAGTAAAGAGTGCTGGGCAAGAACAAGGAAGAAGAGAGATCAATTCTCCTCCCAAATTCTCTTGAATTAAAACAACAATGCTAAAAAAAATAAAAGTGAGCTCCAAGCCAAAACCGAAAAGAAAGATCTTCTGCAAAACTAAAAGCGAAGCTCCCTTCAAAACTTAAATTCTAATCTATTTATACACTTTCTTCAAATGGTCTTCAAGCCTTCAATTGGGCCTTTTCTCTTGGTGGAATTTGGTTGAGAGAGGCCTTGGTTGATTGCTCTTGGAGTTTGGAGAAGAACCGAATTGAACCGGATTGGAATCATGAAAGCTTGAGTAAAAGTTGGAGTAAAAGTTAGGGGTCTAACTTTTGCTCCAACTTTTCACATCAGCACCCTTATTTTGCTGATACCAACGTTGGGGCAAAAGTTAGGGGTCTAACTTTTGCTCCAACGTTGGCCTCCCCTTGGTTATTCATGGCGCCAACGTTAGCCAAAAAGTTAGGGGGCTAACGTTGGCGCAAACTTTTGCTAGTCCAGGGAGTGTTTTTCATGTGCCAATGTTAGCCAAAAAGTTAGGGGGCTAACGTTGGCGCAAACTTTTTGTGCATCCAGGGAGTGTTTTTCATGCCAAAAGTTAGCCAAAAAGTTAGGGGTCTAACTTTTGCTCCAGCTTTTGCCCAAAAGTTAGCCAAAAAGTTAGGGGTCTAACTTTTGCTCCAGCTTTTACTTCATGGTTCATAATTAATCCAAAAGTTTGAGCTAAAGTTTGAGGGCAAACTTTTGCTCAAACTTTTTGTTCTCTCTTCCTCCTAGCCCTTCCTTCTTTCATCAACCTTTCTCCAAGCTTTCTTCACCTATCATTAATCAACCAAACACATCAAAGCTATGCTCAAAATCATGAGATATTCATTCTTTCATAATATATGACAATTATAGCATAAAACCTCATGAAATAGCATGAATTCATACATGGTTGATTAAATCAAAGGAAACATGAAAATCTACCCAATTGGTTTGCTTTTGGCTCAAGAAAGTGAATAATTCAATTGAGAACAAAAGAAAAAGGCTAGTGAAACTAGGCTAAGATGACTTGTCATCACAACACCAAACTTAAAGCTTGCTTGTCCCCAAGCAAGAAATGATTTATTGAGAAGAAAGAATGAAATGGAAGAGGATGTTCATGCTAGTAGAGTGTTATTGGTAGTTCATGGGGTTTTATGTTGATATGTACACACTCACCTCTTATTGACTCTTAAGCCTAGAAAGCCTCCTTCAAGCTTCAAGTAACATACTGCTATGACCTCTCATTATTCCTTTATCCTTGGCTATTGTCTTGTTCATAAGCTTTATTTGAGTGTCATGTGTAGCAAGTTCATTTCCTTTTCTTTATACTTGACACATTATTCACTATAGACACTTGGCTCACATTCCTTCTTAGAACATTGATGCCCATCACCTCTTTGGGCTACTAAATGCCTTGTAGTTAGGTTGCTCTTGATAGTGGACTTTCAGCTGATGATCCTGGGTTAGTTAACCCAAGTCATCAAGTGTTGATGCACTCCAAAGAGCTTAATAATCCAAGCAGATCCTAATACAAAGACACCACAGGCATATATTCTAAGGTTCAAGCTATTGGTGTCCAACTTTGTTTCTTTTTTTTTTTCTTTTGTTCTGCCACTTCTTGGCTGTTTCTTTTTCTCCCCTTTTTTTTCTTTCTTTTTGTTTTTCTTTCTAACCAAGGATTTTTATTCAATTGAGATTCATAGACAGTAGCTACTTTCTACTTAAGAGGAGACATCCTAGTGTTCTTATTCATTAAAGGTGAGCTATTATACAATCACACACATACCACCACTTACTTTTATTTTACTTCTATCTAACAGAGAACTATCTCACTTCACATTCAAACATTTCTTTTATTGAATTGAAAATGCAGGGGACAAAGCATGTAATTCAAGTAAGATGAAAGTGAATCAAGCACTTGGACTAGTAAGCCATAATAGCATGAAACCAAACAAACTCGCAGACAGTAAATGAATCTAAGAAGACACAAATCAACAGGGGACATTTGCACTTTCAATTAACATACTTGAACTAGAATCAGTCAGAGAACAATACAACCTCTTGGATTCTATTTGTTTCCTCTGTGTCATCATCATTGTTGGGTTATATATCCTTCCTCTGTCCATGATGATGTACTTTTTCCTCCAAGAGATTTGAATGACTTCCTACAAAAGATATTGAAAGTTGCTTGTTCCCCAAGCACTTGAGAGGTAGTTAGCATGCATGTATGCTTGTGATTCTATGAACCTAAGTTGGTGTGGGAACACCAAACTTAATTCCTTGCTTACTTCTATATGTAGCAAAATAAATACATGCATGAAACATCAAGTACTTTTGTTAAGGAAATAAACTATGAACTAAGAAACAAACTATGAACCAGAAAACAACCAAAAACTGGAAACATGACAATTGTTAAGCAATTTCTCTGATGGTTTGGAGCCGATACTGATCATGCTGAGGGTGCAATGTGTTCTTAATGAAATTTTTGGTGGAACACCAAACTTAGCATTCAACATTCACCCCTTAACTATTTTGGTGTGCAACACCAAACTTATCTCTTTGCAATACAGAGAAGTCTACTCAACTCTTTTATTAAACTAGCTATTAAGAGAAAATTACCTCAGGTTGGGTTGCCTCCCAACAAGCGCTCTTTTATTGTCACTAGCTTGACATCCTTCAATTCCTTTCAGGAAGGCTGTAGGTTCTGGACTTCTTTTTCCTTATCCCATTGTCCTCCCAAGTACAGCTTTGCTCTGTGACCATTTACTGTGAATTGATTCTTTGTTGCTTCATCTAGCAGTTCAATGCTCCCATAAGGAAAAACCTTTGTCACCAAGTATGGGCCAGTCCATTTAGATTTAAGTTTGCCAGGGAAGATCTTAAGCCTTGAGTTATATAGGAGCACTTGCTGCCCTGGCTTGAATTCCTTCTTTGTGATCTTCTTGTCATGCCACCTCTTAGCTCTTTCCTTGTATATCTTAGCACTCTCATAAGCTTCTATCCTGAATTCATCTAACTCATTCAGTTGCAACAACCTTTTTTCTCCTGCAGCTTGGGAATCAAGGTTGAGGAGTTTAGTGGCCCAAAAAGCTCTGTGTTCAAACTCTACAGGGAGGTGGCAGGATTTGCCATACAATAGCTGAAAGGGTGACTTGCCAATAGGAGTTTTGAAAGCTGTCCTATATGCCCATAATGCATCTTCTAGCTTCCTAGCCCAGTCTTTTCTTGTGCTTCCCACTGTTTTCTCAAGGATCTTCTTTAATTCCCTATTTGCTAGTTCAGCCTGGCCATTAGTCTGAGGGTGGTAAGGTGTAGCCACTTTATGGATTACTCCATATTTGTGGAGGAGCTTCTCCATCTGTTTGTTGCAAAAGTGACTTCCACCATCACTGACAAGACTCTTGGGCACTCCATATCTTGTGAAAATGTGCTTTTTAAGGAATTGGAGGACAATCTGTGCATCACAAGTGGTCGTAGCTATGGCTTCCACCCACTTTGAGACATATTCCACTGCGACTAAGATATATCTGAAAGAATAGGAAGGGGAAAGGGCCCCATGAAATCAATTCCCCATAGATCAAATAATTCCAGTTCCAAGATGAAATTTTGAGGCATCTCATTCCTTTTTGTTAATCCTCCTGCTTTCTGGCATTCATTACATTGGTGAACATATTCTCTGGCATCCTTGAAGATAGTTGGCCAATAGAAGCCGCTCTGCAATATCTTTGCAGCTGTCTTCTCTGGGCCAAAGTGTCCACCATAAGCTGAACCATGGCAGTGCCACAGGATATCCCTCATTTCACTCTCAGGGACACACCTTCTAATTACTCCATCAGAACATCTCTTGAACAGGAAGGGTTCATCCCATAAGAATTTCTTTCCCTCATTGATTAACTTCTTCACTTGTTGCTTAGAAAAGTCTTGAGGTATCTTTCTTCCCACTTTGTAGTTTGCTATGTCAGCAAACCAAGGTGCTTGCTGGATCTGCAAATGGTGCTCATCTGGGAAGCTTTCGTTCATGGGCTGAGACGCTTGTTGAATTGTTTCATGTGGTAGCCTCGACAAATGGTCAGCAACCCGGTTTTTAGTGCCTTTCCTGTCTCTTACCTCAATGTCAAACTCTTGTAAGAGCAATATCCACCTGATAAGTCTTGGTTTAGCATCCTGTTTTGACATCAAATACTTAAGTGCAGTATGGTCAGTATAGACCACAACTTTGGATCCTATCAAGTATGATCTAAACTTATCAAAAGCATAAACTACAGCTAGCAACTCCTTCTCCGTTGTGGTGTAATTTCTTTGGGCCTCATTCAACACTTTACTTGCATAATATATGACATGATGTAAGTTTCCCTTCTTTTGCCCAAGTACAGCACCAATTGCAAGGTCACTTGCATCACACATGAGTTCAAAGGGTAACTCCCAATCCGGAGGTGTGATGATTGGTGCTGTTGTGAGTTTGTTTTTTAAAGTTTCAAAGGCTTGCTGGCAGTTTTCATAAAAAACAAAAGGGTTATCAAGCATTAGTAGATTACTCAAAGGTTTAGCTATTTTTGAAAAATCCTTGATAAACCTTCTGTAGAATCCGGCATGCCCCAAGAAACTTCTAACAGATTTCACATTAATTGGTGGAGGGAGTTTTTCTATGATTTCAACCTTTGCCTTATCAACCTCTATCCCTTTTCTTGAAACTTTATGGCCAAGAACAATCCCTTCGGGTACCATGAAGTGGCATTTCTCCCAGTTCAAAACTAAATTAGTTTCTTGGCACCGTTTTAAAACAAAGGTTAAATGGTTTAGGCAAGCATTGAAATTATCACCAAAAACAGAGAAGTCATCCATGAAGACTTTTAAAAACTTTTCGACCATATCAGAGAAAATGGAGAGCATACACCTTTGAAATGTGGCAGGGGCATTGCAGATCCCAAAGGGCATTCTCCGGTATGCAAAGACTCCAAATGGACATGTAAAGGCAGTTTTCTCTTGGTCTTTGGGGTCCACCACGATTTGATTATACCCAGAATATCCGTCCAAAAAGCAATAATAGGCATGGCCGGCCAACCTTTCCAGCATCTGATCAATGAATGGGAGAGGGAAATGGTCCTTCCTGGTGGCATCATTCAATCTTCTATAGTCTATGCACATCCTCCACCCAGTCACTGTTCTAGTAGGGATCAACTCATTCTTCTCATTAGTGATGAACGTCATTCCTCCTTTCTTTGGTACAACTTGAACCGGGCTTACCCATGGGCTGTCAGATATTGGGAAAATTATCCCTGCATTCCACAACTTCATTACTTCCTTCTGGACAACTTCCTTCATTGTGGGATTTAGCCTTCTTTGTGGTTGAACCACTGGTTTGGAATTATCTTCCAAGAGGATCTTATGCATATATACTACAGGGCTGATTCCCTTCAGGTCATCAATAGTCCATCCTAAAGCATCTTTGTGAGCTTTGAGTACATCGAGAAGTTCTTCTTCTTCCTTCTTTGTCAGGGATGAATTAATGATTACTGGGAAGCTCTCCGATGTGCCAAGGAATGCATATTTGAGATGGGTGGGTAATGGTTTCAGTTCTTGTTTTCGTACTTCTTCCTTCTTGTCTTGTTTTTCATCTTGCTCAATGGAAGTCTCAGCTACTTGTTCCTCTGTTGCCCCTTGATTTCCTTTTTGCTCTTGAGGACTTTCTTCCAGCATTTCTTCCACCAAACTCTCTATCATGTCCACTCTCACATAATCCTCTTGCTCAGGAATGTGTTGCATTGACTTGAAGACGTTTATGACCATTTGTTCATTGTGGACCCTGAAGATCATTTCTCCTTTTTCTACATCGATAGTGGCTCTTGCTGTGGCTAGAAATGGCCTTCCCAAAATGATTGAATTATTTCCTTCCTCTTCAGTATCCAAAATCACAAAATTTGCTGGGAAAATAAACTCCCCAACCTTTACCAACAGATTTTCCACAATTCCAGTGGGTGTTTTGATTGATCTGTCAGCCATGACCAATGACATCCTGGTGGGTTTAAGCTCTTCTATAGCAAGTTTTCTCATCATTGAGAGAGGCATTAAGTTGATGCTGGCACCAAGGTCACAGAGAGCTTTGTTGAGAATTATTCTGCCAATGGTGCATGAGACTACAAAGCTTCCTGGATCCTTAAGTTTTGGTGGAATGCCCCTTTGAATCAAAGCACTGCATTCCTCGGTGAGTAACACGGTTTCCCTCTCAAGCCAACTTCTTTTCTTGTTGATAAGCTCCTTCAAAAACTTGGCATACAGAGGCATTTGCTCAAGTGCTTCAGCAAAAGGAATATTGATTTCCAGCTTTTTGAAAGTTTCAAGGAACTTGTGAAAATGCTGGTCCTTGGTTTCTTTGTTGAACCTCTGGGGATATGGCAGTGGAGGTACAAAGGTTTTCTCTGCTTGTTGCTTTTGATTCTTGGTTGGCTCTTCAACTGCTTCATTCCCTTTTTTTGGAATTTTTGATTGTTCCTCCTTTGCTTGAGTTTGCTTTGAAGCTTCCTTGCTTGCCATTGCATCATCATCATTGGCTTCCTCTGTGTGTGTTGGCTGTTCCTCTTCTTTTGGTCTTTTGCTGCTCTCTACTTGCTTCTTAGTAGTGTCATTGTTTCTCATCAATGTTCTCCCACTCCTTAATTGTATTGCCTTGCATTCTTCCTTAAGATTTGGGATTGTGTCACTCGGCAGTGAGCTTGAAGGTCTCTCAACAGAAATCTGTTTGGAGATTTGCCCCATCTGCTTCTCTAGGCTCTTCAGGGAGGCTTCATGATTCTTGGTTGTCATTTTCTGGTGTTTCAACATTTTGTTTATCACGGCCTCCAAGTTAGTGATTCTTTGGGCTTCAGGTGATACTTGAGGTGGGTTATGAGATGTGGGTGGTGGATGGTAGGCATTTTGGTTGGTGGGTTGGTTATTAGATTGGTACTGGTTGGGGTTGGGGTAGTTGTTTTGAGGTTTTCTGTAGGGGTTTTAGTTAGTCTGCTGCTGGTTGTGGTTTTGGTTGCTTCTTGGGTTGTTTTGGTTTGAGTTCCTCTGCCATGGTTGTTGGTTTTGGGTATGATTATCTCCCCATCTGAGGTTTGGGTGGTTCTTCCAGGATGGATTATATGTATCACCATACACTTCAGTTGGTCCTTGGTTGTGCATATACTGTACTTGCTCTTGTTGTTGTTCTTCTTGAGTTTCTTCATTTTGTCCCCATGTAGTTGATGGTTGGCTAGTGTTAACTGCTGCAACTTGGAGACTATCAATCCTCTTGGCCATTTGTTCAAGTTGTTGTTGAATTTACTGCTGCATCATCTTGTTTTGAGCCAAGATTGAGTCCACTCCTTCTAGCTCCATTACTCTTCTTCTTTGTGATGGTTGGCGGTTTCTTTGATGAGCAAAGAAATATTGGTTGTTAGCCACCATATCAATGAAATTTTGAGCTTCCTCTGCAGTTTTCATGAGTTGCAAGGAACCTCCAGCTGAATGATCCAAAGCTTCTTGAGATTTCAATGTTAAGCCCTCATAAAAATTCTGCAGCTTATCCCACTCAGTGAACATTTCAGGAGGATATTTCCTGATTAGAGCCTTGTATCTCTCCCATGCCTCATAGATGGGTTCAGCCTCCATTTGTGTAAATGTTTGTACCTCAGTCTTCAACCTTATGATCCTTTGAGGTGGGTAAAATTTGGCAAGGAACTTGGTTACCAAATCATCCCAATTGTTGATGCTGTCTCTTGGAAAGGATTCCAACCATTGAGTGGCCTTGTCTCTGAGAGAAAATGGGAATAGCAATAGCTTGTAGCTGTCAGGAGGCACACCATTAGTTTTAACAGTGTTACAAATCCTCAAGAAGGTGGATAGGTGTTGGTTCGGATCTTCAAGTGGTCCTCCACCAAAAGAGCAATTGCTTTGAACCAAAGTGATGAGTTGTGGCTTTAGTTCAAAATTGTTTGCATTGACATTTGGAGTTAAGATGCTACTTCCACAATGTCTAGGATTTGCAAAAGTATAGGAAGCTAAAACTCTCCTCTGGGGTAGATTGTTATTGTTGTTGTCTGCTCCTCCTGGTGGATTAGTTGAATGTTCCTCCATATCTTGGAATTCTTCTTCTGATTCCTCTTCTCCAACAATATTTTTCCCTCTTTCAGCTCTTCTTAACCTTCTAAGAGTTCTTTCGTCTTGTTCATGAAAGATGGGTGTATTTCTTCTTGTACCTAACATACAAGCAGAACATAAGAAACACACAAACCAGTGACACTTCAATCTACTGCTAGAATGAAGTTTTAGTTAGCTTAAGCAAAAATTCAAATAGTTAGTGGGTTAATTGAAAATTAAAGAACAGAAAAGTAAAGGTGCTAGATCTAGATCACCACCTCACTTAATCATTGTCAATCTAATTAATCCCCGGCAACGGCGCCAAAAACTTGATGGGATATTTTCGCGGAAAAACGAATTTCTCCGAAACACCCAAATCTAACCGGCAAGTGCACCAGGTCGTATCAAGTAATAATAACTCACGGGAGTGAGGTCGATCCCACAGGGATTGAAGGATTGAGCAATTTTAGTTTAGTGGTTGATTTAGTCAAGCGAATCAAGATTTGGTTGAGAGATTTGTGATTTGCAGAATTTAAATTGCATAGAAAGTAAAGGGAATGGGTAATTGGCATGAAATTAAAGAGAACTAAAATTTAAAGTGCTGAATCTTAAAGAACAAGAAATTAAATGGCAGAAACTTAGAACGCAAGAAATGTAAATTGCAGAATCTTAAAATGCAAGAAATGTAAATGGCTTGAATTGTAAAGGGAATTGGGAGTTGGATTTGCAGGAATTAAACGAGGAAAAGTAAATTGCAACAAAGAGAGAAGTAAAGGATGTCTTGAATCAAACCGGATCTTAAAACAGAAAAGTAAAATGAGCATGAAAACAGTAAACAGAGGATGTAAATTGAGAATTCAGATCTCAGGACCCAAGAGACTAGAAAACCAAGTCTAGATCTCAATGCCTTCCTAGATCCAACAAGAACAATTGCAAAGGAGATTGTAAATTGCAAAGAAAGTAGATGAAGAACAATGAACCGAAACTGAAATTCAATTAAGCAGAAAATTAAACAAGATCCCAAGGTGAGATTGAAACAGAATTTCTTCAACTCTCCACCCAAAATCCAAGACAAGAAAAGTAAAGAGTGCTGGGCAAGAACAAGGAAGAAGAGAGATCAATTCTCCTCCCAAATTCTCTTGAATTAAAACAACAATGCTAAGAAAAATAAAAGTGAGCTCCAAGCCAAAACCGAAAAGAAAGTTCTTCTGCAAAACTAAAAGCGAAGCTCCCTTCAAAACTTAAATTCTAATCTATTTATACACTTTCTTCAAATGGTCTTCAAGCCTTCAATTGGGCCTTTGCTCTTGGTGGAATTGAGTTGAGAGAGGCCTTAGTTGATTGCTCTTGGAGTTTGGAGAAGAACCGAATTGAACCGGGTTGGAATCATGAAAGCTTGAGTAAAAGTTGGAGTAAAAGTTAGGGGTCTAACTTTTGCTCCAACTTTTCACATCAGCACCCTTGTTTTGCTGATACCAACGTTGGGGCAAAAGTTAGGGGTCTAACTTTTGCTCCAACGTTGGCCTCCCCTTGGTTATTCATGGCGCCAACGTTAGCCAAAAAGTTAGGGGGCTAACGTTGGCGCAAACTTTTGCTAGTCCAAGGAGTGTTTTTCATGTGCCAACGTTAGCCAAAAAGTTAGGGGGCTAACGTTGGCACAAACTTTTTGTGCATCCAGGGAGTGTTTTTCATGCCAAAAGTTAGCCAAAAAGTTAGGGGTCTAACTTTTGCTCCAGCTTTTGCCCAAAAGTTAGCCAAAAAGTTAGGGGTCTAACTTTTGCTCCAGCTTTTACTTCCTGGTTCATAATTAATCCAAAAGTTTGAGCTAAAGTTTGAGGGCAAACTTTTGCTCAAATTTTTGTTCTCTCTTCCTCCTAGCCCTTCCTTCTTGCATCAACCTTTCTCCAAGCTTTCTTCACCTATCATTAATCAACCAAACACATCAAAGCTATGCTCAAAATCATGAGATATTCATTCTTTCATAATATATGACACTTATAGCATAAAACCTCATGAAATAACATGAATTCATACATGGTTGATTAAATCAAAGGAAACATGAAAATCTACCCAATTGGTTTGCTTTTGGCTCAAGAAAGTGCATAATTCAATTGAGAACAAAAGAAAAAGGCTAGTGAAACTAGGCTAAGATGACTTGTCATCAGGCAGAGCAAGCCTCTGCATGATTTGCTCGTGCTTACGTTTGAGGGGACATTGGCAAGCCAACGTTACACCCAACGTTGTGATAAAATGATCAATTCTATAGCTGAATAATTTTTGAGCGATACATACGCGTCTATGACGCGTACGCATGAAAGAGAAAAATTTCTATATCCACGCGCAAGCGTGAGTCACGCGCACGCGTGGAATGGCAAAATTGACCATCTACGCGTACGCGTCACCAAATGAAGGTTGGAGGTCCAACGTTGCCTCAAACGTTTGCCTCCAACGTTCGCGATGAGAAGCCCAGAATTTGGAAATGAAAAACATGCATCGACTGACGCGTACGCGTGGATGGGAAAAATGGCAATGCACGCGTAAGCGTGGTGTACGCGCACGCGTGAATGAGAAAAAACACAGCCTTCACGCGTACGCGTGGTGTACGCGCACGCGTGGATTGACCAACGTTGGAGGCAACGTTGCCAGTCCAATGCTGTGGCCAATGGTCCTCTACATGTTTTGAAAATTGGAAATGGGATTTTTGCATCCACGCGCATGCGTGTAGCACGAGCACGCGTGGATGAGCATTCTGAACCCATGGACGCAAACGCGCAAGGCACGCATACGCGTGGGTAGCAGAATGTTGGCCCTCCAACGTTGAGTCAAATGCTAATGACAGCAGATTTATCTGGTTTTTAATGAAAGCGTTTGAGTCAACGTTGGCCATCAAACGTTGACTCCAACTTGAAGCACCAGAACTTGCAATTCAAGCATATCTCTTCTCAACAACAAGGGAAAACAATTGGAGCCATTTCAAACTAATTCCATCAAGGCCAAAAGCCCAATTCAGAGATTGAAGATCAATGGAAGAAAGTGTATAAATAGCTTAGAATTTAAGTTAGAGGAATGGGGAGCTTCTTTTTCTTTTACTGGACATTTTACTTTTCGGTTCATTTTAATTTCCAGCAAAGTATCTTTCAATTCGATTTTCCATTTTGAGAGCTATAAACAACTAAACCCCTTTCATTGGGTTAGGGAGCTCTGTGTAATTCAATGGATCAATATTAGTTTTCATTCTTCTTCTTCTTTCTTTTCTCTTGATTTTACTAGAAAGCGTTCGTTCTTCATTCAATTGGATAGTTGTCTTGAGAAAGAAGCTATTCATAATTGGATCTCTTTGGAACCTTGGAAAAGGAACGATGAGATCATGCTAGAATTGCTTTTTCACATTGGATTAGATTAGGGTTTGGATGGATATAGTGACATGTAATCCTACCAATACTTTGATCTATGAATTTGTGTGGTATAATCAGTGACCAAACTTCATCTCTTCCCATGAGCACTTAAATCAAGGAATTGGGCAATTGTTTATGCTTAGAGAGATTAGATTGCCAAGGAATTGGGATCTAATCACCTAAGAGATGAAAATGAACTTGATCCGGAGAATTATCACATCTCCTGACCCCAATGAGCTTCTCCATCTCTGATCTACCCATTCTTTTATATTCTGCTTCTTTAATTTCATGCTAAACACCCATTCCCATTTAATTTCTTGCAAATTTAAGATTCTGTCAGTTAATTTCCCGCAATTTAATTTCTGTCATTTAAGTTTTTCAATTTAAGTTTCTCGCCAAATTTACATTCTGCAATTCTCAACCAAATCTGATTTCGCTCAACTAGCACAATTCTCCAATTAACATTGATCAATCTACCAATCCCTATGGGATTCGACCTCACTATACAGTGAGTTTTACTTGATGACAATCCGGTGCACTTGCCGGAAGGAAATTGTTGAGAGACAGTTTTCTAGTGAATCAAGGTTATGGCACCGTTGTCAGGGATTGGTTTTGTATTGACAATTACTAAATTGAAGGATAACTAGATTGAGAACTTTTCTTTTCTTTTGATTAATTGAATTTTAATTTTGGCAGTCCATTTTCCTTTCCTGCAATTTTTAGTTGTTTTTCTTTAATTTTACCTTACTGCTTTACTTTCAGCAAAACTAACCCAATAACTCATTAACTGTTTGATTAATTGCCTCAATTGTTCTAACCACACTTTTTCATTAATTGTGAATTCTTGTTGGTTGCTTGCTACTTATTGTGCTACTTGTATGTCAGGTAGAAGAGAGGTTTCTACCTCATTTGATAGTGAACCGGAAAGAACCTTCCTGAGAGTAAGAAGGGAAGCAAGAGGAAAGAGGGCAGTCTGTGCTGAAGAAGAGGAGGAAGACTTGGATATAACATAGAGGATGATGTGGAAAATTATAATGAAGGAGAGGTGAACAATCATGCCAGAAGAGGTGGAGCCAACCCTGCTGGACAAGAGAGAAGAGTTCTGGGATCCTACATCAATCCAAACCCAGGAAATTGTGGTAGCAGCATTCAAAAGCCAACTATCCATGCTAATAATTTCGAATTGAAGCCTCAGCTCATAACTCTGGTGCAAAACAACTGTTCTTTTGGAGGAAGTGCCCAAGAGGACCCTGATGGTGTGCAGAAATTGGCAAATTAAAAATTGTTAAAACATTTACGTTGTAAGTATAGTTCTTAACTTGCCAGAAATCTGCTCCTCAATTTAGAAAGGTGTCACAGAAAATTGAATTTAAAATACTAGGAATATGAATCCCAGGTCGTCTCCCAACGAGTCGCAGAAAAGTGTGCTATTTTATTAATCAGAGATTTTCAAAAAAAGTTTTGAATTGGGCAAACAGAAAATTAAATTGGTAAATTTGAAAAATGTAAATAAAAGCCTTGACTGAGAATTGATTAGTTGGAATCCCTATTATTGTTGGAATGAATTTCAGGATTAATTGACAATTAAAGGTTATCCTGTTTAGTTATCCTTCGCTAGGTGAAGGAAAGTCAAACAAGTTGGAATGCTATGTCCGTTCACAAGTTGCAATCCACTTAATAAAAAGGGATTGGTGTTAGTGATTAGGAGGCAATCTAACCATAAACCCAATTGCAATTTTTCTTTCAAGCCTTCCAACTCAAGGGTTCCTTTCAATCAATTCCCCATCAAGTTAGGGAACTACTCGCTCATTGTGAATGTAAAATTCATAGCATATAAAAAGGAATTAAAGAAAGACATTGTAAATAATGTTAAAATAGTCAATTAAAAATAAAAGTGATCCTTGTATTAAATAATCCTAAGAATATTCCAATGGTAAAATTAAACAAAGCAAGGAACATGGAAGATTAAACCAAGTAAAGAAAACGAACTAGAATGACGAAGTCTTGATGAGGTAATAACTCTCCTCAGTGTTCCAATGCCAAAAAAGTAAGAGAAAACTAAAATCCTAAGAACTATGAATGTGTAGAGATAAAACCTAGAGGAGGAGCAAAACTAGATCTAAAACCTAAAACTGTGTAGAATGAATGTTCTCTTTGGTTTCTGCACGTTCTCTGGCTCTAGTCTGCTGTTCCGGGCCGAAAGCTGGGTCAAAATGGGGCCCGAAATCGCCACCAACAAATCTGTAAATTATGCAGATCGCGCAGGTCACGCGATCGCGTCGCTCATGCGAATGCGTCATTTGCGTTTTTGCTTTGCCACGCGGACGCGTCGTCCACGCCTCCGCGTCGCTCGTACTTTTTCATTTCGCGCAGTTGCGTCATCCATGCGGCCGCGTCACTGCGATTTGATCTTCTCCACACGGTCGCGTCGCCCATGCGGCCGCGTCGCTTCACATTGGTCATCTCCTCAATTTCTTGTGTTCCTTCCATTTTTGCTAGCTTCCTTTCCAATCTCCAACTCATTCTTGCCCTATAAAGCCTGAAACGCTTAACACACATATCACGGCATCGAATGGAATAAAGGAGAAGTAAAATGTACAATTAAAAGTCTCTAGGAAGCAGTTTTCACTCATGTAATAATTTCAGGAAGGAAATATAATTGCATGCTATTTTAATGAATAAGTCGGTCAGGATCATGATAAAACCACACAATTAAACACAATATAAACCATAAAATAGTGGTTTATCAACCTCCCCACACTTAAACATTAGCATGTCCTCATGCTTAATTTAAGGAGATAAAGTAAACAAGTATGAACATGCAGAAACTCATGCAATGCAATGCAATCTTATATATATATGAATGCAACTATATGATTCTTGTCCACTTGATCAAAAGTAAATAAGTTCTTCAAAACAATTATAATTCAAATTCCACTAATTCAATTCTTATAAAGTAAGAGCAGATAAAAATGCAAGAGGATAGCTCATGAAAGCAGGGAACATAGAAATTCAAGCATGAAACCCTCACTGATGGTGTATGTACACTCTAGTCTCTCTAGTGTATAGGGTAATCACTCTATCCTTCTCTAGTCATGCTCTCTAACTTTTGTTTTTCTCCTAATCAATCAACAACAGTTAACATACCAATGCAAACATCATGAGGTCTTTTCAAGGTTGTAATGGGGCTAAGGTAAAGGTAGGGATACATATATGGTCAAGTGAGCTTATAAATTGAATCTTTAATTAACCCAAGCTTCAACCCAACCTATATATTTTACATGACTTTAGAATTCATGCCTAGCTACCCAGAGTTCCCCTTTTACATTCCATACTCATGTATCAACTTTTTATTTCAATTTTTATCATAAGTGCATTGATCCTTGAATTCTTAATTCAGCATTGGGGTAATTTTATCCCCTTATTTATTTATTGCTTTTTTTAATTTTTTTTTAACATAAAAATAAACATAGCTTATCAATGCACATAGATTTTTAATTCTTATAGTTTCACATAAGTAGGTATCCAAATTCCCATTATATTATCATGACATATTCCCTTAATAACTTTTGTTCCCACAATTTTCCATACTTAACTAGCACACACAATTCTATCTTAAGCTAACCAAAGATTCAATTTGGGATATACAATTGTTTTTCCACTTAAGGCTAGTAATGTGGTGAAATATAGAACAAATGGGATTTAAAGGCTCAAAGTGGTTAACAAAGGTAATTAAAAGGGTAGGCTTAATTTGGATAAGTAAGCTAAACAAATAATAGCCTAAATCATATGCAAGCATACAAATATAATAAATATTGGACTGATGCCAGGGCATTTTGGCCAGTTTCACTGTCCTTTTCTTTATTATTTTAGGGTAGTTTCATGCATTTTCTTAGGAAATAAGCAAGTTTTGGGTAGAATTTTACTTACATCTTGATTTAAGCATACATTGAGCACTTTACATGATTTCATGAGAATTTTGCATGAATTAGATGACAAATTGGATGATGCATGTCTCATGATGTGGATTAGAACTTTGATGCACTGTATTGCTTGATTTCAGGACAAAGGAAGCAAGAAAGAGCCACGTTGGCAGCCACGTTAGTCTAACTAACGTGACCACCAACGTGGAATGGGAGCTAGCTTGCAACGTTAATGAGAAAAGTAATCGCCAATAACGTCCTCGAAAGCCATCATAGCCCACATTAAGAGTCACGTTAACTAAGTTAACGTGAACTCTAACGTGGAAGAAAGAAATAAGGCCAACGTTAGTGACACTCACCTTTGTCACTAACGTTGGACCAAGCTCATAAGTGGCCACGTTAAGAGCCACGTTAAATCAGTTAACGTGGACTCTAACATTGGGAAGCAAAAGAGAAGCCAACGTTAGTGACACTCACCTTTGTCACTAATGTTGGCCAAGCTACAATGAGCCACGTTAGTTGCCACGTTAACTTAGTTAACGTGGAAGCTAACGTGGAGAAAGTAAGTGATCAACAACGTTAGTGACACTTACCTTTGTCACTAACATTGGAATGAGCCACAATGAGCCATTATGAGCCATGTTAACTCCGACGTTAACTTAGTTAACGTGGAAGCTAATGTTAAGGATATGATGATGAGCCAACGTTAGTGACACTCACCTTTGTCACTAACGTTGGAGATGGCTATCATTACCACGTTAGAAGCCACGTTAACTTAGTTAACGTGGACTCTAACGTGGGAGGTAGGGGCACCTTGGAATGTTAGTGACAAAGGTAAGTGTCACTAACATTCTCGAAGAATTGGCAAGCCTACGTTAAGAGCCACGTTAACTAAGTTAACGTGAACTCTAACGTAGGGTGAGGGAGGACTCTCAACGTTATTGGAAAAGGTGAGTCCCAATAACGTGTGCGAAGGATCAAGAGGCAATGTTAGTGGTCACGTTGATGCCACTAACGTTGAAGTTAACGTGGATCATCCCTGGGTGAGGAACGTTAGTGAAAAAGGTGATTGTCACTAATGTTCTCGAACCCACACTCTCACTTAACGTTAACGCCACTAACGTCCTGAGCTAAACACCCTGCCTACTCCACACTTTCTCTCTGCAAGTAAAGCTAAGCCCACGGCGGAAGATAACTGCTTCAAACTCAAGATCCAAAGGCCCATATCCAAGACTTGAAGAATCAACTAGAAGATCAGAATAGTAGTATATATAGGGGTAGTTTTGAATTAGAAAGAGCTTTTTGGAGGGATGGGAAATTGAGAACTACTCTCTGTATAATTTACTTTCTCTGCACTTCTAGTTCTAGTTTTCATGATGTATTCTCCATCTTGGTTTTCCATTTCCAGAGCTATGAACAACTAAACCCCTTTCATTGGGTTAGGGAGTTCTGTTGTAATTTGATGGATCAATACTAATTTTCATTATTCTTCTTCTATCTTTTCTCTTGATTTTACTAGAAAGCTTTCAATCTTCATCCAATTGGGTAGTTATCTTGGAAAAGAAGCTATTCATACTTGGATCTCTTCTGAACCTTGGAAGAGGAATGAAGAGATCATGCTAGAAATGCTTTCTCATGTTGGACCAAATTGGGTTTGGTTGGGTATGGTGACTATAATCCTACCAACACTTGATTTAGGAATGCATGTGGTATAATCAGTGACCATACTTTATCTCTTCTCATGAGCAATTGACCAAGGAATTGGCTATTGATCAAGATTTGAGAGATTGAATTACCAAGGAATTGGAATTCGATCACTTAAGATTGCCAAGGAGATCAATGAATGCATTGATTGAGGAAGAGATGAAAATGAACTTGATCCGGAGAATGCAACATCTCCTAAGCCCAATGAATCCCCATTTCTGATCTTCCCCATTCTCTTTAATTTCTGCAATTTACTTTCATGAGCATCTTCCCCATTCCCATTTACAATTCTGCAATTTACTTTCCATCATTTACTTTCAGCTCTTTACTTCCAGCATTTACATTTTCTGCTATTTACTTTCCCGCCATTTAATTTCCTGCAACTCTCAAACCAAATTCTACTTTGCTCAACTAGAACATTCCTCTAATTAAAGTTGCTTGACCAATCAATCCCTGTGGGATTCGACCTCACTCTATTGTGAGTTTTTACTTGACGACAATTCGGTATACTTGCCGAAGGAAAATTGTTGAGAGACAAGTTTCCGTGCTATCATGGACATATAAGATAAAACAAAATATAGATTACAACCATAGAGAAGTAAACACACAAGAATAAAATAATTATGGTTAAATAATGTAACCATTCATAAAGGCTCAAATCTCACGGGTTATGTGTTATTTAGCTCAAACATCATGTTCCAAATATAACTTCAAGCAAATTTATCATAAAAATTTTGAAAATTAGTGAAATTTTGTACCAAAGATAGATTCTTAGAAGAAACTTATTGTCTTTTCAATCAAGTAGAACATGCATGCAACTAACCTATTACTATGCAATTTATCCTATTCTATAAAAGAAAGAAAATTTAACTAAATATCCTAATTTATTAGTGCTAGGGAAGAGAAATTACCTCCAGAAGTCAGGAACTGACCGACCTCCCACACTTAAGGCTTTGCACCGTCCTCGGTGCCATCTGTCAGGAACAGAGGTGGGCTGGTAGTAGTATCTCCACAGTCGGGACCATCATGGCTCCCTGTGCTGGTAAAGGAAGTGGAGTCCGGGGTGTCTGAGTCCTTTAATTTTCCCTTGAGTAGCTCCTTGAGGTGTTTGAATCGGCGCTCGTTACGGCGCTCTCTTAACTTCACTTTCTGGTCTTGCCGATCCAACCTTTGGATTATCTGCTGGAGCAGTTCATCTGTTGTAGGTGCTTGTGGTAGTGAAGAAGGGATATCTTCAACCAAAGCAGTGGGAAGGCTTGTAGTGGCTGCTGAAAGTCTGAGGTATTTCCCATTAGGGACATACTGATCATCCCGTGGGAGCATGGCTTTGGTATCTCCAGCTCTGTAGGAAACTCCGGCTGCTGAGACAAGATCTGAGACCAAGGCGGGAAAAGGTAAATTGCCCACAATTTGTATGTGTCCCATGGCATTCCGGATATGTCTTGGTAGATTCAGAGGCTGGTCTGTAAGGATGCACCATAGTAGAACGGCCATGTCCGCAGTGAAGGAGGACTCGTGAGTGCTCAGAAAGACGTAATGGGACATGATTTGTGCTCATACGCGAGCCTCCAAGGTAAGTGCTGAAGCCAATATACCCTTAGGGCGGGTACGATGGTATCCATAGATCCAACGGCTGCCAGGAGTGCGATAACTCTAAGAACAGCTTCCCAGTCAAATTGGTACATCTGGCACTTGAGTGCGGCTTCTTGAAAGGCGTCCATTCCTGCTGGAATAGGGGGAAGACTCAAAGCTTGTTGGATAGCCTCTTCTGTAATGGGGACTTGCTTCTGACGTACATAGACAGACTGCAGAGTAGGCAGGTAGAAGTTAGAGTAGAACTCGACTACCCAAGAAAGATTGACCTGCTTTAGTAAAGGTCAACTAAGTGGAATTAAGATTCAACTTTCATTATTATTGATAAGGATAACTAAGTCTGGAATTCTAATTTCTTATACCTTGCCAAGAGATTTTATTATTATTACTTTATTTTACTTGTCATTTAAATATACCTGTGCCCATTGCCCAAACTCAACATTCCCCAGAAAACTCATAACCAATAATAAATACACCTCCCTGCAATTCCTTGAGAAGACGACCCGAGGTTTAAATACTCGGTTATCAATTTTAAAGGGGTTTGTTACTTGTGACAACCAAAATGTTTGTACGGAGGGATTTTTATTGGTTTAGAGACTATATCTACAATGCAACTGTTTTTATGAAATTCTTTACTGGCAAAAATCCCAACGTCAGTGATGTCAATCCACCATCCACAAATTCCACCACATCTTCCAACCATTCCATCTCAGTTACCTCAAGTGTTCACAATCAGAAAGGTCCTTTCCTTGGAGCATTTGAAAATTATCAAAAAATCAAATGGGGACAATTTCACAGTGAGAGGAGAGGATCTCAGGCACTACAATGCACCCTAACAGTAAGCTGGCTGTCATGCTAGTGACAATAAAGGAGCACTTGTTGGGAGGCAACCCAACCAAGGGTAGTTATTTTTCCCTAGCTAAATTCAATAAAAAGAGTCAAGTAGATTCTCTGTATTGCAAGGAGCTAAGTTTGGTATTGCACACCAAAGGAATTTAAGGGTAAATGTGTAATTCTAAGTTTGGTGTCCCACCATGGATTTCATTAAGAACACATTGCACCCTCAGCATAACTAGTTATCAGCTCCAAACAATCAGAGAAACTACTTAACTATTGTTTAGTTTCTAGTTCAAAATTTATTTTCTAGTTTATAGTTATTTTCTAGTTCATAGTTTACTTTCTTAATAAAAAGTACTTGATGTTTCATGCATGTATTTATTCTACTGCATATTGAAGTAGGCAAGGAACTAAGTTTGATGTTCCCACACCAACTTAGGATCAGAGAATCACAAGCATACATGCATGCTAACTGTTTTTCAAGTGCTTGGTGATGACATGTTACCATGTCATATTTTTCTATGCTTTTTCATACAAGAAATTGATGATTTGTGCTTAAATATTGAATGCTTTTGTACTTAAATGGTATATTTTCTTGATCTTTTAATTTTATAAATCTTGTAGGAAATAAGAAGAAAAAGAAGCAAAGAAGCACAAAATAAGCTAAAAAGGAGAAAAAAAAGAGCTTTGGGGTACACTTTGAAGTTGGAGTACACTTTGGAGCCTTAGGCCACGCTTTTAAAAGCGTGGCCCATGACCAAATTAAAGGAGATTGACAATCAGCACACAAAGCTCAGCTCTTGCCAAGAGCAGAGCTTTATCGTGATGCAAAATGAGCTTGGAAGCAAAATTTTGACTAAGTTAAAACCTGGGCGCTCACAGTATGACAATGCCTCCTTCAAAGGGCCATAACTTGAGCTACAGACGTTCGATTGATGTGCTTCTAGTTGCTTTGGAAAGCTGACATTCAGAACTTTCCAACGATATATGACAATCCATATTTGGCATGAAATTCAGGTACGAGTGAAATACATCTTTAAGGGCCAAAAATAAGCAAAAAAATCAGCCAATGCTTCCACCAAGGTTCGAAGCTAGAGCCTCACTCCAAAGCAAAGTAGTGCTCACTTGGAGAGCACAGCGCTCTCTTGGAGAGCATTGTCATGCTCTCTCCCAAAGAAAATGCAAGGAAACTAAGCCAATATGGCTTCACTAGGATTTGAACTTGAGGCCTTCCACTCAAGGCATGGTGCTACCTCTTTTTGCTTCACAAAGAAATTGCTCCCCAAATGCTTTCACCAAGGCTTGAACCTGGAGCCTCACCAAGGAAGCAAGGATGCTGCGCTCTTGGGGAGAGCTGAGCGGTTCATTGAAGAGCTTCCCAACAAAAAGCTTGTCACGCAACATTGACACGGTCAAGTCCCAGGGAATGCTGCGCTCATGCCATGAACCAAGCCTTGTCCTGGGAGTGTGACCCATAGCCCAAAATTCAACCAAAACTCCAATTTAATTCAATTCTTCACCATTTGGAAAGCCCATTGATACACCAAAGCATGCAAGACTCATGGACATAACTCAAAGGCACACAAACAAGCTAGATTAGGAATTTCATTTAAATTGTAATTTGTTTTTAATTTCAATTTCATTTTATTTTCATTTTGTAAAAAGCCTATATAAAGGCATCATTCTCATTTTCATAGGAGGGCTAGCTCTACTAGAGAGCACTAGGGGGAATTGGGATTGAGAGCTGAGTTCTCTTCATCCTGGTTCTTACTTTTGCATTTTCTTACTTTCTGTTTTCAAATTTTATATTGAGAATTAAAGGAATTCTGTTTCAATTCTTACTCTGAAATCATCTTTGACCTCCTTCTGCATAATTCAAATTTACATTTACTGTTTTCACTTTTCTTCTCTTTCGCAATTTCTTTTTCTGCACATTGAGCTGAGTTTGCTTTCAAAGTAATTTAAATTTTCTGCCTCCTTGCTAATTTACTTTCTTCATTTTCCATTTGAGCTTGCTGTGATCTTGATTTATTTTCCTGCAATTTACAATTCCTGCAATTGCTCTAAGTTCTTATCCACTGTAATTTTGCTTTTCTGTTTACATTGCTCCCAATTTATTCTTCCTACAATTTAAATTTCCAGTTGCTTGATCTATTGCTCTCTTTAATTTCCAGCACCCCAGCCCCTTTATATTTCATGCAATTTACCTTTCTTGTCATTTAAGATTTTGCCAATTTACATTTCTTGCTCTTTAAGTTCTTTGCCTATTTACATTCTGTCATTTACAATTCTTGTCAATTTACTTTCTATTGGCTACATTTCATCCAATTTCACTTCAATGTTAGCTTGACTAAACTAATCACCCACTAAAGTTGCTTGATCCATCAATCCCTGTGGGATCGACCTCACTCTAAGTGAGTTTTACTACTTGATGCGACCCAGTACACTTGCCGGTGAGTTTTAGGTGTTGGAATTTCGGTTCCAACCCATCAAGTTTTTGGCACCGTTGCCAGGGATTGATTTAGATCAACAATGATTAAGTGGGTGAGAAGTCTAGATCAAGCATTTTCTTTATTTTTGTTCTCTGTTTTAAGTTGATAGCAAGGTGTTTGAGCTATTGCCTCACTAAGAAATTCTTTCTCTGTGACATGAATTTCAATTTTCATTGATGTTGCATTTTACAAAATACAAATGGAGTTCAACTCATCTTATGGTCAAACAAAATTTTATGGGATATTACCCACCATCATCAATGTCTAATGGTGGCTGGAAATATCACCAAGAAAATACAAATTCTAAGCACTCCAATCCATGAAGATTTGCTTCAGAGACACAAGATCAGCAAGAAAACCATATGGGATATTTTCCTCCACCACAAAATGCTGCAAGTCATGATTTTAATGGTGGCTGGGAAGTGAATTCTAATGCTCCATATGATATTCATTCAAAGATATCATCACTTGACCATGCTTCAACAGAAAGCCCCTTTCAAAACTCACCACCCACACAAACTTCCATGAACCACTCAATGCTCTCAAAGCTTGAGTCCATGCTCAAAAGATATGAGGAGAAGACAACAAAAGTTTGGAAAGAACAAGAGAACTCCCTCAGAAACATGGAAGTGCTGTTAGCTCAATTGTTGAGTGCAAAGAAGAAAGAGGAAAAGCAAGATGAGGAAGCCTTTGTGTTAAGTGAAATTTCAATGGAAAAGGAGGTTGTGGAGGTGTTTGAACCTGTGGCTTCATATTCACAGAAGCTAATTGAGGTGATAGAGGAACCTGAAACTTTACTCCCAAAAGACTTAATGGAAGATCATGTAAAAGAAGAGGAGGAAGCCAATCAAGGAAATTCACACTCAATTGAAGCAGAAAATTACAGGAAGGAAGAGCCCACTGAACCATCAATTCAAAAAGCTCTTGATGAAGAGAACACTCCAACAATCACACAACCACCAAGACTTGGATTCAAGGAAGTGAAGGCAACTAGCAAGAGCACCAATTCTGTCCCTAATCCAGCAAGCAAGCTCAATCAAGCTATTTACAAAAGGAAGCTTGCTGAGGAAAGGCCAAGACAAGGGACACTAGTTAAATCTTCTCCCCCCTTGAGGTCATTCCTCTTAACAAACTAGAAGAAGAGGAAGAAAGTGAACAACATGTCAACCGTAGGCATAATTTCTCTTCTCTGCTTTATTTTTTTTCTTTGCTTTGTTTAAAATTCAATAAATTGGCATATGGTTACATTCTAAGTTTGGTGTTGCCTTGTAACAAATTGTTTTCAATCTTTTTGGATGATTGCATCAAATCAAAAATGAAAGTGTCACACTAAGATTCTAAGTTTGGTGTGCCACTTATTTTTTTTATGCAATTTACTCAAGCAACACTACTTGTCTGCATAATCATAATGCCTCTGCAGTTTTATTTTTCTCTTTTGATTTGACATTTTTTCATTCTACTTACTTTAGTCATTTTTCTATTTTTAAATGCTTTCATTTAGTTTGCTTATTAACTGTTTTTGTTAATACATTACCAAGAGATCCTTATTCATAACAGAATCTTTGCTTGGTGATTGTATTTAACATACAACAGTTTAATTTAGTCTTGTTTTAAATAAAATGGACATAGGATTGCATTCTAAGTTTGGTGTTGATATGCAACAAAATTTGCTCCCAATCTTTACTAGATACTTGCATTAATTCCAAGTGAAAGTGTCACACTAAGTTTGGTGTGCCACTTATCTTTTATGCAATGTATTGTACTCACCTTCTTATCTATGCAATCACAATGTCTCTGTCCTTTGTGCCTTGATTGTTATCTTTAATTTTTCTTGCTTGAAACACATGTACTGCTAACATTTCATTGTGTAAGACATTCATGATCCATCTTAGTCCCATAGCCATTGTTCTAAATTTTGCTTGAGGCTGAGCAAGCATTCTGAGTTTGGCAAGGGAAAGAGGAAGAATAGAGGAAAAGGACAACAATAATGAAGATGAACTACAAGGTTGTAGAGTTCCTTTTCTTCTCATTTGTTTCCAGCACTTAAATTGCATGATTTTCTTCATCTTCTCTATTTACATGTGTGTATGAATAAAGGATAGCTTGAATCTTGATTTGTAACATCTTGCTGTGCTATTATAACTACCAACTTGAGTTTTGTAAAGTTCAAAGCAGTAAAGTATCATGATCATAAACAAACAAGGTCATTAAAAAAGAATTTAGCATGTGCATACAAGTATTGGAAAGCTAGTATGATTGATTATTGCTCAATTGCATTAGATTTCATTTAATTGAAGTTTTCATCTAGGACATTTTGTGAAATCTTTTGAAATCATGAAAACCTTGAAGGAAGTAAATGCAAATGAGGCAAGAAAGAAAAAGGGAAAGAATGAGAAAGCTGAAGGCTCTGAGTACCAATGGCAATTTATTTGCTAAGTACTTGTGGTGTTTATGTATCAAGCAAAAAGCTTGAAAACAAAATACTTAGAAGTCAAGGTTAGGCTCAAAGTGCAAAAAGCACTCCCTCAAAGCTCAAGACTCTGAGCATCAATGATTAGAGAGTCAAGAAAAGAAACAAATGAGCTTAATGAAGTCCTCTAATTAAATGCTTGTGGTGCTTATGCATCAAGTGGTAATACTTGAAAACAAAGCATTTAGAAGTCGTAGCTTTGTTATCAAGTCATGGGGCAAAGCATCCAAAAGGAGAAGCTAATAAGAAAATCAAAAGCTTGTTTCAAGGAAGAAATATAAGAGAAAGATTTCATAAATTGAGCTAGATAGAAGCATCAATCATTTACATCTCTTTTGTGATTGTAGCATGCTTAGAAAACTAGTTAACCATGAACATTGAGTTGCTATTCTTCTTACCTTGAATTGTCTATCTTTATTGCATGATTCTTTTCTTGCTTGAGGACAAGCAACGTTTAAGTTTGGTGTTGTGATGACATATCACTATGTCATGTTTTTCTATACTTTTTCATACAAGAAATTGATGATTTGTGCTTAAATATTGAATGCTATTGTGCTTAAATGATATATTTTCTTGATCTTTTAATTTTATAAATCTTGTAGGAAATAAGAAGAAAAAGAAGCAAAGAAGCACAAAATAAGCTAAAAAGGAGAAAAAAAGAGCTTTAGGGCACACTTTGAAGTTGGAGCACACTTTGGAGCCTTAGGCCACGCTTTTAAAAGCGTGGCCCATGGCCAAATTAAAGGATATTAGCAATCATCACACAAAGCTCAGCTCTTTCAAAGAGCAGAGCTTTATCGTGATGCAAAATGAGCTTGGAAGCAAAATTTTTGCTAAGTTAAAACCAGGACGCTCACAGCATGACCATGCCTCCTTCAATGGGCCATAACTTGAGCTACAGACGTCCGATTGATGTGCTTTCAGTGGCGTTGGAAAGCTAACATTTAGAAATTTCCAACGATATATGGCAATCCATATTTGGCATGAAATTGAGGCATGAGTAAAATGCATCTTTAAGGGCCAAAAACAAGCAAAAAAATCAGCCAATGCTTCCACCAAGGTTCGAAGCTGGAGCCTCACTCCAAAGCAAAGTAGCGCTCAGTTGGAGAGCACAGCGCTCTCTTGGAGAGCATTGTTGTGCTCTCTCCCAAAGAAAATGCAAGGAAACTAAGCCAATATGGCTTCACTAGGATTTGAACATGAGGCCTTCCACTCAAGGCAAGTTGCTACCTCTTTTTGCTTCACAAAGAAATTGCTCCCCAAATGCTTTCACCAAGGCTTAAACCTGGAGCCTCACCAAGGAAGCAAGGATGCTGCGCTCTTGGGGAGAGCTGAGTGCTACATTGAAGAGCTACCCAACAAAAAGCTTGTCACACAACATTGACACGGTCAAGTCCCAGGGAATGCTGCGCTCATGCTGAACCGAGCCTTGTCCTGGGAGTGTGACCCATAGCCCAAAATTCAACAAAAACTCCAATTTAATTCAATTCTTCACCATTTTGAAAAGCACATTGATACCCCAAAGCAAGCAAGACTCGTGGAGATAACTCAAAGGCACACAAACAAGCTAGATTAGGAATTTTATTTAAATTGTAATTTTTTTTTAATTTCAATTTCATTTTATTTTCATTTTGTAAAAAGCCTATATAAAGGCATCATTCTCATTTTTATAGGAGGGCTAGCTCTACCAAAGAGCACTAGGGGGAATTGGGATTGAGAGCTGAGTTCTCTTCATCCTGGTTCTTACTTTTGCATTTTCTTACTTTCTGTTTTCAAATTTTGGATTGAGAATTGAAGGAATTCTGTTTCAATTCTTACTCTAAAATCATCTTTGTCCTCCTTCTGCATAATTCAAATTTACATTTACTATTTTCACTTTTCTTCTCTTTTGCAATTTCTTTTTCTGCACTTTGAGCTGAGTTTGCTTTCAAAGCAATTTAAATTCTCTGCCTCCTTGCTAATTCACTTTCTGCATTTTCCTGCTGTGATCTTGATTTATTTTCCTGCAATTTACAATTCCTGCAATTGCTCTAAGTTCTTATCCACTGCAATTTTGCTTCTCTGTTTACATTGCTCCCAATTTATACTTCCTGCAATTTAAATTTCCAGTTACTTGATCTATTGCTCTCTTTAATTTCCAACACCCCAGCCCCTTTATATTTCATGCAATTTACCTTTCTTGTCATTTAAGATTTTGCCAATTTACATTTCTTGCTCTTTAAGTTCTTTGCCTATTTACATTCTATCATTTACAATTCTTGTCAATTTACTTTCTGTTGGCTACATTTCATCCAATTTCACTTCAATGTTAGCTTGACTAAACTAATCACCCACTAAAGTTGCTTGATCCATCAATCCCTGTGGGATCGACCTCACTCTAAGTGAGTTTTACTACTTGATGCGACCCGGTACACTTGCCGGTGAGTTTTAGGTGTTGGAATTTTGGTTCTAACCCGTCACTTGGGGAACAAGCAACTTCCAATAACTTGCAGGAATTCAATCAATCTCTTGGAAGGAATACACACCATCAGCTAAGAATTAAAAGAAAAACACAAAAGCCAAAGATGAGGATAACAGAGAGGAAGCAACTAGACTTCAAGAGGTTGTATTGTTACTTAATTCCATCTGCTCTGAAACGCTCTAAATTGGAAGTCTGAATGTGCCCATGTTAATAGTCAATTTGTAGTCATGTTGCATTCCGTTGTGTTTAATTTTGCAATAAGTATGCTAGCCTAGGTGTAGGTATGTGTGTTTTCACTATCACTAGTTTAAATGCTTGTTTTGTCCCCTAAGCCTTTTCAATTTGAATAAAAGAAATAGTTGAACAGAAGTGGAAGAGTTTCTTTTTAGCAAGAAGTGAAATAACAGTAAGTGGTGGTATATATGTTTGATCGTGTAGTAGCTCACTTATAATGAATAAAAGGATAGATTATCTCCCTTTTAGCATGCTGTCTATGAATCTTAGCTAATAAAAGTCCTTGGATGAAAGTAAAATAAACAAAAAGAAAGACAAAGAAAAGCCAAAAGTGGCAACAAAAACAAAAGAAAGCAAAGAATAAGGCTAGACAGCAATAGCTTGGACCTTAGGACATATGCCTGTGGTGTCTTTGTACTAGGATCTGCTGTTCTATGGAGTGCTTTTACACTTGGTAACTTGGGTTAACTAACCCGGGATTATCAACCAAAAATCCATTATCAAGAGCAACTTAGTTACAAGGCATTCAGTAACCCAAAGAGGTGTTGGGCACCAATGTCTTAAGAAGAATTGTGAGCCAAGTGTCTGTAGTGAATATGTGTTGAGTGAAAATAAGAAAAGAAGCTGCTACAACACATCATGACACTAAGCTACAAGTGAAAAATAAGCTCACAGGAAAAGAAAAACAAAGAAAAGCAATTACCAATGATGAATGATTAATAAGAGGTCATAGCAGTATGTTAGTTGATGCTTAAAGAAGACATTCTATTCCTAAAGGTTAATAAAAAGTGAGTTACTGCATCTTCTGCTTAAAACCCCATGAACCAATAATAATTACTTACTGGTATTAACTTCATCTTCTGTTTCATCCTTTCTTCTCAATAATTCAGTACTTGCTTAGGGACAAGCAAGATTTAAGTTTGGTGTTGTGATGCCAGGGCATCTTAGGCTAGTTTCACTAGCCTTTTTCTTTGTTTTTAATAGGTTTTATGCACTTTCTTGAGCTATAAGTAAGCAAATTGGGTGGAAATTTATGCATACCTAGATTCATCTAACCATGGTTAATTTGATACAATTTCATGAGAATTATGATTTAATTAGTTGTGTGCTAAGAATGATGGGAATTCTCATGACTTTAGCAAGGCTTTGATGCATGTATTGATTGATGACAGGTGAAGGAATGCATGGAAGAAAGTTGAAGAAGGAGCATGAAAAGATGAAAAAGAAGCAACGTTGGAGGCTGATGAGCGGATAATTTATACGCTTTTTGGCATTGCTTTTAGGTAGTTTTTAGTATCATTTAGCTAGTTTTTACTATATTTTTATTAGTTTTTATTCAAAATTCACATTTCTGGACTTTACTATGAGTTTGTGTGTTTTTCTATTATTTCAGGTATTTTCTGGCTGAAATTGAGGGACCTGAGCAAAATCTGATTCAGAGGCTGAAAAAGGACTGCAAATGCTGTTGGATTCTGACCTCCCTGCACTCAAAATAGACTTTCTAGAGCTACAAAAACCCAAATGGCGCACTCTCAATTGCGTTGGAAAGTAGACATCCAGAGATTTCCAGCAATATATAATAGTCCATACTTTGCACAAAGATAAACGACATAAACTGGCGTTCAACACCAGTTCCATGTTGTATTCTGGCGTTAAACGCCAGAAACAGTTTACAAGTTGGAGTTAAAAGCCCAAAACAGGCTACAACCTGGCGATTAACTCCAGAAATAGCCTAGGCATGTGTAAAGCTCAAGTCTCAGCCCCAGCACACACCAAGTAGGCCCCAGAAGTGGATTTCTGCACTATCTATCGTAGTTTACTCATTTTCTGTAAACCTAGGTTACTGGTTTAGTATTTAAACAACTTTTAGAGATTTATTATGTACCTCATGACATTTTTACATTTCACATTGTATTCCTGACGACATGAGTCTCTAAACCCCATGATTGGGGTGAGGAGCTCTGCTGTGTTTCGATGAATTAATGCAATTACTACTGTTTTTCATTCAATCACGCTTATTTCTATTCTAAGATATTCACTCGCACTTTACCCTGATGAATATGATGATCTGTGACACTCATCATCATTCTCACCTATGAACGCATGCCTGACAACCACCTCTGTTCTACCTGCACTAGCTTGAGTGTGTATCTCTTAGCCTCCTGGTTCATGATCAGAGTCTTTGTAGTATAGGCTAGAATTATTGGCGGCCATTCCCGAGATCCGGAAATTCTAAACCTTGTCTGTGGTATTCCGAGTAGGATCTGGGAAGGGATGACTGTGACGAGCTTCAAACTCACGAGTGTTGGGCGCAGTGACAGACGCAAAAGAATCAACGGATTCTATTCCAACATAAGTGAGAACCGACAGATGATTAGCCGTGCTGTGACAGCGCATTTGGACCATTTTCACTGAGAGGATGGATGGTAGCCATTGACAATGGTGATCCACCAACATACAGCTTGCCATGGAAGGAGATCTGCGTACGTGAAGAAGAAGACAGTAGGAAAGCAGAAATTCAGAAGACAGAGCATCTCCTAAACCTCAATCTGTTCTCCACTACTGCATAACAAGTAACCTTTATTTCATGTTATTTAGTTTTCATAAACAAAAGTAATTTTTATTATTAATCTCCTGACTAAGATTTACAAGATAACCATAGATTGCTTCAAGCCAACAATCTCTGTGGGATCGACCCTTACTCACGTAAGGTATTACTTGGACGACCCAGTGCACTGGCTGGTTAGTGGTACGAGTTGTGAAAATTGTGATTTACAATTCGTGCACCAAGTTTTTGACCCCGTTGCCGGGGATTGTTCAAGTTTGAACAACTGACGGTTCATCTTGTTGCTTAGATTAGGAAAATTTTGTCTTTTGGGTCAGAGTCTTTTATTTTCTTTTCAAAAATCTTTCAAAAATTTTTATTTTTCTTTATTAATCTGTGATTTGTCTTTGAGTCTTTTATTATTGTTCTTGTTAAAATTTTAGAATCCTTATTTTCTTTTTCTTAATTATTTTCGAAAATTAAAAAAAAAACCAATAACTTCATAATTTAGTCTTCTATTTGAGTTTAGTTTCATGTTTTAAGTTTGGTGTCAATTGCATGTTTTTATTTTCCTTTAAATTTTCGAATTTGTGTTCATTGTTCTTTCTTGATCTTCAAGTTGTTCTTGCTATTTTTCTTGTTTGATCTTTAGTTTTTCTTGTTCTGTGTCTTTTCTTGTTTTTCTTGTGCGTTTTTAAATTATCAGTATTCAAAAAAAATTTTTATATATATTAAATACCTTTTTTTTAAAACACGTTAAATTTATAGCTCAGTTGGCTAGAGCATTGTGCTTATGTTCTTGGTAATTGGGTATCTTCCTTTTAAAACTTTTTCAAAAATAATTTTTCTTTGATTAAATCTTGTGTCAAACATTTAAATTTGGTGTTCTCTTGTTATTTTTCTTTAATTTTCGAAAATTTATTTTTAGTTTTCTAAAAGTTTTAAGTTTGGTGTTCTTTTTATGTTCCTGAGTCTTTGAATTTTATTCTTGTTGTTCTTGTGAGTCTTCAAGGTGTTCTTGAGTCTTCTTTGTATTTTAATCTTAAAATTTTTAAGTTTGGTGTTATTTGGTGTTTTCCCTCCAAAATTTTCGAAAAACAAGGAGCATTAGATCTAAAAATTTTAAGTCATGTGTCTTTTGTGTGTTTTTCTCTTTCTTCATTAAATTCAAAAATATCTTTTCTCTTTATTTTAATTAATTTTCGAAATTTTCCTTTAAAAATTTAGATTTTTATTTTAAAACTTTCTATTTTATCTTATCTTAGTTTTAAAAATTCAAAATTCAAATCTTTTTTCGAAAATCATATTCAAAAATTTTCAAATCTTTTCAATTAATTAGTCAATTCAACATTCAAATTTCTTTTTTTCTTTTCTTTTAATTTTCGAAATCTATATTTTATCTTCTAATTATTTTACTTTAATTTATTTCATTTTTTATTCGGTTATTTTTAATTAAATAAAATAAAAATAAAAATATATTTTACTTGCAATTCACATCATCTCCCTTTCTCCATTATAGATCTAAGTGGAAATAAATAGTCTAGAAGGACTCTAGGGTCCTATGCTAACCCCATTACTGCTGCATATGGGAGTAGCATCTATATACCTCCCATCAAAGCAAGTAGTTTTGAGCTAAATCCTCAGCTCATTGTCATGGTGCAGTAGAATTGCTAGTATTACGGTCTTCCACAGGAAGAACCTACTGAGTTTCTGGCGCAGTTCTTACAAATTGCTGACACAGTGCGTGACAAGGAGGTAGATCAGGATGTATATAGGCTGTTACTGTTTCTGTTTGCTGTAAAAGATCAAGCTAAAAGGTGGTTAAATAACCAACCCACAGCAAGCATAAGAACATGAAAACTGTTATCAGACAAATTCCTGAATCAATATTTCCCTCCAAAAAGGATGACACAGCTAAGGCTGGACATCCAAGGCTTTAAACAAGAGGATGATGAATCCCTTTATAATGCCTGGGAGAGGTATAGAGGGATGCTAAGGAAATGTCCTTCTGAAATGTTTTCAAAGTGGGTGCAATTAGACATCTTCTACTACGGGCTTACAGAAAAAGCTCATATATCTCTAGACCACTCAGATGGTGGATCTATACACATGAGAAAGACTATTGAAGAGGCTCAAGAGCTTATTTATATAGTTGCTAGAAATCAGCATCTGTACATAAGTAATGAGTCCTCCATGAAAGAAGAAGCTAAGGCAGTACCAACTGACTTTAGTCCTCAGGAACAAGTTGCTGAACTCAATCAGCAACTATCTTCATAACAAGGCAGTTAGCAGAATTTAAGGAGATGCTACAGGAAACCGAAATTGCTAACAAGGATATGAAATCACAATTGAATCAGACAAAATAGCAATTATCAAAACAGATAACAGAGGAGTGCCAAGCAGTTCAATTAAGAAGTGGAAAAATATTAAATGTCTCAACTCAAAGCAGCAAAAAGCCAAGAAAGGAACAGCTGACAGAGGATGAGCAACCTGCTACCCAAAATCCCTCTGAGGACAGTAAGAGCCCAGAGAGGAATAAGTCTGGCGTTCAAACGCCAGAAAAGGGTGGAAAACTGGCATTAAACACCCAATCCACGTCCGGTTCTGGCGTTCAAACGCCAAAAATGGGTTGGAATCTGGCGTTAAACGCCCAATCCACGTCCAACCTTGGCGTTCAAACGCCAGTGAGGGATCAGACACCTACAAGTGGTGATAATAACTCCCTCAAGAAGGCTTCTCAACCTGCCTCTGTAGGAAATAAACCTGCAGCAACTAAGGTTGAAGAATATAAAGCCAAAATACCTTATCCTCAGAAACTCCGCCAAGCGGAACAGGATAAACAATTTGCCTTCTTTGCAGACTATCTCAGGACTCTTGAAATAAAGATTTCGTTTGCAGAGGCACTTGAGCAAATACCCTCTTATGCTAAGTTCATGAAAGAGATCTTAAGTTTTAAGAAGGATTAGAGGGAAACTGAAAGAGTTTTCCTCACTGAAAAATGCAGTGCAGTCATTCTGAAAAGCTTCCCAAAAAAGCTTAAAGATCCCGGGAGCTTTATGATACCATGCATATTAGAGGGAAATTGCACCAAGACAGCTTTATGTGATCTTGGGGCAAGTATCAACCTAATACCTGCATCTACTATCAGAAAGCTTGGTTTAACAGAAGAAGTCAAACCAACCCGGATATATCTCCAACATGCTGATGGCTCCATTAAATACCCATCAGGCGTGATTGAAGACATGATTGTCAGGGTTGGGCCATTCGCCTTTCCCACTGACTTTGTAGTGCTGGAAATAGAGGAGCACAAGAGTGCTACCCTTATTCTAGGAAGACCTTTCCTAGCAACTGGACAAACTCTCATTGATGTCCAAAAGGGGGAAGTAACCCTGAGACTCAATGAGGATGAGTTTAAGTTAAATGCTGTCAAAGCCACGCAGCATCCAGACACACCAAAAGACTGCATAAAAGTTGATCTTATTGACTGTTTAGTAGAGGAGGTCAACATGGGTGAGAGTCTCGAATCAGAGCTGGAAGGCATCTTTAAAGATGTTCAGCCTGATCTGGAGGATTCAGAGGAATTGAAAGAACCTCTGAAACTTCCTCAGGAAGAGGAGAAACCTCATAAACCCGAGCTCAAACCACTACCACCATCCCTGAAGTATGCATTTCTGGGAGAAGGTAACACTTTTCTGGTGATCATAAGCTCTACTTTAAATCCACTGGAAGAGGAAGCACTAATTCAGGTGCTAAGGACCCACAAGACAGCTCTTGGATGGTCCATAAGTGATCTTAAGGGCATAAGCCCAGCCAGATGCATGCACAAGATCCTATTGGAGGATGATGCTAAGCCAGTGGTTCAACTACAGAGGCGGCTGAATCCCGCCATGAAGGAGGTGGTGCAGAAAGAGGTCACTAAGTTACTAGAGGCTGGGATTATTTATCCTATTTCTGATAGCCCCTGGGTGAGCCCTGTCCAAGCTGTTCCCAAGAAGGGAGGCATGACAGTGGTTCATAATGAAAAAAATGAACTGGTTCCTACAAGAACAGTTACAGGGTGGCGTATGTGTATTGATTACAAAAGGCTCAATACAGCCACCAGGAAGGATCACTTTCCTTTACCATTCATAGACCAGATGCTAGAAAGACTAGCAGGTCATGATTACTACTGCTTTTTGGATGGCTATTCAGGTTACAACCAAATTGCAGTAGATCCTCAGGACCAAGAGAAAACAGCATTCACATGATCTTCTGGAGTGTTTGCCTACAGAAGGATGCCTTTTGGTCTGTGCAATGCACCTGCAACCTTTCATATGTTCATGCTCTCCATCTTCTCTGATATGGTAGAGAAATTTCTGGAAGTCTTCATGGATGACTTTTTAGTATTTGGAGACTCATTCAGCTCCTGCCCTGACCATCTAGCACTTGTTCTGAAAAGATACCAAGAGACCAACCTAGTTTTAAACTGGGAAAAATGTCACTTTATGGTGACTGAAGGGATTGTCCTTGGGCATAAAAATTCAAACAAGGGAATAGAGGTAGATCAAGCTAAAGTTGAAGTAATTGAAAAATTACCACCACCTGCCAATGTTAAGGCAATCAGAAGCTTTCTGGGGCATGCAGGATTCCATAGGAGGTTTATAAAGGATTTTTCAAAAATTGCAAAACCTCTGAGCAATCTTCTAACTGCTGACACGCCATTTGTGTTTGACACAGAGTGTCTGCAGGCGTTTGAAACCGTGAAAGCTAAGCTGGTTACAGCACCAGTTATTTCTGCACCAGACTGGACATTACTATTCGAACTAATGTGTGATGCCAGCGACCATGTCATTGGTGCAGTATTGGGAAAGAGGTATAGCAAGCTTCTTCATGTCATTTATTATGCTAGCCGTGTTTTAAATGATGCCCAGAAAAATTACACAACCACAGAAAATGAATTACTTGTAGTGGTCTATGCCATTGACAAGTTTAGATCATACTTAGTAGGATCAAAAGTGATTGTGTACACTAACCATGCTGCTCTTAAATATCTACTCACAAAGCAAGATTCAAAACCCAGGCTCATAAGATGGGTGTTGCTTCTGTAAGAGTTTGATATAGAAATAAGAGACAGAAAAGGGACAGAGAACCAAGTGGCTGATCATCTGTCCCGGATAGAACCAGTAGAAGGGGCGTTTCCCCCCTCTATTAAGATCTCTGAAACCTTTCCGGATAAGCATTTATTTGCCATTCAGGAAATACCATGGTTTGCAGACATTGCAAACTATAAAGCTGCAAGATTCATACCCAAAGAGTACAGCAGGCAGCAAACAAAAAAATTAATTACTGATGCAAAGTACTACTTGTGGGATGAACCATATCTCTTGAAGAGATGTGCAGACGGAATAATCCGTTAGGTGTGTGCCTAGAGAAGAAGCACAGAAGATCCTATGGCATTGTCATGGATCACATTATGGAGGACATTTCGGAGGTGAGCGAACAGCCACAAAAGTCCTCCAATGTGGCTTCTACTGGCCCACTCTCTATAAAGAGTCCCGAGAGTTTGTGCATAACTGTGACAGCTGCCAGAGAGCTGGTAATCTGCCTCATGGTTACGCCATGCCTCAGCAAGGGATCTTAGAGATTGAGTTGTTTGACGTATGGGGTATTGACTTCATGGGGCCTTTCCCACCATCATACTCAAACACTTATATTCTGGTGGCAGTCGACTATGTATCCAAATGGGTAGAGGCCATTGCAACACCCACTAATGATACTAAGACAGTGCTGAAGTTCCTCCAAAAACATATCTTCAGCAGGTTTGGTGTCCCTAGAGCACTAATCAGTGATGGGGGCACCCACTTCTGCAATAAATAGCTTTACTCTGCTATGGTCCAGTATGGAATTAGCCACAAGGTGGAAACTCCATATCATCCACAGACAAATGGGCAAGCTGAAGTCTCTAATAGAGAACTAAAAAGAATCCTGGAATGGACTGTAAGTACCCGTAGAAAGGATTGGGCAAGAAGCTTGGATGATGCTCTGTGGGCTTACAGAACAGCATTCAAGACTCCTATAGGGACCTCTCCATACCAGCTTGTGTATGGTAAGGCCTGTCATCTACCCCGTGGAACTGGAGCATAAGGCCTACTGGGCAACCAGATTCCTAAACTTTGATGCCAAATTAGCTGGAGAAAAAAGATTGCTCCAGCTGAATGAGCTAGAGGAATTCAGACTCACTGCTTTCAAAAATGCCAAGCTTTACAAAGAGAAAGCAAAAAGGAGGCATGACAGAAAGCTGTCATCTAAAGTCTTTGAACCAGGACAGAAGGTTCTGCTATTTAACTCTAGGCTCAGGCTATTCCCCAGGAAACTGAAATCCAGGTGGAGGGGACCATATGTGATTACAAGTGTGTCACCATATGGCTATGTGGAGCTTCTAGACATTGATTCTAATAAGAAGTTCATTGTTAATGGACAGAGAATCAAGCATTATCTTGAAGGCAATGTTGAGCAAGAGTGCTCAAGGCTGAGGCAAGATTAAAAGCTTAGCAAGGTCCAGCTAAAGACAACAAAGAAGCGCTTGTTGGGAGGCAACCCAATGTTATTTAACTATATCTATTTAGTTTCCATTGCTATTTTATGTTTTCTGTAGGTTGATGATCATGTGAAGTCACAAAAACTACTGAAAAATTAAAAACAGAATGAAAAATAGCATTAAAAAAAGCTCACCCTGGAGGAAGAGCTTACTGGCATTTAAACGCCAGTAAGAAGCAACAAGCTGGCGTTTAACGCTAGAAAGAAGCATCAAGCTGGCATTAAACGCCAGAAACAAGCACCAGACTGGCGTTTAATGCCAGAACAGAGCATGAAATTGGCGTTAAATGCTAGAAACAAGCAGCAAGCTGGCGTTTAACGCTAGACATGCATTCTAAGGGCATTTTGTACACCTAAATGGAGCAGGGATGCTAAGTCCTTGACCCTACTGGATCTGTGGACCCCACAGGATCCCTACCTACCTCACCATTCAAATTCAAACCATTTCCCTCCCAAACTCACCCATTCATACACCTCCATCTCCTCCATCTTCTCCACTTCTTTCTTCTTTTGCTCGAGGACGAGCAACCTCGAGCAAACCTTTTAAGTTTGGTGTGGTAAAAGCATTGCTTTTTGTTTTTCCATAACCATTTATGGCACCTAAGGCCGGAGAAACCTCTAGAAGGAGGAAAGGGAAGGCAAAAGCTTCCACCTCCGAGTCATGGGAGATGGAAAGATTCATCTCAAGGGTCCATAATTCAGTGGTAAAGCAATTGACTACAGATAAAAGAGCTATGAGGGAAGAGCAACAAAGGCAAGGAAGAGACATAGAGGAACTCAAGAACACCATTGGTTCTTCAAGAGGAAGAAGACGCCACCCTCACTAAGGTGGACTCGTTCCTTAATCTCCTTGTTCTTATTTTCCTGTTTTTCGGTTTTTGAGCCTTATATTTTATTTATGTTTGTGTCTTTACTATATGATCATTAGTATTTAAGTATCCATGTCTTAAAGCTATGAATGTCCTATGAATCCATCACCTCTCTTAAATAAAAAATGTTTTAATTACAAAAGAACAAGAAGTACATAATTTCGAATTCATCCTTGAAACTAGTTTAATTATTTTGATGTGGTGACAATACTTTTTGTTTTCTGAATGAATGCTTGAATAGTGCATATATCTTTTGAATTTGTTATTTTTGAATGTTAAAAGTGTTGGCTCTTGAAGAATGATGAAAAAGGAGAAATGTTATTTGATAATCTGAAAAATCATAAAATTGATTCTTGAAGCAAGAAAAAGCAGTGAATACAAAAGCTTGCGAAAAAAGAAAAAAAAGAAAAGAAAATTGGCGAAAAAAAAATATAAAAGAAAGAAAAAGAAAAAGCAAGCAGAAAATGCCAAGAGCTCTTTAAACCAAAAGGCAAGAGAAAAAAGCCAGTAACCCTTTAAACCAAAAGGCAAGGGTAATAAAAAGGATCCAAGGCTTTGAGCATCAGTGGATAGGAGGGCCCAAAGGAATAAAATTCTGGCCTAAGCGGCTAAACCAAACTGTCCCTAACCATGTGCTTGTGGCGTGAAGGTGTCAAGTTAAAAGCTTGGGACTGAGCGGTTAAAGTCGAGGTCCAAAACAAAAACAGAGTGTGCTTAAGAACCCTGGACACCTCTAATTGGGGACTTTAGCAAAGCTGAGTCACAATCTAAAAAGGTTCACCCAATTATGTGTCTGTGTCATTTATGTATCTGGTGGTAATACTGGAAAACAAAGTGTTTAGGGCCACAGCCAAGACTCATAAAGTAGCTGTGTTCAAGAATCAAAATACTGAACTAGGAGAATCAATAACACTATCTGAATTCTGAGTTCCTATAGATGCCAATCATTCTGAACTTCAAGGGATAAAGTGAGATGCCAAAACTGTTCAGAGGCAAAAAGCTACTAGTCCAGCTCATTTAGTTGGAGCTAAGTTTCATTGATATTTTGGAGTTTATGGTATATTCTCTTCTTTTTATCCTATTTGATTTTCAGTTGCTTGGGGACAAGCAACAATTTAAGTTTGGTGTCGTGATGAGCAGATAATTTATACGCTTTTTGGAATTGCTTTTAGGTAGTTTTTAGTACGATTTAGCTAGTTTTTACTATATTTTTATTAGTTTTTATTCAAAATTCACATTTCTGGACTTTACTATGAGTTTGTGTGTTTTTCTGTGATTTCAAGTATTTTCTGGCTGACATTGAGGGACCTGAGCAAAATCTGACTCAGAGGCTGAAAAAGGACTACAGATGCTGTTGGATTCTGACCTCCCTGCACTCGAAATGGATTTTCTGGAGCTACAGAAACCCAAATGGCACGCTCTCAATTGCGTTGGAAATTAGACATCCAGAGCTTTCCAGAAATATATAATAGTCCATACTTTACCCAAAGATAAATGACATAAACTGGCGTTCAACGCCAGTTCCATGTTGCATTCTGGCGTTAAACGCCAGAAACAGGTTACAAGTTGGAGTTAAACGCCCAAAACAGGCTACAACCTGGAGTTTGACTCCAAAAACAGTCTAGGCACGTGTAAAGCTCAAGTCTCAGCCCCAACACACACCAAGTGGGCCCCGGAAGTGGATTTCTGCACTATCTATCGTAGTTTACTCATTTTCTGTAAACCTAGGTTACTAGTTTAGTATTTAAACAACTTTTAGAGATTTATTATGTACCTCATGACATTTTTACATTTCACATTGTATTCCTGACGGCATGAGTCTCTAAACCCCATGATTGGGGGTGAGGAGCTCTGCTATGGTTCGATGAATTAATGCAATTACTACTGTTTTTCATTCAATCACGCTTGTTTCTTGGTGCACGAATTGTGAATCACACTTTTCACAACTCGTACCACTAACCAGCAAGTGCACTGGGTCGTCCAAGTAATACCTTACGTGAGTAAGGGTCAAATCCCACGGAGATTGTTGGTTTGAAGCAATCTATGGTTATCTTGCAATTCTTAGTCAGGAAGTCAATTGTATTTATCAGTTGAATTGTGAATAAACAAGAGAGCATGGGTTAAAGGTTACTTGTTATGCAGTAATGGAGAATATGTTGGAGTTTTGGAAATGCTTTGTCTTCTGAATCTCTACTTTCCTTCGTCCTCTGATTCACGCACGCACGTCCTTCTATGGCAAGCTGTGTGTTGGGGCATCACCGTTGTCAATGGTTACATCCCCTCCTCTTGTGAAAATGATCCAAATGCTCTGTCACAGCACGGCTAATCATCTGAGGTTCCCGATTGGGCTGGAATAGGATTCACCCTCCTTTTGCGTCTGTCACTATGCCCAGCACTCGCGAGTTTGAAGCTCGTCACAGTCATTCAATCCCTGAATCCTACTCGGAATACCACAGACAACGTTTAGACTTTCCGGATTCTCATGAATGCCGCCATCAATCTAGCTTATACCACGGAGATTCTGATTAAGGAATCTAAGAGATATTCATTCAATCTGATGTAGAACGGAGGTGATTGTCAGACACACGTTCATGGATTGAGGAAGGTGATGAGTGTCACTGATCAACACCTTCTCCATAGTTAGGCGCGAATGGATATCTTAGATAGGAACACGCATGTTTGAATGGAAAACAGAAATACTTGCATTAATTCATCGAGACACAGCAGAGCTCCTCACCCCCAACAATGGAGTTTAGAGACTCATGCCGTCAAAGAGTACAAAGTTTAGATCTAAAATGTCATGAGATACAAAATAAGTCTCTAAAAGTTGTTTAAATACTAAACTAGTAGCCTAGGTTTACAAAAAGTGAGTAGACTATGACAGATGGTGCAGAGATCCACTTCTGGGGCCCACTTGGTGTGTGCTGGGGCTGAGACTTAAACATTTCACGTACATAAGGCTGTTTTGGGCGTTCAACACCAGGTTTGGATCCATTTCTGGCGTTGAACTCCAACTTTTAATCTTTTTCCGGCGCTGGACGCCAGAATTGGGCAGATAACTGGCGCTGAACGCTGGTTTACGTCGTCTATCCTTGAGCAAAGTATGGACTATTATATATTTCTGGAAAGCCCTGGATGTCTACTTTACAACGCAATTGGAAGCGCGCCATTTCGAGTTTTGTAGCTCCAGAAAATCTACTTTGAGTGCAGGGAGGTCAGAATCCAACAGCATCAGCAGTCCTTTTTCAGCCTGAATCAGATTTTTGCTCAGCTCCCTCAATTTCAGCCAGAAAAATACTTGAAATTACAGAAAAACACACAACTCATAGTAAATTCCAGAAATATGAATTTTTCCTAAAAACTAATGAAAATAAACTAAAAACTAACTAAAACATACTAAAAACTATATGAAATTAACCCCAAAAAGCGTATAAAATATCTGCTCATCACAACACCAAACTTAAACTGTTGCTTGTCCTCAAGCATCTAGACAAATAAAATAGAAGACTAATAGGTTGAGAAGCAATAATATCTCAGAGTTTTTGAGTAAAGCTCAGATTCTAATCAGATGAGCGGGACTAGTAGCTTTTTGCTTCCGAACAGTTTTGGCATCTCACTTTATCCATTGAAGCTCAGAGTGATTGGCATCTATAAGAACTTAGAATTCAGATAGTGTTATTGATTCTCCTATTTTAGTATGATGATTCTTGAACACAACTATTTCATGAGTCTTGGCCGTGGCCCTAAGCACTTTGTTTTCCAGTATTACCACCGGATACATAAATGCCACAGACACATAATTGGGTGAACCCTTTGGATTGTGACTCAGCTTTGCTAAAGTCCCCAATTAGGGGTGTCCAGAGTTCTTAAGCACACTCTTCATTCTACTTTGGACCTTGACTTTAACCGCTCAGTCTCAAGTTTTCACTTGACACCTTCACGCCACAAGCACATGGTTAGGGACAGCTTGATTTAGCCGCTTAGGCCAGGATTTTATTCCCTTAGGCCCTCCTATCCACTGATGCTCAAAGCCTTGGGATCCTTTTTATTACCCTTGCCTTTTGATTTTAAGGGCTATTGGCTTTTTCTGCTTCCCCTTTTTTTTTTTGCTGCTTTTTCTTGCTTCAAGAATCATTTTTATGATTTTTCAGATTATCAATAACATGTCTCATGTTCATCATTCTTTCAAGAGCCAACATATTTAACAGTCTTAAACAACAAATTCAAAAGACATATGCACTGTTCAAGCATTCATTCAGAAGACAGAAAGTATTGCCACCACATGTAACTAATTAGAATTTCTCTTATTAAAACTCGAAATTTTATTGCCTTTTATTCAAAAGATCTACCATTTTATTCATGTTTGCTGATGATGAGAAAAATAGACTATGGCTTAATTGGAGATAAAATCAAAATAGATACTAATTATTACTATATGACTCCTAAGGTGAACTTCTCTAATGACACTATCACAGAGTTAAGGCAGAAATTGGAATTTAACAACCTTTGTTCTGGGAAATGGGTGTTCCTCTGATCCGTGGGGTGCTTGATTCTTCAAGAGATAACTTCTGGCGCTTCAATTCCCTTAAGTCACGCCCTTGCTCCTCTTGTTCTTTAAACATATAGGTCAGCATTTGACTGTGTTCCTTCTGTTCTTTTATTATTTGCTCCATAGCTTCCCGTATCTTGGTGATAGACGTCTCAAGATACTCCCAGTATTCAGATTGAGGGATTTCTGGGAGAAATTCCTGTGTTTTCTTCTTGGTGGGATCATCCTGTGCTTGTTGTTTTTCCATTGATGCTTTGGTGATTGGTTTCTCAACTGAGATATACTCAGTTATTCCCATCCTTACCCCAGCGTCCTTGCAGAGCAGAGAAATCACGTTTGGATAAGCCAACCTGGCTTCTTTAGAATTTTTGTTAGCAATTTTGTAGAGTTCAGCTGATGAACTTCCACTTCTTTTCCCATCATGATGCAATGGATCATCACTGCTCTTTTAACTGTGACTTCAGAACGGTTGCTAGTAGGCAACAGAGAATGCCCAATGAAGTCCAGCCATCCTCTGGCGACTGGTTTGAGATCTTCTCTCTTGAGTTGATTTGGGACACCCTTTGTGTTGGTGGTCCACCTGGCTCCAGGGATACATATGTCCTCTAGAATCTTATCCAGGCCCTTGTCTGTTCTCATCATTCTCCTGTTGAAGGAGTCTGGATCATCTTTCAGCTGAGGTAGCTTTAAGATCTCTCTGATCTTGTCAGGGGTGGTATGAACAATCTTTCCTCTGACCATGGTCCGTTATTCATAGAAAGCAGTTCCAAATAGTTTTTACTTGTCAGTCTGCCACATATTAGCATAGAACTCCTGGATCATATTCCTTCCCACTTTCGTTTCAGGATTAGCTAGGACTTCCCAGTTCCTGATTCGAATTTGCTCCTGGATCTCCGGATATTCATCTTCTTTCAGATCGAATCTAACTTTCGGGATCACTGATCTCAGACCCATTATTTTATTATAATGTTCTGAATGTTCTTTAGATAAGAACTTCCCTTGATTCCAAAGTGGTTTTGGAACGCTCTCTTTCTTGCCTCTTGGAGTGGGTTATTTTCCTTTAGGAGCCATGATCTTAGTGATCGCAGATAAACACACAAAACTTAGAGGTTTGCTTGTCCTCAAGCAAAAGAAAAGAAAGGAGAGGGAAAGAAGGAGAGCTAGGTGCAATTGTTGATGGGAGGGGAGGGAGGCCAAACTCGAATTTAAAGGGAGGGAGGGTGGGTTTTCGAAAAAAGAGATAAAGATATGATAAAAAGATTGATTTGGAAAAGATAAGATAGAAGATATGATAAGAGAGGATATAGTTTAAAATTGAAAAGATATGAAAGATTTTTGAAAAAGATAAATCTAGATTTTGAAAAAGATAATGTGGAGATTTGAAGAAGATGTTAGTTGGAAAAAAAATTAGATTTGTTTTGAAAATAGGATTTGAAAAGAGTTGGATTGAATTTGCAAAGAGGCTTGGTGCTTATGGATTAAGATACATTTGATATTTTTAAGGTAGGGTTTTTAGAAATTAGGGATTTTAAAAATCAGGGTTCTTAACATGTTTATGCAAGAATTCATGAATTGAAGTATGAAAATCAAGATTTGAATGAAAAAATATGAAGAAAAATGAATTTTGCCTCCTCCCTATCATCCTGGCGTTTGAACGCCCAAACACTGCCTGTTTTGGGCGTTCAACGCCCAAATGCTGATCTCCTGGGTGTTCAACACCTAGTTGTTGCCCTTTTCTGGCGTTGAACGCCAGATTGCTATCCTTACTGGCGTTCAGCGCCCACTGGCTGCCCCTTTTGGGCGCTGAACGCCCAAAATAGGCTCTTACTGGCGTTTTCTTGCCAGTGAGCTCTTTTTCTCTGTTTTGTGTGCAGATTCCTTCTGTAACCCTGTGAACTTATGCAATTGATTCTTTACCTTGTCATCAATGAACTCTATATAAACAAATAAAAATAAAAATAGAAATGGGGCAAAATGCTTGGAGGATTGATGCCCCATGGCTGGGTTGCCTCCCAGCAAGCGCTTCTTTATTGTCTTTAGCTGGACCTTGCTGAGCTTTTAGTCTAGCTTCAGCCTTGAGCACTCTTGCTCAACGTTGCCTTCAAGATAATGCTTGATTCTTTGTCCATTGACAATGAACCTCTTATCAGAATCAATATCTTGAAGCTCCACATAACCATATGGTGATACACTTGTAATCACGTATGGTCCCCTCCACCGGGATTTCAATTTCCCGGGGAATAGCCTGAGTCTAAAGTTGAACAGCAGAACCTTCTGTCCTGGCTCAAAGATTCTAGATGACAGCTTTCTGTCATGCCACTTTTTTATTTTTCTTTATAAAGCTTGGCATTTTCGAAAGCCGTGAATCTGAATTCCTCTAGCTCATTTAGCTGGAGCAATCTTTTTTCTCCTGCTAATTTGGCATCAAAGTTTAAGAATCTGGTTGCCTAGTAGGCTTTATGTTCCAGTTCCACGGGCAGGTGACATGCCTTACCATACACAAGTTGGTATGGAGAGGTTCCTATAGGGGTCTTGAATGCTGTTCTGTAAGCCCACAGAGCATCATCCAAGCTCCGTGGCCAATCCTTTCTACGGGTACTTACTGTCCGTTCTAGGATTCTCTTTAATTCTCTGTTAGAGACTTCAGCTTGCCCGTTAGTTTGTGGATGATATGGAGTAGCCACCTTATGGCGAATTCCATACCGAACCATGGCAGAGTAAAGCTGTTTATTGCAGAAGTGAGTGCCCCCATCACTGATTAGTACTCTAGGGACACCAAACCTGCTAAAGATATATTTCTGGAGGAACTTCAGTACTGTTTTAGTATCATTGGTGGGTGTGGCAATGGCCTCAACCCATTTTGATACATAGTCAACTACCACCAGAATATAAGTGTTTGAGTATGATGATGGGAAAGTTCCCATGAAGTCAATTCCCCATACAACAAACAACTCAATTTCCAAGATTCCTTGTTGAGGCATGGCGTAACCATGAGGCAGATTACCAGCTCTCTGGCAACTGTCGCAGTTACGTACAAACTCTCGGAAATCTTTATAGAGTGTAGGCCAATAGAAGCCACATTGGAGGACCTTGGTGGCTGTTCGCTCACCTCCGAAATGGCCTCCATATTGAGATCCATGGCAATGCCATAGGATCCTCTATGCTTCTTCTATAGGCACACACCTACGGATTATTCCATCTGCATATCTCTTAAAGAGATAGGGTTCATCCCACAAGTAGTACTTTGCATCAGTAATTAATTTCTTCTTTTGTATCCTGTTGTATTCCTTGGGTATGAACCTTGCAGCTTTATAGTTTGCAATATCGGCAAACCATGGTGTTTCCTGAATGGCAAATAAGTGCTCATCCGGAAAGGTCTCAGAGATCTCAAGAGAGGGGAGGGGCGTCCCTTCTACTGGCTCTATCTAGGATAGATGATCAGCCACTTGGTTCTCTGTCTCTTATTTCTATATCAAACTCTTGCAGAAGCAACACCCATCTGATGAGCCTGGGTTTTGAATCCTGCTTTGTGAATAGATATTTAAGAGCAGCATGATCAGTATACACAATCACTTTTGATCCTACTAAGTATGATCTGAACTTGTCAATGGTGTAAACCACTGCAAGTAATTCTTTTTCTGTGGTTGTGTAATTTTTCTGGGCATCATTTAGAACGCGGCTAGCGTAATAAATGATGTGCAGAAGCTTATCATGCCTCTGTCCCAACACTGCACCAATGGCGTGATCACTGGCATCACACATTAGCTCAAATGGTAATGTCCAGTCTGGTGCAGAAATAACTGGTGCTGTGACCAGCTTAGCTTTCAGCATTTCAAACGCCTGCAGGCACTCTGTGTCAAACACAAATGGCGTGTCAACAGCTAGCAGATTGCTTAGAGGTTTTGCGATTTTTGAAAAATTCTTTATAAACCTCCTATAGAATCCTGCATGCCCCAGAAAGCTTCTGATTGCCTTAACATTGGCAGGTGGTGGTAATTTTTCAATTACCTCTATTTTTGCTTGATCCACCTCTATTCCCTTGTTTGAGATTTTATGCCCAAGAACAATCCCTTCAGTCACCATGAAGTGAGATTTTTCCCAGTTTAAAACTAGGTTGGTCTCTTGGCATCTTTTCAGAACAAGTTTCAGGTGATCAAGACAGGAGCTGAATGAGTCTCCATATACTGAGAAGTTGGTGCACGAAATTGTGATCTCTGGTAATGGCTTCTTAGGCCAGATACTCTGATCTAGTTTTACAGTCTGTCATAACTTCGATACAACTAACCAGCAAGTGCACTGGGTCGTCCAAGTAATACCTTACGTGAGTAAGGGTCGAATCCCACGGAGATTGTTGGTATGAAGCAAGCTATGGTCACCTTGTAGATCTCAGTCAGGCGGATATAAAATAATTATGTGGTTTTCGAATTATAAAAAATAGAATAGGGATAGAGACACTTATGTAATTCATTGATAGGAATTTCAGATAAGCGAATGGAGATGCTTTCGTTCCTCTGAACCTCTGCTTTCCTGCTATCTTCATCCAATCAGTCTTACTCCTTTCCATGGCTTGCTTTATGCAAGGGCATCACCGTTGTCAGTGGCTACATCCCCTCCTCTCAGTGAATAATATGCTCACGCACCCTGTCACGGCACGGCTATTCATCTGTCGGTTCTCGATCATGCTGGAATAGGATTCACCCTCCTTTTGCGACTGTCACTAACGCCCAACAATCGTGATTTTGAAGCTCGTCACAGTCATTCAATCATTGAATCCTACTCAGAATACCACAGACAAGGTTTAGACCTTCCGGATTCTCTTGAATGCCGCCATCATTCTAGCTTACCCCACGAAGATTCTGGTTAGGAGATCTAAGAGATACTCATTCTAGCTTAATTCATGTAGAACAGAAGTGTTTGTCAGGCACGCGTTCATAAGGGGAGAATGGTGATGAGCGTCACACATAATCATCACCTTCATCACGTTCTTGGGTGCGAATGGATATCTTAGAAGCGAAATAAGAAGAATTGAATAGAAAACAGTAGTACTTTGCATTAATCTTTGAGGAACAGCAGAGCTCCACACCTTAATCTATGGAGTGTAGAAACTCTACCGTTAAAAATACATAAGTGAAGGTCCAGGCATGGCCGAGATGGCCAGCCCCCTAAACGAGATCACAGGATCAAAATACAATCCAAGATCCCAAATACAATAGTAAGAGGTCCTATTTATAATAAACTAGCTACTAGGGTTTACATGAGTAAGTATTTGATGTATAAATCCACTTCCGGGGCCCACTTGGTGTGTGTTTGGGCTGAGCTTAAGTGTTGCACATGCAGAAGTCATTTGTGGAGTTGAACGCCAGTTTCTGTGCCAGTTTGGGCGTTCAACTCTGGTTTTGGATCCTTTTCTGGCGCTGGACGCCAGATTTGGGTAGAAGGCTGGCGTTGAACGCCAGTTTACATCGTCAATTCTTGGCCAAAGTATAGACTATTATATATTGCTGGAAAGCCCTGGATGTCTACTTTCCAACGCAATTGGAAGCGCGCCATTTCGAGTTCTGTAGCTCCAGAAAATTCACTTTGAGTGCAGAGAGGTCAGAATCCAACAGCATCAGCAGTCCTTCTTCAACCTCTGAATCCGATTTTTGCTCAAGTCCCTCAATTTCAGTCAGAAAATACCTGAAATCACAGAAAAACACACAAACTCATAGTAAAGTCCAGAAATGTGAATTTATCATAAAAACTAATGAAAATATCCCTAAAAGTAACTAGATCCTACTAAAAACATACTAAAAACAATGCCAAAAAGCGTATAAATTATCCGCTCATCAGAAGTCATCCATGAAGACTTCCAGAAATTTTTCCACCATATCAGAGAAAATAGAGAGCATGCATCTTTGGAAGGTTGCAGGCGCATTACACAGCCCAAATGGCATCCTTCTATAAGCAAACACTCCAGATGGACATGTGAATGCTGTTTTCTCTTGATCCTGAGGATCTACTGCAATCTGGTTATAGCCTAAGTAGCTGTCCAAAAAGCAGTAATAATCATAACCTGCTAGTCTTTCTAGCATCTGGTCTATGAATGGTAAAGGAAAATGATCCTTTCTGGTGGCTGTATTGAGCCTTCTGTAGTCAATACACATGCGCCACCCTATAACTGTTCTTGTAGGAACCAGTTCATTTTTTTCATTATGAATCACTGTCATGCCTCCCTTTTTTGGGACGACTTGGAAAGGGCTCACCCAGGGGCTATCAGAAATAGGATAAATAATCCCAGCCTCTAGTAGTTTGGTGACCTCTTTTTGCACCACTTCTTTCATGGCTGGATTTAGCCGCCTCTGTGGTTGAACCACTGGTTTAGCATTATCCTCCAATAAGATTTTGTGCATGCATCTAGCTGGGCTTATGCCCTTAAGGTCACCTATGGACTACCCAAGAGTTGTCTTATGTGTCCTTAGCACTTGAATAAGTGCTTCCTCTTCCTGTGAATTTAAGGCAGAGCTTATGATCACTGGAAAAGTGTCACCTTCTCCCAGAAATGCATATTTCAAGGATGGTGGTAATCGCTTGAGCTCGGGTTTAGGAGGTTTTTCTTCTTCCAGAAGAATTTTTAGAGGCTCTTTCATGTCCTCTGAATCCTCTAAATCAGGCTGAACATCTTTAAAGATGTCTTCCAACTCCGATTCGAGACTCTCAGCCATGTTGATCTCTTCTACTAAGGAGTCAATAAGATAAACTTTCATGCAGTCTGTTGATGTGTCTGGATGCTGCATGGCTTTGACAGCGTTCAACTTGAACTCATCATCATTGACTCTCAGGGTTATTTCCCCCTGTTGGACGTCAATGAGGGATCGTCCAGTTACTAGGAAGGGTCTTCCTAAAATGAGAGTAGCACTCTTGTGTTCCTCCATTTCCAGCACAACGAAGTTAGTGGGAAAGGCGAATGGCCCAACCCTGACAATCATGTCTTCAATCACGCCTGATGGGTATTTAATGGAGCCATCAGCAAGTTGGAGACACATCCGGGTTGGTTTAACTTCTTCAGTTAAACCAAGCTTTCTGATAGTAGATGCAGGTATTAGGTTGATGCTTGCCCCAAGATCGCATAAAGCTGTCTTGGTGCAATTACCTTCTAATATGCATGGTATCAGAAAACTCCCAGGGTCTTTAAGCTTTTCAGAAAAGCTCTTTAGAATGACTGCACTGCATTCTTCAGTGAGGAGAACTCTTTCTGTTTCTCTCCAATCCTTTTTATGACTCAATATCTCTTTCATGAACTTGGCATAAGAAGGTATTTGCTCAAGTGCTTCTGCAAATGGAATCTTTATTTCAAGAGTCCTGAGGTAATCTGCAAAGCGAGCAAATTGCTTATCCTGCTCCTCTTTCCCGAGTTTTTGAGGATAAGGTATCTTGGCTTTATATTCCTCAACCTTAGTTGCTGCAGGTTTATTGCCTACAGAAGTGGTTGAAGAAGCCTTTTTAGAGGGGTTGTAATCAGCATTTGTGTGTGTCTGATCTCTCACTGGCAATTGAGTGCCAGGGTTAGAAGCTGGAGTGAAATTGGACGCCAGTTCCTTGTCTGTTCCTGGCGTCTGAACGCCAGAGCTGTGCCTATTTTGGGCGTTCAGCACCAGATCTTGCCCATTTTAGGCATTCAACGCCAGATCCTTGCCTATTTCTGGCGTTGAACGCCAGTCCTGCCCTGTTTCTGGCGTTGAACGCCAGTCCTGAGCATGGTCTGGGCGTTCAGCGCCAGCCTTCCACCAAATTTCTGGCGTTTTAGTTCCAGAATTACTTTTCCCTGGGCTCTTACTGTCCTCAGGTGAATTTTGGGTGGTTTGCTCATTTCTTAGCTTTTTGCTGCCTTGAGGTGGGGTATTTAATGTTTTCCCACTTCTTAATTGAACTGCTTGGCATTCTTCTGTTATTTGCCTTGACAGCTGCTGCTTTGTTTGCTTAAACTGTTCTTCCATATGTATATTAGCCATCCTTGTCTCTTGTAGTCTATCTTTGAATTCGGCTAACTGCTTTGTTAGAAAGTCCAATTGCTGATTGAATTCTGCAGCTTGTTTTACAGGACTGAGTTCAGCAGTTGCTGTTTTAACCTCTTCTTTCATGGAAGGGTCACTGCTTAGGTACAGATGCTGATTCCTGGCAACTGTATCAATGAGCTCTTGAGCCTCTTCAATTGTCTTTCTCATGTGGATAGATCCACCAGCTGAGTAATCTAGAGACATCTGAGCTCCTTCAGCAAGCCCATAATAGAAGATGTCTAATTGAACCCACTCTGAAAACATTTCAGAAGGGCATTTTCGTAGCATCTCTCTGTATCTCTCCCAGGCATCATAAAGAGATTCACTATCTCCTTGTTTAAAACCTTGGATGTCCAGCCTTAGCTGTGTCATCCGTTTTGGGGGAAAGTATTGATTCAGGAATTTTTCTGTCAGCTGTTTCCATGTCCTTATGCTGGCCTTAGGTTGGTTATTCAACCACCTCTTAGCTTGATCTTTTACAGCAAATGGAAATAGTAATAGTCTGTAGACATCCTGATCTATTTCTTTATCATGTACTGTGTCAGCAATTTGTAGAAACTGTGCCAGAAACTCTGTAGGTTCTTCCTGTGGAAGACCAGAATACTGGCAAATTTGCTGCACTATGATAATGAGTTGAGGATTCAACTCAAAGCTACTGACTCCAATGGAGGGTATGCAGATGCTTCTCCCATATGAAGCAGTAGAGGGGTTAGAATATGATCCCAGAGTCCTCCTGGACTGTTCATTTCCACTTAGGTCCATGATGGAGAAAGGGAGATGATGTAAAATAGAGAAAATATTTTTATTTATTTATTTATTTATTTATTTTTGAAAATAAGATAAAGATAAATAAAAATCGGTGAGGGTTTTCGAAAAATTGAGGAGAGAGGAAGTGGTTAGGAAATATTATTTTGAAAAAGATATGATTTGGAAAAGATTTTAAATTTTGAAAAAAAATCTGAATTTTAGAAATAAATTTTGAAAATTTGTTTTAGAAATAGAGAGAAAAGATATTTTTGAATTTAGTGAGGAAAGAGAAAAACAATACAATAGCACAAGATTTAAAATTTTTAGATCTAATGCTTCTAGTTTTCGAAAATTTTGGAGGGAAAACACCAAGGAACACCAAACTTAAAATTTTTAGAAAACCAAACTAAAATTTTCGAAAAACACAGAAAAATCAACAAGAAAACACCAAACTTAAAGTTTGGCACAGGATTTAATAGAAAAATTATTTTTGAAAAAGATTTTAAAAAAGAAAATAAGGATTCTAAAATTTTAACACGACAATAATAAGAGACTCTAACTAAAAAGGGAAATTTTTCCTAATCTAAGCAACAAAATAAACCGTTAGTTGTCCAAACTTGAACAATCCCCGGCAACGGCGCCAAAAACTTGGTGCACGAATTGTGAATCACACTTTTCACAACTCGTACCACTAACCAGCAAGTGCACTGGGTCGTCCAAGTAATACCTTACGTGAGTAAGGGTCGAATCCCACGGAGATTGTTGGTTTGAAGCAATCTATGGTTATCTTGCAATTCTTAGTCAGGAAGTCAATCGTATTTATCAGTTGAATTGCGAATAAACAAGAGAGCATGGGTTAAAGGTTACTTGTTATGCAGTAATGGAAAATATGTTGGAGTTTTGGAGATGCTTTGTCTTCTGAATCTCTACTTTCCTTCGTCCTCTGATTCACGCACGCACGTCCTTCTATGGCAAGCTGTGTGTTGGGGCATCACCGTTGTCAATGGTTACATCCCCTCCTCTTATGAAAATGATCCAAATGCTCTGTCACAGCACGGCTAATCATCTGAGGTTCCCGATCGGGCTGGAATAGGATTCACCCTCCTTTTGCGTCTGTCACTATGCCCAGCACTCGCGAGTTTGAAGCTCGTCACAGTCATTCAATCCCTGAATCCTACTCGGAATACCACAGACAACGTTTAGACTTTCCGGATTCTCATGAATGCCGCCATCAATCTAGCTTATACCACGGAGATTCTGATTAAGGAATCTAAGAGATATTCATTCAATCTGATGTAGAACGGAGGTGATTGTCAGACACACGTTCATGGATTGAGGAAGGTGATGAGTGTCACTGATCATCACCTTCTCCATAGTTAGGCGCGAATGGATATCTTAGATAGGAACACGCATGTTTGAATGGAAAACAGAAATACTTGCATTAATTCATCGAGACACAGCAGAGCTCCTCACCCCCAACAATGGAGTTTAGAGACTCATGCCGTCAAAGAGTACAAAGTTTAGATCTAAAATGTCATGAGATACAAAATAAGTCTCTAAAAGTTGTTTAAATACTAAACTAGTAGCCTAGGTTTACAAAAAGTGAGTAGACTATGACAGATGGTGCAGAGATCCACTTCTGGGGCCCACTTGGTGGGTGCTGGGGCTGAGACTTAAACATTTCACGTACATAAGGCTGTTTTGGGCGTTCAACACCAGGTTTGGATCCATTTCTGGCATTGAACTCCAACTTTTAATCCTTTTCCGGCGCTGGACGCCAGAATTGGGCAGATAACTAGCGTTGAACGCCAGTTTATGTCGTCTATCCTTGAGCAAAGTATAGACTACTATATATTGCTGGAAAGCCCTGGATGTCTACTTTCCAACGCAATTGGAAGCGCGCCATTTCGAGTTCTGTAGCTCCAGAAAATCCACTTTGAGTGCAGGGAGGTATGTTCTTATTATTGGTTATGGAGATTGTAAATTTGGGGTTTCAAGAATGAGGAACAAATATGACAAATAATTTAAATGGCAATTACAAATAAATAAATAACTGTAAAATAAACTTTTGGAAAGGTATGAGAAATTAGAGGTCCTATCCTGGCTATCCTTATCAATGATGATAATAATTGAATCTTAATTCCACTTCGTTAGCCTTTACTAATATAAAGGAAGGTCAAGAGATTAATTGGGTTTATCTTCGGATCCTATTTGTTTCCTAAGAAAAGATTGGGATTATTGAAGTTCAATTCAATTAACAAAGATAACAATCATCAATCATGTTTGAGTTTGATAACTCCAGAGTTACTGATTTCTTAACCAAAATCAAAAGGAGAAGTAAATCTATTGGAATAAAAATGTCTTCAGAGTAAAAACAACAATAGCATAAATAAAAGAAATCAATATTAAACTGAAATACCTCAAATAACATTAATAAAAGAGTAATCCGTAACATGAAAGGATTCATAAAGTAACTTGCAAAAGTAAATAAAATGAATATTGAACCTGATCAAAAGAGATAATCCTGAAAGCGAATAAAGATCCTAAATCTAAATCCTAATCCTAAAGAGAGAGGAGAGAGCCTCTCTTAAAACTAAATCTAAATCATGGGAAGTAAAAATTGGTGAGCTCTCCATGAATGGATGCATTTTCCCACTTTATAGCCTCTAATATGTGTGTTCTGGGCTGAAAACTGGGTCAAAAGCAGCCCAGAAATCGCCCCCTGTGATTTCTGTTACGTTCAGGTCGCGGGCAAGTGACGCGGAGGCGTCGTCCATGCGGCCGCGCGGGTTGAGGTTTGCAGATGCGACGCGGACGCATCATTCACGCGTTCGTGTTGCCTAACTTCGAGGCAGCTATGACCAATTATATATGAAATCGAAGCCCTGGACGTTAGCTTTCCAACACAACTGGAACCGCATCGTTTGGACCTCTGTAGCTAAAGTTATAGCCGTTTGAGTGCAAAGAGGTCAGGCTGGACAGCTTAGCAGTTTCTCCAACTTCTTGTTTTCCTTCCACTTTTGCATGCTTCCTTTCCATCCTCTGAGCCATTCCTGTCATGTAATCTCTGAAAACACTTAACGCACATATCAAGGCATCTAATGGTGATAAGAGAGGATTAATATTAGAAATTATAAGTCCAAAGAAGCATGTTTTCAATCAAGGCACATAATTAGGAAGGCAAATGTAAAACCATGCAAATAGTATGAATAAGTGGGTAAAGAGTTGATAAAAACCACTCAAATGAGCACAAGATAAACCATGAAATAGAGGTTTATCATCAACTAACATACAGCTTGCCATGGAAGGAGATCTGCGTGCGTGAAGAAGAAGACAGTAGGAAAGCAGAGATTCAGAAGACAGAGCATCTCCAAAACCTCAATCTGTTCTCCACTACTGCATAACAAGTGACCTTTATTTCATGTTATTTAGTTTTCATAAACAAAAGTAATTTTTATTATTAATCTCCTGACTAAGATTTACAAGATAACCATAGATTGCTTCAAGCTAACAATCTCCATGGGATCGACCCTTACTCACGTAAGGTATTACTTGGACGACCCAGTGCACTTGTTGGTTAGTGGTACGAGTTGTGAAAAGTGTGATTTACAATTCGTGTACCAGAGGCCAAGTTGGACCACCAACATTGCCTCAAATGTTGGAAGGAAGGCAGAGCAAGCCTCTGCATGATTTGATGGTGCTCACGTTTGAGGGGACATTGACAAGCCAACGTTACCCCCAACGTTGTGATAAAATGATCAATTTTGGAGCTGAATAATTTTTTGAGCGATACGTACGCGTCTATGACGCGTACGCATGAAAGAGCAAAATTTCTATATACACGCGCAAGCGTGAGTCACGCGCAAGCGTGAGTCACGCGCACGCGTGGAATGGCAAAATTGACCATCCACGCGTACGCGTGGGTCACGCGTACGCGTCACCAAACGAAGGTTGGAGGTCCAACGTTGCCCCAAACGTTTGCCTCCAACGTCCGCGATGAGAAGCCCAGAATTTGGAAATGAAAAACATGCATCGACGCGCACGCGTGGATGGGAAAATCGCAATGCACGCGTAAGCGTGGTGTACGTGCACGCGTGAATGAGCAAAATCGCAGCCTTCACGCGTACGCGTGGTGTACGCGCACGCGTGGATTGACCAACGTTGGAGGCAACGTTGCCAGTCCAACGCTGTGGCCAACGCTCCTCTACATGTTTTGAAAATTGGAAATGGGATTTTTGCATCCACGCGCACACGTGTAGCACGAGCACGCGTGGATGAGCATTCTGAACCCATGGACGCAAACGCGCAAGGCACGCGTACGCGTGGGTAGCAGAATGTCGGCCCTCCAACGTTGAGTAAAATGCTAATGACATCAGATTTATCTGGTTTTTAATGAAAGCGTTTGAGTCAACGTTGGCCATCAAACGTTGACTCCAACTTGAAGCACCAGAACTTGCAATTCAAGCATATCTCTTCTCAACAACAAGGGAAAACAATTGGAGCCATTTCAACCCAATTCCATCAAGGCCAAAAGCCCAATTCAGAGATTGAAGATCAATGGAAGAAAGTATATAAATAGCTTAGAATTTAAGTTAAAGGAATGGGGAGCTTCTTTTTCTTTTACTGGACATTTTACTTTTCAGTTCATTTTAATTTCCAGCAATGTATCTTTCAATTCGATTTTGCATTTTGAGAGCTATAAACAACTAAACCCCTTTCATTGCGTTAGGGAGCTCTGTGTAATTCAACGGATCAATATTAGTTTTCATTCTTCTTCTTCTTTCTTTTCTCTTGATTTTACTATAAAGCATTCGTTCTTCATTCAATTGGATAGTTGTCTTGGGAAAGAAGCTATTCATAATTGGATCTCTTCGGAACCTTGGAAAAGGAATGATGAGATCATGCTAGAATTGCTTTCTCACATTGGATTAGATTGGGGTTTGGATGGATATAGTGACATGTAATCCTACCAATACTTTGATCTATGAATTTGTGTGGTATAATCAGTGACCAAACTTCATCTCTTCCCATGGGCACTTAAATCAAGGAATTGGGCAATTTTTCATGCTTAGAGAGATTAGATTGCCAAGGAATTGGGATCTAATCACCTAAGATTGCCAAGGAGATCAATGAATGCATTGATTGAGGAAGAGATGAAAATGAACTTGATCCGGAGAATTATCACATCTCCTGACCCCAATGAGCTTCCCCATCTCTGATCTACCCATTATTTTATATTCTGCTTCTTTAATTTCATGCTAAACACCCATTCCCATTTAATTTCTTGCAAATTTAAGATTCTGTCAGTTAATTTCCCGCAATTTAATTTCTGTCATTTAAGTTTTCTGCCAAATTTACATTCTGCAATTCTCAACCAAATCTGATTTCGATCAACTAGCACAATTCTCCAATTAACATTGATCAATCTACCAATCCCTGTGGGATTCGACCTCACTCTACAGTGAGTTTTACTTGACGACAATCCGGTGCACTTGCCGGAAGGAAATTTGTTGAGAGGCAAATTTTCGTGAATCAGTTGCTTTTATTGATTTTGAGCATTTGTGATTCATAGCATTTATTAATTTATCAATTTTGCCATGTTTTGTGTTTATGCCCACTATGTGTTCTATAAAATGCCAATTTTGATTATGGGGTAATTTCCACCCATTGGCTTCGGGAAAATGAGTTTATGGATTACTATAGCCACGATATCCAACATTTAGTGATAATTCTTGGGTTGTTAGTTGTTATTGTTTTCACTAACGCTAGCTTTTTACCAATCAATTTGGTAAGTTAAATAGGATTTGTGGATTAATGACAATTATGTTCACTTGACCTATCCTTCAATGTTAAGGGTTGACTTAGTGGGATTAATCCATCATATTTATCATAGTTGTGGTTATGGCAAGGAAGGGATTCCATAACTCATCCCAAGTCAAGGTTTCATTTATGTTTTGAACCATTTTTCCTCACTTTATAGCATTACTTGTTTATATTACATACACAGTTCTTTTATTCATTCATTGCTTTATTAATTGCAATTTTGAATCGTTCTTTAATTCCTTTATTTTATTTGCTTTCAATCATTGAAACCCCCTTTGTTCTCACAACCAAAATTGTATGCGCTCATCGGCATTAGTTCCTAGGGAGAACTACCCGGGAGTCTAAGGCTTGGTTTGGTAAAGCTTTTCGAAGAGGTGCTTGTGCTTTTTAAAAGCTCAAGCTCCTCATTTTGTGTTTGGTAAATAAAAAAGATCATGTGCTTGTGCTTGCAGCTTTTAAAAGATCGGGATACTTTTGAAAGTACCTAAGATAGAGCTTTTCAAAGTTGGCTTGTGCTTTTTCAAAATTAAAAAGTCTAATATAACCTCATATGTTAACTAACTTTTAAATTTAATGCTTGCATTTATGTCTATTATAGTATTTTTAAATTTTAAAAGCTATTTTACCAAATATAATTGTTGTTACTTGTGATTATTAAAAGCAATTTTTAATTTGATTTACCAAACATAAATGCTACAACTTTTAAAAAGTCATCTTTTAAAAGTTAGCTTTTATAAGCTACTTTTGAAAAATAAAAGCTTTACCAAACTAAGCCTAAATACTATCGGTTAATTTTATTTGAATTGTGACAATATCTTGGATTAAATTTTGATTAAGATCAATTGTTGGTTTGGAGCTATACTTACAACGAAAATCTATTTTGTGAAAAATCCGAAACCACGTTTGGTCTTCTATTAGTAATCCAAACAAAAATCGGTCCATAAGAACCTCAGGACTCCTTTTAATATTAGCCATGTCCATCAAATATAGAAACTCCTTGTGGTACTCCATCACTGATTGTGAACCTTGTTGTAACTTACAAAATTTTTCGAAAAATTCATTGTGGTATGATGATGGCACAACTCGATTCCTCATGTGGTATCAGGATGGCACAAACTGGCTCCTCGTAATTTTTTTCATCTTCTTCCAGCTGCAAATTGGGCTCTTTCCATACTGTCTTCTAGATCTTTCTAATTCAGTCCACCATATACCGGCAGCATCGGAAAAATTGGCTTGTACCAGTTGAACTTTCTTTTCCTCTGAAAGGATGCAATTTGCAAAAATCGATTCTACCTTCCTTTCCTATCTGAAATACGCTTCAGGATCATTCCTCCCTTTGAATGCAGAGATTTGCAACCGAGAACCCTTTTTCCCATATGATATTCCTTTATCATCACTATCATAATACGCAATCATTTTTTTTTCGACTTTTTTTTTTGTCTATTTTGGGGACTCTAAGGTGAATTTGCAGAAATTAAAGAGAAAAAAAAAAAACAAAGAGGCTAAACAAGACCCATGGAACGTGTAGATAAATAAGAATTTACCTACGACCTGAAACTGATATCAGATGATAAAAAAATTATTAATGACTTTAATAAATTCGAAGCATTAAAATCCCAATGGAAGGGGGCAAGAAAAGAATGGCATCAAGAAGAGGAATTTATTGGCATAAAGAGACATAGCGAAAACATAAAAGGATAGATAAATGGATTTTTTTCCTACTAGACCTTTAAGAAACATGTTCTTAGCAACCTAGGTCACCGAAAGGAACTCCCTACTAGACCTTCAAAGAATGTGTCCTTGACAACCTAGATCAGAGGGATGAAAACTGAATCACTCAATTTTCTCTATGAAACAAGCTAAGCAAATCACTCACCTCATTTAATCATACTAAAAAAATGTGCATAAGGCACTAAGAAAATTTTATTCATGAAAGTTGTGTAAATTGTATCACCAAAGGTGTTTAAATAGACCCCTAACAAACTAGCTAAAAGATAAGATAAGATAACTAATTTAAATTAAATTTGATCTTAGATTTGATTTAAATTTTAAAATTCTAAAGATATGATAACTAATTTAAATCAGATTTGATCTTATTAGATTAGATCATATTTGATTTAAATTTAAAATTCCTAAAAATATTACTAAGTAAATTAGAAGTAAATCAAATCTTCCAACAAATTCTAATAGCAAAACAAATTAAAATTAAATGACTAAAAATTCAAAAATTAATAAAAATTATGCCTTCCATTGAATTTGAAAAGTTTTATTGGGCTTTTTGTTGTCCCCAATGGGTCTTATGAATTGTTCCCCTTCCATACTGTTTTTGAGACGGACTCTTGGTCTTTTTGACGTCCAAGACTGACATGACACAATTCTTCTAGTATTTAAATCCTTGAATATGACAATATTACCATTCTACCCCTCAGCTCTAAGATGACGAAAATGCCCTATCACTTGGAGAGCCTTTAGCCTCTCATGTTTATAAGCAGAAGGTTCCGATTTTTTTTTGATAGATAGATAAAAAAAATGAAGGATGAATATTATTGCTTCATAGGGAATGTAGTGTTTCAATGTGCATTATTTTAGATACATTTTTTCTGTTGTTTGGGAATGCGACAGTCCCCAGCAATATAGTCACAAGGCTATAGATAGATTACTCTAATCACAGAATGACAGACATTCCTCTGTAGCGACAAAGACAAAGATAAGCCACTACTTTGGTACTTTCACTCTCCAGTATACTTTGGTTTCCGCTTCTCAGCAAACGCAGCCAAGCCTTCCAATCTATCTTTTGTATTCAGCACCTGATCATAGCAATCTTCTTCCAAGGCCAAACCTGATCTCATATCAGTATCAACCCCCTCACTGATAGCTCTTTTAGCCATCCTTATAGCTACTGGACCCTGTGGAAAATTCATTGCAAGTGAATAAGAACTAACTGCCACCAACATTGCGGTAATTTTACAACTAAGGTGATTTTAATTTATACTACAGAAGCCATTCAATCTCGTAAAATTTCTTTAAAGTGAAACATGTTCAACTACAAATATGCTCCGGATATGAACGATTGCACGGGTCAATTGCACCACATCACTTGCATGCAGCTGAACAAGGTAAAACCTACAGCTACGCACTATTTAACAATACTTTTCCTTTTCTCGACAGATCAACTTCGAAAGAAGAAATGAAAACCCTGTGACTAACAAAACAGGAACCTTCCTTATAGTTATACCTTCGCATTGATTTCCCGAGCAACTGCGAGTGCCTTTGAGTAGGCTTCACCAGCAGGAACAAAGTAATTTACAAGACCTGTACCAACCAAAGGATGCTTATGCATTTGCTAGTTGTCACAACTTATTATCGATAATATTATAAAACAGCAAGTAGAGGTGTGGTACATAGATTTTGGAGGGAAAAGTGTATGTATTTTTCAGGTGACGAAGATTTAGTACATGCATTCGTATAAAAGTTGCACAACAATGGTGGCCTTTCTCGTTGCTTTCTTCAAGGACAACAAGAGATGGCTAAGAATAAGGCTGCAATTAAAATGTCTTGGATGTTCTTTAAGTTAAAATTGCCAAGTTAAACAGATGGCGAGCTTATACCATTTAAGATATTATTAATTAGAGAAAGGGGAAAAAATAGTAATCAACACACCTAAGGACAGAGCCTCTTTGCCATTAATCTTTCGACCAGTATATATAATCTCCTTTGCTATTGCGTTTCCAACCAATCTAGGTAGTCGTTGTGTTCCACCTGCCCTGTGCATGACAGGATTCCACGAGAAGCAATCATTGCAAAGATGTAAAGTATTCTATGCCAGTCATATTTAATGCTCATAAACAAAAGCAAGAGATACACTGTTGAAATAGGAGGCATCAAAAGAAAATACATATGCAAAGTTCATCTAGTATACAACTTACCCAGGGATTATGGCGAGTCCAGTTTCGGGCAAACCCATCAGAGCATTTTCCCCTATATCGTGACAGAAGAGATGAGTAGGAACAAATCAAATATTCGCATCACATTCAAAGCATCCAAATGATCCTAAAAATAACTAGATCCAATTTGCAAGGTACTGCATATCTAGTTACCACATATTCTAATATCACATGCCAGGGCCATTTCAAGTCCACCCCCAAGTGCAACTCCTTCAATAACAGCAATAGTAGGTATGCAAACCTCCTGAATAGAGAAAAAAATATTCGACTCAATTCAACATTCAATTTTCAAGGAGCACTGTCAAAGTTGGGAATACAGAGACAAAAAAAACATTGTAGAGTACATCTAGAAATCTCTCTTTTACCACAATGCTAAAAATTATAAGTGGCACCGCCAAAGAATCTGAGGGAAAAGATCGTAGCACCCGGCGAATTAACCTAACCCTAAACCAGTAAACCCAAAACCTTCACATAATGGAGCCAAGGTCTTACCATTCAATTAGAATAGAAAGTTGATAAATTTAGAATGTAAATAACAGAGTGATTCACACTAACCTCTAAATATAAGAAAGCGGAGCGAAGAGAATTCACAAAAACCTTAACCTCTGATTGACTCATGTTTCTGCGCTCCTGAAATCAAATAACCAGGATGCTTGTAAACAAACACACAGCTGACCTCTAACATCATAAGAAAGTATAAAACTAAATCTACACCAGCAAGAATCCAATTAAAATCATGAATACTATTAATTTCTTTTATATAGGCACCGTGGAAAGGAAAATTTGCATAAAAAAACAAACGTGTCAAACACTCCACCCCTATTATTGATTAACCTTTAAATCTGCCCCAGCACAAAATACGCCAGGGACTGAACTGCAGATCATGGCAACATTAACATTTGATTCCTGATTAATAAATTCAAAGGCATGAGTTAATCCTCGCAGCATCTCTTTCCCTATAGCATTTTTAGCACCAGGTCTATCCAAGCTAACCTTCACAATCCCTATAACAAAAGCTGAAAAACTTGAGAAATGCATAACAAAGGAAAAACCGGAAAGAATAGAAAATTCAAATAAATTATTTCAGTTTAGAAACTTTAGCTGAAAACTTGTTACCGGAATCAGTGGCAGAGAGTTTGTGAAGCTTAACGAAGTCAGAAGCAGAATGGTGGAGAATAAGATTTCTGCGGTTGTGGTATTGATGCAGTGTGGCGAAGGTGAGCAACGGGTGATTGGGAGAGAGGTAGGGTTTGGAGGTGGATAGAGACCTCTTCATCAACACTCTCAAAGCGCCCATTTTTGTTACAGCCTGGGTATGAGAATGGAAGAAGGAAGATGATGTATGCTATGGTGCTGAAGAAGGTCAACACTAGTCGCATAACAGTAAAATTTATTATTAATAGGTAAACTATTAAGATGGTATTCTCAAAATTAATTTTAAAAGATGTTAATAAATTATCAAAAAAATTAAAAATATAACCAAAAATTAGATATTAAATATATATTTTATAGAACGATTTCTGAAATCAAACTTTGATATAAATTTTTATAATTATTATTAAAAAATAAAATATTTTTATTTTTAAAATTTGATAATTTTTGTGAAGTAAATTCTTTTAAAAAAACTTTATTATAAATGACTATAATTTTTTTAAAATAAAAAAAATCTAGAAATCAAATTTTGTTCGATTTTTTTATGCACATTTTAAATATTCATTCAAATCTTGTCACAAAAATTTAGATCTAATGAATAGGTCATTTGCTAAATATAAAAGTTTTTTATTACATAAAAAATATAATGTTTATTGGATTTTTTTGTCATATTTTTAAACTATTCAAGGATTATTTTGTGAATAACAATTTATCTGCGGCTGAATCTTTTGGGTACTGAATTTGTCATTAACCCTATTTATATTATGGATGAGTTTTTATAAAAAAAATTGTTATATAATTTTTTAAAAAAGTTTTTAGAAAAATAAAATAATTTTATATTTGAATATTTTATGTAAAATTTTTTATTTAATAATTATATTTGGATAGAATAACATAAAAATATTTTTTACTTATTATGTTAATAATAATTTTTTTAAGCAAAAAAATTTAATAAAAATATATAAATTGTATCTTTTAGAAAAAAGATATTTTATTTTTTAATGTATATATTTTGACAAATAAAATTTTATCAAATATGCTCAAAAATAAAAAAATTATTAAAAAAATTCTAACAACTTAATAATACTCAAACAAGTTTTATATCTATTTATAGTAAATTAACTAATTAATAGAAGTACCCTAATTAGGTTTTGAGCCTACTTTTATTCATTACATTACATTTTTTTTTAATGATAACGTTACCTTTAAGATTGTGATAAAATATAGAGTGAACTATCAAATTAGTTCTTATCCAGTCACCAAAAAAAATTAGTTCTTATCCAATTTTCGAAATGACAACACGATCTCTTAAGATAAAAACAATTCACTTCGGTCCTTGTCTTCTATTTTCGTGAAACAATGAGGTTCTTGTGGGTGTTTTTCCGTCAACTCTAAATAGAAAAGTTGACATGTCAGGTTTAGAAATAGACAGGAATCTAATTGTCCCTAAATTCAAATTGGTTAGAGATTTATTTGTCATTATTCATTAAACAATATTTTTTAATTATTTCTTTATTCATTATATTAATAGTTTTTATAAATAAATTATTGAATATAAGGTATAATAAGTATAAATTAATAAATAAATTATTCAAATTTAAAAATACCATTTATTATGAAACTAAATAAATAATTTTTAAATATAATTTTAAATATATAAATAATGAACATTAAAATACGATTAATACATTAATAATAATAACACTATGATATATTATTAGTATTATCATCTAGATAATTTTCACAATGAAATAGAAACTAATAAACACATTATTTTATATATAGTAAAATTTTTCTGAGCAATAACAAATTTAATTTTTTATCTCTTTAAACTAAATTAATAATTCTAGTTGATATCTTTATACTAAAATACACTATCAGTAGACTACTAATACTAAATAAAATAATATATATATATATATATATATATATATATATATATATATATATATATATATATATATATTTTGTAACAACCCTGATTTTCGAGTATGCGAGATCTTTTCCGAAGGCACGGAATCCTCCGGAAGATTAGTAAGGGGAGAACCTCTAATATATCATCAAGTATCTCAATCCTCATTGTCATTATGTCATCTTTGATATAGAACCTTTTCTGAGACACGCTCGATAACGTAGTCACGAAAAACCCAAATTTTGAACCGTATCGGTTAAGAGTTTTGATTCTGTTTTTTGTAAATAGTCTCAGTTTGACGAACTGGACTCGATTCATGAGAGAAGAGAGATAATAGGAGAATATTATCATTATATTAGTATTAGAAGCTTCTTGAATGATATTATAAGGTTACCTTGTCTGTTTTAGTTAAAACCAGAAAATCGGTTTAACCGGATTCACAGTTTACTGGTGCAGCTTAGCACCGGCACTCTCTGATGACTTTAGCAATGCTAAGGCCTCATTATACATGTTCTATTCTCATAATAAATATGTTACTAGTGTCATTTATGCTAGTAGCTCAGAAAATAATTTTTAGTGATGTTTTTACGAGTGTTCCGATACACCTAGTTTTAGTAGTTGTACACCAGAGATATTTTAATATTATTTTAATCCACCTCCAAGCCAACCAATCATAACTCACCTTACACCCCCATGACCTCCAAGGCTGTCTCATTTCATCATTTTGGCCGAAAATAACAAGAGAGAAAAGAGAGAAACTTTCATGAACACTTAATCTTCAAAGCTTGATTTCTTCTGAACTAAAACTCAAATCAAAACTCCGATTTCACCAAAATGATCCTCTCTTCTTCCTCTAAATAACCATGTAACTTATCAAGGATGGAAATAAGGTGAGATGGCTGTATCCCTCCCATTTCAATTCGGTTTTCAAGGAAAACCATGCAAAACATGTGTTTTCTTGATGTTCTTCCTTAGGAATCATGCTTAACCTGACTTAAGGGCCAAGAAACGTGAATTTCCAGCAAGTCTAAGGTGAGATATCTCTTCCTAACATACTGAGTAAGATTTGGTCAGTTGAGAGTTTTTGGATTTAAAGTTGTTCTTGATGTGATTTAGGAGGAAAAAGTGCTTAAGGACCACCTGAAAGTTTAACCGAATTAGGAGCAGCAAAACCAGGTAGGGATTGACGAATTTAATCTTGATTGATTGTGTTTGAGTTGTGTGATTATGATATGGTTTGGCTGTGCTTGAAATTGATTGTTTGTATGAGTAATTCTTGTTGAAATTTTGGTGAAATTTTGATGAAATTTGATGAAATTCAAGCTATGAATGTGTGTTCTTGTGGCTGCTGGGAAACAAAACCTTAGAGCTTAAATTGAGGTTCAATTTATGTTAAAATCATGTAGAAAAGATGGGGTTTTAGTGGCTGGAAATTTATTTTGAATTTTGGTAAAAATCGGTTGCTGAAAAGACTGAAAAACGGGTAAAAACAGAGAAAGAACTTGAAGAATATACGAAGAACACGAAGAACACTTTGAGTGTGGTGAAGAACATTGAAGAACACCTTTTAGATCTTAGAAAGGGCAAGGGAGTAAAATTTTTGGTGTTTAAGGGGTTATATGGTAATTTCTGGAAGTTAGGGTGGTAAAAGTAGAAATATTAAAATTTACAGGTGGTAAAAAGTGAATTTTAAAGGTTAAAAGTAAAAGGTAAGTTAATTTTCAAAAATTTAATATTAAGATAATAAATAATAATAAAATATTAAATAATAATATTTAATTAAAAATAATAAAATAATGCGGAAAAGGTAGTTTTCTGTAAAAGCTTTAGAAAGACAACTTTAAGTGCAGAATCTCATAATTACCTTCATAAAACACTTAGGGAGTGGTAATAACATGATAGTGAGGCAAAGATAAAGAAAAGATAAAAAGTTAAAGAAAAGATAAAAACCAAAGAAAAAGTCTGTAAAATTTTAATGACAGAAAAACAGACAGAGACTAGTGAATGAACTAGGGCAACTTAGTTAGTACTTGAGTTGCGACTAGGGTTAGGTGTTATATGAAAAGTTAAACTGTTTCATTATAGACTTAATGAACCTATACCTGAGACATGCTAACTATTCATACCGAAATTTACATAAGCTTTAAATACACATGTTAAACAGAGAAATCAGAGCAGAATAAAGTAACACAGAGCACAGAGTAACCAGAGTAAAGTAAAGAGATACAAAGAGAAAAGAATAATATGATAAAGAGAAATGGTTTGAGCCAGAATATTGTAAAAGTGAAAGATGTAAAGTTTGTACAGTATGATTGAACAGAGAAAGAAAGAGGTACTACATAAGAATGTGAAAATGATGATGAATAATGAGAATGATGATGAATGATGATAATGAGAATGATTATGTAATGATCTGCTGGGTGAAGGCAGTCAGATAGATAGTGGTACGACCACAGAACGTTTTCCAGTGTTACACAGCTATTGAGAGCTGTACCTGCAACTGATAACCTGGGATCACTTGCAGAGGATATTAATTCATACACGGCTAGAATGCCGCACCTATAAGGCAAGGATTGCTTACAGAGAATATGATTTCATACACGGCTGGAATGCCGCCACCTGTAAGGAAGAGTTTGCTTATAGAGGATATGACGCATACATCGGTTAGTGAGAACTGTACCTATGCTGACTGATTCGCGAAAATTAAGAATTCACGTAATTACCGGCAAGTATATCGGATTGTATCAAGTAGTAAAACTCACTAAGAGTGAGGTCGATCCCACGGAGATTGGTAGATTAAGAAACTTTAGTTAAATGGTAGATTTAGTCAAGCAAACATGGTTTTGAATTCATGAGATTTGATTTTTGAACGTAATTGCAAGAATTTAAATGGCAAGGAATTTAAAGAGCTAGAATAGAGAAAGAAAATGAAAGTGAGTAACTAAAACTTAAAAGTGCAAGAAACTTAAATGACATGGAAAATAAATTGCAAGAAAGTAAAGGTTGCAGAAATTCAAAGAACATAAGAGTAAATAGCAAGAAATAGAGAAACAGAATCTAAATGACAAGAATAATAAATTGCAAGAATGTAGAAGGGACTTGGGTAATGGGTATTCAAACAACTAAAGAGCAAAAGAAATAAGAGTTAATGATGGAAAGGATCATTAGGGATCAGAGATGCAAATTCTCATGAATTGATGGTGATCAATTCCTTCTCAATCATGGGTATAGATCCATGGCAAATTGTGGGTAATTGAGTCCCAATCTCTTGGTAACTCAATTTCTCTCAACACAACCAATTTCCACTCTCGTGATCTAATTGTTCATGAGAAGAGATGAAGTTCAATTTCTAATCCAAAAGCCACACAACTTCCAGAATCTCAACTAAGGAAGGTTACATCTCACATACCAACCAAAGTGTATTGATCAAGGAAATCATGAAAGGATGAACTCTAAACTGAATTATGTGACTCCTTTCTCAAATTCACCACATAATTCATATAGATTAATCCCTCTCTCGATGGTGATTGAATCTTTGAAAAACAAGAGTTTCCTCTTGGATTAACCACTTGAATTAAGAAGGAGGAGAAGAGTTATCAATTCATTCAAACAAGCAGAGCTCTTCCCCCTAATGAAAGTGGGGTTTAGTGAATCATAGCTCCAATTTCAACAACAATTGCAATAGATGAAAATTAAACTAGGTTTTGAGAAGAATGAAGGAGAAGAAGAAGAAGTTCTTAAAACTGTACTTCAAAGTTGCAAGAAAAACAAAATAGAAAACCGGTGAGAAAAAGTAGATAATAGAAATTACTAGTGTAATAGAAAAAAATCTAAGTGTCAAAAGTCTCAAAACAAGTTCAAAAGCAAAAAGTAAAAAAAAATCCCTCCAAGTATCAAACTCTTCTCTATTTATACTACTCCTAAAACTCCTTCATAGATCTTTAATTTGGGCTAACAATGTGGGCTTTCTCTTTGTTGAATTCCTGGCTCAATGGAAGAAGTGTTGCTAAACAGGGGAGAAGGAGCTTGTTCATAATGTTCCTGGCCCAATGGCTTAGCGTTTTTGCCAATAACGCTAGCCTTAATGCATGTTGGCAACGTGCATGGTATTTTCCTGGGAGTGGGCTTTAATACTTGGGCGTTGTTAGCTCAAGTTGTTGCTAACAACTTGGTTTTCTTCTTCTTGACTCTACTTTCATGCTTAATGTTGCCCAGAATTTGAGTGTCAATCCTCTACTTCAATATGGACTATCATACATCATTGGAAAGCTTAGAATGTCTTCTTTCTAATGCACTTAGAATCATCTCAATTGGATTTTCCTATCTCAAGTTATGCTTCCTCAAAGAAGGTAAGGTCGGGCTGCCAAGTTTGTTGAAGTTGTTGCTGAACACACCCCTCTCTTCCAAGTTGGCAACGTGCCAAACCTCCCAGGGCTGAGACATGGGGCTGGCGTTGTTGCTGAACACGCCCCCTTGTTGGCACGTTGGCAACGTGCTCGTTGCTTCCCTCCAGGGCTGCCTTCTAGCCTTCAACTTTGCTTGTTACGTTGCCTTGGAACACGCCTATAGAGCTTGGCGTTGGCAACGTGCTCGAGCCTTCCTTATGGCCCCAAGCTTTACTTGCTGCGTTGCCTTGGATAACGCCCATGCACTCAGTGTTGGCAACGTGCTGGCTTCCTTCCAGGATAGCTTCCTTGCTTGGCGTTGTCACAAAACACTCCAACTCTTCCTGGAGTTGGCAACGTGCAGGATCACTTCCCAGGGTTGCTTTCTTGCTTGCTACGTTGTCACAGAACACGCCTATAGAACTTGGCATTGACAACGTACTCGAACCTTCCTCAAGGCTCCATGCTTGCTGCTTGGCGTTGTCATTGAGCACGCTTGTGCATTCCAACGTTGGCAACGTGCCTGAATTGAAGAATCATCATCTAAGTTAGCAACGTGCTCTTCATTCTCAAGGTTGCCTAGCTTGCTTGTATGATGTGTTGCCAATGAACACGCCTATGTATCTTGGCATTGGCAACGAGCTCTTCATTCTCTAGCTGGACAAAATCTTCTAGCTCAGCGTTGCCTTGAAACACGCCAATGGAGGCTGGCGTTGGCAACGTGCTCGATGGGTGGAGATCCAAGGCTTGCTGCGTTGCCTTGGAACACGCCTCTTGTTCCTGGCGTTGGCAACGTGCATCTCCCCTTCCTGGGCCAAGTCTTGACGTTGTCCTCAAACACACCCCCCCATCTCTAGGTTGGCAACGTGCTCGAGGCTTTGAAATTGCTTCTCTCCAAGGCCTTGCTTGCAGCGTTGCCTCTAAACACGCCTTTGGACTCTGGCATTGGCAACGTGCATGAACTTCTGACTTGCTCCCCAGATTTGCTTGCTGCGTTACCATCAAACACACACCCTTTCTCCAAGTTGGCAACGTGCTTGAGTCTTCATCCTTCTTGCCAAGTTTTTCTTCTTGGCGTTGTTGCCAAGCACTTAAGTAGTAGTGCAAGTTGGCAACGTGCAACCCTTCCCAGAATCACTCTCCAGGGCTGCTAGCGTTATCACCAAACACGCTAGTAGTAACCCTAGTTAGCAACGTGCAAGTCCTCTGCCTCCTTGCCAAGCTTGATGTATTCTCAAGGCTTCTTGCTCCATTGCCTTCTTGCTCCAGGGCTCTTTGCTTCACCTATTATAAACCAAAAAAACTTCCTCAAAGTCTTGCCATCTTATGCAATAATTTCAAGGGGATCATTCACATTAACTTGTTTATAAACTCCTTGAATATTTGCATGAATTTGGCCAACATTTACCTAGTTCTTGGTGTTTTAATGCATGGAGGTAAATCTCATAAAAATGCTTGCTTATTTCAAAGATAATGAACCAAGCTAAAACTAACTAAACTGACTACTAATATAGCAAATATGCGAATGCATCACAACACCAAACATAAAATATTGCTTGTCCTCAAGCAAGAGATAAAATAATTTGACAAAAGAGTTTAAGATGCAAGAATTGAATGTCTTAACAGAGAAGAATTCTTCCATGAAATATGTCATCCTCAATTGTGTAGTCATCTGTTTAGTGCAACTGATCAAGGCTAATCCAAATTCTTAGTTGAAATGCTTGCTCCAATACTAGATTGGTTAATATCACTAGACTCTTTTTCCATACCTTAGCACACAATTCTTAAGCTATTCTTTTCTCTACTCCTCTTTTCTCCCCTTTTTTTTTTCACTTTTCCTTTGTTTCAATTGAGCTAAAAATCTTGTCTTAAGGCGGCTCTTTAGCATAAGCTTTCATTCAACAATCCCAAACCAGTTGGTTTAAGTTGTTAAGTGTTGAAGCACTCTTAAAGATTTACTAACTCAAGACTCTCTCCTTAACACATTCAATCACAGGCATATAACATTGAAATTTTATTTGGATAGTGGTATCCAGCACCTCTTTGGGTTGCTAAATGTTCTGTTATAGAGCTACTCTTGAATGTGAGTTTTCAATCGACCAAGTTAGTTAACTCAAGTTACCGGGTGATGAAGCACCCCTCAGATTTACTAGCCCAAGTATATCTCCCAACATCAATCACTACAGACACATATCCAAATTTTGTCATTGATGCCTAGCCTTTCATTCTTTGTTCTTTGTTTTCTTTATTTCTCTTTTTCTGCTCTTCAAAGTTTTGTGTATTACTTCATTGTTAAGGATCTTTGTGCTTCTGTCTTCTTGAGTCTTATGGCCCTTAACTAACTAGTTTTGTATAAGCAAGCATCTTAACTCCTTTTGATTTCTTGAGCCCTTGATTTGTTCACAATGAAAGCATATATGTACTAACACTTTGTATCAGACAATCTTGTTCTCCTAGGTTAGATTTCTCTCTGTCTTTGTTCAAACTACATCTTTTATTCCATTGACAAGTAAAAGTGTTTAAGACAAGCAAACATTCCAAGCATGTGAGTGATACATGGAATAAGCAACATAATTGAGAATGCATAAAGGAAAAACAACTTAGAAGGTATACCATGTTTCAGACATACATCTTCTTTATTTAAAGTACTAAAGAAAAGAACTTCACCACCTTTAGTCTTTATGTCCCTTTCCTTTGCCCTTTGGATCTTCTTTCTTTTTCTTTCTTATTTCTCCTTGTTGTTTTGTTGTTGAGTCCCCCTCTTCTCTTTTCCATACTCCTGAGCTTATCATCTTCTTCTTTAGCCTCTCAGTATTGAATCTCACCCTTGCAAGTTCCTGCTTTTCAAATACCTTGCGCGCTTCATTAAAACTTTTGATTTGTGGGTTGAGCAATGGGGGTGCTCCACAAAGGTAGCTGAGTTTTTCTTGGGTGCATATATCATAGTCAATTCTATCTCTATGTCTGGCCTCCTTGAACATTCTGCTTTCATTGAACTCTTTGTGAAATGTATCATGTCTAGTATCCAGCCTATGGAGAAGCTCCCTTTGCTGAGCTTGCTCTTTCCTTAGTTGAGCTTGTTCCTGTATTACGTTCTCTATGGATCTTTCATATTCCACAGTTGAATTGTTGATGGCTTCATACATCTTGGCATATTGTTCTTGTTGTAGTTTCATCATGTGTGTTTGATATTCATTTTGCTGACTCATCCATTGAACTTGAACTTCTCTTTGCTGATTCATTACCTGCCAAAGGTCCCTTTGTTGTTGAGCTTGTTCCTCTTGGCTTCTTTGAATTTGTGAATATTGCTCAGAGATTCCTTCCAAAGCGGCTTGGAGTTGATTCATGTTCAAGGTACTTGTTTCTTCTATTTCTTGAGGCTCTTCCTCTTGTCTTGCTTCTTTCCTTTTCTTTTTTCTTGCTAAAGGTTGTCTCTCCAATTGGGTTGTGGTGACAAATTCCAATCTCTCCTTGGTAAGAGGCTTTCCAATAGATACCACGTCAGTTTCTTCAAATTCTTCGAGAGGTACTCTAGCTTCTTCACATAAGCGCAGAATAGTACTAGGATATCCTAGCCAGCTGTCCTGTTTGACCTTCTGAGCTATGTCAATGATGTTCTTGGCTATAATTTCTCTAACGTTGATCTCCCCTCCTTTCATTATGCAGTGGATCATTATTGCTCTATTCACTGTTACTTCGGAATTGTTTGAAGTAGAGATCAATGATCTCCTCACTATGTCATGCCATCCTTTTGCTTGAGGTTTAAGATCACCTCTTCTGAGTTTGAGTGGTTGTCCTTGTGAATCCAACACCCAATCCATGCCTACTTTGCACAGGTCACCTAACACATCTACATACCTTGGATCATTTTCAACTCTTTCCTCATAGCTAGCTTGTTTGAACCGTTTTGGTTTGACCTTTAGTGTAACATCCCGCATTTTTGAAAATCTAATTATAAATAAATTATGATTTTATCTTATTAACTTTAAACTTTATAATTTTAGAAATTATTTTGTTAGAAATAATTAAATAGATTCGGAGATAGTTTTATTTCGAATCAATTAATATTTTTAAGTAATCTAATTATAATGGAATATTTTGTATAATTTTAGTAATTGAAAAATAAAAACAAAGAATTGTATAATTTAATTTAAGTAACTATTATCCTGAAAAAAAAATTACGATTTATTTTATTAATTTGATATCTTATTTTATAAATTAATTAATTAATAGTAATTAAATTAGTTTTATTAATATTTGGAGTTTAAGTTGATTAATATTCTTATGTAATTTTTATAATTGGTTATTTCAAATGCTTTGGAAATAAAATTTAGTAAAGAAAGTATTATATAATTTAATTTAGGTAATTTCTAATATGAATGAATTATGGTTTATTTTATTAGTTTGAACTTTTAGAGATTAATTTATGAGGAATGATTAAATGGATTTTTATAAATACTTTAAGTTTAAGTAATTTTATTATAATTAGGTATTTTGTAAATTGAAATTAAAGTTTCGGTGATAGAAAAATAATAAAAAGTTATATCATTTAATTTAACTAATTAGTATTGAGTTTAAACTGTATTTTATAAAAATGTGATTAATATGTTTATTTTATAATTTAAATTAAAAATAATTAATTTCACTTAGTAATATGTTGATAAATAATGTTCTTATATATTTTTAATAGAGTATATTTAATTTTAAAATTACTCTACTCTTCAATTTTATCAAAATATCTATTCATATCTATCTATATTCTTTTATAAAATCCTAATTTTAACCCTAATATCACAAATTCCTAATTTATAACCTAAATTCCTAAATCTACAATCAGAAAAGGAAAGAAAGGGCACGGGGAGCTTAAGGGGGGAAAACAGAAGGGAAGAAAGAAGGAAACGGAGAGCAGAGGGAGAGGGTGACGGAACAGAGAAGAAGAAGGAGAAGTGGATCGTCATCGGGGAGGGAGGAGACTGCCGCCGTCGAGTACACGGACCAGAGGGAGACGCGAGCAGTGACTGAGAGGAAGCTCCGTCCTCGTCGCCGTTCCATAGTCGCTGTTGAAGCCAACCTCGTTGTCGTCGAATCGTCGCTGCTGAACCGCTGCTGTGCCGCCATCATGTCTGAGTTGAGGAAAGGAGACGTGGAGTCGGCGTCGCCAAGAGAGAAACGCGAATGGCGAGGCGAAGCAGAACGCATGTTGGGAAGGCTTTCCTTGCCACTGCCGCCGCCGGAATCATGAACCAAGGTGGAGGAGAAGGCCGTCTTCCTCGTTGCTGCTATAATCGTCCGTGCTGCTGCCGGTGCTTCCTTGTTCTGTTATTCCTTTCTAATTCTTGTAAGACATTCTTGTTCTGAACCTCCACTTGACGTTCTTGTTTATTCCACTGCCATTTTATTAGCCTTACTCTTGTTCCAATTTAATTTAGCCCCTGTTCCACCCCTGAATTTCCAGAATTATTACTCTACCCAATATGAATTCATTGTTTTGCTCACTGTCGTGGCCAACTCGCGTTGCTGCTGCCCTGTCAAAGTTGTTGTGAGTGTTGCTAACATTGGCGAATAAGGGATGAAGGAGCTGCTGCATTTTGGGTGCAGCACAACCACTCATCACGCCACAATTCCGTCTTCGGTTTCGGTTTCTATGAAATTCGATATTGAGGTAGGGGGTTTAAAACGATTTCAATTTAAGAATGCCTACAAGGTTTATTGAATAACTGCAAATAGATTTAATAGCTGTGAGTAATTGATTGATTATGTAATTATTGAATTGTGGCTAAAAATTGTGATTGGAATGGTTGAGATTGTGATTTGGAATTGTTGATTTGTGATATTGATTGATTATGTGGATTGGGAATTGCTTGATGACTAATTCTTGAGAATTTTTGAATTTTAATGGGTTATGTTGGATTTGTTGCCGTTGAGTTGTTATTTGGTATATTTTAATGTTAATGAACTTGGTTGGTGGTTGATTTGGAATTGGTTTTGAGGGGTTTTGAAGGGTTGGATTTTGAATACTAAATAGATTGCTGAAAAACTGATTTTTGAAATTAAAAGGTGACTTTGGAAGTGAATCAGTTATTTAACGATAATCGAAATGATATAAGAGCAAAGGCTGAGTAATGTATAATAAAAGTTGTTGTTGGGACTCAATTTTGAGAAGTTTGAATTAATTATAGAACTAGTTATGATTTTTCAAAGTTAAAATGTAAAACTTGATTTTCTGCATTATTTTTAAAGGAAGCCGGAAACTTTGAAAAACTATAACTATTTCTGTGATTATCGGAATTGTGTGGGACCAAGTCCGGATTGCGCTTGGGGATATAGGAAACTGGACTGCTGAATTTGAGACTTTTTCATTAAGTTTATGATTTATGGTGAATTTTTGAATCATGGATGTCAAAACTGGTTTTTCTGCAGAACGTTTAACGCAGCAGCAACTTGATTCCTCTATTGGAAATTCTGCAATTTGAATTTTGAAATGGAACAAATTTTAAATAAAATTTTATTCCTATTATTTTAATGCCGTAAAATTTCAGAACAATTGGACTTGTAGTTTTAAAGATATGAATTTTTGAAGGATGATGCATTATGTAGAAAAAGCCAGATTCTCTTTTCTTAAATTAGTAACTTTTGGAGTTTATAACTTTTGATCCTGGATAGATATTGAGATGCAACCAATTGGAGGTGAAAATTAAGTATGTTTAGTATTTGTGATTTAAATTTTAGGATTTTCCATGTTTTAATAAGTGAGTTATGGGACTTGGAAGAGGTTGTGTTCAATGATTTGTAAAACAGAATTCTGCAGAAAATTACCTAACTTCCAAGCTACGTAACTCCTTCATTAAAAATGGTATGACCCTGGAACCAATTGAGAAAGAAATTTCTTTTCGTTACTTGATCTTCATTGCTACACAATATAAATTTTTAATCCTTTTTTATTACCAAACCTACGAATATCGTATGCAATTTTTATTACAAGACAAATCAAACAATAATTAGTGAGATATTTACTATAATTGTTTTATACATTAAAAAACTATTTACTCAAATACAAAATAAATCTCAAGTTCAAATTCCAAAACTAAAAACCGAAGAAAAATACAGAAACAATACAAGTTAGAACTGCTCATAATATATCAAATTACACTAATAGAGATGATCATCAACCTAAATACTTAGTAAAAGATCAAAATCAACCTAAAACTGCTCCACTTTGTGCATTAAGCGTTCAAGTTATCCATTCCAATACTAGCCTGCAGCAAAATATCAAGAACAAATTGAACCAACAAAAACGATATATATAAAAATATTATAAGAAATAATCTAATTTATGCATGTATTAACAATTCCAAATTAAACCAGGTTCACATTCTACTATAAAATACTGTTAGATTGAACCACAGATAGCCAGAAATTGAACTGAATGCTCACTGATTGGTAAATGCAAATCTAAAAGTAGAGTAACACGAAACTAAACTATGCTCAAAATACCAAACTAAATTATTGAACAACTATAAAGCAGTTACATTATTAGCTCTTTTTTCAAACGACAAAATTATTTATTTGCAAAACCAATAAAGCAATAAGGTTGATGCAGAATGCTTAAGGTATACCGGTAAGGAAAAAAATCTGCATCCTGTTGAAGAATCCAAGAAAGTAGTGAGATCAACCATGTCTTCAAGTTTGAACTTTATGCCAGTCTCCTCTTCAACCTGTCAGAGGCACAACTAAGCCATGGAGAGAAAGAGAGAGAGAGAGAGAGAGAGAGAGAGAGAGAGAGAGAGAGAGAGAGAGAGAGAGAGAGAGAGAGAGAGAGAGAAGCCTCACGAACTGCAGTGCCAACAAAATCACCCTTGTCATCATCCAACATTCTAGCCGGCAATTCCAAAATAATTCTTCCAGTAGGAACCCTTGCCTGATAAATAAAAAATAATAAGCATAATATGGAACTCTAGTTAAAATGTTTGAAAAAAAACATAGTTCTCTCTGCAAGGATCCAACATCTAAGAACCTGTTCAGTAAGGACAACATAAGTTTCACCATCTGATTCCAGAAGTATCAACACAGTCACAGCAGGTCCTCTTGCAAATACAATACCTGGAACCTAATCACGGTTTACTTTATTATATATAAAGAAACAAATCAGCATCAGGTGCAAGTGCACAGAAATTACAAGCAAAAGAGGAATGATGGATGCCTGAGAACATAAGGTAAGAAGCAAAAGATCCTAATAGTGATACCATATACTAGTTCATAGCCCCTTGCTAAAATTAACACAAGAAAATGGAAACATAGACTGGCTTATAAATGTCAGCTTTCCAAACATGTCTACACCCTGTTTACACCAAAAAGAGTCCAACTAGTTTCGTTGATTTTAATTTGAGAACATGAATAAAACTAGAAGACTAACAGGTTAGTCAGTTACTTAAGTTACCACTTAACAAGGCCTAATTATCAGAAATCATATCCACTTTTTAAACACTGATGATGCAATTACCTGAATTAGAACTTGTCTCAGAGCCAAGGTGCCATCAACTAGAATCCCAATCTCACTTTGCAAGTTATGCAACCATTGCTTGAGTAAAGAGGAATCAATAGCATTCCTGCAATGGAAAACAACAAAAACCAAACCAAACCACCACAACTGAGATATGTTTTTTATATAGCATGATAACAAGAAGAAACTGTGTGCCTATCAATTCTCTTTTGCCATTACATCTCATGGGGACTTGTCAAAACCTAGCATCTAATTGAATAAAACCTCCAATATCTAATTTTAGTAGCTATCAAAACCTGCAGGGTGTGAAAGAGGAAGAAAAGAATGCCTAAATCCATCTTTTAATATTGGTGAGAGCATGATCAATCAATTATTGGTGAGAGCATGGAAACAATAGACTGAAGTATTACACAAACTACACCATAAATTACATATGAGCTACAGTTTTCAAAGAAAAAAAGGGGCCAAGAAAAATATGAGCTACACCATAATATGATACTCTATCAAACAAAAGGCCGTCCAGTAACCAGATCAGAAGAAAAATTAGACCAGACAATAAGGCCAGCGAACAGTCAAGACAACAAGAAAAACGAAAAATAAACACACAAGCTATACACATTAAATAAAATCAGTCAAGTTCAACTAGATCTTAGATCTCCACAGCAGAAGATCAGAATTAGAGTTATCAGCATGCTATATACAGTTAAACATAGCACAATTTCTAGATCTACTAGGTCTCTAACACATGGCACGAAGCAGCGACACTTATTAAACAGCAGCAGTAAATAGCTGTTTCCCAGGTTCAAGCAAGCAGCAAACAGAATCCATAGACTTAACCAGTTCCACAAACTGAAATCATTGCAATTCATGTAATAGTCCAGATTCTCTAATTAACCACCTAATTCAACTAAACTAAATTAGTTGAACTAAACAAGCTAAACAGAATGAGCTAAACCAGATTAATCAAAAAGAAATATTGGTGAGAGTATGATCAATCAATTATTGGTGAGAGCATGGAAACAATAGACTGCAGTATTACACAAACTACACCATAAATTACATATGAGCTACGATTTTCAAAGAAAAAAGGGGCCAAGAAAAATATGAGCTACACCATAATATGATACTCTATCAAACAAAAGGCCGTCCAGCAACCAGATCAGAAGAAAAATTAGATCAGACAATAAGGCCGGCGAACAGTCAAGACAACAAGAAAAACCAAAAATAAACACACAAGCTATGCACATTAAATAAAATCAGTCAAGTTCAACCAGATCTTAGATCTCCAGAGTAGAAGATTGGAATCAGAGTTATCAGCATGCTATATACAGTTAAACATAGCACAATTTCTAGATCTACTAGGTCTCTTCATTGCAATAAGTGCTAAATACAAAAAGAGAAGTTGAAATTAAATGAGAAAACATAATACATATAGTAGTAGTGGTAAGAGTTGCCTATAAACTATAGGTAGGGTTCCCTCCAATCTATATTTCCTTATTTAATTGCCATGTTACTACTATAAAATTGTACACATACAATATGAAAATAATCCATATAGGTAGCAGGTCCCCTATTCTGAATGCTTGTTCTTTATAAAGTTGTACCAAAAAAAATCAAGTTGTCCCATGTATTTGTTTAATCTTGTGCTGTTGAATACTAAAAGTATAGTCATTTTTTTAAACTTCTTCCAGCTCTAACATAACCTAGTTACAAACTATTGGATGGAACAATCATATTTAAACATTCAACTTGCCTCAGTATTAAGTATTTAAGTTCATTTGCCAAAATAAAATAATTACAATAGCATAATTGTCCTTACTTGTTCAAGAACTGGTTAAATTTACTTGTCCATACAACTTTTCCTTATTCTAAATGCTTGTTCTTTACCTGTGTGTGAGTTGCTATGCCTCTCATCTGAGCTCGACTACCTTGAAGGTTAGTAATCTGCTGCGTAAGCCTTACCAACTGTCGACCAAGAACTTTAGTTGCAGCCTGAATATTGCACATGAAAAGAAGAATATATTAGCATGTTTGGCACAATAAATTATCTAAAGACTAGAGAGAAATAACATTTTTTAATACTTTCAAAACTTTTGACAGAAGGCTATTTCAATATATAAGATGTTTCGAACCAAAAGTAAGCCAATTTGAACACATTCAGATCAACGTGACAGCTTTTCAAGTAATTATGCATAAGAAACCTATGAGAAAACGTGGATCATACCTCGGCGACAAATAATTAAGAAATAGAGTAATTAAAATTTATTATTTAGAGTCAAGTTACAAGTGTATTGAATACATTAATATAATTAGGGGTGGTAAAGTTGGGTTTTCCCATTGTCAAATAGGGATGACAACTGGAACTAGAGTGGAAAGCATATATAATACAAAATATTTTATTATTAAATCAGAGCAGCAGCAGCACAGCAGAGCCAGAAATCAAATAATCATTCAACAAATAATCATCCATAACTGAAATCAATAAATCAACATCACAGTAAAAAATAGCAGCTCTCATTAACACAATAAAAAACACCAGCTGCACAACAAAACCAGAAATCAAATAAATCATCAACAAAAATTCAAAACCAGCAACAAATAATCAACAAAAACCATGAAATCAATAAATAAAAAAAAATTAAAAAACAACAGAGCCAGAAATTCAAAAATAGCAGCAGCAGCATAGCAAAGCCATTTTTTATCAATAATTTCAACAAAAACACAAAACCCTGTAATCTTATCCATGATTTCACTTCCAGAAACAGAGTTAATCAACTAAGAACAAGCAAGAATGAGCGTATCAATTAATAATCAAGCAGTAAGCCAGTAACAGAGTTAATCAACCAAGAACAAGCCAGTAACTACAAACAAAGCGTTTTCAAGAAGCAGTGGCTTAAGAAAGCAGCAAACAAACACACCTGAGTCGCATAAGTCTGCTGAAAAGGGCTCTTCTCTGCATTGAGCTGAAAGAAAAGATTCAAAAGAACACATTATGCTTCAATTTAGAGAAACTTAAAAACACGATTACTTGATTCACTGCTATCTACGATAGCAAATTTTACCCTAACTATTCTGCACAATCCTTTTAACTTGATCACACATACACAAAAAAACCGTTCAACCTTTATGTAAAAACTATGATCAATACCTACATTCCAGTTGCTAACGAATTCTGAAGTAAAAAATTTTATTCACAGAGGCTATGTTCGCCACTTAATTAGCTATAATTAAAGAAGCCTAGCAGGATACTGAAATCCAATAATCTACCGAGTCTCACGAAAACGACAGAATAAGTTAAAAGGAATCAAGTGAGAGATAAGCGAATTGAGCACGATGAGAGTGAAGCAGAAGTCATTCTCAAACAGGAACTACAGCTTCCTCAGATCAACAAGCACACGTAAATCATCTTTCAAATAACAATCGAAAACGAAGGAAAGTAAAGAAAAACCTAATTATCAAAAGCTAGTAAACGAAACGGCGATCAAAGAGAGAATTGAAGTGAGGAAGGGTTTATGAAAGAGAGAGAGAGTACGGACATCTTTGAACTGAAGGAGGCCATAAGGTCGCCGAGGTAGGAGACAGTGCGATGAGCGGATTCGATGAGCGGAAGACGAAGATGAAGATTAACAAGATGAAGAAGGCTGAAGGGCTAAGGGCGAGTGACGAAGATTAACAGTGCGATGAGCGGATTCGATGAGCGGTTTCGAGTGACGAAGGCTAAGGGCGAAGGGCGAAGGGTGAAGGGCGAAGGGCGAAGGGTTCAGGGCGAAGTGCGAAGGGTGAAGGGTTCAGGGCTAAGGCTAATGGGAGGCGCTCTTCAGGCTTAGGGTTTTGAGTGAATAGGGTTAGTGTCTTTGGGTTAGGGACCGGGTTGGGAGCCGGGTCAGGGGCCGGGTTAGGGTCAATGGGTTGGAGCCCCTCTCGCCACGCTTTTAAAATGTCACTGTTTTGCTCTACGGCCACGCTTTTGAAGACTGGCAGGAAAGGACCTTTTGGCCACGCTTTTAAAGCGTGCCAAAAGCGTACTAGGATATGGCCACGCTTTGTAAGCGTGGCCGTAATGAAACCCTGTCGCCACGCTTTCAAAACGTCCTTGTTTCTCTCTATGGCCACGCTTTTGAAGCATGGCAAAAAAAAAACGTGGCCATTTCTCTAACCAATTGCCACCCATACAAAAGCGTGGCCGTTGATGCTTTTCGCCACGCTTTTGAAGCGTGGCAATAAAAAGAATGGCCAAATCTCTAATCTATTGCCACCCTCATAAAAGCGTGGCCATTGACCACTTTTGGCCACGCTTTTGAAGCGTGGCAAGAAAAAAGCGTGGCCATAGGCCTCTTTTCTTGTAGTGATCTAATTAATGGAATATTTTGTATAATTTTAGTAATTGAAAAATAAAAAAAAGAATTGTATAATTTAATTTAAGTAACTATTATCCTGAAAAAAAAAGTTACGATTTATTTTATTAATTTGATATCTTATTTTATAAATTAATTAATTAATAGTAATTAAATTAGTTTTATTAATATTTGGAGTTTAAGTTGATTAATATTCTTATGTAATTTTTATAATTGGTTATTTCAAATGCTTTGGAAATAAAATTTAGTAATGAAAGTATTATATAATTTAATTTAGGTAATTTCTAATATGAATGAATTATGGTTTATTTTATTAGTTTGAACTTTTAGAGATTAATTTATTAGGAATGATTAAATGAATTTTTATAAATACTTTAAGTTTAAGTAATTTTATTATAATTAGATATTTTGTAAATTGAAATTAAAGTTTCGGTGATAGAAAAATAATAAAAAATTATATCATTTAATTTAATTAATTAGTATTGAGTTTAAACTGTATTTTATAAAAATGTGATTAATATGTTTATTTTATAATTTAAATTAAAAATAATTAATTTCACTTAGCAATATGTTGATAAATAATGTTCTTATATATTTTTAATAGAGTATATTTAATTTTAAAATTACTCTACTCTTCAATTTTATCAAAATATCTATTTATATCTATCTATATTCTTTTATAAAATCCTAATTTTAACCCTAATATCACAAATTCCTAATTTATAACCTAAATTCCTAAATCTACAATCAGAAAAGGAAAGAAAGGGCACGGGGAGCTTAGGGGGGGGGGAGAAACAGAAGGGAAGAAAGAAGGAAATGGAGAGCAGAGGGAGAGGGTGACGGAACTGAGAAGAAGAGGGAGAAGTGGATCGTCATCGGGGAGGGAGGAGACTGCCGCCGTCGTGAGCCATCACTGCGCGCTGTCGTCGAGTACACGGACCAGAGGGAGACGCGAGCAGTGACTGAGAGGAAGCTCCGTCCTCATCGCCGTTCCATAGTCGCTGTTGAAGCCAACCTCGTTGTCGTCGAATCGTCGTTGCTGAACCGCTGCTATGCCGCCATCAAGTCTGAGTTGAAGAAAGGAGACGTGGAGTCGGCGTCGCCCAGAGAGAAACGCGAATGGCGAGGCGAAGCAGAACGCATGGTGGGAAGGCTTTCCTTGCCACTGCCGCTGCCGGAATCATGAACCAAGGTGGAGGAGAAGGCCGTCTTCCCCGTTGCTGCTATAATCGTCCGTGCTGCTGCCGGTGCTTCCTTGTTCTGTTATTCCTTTCTAATTCTTGTAAGACATTCTTGTTCTGAACCTCCACTTGACGTTCTTGTTTATTCCACTGCCATTTTATTAGCCTTACTCTTGTTCCAATTTAATTTAGCCCCTGTTCCACCCCTGAATTTCCAGAATTATTACTCTACCCAATATGAATTCATTGTTTTGCTCACTGTCGTGGCCAACTCGCGTTGCTGCTGCCCTGTCAAAGCTGTTGTGAGTGTTGCTAACATTGGCGGATAAGGGATGAAGGAGCTATTGCATTTTGGGTGCAGCCCAACCACTCATCACGCCACAATTCCGTCTTCGGTTTCGATTTCTATGAAATTCGACATTGAGGTAGGGGGTTTAAAACGATTTAAATTTAAGAATGCCTACAAGGTTTATTGAATAACGGCAAATAGATTTAATAGCTGTGAGTAATTGATTGATTATGTAATTATTGAATTGTGGCTGAAAATTGTGATTGGAATGGTTGAGATTGTGATTTGGAATTGTTGATTTGTGATATTGATTGATTATGTGGATTGGGAATTGCTTGATGACTAATTGTTGAGAATTTCTGAATTTTAATGGGTTATGTTGGATTTGTTGCCGTTGAGTTGTTATTTGGTATATTGTAATGTTAATGAACTTGGTTGGTGGTTGATTTGGAATTGGTTTTGAGGGGTTTTGAAGGGTTGGATTTTGAATACTAAATAGATTGCTGTAAAACTGATTTTTGAAATTAAAAGGTGACTTTGGAAGTGAATCAGTTATTCAACGATAATCGAAATGATATAAGAGCAAAGGCTGAGTAAAGTATAATAAAAGTTGTTGTTGGGACTCAATTTTGAGAAGTTTGAATTAATTATAGAACTAGTTATGATTTTTCAAAGTTAAAATGTAAAACTTGATTTTCTGCATTATTTTTAAAGGAAGCCGGAAACTTTGAAAAACTATAACTATTTCTGTGATTATCGGAATTGTGTGGGACCAAGTCCGGATTGAGCTTGGAGATATAGGAAACTGGACTGCTGAATTTGAGACTTTTTCATTAATTTTATGATTTATGGTGAATTTTTGAATCATGGATGTCAAAACTGGTTTTTCTGCAGAACGTTTAACGCAGCAGCAACTTGATTCCTCTATTGGAAATTCTGCAATTTGAATTTTGAAATGGAACAAATTTTAAATAAAATTTTATTCCTATTATTTTAATGCCGTAAAATTTCAGAACAATTGGACTTGAAGTTTTAAAGATATGAATTTTTGAAGGATGATGCATTATGCAGAAAAAGCCAGATTCTGTTTTCTTAAATTAGTAACTTTGGGAGTTTATAACTTTTGATCCTGGATAGATATTGAGATGCAATTAATTGGAGGTGAAAATTAAGTATGTTTAGTATATGTGATTTAAATTTCAGGATTTTCCATGTTTTAATAAGTGAGTTATGGGACTTGGAAGAGGTTGTGTTCAATGATTTGTAAAACAGAATTCTGCAGAAAATTACCTAACTTCCAAGCTACGTAACTCCTTCATTAAAAATGGTATGACCCTGAAATCAATTGAGAAAGAAATTTGGATGAGTTATGTTTAACCACATTAATGTTGAAGGTAGTTGGATTTAATTTGGATTTTATATGAAATTTCAAATGTTGTATGGTGCTGCTGTCTTCTGGTTTTAAAACGCTACAGAACAATCACGGTTTTGCTTATATTCCCAAAGCTATAGTCAGCGAAAAATTATGATTTTTGATTTAATAGAAAGCTTAATCCGAGACGGTCACATGGATATAAAGTTTGCGCAATTCCAAATTCATTTGATATTTTAAAAACAAAATGGAAATCAGGCTGCCAAGTTTTGTTTGTAATTATTTTGGATATGGAATTTACGAAATAGATTTTCTATTATCAAATGTTTTTGAGAATATATTGCTGTGGCAAATGCTGAAAGAGGCTGATGAATTGTTGAGAAAGAAGGAACCCGTAAGGGTGGATAAGTCCTATTTTTAAAGGAGATTATGTCCAAATTTTTATAAAAAATATAAGGACTTAATCAAAATAAATATTCAAGGCTTATTTAATAATAATAACTTCAATGATTCTTTTAAGAAAAGAATATTTGATCTATGAGATTGTTGGCAAGGGCGTGGGTCTAGTCCCGCTTGTGAATTTGCAATTATGAAAGAAAAAGGAAAGAGTAAAGTACTTATTGTATGATTATCTATTGCTTGAGGTAACCCAAGAGATATTATTTGTTTGTTTGTTGCTTGAAGCAACCCAAAAGATGTTTGTTTGTTGCTTGCGGTAACCCAAGAGATATTATATATATATTTGTTGCTTATTGCAACCCAAGAGATATTATATATATATATATATATATATATATATATATATATATATATATATATATATATATATATATATATATATATATATATATTTGTTGCTTAATGCAACCCAAGAGATATTAATTATTTGTTTATTGCTTAATGCAACCCAAGAGATGTTTGTTTATTTATCTGTTGCCCTGAGGCAACCCAAGAGTAATTTTCCGTTCCCAAGAGTATATATTTCCTGTGAGTAGAAAGCAGAGGCTGTCTCAATGGAGCTACTAATAATTATATGTGCATTTATTTGAACAGAAAATCGTATCCAGGAAATCGTGAACTCGTGACCGGATAAATGTCGGGAATGCAGGTGCTAACCGACACATGAGTTCATGGCCTGTACTAGGACTAGACATTCATCATATGCATCTATGTGACATTTTTTGGGTGTGCATATTGTAATTGGTTTGCCTAAATGAATAATTCTGTTAACTGTTAATTGCTATATTTGATATAATTGCTCTTGATTGTGTTTGAACCTCATTACTTGTGTTTGAAATTGATTGGCTGGATTGTGGTGAGTTGGGTGTTGGTTGAATTGCTTGGGCCTGAGGCCATGACTGGTTTGTGTTGGAAGTCTATTTCTGTATAAAGTATCTGACTGGTTCAGCATAGACTTAATGAACCTATGCTTGGAGCAGGATGATCATTTATACCGCGTAGGTAACTTCTTTTATGTTATGGTCTAGTAAGGTATGAAAAATCAAACTGGTTCAGCATAGACTTAATGAACCTATGACTGGGACAGGTTGGTCATTCATACAGTCTAGGGAACTTTTAAAAGTTTTACAAGAAAAATATGGATTTAGGATATTGAGTAATTAACTAATGCTTTTAAAGAAAGTTAGTTTCCTTTTAGATGTCTATGAATGCAATTAACTATTTGCGCTTTATTCTTTACTTTCTCGGCATTCTCGACCTCTATTGAGAACATGTGGTTTGGTTCTCACCCCCAAATTTTCCACCCTTTCAGCGATAGGTTTGAAGACGCAATTTGAAGCTGCGAGCGATCAGTAGGCTTTCTTTATGGTTTTAATTGCTTTCATAGAATTCCCTCGCTCTTGTCCTTTGAGATTTTATTTTACATAGAGGGGTAGGTTTAGTATATTGTATTTGAGTTTTATTTGGTCTCTTTTGTATAAGAATTATTATCAATAATATTTATGTGATTATTATTATTTGTGAATGTTTGAATTATGACTTTAATGAATAAAAAAAAAAACAAAATTTTCTGGCATTTTCTTAAAACTGAAACGCAAACTCGATACAAAGGCTCGATAATTAAGTAGTTAATACTAGAGAAGGTTACATAATGTTCTTTCTAGTGGAAATACCCTGACTTAAGCAAGGTATTTTGCTGGACGGGACGTTACATTTAGCACCCTGTTGATGGCGTTTGGACTAAAGTCAACAGTCACCCCTCTTACATAGCTCATGTATGGCTCTTCATCATCAAATTCTCTTATCACATTAGTGTAAAACTCATGGATGAGAACCATGCTCACTTCTTGAGGTTGGTTACAGAGAAGCTCGCATCCCCTCTTCCTAATTATTTTTTGTATCTCAGAGTATTCCTCCTTTCTTAGCTTGAAAGGTAACTCCGGGACAACGTCTTTGTCTGACATCCAACTAAAGATGCACTCATTGTGTTTGGATTTGAATCTTCTTCGATCAAAAGTGTTTTGTTCTCCACCTTCTACGGGTTGCTTGTCCTTCCTAGCTCTTGATGATGAGGCCATTGAAATTGAATTGCACAAGGGTCAAATCTTCCAACACCAAACTTAGAAGAATGCTTGTCCTCAAGCATAAAGAAAATGTTTATGAAGGGGGTGTAGATGGATATGGTGACAAGATAAGGAATACAAGCTTGAAAGTGATTGTGAGAGGGAATGAAGAAGGGGGTGGTTCGGGTAGGCTAGGGGAAATGGTGCACTCTAAATTTTGCTGAGCAAAACATAGGATCAAGGCTAAAGTCTACAGAGCAAGGATGATTTGAAAGTTGAGTGTGATTTCGGCTGAGGTGAATTGATGAAATGGGGTGATGGAGAATGGTATATAAGTAAGGATAAAGTGAGGTTTGATGATTGTGGTTGGAGTGGTTAAAGTGATATTTATGATAGGGGAATGGTTTTGAAGGTTCGGTCAAGGCATGGGGAAAATGAATCTTCTTTGCCTAATGCATGCTAAGGTGTTTTCCTCAATGCACACAATCCAAGGTATATGGATGTACAAAACCCAAGGTGCATGTGACTTCTCCTTTCTTTTGTGTGTGTCCGTGATCCTTCCTTCAAGATTCTCCCATCACTTCTTTCTTTCACTTTCCTGCAGCAAGAATACAAAGGTGTTAGAATTTCTTGTATGTGGACGCATAATTTTTTTTTTTTGATTGCTTTCATATCACTAAAAGAAATAACTACACTGTTGCTCCATGGTCTAGCATTTTCGTGTATGTATGGACACCAAACTTAGTTTGTGACTAAGTGTTGTAAAAAGAAACTTTTGCAATTATTTCAAGATTGGCCACACCAAACTTAGTTCCTTGCATACACTATATGCTAGTTCACTCTTTATTATCACTAAAGCATGAAAATAAAAGACTCATGTGCATGAGTTGCCTCCCATGAAGCGCTTGTTTATCGTCCTTAGCTTGACATTGCAGCTCTTTTGCTCATTTTAGTAAGTGTACATTTTCTTCCTTGCTCCAGGGGCCACCAAGATAAAGTTTCACCCTATGCCCATTAGCTGTGAAAGTCTGTTTTGAAGCTTCATCAAGTAATTCCACATAGCCATGAGGGGATACTTTGGTGATGGTGTATGGACCAGTCCATCTAGACCTGAGCTTTCCAGGAAAAATCTTCAGTATTGAGTTGAATAGCAACACTTTTTGGCCTGGTTCGAATGTTCTTTGGGAGATCCTCTTGTCATGCCACCTTTTTGCTCTTTCTTTGTATATTTTGGCATTTTCATATGCCTCCAATCTGAATTCCTCTAATTCATTGAGTTGTAGTAACCTCTTTTCTCCTGCTGCTTGAGCATCTAAATTCAAAAGTTTGGTGGCCCAAAAGGCCTTGTGTTCAAGCTCCACAGGGAGATGGCATGCCTTCCCATACACCAGCTGAAATGGAGATTCTTCTATGGGCGTTTTGAATACTGTTCTGTATGCCCAAAGTGCATCATCCATCTTCCGAACCCAATCCTTTCTTGTTGCTCCCACAGTTTTCTCCAGGATCCTCTTTAGCTCTCTGTTAGCAAGTTCAGCTTGCCCATTTGTCTGTGGGTGATAAGGTGTGGCCACTTTGTGAGTAACTCCATATTTGTGGAGTAGAAAATTTAATTGCTTGTTACAGAAGTGGCTTCCTCCATCACTTATAAGTCCCTTGGGCACTCCAAATATTGTGAAGATGTTTCTCTTTAGGAATTGCAACACCACATTGGTATCACATGTAGTGGTGGCTATTGCTTCTACCCATTTTGAAACATACTCCACTGCCACCAAAATGTATTTGAATGTGTAGGATGGAGGAAAGGGTCCCATGAAGTCTATTCCCCATAAATCAAAGAGCTCCACTTCCAAAATGAACTTCTGAGGCATCTCATTTTTCTTTGTCAAACCTCCTGTTCTTTGACATTCATTGCAATGGCTCACAAAGTCTCTAGCATCCTTGAAGATGGAAGGCCAGTAGAAGCCACTTTGAAGCACCTTTGCAGCAGTTCTTTCACCTCCAAAATGGCCACCATAGCTTGAGTTGTGACAATGCCATAGTATGTCCTTCATCTCAACCTCCAGTACACACCTTCTTATCATTCCATCTGGGCATCTTTTGAATAGAAATGGCTCATCCCAGAAAAAGAACTTGGCCTCATGTAACAACTTCTTGACTTGTTGTTTTGTGTATTCTTGTGGGATGATCCTTCCTGCCTTGTAGTTGGCCATGTCTGCGAACCAAGGGATATGTTGAATTTGCAAGAGATGCTCATCTGGAAATTCTTCATTTATTGATTGAAGATTGTCTCAACATGCATTTTGTGGCACCCTTGATAGATGGTCAGCAACTTGATTTTCACTACCCTCTCTACCTTTTATCTCAATGTCAAACTCTTGTAGGAGTAGTACCCATCTGATTAACCTTGGTTTGGCATCCTGTTTTGACATAAGATACTTAAGAGCAGCATGGTCAGTATATACCAGAACTTTAGATCCAATCAAGTATTGTCTAAACTTATCAAAAGCATATACCACAGCTAGTAACTCTTTCTCTGTTGTAGTGTAATTTCTTTGAGTTTCATTCAATACCTTACTTGCATAGTAGATAACATGAAGCTTCTTTTCCTTCCTCTGCCCCAACACAGCACCAATTGCAAGGTCACTTGCATCACACACGAGTTCAAAAGGCAATCCCCAACTTGGGGGTGTGATGATTGGTGCTGTGGTGAGCTTAGCTTTTAAAGTTTCAAAGGCATGTTTACATTCATCATCAAAGAGGAAAGGATTGTTTACCACCAGCAGATTGCTTAGTGGCTTTGCTATTTTGGAAAAATCTTTGATGAATCTTCTATAGAATCCTGCATGCCCTAAGAAGCTTCTAACAGCTTTCACACTAGTTGGTTGATGAGCGGATATTTTATACGCTTTTTGGGGTTAATTTCATATAGATTTTAGTATGTTTTAGTTGGTTTTTAGTTTATTTTCATTAGTTTCTAGGCAAAATCCACATTTCTGGACTCTACTATGAGTTTGTGTGTTTTTCTATAATTTTAGGTATTTTCTGGCTGAAATTGAGGGAGCTGAGCAAAAACCTGATTCAGGCTGAAAAAGGACTGCTGATGCTGTTGGATTCTGACCTCCCTGCACTCAAAATGGCTTTTCTGGAGCTACAGGACTCCAAATGGAGTGATTCTAATTGCGTTGGAAAGTAGACATCCAGGGCTTTCCAGAAACATATAATAGTCCATACTTTGCTCAAGGATAGATGATGTAAACTGGCGTTCAACGCCAGTTCTCTGCCCAATTCTGGCGTCCAGCGCCAGAAAGAAGTTGCAAGTTGGAGTTCAACAACAGAAAAGGATCCAAAGCTGGCGTTGAACGCCCAAAACAGCCCCAGGCACGTGAGAAGCTTTAGTCTCAGCCCCAACACACACCAAGTGGGCCCTAGAAGTGGATTTCTGCATTATCTGTTATAGTTTACTCATTTTCTGTAAACCTAGGTTACTAGTTTAGTATTTAAACAACTTTTAGAGATTTATTTTGCATCTCATGATAATTTTTAGATCAAAACTTTATACTCTTTAACGGCATGAGTCTCTAAACTCCATTGTTGGGGGTGAGGAGCTCTGCTGTGTCTCGATGAATTAATGCAAGTATTTCTGTTTTCCATTCAAACATGCGTGTTCCTATCTAAGATATCCATTCGCGCCTAACTATGGAGAAGGTGATGATCAGTGACACTCATCACCTTCCTCAATCCATGAACGTGTGTCTGACAATCACTTCCGTTCTACATCAGATTGAATGAATATCTCTTAGATTCCCTAATCAGAATCTCCGTGGTATAAGCTAGATTGATGGCAGCATTCATGAGAATCCAGAAAGTCTAAACCTTGTCTATGGTATTCCGAGTAGGATTCTGGGATTGGATAGCTGTGACAAACTTCAAACTCGCGAGTGCTGGGCGTAGTGATAGACGTAAAGGGATAGTAAATCCTATTCCGGTACGACTGAGAACCTGCAGATGATTAGCCGTGCGGTGACAGCGCACCTGGACCCTTTTCACTAGAAGGATGGATGGTAGCCATTGACAACGGTGATGCACCTACACATAGCTTGCCATAGGAGGACGTGCGTGCATGAACCAGAAGACAGAGGAAAGTAGAGATTCTGAAGACAAAGCATCTCCAAAACTCCAACATATTATCCATTACTGCATAACAAGTAACCTTTAATCCATGCTCTCTTGTTTATTCGCAACTCAACTGATAAATATAATTGACTTCCTGACTAAGAATTGCAAGATAACCATAGATTGCTTCAAACCAACAATCTCCATGGGATTCGACCCTTACTCACGTAAGGTATTACTTGGACGACCCAGTGCACTTGCTGGTTAGTGGTACGAGTGTGAAAAGTGTGATTCACAATTCGTGCACCAAGTTTTTGGCGCCGTTGCCGGGGATTGTTCGTGTTTGAACAACTGACGGTTTATTTTGTTGCTTAGATTAGGAAAATTTTTCTTTTTGGTCTAGAGTCTCTTATTATTGTTCTTGGTTAAAATTTTATACTTCTTCAAAACAAGTGTTACATTTACTGCCCAATTGGCTAGAGCGTTGGTCTAAGTCCGTGGCAGTTTGGTATACTCTTTTTAAAAATCTTTTTCAAAAATAATAATTTCTCTATTAAATTTTGTGCCAAACTTTAAGTTTGGTGTTTTCTTGTTGATTTCCCTTTTGGTTTTCGAAAATTTTAGTTTAGTTTTCTAAAAATTTTAAGTTTGGTGTTCCTTGGTGTTTTCCCTCCAAAATTTTCAAAAACAAGGAGCATCAGATCTAAAAATCCTAAATCTTGTGCCATCTTATTGTTTTTCTCTCTCCTCTTTAAATTCAAAAATATCTTTTCTCTCTATTTTAAAGCAAATTTTCGAAATTTACCTTTAAAAATTCAGATTTTTTTTTAAAATTTAAAACCTTTTTCAAAAAATTATCATATCCTTTTTAAAACTTCCTAACCACTTTCTCTTTCCTTATTTTTTCGAAAATCTTCAACCATTTTTGTTTATTTTATTTTAATTTATTTCATTTTCGAATTAAATAAATAAATAAATAAATAAAAATAAATTTTTTATTTGATATCATCTCTCTTTCTCCATTATGGATCTAAGTGGAAATGAACAGTCCAGGAGGACTCTGGGGTCATATGCTAACCCCTCTACTGCTTCATATGGGAGTAGTATCTGCATACCCTCCATTGGAGTCAGTAGCTTTGAGTTGAATCCTCAGCTCATTATCATGGTGCAGCAAAGTTGTCAGTATTCCGGTCTTCCACAGGAAGAACCTACAGAGTTTCTGGCACAATTTTTACAAATTGCTGACACAGTACATGATAAGGAAATAGATCAGGATGTCTACAGACTATTACTGTTTCCATTTGCTGTAAAAGATCAAGCTAAGAGGTGGTTAAATAACCAACCTAAGGCCAGCATAAGGACATGGAAACAGCTGACAAAAAAATTCCTGAATCAATACTTTCCCCCAAAACGGATGACACAGCTAAGGCTGGACATCCAAGGCTTTAAACAAGGAGATAAGGAATCTCTTTATGATGCCTGGGAGAGATACAGAGAGATGCAACGAAAATGCCCCTCTGAAATGTTTTCAGAGTGGGTTCAGTTAGACATCTTCTATTATGGGCTTGTAGAAGGAGCTCAGATGTCTCTAGATTACTCAGCTGGTGGATCTATCCACATGAGAAAGACAATTGAAGAGGCTCAAGAGCTCATTGATACAGTTGCCAGGAATCAACATCTGTACCTAAGCAGTGACCCTTCCATGAAAGAAGAGGTGAAAACAGTAACTGCTGAACTCAGCCCTGTACAACAAGCTGCTGAATTCAATCAGCAATTGGACTTTCTAACAAAGCAGTTAGCCGAATTCAATGATAAACTACAAGAGACAAGGATGGCTAATATAAATATGGAAGAACAATTGAAGCAAACAAAGCAGCAGCTGTCAAGACAAATAACAGAAGAATGCCAAGCAGTTCAATTAAGAAGTGGGAAAACATTAAATACCCCACCTCAAGGCAGCAAAGAGCCAAAGAATGAGCAAACCACCCAAAATTCACCTGAGGACAGCAAGAACCCAGGGAAAAGTAATTCTAGCGTTAAAACGCCAGCAATCTGGTGGAAGGCTGGCGCTGAACGCCCAGACCATGCCCAAGACTGGCGTTCAACGCCAGTAACAAGCAAGGACTGGCGTTCAACGCTAGAAACAAGCAAGGATCTGACGTTGAACGCCCAAAATGGGCAGGATCTGGCATTTAACGCCCAAAATAGGTACAGTTCTGGCGTTCAGACGCCAGGAACAGACAAAGAATTGGCGTCTAACATCACTCCAGCTTCTAACTCTGGCACTCAATTGCCAGTGAGGGATCAGACACACACAAGTGCTGATGACAACCCCTCTAAAAAGGCTTCATCAACCACTTCTGTAGGCAATAAACCTACAGCAACTAAGGTTGAGGAATATAAAGCCAAGATACCTTATCCTCAAAAACTCCGGAAAGAGGAGCAGGATAAGCAATTTGCTCGCTTTGCAGATTATATCAGGACTCTTGAAATAAAGATTCTATTTGCAGAGGCACTTGAGCAAATACCTTCTTATGCCAAGTTCATGAAAGAGATCCTGAGTCATAAAAAGGATTGGAGAGAAACAGAAAGAGTTCTCCTCACTGAAGAATGCAGTGCAGTCATTCTAAAAAGCTTTCCTGAAAAGCTTAAAGACCCTGGGAGTTTTCTGATACCATGCATATTAGAAGGTAATTGCACCAAGACAGCTTTATGCGATCTTGGGGCAAGCATCAACCTAATACCTGCATCCACTATCAGAAAGCTTGGCTTAACTGAAGAAGTTAAACCAACCCGGATATGTCTCCAACTTGCTGATGGCTCCATTAAATACCCATCAGGCGTGATTGAAGACATGATTGTCAGAGTTGGGCCATTCGCCTTTCCCACTGACTTTGTAGTGCTGGAAATGGAGGAGCACAAGAGTGCTACTCTCATTCTAGGAAGACCCTTCCTAGCAACGGGACGAACCCTCATTGATGTCCAACAAGGGGAAATAACCCTGAGAGTCAATGATGATGAGTTTAAGTTGAATGCTGTCAAAGCCATGCAGCATCCAGACACATCAAAAGACTGCATGAAAGTTGATCTTATTGACACTTTGGTAGAAGAGATCAACATGGCTAAGAGTCTCGAATCAGAGTTGGAAGACATCTTTAAAGATGTTCAGCCTGATTTGGAGGATTCAGAGGAGATGAAAGAGCCTCTGAAATTTCCTCTGGAAGAGGAAAAACCTCCTAAACCCGAGCTCAAACCATTACCACCATCCCTGAAATATGTATTTCTGGGAGAAGGTGACACTTTTCCAATGATCATAAGCTCTGCTTTAAATCCACAGGAAGAGGAAGCACTTATTCAAGTGCTAAGGACACACAAAACAGCTCTTGGGTGGTCCATAGGTGACCTTAAGGGCATAAGCCCAGCTAGATGCATGCACAAAATCTTATTGGAAGATAATGCTAAACCAGTGGTTCAACCACAGAGGCGGCTAAATCCAGCCATCAAGGAAGTGGTGCAGAAAGAGGTCACCAAATTACTAGAGGCTGGGATTATTTATCCTATTTCTGATAGCCCCTAGGTGAGCCCTGTCCAAGTCGTCCCAAAAAAGGGAGGCATGGCAGTGATTCATAATGAAAAAAATGAACTGGTTCCTACAAGAACAGTTATAGGGTGGCGCATGTGTATTGACTACAGAAGGCTCAATACAGCCACCAGAAAGGATCATTTTCCTTTACCATTCATAGACCAGATGCTAGAAAGACTGGCAGGTCATGATTATTACTGCTTTTTGGATGGCTACTCAGGCTATAACTAGATTGCAGTAGATCCCCAGGATCAAGAGAAAACAGCATTCACATGTCCATCTGGAGTGTTTGCTTATAGAAGGATGCCATTTGGGCTGTGTAATGCGCCTACAACCTTCCAGAGATGCATGCTCTCTATTTTCTCTGATATGGTGGAAAAATTTCTGGAAGTCTTCATGGATGACTTCTCAGTATATGGAGACTCATTCAACTCCTGTCTTGATCACCTGAAACTTGTCCTGAAGAGATGCCAAGAGACCAACCTAGTCTTAAACTGGGAAAAATGTCACTTCATGGTGACTGAAGGGATTGTCCTTGGGCATAAAATCTCAAACAAGGGAATAGAGGTGGATCAAGCAAAAATAGAGGTAATTGAAAAATTACCACCACCTGCCAATGTTAAGGCAATCAGAAGCTTTCTGGGGCATGCAGGATTCTATAGGAGGTTTATAAAGGATTTTTCAAAAATTGCAAAACCTCTAAGCAATCTGCTAGCTGCTGACACGCCATTTGTGTTTGACACAGAGTGTCTGCAGGCATTTGAAATGCTGAAAGCTAAGCTGGTCACAGTACCAGTTATTTCTGCACCAGACTGGACATTACCATTTGAGCTAATGTGTGATGCCAGTGATCACGCCAGTGGTGCAGTATTGGGACAGAGGCATGACAAGCTTCTGCATGTCATTTATTATGCTAGTCGCGTTTTAAATGATGCCCAGAAAAATTACACAACCACAGAAAAAGAATTACTTGTAGTGGTTTATGCCATTGACAAGTTCAGATCATACTTAGTAGGATCAAAAGTGATTGTGTATACTGACCATGCTGCTCTTAAATATCTACTCACAAAGCAGGATTCAAAACCCAGGCTCATCAGATGGGTGTTGCTTCTGCAAGAGTTTGATATAGAAATAAGAGACAGAAAAGGGATAGAGAGCCAAGTGGCTGATCATCTGTCCTGGATAGAGCCAGTAGAAGGGACGTCCCTCCCCTCTCTTGAGATCTCTGAGACTTTTCCGGATGAGCATTTATTTGCCATCCAGGAAACACCATGGTTTGCCGATATTGCAAACTATAAAGCTGCAAGGTTCATACCCAAGGAGTACAACAGGCAACAAAAGAAAAAATTAATCACTGATGCAAAGTACTACTTGTGGGATGAACCCTATCTCTTTAAGAGATGTGCAGACGGAATAATCTGTAGGTGTGTTCCTAGAGAAGAAGCGCAGAGGATCCTATGGCATTGCCATGGATCTCAATATGGAGGCCATTTCGGGGGTGAGCGAACAGCCACCAAGGTCCTCCAATGTGGCTTCTATTGGCCCACACTCTATAGAGATTCCCGAGAGTTTGTACGTAACTGTGACAGTTGCCAAAGAGCTGGTAATCTGCCCCATGGTTATGCCATGCCTCAACAAGGAATCTTGGAGATTGAGTTGTTTGACGTATGGGGAATTGACTTCATGGGACCTTTCCCACCATCATTCTCAAACACTTATATTCTGGTGGCAGTTGACTATGTATCAAAATGGGTTGAGGCCATTGCCACACCCACCAATGATACTAAAACAGTGCTGAAGTTACTCCAGAAACATATCTTTAGTAGGTTTGGTGTCCCTAGAGTACTGATCAGTGATGGGGGCACTCACTTCTGCAACAAACAGCTTTACTCTGCCATGGTTCAGTATGGGATTCCCCATAAGGTAGCTACTCCATATCATCCACAAACTAATGGGCAAGCTGAAGTCTCCAACAGAGAATTAAAGAGAAACCTAGAACGGACAGTAAGTACCCATATAAAGGATTGGGCACGGAGCTTGGATGATGCTCTGTGGGCTTACAAAACAGCATTCAAGACCCCTATAGGGACCTCTCCATACCAACTTGTGTATGGTAAGGCATGTCACCTGCCCGTGGAACTGGAACATAAAGCCTACTGGGAAACCAAATTCCTAAACTTTGATGCCAAATTAGCAGGAGAAAAAAGATTGCTCCAGCTAAATGAGCTAGAGGAATTCAGATTCACTGCTTTCGAAAATGCCAAGCTTTATAAAGAGAAATAAAAAAAGTGGCATGATAGAAAGCTGTCATCTAGAATCTTTGAACCAGGACAGAAGGTTCTGCTGTTTAACTCTAGACTCAGGCTATTCCCCGGGAAACTGAAATCCCGGTGGAGGGGACCATATGTGATTACAAGTGTATCACCATATGGTTATGTGGAGCTTCAAGATATTGATTCTGATAAGAAGTTCATTGTCAATGGACAGAGAATCAAGCACTATCTTGAAGGCAACGTTGAGCAAGAGTGCTCAAGGCTGAAGCTAGATTAAAGGCTCAGCAAGGTCCAGCTAAAGACAATAAAGAAGCACTTGCTGGGAGGCAACCCAGCCATGGGGCATCAATCCTCTAAAGCATTTTGCCCTATTTTTATTTTTATTTGTTTATATAAAGTTCATTAATAACAAGGTAAAAAAATCAATTGCATAAGTTCACAGGATTACAGAAGGAATCTGCACACAAAACAGAGAAAAAGAGCTCACTGGCAAGAAAACGCCAGTAAGAGCCTGTTTTGGGCGTTCAGCGCCCAAAAGAGGCATCCAGTGGGCGCTGAACGCCAGTAAGGATAGCTATCTGGCGTTCAATGCCAGAAAAGGGCAACAATTGGGCGTTGAACGCCCAAGAGAGTAGCATTTGGGCGTTGAACGCCCAAAACAGGCAGCGTTTGGGCGTTCAAACGCCAGGATGATGGGAAGGAGGTAAATTCGTTTCTTCTTCATATTTTTCATTCTAATTTTAATTTTCATGTTTCAAATCATGATTTCTATCATACACATGTTAAGAACCCTGATTTCTAAAATCCTTAATTTCTAAAAATCCTACTTTAAAAATATCAAATGTATTTTAATCCATAAGCACAAATCCTCTTTTTCAATCCAATTCAACTCTTTTCCAAAAATCTTTTCAACTCATCAATATCTTTTTCAAATCTCCACATTATCTTTTTCAAAATCTAGATTTATCTTTTTCAAAAATTTTTCATATCTTTTCAATTTTAAACTTTATCCTCTCTTATCATATCTTCTATCTTATCTTTTCCAAATCAATCTTTTTTATCATATCTTTTCTAAATTTTCGAACCCACCCCCTCCCTTTAAATATGGGTTTGGCCTCCCCCCTCCATTATCAATTGCACCTAGCTCTCCTTCTATCCCTCTCCTTTCTTTTCTTTTGCTTGAGGACAAGCAAACCTCTAAGTTTGGTGTGTTTATCCGTGATCACTAAGATCATGGCTCCTAAGGGAAAACAACCCACTTCAAGAGGCAAGAAAGAGAGCATTCCAAAACCACTTTGGAATCAAGGGAAGTTCTTATCTAAAGAACATTCAGACCATTATTACAAAATAATGGGTCTAAGATCAGTGATCCCGGAAGTTAGATTCGATCTGAAAGAAGACGAATATCCGGAGATCCAGGAGTAAATTCAAATCAGGAACTGGGAGGTCCTAGCTAATCCTGAGACGAAAGTGGGAAGGAATATGGTCCAGGAGTTCTATGCTAACATGTGGCAGACAGACAAGCAAAAACTATCTGGAACTGCTTTCTATGAATATCGGACCGTGGTTAGAGGAAAGATTGTTCATACTAACCCTGACAAGATCAGGGAGATCTTAAAGCTACCTCAGCTGAAAGATGATCCAGACTCTTTCAACAGGAGAATGATGAGAACAGACAAGGGCCTGGATAAGATTCTAGAGGATATATGTATCCTTGGAGCCAGGTGGACCACCAGCACGAAGGGTGTCCCAAATCAACTCAAAAGAGAAGATCTCAAACCAGTCGCAGAGGATGGCTGGACTTCATTGGGCATTCTCTGCTGCCTACCAGCAACCATTTTGAAGTCACTGTTAAAAGAGCAGTGATGATCCATTGCATCATGATGGGAAAAGAAGTGGAAGTTCATCAACTGATTTCAACTGAATTCTACAAAATTGCTAATAAAAATTCTAAAGAGGCCAGGTTGGCTTACCCAAGCTTGATTTCTCTGCTCTGCAAGGACGCTGGAGTAAGGATGGGAATAACTGAGTATATCTCAATTGAGAAACCAATCACCAAAGCATCAATGGAAAAACAACAAGCACAAGATGACCCCATCAAGAAGAAAACACAGGAATTTCTCCCAGAAATCCCTCAATCTGAATATTGGGAGTATCTTGAAACATCAGTTACCAAGATGCAAGAAGCTATGGAACAAATAATAAAGGAACAGAAGGAACAAAGTCAAATTCTTTGCTATTTGATTAAAGAACAGGAAGAGCAAGGGCGTGACTTGAGGGAATTGAAGCGCCAGAAGTTATCTCTTGAAGGACCAAGCACCCCACAGATCCGAGGAACATCCACTTCCCAGAACAAAGGTTGTTAAATTCCAATTTCTGCTTTAACTCTGTGATAGTTGTCGTTATAAGAGTTTACCTTAGGAGTCATATAGTAGTAATTAGTGTCTATTTTGATTTTACCTCCAATTAAGTTATAGTCTATTTTTCTCATCATCAGCAAACATGAATAAAATAGTAGATCTTTTGAATAAGAGGCAATAAAATTTGAGTTTTTAATAAGAAAAATTCTAATTAGTAACATGTGGTGGCAATGCTTTCTGTCTTCTGAATGAATGCTTGAATAGTGCATATGTCTTTTGAATTTGTTGTTTAAGACTGTTAAATATGTTGGCTCTTGAAAGAATGATGAACATGAGACATGTTATTGATAATTTGAAAAATCATAAAAATGATTCTTGAAGCAAGAAAAAGCAGCAAAGAACAAAGCTTGCAGAAAAAAAAAGAGAGAGAAAGAGAAAGCAAGCAGAAAAAGTCAAAGCTCTTGAAACCAAAAGGCAAGGGTAATAGAAAGGATCCCAAGGCTTTGAGCATTAGTGGATAGGAGGGCCTAAAGGAATAAAATCCTGGCCTAAGCGGCTAAACCAAGCTGTCCCTAGCCATGTGTTTGTGGCATGAAGGTGTCAAGTGAAAACTTGAGACTGAGCGGTTAAAGTCAAGGTCCAAAGCAAAAAGAAGAGTGTGCTTAAGAACCCTGGACACCTCTAATTGGGGACTTTAGCAAAGCTGAGTCACAATCTAAAAGGGTTCACCCAATTATGTGTCTGTGGCATTTATGTATCCGGTGGTAATACTGGAAAACAAAGTGCTTAGGGCCACGGCCAAGACTCATAAAGTAGCTGTGTTCAAGAATCATCATAATGAAATAGGAGAATCAATAACACTATCTGAATTCTAAGTTCCTATAGATGCCAATCACTCTGAGCTTCAATGGATAAAGTGAGATGCCAAAACTGTTCGGAAGCAAAAAGCTACTAGTCCCGCTCATCTAATTAGAATCTGAGCTTCACTCAAAAACTCTAAGATATTATTGCTTCTTGACTTATTAGTCTTCTATTTTATTTGTCTAGTTGCTTGAGGACAAGCAACAGTTCAAGTTTGGTGTTGTGATGAGCGGATATTTTATACGCTTTTTGGGGTTAATTTCATATAGATTTTAGTATGTTTTGGTTGGTTTTTAGTTTATTTTCATTAGTTTCTAGGCAAAATCCACATTTCTGGACTCTACTATGAGTTTGTGTGTTTTTCTGTAATTTCAGGTATTTTCTGGCTGAAATTGAGGGAGCTGAGCAAAAACCTGATTCAGGCTGAAAAAGGACTGCTGATGTTGTTGAATTCTGACCTCCCTGCACTCAAAATGGAATTTCTGGAGCTCCAGGACTCCAAATGGCGTGATTCCAATTGCGTTGGAAAGTAGACATCCAGGGCTTTCCAGAAACATATAATAGTCCATACTTTGCTCAAGGATAGATGATGTAAACTGGCGTTCAACACCAGTTCTCTGCCCAATTCTGGCGTCCAGCGCCAGAAAGAAGTTGCAAGTTGGAGTTCAACAACAGAAAAGGATCCAAAGCTGGCGTTGAACGCCCAAAACAGCCCCAGGCACGTGAGAAGCTTTAGTCTCAGCCCCAACACACACCAAGTTGGCCCTAGAAGTGGATTTCTGCATTATCTGTTATAGTTTACTCATTTTCTGTAAACCTAGGTTACTAGTTTAGTATTTAAACAACTTTTAGAGATTTATTTTGCATCTCATGACAATTTTTAGATCAAAACTTTATACTCTTTAACGGCATGAGTCTCTAAACTCCATCGTTGGGGGTGAGGAGCTCTGCCGTGTCTCGATGAATTAATGCAAGTATTTCTGTTTTTCATTCAAACATGCGTGTTCCTATCTAAGATATCCATTCGCGCCTAACTATGGAGAAGGTGATGATTAGTGACACTCATCACCTTCCTCAATCCATGAACGTGTGTCTGACAATCACTTCCGTTCTACATCAGATTGAATGAATATCTCTTAGATTCCCTAATCAGAATCTCCGTGGTATAAGCTAGATTGATGGCGGCATTCATGAGAATCCGGAAAGTCTAAACCTTGTCTGTGGTATTCCGAGTAGGATTCTGGGATTGGATGGCTGTGATGAACTTCAAACTCGCGAGTGCTGGGCGTAGTGACAGACGCAAAAGGATAGTAAATCCTATTCCGGTACGACTGAGAACCTGCAGATGATTAGCCGTGCGATGACAGCGCACCTGGACCCTTTTCACTGGAAGGATGGATGGTAGCCATTGACAACGGTGATCCACCTACACACAGCTTGCCATAGGAGGACGTGCGTGCATGAATCAAAAGACAGAGGAAAGCAGAGATTCTGAAGACAAAGCATCTCCAAAACTCCAACATATTATCCATTACTGCATAACAAGTAACCTTTAATCCATGCTCTCTTGTTTATTCGCAACTCAACTGATAAATATAATTGACTTCCTGACTAAGAATTGCAAGATAACCATAGATTGCTTCAAACCAACAATCTCCGTGGGATTCGACCCTTACTCACGTAAGGTATTACTTGGACGACCCAGTGCACTTGCTGGTTAGTGGTACGAGTGTGAAAAGTGTGATTCACAATTCGTGCACCATTGGTAAAGGAAGTTTTTCTATAATTTTTACTTTTGCCTTGTCAACCTCTATACCCTCTCTTGAAATTTTGTCACTAAGAACAATGCCTTCAGGTACCATGAAATGGCATTTCTCCCAGTTTAAAACCAAATTGGTTTCTTGGCACCTCTTCAAGACTACGGTAAGATGGTGCAAGCAAGTATTGAAAGAATCACCAAAGACAGAAAAATAATCCATTAAGACTTCAATAAATTTTTCTACCATGTCCGAGAAGATTGATAGCATGCATCTCTGAAAGGTAGCTGGGGCATTACACAGTCCGAATGGCATTCTCCTGTAAGCAAAGACTCCAAAAGGGCAGGTAAAGGAGGTCTTCTCTTGATCCATGGGGTCAACTACTATTTAGTTATATCCAGAGTATCTGTCAAGGAAACAGTAATAAGCATGGCCAGCTAGCCTTTCCAGCATCTGGTCAATGAAAGGAAGGGGGAAATGGTCCTTTCGTGTGGCATCATTCAGCCTCCTATAGTCAATGCACATCCTCCATCCAGTCACTGTTCTTGTTGGAATAAGCTCATTCTTTTAATTGACAATGACAGTCATCCCACCTTTCTTTGGTACCACTTGAACTGGGCTAACCCATGGACAGTCAGAGATGGGGTAAATGATCCCAGCTTTGCATAGCTTCAGTACTTCTTTTTGGACTACCTCTTTCATTGTGGGATTCAATCTTCTCTGAGGTTGTACCACTGGTTTGGAATTCTCCTCCAAGAGTATCTTGTGCATGCATATGGCAGGGCTTATGCCTTTCAAGTCATCAATGGTCCATCCCAACGCCTCTTTGTGAGCTCTCAATACTACAAGTAGCTTTTGTTCTTCCTCTGCACTCAATGTAGAATTGATGATCACTAGGAAGCTGTCCTTCTCACCAAGGAATGCATACTTAAGTTGAGGGGGTAGTGGTTTCAATTCTTGTTGTGGTGCCTGTTCTTTCTTAGCTTCACTTGTTTCCTCTGGTGCTTCCAATTTCTTCTCTTCTCGTCCTTGGATGTCCTAGACTTCTTCCTGTTTCACTTGATGGTTTATTTCAAGTATTTTTTCAACCAAAGAATCTACCACATCTGTAATGACCCAATTTTTAGTACGCCTAGGACATACCAGAAACCGAGTGCTACCAATTTGTCATCCTAATTATTATCTATTATTTATTATATGAGCCTGATTCGTTGTTAAAAGCGTAGTTAGTTAGTGAGGTACTTTTTTTTTTCTGAAAACGTTTGGATTAATAAACATAATCATTTATAATCAATTCACAAATAAAAAAAGATAAAACAGTTATAAGCAATCACACATAAATACATCACAAGCAGCTAACAACATTCAGTGATCCAGCCTTTATTAGAGTATAGACTTTTAGTTAGAACACCCCTAGATATAGCTAGATAATAACTAAATACATATATATACATACAACATCCCAGGCCCTGACCTGTTCAAGAAGTCCCTAAGCTGGCACCCAGGCTAGTCTAGACTCTATACTCACCTATTCCCTCTACACTACTAAAGCGAGGGAAAGTACGCTCTAAGTCTTCAAAACTCAAGTTAGGTGGAACGTCACCAAAAGGTAGAACATCATCTGCTACTCCTCTGCACGATCATTTGTCATCAAAGAGCGTCTCTCAAGTACTTTATCGAGTGGCCACATAACAGCAACATCGTACGGAGGACTTAGGCTAAAGTTTGTAGAAAAGCGGGGTGCAGACGTTGGCTGGCCTCATAGTATATACATATAAACAGGTAACGGAGTTCACTCGAGACTCAGAAGACTATTTAGAGTGGAATCCTTTTTGTGAACGATCGTCAGCGAACTACGGAAGGGTACTCATGCTTCCATCTGAAGGGGGAAGAGAGAGAGAAGGGGTAAGAATTGGGGAGTTCTTAGTAGGGTCGGGGTTATTAGTTAAGTTCATTAATTCCGTGTTGTTTAGCAGATAAATAGCAGAATACCGAAAAGCAGTAGACAGAAGAAACAGATAAATAGAGAAAATAGAAAGCAAAACACAAATAAAAGAATACAAGAAAACAAAACACAGACACAGAGAATAAATTGAAAACAAAGAAAGCATACATTCAAACAACAATCATAATAGAGGAAATGCGCAACCAAGTATGATGCATGTCGGTCCTATGCAGGCCATGAGCTCATGTGTCGGTTTACACCCTGCATCCTGACATTACCTAGGAACTAGTCCTAGATATGGCTTTATCTCTGTAGGTGAACTTCGGCCTACAGAAACAGCACTCCCATAAGTGAACTTCGGCTTACAGGAATAGTTTAATCACAATACAACAACTTTCTGTAGGTGAACTTCGGCCTACAGAAATAACACCTCTGTAAGTGAACTTCGGCTTACAGAAATGGTTTAATCACAACAACTTTCTGTAGGTGAACTTCGGCCTACAGAAATAGCACCTCTGTAAGTGAACTTCGGTTTACAGAAATAGCGCCCCTGTAAGTGAACTTCGGCTTACAAGTATCACAACTCTCTGTAGGTGAACTTCGGCCTACAGGAAGAATACCCTGAGATACACAATTGATATTCACTGCAGGTGAACTTCGGCCTACAGGAATAACAACTCACTGTAGGTGAACTTGGGCCTATAGGACCTCTAGGGCCAATGGAAAAGCAGCAGATGAACATACAACAGAACATCATACCACAAGGCTTAACTCTTTATTCTTATACTCTTCTCCTCTCTTCTTTTTGTTATATTACTCTTTTCTCATTATCATCATTCATTATCATTCTCGTTATTCATCATCACTTTCACATTCTTATGCAGTACCTCTTTCTTTCTCTGTATCTCTTTATTCTGTTTTAATTACTCTGTTCTCTGTATCTCTTTTCTCTTCTCTGATTACTCTTTTCATCTGTATCTATATTACTCTTTTTCTCTTTATATCTTTACTCTATTATGGTTACTCTGTTCTCTGTTTATCTTTACTTTTCTCTGGTTACTCTATTCTCTGTGTTTCTCTACTCTGTTCTGATTTTTCTGTTTAACGTATGTATTTAAAGCTTATGAAAATTTCGGTATGAATAATTAGTCTGTCCCAAGTATAGGTTCATTAAATCTATACTGAAACAGTTTAACTTTTCATATAATACCTAACCCTATTCGCAATTCCAGGAATAGCTATGTTGCCCTAGTTCGTTCCCTAGCCTCTGTCTGTTTTTCTGTCATTAAAACTTTACAGACTTTTTCTTCGATTTTTATCTTTTCTTCAACTTTTTATCTTTTATTTATCTTTGCTTCACTAATATGTTTTTACCACTCCCTAAGTGTTTTATGAAAGTAATTATGAGATTCTGTGCTTAAAGTTGTCTTTCTAAAGCTTTTACAAAAAACTGCCTTTTCCGCATTATTTTATTATTTTTATTAAAATATTATTTTTAATTAAATATTATTATTTAATATTTTATTGTTATTTATTATTTTATCATTAAATTTTCGAAAATTACCCCTTTTTAACTTTTAACATTTAAAAATTCACTTTTTACCACCCGTAACTTTTAATATTTCTACTTTAACCACCCTAACTTTCAGAAATTACAAAATAACCCCCCAAACACCAAATTAATTACTTCCTTGCCCTTTTATGAATCAAAAAGGTGTTCTTCATTGTTCTTCACCATACTCAAAGTGTTCTTCATGTTCTTCATAAATTCTTCAGATTCTTTCTCTGTTTTTACCCGTTTTTCAGTCTTTTCAGCAACCGATTTTTACCATAATTCAAAATAAAATTGCAGCCACTAAAACCCCATCTTTTCTACATGATTTTAACACAAATTAAACCCCAATTTAAGGTCTAGGGTTCGTTTTTCCAGCTGCCCAAGAACATGAACTTTAAAGCTTGAATTTTCACCAAAATTTCAACAAGAATTACTCATATAAACAATCAATTTCAAGCATAACCAAACCATATCATAATCACACAAATCAAACACAATCAATCAAGATTAAATTCGTCAATCCCTACCTTGATTTGCTGCTCCAAATTCGGTTAGACTTTCAGGTGGTCCTTAAGCACTTTTTCCTCCTAAAACACATCAAGAACAACTTTAAATCCACAAACTCTCAACTGACCAAATCTCCCTCAGCACATTAGGAAGAGATATCTCACCTTAGACTTGCTGAAAATTAATGTTTCTTGGCCCTCAAGTCAAGTTAAGCATGATTCCTAAGGAAGAACATCAAGAAAACACATGTTTTGCATGGTTTTCCTTGAAAACCGAATTGAAGAGGGAGGGAGACAGCCATCTCACCTTATTTCCAGCCTTGATAAGTCACATGGTTATGTAGAGGAAGAATAGAGGATCATTTTGGAGAAATCGGAGTTTTGATTTGAGTTTTGGTTCAGAAGAAATCAAGATTTGAAGATTAAGTGTTCATGAAGTTTTCTCTCTTTTCTCTCCTTTCAATTTCGGCCAAAATGATGAAATGAGACAGCCTTGGAGGTGTTGGGGGTGTAAGGTGAGTTGTAATTGGTTGGCTTGGAGGTGGGTTAAAATAATATTAAAATATCTCAGGTGTATAGCTACTAAAACTAGGTGTATCGGAACACTCGTAAAAACATCTCTAAAAATTATTTTCTGAGCTACTAGCATAAATGACACTAGTAACATATTTATTATGAGAATAGAACATATATAATGAGGCCTTAGCATTGCTAAAGTCACCAGAGAGTGCTGGTGCTAAGCTGCACCAGTAAACCGTAAACCCGGTTAAACCGATTTTCTGTTTTTAACTAAAACAGACCAGGTAACCTTATAATATCATTCAAGCATTTTCTAATATTAATATAATGATAATATTATACTATTATCTCTCTCCTCTCATAAATCGAGTCTGGTTTGTCAAACCGAGACTATTTACAAAAAACCGAATCAAAACCCCTAACCGATACGGTTCAAAAACTAGGTTCTTCGTGACCGCGTTATCGAGCTTGTCTCAACTAAGGTCCTGAGTTAAAGATAATATAATGACAATTAGGATTGAGATGCTTGATGATATAGAAGAGGTATTCCCTTTACTGATCTTTCGGAGAAATCCGTGTATTCAGAAACGATCTCGCGTACTCAAAAATCGGGGTTGTTACATTCTACCCTCCTAAAAGAAAATTTTTCCATCAAAATGTAACATGCGCATAAGAAGTTATAGTATTATCTAGCACAAACAAAAACATAGTGTGGTACTCACCTCGAGTGGAAGAATTATATGCATTTGTGTTGCCAGCAGTTACGGTAAAAACCCTTCCTTGTTGTTTTGGCCTTACTGGATCTCGAACAAACCTCCTTGGGCAAATCCTAGCTATGTGTCCAAGTTCTCCGCAAGCATAAAATGGTTTTTCCCATACTGACATGGTATGTTACTATGATCTTTCCCACACCTTGAGCATACTGAAATATCCTGAATTTCCTGAGGTTGACCTCCTTCTTCCTCTCCCAGATTATTGTTGTCGTATTTGCCATTGTTACGAGCGAGAAAGTTACCATTTCGTTGATTCCTATTTTGGGGATGGAACTGACCACTGAACTTAATGTTACGACCTTGAGGGGCTAGATCTTGAATAAAGTCTCTTCCTGAGGTTTTCTTACGATCTGCTCGAGCTATCGCCACCTTTTTCGAACATTCTTCCACTAGTTTACTTTTATTCACCAGTTCAGCAAAATTTCTTATCTCTAATGGAACTACTGAACTCATCAGATCCTCACGAAGGCCCCCTTCGAACTTCAAACACTTTCATTCTTCAAAGTCAGCAGGATTCCCTTGGCAGATCTTGGAGAAACGGCACAAGTCATCAAACTTACCGGCATATTCTGCAACAGTTGTGTTACCCTGTTTCAGCTGCATAAGTTCCATCTCCTTAGCGTCACGAGCTGCCCTCGGAAAATACTTCTTATAAAATTCATCCTTAAAAGTATTCCAAGGAATATCGCCTTCATCTTGTTGCAACAGTCGCTGTATCCCCTGCCACCAATGCTCAGCTTCTCCTTCCAGCATATAAGTAGCAAACTCCACGTGTTGGCCTTCTGGAACATGCTGCGCTCGCAGTGATCATTCAATAGCTCGAAACCAGTTGTCAGCATCAGTCGCAACGAGTGTACCTTTAAACTTAGGCGGTTTAACCTTCAGAAAAGTCGCAAGGGTCATAGGTCTTTCAAGATGCCCCAAGTTATTCTCATCATTCCCACTATCTTCTCCATGTTCATTCTCATTCCCGTTTCTCACCCCAAGACGTTCAACAGCCCTAGCCGCTGCTACTGCAGCCTCACGCACTGCCTCAACTACAGCGTTCATGGTAGTCATAAACGTTTCCTGTTCTCTCTCTCGGTTATCACTAGGGGTTTCTTCCCACGCACTCCGTCTCCGTGGTCTCATTGTAGTCCTGTTCACACCAAACAATCGTTATTAAGGTGATCAGTTTTAACACTTCAAGTCAAGTGTGAACATTCCCAGAATGAAAACACAGAGACAATCATGCAACACAAATCACATAGATATCCTATAAGCATGAGACACACAACAGAGTATGCAATGAAGTATAGTCAGTCTACTCCCCAGGATCTACTGGGAACGAACTGCTCTGATACCAAATTGTAACGACCCAATTTTCACTACGCTTAGGACATACCAGAAACCGAGTGCTACCAATTTGTCATCCTAATTATTATCTATTATTTATTATATGAGCCTGATTTGTTGTTAAAAGCGTAGTTAGTTAGTGAGGTACTTTTTTTTTTCTAAAAACGTTTGGATTAATAAACATAATCATTTATAATCAATTCACAAATAAAAATAGATAAAACAGTTATAAGCAATCACACATAAATACATCACAAGCAGCTAACAACATTCAGTGATCCAGCCTTTATTAGAGTATAGACTTTTAGTTAGAACACCCCTAGATATAGCTAGATAATAACTAAATACATATATATACATACAACATCCCAGGCCCTGACCTGTTCAAGAAGTCCCTAAGCTGGCACCCAGGCTAGTCTAGACTCTATACTCACCTATTCCCTCTACACTACTAAAGCGAGGGAAAGTACGCTCTAAGTCTTCAAAACTCAAGTCAGGTGGAACGTCACCAAAAGGTAGAACATCATCTGCTACTCCTCTGCACGATCATTTGTCATCAAAGAGCGTCTCTCAAGTACTTCATCGAGTGGCCACATAACAGCAACATCATACGGAGGACTTAGGCTAAAGTTTGTAGAAAAGCGGGGTACAGACGTTGGCTGGCCTCATAGTATATACATATAAACAGGTAACGGACTTCACTCTAGACTCAGAAGACTATTTAGAGTGGAATCCTTTTTGTGAACGATCGTCAGCGAACTACGGAAAGGTACTCATGCTTCCATCTGAAGGGGGAAGAGAGAGAGAAGGGGTAAGAACTGGGGAGTTCTTAGTAGGGTCGGGGTTATTAGTTAAGTTCATTAATTCCGTGTTGTTTAGCAGATAAATAGTAGAATACCGAGAAGCAGTAGACAGAAGAAACAGATAAATAGAGAAAATAGAAAGCAAAACACAAATAAAAGAATACAAGAAAACAAAACACAGACACAGAGAATAGAATGAAAACAAAGAAAGCATACATTCAAACAACAATCATAATAGAGGAAATGCGCAACCAAGTATGATGCATGTCTGTCCTATGTAGGCCATGAGCTCACGTGTCGGTTTACACCCTGCATCCCGACATTACCTAGGAACTAGTCCTAGATATGGCTTTATCTCTGTAGGTGAACTTCGGCCTACAGAAACAGCACTCCCACAAGTGAACTTCGGCTTACAAGAATAGTTTAATCACAATACAACAACTTTCTATAAGTGAACTTCGGCCTACAGAAGCAGCACTCCCACAAGTGAACTTCGGCTTACAGAAATGGTTTAATCACAACAACTTTCTGTAGGTGAACTTCGGCCTACAGAAATAGCACCTCTGTAAGTGAACTTCGGCTTACAGAAATAGCGCCCCTGTAAGTGAACTTCGGCTTACAGGTATCACAACTCTCTGTAGGTGAACTTCGGCCTACAGGAGCAATACTCTGAGATACACAATTGATATTCACTGCAGGTGAACTTCGGCCTACAGGAATAACAACTCACTGTAGGTGAACTTGGGCCTACAGGACCTCTAGGGCCAATGGAAAAGCAGCAGATGAACATACAACAGAACATCATACCACAAGGCTTAACTTCTTTTTGTTATATTACTCTTTTCTCATTATCATCATTCATTATCATTCTCGTTATTCATCATCACTTTCACATTCTTATGCAGTACCTCTTTCTTTCTCTGTATCTCTTTACTCTGTTTTAATTACTCTGTTCTCTGTATCTCTTTTCTCTTCTCTGATTACTCTTTTTATCTGTATCTATATTACTCTTGTTCTCTTTATCTCTTTACTTTACTCTGGTTACTTTGTTCTCTGTTTATCTTTACTTTTCTCTGGTTATTCTATTCTCTGTGTTTCTCTACTCTGTTCTTATTTCTTTGTTTAACGTATGTATTTAAAGCTTATGAAAATTTCGGTATGAATAGTTAGTCTGTCCCAAGTATAGGTTCATTAAGTCTATACTAAAACAGTTTAACTTTTCATATAATACCTAACCCTATTCGCAATTCCAGGACTAGCTATGTTGCCCTAGTTCGTTCACTAGTCTCTGTCTGTTTTTCTGTCATTAAAACTTTACAGACTTTTTCTTCGATTTTTATCTTTTCTTCAACTTTTTATCTTTTATTTATCTTTGCCTCACTAATATGTTTTTACCACTCCCTAAGTGTTTTATGAAAGTAATTATGAGATTCTGTGTTTAAAGTTGTCTTTCTAAAGCTTTTACAGAAAACTGCCTTTTCCGCATTATTTTATTATTATTTATTATTTTATCATTAAATTTTCAAAAATTACCCCTTTTTAACTTTTAACCTTTAAAAATTCACTTTTTACCACCCGTAACTTTTAATATTTCTACTTTAACCACCCTAAATTAATTAATTCCTTGCCCTTTTATGAATCAAAAAGGTGTTCTTCATTGTTCTTCACCACACTCAAAGTGTTCTTCATGTTCTTCATAAATTCTTCAGATTCTTTCTCTGTTTTTACCCGTTTTTCAGTCTTTTCAGCAACCTATTTTTACCATAATTCAAAATAAAATTGCAGCCACTAAAACCCCATTTTTTCTACATGATTTTAACACAAATTAAACCCCAATTTAAGGTCTAGGGTTCATCTTTCCAGCTGCCCAAGAACATGAACTTTAAAGCTTGAATTTTCACCAAACTTTCAACAAGAATTACTCATATAAACAATCAATTTCAAGCATAACCAAACCATATCATAATCACACAACTCAAACACAATCAATCAAGATTAAATTCGTCAATCCCTACCTTGATTTGCTGCTCCAAATTCGGTTAGACTTTCAGGTGGTCCTTAAGCACTTTTTCCTCCTAAAACACATCAAGAACAACTTTAAATCCACAAACTCTCAACTGACCAAATCTCCCTCAGCACGTTAGGAAGAGATATCTCACCTTAGACTTGCTGAAAATTAATGTTTCTTGGCCCTCAAGTCAAGTTAAGCATGATTCCTAAGGAAGAACATCAAGAAAACACATGTTTTGCATGGTTTTCCTTGAAAACCGAATTGAAGAGGGAAGGAGACAGCCATCTCACCTTATTTCCAGCCTTGATAAGTCACATGGTTATGTAGAGGAAGAAGAGAAGATCATTTTGGTGAAATCGGAGTTTTGATTTGAGTTTTGGTTCAGAAGAAATCAAGATTTGAAGATTAGGTGTTCATGAAGTTTTCTCTCTTTTCTCTCCTTTCAATTTCGGCCAAAATGATGAAATGGGACAGCCTTGGAGGTCTTGGGGTGTAAGGTGAGTTGTGATTGGTTGGCTTGGAGGTGGGTTAAAATAATATTAAAATATCTTAGATGTATAGCTACTAAAACTAGGTGTATCGGAACACTCGTAAAAATATCTCTAAAAATTATTTTCTGAGCTACTAGCATAAATGACACTAGTAACATATTTATTATGAGAATAGAACATATATAATGAGGCCTTTGCATTGCTAGAGTCACCAGAGAGTGCTGGTGCTAAGCTGCACCAGTAAACCGTAAACCCGGTTAAACCGATTTTCTGTTTTTAACTAAAACAGACCAGGTAACCTTATAATATCATTCAAGCATTTTCTAATACTAATATAATGATAATATTATACTATTATCTCTCTCCTCTCATAAATCGAGTCTGGTTTGTCAAACCGAGACTATTTACAAAAAACCGAATCAAAACCCCTAACCAATATAGTTCAAAAACTAGGTTCTTCGTGACCGCGTTATCGAGCTTGTCTCAACTAAGGTCCTGAGTTAAAGATAATATAATGACAATGAGGATTGAGATGCTTGATGATACAGAAGAGGTATTCCCTTTACTGATCTTTCGGAGAAATCCGTGTATTCAGAAACGATCTCGCGTACTCGAAAATCGGGGTTGTTACAACATCAATCCTCATGCAACTCTCTTTCTCAACGGGGTGTTGCATTGCCTTGAAGACATTTATGGTCATTTGCTCATCATGTACTCTGAAAATCATCTCTCTCTTTTCCACATCAATGATTGTTCTAGCTGTAGCCAAAAAGGGTCTACCAAGGATAACTGAGTTGCTCCCCTCTTCGTCCATATCTAGGACCACAAAATCAGCTGGGAATATAAAGTTCCCCACTTTCACCAAGAGGTTTTCAACTACACCATTTGGTATTTTGATAGATCTGTCAGCAAGTTGGAGTGACATCCTTGTGGGTTTCAACTCTTCTATCATCATTTTCTTTATCATGGTAAGGGGCATTAAGTTAATGCTTGCTCCTAGGTCACAGAGTGATTTGTCAATGGCTATACTCCCAATTGTGCATGGTATGAGGAAGCTGCCTGGATCCTTGAGTTTTGGTGGCAATCCCCTTTGAATAATGGCACTACACTCTTGAGTGAAAATCACTGTTTCTTTCTCTTGCCAACTTCTCTTCTTGGTGATTAATTCTTTAAGAAACTTTGCTTATAGTGGCATTTATTCCAAGGCCTCTGCCAATGGGATGTTGATTTCAAGTTTCTTAAAGATTTCCAAGAACCTTGGGAATTGTTGGTCTTTCGTTCCTTTGTGTATCTTGGTTGGGTATGGAAGCTTGGGTACATAGGCTTTCACTCCTTCATTCTTGTTCTCCTGTTGTGGCTTCACATTCCCCTTGTTACTGGAGTGGTTGTCTTGAGTGGGTGTCTTGCTTTGTGGCTCTTCATCTTCTTTGCTTTTTTGAGGTGTTGATACTTTGTCTTCACCTTGCTTGCTTGCTGTATCTTGCTCTTTGAGTTTTGTTGCTTCCTTGTTAGAGCTTTCTCCAATTACTTTGCCACTTCTCAACTGAAGAGCTTTGCATTCTTCTCTTGGGTTGTGTACTGTGTCACTTGGGAGGACATTGGTCGGCCTTTCAGCTTGTTTAGCTAATTGTCCCACTTGCCGTTCAAAGCTCTTCATGGTGGCTTCATTTCTCTCTTGCACTTTGATCAAGCTTTGAGTGGACTGAGCAATTGCTTGTAGGGCTGCCTCAAGGCTTGAAAGTCTACTTTCATGATGGTCAATTGGTGGTATGATGGGGGTGGAATGTGGTTGCTGGAAGTTGTTTGTAGGGGTAGTGTGGTAATTTTGGGGGTTAGATGTTAGTGCGAGAATGCTATTTTGATGAGTTTGTGGATTGTGGTGATGTGGTTGATATGTGTTTTGTGGTTTCTTGTATTGGTTAGTGTTGTTGGATGAGTGGTTTTGGCTATGTGTGTTGCGGAAATGGTTGGAGTTGTTGTTCTTTTGCCACTGGTTTTGATTATCACCCCATCTCAGGTTGGGGTGGTTCCTCCAGGATGAGTTGTATGTGTCACCATGAAAGTCATTTTGAAATGAACTTGAGGTGTTTTGCATGTATTGAACTTGTTCTTGTTGCTGCTCAACATTGCCTGCTTCATTTTGACTCCATTCAATTGAAGCCTGATTTGTTGTACTCACTGAAGCTAGTTGGAGGCCATTTATTCTCTTAGCCATCATTTTCATTTGTTGCTGGATTTGTTGGTGCATCAACTTGTTCTGTGCGAAGATAGTATCTACTCCTTCTAGTTCCAACACACCCTTCTTTTGAACGGGTTGGCGTTGCCTCTGATGAGCAAAGAAGTATTGGTTATTTGTCACCATGTCTATGAGATTCTGAGCTTCTTCGGCTGTATTCATTAATTGTAGCGAGCCTCCTGCAGAGTAATCCAAAGATTCTTGAGATTTTTCAGTCAACCCTTCATAGAAATTTTGAAGTTTATCCCATTCACTAAACATCTCAGGTGGACATTTTCTAATTAGGGTTTTGTATCTTTTCCATGCTTCATACAATGATTCCCCATCCATTTTAGTGAATGTTTGCACCTCTGTTTTTAACCTGATGATCCTCTGAGGCGGATAGAACTTTGATAGGAATTTATTCACCAGATCATCCCAAGTGTTGATACTTTCCTTGGGAAATGTTTCTAGCCATTGAAATGCCTTATCCCTCAAAGAAAATGGGAATAATAACAGCTTGTAAACATCTGGATGCACACCATTTGTCTTGACAGTTTCACAAATTCTCAGGAAGATAGATAGGTGTTGATTTGGGTCCTCAAGGGGGCCTCCTCCATAGGAGCAATTGTTTTGCACGAGGGTGATGAGTTGAGGCTTCAATTCAAAATTGTTTGCATGAACATTGGGGGCGAGTATACTGCTCCCACAGTGTCTTGGATTTGGGAGAGTGTAAGAAGCTAGAACCCTCCTTTGAGGTGGGTTGTTATTGTTGGCAACTCCCTCAGGGTTGTTATTGTTGGCAACTCCCTCAGCATGGTTATGTGAATTTCCCTCCATGACTTGGTCTTCTCCTTCTGAATCCTCTTCTCCAACAATGTTTTTCCCTCTTTCAGCTCTTCTTAATCTTCTGAGGGTTCTTTCGTCTTGTTCACAAAAAGTGGGTATAATTCTCCTTGTACCTGACATGCAACCAAAGCATAAGAATCACACAACACCAGCAAGACAATAACACTTCAATCCATGGCTGAAGTGAAATGTTAGTTGGTTTAAGCAAAAATTCAAACAGTTAGTGTGTCAGTTAAAAGTTAAAGAACAAAAATAAAAAGTGCTAGATCTAGATCTTCACTTCACTTAATCATTGTTAATCTTTTCCAATCCCCGGCAATGGCGCCAAAAACTTGATAAGCGAAAATTAAGAATTCACGTAATTACCGGCAAGTATATCGGATCGTATCAAGTAGTAAAACTCACTAAGAGTGAGGTCGATCCCACGGAGATTGGTAGATTAAGCAACTTTAGTTAAATAGTGTATTTAGTCAAGAAAACATGGTTTTGAATTCATGAGATTTGATTTTTGAACGTAATTGCAAGAATTTAAATGGCAAGGAATTTAAAGAGCTAGAATAGAGAAATAAAATGAAAGTGAGTAACTAAAACTTAAAGTGCAAGAAACTTAAATGACATGAAAAATAAATTGCAAGAAAGTAAAGGTTGCAGAAATTCAAAGAACATAAGAGTAAATAGCAAGAAATAGAGAAACAGAATCTAAATGACAAGAATAATAAATTGCAAGAATGTAGAAGGGACTTGGGTAATGGGTATTCAAACAACTAAAGAGCAAAAGAAATAAGAATTAATGATGGAAAGGATCATTAGGGATCAGAGATGCAAATTCTCATAAATTGATGGTGATCAATTCCTTCTCAATCATGGGTATAGATCCATGGCAAATTGTGGGTAATTGAGTACCAATCTCTTGGTAACTCAATTTCTCTCAACACAACCAATTGCCACTCTCGTGATCTAATTGTTCATGAGAAGAGATGAAGTTCAATTTCTAATCCAAAAGCCACACAACTTCCAGAATCTCAACTAAGGAAGGTTACATCTCACATACCAACCAAAGTGTATTGATAAAGGAAATCATGAAAGGATGAACTCTAAACTGAATTATGTGACTCCTTTCTCAAATTCACCACAATTCATATAGATTAATCCCTCTCTCGATGGTGATTGAATCTTTGAAAAACAAGAGTTTCCTCTTGGATTAACCACTTGAATTAAGAAGGAGGAGAAAAGTTATCAATTCATTCAAACAAGCAGAGCTCTTCCCCCTAATGAAAGTGGGGTTTAGTGAATCATAGCTCCAATTTCAACAACAATTGCAATAGATCAAAATTAAACTAGGTTTTGAGAAGAATGAAGGAGAAGAAGAAGAAGTTCTTAAAACTGTACTTCAAAGTTGCAAGAAAAACAAAATAGAAAACCGGTGAGAAAAAGTAGATAATAGAAATTACTAGTGTAATAGAAAAAAATCTAAGTGTCAAAAGTCTCAAAACAAGTTCAAAAGCAAAAAGTAAAAAAAAAATCCCTCCAAGTATCAAACTCTTCTCTATTTATACTACTCCAAAAACTCCTTCAGAGATCTTTAATTTGGGCTAACAATGTGGGCTTTCTCTTTGTTGAATTCCTGGCTCAATGGAAGAAGTGTTGCTAAACAGGGGAGAAGGAGTTTGTTCATAATGTTCCTGGCCCAATGGCTTGGCGTTTTTGCCAATAACGCTAGCCTTAATTCATGTTAGCAACGTGCATGGTATTTTCCTGGGAGTGGGCTTTGATACTTGGGCGTTGTTAGCTAAAGTTGTTGCTAACAACTTGGTTTTCTTCTTCTTGACTCCACTTTCATGCTTAATGTTGCCTAGAATTTGAGTGTCAATCCTCTGCTTCATTATGGACTATCATACATCATTGGAAAGCTTAGAATGTCTTCTTTCTAATGCACTTGGAATCATCTCAATTGGATTTTTCTATCTCAAGTTATGCTTCCTCAAAGAAGGTAAGGTCGGGCTGCCAAGTTTGTTGAAGTTGTTGCTGAACACGCCCCTCTCTTCCAAGTTGGCAACGTGCCAAACCTCCCAGGGCTGAGACATGGGGCTGGCGTTGTTGCTGAACACGCCCCCTTGTTGGCACGTTGGCAATGTGCTTGTTGCTTCCCTCCAGGGCTGCCTTCTAGCCTTCAACTTTGGTTGTCACGTTGCCTTGGAACACGCCTATAGAGCTTGGCGTTGGCAACGTGCTCGAGCCTTCCTTATGGCCCCAAGTTTTACTTGCTGCGTTGCCTTGGATAACGCCCATGCACTCAGCGTTGGCAACGTGCTGGCTTCCTTCCAGGATAGCTTCCTTGCTTGGCGTTGTCACAAAACACTCCAACTCTTCCTGGAGTTGGCAACGTGCAGGATCACTTCCCAGGGTTGCTTTCTTGCTTGCTACGTTGTCACATAACACGCCTATATAACTTGGCATTGACAACGTGCTCGAGCCTTCCTCAAGGCTCCATGCTTGCTGCTTGGCATTGTCATTGAGCACGCCTGTGCATTCCAACGTTGGCAACGTGCCTGAATTGAAGAATCATCATCCAAGTTAGCAACGTGCTCTTCATTCTCAAGGTTGCCTAGCTTGCTTGTATGATGCGTTGCCAATGAACACGCCTATGTATCTTGGCGTTGGCAACGTGCTCTTCATTCTCTAGCTGGACAAAATCTTCTAGCTCAGCGTTGCCTTGAAACACGCCAATGGAGGCTGGCGTTGGCAACGTGCTCGATGGGTGGAGATCCAAGGCTTGCTGCGTTGCCTTGGAACACGCCTCTTGTTCCTGGCGTTGGCAACGTGCATCTCCCCTTCCTGGGCCAAGTCTTGATGTTGTCCTCAAACACACCCCCCCATCTCTAGGTTGGCAACGTGCTCGAGGCTTTGAAATTGCTTCTCTCCAAGGCCTTGCTTGCACCGTTGCCTCTAAACACGCCTTTGGACTCTGGCGTTGGCAACGTGCATGAACTTCTGACTTGCTCCCCAGATTTGCTTGCTGCGTTACCATCAAACACACACCCTTTCTCCAAGTTGGCAACGTGCTTGAGTCTTCATCCTTCTTGCCAAGTTTTGCTTCTTGGCGTTGTTGCCAAGCACTCAAGTAGTAGTGCAAGTTGGCAACGTGCAACCCTTCCCAGAATCACTCTCCAGGGCTGCTGGCGTTATCACCAAACACGCTAATAGTAACCCAAGTTGGCAACGTGCAAGTCCTCTGCCTCCTTGCCAAGCTTGATGTATTCTCAAGGCTTCTTGCTCCATTGCCTTCTTGCTCCAGGGCTCTTTGATTCACCTATTATAAACCAAAGAAACTTCCTCAAAGTCTTTCCATCTTATGCAATAATTTCAAGGGGATCATTCACATCAACTTGTTTATAAACTCCTTGAATATTTGCATGAATTTGGCCAACATTTACCTAGTTCTTAGTGTTTTAATGCATGGAGGTAAATCTCATAAAAATGCTTGCTTATTTCAAAGATAATGAATGAAACCAAGCTAAAACTAACTAAACTGACTACTAATATAGCAAATATGCGAATGCATCACTGACTGGAAAACCATACCCGTTTCAGCTGCTTCGGGTTACGTCGGGAGCAGGTAGAAACCGACAGATGAGCTCATTACCTGCGCTAGGGCTAGACATGCATCATACTTGGTTGCGCATTTCCTTTGTTATGATTGTGGTATGAATGTATGCTTTCCTTGTTTGTATTCCATTCTCTGCGCTTGTGTTTTTTTCTTGTATTCTTCTGTTTGTGTTCTGCTATCTGTTTCCTCTATCTTCTCTACTTATTTGTGTTTTCTAATTACTGCTTCTTTGTATTCTGCTAATAGTCTGCTAAACAACATAGAATTAATGAACGTAACTAATAACCCCGACCCTACTAAGAACTCCCCAGTTCTTATCCTTTCTCTCTCCCTTCCCCTTTCAGATGGAAGTAAGAGTACCTTACCATAGTTCGCTGATGACCGTTTGCAAGAAGAAAATTCTGCTCTAGATAGTCTTCTGAGTCTAGGGTGAATATCGTTCTCTGATTATATGTATATACTGTGAGACCAGCCAACGTCTGCACCCCGTTCGTATGCGCACTTTAACCTAAATCCTGTATACGAGATTCCTATTGTGTGGCTACTTCATGAGGTACCAGAGAGACGTCCTGTGGAAAAGTCTGATCGTGCAGAGGAGTAGCAGATGATGTTCTATCTTTTGATGACGTTCCACCTGACTTGAGTTTTGAAGACCTAGAACGTACTTTCCCTCGCTTTAGTAGTTTAGAGGGACTAGGTGAGTATAGAGTCTAGGCTAGCCTAGGTGCCAGGTTAGGGACCTCTTGAACAGGTCAGGACCTGGGATGTTGTATGTATATACATGTATATAGATATTATTTAGCTATATCTAGGGGTGTTCTAACTAACAGTCTATATTCTAATAAAGGCTGAATCACCGAATGTTGTCAACTACTTGTGATGTATTTATGTGTGGTTATTTATAACTGTTTTATCTGTTATTATTTGTGAATTGATTATAAATGATTCTGTCTATTAATCCAAATGTTTTCAAAAAAAAAATACACCTCGCAAATTAACTACGCTTTTAACAACGAATCAAGCTCATATGATAAATAATAGATAATAATTAGGAAGACAAATTGGTAGTGCTCAGTTTCCGGTATGATCTAGACATATTGAAAATTGGGTCGTTACATATATATATATATAAGAACAGTTAAAAACATTCAGTTATCCAGCCTTTATCAAAGTAGAGATCTTAGTTAGAATACTCCTAAAAATAGCTAGATAATATATACATATACATATACATATATATATATATATATATATATATATATATATATATATATATATATATATATATATATATAGACACACACACACACACACACACACACACACACACACAACATCCCAGGCCCTGACTTGTTCAAGAAGTCCTTGAGCCGATGCCCAGGCTAGTCTAGACTTTCTACTCGTCTAATCCCTCTAAACTACAAAAGCTAGGAAAGGTACGTTCTGGGTCTTTAAAACTTGGGTAAGGTTGAACGTCATCAAAAGGCAGAATGTCATCTACCACTCCTCTGCACGATCATACGTCGTCGTGGGGCAACTCAGTGGTACTTCATCAGGTAGCCACATAACAAAAGCCTCATATGGAGGATCTAGGTTAGAGTCCGTAAATAGACCGGGTGCAAACGTCAGCTAGTCTTATGGTGTGTGTATATATATATATATATATATATATATATATATAAACAGAAAATGAATCTTGCTCTAGACTCAGAAGACTACCCAGAACAAAATCCTTTTGCAGAATGATCACCAGCCGATTATGAAAGGATACTCCTACCTCCATTGAAGGAAAAAAGAAAGGAATAAGAACTAGGAAGTTCTTAGTAGTGACAGGATAATTAGTCAAGTTAATCGCTTCCATCGTTATTGCCAGACAATGAAACATTTTGAACATACTCATATAGTAAACAGAGAAAATAGAAAATAGAGTACAAACAGAGAAATATAAGACAATAGCACACAAAAAATACAGAGAATAGAATACAAACAGAAGAAACAAACATTCATACAACAAAACAACAAACATAAGGGAGAAATATGCGCAACCAATTATGATGCATGTCTGTTCTATGCAGGCCATGAGCTTACATGTCAGTTTACACCCTGCAACCTGATATTACCTAGAAATTAGTCTTAGTTATGATTTTCCAGATGAGTTGCATATAAGTCCTATGGCTGAAGCCATTCAATTGACTTTGAATTGTATTAAGCCCTACGACATAGCCATTAAGTTGACTTTCAATCGTATTAAGCCCTACAATATCGTTGTTCAGTTGACTTTAAATTGTATCATGATGGTTACATCTGGAGAATAGTTCTTAGTTGATGGGCATCCCCACCAATACATTCCTAGTAATTTCTTTCATCATTCAGTTTTTCATTCATCTCTTTCATTTTTTATACTTTAGTTCTTAAGACTTATGATCAAAGTCATTTAATTAACTCTCAATTCTCTTTCTTTAATCTCTTCCTTAACTTTTTCTTAACATTCTTCTTAACTTTTTCTTTACTTCGTCCCTAATCATTTCCTCAACCTTCTTATTTTATCAATTCCCATTTCTCTTTTCCTTGTTCATTCGTTGTTTATTTTGTCCTCAATTGATGTCTTAGTTAATTTTTATCTCTTTATTATGTTTTTGTTTCTCTCTTTAATGTTCATATTATTATTCTTTGTACACTTTTTTAACTAACTTTTCTCTTCTGTTTAATGTTCCTCTTCTCTTTTATCTCTGTCTCCTTAACATATTCTCACCACTTACTAGATATTTTATGAAAGAAATTATAAGATTATGGACTTAAATTTGTCTTTCTAAGACTTTTAGAAAAATTTATCTTTTTACCATTATTATATTATTATTAACAAAAAAATATTATTAATAAAATAATAATAACTTATTATGTTATTATTAAAATGTATTTAATAATATTTTATTCATCAACTTTTAAAAATTTTATTTTAACCTCCAAATTTTTAATATTTCACTTTAACCTCTTAGCTTTTTAATACTATACTTTAATTCCCAAACTTTTTATTAATTAAATTTCAACCTAAAACTTTTCTTATTTACAAGTTGACCACAAAATAATCAAAAGCATAGGGTTTCTTGTTCTTCAAGAGATTTGAATTTGTTCATCAAAGTTCATATAAATTCTCACTTGATTTTTAACTAGTTTTTCAATTTTTTTAGTAACCGATTTTTTTCACTTTTCAATTCCATTTTCCAGCCACCAAATACATAAAATTTATCAAGATTCCAGCTTCAATAAAGCATCAAAACTCAGCTAGAAGATTTGGATTTTTAGCTACTGGTGCACGAATTGAAAATCACACTTTTCACAACTCGTACCACTAACCAGCAAGTGCACTGGGTCGTCCAAGTAATACCTTACGTGAGTAAGGGTCGATCCCACGGAGATTGTCGGCTTGAAGCAAGCTATGGTTATTTTGTATTTCTTAGTCAGGAAATCAATTATAATTATTAGTTTGGATTGCAAAAAATAAAAGAGCATGAATTAAATACTTGTTATGCAGTAATGGAGAATATGCTAGAGTTTTGGAGATGCTTTATCTTTTAAATCTCTGCTTTCCCCCTGTCTTCTTCTTCACGCACGCAAGGTTCCTTCTATGGCAAGCTGTGTGTTGGTGGATCACTGTTGTCAATGGCTACCATCCGTCCTCTCAGTGAAAATGGTCCAGGTGCGCTATCACCGCATGGCTAATCATCTGTCGATTCTCACTCATGCTGGAATAGGATCCATTGATCCTTTTGCGTCTGTCACTACGCCCAACCCTTGTGAGTTTGAAGTTTGTCACAGTCATTCAATCCCTGAATCCTACTCGGAATACCACAGACAAGGTTCAGACTTTCTGGATTCTCAAGAATGCTGCCAATGGATTCTAGCTTATACCACAAAGATTCTGATTAAGGAATCCAAGAGATACTCATTCAATCGAAGGTAGAACGGAGGTGGTTGTCAGTCACGCGTTCATAGGTTGAGAATGGTGATGAGTGTCACGGATCATCACATCCATCATATTGAAGTGCGAATAAACATCTTAGATAGAAACAAGCGTATTTGAATAGAAAACAGAAATAATTGCATTAATTCATCGAGACACAGCAGAGCTCCTCACCCCCAACAATGGAGTTTAAAGACTCATGCCATCAAAGAGTACAAAGTTCAGATCTAAAATGTCATGAGGTGCAAAATAAATCTCTAAAAGTTGTTTAAATACTAAACTAGTAACCTAGGTTTACAGAAAATGAATAAGCTATGATAGATAGTGCAGAAATCCACTTCTGGGGCCCACTTGGTGTGTGCTGGGGCTGAGACTTGAGATTTACATGTGCCTAGACTGTTTCTGGAGTTAAACGCCAGGTTGTAACTTGTAACCTGTTTCTGGCGTTTAACGCTAGAATGCAGCATCGAACTGGCGTTGAACACCAGTTTACATAATTTATTTTTGAGCAAAGTATGGACTATTATATATTGCTGGAAAGCCTTGGATGTCTACTTTCAAATGCAATTGAGAGTGCGCCATTTGGGCTTCTGTAGCTCCAGAAAATCCATTTCAAGTGCAGGGAGGTTAGAATCCAATAGCATCTGCAGTCCTTTTTCAGCCTGAATCAGATTTTTGCTCAGCTCCCTCAATTTCAGCCAGAAAATACCTGAAATCACAGAAAAATACACAAACTCATATTAAAGTCCAGAAATATGAATTTTGCCTAGAAACTAATAAAAAATATACTAAAAACTAACTAAAACATACTAAAAACTACATGAAATTACCCCCAAAAAGTGTATAAAATATTCGTTCATCACAACACCAAACTTAAACTGTTTCTTGTCCCCAAGCAACTAGACAAATAAAATAGGATGAAAAGAAATTAGGAAGTAATAACATCTCAGAGTTTTAAGTGAAGCTCAGATTCTAATTAGATGAGCGGGACTAGTAACTTTTTTTGCTTCCGAACAGTTTTGGCATCTCACTTTATCCTTTGAAATTCAGAATGATTGGCATCCATAGGAACTCAGAATTCAGATAGTATTATTGATTCTCCTAGTTAAGTGTGTTGATTCTTGAGCACAGCTACTTTATGAGTCTTGGCCGTGGCCCTAAGCACTTTGTTTTCCAGTATTACCACCGAATACATAAATGCCACAGACACATAACTGGGTGAACCTTTTTAGATTGTGACTTAGCTTTGCTAAAGTTCCCAATTAGAGGTGTCCAGAGTTCTTAAGCACACTCTGTTTTTGCTTTGGACCTCGACTTTAACCGCTCAGTCTCAAGTTTTCATTTGACACCTTCACGCCACAAGCACATGGTTAGGGACAGCTTAGTTTAGCCGCTTAGGCTAGGATTTTATTCTTTTTAGGCCTTTCTATCCATTAATGCTCAAAGCCTTGGATCCTTTTTACCCTTGCCTTTTGGTTTTAAGGGCTATCGGCTTTTTCTACTGCTCCTTCTCTCTTTTTTTTTGCTGCTTTTTCTTGCTTCAAGAATCAATTTCATGATTTTTCAGATCATCAATAACATTTCTCTTGCTCATCATTCTTTCAGGAGCCAACAATTTTAACATTCTTAAATTCAATATCAAAAACATGTACTGTTCAGTCATTCATTCAGAAGACAAAAAGCATTGCCACCACATATAAATAATTAGAATTTTCCTTATTAAAAACTCAAAAAAAATATTGCCTCCTTATTCTAAAAATCTGCTATTTTATTCATGTTTGATGATGATGAGAAAAATAAATTATAGCTTAATTGGAGATAAAATCAAAATAGAGATACTAATTACTACTACTCATATATAACTTCTAAGGAAAATTTCTAATAAGAACAATTATCACAGAGTTAAGGCTAAGATTAGAACTCAACAACCTTGAATTTGGGAGGTGGATGCCTCTTTAGTCTGTGGAGTGCTTGGCCCTTCAAGAGATAGCTTCTGGCGCTTCAGTTCCTTCAGTTCACGCCCTTGCTCTTCTTGTTCTCTAAGCAGTTTGCAGAGCATGCTATTTTGATTTTGCTGTTCTTCCTTCAGTTGATCCACAACTTCTTGCAACTTGGTGACAGATGGTTCTAGGCGCTCCCAGTATTCAATTTGAGGGATTTCTGGGAGGAACTCCTGTGCTCTCCTCTTAATGGGGTCGTCCTGCACTTGTTGTCCTTCCATAGACTTTTTGGTGATTGGTTGCTCAACTGGGATGTACTCATCTACTCCCATTTTTATCCCAGCATCTTTACATAATAGAGAGACCAAGCTTGGATAAGCCAATCTGGCATCTTTGGAGTTCTTGTTTGCAATTTTGTAAAGCTCACAAGCAATCAGTTGATGAACTTCTATTTCTTTTTCCAGCATAATGCAATGAATCATCACTGCTCTTCTGATGGTGACCTCAGAGCGGTTGCTAGTGGGCAGTATAGAGCGCCCAATGAAGTCCAGCCAGCCTCTGGCGACTGGTTTGAGATCTCCTCTTTTGAGTTGGTTTGGGGTACCCTTTGTGTTGGTTGTCCATTTGGCTCCAGGGAGACATATGCCCTCTAGGATTTTGTCCAAGCTTAGGTTTGATCTCATCATTCTCCTATTAAAGGAGTTTGGGTCATCTTGCAGTTGAGGTAGCTTGAAGATCTCCCTTATTTTGTCAGGGTGGGTGTGAACAATCTTCCCTCTGACCAGACTTCTATAGTCATAGAATGCGGTTCCCGCTATTCTCTGCCTGTCCGTCTGCCACAGATTTGTGTAGAATTCCTGAACCATGTTTCTTCCCACCTTTGTTTCAGGATTAGCTAGGACTTCCTAGCTCCTGTTTTGAATTTGCTCTTGGATCTCCGGATATTCATCTTCTTTCAGATCGAATTTAACTTCCGGGATCACTGACCTTAGACCCATTATTTTGTAGTAATGGTCTGAATGTTCTTTGGTTAAGATCTTCCCTTGATTCCAAAGTGGTTTTGGAATGTTCTCTTTCTTGCCTCTTGAGTGGGTTTGTTTTCCCTTAGGAGCCATGATCTTAGTGGGTATTGGCTTAGTGATCACGGATAAACACACCAAACTTAAAGGTTTGCTTGTCCTCAAGCAAAAGAACGGAAAGAAGAGGGATATGAGGAGAGCCAAGTCCGAATTGTGAAATTGAGGGGAGGCCGAACTAGGATTTAAAGGGAAGGGGGGATGGGTTTTGAAAATTTTGAAGAAGATATGATAGAAGATATGATTTATAAAAGATAAGTATGATAGAAAAAGAATTCACTTTAAAATTTAAAAGATATGAATAATATGAAAGATATTTCAAAAAGATAGCTTTGTTTGGAAAAAGATATTGTGAAGATTTGAAAAAGATATTGATGAGTTGAAAAAAAAATTTGAGAAGGAAAAGAGATAGATTTGTTTTGAAAAAGATTTGAAAAGAAGTTGAAGAGGATTTAAAAGAAAAGGTTTATGTTTAGAATTAAGATACATTTGATATCTTTGAAAAAGGATTTGAAAAATTAGGATTTGTAATATGTTTATGCAAGAAATCATGAATTGAAACATGAAAAATGGAAAAAATTTGAAGTGAAAACGAAATTACCTACTCCCCACAATCCTGGCGTTAAACGCCCAACTGCTGCATGTTTTGGGCATTTAACGCCCAGTTGGTGCTTGGTCTGGGCATTTAATGCCCAGCTGTTGCTTCTAGCTGGCGTTAAACGCCAGAAACTCCTTTGTCACTGGGCGTTTTTCTGAACGCCCAGGATGCTGTATATCTGGCGTTAAACGCCCAGAAGCTACTTTTTTCTGGCATTTAACGCCCAGATGGCTATCTCTACTGGCATTTAAACGCCCAGTAGATGCTCCCTTTGGGCGTTTAACGCCCAAAACAGCTCTTACTGGCTTTTTTCGGCACTAGTGAGCTTCTTTTTGCTGTTTTGTATTCTGAATCCTTCTGCAATCCTGTGAACTTATACAATTGATTATTTACCTTGAAGATTATTTACATTAAACCTGTATAATAATAATATAAAAAAATAAATAAGAAAAAGTTTTGCTAATGGCTGTGTTGCCTCCCAGCAAGCGCTTCTTTTTTGTCTTTAGCTGGACCTTGCTGAGCTTTTAATCTAGCCGCAGCCTTGAGCACTCTTGCTCAACATTGCCTTCAAGATAATGCTTGATTCTCTATCCATTAACAATGAAATTCTTATTAGAATCTAAGTCTTAAAGCTCCACATAGCCATATGGAGACACACTTGTAATCACATATGGTCCCCTCCACCGGGATTTCAGTATCCCGGGGAATAGCCTGAGCCTAGAGTTAAACAGCAGAACCTTCTTTCCTGGTTCAAAGACTCTAGATGACAGCTTTCTATCATGTCACCTCTTTGCTTTCTCTTTGTAGATCTTGGCATTTTTGAAAGCAGTGAGTCTGAATTCCTCTAGCTCATTCAGCTGGAGCAATCTTTTTTCTCCGGCTAAATTGGCATCAAAGTTTAGGAATCTGGTTGCCCAGTAGGCCTTATGTTCCAGTTCCACGGGTAGATGACAGGCCTTACCATACATAAGCTAGTATGGAGAGGTCCCTATAGGAGTCTTGAATGCTGTTCTGTAAGCCCATAGAGCATCATCCAAGCTTCTCGCCCAATCCTTTCTACGGGTACTTACAGTCTGTTCCAGGATTCTTTTTAGTTCTCTATTAGAGACTTCAGCTGGCCTATTTGTCTGTGGATGATATGGAGTTGCCACCTGGTGGCTAATTCCATACCAGACCATAGCAGAGTAAAGCTGTTTGTTGCAGAAGTGAGTGCCCCCATCACTAATCAGTGCTCTAGGGACACCAAACCTGCTGAAGATATGTTTCTGGAGGAACTTCAGCACTGTCTTAGTATCATTAGTGGGTGTGGAAATGGCCTCTACCCATTTGGATACATAGTCGAATGCAACCAGAATATAAGTGTTTGAGTATGATGGTGGGAAAGGCCCCATGAAGTCAATACCCCATACATCAAACAACTCAATCTCCAAGATTCCTTGTTGAGGCATGGCATAACCATGAGGCAGATTACCAGCTCTCTGGCAACTGTCACAGTTACGTACAAACTCTCGGGAATCTCTATAGAGGGTAGGCCAGTAGAAGCCATATTGAAGGACCTTGGTGGCTGTTCGCTCACCTCCGAAATTGCCTCCCTATTGTGACCCATGGCAATGCCATAAGATCTTATGTGCTTCATTTCTAGGCACACAAGTTCGGATTATCCCGTCTGCACATCTCTTAAAGAGATAGGGTTCATCCCACAAGTAGTACTTTGCATCAGTAATTAGTTTTTTCTTTTGTTGCCTACTGTACTCCTTGGGTATGAACCTTGCAGCTTTATAGTTTGCAATGTTTGCAAACCATGGTGTTTCCTGAATGGCGAACAAATGCTCATCAGGAAAGGTTTCAGAGATCTCAATAGAGGGAAAGGATGCCCCTTCTATTGGCTCTATCCGGGACAGATGATCAGCCACATGGTTTTCTGTCCCTTTTCTGTCTCTTATTTCTATATCAAACTCTTACAGAAGCAACACCCATCTTATGAGCCTGGGTTTTGAATCCTGCTTTGTAAGTAGATATTTAAGAGCAGCATGGTCAGTGTACACAATCACTTTTGATCCTACTAAGTATGATCTAAACTTGTCAATGGCATAAACCACTGCAAGCAATTCTTTTTCTGTGGTTGTGTAATTTTTCTGGACATCATTTAAAACACGGCTAGCATAATAAATGACATGCAGAAGCTTGTCATGCCTCTGCCCTAATACTGCACCAATGGCATGGTCACTGGCATCACACATTAATTCAAATGGTAATGTCCAGTCCGGTGCAGAAATAACTAGTGCTGTGACCAGCTTAGCTTTTAGGGTTTCAAATGCCTGTAGGCCCTCTGTGTCAAACATAAATGGCGTGTCAGCAGCTAGCAGGTTGCTCAGAGGTTTTGCAATTTTTGAAAAATCCTTTATAAACCTCCTATAGAATCCTGCATGCCCCATAAAGCTTCTGATTGCCTTAACATTGGCAGGTGGTGGTAATTTTTCAATTACCTCTACCTTAGCTTGATCCACCTCTATTCCCTTGTTCGAAACCTTGTGCCCAAGGACAATGCCTTCAGTCACCATAAAGTGACATTTTTCCCAGTTTAAAACCAGGTTAGTCTCTTGGCATCTTTTCAGAACCAGTGTTAGGTGATCAAGACAGGAGCTGAATGAGTCTCCATATACTGAAATGTCATCCATGAAGACTTCCAGAAATGTTTCCACCATATCAGAGAAAATAGAGAGCATGTATCTCTGAAAGGTTGTAGGTGCATTACACAGCCCAAATGGCATCCTTCTGTAGGCAAATACTCCAGATGGACATGTGAATGTTGTTTTCTCTTGATCTTGGGGATCTACTGCAATTTGGTTGTAGCCTGAATAGCCATCCAAAAAGCAATAATAATCATGACCTGCTAGTCTTTCCAGCATCTGGTCTATGAATGGTAAAGGAAAATGATCCTTTCTGGTGGCTGTATTGAGCCTTCTGTAGTCAATACACTTGCGCCACCCTGTAATTGTTCTTGTAGGAACCAGTTCATTTTTTTCATTATGAACCACTGTCATGCCTTCCTTTTTGGGGACAACTTGGACAGGGCTCACCCAGGGGCTATCAGAAATAGGATAAATAATCCCAGCCTCCAGTAACTTGGTGACCTCTTTCTGCACCACTTCCTTCATGGCTGGATTTAGCCGCCTCTGTGGTTGAACCTTTGGCTTAGCATCATCCTCCAATAGGATCTTGTGCATGCATCTAGCTGGGCTTATGCCCTTAAGGCCACTTATGGACCACCCAAGAGCTATCTTGTGTGTCCTTAGCACTTGAAGTAGTGCTTCCTCTTCCTGTGGATTTAAAGCAGAGCTTATGATCACTGGAAAAGTGTCACCTTCTCCCAGAAATACATATTTCAGGGATGGTGGTAATGGTTTGAGCTTGGGTTTAGGAGGTTTTTCCTCTTCCTGAGGAATTTCTAGAGGCTCTTTCAATTCCTCTGAATCCTTCAAATCAGGCTGAACATCTTTAAAGATGTCTTCCAGCTCTGATTCGAGACTCTCAGCCATGTTAATCTCCTCTACCAAAGAGTCAATAAGATCAACATTCATGCAGTCTTTTGGTGTGTCTGTATGCTGCATGGCTTTGATAGCATTTAACTTGAACTCATCCTCATTGACCCTCACGGTTACTTCCCCATTTTGGACATCAATGAGAGTTCGTCCAGTTGCTAGGAAGGGTCTTCCTAGAATGAGAGTAGCACTCTTGTGCTCCTCCATTTCCAGCACTACAAAGTCAGTGGGAAAGGCGAATGGCCCAACCCTGACAATCATGTCTTCAATGACGTCTGATGGGTATTTAATGGAGCCATCAGCAGGTTGGAGATATATCCTGGTTGGTTTGACTTCTTCAGTTAAACCAAGCTTTCTGATAGTGGATGCGGGTATTAGGTTGATGCTTGCCCCAAGATCACATAAAGCTGTCTTGGTGCAATCACCCTCTAATATGCATGGTATCATAAAGCTCCCGGGATCTTTAAGCTTTTCTGGGAAGCTTTTCAGAATGATTGCACTGCATTCCTCAGTGAGGAGAACTCTTTCATTTTCTCTCCAATCCTTCTTATGACTCAAGATCTCTTTCATGAACTTGGCATAAGAGGGTATTTGCTCAAGTGCCTCTGCAAACGGAATCTTTATTTCAAGAGTCCTGAGGTATTCTGCAAAGCGAGCAAATTGCTTATCCTGCTCCTCTTGGCGGAGTTTTTGAGGATAAGGCATCTTGGCTTTGTATTCCTCAACCTTGGTTGCTGCAGGTTTATTTCCTACAGAAGTGGTTGGAGAAGCCTTTTTAGAGGGGTTGTTATCAGCACTTGTGTCTCCATATTTTTATTTAGCATTTTTAGTGTCTTGTAGCATCTCCTTGAATTCTGCTAGCTGTTTTGTTAGAAAATACAATTGTTGATGGATTTCAGCAACTTGTTCTGGAGGACCAAGTTCAGTAGACACTGCTTTGGCTTCTTCTTTTATGAAGGACTCACTGCTTATGTACAGATGCTGATTTCTGGCAACTATATCAATAAGCTCTTGAGCCTCTTCAATAGTTTTCCTCATGTATATAGATCTACCAGCTGAGTGGTCTAAGGACATCTGAGCTCCTTCTGTAAGCCCATAGTAGAAGATGTCTAATTGCACCCACTCTGAAAATATTTCAGAGGGGCATTTCCTTAGCATCCCTCTGTACCTCTCCCAGGCATTATAAAGGGATTCGTTATCCTCTTGTTTAAAGCCTTGGATGTCCAGCCTTAGCTGTGTCATCCTTTTTGGAGGAAAATATTGATTCAGGAATTTGTCTGATAACTGTTTCCATGTCCTTATGCTTCTTCTTTTACAGCAAACGGAAACAGTAACAGTCTGTATACATCCTGATCTACCTCCTTGTCACGTACTGTGTCAGTAATTGGCAAGAATTGTGCCAGAAACTCAGTAGGTTTTTCCTGTGGAAGACCGGAATACTGTCAGTTTTGCTGCACCATGACAATGAGCTGAGGATTTAGCTCAAAACTGCCTGCTTTGATGGGGGGTATACAGATACTACTCCCATATGCAGTAGTAGTGGGATTAGCATATAATCCCAGAGTCTTTTTGGACTGTTCATTTCCACTTAGATCCATGATGGATAAAATGAAATTGATGTGAATTGCAAAGAAGATATATTTTTGTTTTTATTTTATTGAAGTAGAACAAATCAAATTATTAAGATAAATAAAAATAATAAGATAAAATAAAATAAAATAATTAGAAATTAAAATGTAAACTTCGAAAACCAAGGGAAAAATAAATTTGAAAATGAAAATAATTGCTTAATTGAGAAGATTGAAAAACTCTGGATATGATTTTTGAAAAAGATTTTGAATTTTGAAAGGATTTGACTTTAAAATAAAAATCTGAATTTTTAAAAGTTATTTTTCGAAAATTAAATTTAAAATAAAGAGAAAAGATATTTTTGAATTTAATGAGGAAAGAGAAAAACAATAAAATGACACAAGACTTAAAATTTTTAGATCTAATGCTCCTTATTTTCGAAAATTTGGAGAAAAAACACCAAGGAACACCAAACTTAAAAAATTTTAAGATCAAAACACAAGATAGACTCAAGAACACCTTGAAGATTCACAAGAACACGAAGAACAAAAAGTCAAAAGACTCAAAGGACTCAAGAACATAAAAAAAAAGAACACCAAACTTAAAATTTTTAGAAAACCAAAAACAAATTTTAGAAAATTAAATAAGAACTAACAAGAAAACACCAAACTTAAAACTTGACACAAGATTTAATCAAAGAAAAATTATTTTTGGAAAAGTTTTAAAAGGAGGATACCCAATCACCAAGAACATAAGCACAACGCTCTAGCCAATTGAGCTATAAATTTAACGTATTTTACTAAAACATTTAATAAATAAAAAATTTTTGAAAACTAAAAATTTGAAAAAGCACAAGAAAAACAAGAAAAGACACAAAACAAGACAAACCAAAGATCAAACAAGTAAAATAAATAAGAATAACTTGATGATTAAGAAAGAACAATGAACACAAATTCGAAAATTTAAAAGAGAATAAAAACATGCAATTGACACCAAACTTAAAATATGAAACTAAACTCAAACAAAAAAACTCAATTATCAGTTTATAAAATTTTCGAAAAATTTAAAAAGAAAAAATAAGGATTTAAAAAAAAGAAATTTCAACCAAAAACAATAATAGAAGACTTTAAACCAAAAAGAAAAATTTTTCCTAATCTAAGCAAAAAAATAAACCGTCAGTTGTCCAAACTCGAACAATCCCCGGTAACGGTGCCAAAAACTTGGTGCACGAATTGTAAATCACACTTTTCACAACTCATACCACTAACCAGCAAGTGCACTGGGTCGTCCAAGTAATACTTTACGTGAGTAAGGGTCGATCCCACGGAGATTGTTGGCTTGAAGCAAGCTATGGTTATTTTGTATTTCTTAGTCAGGAAATCAATATAATTATTAGTTTGGATTGCAAAAAATAAAAGAGCATGAATTAAATACTTGTTATGCAGTAATGGAGAATATGTTGGAGTTTTGGAGATACTTTATCTTCTGAATCTCTGCTTTCCCCTTGTCTTCTTCTTCACGCACGCAAGGTTCCTCCTATGGCAAGCTGTGTGTTGGTGGGTCACCGTTGTCAATGGCTACCATTCGTCCTCTTAGTGAAAATGGTCCAGGTGCGCTGTCACCGCACGACTAATCATCTGTCGGTTCTCACTCATGCTGGAATAGGATCCATTGATCCTTTTGCGTCTGTCATTACGCCCAACCCTTGTGAGTTTGAAGCTCGTCATAGTCATTCAATCCCTGAATCCTACTTAGAATACCACAGACAAGGTTTAGACTTTCCGGATTCTCAAAAATGCTGCCAATGGATTCTAGCTTATACCACGAAGATTCTGATTAAGGAATCCAAGAGATACTCATTCAATAGAAGGTAGAACGAAGGTGGTTGTCAGTCACACGTTCATAGGTTGAGAATGGTGATGAGTGTCACGGATCATCACATCCATCATATTGAAGTGCGAATGAACATCTTAGATAGAAACAAGTGTGTTTGAATAGAAAATAGAAATAGTTGCATTAATTAATCGAGACACAGCAGAGCTCCTCACCCCCAACAATGGAGTTTAGTGACTCATGTCATCAAAGAGTACAAAGTTTAGATCTAAAATGTCATGAGGTGCAAAATAAATCTCTAAAAGTTGTTTAAATACTAAACTAGTAACCTAGGTTTACAGGAAATGAATAAGCTATGATAGATAGTGCAGAAATCCACTTCTGGGGCCCACTTGGTGTGTGCTAGGGCTGAGACTTGAGCTTTACACGTGCCTAGGCTGTTTTGGGAGTTAAACGCCAGGTTGTAACCTGTTTTGGGCGTTTAACTCCAACTTGTAACCTGTTTCTGGCGTTTAACGCCAGAATGCAGCATGGAATTGGCGTTGAACGCCAATTTACGTCGTTTATCCTTCAGCAAAGTATGGACTATTATATATTGCTGGAAAGCCCTAGATGTCTAATTTCCAACTCAATTGAGAGCTCGCCATTTGAACTTCTGTAGCTCCAGAAAATCCATTTCGAGTGTAGGGAGGTCAGAATCCAACAACATCTGTAGTCCTTTTTCAGCTTGAATCAGATTTTTGCTCAGCTCCCTCAATTTCAGCCAGATAATACCTGAAATCACAAAAAAACACACAAACTCATAGTAAAGTCCAGAAATATGAATTTCACCTAGAAACTAATAAAAAATATACTAAAAACTAACTAAAACATACTAAAAACTACATGAAATTACCCCCAAAAAGCGTATAAAATATCTGCTCATCAGCTACACTTTAAACCGAAATGTTTGCTTCACTTTTCATCAAATTTTCAACATAATTCAAGCAAATAAACATCTAAAATCAAGTACAAACTAGCAGTCCAACAATCAGTCAACAAGAACTCAATTAATCAAGATTAATTTTACCAAATCTTACCTTTTGTTGTTGCTCTTAATCGGCTGGACCAAGAAAGATTTCAAGGTCACATTTTCTCCTAATATTCAATCAAAAACAACTTTAAAACTCAAAACTCTCAACTGGCCGAATCATCAACAACTAATTAGAAAGGATTTTCTTACCTTAACCTTGCTGAAAGTTGAGGTTTCTTGGCTCACAAGTCTCCTAAGCAAGAGATCTATGAAGAAACATAAAAAAGAGCACAAGTTCAAGCATGGTTCTCAGAGCCAAACCAAACAAGAGGGGAGAGCAGCCACCAAACCTGAATTTGATCCATGAAAAGTGGCATAGATTTGAAGAGGAAGAAGAGAGGATCACTTTAATCGGTTCAAAATTTTGATTGGAGTTTTGGTTAGGAAGAAATCAAGATCGGAAGCATGAATGCACATGAAGATTCCACCATTTTCCTTTCTCTTTTCTTTCTTATTTTCGGCTTGGAAAGAAAGGGAGAGACGCTGTAGTATCATTCAAAGATGGGATAAATTAATTAAGGGTGCTTAGTCACCCAGAAGTTGGTTAAAAATATCTTAGAAGTATAATTACTAAAGCTAGATGTATTAGGACACAAGTAATAAAATATCTAGTGGTAAACATATGAGCTACTAGTATAGATGATACTGGTAACAAGATAAGCATGAGAATAGAAGGTATATGATGAAGCATTAACATTGATAAGGTCATTAGAAAGTGCTGACATTAACCTGCACCAGTAGACTTTGAGCCTGGTTATTATATTACTAAACTTATCTTTTGTTTTAACTAAAGCAGATCAAATAATAATATAATAACACTCAAGCAGTTCAAATAATAATGTAATAATATTATATTATTATTTCTTTTCTCTCGCGATTCGAGTCCGGCTTGTTAAATTAAGATTAACCACAGAAATCATAATTTTGAAATTCCTAGTTGAAGCTGCTCAAAAACTAGGTTTTTTGCGACTAAGTTGATGAGCTTAGCTCAGTAGACGTGCTTGCTTGATGATGCAGATTGAGGTGCTTGATGATGTAGTAAAAGTTCTTGGAGGTATTTGCTTCACTAAACTTTCGGAAAAACTCTGTTTCTTCAGAAAAAAATCCTGTCTTTTCGAAAACCAGGTCGTTACAATCTAGACCCACCAGCTTACTAAAAATAATTTTCATTAGTATTGGCCTAATTTTTTACCAATATTGTTCATAATGGATTTAGGTTTGGTGCATAATGTAAACACTTTACAAATGAGTAGGGTTCAACACCTCACCATCATCCTTGTTCACTAGAGTGAAAAGAGAGGGCACCACCATGTCAAATCAGCCTCCCATCACCTCCAAGCCTCTTTGCAATGACATCGTTTGTCTCCGATCGTCCAACCCACCACCATAATTCGTGTTGTGCCCTTTGTCTCTAAACGTTCATTACATTCATACTATATCTATTTATAGTAAATCAACTAACTAATAGAAATATCCTAATTAAATTTTAGGCCTACTTTTACTCATTACACTAGTACGGTGATTCGAGACCAAAAAGGGAGCTAATGTTGGCTGGCACTTAGAAGCTCCTATCCTCTCTCCACAAAGGAGAGGAAAGGCTTGAGTGTGCTTTTTGGGCCTAAAATTGGCTATCAAAAAATTTTTTTTATTTAAGGGTTGAAGGATATAATATAGAAGTATTAAAAGCAATACGGTTTAGGGTTCAGGATTTAAGAAAAAAATTAATAATAAAATGAGAATCAAATTAAAAGTTTGATAATGGCTAGTTCTCTTTTCTCTCTATACAAGACTATTTTCCTTGAGCACCCAATGAACAACCAGTGAGCAACCTTCATGTCCTACGAGGATGAGCCAAGAGGAGTGACCTTGGTGCAACAACTATCCATGGATGAGCAAGACTTGCTGAACAGAAGCATAAAAAAGGTTAGAAAAAATGGCATAAGCTTCACAGGAGAGCAGTTACTAACCACAAGAGAAGATCAAGTCGGTACAGACAATTTTAACACTGATACGTGTCTTTCCCAAAATATTTATATTTTTTCTAAATTTGATTTTTTTAATTAAAATTTTACCGTTAAATTTTTAAATTATGAATTCTAATATTTTTAAATATTGTGGGCATCTTAATTCCAATTAACGCAATTTTAATTAATTAATTTAGTTAATTTTATTTCCTCAGATTTTACATATGTTCTTTATCTTCTCTTAAGAGCTTGCAATTTTGGAATGTTACAAAGATAGAAACAATAACAGAGGACTAGATAAAAACCTCACATCGGTTTAGAGTCTCCAAGTTGCTGGATTGTCAACTATTCAGATTCTGTCATGACACTTGCGATATCTTCCTTCTCAACATCAAGATTTGATGATATATTTCGATGACTACAAGCTTGACCTTTGGAAATATGAGAATGATGATGGTAGCACACAAGGTCGTAGTCCTCCCTACACACTCTCTTCTCTGCGAAAAAAATTCCCTTTTGGGATTGTGAGAACATGAGGGTTTACCAGAGCATATCAATGACCTCCAGTCACTGAGGAATATTGAGATTAGAGGTTGCCTTACATCAAAGTCATTGAATGAGTTGAGTATTTTCTTCTATTGGAGCATAACGAAGAAAAAGCCCAACACTCAAAGAACATAAAAGCCCGATCAGTATAATTACTGATTCATCTTTCATTCTGTTATTTTTGTCATTCTCCTTAGTACTAGTATCCTTCTAGAAGATGATGACTCATTAATTTGCTAGTTATTTTTATTCTTCTAGGATTTGTATATATCTTTATAGAGATTTGATGAGATGTTTACTCTGTATAGTGTATATATGTAACCATTCAATCAGTTGAACATTTGAAAATACAAAATACAGTATTTCACACTCAATACCTGATGCACGGATACTTGTCTCTCAACAATTTCCCTCGTCAAGTATACCGAATTGTTGTCAAGTAAAAACTCACAATAGAGTGAGGTCGAATCCCACAGGGATTGATTGGTCAATCAAATTTAATTAGAGGAATATTCTAGTTGAGCTAAGCAGAATTTAATGTGAGAGTTGTAGGAAATTAAATGGCGGAAAGTAAATAGCAGAAAATGTAAATGCTGGAAATAAAGAGCTGAATATAAATGACGGAAAGTAAAGTGCAGAATCTTAAATGGGGAATGGGGAATTTAGCATGAAAGTAAATTGCAGAAATTAAAGAGAATGGGTAAGATCATAAATGGGGGATTCATTGGGCTTAGGAGATGTTGCATTCTCCGGATCAAGTTCATTTTCATCTCTTCCTCAATCAATGCATTTATTGATTTCCTTGGCAATCTTAAGTGATTGAATTCCAATTCCTTGGTAATTTAATCTCTCAAATCTTGATCAATAGCCAATTCCTTGGTCTAATTGCTCATGAGAAGAGATGAAGTATGGTCACTGATTGTACCACATGTATTTCCAAATCAAAGTATTGGGAGAATTATATGTCACCATATCCACCCAACCTCCAATTTGGTCCAACATGAGAAAGCATTTCTAGCATGATCCCTTCATTCCTCTTCCAAGGTTCCGAAGAGATCCAAGTATGAATAGCTTCTTTTCCAAGACAACTACCCAATTGGATGAAGATTGAAAGCTTTCTAGTAAAATCAAGAGAAAAGAAAGAGGAAGAATAATGAAAACTATTATTGATCCATCAAATTATAACAGAGCTCCCTAACCCAATGAAATGGGTTTAGTTGTTCATGGCTCTGGGAATGGAAAACAAAGATGGAGAATGCATTCTGAAAGTAAAACCAGAAGTTGCAGAGAAAGTAAAATTATACAGAGAATAGTCCCCTCAATCCAAAAGCTCTTCTCTAGTTCAAAACTACTCCTATATATACTACTCTTCTGATCTTCCAGTTGGCTCTTCAAGTCTTGGATATGGGCCTTTGGATCTTGAGTTGAAGCAGTTTGGAATCTCCAGTGGGCTCAGCTTTACTTGCAGAGAAAGTGTGAAGTAGGCATGGACTTTGGCTAGGACGTTAGTGGCGTTAATGTTAAGTGAAAATGTGGGTTCGAGAACGTTAGTGATGATCACCTTTTGCACTAACGTTCCTAGCCCAAGATGAGTTACGTTAACTTCGACGTTAGTGGCACTAACATGACCACTATCGTTGCCTCTTGGTCCATCGCGAGCGTTATTAGCGTTTACCTTTGCCAATAACGTTGCCCTTAGCCCCTTTTTCTCACGTTAGAGTCCACGTTAGTATAACTAACGTGGCTCTTAACGTAGGCATGCCTTAGCCTCGAGAGCGTTTGTAACACTTACCTTTGTCACTAACGCTCCAAACGCCCCTTCTCACGTTAGTGCCCCACGTTAATTGTCTTAACGTGGCCACTAACGTGGTGGTGATTGCCATCTCCAACGTTAGTGACAAAGGTGAGTGTCACTAACGTTGGCTCATCAATTCTTTCCTCCACATTAGCTTCCACGTTAATGCACTTAACGTGGTAACTAACGTGGCTCATAGTGGCTTAGTCCAACGTCATTGACAAAAGTGAGTGTCACTAATGTTGGCGATTCCTTGCTCCTTCCACGTTAGAGTTCACGTTAACCAAGTTAACGTGGCTCTTAACGTAGCCAATATGGGCATAGTCCAACGATAGTGACAAAGGTGAGTGTCACTAACATTGGCATTATCTTCCTCTTCCACGTTAGAGTTCATGTTAACTGAGTTAACGTGACTCTTAACGTGGCCAATTGCCCTTTTGGAGCGTTAGTGGCACTTACTTTTACCACTAACGCTTGGAGCTTCCTTTTCTTCCACGTTAACTACCACGTTAATGTAGTTAACATGGTAATTAACGTGGGCTATGATGGCTTCGAAGACATTATTGGCGATCACTTTTCTCATTAACGTTGCAAGCTAGCTCCCATTCCACGTTAGTGGTCACATTAGTTAGACTAACGTGGCTACTAACGTGGCTTTTCCTTGCTTCCTTTGTCCTGAAATCAAGCAAATAAAGTGCATCAAAGCTCTAATCCAAGTTATGAGTCATGCATCATCCACTTTCTCATTAAATTCATGCATAATTCTCATGAAATCATATAAAATTCACAATGTTTGCTTGAATCAAGATGTAAGTGTAATTCTACCCAAAACTTGCTTATTTCCTAAGAAAATGCATGAAACTACCCTAAAACAGTAAAGAAAAGGTCTGTGAAACTGGCCAAAATGCCCTGGCATCACAACCCCAAACTTAAAGCTTGCTTGTGCCTAAGCAAGTACTGGAACAAGAGAATGATGAATGAAATGACAAGAGAAATGAATCATTATTGTGGAAGTCATGTCCTTGGTTTTATGGGGTTTCATGCATAGCAACTTAGGTTCATTCCTTTACTGGCTTTCAGAACTTTATCATGCCCTGGAGTACTCACTTGATTGCACCCTTTTAGACTTTTATTTGTTGACCCATTTGTCTTTTCAAGGTTTATTGCATCCTTAGGCTAAGTGCTCTGTGAGGGGGTGACTCTTTAAAATAAGGTTTCAGCCAACACTCCCGAACCAGTTGGTTCAAGGTGCTAGGTGTTGAGACACCCCTAAGGACTTACTCCCTCAAGTCTCTCTCCCCCATACATGCACACCACAGGCACATTATTTGTTATTTTCTTTCCTTGAGACCTTGGTGTCCAGTACCTCTTTGGGTTACTAAATGTTCTGTAGCAAGGTTGCTCTTTATAGTGGATTTTCAGTTGATAATTCCGGGTTAGTTAACCTAAGTTACCAAGTGATGAAGCATTCCTAAGAACTTATTCATCCAAGCAGATCCTTGGTTCAAGAGCACCACAGACACATCCCTCAAGATTCAAGCCCTTGGTGCCTAGCCTTATTCTTTATTACTTTTCTTTCTTTTTCAACTCTTATTGTTCTTTTCCTTTTTCTTATTAGGATCTTGTTATTTAGCTAGTCTCATGGGGTGTGTTTCAAGCATATAACTTCAGGACAGATAGTTGCCTTCCTACCTTGTTGGTGAACCAACTTAGCTAAGTGATTACTACACCACAAATTTAAGGACCTACTCCACAACTTGAACATCACTCTGGTCTTTTCATAACATCTCTTTTTATTTGGCTTAAAAGGATAGGCATAAAAGTAAGCAAGGTGAAAATGAAGACAGGTAACTTGAACCAGCATACATATGACAAAGGCAATGAAAGCAAATATTAAATTCTAGTGATTTAAGCTAAAGAGTAACTATTAATCAGGGGCACATTCAGACTTCCAATTTTTTTTTACGTCTCCAAGCATATGGGATCAAGTAGCAATACAACCTTTTGGTGTTGTCTTCTGGTTATCTCTTTGTTGTCATCATCCATAGCTTCTGCATCCTTCTTTGCCTCCTTGGATGGTGGTGCACTGTTTTTCTAGAAGGTTGATTGAATTCCTACAAAGTTATTGGAAGTTGCTTGTTCCCCAAGCACTTGAGGAATAGTTAGCTTGCATGTATGCTTGTAAATTTCTGGACTTAATTTGGTGTGTGAACACCAAACTTTGTTCATTGCCTAATGCAGAACCTCATGTGCTTTTATTGATAAAACAACTATGAAATAGAAACTAAACTATTGTTAAGCGGTTTCCCTGATTGGTTGGGGCTAGCAACTTGCCATTGAGGAGGTGTAATATGATTCTAACTGAAATCTTTGGTGGAACACCAAACTTAGAATTACACATTCACTCTTGGATTGGTTTGGTGTGCAACACCAAACTTGGCTCCTCACAATACGAGGGAAACTGCTTATATCCTTTATTGAGATGATCATGAAAAGGAAACTACCTTAGGTTGGGTTGCCTCCCAACGAAGCGCTCTTTTAGCGTCGCTAGCTCGACGATTTCTCCATCAGTTGAGATGATATTTCATTTTCGGGCTTCCCCCATGTTGCCCATGTAGTGCTTGAGTCTTTGTCCGTTCACAGTGAACGTCCTCTTTGAACTTTCCTCCATGATTTCTATGTGTCCATACGGCGAGACCTTTGTGACAAGAAAGGGTCCTGACCACCTTGATTTGAGTTTCCCAGGGAAAAGTCTTAATTTGGAATTGTAGAGGAGCACTTGCTATCCTTTTTCGAAGCTCTTGGGTGCCAGATGGAGGTCGTGCCTTTTCTTTGCCTTTTCTTTATAAATCTTAGCATTTTCATAGGCTTGAGATCTGAACTCCTCCATTTCCTGCAGCTGCAAGACCCTCTTTTCACCAGCAGCAACGCTATCAAAATTTAGTAGCTTGAAGGCCCAGAAGGCTTTGTGTTCCAGCTCCAATGGTAAATGACAAGCTTTTTCATACACTAGTTGATATGGGGACATCCCGATTGGTGTTTTGAATGCCGTTCTGTATGCCCAAAGAGCATCATCCAGCTTCTTCGACCAATCCTTTCTTGATGCTCCTACAGTCTTTTCCAGAATCCTTTTTAGCTCTCTGTTAGATATCTCAGTTTTCCCACTTGTTTGGGGGTGGTAAGGCATGGCAATCTTGTGTTTCACCCCGTGTCGTAGGAGGAGCGCTTCTAGTGGTCTGTTACAAAAATGGCTCCCTCCATCACTGATGAGTGCTCGGGGGATTCCGAACCGGCTAAAGATGTTCTTTCTGAGGAAGTTCATGACTACCTTGTTGTCATTCGTTGGGGTTGCAATAGCCTCTACCCACTTGGAAATGTAATCCACTGCTACCGAGATGTACTTGTTTACATATGAGGTTGGGAATGGTCCCATGAAATCGATTCCCCACACATCAAATAGTTCCAGTTCTAAGATGAAATTCTGTGGCATCTCATTTCTTTTGGATAAGTTTCCAGCTCTTTGACATTCATTGCAGTTCTTTACTAGTTCTTTGGCATCCTTAAAAAGGGTGGGCCAAAAGAATCCGCTTTGTAACACCTTGGCTGCAGTTCTATCCCCTCCAAAATGGCCGCTATAGCACGAGCCGTGGCAGTTCCACAAGACTTTTCGTCCCTCTTCTTCCGAGACACATCTTTTCAGGAGTCCATCTGAATACTTCTTGAAGAGATATGGTTCATCCCAAACAAAATAATTTGCGTCATTGATGAGCTTTCTCTTTTGATATTTGTTGATCTCTGGAGGTAAAGCCCCAGTTGCCTTAAAATTGGCAATGTTTGCAAACTAGGGTGCTTTGTGAACCGTCATTAGCTGCTCATCTGGGAAACATTCATTTACACTTGTATCATGTGTTCCACCTTTGTTATGAGGGATCCTGGATAGGTGATCGGCTACCTTGTTCTCCACTCCTTTCTTGTCTCTAATCTCAATATTGAATTCTTGCAACAATAAGATCCACCTTATCAGTCTTGGTTTTGACTCCTGCTTGGCAAACAAGTATTTAAGTGTTGTGTGGTCTGTGAAAACAATCACTTTGGCACCAATGAGGTATGATCTAAACTTGTCAAATACAAAAACTATTGCCAGCAACTCCTTTTTAGTGGTGGTGTAATTTCTTTGAGTGTCATTGAGGACTTTGCTGGCATAGTATATCACATGGACTAAGTTATCTTTCGTTTGCCCTAACACTGCCCCTACTGCAAAATCAGATGCATCACACATTAGTTCAAATGGTAAGTTCCAATCAGGTGGAAAAATGATAGGGGCAGAGAACAGCCTATTTTTCAAGTTATCGAATGCTAGCATGCATTTTTCATCAAAGACAAATGGTGCATCAGATACAAGGAGATTGCTTAAGGGCTTGGCTATCTTTGAAAAATCTTTAATAAACCTTCTATAAAAGCCAACATGCCCTAAAAAGCTCTTAATTGCCTTGACATCACTTGGTGGGGGTAATTTTTCAATGAGTTCCACCTTAGCTCTATCTACCTCAATGCCTTGGTTAGAAACCTTATGGCCAAGAACTATTCTCCCTGTCACCATAAAGTGACATTTCTCCCAGTTCAAGACCAAGTTGGTCTCTTGACATCTTTTTAATACCAGGGCCAAGTGATTTAGGCAATTAGTGAAGGAATATCTGAATACCGAAAAGTCATCCATAAAGACTTCAATGAATTTTTCTATCATATCTGAGAAAATGGAGAGCATGCAGCGTTGGAAAGTTGTAGGTGCATTACATAGCCCAAATGGCATGCGCCTGTAGGCAAACACTCCATATGGGCAAGTGAATGAGGTTTTCTCTTGGTCTCTCGGATCAACCACTATTTGGTTATATCCTGAATAACCATCGAGAAAACAGTAATATGCATGTCCTGCAAGTCTTTCGAGCATCTGATCCATGAAAGGAAGGGAGAAATGATATTTTCTTGTAGCTTCATTGAGTTTTCTGTAGTCTATGCACATCCGCTATGCTGTGACGGTCCTTGTAGGGATTAGTTCGTTCTTCTCATTGGGGACTACAGTGATTCCTCCCTTTTTTTGGGACAACTTGCACGGGGCTGACCCATGGGCTGTCGGAGATCGGGTAGATTACCCCTCCCTGCCATAACTTCATAACTTCTTTCTGTACCACTTCCTTCATGACTGGATTCAGCCTCCTTTGGGGTTGAATGGATGGTTTGGCATCATCTTCCAACAGTATCTTATGCATGCATATGGCCGAACTGATTCCTTTCAGGTTAGTGAGGGTCCATCCAATGGCATCCTTATGCTTTCACAATACTTGGAGTAATTCATCCTCTTGATCTCGGCTGAGGGATGAGTTTATGATCACTGGGTAACTTTCACTCTCTCCTAAGTATACATATTTGAGAGTGGGTGGCAGAGCTTTGAGTTCAAGTTTGGGTGCTTCTATCTTTTCATTCTCTTCCTTTGGTGCACCCTGTATATGAATCTCTGCTGTTGCAGCCTCTTCGCTAGATGTTGATTCCTCCTCTGTTAACCCTTCAAGTTCTTCTTCTTCAAAAATCTCCTGTACTGCATCTTCCAGTGAATCCAACCTCATACATTCTCGCAATGGTTTTGGTGGGTAACTCATGGCCTTGAACACATTGAATGTCATCTTTTCATCGTGTAATCTCAGGGTGAGTTCACCTTTTTGAACGTCAATGACAGCTCCAGCAGTGGCCAAGAACGGTCTACCCAGGATGATGGAGGCTTTGGCTTCCTCCTGCATGTCCAGCACTACAAAGTCTGCTGGGAAGATGAAGTCTCCTACCTTCACTAGCAAGTCTTCCACTATGCCGTGAGGGAACTTGAATGATCGGTCTGCCAGTTGTAAGGCCATTTTTGTTGGTTTGGCCTCCTCAATCTTCATTTGTCTCATTATAGCTACAGACATCAGATTTATGCTGGCTCCTAAATCACATAGAGCCTTTTCCACTGTTATTTCTCCTATAATACAAGGAATCTAGAAGCTCCTAGGATCCTTCAATTTCTGGGGCAATTTATGCTGAATGATGGCACTACATTCTTCGGTTAGTATCACAGTATCGTTGTTCTTCCAGCTTCTCTTCTTGGTCATCAATTCCTTCAAGAACTTGGCATAGAGCGGCATTTGCTCTATTGCTTCAGCAAAGGGTATGTTAATCTGTAGTTTCTTGAAGACATTACTCCTCTAGTGTTGCCTCTTTCAGAAGCGTAGAAGTAGTCATTCTCAGCTACAGTCTCAATGACATCTATGGCTTCTTCAATGGTCTTCTTCTTGTTCAGAGATCCCCCGGATGAGTGGTCTACTGCCTTCTTTGATTCATAAGAAGGACCTTCATAGAAAATGTGTAGCTGTACCCATTCATTGAACATATCTGGTGGGCACCTTCTTGTCAGATCCTTAAACCTCTCCCATGCTTCGTAGAGAGTCTCACCATCTTGTTGCCTGAAAGTTTGAACCTCAGCTCTCAACCTGTTGATTCTTTGAGGAGGATAGAATATTGCCAAGAATTTGTTCACCACATCTTCCCAGGTTGTTAAGCTTTCCTTCGAGAAGGATTCCAGCCATTTAGATGCCTTGTCATTGAGTGAGAAGGGGAATAGAAGTAGTCTGTAGGTGTCAGGATGAACACCATTAGACTTCATAGTGTCACATATCCTCAGGAAGGTGGTTAGATGCTGATTGGGATCTTCTTGAACACTTCCTCCGAATGAACAGTTGTTCTGAACAAGGGTGATGAGCTATGGCTTTAGTTTAAATTTGTTGGCATGTATGGTTGGCTTTTGGATGCTACTTCCACAGTTTCCTGGGTTTGGATTGATGTAGGATCCCAGAACTCTTCTCTCTTGCCCAGCATGATGCACTGGGCCTTCTTTGCCGTGGTTGTGAGCCTCTTCTTCATGATGGTTCTCCATATTGTCATCCAAGTCTGGTTCAAAATACTCCTCTTCTTCCTCTGTACCAACTACTCTCTTTTCTCTTGCTTTCCTCCTTAATCTAAGGAAGGTCCTCTCAGGTTCAGAATCAAAGGAAGTTGAAGCCTCGCTTCTTCTACCTGTCATACAACCAACAAGGCAAAAGCAAGAAGAGGGTAGATGCAGAGAGTATTCTTGTTAGAAATGCTGTTAGTGTGAGTGGTGCAATATATCAAACAGTTACTGGGTTAGTGAACTAAATAGTAAACAACTAAGAAAGGGGTAGGGGGAAAGGAGGAAAATAGCTAAACTGAAAGTGAATTACTCAAATGAAATCAAACAAAATAAAAAAAATGTTCAATCTAGTTATCCACCAATTTAATCATTGTTGATACAAAATCAATCCCCGGCAATGGCGCCATAAACTTGATGCACAAAAACTTGTCTCTCAATAATTTCCCTCGGCAAGTATACCGAATTGTCGTCAAGTAAAAACTCACAATAGAGTGAGGTCGAATCCCACAGGGATTGATTGGTCAATCAACTTTAATTAGAGGAATATTCTAGTTGAGCTAAGCAGAATTTGATGTGAGAGTTGCAGGAAATTAAATGGCAGAAAGTAAATAGCAGAAAATGTAAATACTGGAAATAAAGAGCTGAATATAAATGACAGAAAGTAAAGTGCAGAATCTTAAATGGGGAATGGGGAATTTAGCATGAAAGTAAATTGCAGAAATTAAAGAGAATGGGTAAGATCAGAAATGGGGGATTCATTGGGCTTAGGAGATGTTGCATTCTCCGGATCAAGTTCATTTTCATCTCTTCCTCAATCAATGCATTCATTGATCTCCTTGGAAATCTTAAGTGATTGAATTCCAATTCCTTGGTAATTCAATCTCTCAAATCTTGATCAATAGCCAATTTCTTGGCCTAATTGCTCATGAGAAGAGATGAAGTATGGTCACTGATTGTACCGCATGTATTTCCAAATCAAAGTATTGGGAGAATTATATGTCACCATATCCGCCCAACCCCCAATTTGGTCCAACATGAGAAAGAATTTCTAGCATGATCCCTTTATTCCTCTTCCAAGGTTCCGAAGAGATCCAAGTATGAATAGCTTCTTTTCCAAGACAACTACCCAATTGGATGAAGATTGAAAGCTTTCTAGTAAAATCAAGAGAAAAGAAAGAAGAAGAATAATGAAACTATTATTGATTAATCAAATTACAACAGAGCTCCCTAACCCAATGAAAGGGGTTTAGTTGTTCATGGCTCTGGAAATGGAAAACAAAGATGGAGAATGCATTCTGAAAGTAAAACTAGAAGTTGCAGAGAAAGTAAAATTATACAGAGAATAGTCCCCTCAATCCAAAAGCTCTTCTCTAGTTCAAAACTACTCCTATATATACTACTTTTTTGATCTTCCAGTTGGCTCTTCAAGTCTAGGATATGGGCCTTTGGATCTTGAGTTGAAGTAGTTTGGAATCTTCAGTGGGCTTAGCTTTACTTGAGAGAAAGTGTGAAGTAGGCATGGACTTTGGCTAGGACGTTAGTGGCGTTAACATTAAGTGAAAATGTGGGTTCGAGAACGCTAGTGATGATCACCTTTTGCACTAACGTTCCTTGCCCAAGATGAGTTACGTTAAGTTCAATTTTAGTGGCACTAACGTGACCACTAACGTTGCCTCTTGGTCCATCGCGAGCGTTATTGGCGTTTACCTTTGCCAATAACGTTGCCCTTAGCCCCTTTTTCTCACGTTAGAGTCCACGTTAGTATAACTAACGTGGCTCTTAACGTGGGCATGCCTTAGCCTCGAGAGCGTTAGGGACACTTACCTTTGTCACTGATGCTCCAAACGCCCCTTCTCACATTAGTGCCCCACGTTAATTGTCTTAACGTGGCCACTAACATGGTGGTGATTGCCATCTCCAATGTTAGTGACAAAGGTTAGTGTCACTAACATTGGCTCATCAATTCTTTCCTCCACGTTAGCTTCCACATTAATGCTCTTAATGTGGTAACTAACGTGGCTCATAGTGGCTTAGTCTAACGTTAATGACAAAAGTGAGTGTCACTAACGTTGGCGATTCCTTGCTCCTTCCACGTTAGAGTTCACGTTAACCAAGTTAACGTGGCTTTTAACGTAGCCAATATGGGCTTAGTCCAATGTTAGTGACAAAGGTGAGTGTCACTAACGTTGGCATTATCTTCCTCTTCCACGTTAGAGTTCACGTTAACTGAGTTAACGTAACTCTTAACATGGCCAATTGCCCTTTTAGGGCGTTAGTGGCACTTACTTTTACCACTAACGCTTGGAGCTTCCTTTTCTTCCATGTTAACTACCAAGTTAATGTAGTTAACATGGTAATTAACGTGGGCTATGATGGCTTCAAAGACATTATTGGCGATCACTTTTCTCATTAACGTTGCAAGCTAGCTCCTATTCCACATTAGTGGTCACATTAGTTAGACTAACGTGGCTACTAACGTGGCTTTTCCTTGCTTCCTTTGTCCTGAAATCAAGCAAATAAGGTGCATCAAAGCTCTAATCAAAGTTATGAGTCATGCATCATCCAATTTGTCATTAAATTCATGCATAATTCTCATGAAATCATATAAAATTTACAATGTTTGCTTGAATCAAGATGTAAGTGTAATTCTACCCAAAACTTGCTTATTTCCTAAGAAAATGTATGAAACTACCTTAAAATAGTAAAGAAAAAGTCAGTGAAACTGGCCAAAATGCCCTGGCATCAATACCTCTCCCCGCTATAAGTCTTATTATGGTATTGGAACTCTAAGAGTTCTGCTGATACCCTGTCATGGTGAAAACAACCAACCCTAATAATCATTCCCCTTCTGACCCTCCTATCATGGATGACAATCCATAACTTGAACCACAAAATCCCAGCAGCCTTTATTATATTACCTTAGTGAAAAATCCACCTCTGTTCTCATTATACCAGACTTAACAAGAAATATATCATTTTTGGTCCAGAGCATTTTCATGGTTGTAATTTCGAAAAACAAATTTGGTTTTCTTACTGGTCTCATTCCTTTTCCTTGCTCTGATGATCCTCTTTTTCCTGCCTGGGAACGCTGCAACAACTTGGTCCTTTCTTGGCTGTTTCACTTACTATCTCTTTACATTACTCATAATGTAATATAACTCACCACTACCGTTTTCTATTTGGTCAGACCTCCATGAACGCTTTTCCCAATCAGATTTTCTTTGAATAGCAAAACTCTAGGAAGAAATTTATGCACTGAAACAGGACACCATGACTATTACAAATTTCTATACTGCTCTCAAAATCCTCTGGAAAGAGCCTGAGAACCCTAGACCTTTGCCTATTTGCTCTTGTCCACCAAAGTCACACTGAAGACATGACTTTATCAATTTCTCATGGGACTCGAGAACAGTTTTTGTTTGTCCAATTGCAACTTCTTCTCCTTGATCCATTGCCTCCAGTGAACTGTATGTTCGCTATGGTGATCCAGCACGAACGGTAGCTCCAAGCGCACATTGGAATCCTTGATGATCAACAAGTTATCATCGCTGTCCTCGACATTCACCACTCTTCTTCTAGTCGTGGTCGTGGCACACCCAACTTTTCCTCTAGATGTGGCGTCAGCTCCTTAGCAATGTACTTACTGCGGTCGCGGAGGTCACACTATGGAGGTGTGCTATAATAAGCAAGGTTATCTTCTCGGCCACCCCAAATACCTTGGTTATTCCCGCTTCTCTGATCAAAGCAACATCGGCCGTTCCTCTTTGTCCTCTCCAGCAACACCTTTTGTAACACCCTAACTATCAAAATATCACAATTTCGGCTGCACCACTCTGATAGCTTGGGTATTACGACGACTCTTAAAATACTTAATACTAAAATATGAGCCTGTTTAAAACTTAAACCAAATTTTTCAAAACATACATCTATACTTACAATACGAATTACAATACTTACAAGTATATATATATATATATATATATATATATATATATATATTATTAATTTACAAGCATTACATAATCAAATTCCTATCCCTCTTATAAAAACTTGTAAAGGTAAAGGCGAGGAAAAAAGTAACTAATACAACATAAAACATCGTTTAGATAGAAAAGAAATCAAATAAGCTCTTCCGAACTTTGTTGTCCATGACCTGAAAAAGAAAACACCTATAGGGGAGTGAGAACATCGTCCTCACTGGTTCTCACTATGGGGTTAGGAATTTATCATAATAGGATACGTGAAAATAAAGCTGTTTCTAAAGTACCGTGATTAATAGCCGCCTTATGGATCTTTTCAAAACCAAAGCTTTAATATTCAAAATCTGAAATCCTTTTTAAAAGAGAAAGATGTTAATTATTCAAAAATCCTAAACCTTTTTAAAAGTTTTCCTAGACAGCATGAATGATCAAGCTGTTCCAAGCATAGGTTTATTAAGTTTATACTGAACCAGTTTAGTTTTTCATACTTTTCTAAACCAAAAACACAAACCAAACATGGCCTTTGGCCCATCTCATAATCAACCATGGCCCTAGGTGATGGGTTGGAATTGGATTCCAACACCTAAACTCCCCGGCAAGTGTACCGGGTCGCATCAAGTAGTAATTACTCACAAGAGTGAGGTCGATCCCACAGGGATTGATGGATTGAGAAATTTTAGTTAGGTGGTTAATTTAGTTAAGCAAACAGTTGATGATTTGAGTGAAACTTGAATAGTAGAAGCTAAATTGCATGAAAATAAAAGGGAGAGGGGAAATTGACAAAAAGGTAAAGTGCAGAAGAGTAAATTGCATGAAACTTAAATTGCAAGAAAGTAAAAGAGCTGAATCTTAAAGAGCAAGTAATGTAATTGACTGAAGCTTAGATTGCAAGAAATGTAAATAGCTGAAGCTTAGAGTGTAAGAAATGTAAATTGCTTGAATAGTAAAGGGATGTGGGAGCTGGGCTTTAGAATTCAACAAGAGAATATAAAGAGAAACTAATTAGAGAAGTAGAGGATGACATAAGTTGCAAAAGATCTAAACAGAAAAGTAAAATTGCTTGAAGAACAAAACTGAAAGTAAACTTAGCTCAATTGAGAAATCTAAAAGGGAAATTGAAGATCTCAGGAAATCAAAGAGACTAGAAAGCAGATCTAGATCTCAATTCCTTCCTTGATTCAAACAGAAAGCAATTTGCAGAAGAAAATGAACTTTAGAAATAGCAGAGAAGATTTAAAACCCAATCCTTAGATCAATTGAGAGGAAGAGTGGAAGATGATTCTCAGAATTTGAATCAATGGAACTCTTCAATCTCAATTCAAGATCCAAACAGAAAAGCAAAAATTGCAGAAGAAGAGAAATAAAAACAGCAATTGAAATTAGAATTATGCAGAAGAAAAAACAAAGATGAATTTCAGATCAAGAATTGAAACAGAACTTCTTCAATCTCAAACCAAAATTCAAAATAGAAAAGTAGAAGTTGTAGAATGAAAAATTGTAGAAAAGAAGAACTCAGATCCCAATTCCCAATTACAAGAACAACTAAAATTGAGCTAAAAGTAAAATTCAAAAGTGAGCAAAAGGTAAAACTAAAAATGAAAAGAAGGTCCTCTCTAAATCAAACTAAGTCCTATTTATATGCTTTCTAATTTTTTATCTTTAGACTTGCAGTGGGCTTTTCAAATTGGTGAAGAATTGGATCCAATATGGTTTTCAATTAAAATTGTGCCATGGTGCAGCTCCCAGGGAAGCATTCAGTTAACTTCACCAACAGAGCGCTCAAATTCTTGGCCAGGTTCCTTAATTTTTGTTGCGTGCCAAGCTTTTGGGTGCAACCTCCATAGCGCCCAGTTAAGTAAGTTCACGCAGCGCTTCATGCTTTGAGTGAGCTTCCACTTTCGAGCCTTGATGGTTGCATTTTGTGCCCATTCCCTTGTGAGGAGTAGCGCTCAGTTAGATAAGTTAACTTAGCGCCCTTATTTGCTTGCTCTTGTTCCTTATTTCAAGCTCTAGTGGAGCCACTTTGGTGCCCATTTTCTTACACACTATAGCGCTCAGTGAACTATACAAATGTAGTGGTACTTGTTGCTTCCCTTGTGTTCCCCAGTTCGATCCTTGCTAGCTTCATTTTGGATAATTTCCTTGCACATTAGCACTCCTTCCCTCTCTTGGTTCATGGGTTTGAATCCTGGTGGCTTCCTTGCTTGGTATCACCCTTTGATTTCTTTTGGGGGAGGCCACGAAAATGTTAACTTTGTTAACGTAGCGCTATGTCTTTGAGCGCTGGTGCCTTGTCAAATTCGCATCCCTTTTAGCGCTCCATTATGTGTTGAAATGCAGCGCCCTTGCTTTTTGGTGCTGGCACTTGGTTTGGGCGCTCAATTAGAGAGCTCAGCGCTCAATCCTTGAACGCTATGGCCTTAGCTTGGTTGATGCGCCACGCTTTTGTTTCCTTAGGCCACGCTTTCCTTGTTTCTTTCTTTTCTTCACCTACAAGTAATTAAAACAACCAATCAAAGCATCACCAAATTCACAAGATTCATAAATCATTCAAAAACCAATTAATTCTAGCTTAAATCTTATGATTTTATGTAAATTAATTGTTGGTTGATTGATTTAACATAACCATGCAAATCCACTCCAAATCACTTACTTATAATGTAAGAAAGAGCCTAAAACCTGATGAAACAAATGAAAAATGCTTGAAAAGCTAGCATAAGATGACTTGTCATCACAACACCAAACTTAAACCTTGCTTGTCCCCAAGCAAGCACTAAACATAAGAGGAAATGAAATGAAACAGAGAAGCATACATGTCCTTATTTAGCAGATAATTGAACTTGGTTCATGGGGTTTTTTGCAGACAAATGTAGCTCATTTATTACTTGGTGACAGATAAGAAATGTTTCCTTAAAGGTTCACTAGAGTTGCTGCTATAATCCCTTACTTTTGCTTGATCCCTTGCTAGCTTTTCCTTTCTTTACTTTGCTTAGGAAGCTTATTTATTAATGAAGGCTTGGTGGCAAATGTTGGAGCAGCCCTTTTAGCTCAAGTTTACTTAACATTTCTTCACCACAGACACATGGCTCACAATTTCTTCCTAGGATCATTAATGCCCAGCATCTCTTTGGATTACTAAATGCTTTGTAACTAGGTTGCTCTTGATAGTGGAGTTTCAGTTGGCAATCCCAGATCAGTTGATCTAAGTGGCCAAGTTTCAAAATACTCTTCAGAACCTACTTGTCCAAGCATATCCTAGTACAAAAATACCACAGGCATATGTCCTAGGGTCCAAGCTATTGGTGTCTAGCCTTATTGTTTGTTTCTTTGCCCATTCTTGGCTTTTGTTTTTCTTTTTTTTTTCTTTCTTATTTTGATCATTCTCAAGGGATATACATTTATAATAGACTTTATAGCAGCAAACTAATTTACACTTCAAAGAACATGTTATTATGCAGCTTTTTGTTATTGAGCTATTCATTAAATCAAACAAGTACCACCACTGAATTCTCATTCTAACTTCTACAACATTGGGCAATCACTTTTCTAAATCAAACATTTTTATTTTATTTAAGTAGAAGGGAAACAAAACAAGATTCAAGCTGATGAGTTATGACAAGTATAATATGCAGGCTAGCATTCTTAACAAACACCTCCACTTACACCTAATTGAACACTTCAGCAAGACATATAGGAATTTACAAATTAAAATACTTCAAAGCAATCAAGGATTAAGTGTCAATACACCTGTTGGGACTGTCTCTCATCTTTCCTTCTGTTACATCTCTTTTTTTTTTTGTGATGATGCAGACCTTTGGTGCGCAGAAATTGTGATTACACTTTGATTATGTAGAATTCATCGCTCTTTCTTTCCCTGGTAATGGCACCAAAAACATGATGCCAATACCATGGTTCACAACTTCGCACAGCTAACCAGCAAGTGCACTAGGTCGTCCAAGTAATACCTTACGTGAGTAAGGGTCGAATCCCACGGAGATTGTTGGTATGAAGCAAGCTATGGTCACCTTGTAAATCTCAGTCAGGCGGATATAAAATAGTGATGGGGTTTTCGAAATTAATTAATAAATAGGGATAGAAATACTTATGTAAATCATTGGTGAGAATTTCAGATAAGCAAATAGAGATGCTTTCGTTCCTCTGAACCTCTGCTTTCCTGCTATCTTCATCCAATCAGTTTTACTCCTTTCCATGGCTGGCTTTATGTGATACATCACCACTGTCAATGGCTACTTTCGGTCTTCTCTTGGGAAAATGATCCAAATGCCCTGTCACGGCACGGCTAATCGTCTGGAGGCATCACCCTTGTCAATGGTTTCATCTGATCCTCTCAGTGAAAATGGTCAACGCACCCTGTCACGGCACGGCTATTCATCTGTCGGTTCTCGATCATGCTGGAATAGGATTTACTATCCTTTTGCGTCTGTCACTACGCCCAGCAATCGCGAGTTTAAAGCTCGTCACAGTCATTCAATCATTGAATCCTACTCGGAATACCACAGACAAGGTTTAGACCTTCCGGATTCTCTTGAATGCCGCCATCATTCTAGCTTACACCACGAAGATTCCGATTAAGAGATCTAAGAGATACTCATTCAATCTAATGTAGAACGGAAGTGGTTGTCAGGCACGCGTTCATAGAGAATGATGATGATTGTCACGTTCATCACATTCAGGTTGAAGTGCGAATGAATATCTTAGAAGCGAAATAAGATGAATTGAATAGAAAATAGTAGTACTTTGCATTAATCTTTGAGGAACAGCAGAGCTCCACACCTTAATCTATGGAGTGCAGAAACTCTACCGTTAAAAATACATAAGTGAAAGGTCCAGGCATGGCCGAATGGCCAGCCCCTCTGATCTAAGAACCAGGCGTCCAAAGATGTCAAATACAATAGTGAAATGTCCTATTTATAATAAACTAGCTACTAGGGTTTACAAAAGTAAGTAATTGATGCATAAATCCACATCCGGGGCCCACTTGGTGTGTGCTTGGGCTGAGCTTTGAGTGTTGCACGTGTAGAGGTTCTTCTTGGAGTTGAACGCCAGCTTTTGTGCCAGTTTGGGCGTTCAACTCTGGTTTTGGGTCCTTTTCTGGCGCTGGACGCCAGATTTGGGCAAAAAGCTGACGTTGAACGCCAGTTTGCGTCATCTATTCTTGGCCAAAGTATGGACTATTATATATTGCTGGAAATCCCTGGATGTCTACTTTCCAACGCAATTAGAAGCGCGCCATTTCGAGTTCTGTAGCTCTAGAAAATCCACTTTGAGTGCAGGGAGGTCAGAATCCAACAGCATCAGCAGTCCTTCTTCAACCTCTGAATCTGATTTCTGCTCAAGTCCCTCAATTTCAGCCAGAAAATACCTGAAATCACAGAAAAACACACAAACTCATAGTAAAGTCCAGAAATGTGAATTTAACATAAAAACTAATGAAAACATCCCTAAAAGTAACTAGATTCTACTAAAAACATACTAAAAGCAATGTCAAAAAGGGTATAAATTATCCGCTCATCAACCTTCTTCAAGGGTTGAGTGTCTTCCTGCATAATCCTCAGAAGTTGCTTGTTTCTCAAGCCCTTGAGCAAATGGTTTGCATGCATGAATTGATTATGGCTTTTAAACTTACTTTGGTGTGTGAACACCAAACTTAGTCCCTTGCCAATGTTTCTTATGTATTAAGTTAGCCATATGTGAAACCCTTCTGTCTTTGCTAAAGGCAATATAACTAAAAACTAGAAAAAAAGACAATGGTTAAGTAGTTTTTCTGATTGCTTGGAGCTAGCAACCCTTTATGCAAAAGGTGAAAATGTGTTTTCGAATGAGATTTTGGTGGAACACCAAACTTAGCATCCTTCATTCTCCCTTAAATTATTTTGGTGTGCAACACCAAACTTAGCTCCTTGCAATACATACAAAACTACTCAACCTTTCTATTGAAATAGCTATGAAAAGAAAACTACCTCAGGTTGGGTTGGCTCCCAACAAGCGCTTCTTTATTGTCATTAGCTTGACATTCTTCATTCTTGCTTAGCTCAGGTTCTGAACCACTTTTTTTTTGTCCTATTGACCTCCCAAGTAAGGCTTTGCCCTGTGCCCATTTGCTGTGAAATGGCTTTTTGTTGCTTTGTCTAACAATTCAAGGCTTCCATAAGGGAGAACCTTTGTCACCAAGTAAGGACTAGTCCTTTTGGATTTGAGCTTTCCAGGGAAAACTTTGAGCCTGGAGTTATATAGGAGTACTTGCTGTCCTAGTTTGAACTCCTTTTTTGAGATCTTCTTGTCATGCCACTTCTTAGCCTTTTCCTTGTATAGCTTAGCATTTTCATAAGCTTCTAGTCTAAACTCATCTAACTTATTTAGTTACAGTAGTCTCTTCTCCCCTGCTGCCTGAGAATCAAGGTTGAGGATTTTAGTGGCCCAGAAAGCTTTATGCTCAAGCTCTACAAGGAGGTGACAAGATTTGCCATATAGCAGCTGAAAAGGGGATTTTCCAATAGGAGTTTTGAATGCTGTCCTGTATGCATAGAGTGCATCTTCTAGCTTTCTGGCCCAATCTTTTCTGGTGGCTCCCTGATGGCAAAAATTATTGTCGGTAAGGAATTTCACAAAATATTTACGTTGTAAGTATAGCTCCAAACCAACAAACAACTCTCACATCAAATTAAACTATGGTTTTGTCACATGCATAAACCCCAATGAAAATTAACTGGAGTATTTAGACTCCGGGTCGTCTCACAAGGAATTGCAATGAAGTGGTCAATTATTGGCTATAAAGGAACAAATTGGGTTTTGATTGGGAAGAGGGTAAGAAATTAAATGACAAGAAAAGTAAATCAAGCGAGTAACTAAAGAAGGCAATTAATAAAGAGAGACATTCATGACAAAGATTGAGAATATAGGCTTTCTATCTTAGTCATGCAATGATCAATTCAACTTATTTAGTCAACTCCAACACAAAGGGAGAAAGTCAAACAAGACTAATCAATCATACCACAATAATAAACAAGAATTTATCTCATTACGTCATCTCCAACATTGGAAGAAGGTATCATATTATCTTCCATGAGAGAAAGTCTATTAAGACTAGCTAATCTCAATCCAAAAGTCCTAATCAACTTACTAATTAAATTAGCAAAAGATTAGCGTCAATGGAAACAATATTAGCTAACAACTCTAGATCACCAATATGAGTTGGGTTTTTATGACTCAAGATTGCCTAATTACTCTTTCCAAGCCAAGAATGCTCAAAATCTACTCTAAGATCCAACCAAGCATTTTATCAAACACTTGGAAGGCATAAAAAGAAAGCATAATAAATGACAAGAAATAGTAAAATCTACCAACTACAAATTGCAAGGAGACAAGATCAACAACTCAAATTAACAATAAAAGAACATCAAACATTAAATTGCATTAAAAGTAAATCAAATCCAACAAGAGCATCCATGAAAATAAAAGAGAAATTAATAATATAAATCATGAGAATGAAAGAGTAGAAGTAAGAAATCATAAAAGAAACAAGATGAAAACATGTAATTAAACCTAGATCTAAGATGGAAATTAACCTAACCTAATTCTAGAGAGAAGAGGGAGCTTCTCTCTCTAGAAACTAACCTACATGATGCTAATGCTACAAACAATTGCTCCTCCTTTGCCCAAGCTTGAATTCTGTATGAAATAGCATCAGAAATGGGTTGGATTGGGCCCAAAATGAGCTGCAAAATCGCTGGGGCCGATTTCATTAAAGTGGACCCACGGGCAGAATTGGCGCGCACGCGTACATGGCGCGTGCGAGCCCCTGAGCACGAAGTAACATATGTCAAATTTTATATCATTTTGAAGCCCCGGATGTTAGCTTTCCAATGCAGCTAGAATCCCCTCATTTGGACCTCTGTAGCTCAGGTTATGGTCGATTGAGTGCGAAGAGGTCAGGCTTGACAGCTTTACGGTTCCTTCATTTTTCTTCATGAATTCTCCCACTTTGCATGCTTTTCTCCTCACTTCTTCCATCCAATACTCGCTTTATGATCCTGAAATCACTCAACAAACATATCAAGGCATCGAATGGAATTAAAGTAGATTCAAATTGGCTATTTTAAGGCCTAAAAAGCATGTTTTCACACTTAAGCACAATTTAAGGGAGAATTGCAAAACCATGCTGTTTCATTGAATAAATGTAGGAAAAGGTGATAAAATCTCCCAAAATAAGCACAAGATAAACCACAAAATTGGGGTTTATCACTCCAACAGTCTTCTCTAAAATCCTCTTCAACTCCCTATTTGCAAGCTCAGCCTGGCCATTAGTCTGAGGGTGGTATGGTGTGGCTACTTTATGAATCACTCCATATTTGTGAAGGAGTTTTTCCATCTGCTTGTTGCAAAAATGACCACCACCATCACTGACAAGTCCCTTAGGCACTCCATATCTAGTGAAAATGTGCTTCTTCAGGAATTGAAGAACAATTTGTGCATCACATGTGGTTGTGGCTATTGCTTCCATCCACTTTGAGACATACTCCACTGCTACCAAAATGTATTTGAAAGATTAAAAAGGAGGAAAATGCCCCATGAAATAAATGCCCCAAAGATCAAATAGCTCCATTTCAAGAATGAAAATTTGAGGCATCTCATTCCTTCTTGTTAATCCTCCAGCTCTTTGGCATTCATTACATTGGTGAGCAAACTCTCTGGCATCCTTGAAGATGGTTGGCCAATAAAATCCACTCTGCAGTATTTTAGCAGCTGCTCTCTCTGGTCCAAAGTGTCCACCATAGGCTGAACCATGACAATGCCACAATATATCTTTCATTTCATTTTCAGGGACTCACCTCCTAATCATTCCATCAAAGCATCTCTTGAATAAGAAAGGTTCGTCCCACAAAAACTTCCTTGCTTTATTGAGTAGCTTTTTCATTTGTTGCTTAGAAAATTCTTGAGGTATCTTCCTTCCCACTTTGTAGTTTGCTATGTCAGCAAACCAAGGTGCTTGCTGAACTTGGAAAAGGTGCTCATCAGGGAATTTTTCATTCACTTGCTGTGGTATATCTTGATTGGCTTCCTGTGGCACCCTTGATAAATGATCTGCTACTTGATTCTCACTCCCCTTCCTATCTCTCACTTCAATGTCGAATTCTTGTAGTAGTAGCACCCACCTAATAAGCCTTGGCTTTGAATCCTGTTTAGACATTAGATACTTAAGAGCAGCATGGTCAGTATATACTATAACCTTTGAACTAATCAAGTATTGTCTAAACTTGTCAAATGCATATACAATTGCCAAAAGCTCTTTCTCAGTGGTGGTATAATTTTTCTATGTTTTATTTAACACCTTGCTAGAATAATATATGACATGGTGCAGCTTGTCTTTCTTTTGCCCCAACACAGCACCAATTGCAAAATCACTTGCATCACACATAAGTTCAAAAGGTAGTTTCCAATCAGGGGGTGTGATAATTGGTGCTTTAACGAGTTTTCTCTTTAAAGTTTCAAAGGCATGCTTGCAACTGTCATAAAAATGAAAGGGCTATCAATCATTAGCAAATTGCTCAATGGTTTTGCTATTTTTGAAAAATCTTTGATGAACCTCCTGTAAAAGCCAGCATGCCGAAGAAAACTCCTTACTGATTTCACATTAACAGGTATAGGAAGCTTTTCAATGATTTCTATTTTAGCTTTATCAACTTCTATACCTTTGCTTGACACTTTATGCCCAAGAACTATCCCTTCAGGAACCATGAAATGGCATTTCTCCCAATTCAATATCAGGTTAGTTTCTTGGCATCTTATCAAAACAAGAGTTAAGTGATGCAAGCAAGTGTTAAATGAATTGCCAAAGAGAGAAAAATCATCCATGAAGACTTCTAAAAATTTTTCCACCATATCTTTGAAAATGGAAAGCATCCACCTTTGAAAAGTGGCTGGGGCATTGCATAGCCCAAATGGCATCCTCTTGTAGGCGAAAACTCCAAAAGGACAAGTGAAAGAAGTCTTTTCTTGATTCTTGGGATCCACTACTATTTGATTGTATCCAGAATACCCATCCAAGAAGCAATAATAGGCATGGCCAGCCAATCTTTCCAGCATCTAGTCAATGAATGGGAGAGAGAAGTGATCTTTCCTTGTAGCATCAATCAATCCTCTATAATCTATGCACATCCTCCATCCAGTCACTGTTTTGGTGGGGATCAACTCATTCTTCTTATTGGTGATGACTGTCATTCCTCCCTTTTTTGGTACAACTTGAACCGGACTCACCCATGAGCTGTCAGAGATTGGAAAGATTATCCCAACATTCCATAGCTTCATCACTTCTTTTTGAACCACATCCTTCATGGTTGGGTTAAGTCTTCTTTGGGGTTGAACCACAGGTTTTGAATCTTCCTCCAATAGAATTTTATGCATACAAATTGCAGGGCTGATGCCTTTGATATCCTCAATTGTCCAACCCAAGGCTGTCTTGTGAGCTCTTAACACTTTAATCAACTTTGTTTCTTCTTCCATGTTCAAGGAGGAGTTTATGATCACTGGCAGGGCCTCTGCTTCTCAAAGAAACACGTATTTGAGGCGAGGGGAAAGAGGCTTCAACTCCTGTTTTGGCTTCTCCTTTTTCTTGTCTTCAATGGAGATCTCTACCACTTCCTCTCCTTGTTCCTCCTGGTTGTCATCTTCTAGTAACTCCCCCTCCACTTCTTCTTCCTATTGCTCATGACAATTGGCTTCTAATATTTCTTCTACCAGACTTTCTATCATATCCACCTTCATGTAGTTCTCTTGCTCAGGAGGATGTTGCATTGATTTGAAAACATTGATGATCATTTTCTCATTGTGCACCCTGAAGATCATTTCTCCCTTTTCTACATCGATAATAGCTCTTGCTGTAGCTAGAAATGGTCTTCCCATGATAATTGAGTTGTTTCCTTCCTCCTCTGTGTCCAGGATCACAAAGTCTGTTGGGAAGATGAACTCTCCAACCTTCACTAATAGGTTTTCCACAACTCTATTGGGTATCTTGATTGATCTATCAGCCATCACCAATGACATCCTGGTAGGTTTGATTTCTTCTATGGCAAGCTTTCTCATCATTGAGAGGGGCATCAAGTTGATACTAGCACCTAGATACAGAGAGCTTTCTCTAATGTCATCTTGCCTATGGTACATGAAACCACAAAGCTCCCTGGATCTTTGAGCTTTGGTGGGATACCTCTTTGAATAATAGCACTATATTCTTTAGTGAGCATAATGGTGTCCATCTCATGCCAGCTTCTCTTTTTGTTGATGAGCTCCTTCAAGAACTTTGCATATAGAGGCGTCTGCTCTAATGCCTCAGCAAGTGGGATATTAATCTCCAACTTCTTGAAGACTGATGAGCGGATAATTTATACGCTTTTTGACATTGTTTTTAGTATGTTTTTAGTAGGATCTAGTCACTTTTAGGGATGTTTTCATTAGTTTTTATGTTAAATTCACATTTCTGGACTTTACTATGAGTTTGTGTGTTTTTCTGTGATTTTAGGTATTTTCTGGCTGAAATTGAGGGACTTGAGCAAAAATCAGATTCAGAGGTTGAAAAAGGACTGCTGATGCTGTTGGATTCTGACCTCCCTGCACTCAAAGTGGATTTTCTGGAGCTACAGAACTCGAAATAGCGCACTTCCAATTGCGTTGGAAAGTAGACATCCAGGGCTTTCCAGAAATATATAATAGTCCATACTTTGGCCAAGAATTGACGACGTAAACTGGCGTTCAACGCCAGCCTTCTGCCCAAATCTGGCGTCCAGCGCCAGAAAAGGATCCAAAACCAGAGTTGAACGCCCAAACTGGCACAGAAACTGGCGTTCAACTCCACAAATGGCCTCTGCACGTGTAACACTCAAGCCCAAGCCAAAGCACACACCAAGTGGGCCCAGGAAGTGGATTTATGCATCAATTACTTACTCATGTAAACCCTAGTGACTAGTTTATTATAAATAGGACCTTTTACTAGTCTTTTTGACCATCTTTGAACGCATTGTTCTTAGACCATGGGGGCTGGCCACACGGCCATGCCTGGACCTTCACTTATGTATTTTCATACGGTAGAGTTTCTACACTCCATAGATTAAGGTGTGGAGCTCTGCTGTTCCCCAAAGATTAATGCAAAGTACTTCTGTTTTCTATTCAATTCATCTTATTTCGCTTCTAAGATATCCATTCGCACCCAAGAACGTGATGAAGGTGATGATTATGTGTGACGCTCATCACCATCTCCCCTATGAACGCGTGCCTGACAAACACCTCTGTTCTACATGAAATAAGCTAGAATGAGTATCTCTTAGATCTCCTAACCAGAATCTTCGTGGCGTAAGCTAGAATGATGGCGGCATTCAAGAGAATCCGGAAGGTCTAAACCTTGTCTGTGGTATTCTGAGTAGGATTCAATGATTGAATGACTGTGACGAGCTTCAAACTCGCGATTGTTGGGCGTTAGTGACAGACGCAAAAGGAGGGTGAATCCTATTCCAGCATGATTGAGAACCGACAGATGAATAGCCGTGCCGTGACAGGGTGCGTGAGCATATTATTCACTGAGAGGAGGGGATGTAGCCACTGACAACGTTGATGCCCTTGCATAAAGCCAGCCATGGAAAGGAGTAAGACTGATTGGATGAAGATAGCAGGAAAGCAGAGGTTCAGAGGAACGAAAGCATCTCCATTCGCTTATCTGAAATTCCTATCAATGAATTACATAAGTGTCTCTATTCCTATTTTATTATTTAAAATTCGAAAACCACATAATTATTTTATATCCGCCTGACTGAGATTTACAAGGTGACCATAGCTTTCTTCATACCAACAATCTCCGTGGGATTCGACCCTTACTCACGTAAGGTATTACTTGGACGACCCAGTGCACTTGCTGGTTAGTTGTATCGAAGTTGTGATAGACTGTAAAACTAGATCAGAGTATCTGGCCTAAGAAGCCATTACCAGAGATCACAATTTCGTGCACCAAGTTTTTGGTGCCGTTGCCGGGGATTGTTTGAGTTTTCGGCAAGCTTTTGGTCCGGTAACATCAGTGCCAGATTCCCTTTTGATCCGGCAACAGCACCAAGTTTTTGGCACCGTTGCCGGGGATTGTTTGAGTTTGGACAACTGACGGTTCATCTTGTTGCTCAGATTAGGTAATTTTCTTTTTGTTTTCTTTTCAAAATTTTTTAAAAATAATTTCAAAAATTTTCTCATCTGTTTTCGAAAAAAATAAAATAAAAGAAAAATGTTTTCAAAAATTTTATTCAAGATTTTTAAGAATGAATTCTAGTGTTTCATGAAGCATGTGAAGCCTGGCTGGCTGTAAAGCCATGTCTAAATTCTTTTGGACTGAGGCTTCCAACCATCAGCTCTCACACGACTGTAGGGTATGTCAGGCGTGTCATGTCTGAATTACATGCTGAAGCTTGGCTGGCCATTGGCCATGTCTAGTGTTTTGGACCGGAGCTTCCATTGAAAGCTTGGCTGGCTAGTGAGCCATGTCTAATTCCTGGACTGAAGCTTTAGACTAACATGACAAGATTCCTGGAATTCATATTAAAAATTTTGGAATCCTTATTTTTTCTTTTAAATTTTCGAAAAATATAAATAAAAATCCAAAAAAATTAGAAAATCATAAAAATCAAAAATATTTTCTGTTTCTTGTTTGAGTCTTGAGTCATGTTATAAGTTTGGTGTCAATTGCATATGCATCTTGCATTTTTTTCGAAAATTTCATGCATTCATAGTGTTCTTCATGATCTTCAAGTTGTTCTTGGTAAGTCTTCTTGTTTGATCTTGATGATTTTTTGTTTTGTGTTGTATAGTGTTTTTCATATGCATTCTTGAATTCTTAGTGTCTAAGCATTAAAGAATTCTAAGTTTGGTGTCTTGCATGTTTTCCTTGCATTAAAGATTTTTCAAAAATGTGTTCTTGATGTTCATCATGATCTTCATAGTGTTCTTGGTGTTCATCTTGACATTCATAGCATTCTTGCATTCATCACATGTTTTGATCTAAAAATTTCATGCATTGCATAATTTTCATGTTTTTCTCTTGCATCATAAAAATTCAAAAAATCAAAAAAAATATCTTTCCCTTTTTCTCTCATCAAATTCGAAAATTTGAGTTGACTTTTTCAAAAATTTTTAAAATCAAGTTGTTGCCAATGAGTCAAACCAAATTTTCAATTTGAAAATCTTATCTTTTTCAAAATCTTTTTCAAAAATCAAATATTTTTCAAAATTCTTAGTTATTTTCGAAAATTCCAAAAAATATTTTTCAAAAATCTTTTTCTTATTTTTATCACAAATTTTCGAAAATAACATAATCAATTAATGTTTTGATTCAAAAATTTGAAGTTTGTTACTTGCTTGTTAAGAAAGATTCAAACTTTAAGTTCTAGAATCATATCTTGTGATTTCTTATGAATCAAGTCATTAATTGAGATTTTAAAAATCAAATCTTTTTCAAAACTAATTTCAATCATATCTTTTCAAAAATATCTTCTTATCTTATCTTTTTCAAAAATATCTTTTCAAAATATCTTTTCTAACTTCCTAACTTCTTATCTTTTCAAAATTTGTTTCAACTAACTAACTAACTTTTTGTTTGTTTCTTAACTTTTTCAAAACTACCTAACTAACTCTCTCTCTCTAATTTTCGAAAATATCTCCCCTCTTTTCAAAAATTTCTTTTTAATTAACTAATTATTTTTATTTTTTATTTTTGATTTCAAAAATTTTTCGAAAAAAAATACTAACAAATTTTCAAAAACCAATTTTCAAAAATCACTAACTCCTTTTTCAAAATAATTTTCGAAAATTATCCCTCCCCCATCTCATTCTATTTATTCATTCATATCCTAACATCTCATTTCACCTCCTTCCATCCTCACAGTTGTGTTTCTTCCATTATATTACATTCTTTGTCTCCCCCTCTTCTTCCACTCACACAGGGATCCCTATACTGTGGTATAAAGGATCTCTATTATTATCATTATTTTTCTGGCCATTCTTCCTTGTCATATGAGTAGGAGCAAGGATAAGAACATTCTTGTGGAAGCAGATCCAGAACCTGAAAGGACTCTGAAGAAAAAATTAAGAGAAGCTAAAATACAACAATCCAGAGATAACCTTTCAGAAATTTTCGAACAGGCAGAGGAGATGGCAGCCGAAAATAATAATAATGTAAGGAAGATGCTTGGTGACTTTACTGCACCTAATTCCAATTTACATGGAAGAAGCATCTCCATTCCTGCCATTGGAGCAAACAACTTTGAGCTTAAACCTCAATTAGTTTCTCTAATGCAGCAGAACTGCAAGTTTCATGGACTTCCATCTGAAGATCCTTTTCAGTTCTTAACTGAATTCTTGCAGATATGTGATACTGTTAAGACTAATGGAGTAGATCCTGAAGTCTACAGGCTCATGCTTTTCCCTTTTGCTGTAAGAGACAGAGCTAGATTATGGTTGGATTCTCAACCTAAAGACAGCCTGAACTCTTGGGATAAGCTGGTCACGGCTTTCTTAGCCAAGTACTTTCCTCCTCAAAAGCTGAGCAAGCTTAGAGCTGATGTTCAAACCTTCAGGCAGAAAGAAGGTGAATCTCTCTATGAAGCTTGGGAAAGATACAAACAGTTGACCAAAAAGTGTCCTTCTGACATGCTTTCAGATTGGACCATCCTGGATATATTCTATGATGGTTTATCTGAGCTATCAAAGATGTCACTGGACACTTCTGCAGGTGGATCCATTCACCTAAAGAAAATGCCTGCAGAAGCTCAAGAACTCATTGACATGGTTGCTAATAACCAGTTCATGTACACTTCTGAAAGGAATCCTGTGAGTAATGGGACGCCTATGAAGAAGGGAGTTCTTGAAGTTGATACTCCGAATGTCATATTGGCTCAGAATAAAATATTGACTCAGCAAGTCAATATGATTTCTCAGAGTCTGCATGGAATGCAAGCTGCATCCAACAGTACTCAAGAGGCTTCTTCTGAAGAAGAAGCCTATGATCCTGAGAACCCTGCAATAGCAGAGGTAAATTACTTAGGTGAACCTTATGGAAACACCTATAACTCAACATGGAGAAATCATCCAAATTTCTCATGGAAGGATCAAAAGCCCCAACAAGGCTTTAATAATGGTGGAAGAAACAGGTTTAGCAATAGCAAGCCTTTTCCATCATCCACTCAGCAACAGACAGAGAACTCTGAACAAAATGCTTCTAATTTAGCAAATCTAGTCTCTGATCTATCTAAGGCCACTGTAAGTTTCATGACTGAAACAAGGTCTTCCATTAGAAATCTGGAAGCACAAGTGGGCCAGCTGAGTAAAAGGATCACTGAAATCCCTCCTAGTACTCTCCCAAGAAATACAGAAAAGAATCCAAAAGGAGAGTGCAAGGTCATTGACATAAGCGCCATGGCCGAACCTGTGAGGAAAGGAGAGGACGTGAATCCCAAGGAGGAAGACCTCCTGGGACGTCCAGTGATCAATAAGGAGCTTCCCTCTGAGGAACCAAAGGACTCTGAGGCTCATCTAGAGACCATAGAGATTCCATTGAACCTCCTTATGCCCTTCATGAGCTCTGATGAGTATTCCTCTTCTGAAGAAAATGAGGATGTTACTGAAGAGCAAACTGCCAAGTTTCTTGGTGCAATCATGAAGCTGAATGCCAAATTATTTGGCATTGATGCTTGGGAAGTTGAACCTCCCTTGTTCATCAATGAACTAAGTGATCTGGATCAACTGACATTGCCTCAGAAGAGACAGGATCCTGGAAAGTTCATAATACCCTGTACCATAGGCACCATGATCTTTAAGGCTCTGTGTGACCTTGGTTCAGGAATAAACCTCATGCCCCTCTGTGTAATAGAGAAACTGGGAATCTATGGGGTGCAAGCTGCTAAAATCTCACTAGAGATGGCAGACAGCTCAAGAAGACAGGCTTATGGACAAGTAGAAGATGTATTAGTAAAGGTTGAGGGCCTTTACATACCTACTGATTTCATAGTCCTGGATACTGGAAAGGAAGAGGATGAATCCATCATCCTAGGAAGACCTTTCCTGGCCACAGTAAGAGCTGTGATTGATGTTGACAGAGGTGAAATAGTCCTTCAATGGAATGAGAACTCCCTTGTGTTCAAAACTCAAGGATCTCCCTCTGCAACCATGAAGAGGAAGCTTGAAAAGCTTCTCTCAAAGCAGAGTCAACCAGAGCCCCCACAGTCAAACTCTAAGTTTGGTGTTGGGAGGCCACAACCAAACTCTAAGTTTGGTGTTGAACTCCCATATCCAAACTCTAAGTTTGGTGTTGGAGAGTCTCAACAAAGCTCTGCACATCTGTGAGGCTCCATGAGAGCCCACTGTCAAGCTATTGACATTAAAGAAGCGCTTGTTGGGAGGCAACCCAATGTTTATCTAATTCTTATTTTTATTGTTTTTCATGTTTTCTTAGGTTCATGATCATGTGGAGTCACAAACTAAACAAAAAATTCAAAAACGGAATCAAAAACAACAGAAGAAAAATCACACCCTGGAGGAGCATCTGTCTGGCGTTCAAACGCCAGAACAGAGCATAGTTCTGGCGCTGAACGCCCAGAATGGGAGCATCCTGGCACTGAACGCCCAGAACAAGCATGGTTCTGGCGTTCAACGCCAGAAATGGCAGCAAAGGGGCGTTGAACGCCCAAAATGGGCACCAACCTGGCGCTGAACGCCCAGAGTTGTGTGCAAGGGCATTTTACATGCCTAAATTGGTGCAGGGATGTAAATGCCTTGACACCTCAGGATCTGTGGACCCCACAGGATCCCCACCTACCTCATCATCTCTCTTTCCATTCATGATCATCCCTTCTTTTTTTCCATTTACCACTCACATCCATACACCCACTACCTTCAAAAATTCAACATCCCTCTCTCCCACCCAATCCCACCCACATGGCCGAATACACACTCCCATCCATCTCCTCCATATCTTCTTCTTATTCTTCTATTCTTTCTTCTTTTGCTCGAGGGCGAGCAACATTCTAAGTTTGGTGTGGTAAAAGCATAGCTTTTTTGTTTTTTTCCATAACCATTGATGGCACCTAAGGCCAGAGAAACCTCTAGAAAGAGGAAAGGGAAGACAAAAGCTTCCATCAAGGGTCTATAGCTCAGTGGTAGAACATTTGACTGCAAATCAAGAGATCCCTGAGATACCTCAGGGGATACATTTTCTTCCACACAATTATTGGAAGCAACTAAGGGTGGAACATCAAGAGCACTCCATCATCCTTCATGAAATCAGAGAAGATCTAAAAGCAATGAAGGAGGAGCAGCCAAGGCAAGGAAGAGACATAGAAGAGCTCAAGGACATCATTGGTTCCTCAAGAAGAAAACGCCACCATCACTAAGGTGGATTCATTCCTTGTTCTTGCTTTCTCTGTTTTTTGTTTCTTGTATTATGTGCTTATCTATGTTTGTGTCTTCATTAAATGATCATTAGTAGTTAGTAACTTTGTCTTAAAGTTATGAATGTCCTATGAATCCATCACCTCTCTTAAATGAAAAATGTTTTAAATCAAAAGAACAAGAAGTACATGAGTTTCGAATTTATCCTTGAACTTAGCTTAATTATATTGATGTGGTGACAATGCTTCTTGTTTTTTGAATGAATGCTTGAACAGTGCATATGTCTTTTGAAGTTGTTGTTTAAGAATGTTAAATATGTTGGCTCTTGAAAGAATGATGACTAGGAGACATGTTATTTGATAATCTGAAAAATCATAAAAATGATTCTTGAAGCAAGAAAAAGCAGCAAAGAACAAAGCTTGCAGAAAAAAAAAAGGCGAAAAAAAAATAGAAAGAAAAAGAAAAAGCAAGCAGAAAAAGCCAATAACCCTTAAAACCAAAAGGCAAGGGCAAATAAAAAGGATCCCAAGGCTTTGAGCATCAGTGGATAGGAGGGCCTAGAGGAATAAAATCCTGGTCTAAGCGGCTAAACCAAGTTGTCCCTAACCATGTGCTTGTGGCGTGTAGGTGTCAAGTGAAAACTTGAGACTGAGCGGTTAAAGTCAAGGTCCAAAGCAAAAAAAGAGTGTGCTTAAGAACCCTGGACACCTCTAATTGGGGACTTTAGCAAAAGCTGAGTCACAATCTGAAAAGGTTCACCCAGTTATGTGTCTGTGGCATTTATGTATCCGGTGGTAATACTGGAAAACAAAGTGCTTAGGGCCACGGCCAAGACTCATAAAGAAGCTGTGTTCAAGAATCATCATACTGAACTAGGAGAATCAACAACACTATCTGAACTCTGAGTTTCTATAGATGCCAATCATTCTGAACTTCAATGGATAAAGTGAGATGCCAAAACTATTCAAGAGGCAAAAAGCTATAAGTCCCGCTCATATGATTGGAGCTATGTTTCATTGATAGTTTGGAATTTATAGTATATTCTCTTCTTTTTATCCTATTTGATTTTCAGTTGCTTGGGGACAAGCAACAATTTAAGTTTGGTGTTGTGATGAGCAGATAATTTATACGCTTTTTGACATTGTTTTTAGTATGTTTTTAGTAGGATCTAGTCACTTTTAGGGATGTTTTCATTAGTTTTTATGTTAAATTCACATTTCTGGACTTTACTATGAGTTTGTGTGTTTTTCTGTGATTTCAGGTATTTTCTGGCTGAAATTGAGGGACTTGAGCAAAAATCAGATTCAGAGGTTGAAAAAGGACTGCTGATGCTGTTGGATTCTGACCTCCCTGCACTCAAAGTGGATTTTCTGGAGCTACAGAACTCTAAATAGCGCGCTTCCAATTGCGTTGGAAAGTAGACATCCAGGGCTTTCCAGAAATATATAATAGTCCATACTTTGGCCAAGAATTGACGACGTAAACTGGCGTTCAACGCCAGCCTTCTGCCCAAATCTGGCGTCCAGCGCCAGAAAAGGATCCAAAACCAGAGTTGAACGCCCAAACTGGCACAGAAACTGGCGTTCAACTCCACAAATGGCCTCTGCACGTGTAACACTCAAGCCCAAGCCCAAGCACACACCAAGTGGGCCCAGGAAGTGGATTTATGCATCAATTACTTACTCATGTAAACCCTAGTGACTAGTTTATTATAAATAGGACCTTTTACTAGTCTTTTTGACCATCTTTGAACGCATTGTTCTTAGACCATGGGGGCTGGCCACACGGCCATGCCTGGACCTTCACTTATGTATTTTCATACGGTAGAGTTTCTACACTCCATAGATTAAGGTGTGGAGCTCTGCTGTTCCCCAAAGATTAATGCAAAGTACTTCTGTTTTCTATTCAATTCATCTTATTTCGCTTCTAAGATATCCATTCGCACCCAAGAACGTGATGAAGGTGATGATTATGTGTGACGCTCATCACCATCTCCCCTATGAACGCGTGCCTGACAAACACCTCTGTTCTACATGAAATAAGCTAGAATGAGTATCTCTTAGATCTCCTAACCAGAATCTTCGTGGCGTAAGCTAGAATGATGGCGGCATTCAAGAGAATCCGGAAGGTCTAAACCTTGTCTGTGGTATTCTGAGTAGGATTCAATGATTGAATGACTGTGACAAGCTTCAAACTCGCGATTGTTGGGCGTTAGTGACAGACGCAAAAGGAGGGTGAATCCTATTCCAGCATGATCGAGAACCGACAGATGAATAGCCGTGCCGTGACAGGGTGCGTGAGCATATTATTCACTGAGAGGAGGGGATGTAGCCACTGACAACGGTGATGCCCTTGCATAAAGCCAGCCATGGAAAGGAGTAAGACTGATTGGATGAAGATAGCAGGAAAGCAGAGGTTCAGAGGAACGAAAGCATCTCCATTCGCTTATCTGAAATTCCTATCAATGAATTACATAAGTGTCTCTATTCCTATTTTATTATTTAAAATTCGAAAACCACATAATTATTTTATATCCGCCTGACTGAGATTTACAAGGTGACCATAGCTTGCTTCATACCAACAATCTCCGTGGGATTCGACCCTTACTCACGTAAGGTATTACTTGGACGACCCAGTGCACTTGCTGGTTAGTTGTATCGAAGTTGTGACAGACTGTAAAACTAGATCAGAGTATCTGGCCTAAGAAGCCATTACCAGAGATCACAATTTCGTGCACCAAAGACTTCAAGGAACTTGGGGAAGTGTTGATCCTTGGTTTCCTTGTTGAACCTTTGAGGATATGGCAGAGGAGATGTGAAAGTCTTTTCCAAGTGCTTCTGTCCTTGAGATGGTTCTTCCAGTGTTTGCTTCCCTTTCCTTGACTCTTGTGGCTGCTCATCTTTCTCTTTAAGCTCTTCTTGGTCTTGCTTGCTTGTTGTTATCTCTTCCCTGTTGTTAGCCTCATTTTTCTCAGATGGTTCTTTGTCATCTCCTTCGGCTTCTTATTGGCTTCAGTGTTACTCACTAAGGTTTTTCCAATCCTCAGTTGGATGGCTTTGCATTCTTCTTTAGGATTTGGAATGGTATCACTTGGGAGTGAGCTTGTTGGCCTTTCGATCATTGCTTGCTCGGACAGTTGTCCAATTTGCCTCTCTAAGTTTCTCATTGAAGCTTCCCGATTCTTGCTTGTTAACTCCTGATGCTTTATCATTTTTTCCATTAGTATCTCCAGGTTTGAGATTCTTTGAGTATCTTGTGGTATTTGTGGCTGGTTATGAGGTGTTGAAGATGGATGATAGGTGTTTTGGTTAGTGGCTGGGTTATTAGGTGGATAATAGCTAGAATTTGGGTAGTTGTTTTGGGGTTTTTTGTATGGATTGTGGTTAGTGTTTTGCTGGTTGTTATTGTTTGTGCTTCTTGAGTTGTTGTGGTTTGAACTCTTCTGCCAAGGCTGTTGGTTTTGATTATGGTAATCTCCCCATCTGAGATTTGGATGGTTCTTCCAGGATGGATTGTAGGTTTCACCATAAACTTCATTTTGGCCTGATCCTTGGTTGTGCACATATTGAATTTGTTCCTGCTGCTGATCTTCTTGGTTTTCTTCATTTTGCCCCCATGTGGGAGATGGTTGGCTTGTATTCACTGCTGCAACTTGGAGGCTATCAATCCTGTTAGCCATCTGCTCAAATTGTTGCTGGATTTGCTGCTACATTACCTTGTGTTGAGCTAGAATGGTGTCCACTCCTTCCAACTCCAGCACTCCCTTTCTTTGAGCTGGTTGGCGTTGCCTTTGATGAGCAAAGAAGTATTGATTGTTTGACACCATATCAATGAGGTTTTGGGCTTCCTCTGCTGTCTTCATTAATTGTAGTGAGTTTCCTGCTGAATGATCTAGTGCTTCCTGAGCTTTCAGAGTCAATCCTTCATAGAAATTTTGAAGGATGTCTGGTGGACGAAATTGTGATCTCAGGAAACGGCGCCAAAAAAACTCAGTACGCACTTCTTAATAAATCATTTTTCATTCACAACTTCGATACAACTAACCAGCAAGTGCACTGGGTCGTCCAAGTAATAAAACCTTACGTGAGTAAGGGTCGATCCCACGGAGATTGTTGGTATGAAGTAAGCTATGGTCATCTTGTAAATCTCAGTCAGGCAGATATCAAATGGTTATGGAGTTTTCGAATAATAATAATAAATAAACAGAAAATAAAGATAGAAATACTTACGTAAATCATTGGTGAGAATTTCAGATAAGCATATAGAGATGCTTTCGTTCCTCTGAACCTCTGCTTTCCTGCTGTCTTCATCCAATCATTCCTACTCCTTTCCATGGTAAGCTTTCTGTAAGGCATCACTGTTGTCAATGGCTACATCCCATCCTCTATGTGAAAAAGGTCCAAATGCTCTATCACGGCACGGCTAATCATCTGGAGGTTCTCGATCATACTGGAATAGGATTCACCCTCTTTTTGCGTCTGTCACTACGCCTAGCACTCGTGAGTTTGAAGTTCGTCACAGCCATCCCTTCCCAGATCCTACTCGGAATACCACAGACAAGATTTAGACTTTCCGGATCTCAGGAATGGCCATCGATGGGTTCTAACTTATACCACGAAGATTCTAATATCTCGAACTCGGTCCTCTGTATTAGATATCTAAGAGATACTCATTCTAGCTTGTTTGCATGTAGAACGGAAGTGTTTGTCAGGCACGCGTTCATAAGTGAGAATGATGATGAGCGTCACATAATCATCACATTCATCATGTTCTTGGGTGTAAATGGATATCTTAGAAGCGGAATAAGTTGAATTGAATAGAAAAACAGTAGTACTTTGCATTAAATCATAAGGAACAGCAGAGCTCCACACCTTAATCTATGGAGTGCAGAAACTCTACCGTTGAAAATACATAAGTGATGAAGGTTCAGGCATGGCCGAATGGCCAGCCCCCAACATGATCAATATGATCCAAAGTTGAACTAAAAATCCTCAGATTTTCAGATGTAAATACAATAGTCAAAAGTCCTATTTATACTAAACTAGTTACTAGGGTTTACAGAATTGAGTATATGATGTAGAAATCCACTTTCGAGGCCCACTTGGTGTGTTCTTGGGCTGAGCTTGAAGTTTACACGTGGAGAGGTCATTCTTGGAGTTGAACGCCAGTTTGTAACGTGTTTCTGGCTTTGAACTCCACTTTGCAACTTGTTTCTGGCGCTGGACGCCAGACTGCAGCATGGAACTGGTGTTGAACGACAGTTTACATCGTCAATCCTTATTCAAAGTATGGACTATTATATATTTATGGAAAGCCCTCGATGTCTACTTTCCAACGCAATTAAAAGCGCGCCATTTGGAGTTCCGTAGCTCCAGAAAATTCACTTTGAGTGCAGGGAGGTCAGAATCCAACAGCATCAGCAGTCCTTCTTCAACCTCTGAATCTGATTTTTGCTCAAGTCCCTCAATTTCAGCCAGAAAATACCTGAAATTGCAGAAAAACACACAAACTCATAGTAAAGTCCAGAAATGTGAATTTAACATAAAAACTAATAAAAACATCCCTAAAAGTAACTAGATCATATTGAAAACATACTAAAAAAAATGCCAAAAAGCGTATAAATTATCCGCTCATCACAACACCAAACTTAAATTGTTGCTTGTCCCCAAACAACTGAAAATCAAATAGGATAAAAAGAAGAGAATATACTATAAATTCCAAAATATCAATGAAACATAGCTCCAATCAGATGAGCGGGACTTGTAGCTTTTTGCCTCTTGAATAGTTTTGGCATCTCACTTTATCCATTGAAGTTCAGAATGATTGGCATCTATAAGAACTTAGAATTCAGATAGTGTTATTGATTCTCCTAGTTCAGTATGTTGATTCTTGAACACAGCTACTTTATGAGTCTTGGCCGTGGCCCTAAGCACTTTGTTTTCCAGTATTACCACCGGATACATAAATGCCACAGACAAATAATTGGGTGAACCTTTTCAGATTGTGACTCAGCTTTGCTAAAGTTCCCAATTAGAGGTGTCCAGTGTTCTTAAGCGCACTCTTCTTTTTGCTTTGGACCTTGACTTTAACCGCTCAGTCTCAAGTTTTCAATTGACACTTTCACGCCACAAGCACATGGTTAGGGACAGCTTGGTTTAGCCGCTTAGGCCAGGATTTTATTCCTTTAGGCCCTCCTATCCACTGATGCTCAAAGCCTTGGATCCTTTTTATTACCCTTGCCTTTTGGTTTTAAGGGCTATTGGCTTTTTGCTCTTGCCTTTTGGTTTTAAGAGCTTTTGGCTTTTTCTGCTTGCTTTTTCTTTTTCTCTTTTTTTTTTCGCTATTTTTCTTTTCTTTTTTTTTGCAAGCTTTTCTCTATTCACTGCTTTTTCTTGCTTCAAGAATCATTTTTATGATTTTTCAGATTATCAAATAACATGTCTCCTTGTCATCATTCTTTCAAGAGCCAACATATTTAACATTCTTAAACATCAACTTCAAAAGACATATGCACTGTTCAAGCATTCATTCAGAAAATAAAAAGTATTGTCACCACATCAATATAATTAAACTAAGTTCAAGGATAAATTCGAAACTCATGTACTTCTTGTTCTTTTGAATTAAAAACATTTTTCATTTAAGAGAGGTGATGGATTCATAGGACATTCATAACTTTAAGACAAAGTTACTAAATACTAATGATCATGTAATAAGACACTAACATAGATAAGCACTTAACACAAAGAAAATAAAAAACAGAAAATTTGAGAACAAGGAATGAGTCCACCTTAGTGATGGTGGCGTTTCCTTCTTGAGGAACCAATGATGTCCTTGAGCTCTTCTATGTCTCTTCCTTGTCTTTGTTGCTCCTCCCTCATTGCTCTTTGATCTTCTCTAATTTCATGGAGGATGATGGAGTGATCTTGATGTTCCATCCTTAATTGTCCCATGTTGGAACTTAATTCTCTTAGGGAGGTGTTGATTTGCTCCCAAAAATTCTGTGGAGGAAAGTGCATCCCTTGAGGCATCTTAGGGATTTCTTGGTGATGAGCTTCTTTATGCATCTCTTGAGATCCATGAATAGGCTCTCTTGTTTGCTCCATTCTTTTCTTAATGATGGGCTTATCCTCTTCAATGAGGATATCTCCCTCTATGTCAATCCCAGCCGAATTGCATAGGTGGCAAATGAGGTGAGGAAAGGCTAACCTTGCCATAGTGGAGGACTTGTCAGCCACCTTGTAGAGTTCTTGAGGTATAATCTCATGAACCTCCACTTCCTCCCCAATCATGATGCTATGGATCATGATGGCCCGGTCTATTGTAACTTCAGACCGGTTGCTAGTAGGAATGATTGAGCATTGAATGAACTCTAACCATCCTCTAGCTACAGGATTAAGGTCCAGTCTTCTCAGTTGAACCGGTTTACCTTTTGAGTCAATCTTCCATTGAGCTCCTTCCACACATATGTCCATGAGGACTTGGTCCAACCGTTGATCAAAGTTGACTCTTCTTGTGTAGGGGCGTGCGTTCTCTTCCATCATTGGCAAGTTGAACGCCAACCTCATATTTTCTGGACTAAAATCTAAGTATTTCCCCCGAACCATGGTGAGATAATTCGTTGGGTTTAGGTTCTTACTTCGATCATGGTTCCTAATGATCCATGCATTAGCATAGAATTCTTGAACCATTAGAATTCCGAGTTGTTGGATGGGGTTTGTTAGAACTTCCCAACCTCTTCTTTGGATCTCATGTCGGATCTCCGGATACTCATTTTTCTTGAGTTTGAAAGGGACCTGCGGGATCACCTTCTTCTTGGCCACAACATCATAGAAGTGGTCTTGATGGGCTTTGGAGATGAATCTTTCCATCTCATATGACTCAGAGGTGGAAGCTTTTGTCTTCTCTTTCCCTTTTCTAGAGGATTCTCCGGTCTTAGGTGCCATCAATGGTAATGGAAAAACAAAAAGCTTATGCTTTTACCACACCAAACTTAGAATATTGCTCGCCCTCGAGCAACAGAAGAAAGAAAAGAAGAAGAAGAAGAAGATCTGGAAGAGAGGGAGAGAGGGTTGTGTTTCGGCCAAGAAGGGGATGAGAGGGTTGTATTGTGTGAGAATGAAGAAGATTGGAGAGGTTTATTGATGCCAAGGCATCTTAGGCTAGTTTCACTAGCCTTTTTTCTTTTATTTTTAGTTGTTTTATGCATTTTCTTGAGCCTTAAGTAATCATTTGGGCCAAATAGTCATGCTTGTCTTAAATCATTCAACATGAAGATTTTGATGCAAATTCCATGAGTTTTTAGTTATATTACTTGAATGCTATGAATGGAAGATTTCTCATGAAATTTTGCAAGACTTTGATGCAATTGTTTGGATGATTTCAGGGAAGAAGAGGCTAGGCAAGGAAGCAACAAAATCAATAAAGGAAGCTTGAATATCACATGTGGAGTTTAAGTTCCAGTTTAAGCTTAAACTGGAACTTAAACTACCAAGCCATATAATGCTGGAATTGAAGTTTAACCTCCAGTTTAACCTTAAACTGGAGGTTAAACGCCAGAAGTGAGAATCTCACCAGGGGAGCATTTCCACGTTTAACCTCCAGTTTAACCTTAAACTGGAGGTTAAACGCCAGAAGTAAGAAAGGCACCAGGAGCATTCCACGTTTAAGCTCCAGTTTAACCTTAAACTGGAGCTTAAACGTGTTCGACTATTTTTCTCCTCCAGGGTTGCTTTCTCATTTCCACGTTTAAGCTTCAGTTTAACCTTAAACTGAAGCTTAAACGTGCTCGAGCTTGTGCCTCCAGGGAGTGCCAGCGTTTAAGCTCCAGTTTAAGCTTAAACTGGAGCTTAAACGTGTTATATGGAACAGCTTGACCATGCCTTCTTCAAACATAAATAACTTGAGCTACAAAACTCCAAATGAGGTGATTCAAAATGCATTGGAAAGAAGACATCTAGAGCTTTCCAAGCATATATGGCATGCATGGTGGATACTAAAAATGGAGGGAGAAAACAGCCCCGTAATGTGCATAGAAGAGCATAGTACCAACATGCAATCAGGCCAGCTGACCTCTTCACCTTCCATGGAGTATAACTCGAGTTGTAGAACTCCAAATGATGCGCTTCCAGTTGCATTGGAAAGTAGACATCCAGAGCTTTCCAAAGATGTATAGAGGTATGGGGTGGAAAATGCAACTGAGCTCCCAAAATTGGCATTTTCGAGCACGTTTAAGTGACTTAAACGTTGGCTTAAACGCTGTCAAACCAACCAACAACCTTGTCACCTTCAATCAAGCATAACTTGAGCTATAGAGATCCAATTGAGGTGCTTCTAATTGCGTTAGAAAGCTGACATCCATAGCTTTCCAACGAGGTATAATAGTCTATATTTGGCATCAAATTGGCAAGGTTAACAAGAGAACAAAGTGACGACTCAAGAAAGGGGGGTGCAACGTTTGAGTGTAGTTTAATGGATCATTATCCTTTTTGGATCAATTATGTCACTCTACCCTTCGAGCAAGCAAGGCCCATCAACAACACCAAATCAAGGCCACAAGAATCATCTAGAATAGTTTATTTTCATTTGATTGTAATTTGCTTTGAATTTCATTTTCATTTTGTAATTTAGGGAGCCTATTTAAAGGCCTTAGTTTCTGCATTTGAGAGACGGGGGGATTGAAGGGGAATCCAGCCCCTGAGGGGGAACTTTTACACGGAGAACTTTGGATGATTTTTCTTTTAGTTTTGTAATTGAATTCAGAGCTATGACTCACTAAACCCCTTTCATTGGGTTAGGGAGCTCTATTGTAATTCAATGAATCAATAATAGTTTTATCTTCTTCTTCAATCTTTTCTCTTGAATTTTGTTAGAAAGCTTCTCGATCTAATTCCATTGGGTAGTTGTCTTGGGAAAGAAACTACCCATAATTGGAATCCTTCGGAACCTTGGGAAAGGAATGGAGGATTCATGCTAGAGAAGCTTTCTCACGGTGAATTGGATTGGGGTTTGGATGGATATTGTGACATGTAATCCTACCAAATTGTGGTTCATGAAACTGTGTGGTATAATCAGTGATCGAGCATCATCTCTTCTTATGAACATTTAAACCAAGGGATTGGGAATTTGTTCGTTTTTAGAGAGAATTGGTGAGCCAAGGGATTGGGATCCAATCATATAAGATTGCCAAGCAAAATTCAATGAATGCATTGGTTGAGGAAGGAATAAAAATGTTTTGATTCGGAGATCTCAATATCTCCTAACACCCAATGAATTCCCCATTTCTGATCTACCACTTTCTCTTTACATTCTGCAATTAAATTCATGCAATCACCCCATCCCTTTTAATTTCAGCAATTTAGCTTCTCGCTCTTTAATTCATGCAATTTTACATTCCGCAATTCTCATCTAAATCTTGATTCCGCTCAACTAGAACATACTTCTAATCCGAATTGCTCACTCAACCAATCCTTGTGGGATTCGACCTCACTCTATTGTGAGTTTTTACTTGACGATAACCGGTGCACTTGCCGGAAGGAATTTTGCCGATCGTGCAATTTCCTAAATCGTAGCATAACAAGTTTATGCGCATCATTTATATAGTGGAGGGAGAGGGGTTAAGGTTCGGCCATATGGGGTGGGTTTGGGTGGGAAAGTGATTTTGAATTTTGAAGGTAGGTGGGATTTATGAGATAGGTTTATGGGGAAGAGTGAATGGATGTGAGTGGTGAATGGCTAATAGGGAAGAGAGAGATTGAGGTGATTGGTGAAGGGTTTTGGGGAAAGGTGTTTATTGGGAAGAGAGGATGATTGAGAAGAGGGGAGAGTATGAGTGGAGGTAGATGGGGATCCTGTGGGGTCCACAGATACTGAGATGATCCTGTGGGGTCCACAGATCCTGAGGTGTCAAGCATTTACATCCCTGCACCATTGAGGCATGTAAAATGCCTTTGCATGCAATTCTGGCATTTAAACGCCGAATTGATGCTTGTTCTGGGCGTTCAATGCCCAGATACAGCATGTTTCTGGCGTTGAACGCCAGTTCTATGCTTTTTTCTGGCGTTCAGTGCCAGCTTTCCTCAGTGTGCATTCCTGGCGTCTGAACGCCAGGATGCTGCTTGTTTCTAGCGTTCAATGCCAGATCCATGCTCTGTTCTGGCGTTGAACGCCAGCCAGATGCTCCTTACTGGCGTTTAAGCGCCAGTAAGCCCTTCCTCCAGGGTGTGATTTTTCTTCTGCTGTTTTTGATTCTTTTTTAATTTTTCTATTTATTTTGTGACTCCACATGATCATGAACCTAATAAAACATGAAAGAACAATAAGAATGAAAATAAAATTAGATAAATAAAAATTGGGTTGCCTCCCAACAAGCGCTTCTTTAATGTCAATAGCTTGACAGTGAGCTCTCATGGAGCCTCACAGATGTTCTGAGCATTGTTGAGACTTCCCAACACCAAACTTCGAGTTTGAATATGAGAGTTCAACACCAAACTTAGGGTTTAGTTGTGGCCTCCCAACACCAAACTTAGAGTTTGACTGTGGGGGCTCTGGTTGACTCTGCAGTGAGAGAAGCTTTTCATGCTTCCTCTCAATGGTTACAGAGAGAGATCCTTGAGTTTTAAACACAAGGTTGTCCTCATTTAGTTGAAGGATCAATTCTTCTCTATCCACATCAATCACAGCTTTTGCTGTGGCTAGGAAGGGTCTTCCAAGGATGATGGATTCATCCTCATCCTTCCCAGTATCTAGGATTATGAAATCAGCAGGGATGTAAAGGCCTTCAACCTTTACAAACATGTCCTCTACTTGTCCATAAGCCTGTTTTCTGGAATTGTCTGCTATCTCTAATGAGATTCTAGCAGCTTGTACCTCAAAGATTCCCAGTTTCTCCATTACAGAGAGTGGCATGAGGTTTATCCCTGATCCAAGGTCACATAGAGCCTTCTCAAAGGTCATGGTACCTATGGTACAAGGTATTAGGAACTTTCCAAGATCCTATTTCTTCTGAAGCAATCTCGGTTGATCCAATGCATTTAGTTCATTGGTGAACAAGGGAGGTTCATCTCCCCAAGTCTCATTACCAAATAGTTTGGCATTCAGCTTCATGATTGCACCAAGGTACTTGGCAACTTGCTCTTCAGTAACATCCTCATTCTCTTCAGAAGAAGAATACTCATTAGAGCTCATGAAGGGCATAAGGAGATTCAATGGAATCTCTTTGGTCTCTAAATGAGCCTCAGATTCCTTTGGTTCCTCAAAGGGAAACTCCTTGTTGATCACTGGAGATTCACGTCCTCCCCTTCCTCCTTGGATTCGGCCATGATGGTTATATCAATGGCCTTGCAATCTCTCTTTGGATTCTCTTCTATATTGCTTGGGAGAGTACTAGGAGGGGTTTCAGTGATCTTCTTACTCAGCTGACCCACTTGTGCCTCCAAATTTCTAATGGATGACCTTGTTTCATTCATGAAACTCAGAGTGGCCTTAGATAGATCAGAGACTAAATTTGCTAAGCTAGATGGATTCTGCTCAGAATTCTCTGTTTGTTGCTGAGTGGATGATGAAAAAGGTTTACTAATGTTAAACCTATTTCTTCCACCATTATTAAAGCCTTGTTGAGGCTTTTGTTGATCCTTCCATGAGAAATTTGGGTGATTTCTCCATGAAGGGTTATAGGTGTTCCCATAGGATTCACCCATGTAATTTACCTCTGCTATTGCAGGGTTCTCAGGATCATAAGCCTCTTCTTCAGAAGATGCATCTTGAGTACTGTTGGATGCAACTTGCATTCCATTCAGACTCTGAGAAATCATATTGACCTGCTGAGTCAATAGTTTGTTCTGAGCCAATATGGCATTCAGAGCATCAATTTCAAGAACTCCCTTCTTCTGAGGCGTCCCATTACTCACAGGATTCCTCTCAGATGTGTACATAAACTGGTTGTTAGCAACCATGTCAATAAGTTCTTGATCTTCTGTAGGTGTTTTCTTTAGGTGAATGGATCCACCTGCAGAAGTATCCAATGACATCTTAGCTAATTCAGACAGCCCATCATAGAATATATCCAGGATGGTCTATTCTTAAAGCATGTCAGAAGGACACTTTTTAGTCAGTTGCTTATATCTCTCCCAAGCTACATAGAGGGATTCACCTTCTTTCTGTCTAATGGTTTGAACATCCACTCTAAGCTTACTCAGCTTTTGAGGAGGAAAGAACTTGGCTAAGAAAGCCGTGACCAGCTTATCCCAAAAGTTTAGGCTATCTTTGGGTTGAGAATCCAACCATACTCTAGCTCTGTCTCTTACAGCAAACGGGAAAAGCATAAGCCTGTAGACCTCGGGATCAACCCCATTGGTCTTAACAGTATCACAGATCTGCAAGAATTAAGTTAAGAACTGAAAAGGATCTTCAGATGGAAGTCCATGAAACTTGTAGTTCTGTTGCATCAGAGAAACTAATTGAGGTTTAAGCTCAAAATTGTTTGCTCCAATGGCAGTGATTGAGATGCTCCTTCCATCTAAATTGGAATTAGGTGCAGTGAAGTCACGAAGCATCCTCCTTGCATTGTTGTTGTTAGGTTTGGCTACCATCTCCTTTTCTTGTTCGAAAATTTCAGTAAGGTTGTCTCTGGATTGTTGTATTTTAGCTTCTCTTAGTTTCCTCTTCAGAGTCCTTTCAGGTTCTGGATCAGCTTCAACAAGAATGCCCTTTTTCTTGTCCATGCTCATATGAAAGAAAAGAGAACAAGAAAAGAAGAGGAATCCTCTATGTTACAGTAAAGAGGTTCCTTATTGTTAGTAGAAGAGGAAATGGAATAAGAGTGAAGAAGAATGGATAATCCAAACACAAGGGTGAGGATAGGAGTAGAGATATGAGATGAAGAGAAGTGTTAGTAAGTATATAAATAGAAGAAGATGAGAGAGAGAAATTTTCGAAAATAATTTTTGAAAAGGAGTTGATGATTTTCGAAAATTAAAGGGGAAATAAAATTAAAATTAAAATTTAAAACAATTAATTAATTAAAAAGAATTTTTGAAAAAGAGGGAGGTATTTTTGAAAATTAAAGAGGGAAGAGTAGTTAGGTGGTTTTGAAAAAGATAAGAAACAAACAAAAAGTCAATTAGTTAGTTGAAAAAGATTTAAAAATCAATTTTGAAAAGATAAGAAGATAAGAAGTTAGAAAAGATATTTAAAAAAAAAATTTTGAAAAAGATATGATTTAAAAAGATATGATAGAAAGATATGATTAAAATTAGTTTTGAAAAAGATTTGAATTTTAAAATCAAAATTAATGACTTGACTCACAAGTAATCACAAGATATGATTCTAGAACTTAAAGTTTGAATCTTTCTTAACAAGAAAGTAACAAACTTGAAATTTTTGAATCAAAACATTAATTGTTGATACTATTTTCGAAAATTATGAGATAAAATTAAGAAAAAGATTTTTGAAAAATATTTTTAAAATTTCGAAAATAAATAAGAAAAATGAAAAAGATTTGATTTTTGAAAAGGATTTTGAAAAGATAAGATTTTTAAATTAAAAATTTGATTTGACTCATAAGAAACAACTAAATTTTAAAAAGTTTTGAAAAAGTCAACTCAAATTTTCGAAAATTTATGAGTGAAAAAGGGAAAGATATTTTATTTTATTTTTGAATTTTTAATGATGAAAGAGAAAAACATCAAAAAGACTCAATGCATGAAAATTTTGGATCAAAACATGTGATGCATGCAAGAACACTATGAATGTCAAGATGATCACCAAGAACACTTTGAATGTCAAGATGAACACTAAGAACTTATTTTTGAAAAATTTTTAAGAAAAGAAAAACATGCAAGACACCAAACTTAGAAATTTTTAATATTTAGACACTAAGAACTCAAGAATGCATATGAAAAACAAGAAAATACACAAAACAATAAATTTTAAAGATCAAACAAGAAGACTTATCAAGAACAACTTGAAGATCATGAAGAATACCATGCATGAATTTTTCAAAAATTTTCAAGAAAAATTAAAAAGATGCAATTGACACCAAACTTAAAAATTGACACTAGACTCAAACAAGAAATACAAAATTATTTTTGGTTTTATGATTTTCTAATTTTTTTGGATTTTTCGAAAATTAATGTGAAAAAGAAAAATAAGGATTCCAAAATTTTTAATATGAATTCCAGGAATTTTGCACTCTTAGTCTAAAGCCTCAGTCCAGGAATTAGACATGGCTCACTAGCCAGCCAAGCTTTCAATGAAAGCTCCGGTCCAAAACACTAGACATGGCCAATGGCCAGCCAAGCTTTAGAAGATACAAATCAGTCATACAATAACAAATTTGATTAGCAACAACTAGCTTGCTCTTGTAATGATGATTTGGAAGCCTCAGTCCAAATGAATTTAGACATGGCTTTACATCCAGCCAGGCTTCAACATGCTTCATGAAACACTAGAATTCATTCTTAAAAATTCTGAAGAAAAATATATTTTATTTTTTTGGAAATTTTTTTTTGAAAATTAAAAGAATAAAAACAAAAACTTAAAATTAGAATAAAGTTACCTAATCTGAGCAACAAGATGAACCGTCAGTTGTCCAAACTCGAACAATCCCCGGCAACGGTGCCAAAAACTTGGTGCACGAAATTGTGATATCAGGAAACGACGCCAAAAAAACTCAGTACACACGTCTTAGTAAATCGTTTTTCATTCACAACTTCGATACAACTAACCAGCAAGTGCACTCGGTCGTCCAAGTAATAAAACCTTACGTGAGTAAGGGTCGATCCCACGGAGATTGTTGGTATGAAGCAAGCTATGGTCATCTTGTAAATCTCAGTCAGGCGGATATCAAATGGTTATGGAGTTTTCGAATAATAATAATAAATAAACAGAAAATAAAGATAGAAATACTTATGTAAATCATTGGTGAGAATTTCAGATAAGCGTATAGAGATGCTTTCGTTCCTCTGAACCTCTGCTTTCCTGCTGTCTTCATCCAATCATTCCTACTCCTTTCCATGGCAGGCTTTTTGTAAGGCATCACCGTTGTCAATGGCTACATCCCATCCTCTCTGTGAAAAAGGTCCAAATGCTCTGTCACGGCACGGCTAATCATCTGGAGGTTCTTGATCATACTGGAATAGGATTCACCATCCTTTTGCATCTGTCACTACGCCCAGCACTCGCGAGTTTGAAGTTCGTCACAGCCATCCCTTCCCAGATCCTACTCGAAATACCACACACAAGGTTTAGACTTTCCGGATCTCAAGAATGGCCATCCATGGGTTCTAACTTATACCACGAAGATTCTAATATCTCGGACTCGGTCCTCTGTATTAGATATCTAAGAGATACTCATTCTAGCTTGTTTGCATGTAGAACGGAAGTGTTTGTCAGGCACGTGTTCATAAGTGAGAATGATGATGAGCGTCACATAATCATCACATTCATCATGTTCTTGGGTGCGAATGGATATCTTAGAAGCAGAAGAAGTTGAATTGAATAGAAAAACAGTAGTACTTTGCATTAAATCATGAGGAACAGAAGAGCTCCACACCTTAATCTATGGAGTGCAGAAACTCTACCGTTGAAAATACATAAGTTATGAAGGTTCAGGCATGGCCGAATGGCCAGCCCCCAACGTGATCAATATGATCCAAAGTTGAACTAAAAATCCTCAGATTTTCATATGTAAATACAATAGTCAAAAGTCCTATTTATACTAAACTAGTTACTAGGGTTTACAGAATTGAGTAAATGATGTAGAAATCCACTTCCGGGGCCCACTTGGTGTGTGCTTGGGCTGAGCTTGAAGTTTACACATGGAGAGGTCATTCTTGGAGTTGAACGCCAGTTTGTAACGTGTTTCTGGCGTTGAACTCCACTTTGCAACTTGTTTCTGGCGCTGGACGCCATACTACAGCATGGAACTGGCGTTGAATGCCAGTTTACATCGTCAATCCTTATTCAAAGTATGGACTATTATATATTTCTGGAAAGCCCTGGATGTCTACTTTTCAACGCAATTAAAAGCGCGCCATTTGGACTTTTGTAGCTCCAGAAAATTCACTTTGAGTGCAGGGAGGTCAGAATCCAACAGCATCAGCAGTCCTTCTTCAACCTCTGAATCTGATTTTTGCTCAAGTCCCTCAATTTCAGCCCGAAAATACCTGAAATCACAGAAAAACACACAAACTCATAGTAAAGTCCAGAAATGTGAATTTAACATAAAAACTAATAAAAACATCCCTAAAAGTAACTAGATCATACTAAAAACATACTAAAAATAATGCCAAAAAGCGTATAAATTATCCGCTCATCAGTGAAAATGGGAAGGCTTCAAGCCATTGAGCAGCCTTGTCCCTCAGTGAAAATGGGAACAGCAACAGTTTGTATATGTCTTGATGCACACCATTGGACTTCACTGTGTCACAGATCCTTAGAAAAGTGGATAAGTGCTGATTTGGATCTTCTAGAGGGCTTCCTCCATATGAGCAGTTATTTTGTACCAAAGTGATGAGTTGAGGCTTCAATTCAAAGTTGTTTGCATTGACATTTGGGGTAAGGATGCTACTCCAACAATGCCTTGGATTAGCAAATGTATATGAAGCCAAAACTCTCCTCTGGGGCTGACCATTGTTGTTGGCTGCTCCCACTGTTGGATTTGTTGGATTTGTTGAATGTTCCTCCATTTCTTGAAATTCTTCTTCAAAAGGCTCTTCTTCTCCAACAATTTCTTTCCCTCTTGCTTCTCTACTTAGTTTTCTAAGAGTCCTTTCGTCTTGGTCACAAAAGGTAGGGATCTCTCTCCTTGCCTCTAACATACAATAGCATGAAAAATAAACACAGAACCAGAAAACAAAAGCAATTCACTCTAATGATAGAGTGAAATTAGTGTTATCTTAAGCGAAAATTCAAACAGTTAATATACTTAATCATTGTCAATCTAGATCAATCTCCGGCAACAGCGCCAAAAACTTGATGGGATGGAATCAGATTCCAACACCTAAACTCACCGGCAAGTGTACCAGGTCGCATCAAGTAGTAATTACTAACAAGAGTGAGGTCGATCCTACAGGGATTGATGGATTGAGCAATTTTAGTTAGGTGGTTAATTTAGTTAAGCAAACAGTTGATGATTGAGTGAAACTTGAATAACAGAAGCTAAATTGCATGAAAATAAAAGGGACAGAGGAAATTGACAAAAAAGTAAAGTGCAAAAGAGTAAATTGCATGAAACTTAAATTGTAAGAAAGTAAAAGAGCTGAATCTTAAAGAGCAAGTAATGTAAATGACTGAAGCTTAGATTGCAAGAAATGTAGATAGCTAAAGCTTAGAGTGCAAGAAATGTAAATTGCTTGAATAGTAAAGGGATGTGGGAGCTGGAATTTAGAATTCAACAAGAGAATATAAAGAGAAACTAATTAGAGAAGTAGAGGATGACATAAGTTGCAGAAGATCTAAACAGAAAAGTAAAATTTCTTGAAGAATAAAACCGAAAGTAAACTTAGCTCAATTGTGAAATCTAAAAGAGAAATTAAAGATCTCAGGAAATCAAAGAGACTAGAAAGCAGATCTAGATCTCAATTCCTTCCTTTATTCAAACAGAAAGCAATTTCAGAAGAAAATGAACTTTAGAAACAGCAAATAAGATTTAAAACCCAATCCTTAGATCAATTGAGAGGAAGAGTGGAAGATGATTCTCAGAATTTGAATCAATGGAACTCTTCAATCTCAATTCAAGATCCAAACAGAAAATAAAAAATTGCAGAAGAAGAGAAATGAAAACAATAATTGAAATTAGAATTATGCAGAAGATGAAACAAAGATGAATTTCAGATCAAGAATTGAAATAGAACTTCTTCAATCTCAATCCAAAATTCCAAACAGAAAAGTAGAAGTTGCAGAATGAAAAATTGTAGAAAAGAAGAACTCAGATCCCAATTCCCAATTACAAGAACAACTAAAATTGAGCTAAAAGTAAAATTCAAAAGTGAGCAAAAGGTAAAACTAAAAATGAAAAGAAGGTCCGCTCTAAATCAAACTAAGTCCTATTTATACACTTTCTAACTTTTGATCTTTAGACATTGGAGTGGACTTTTCAAATTGGTGAAGAATTGGATCCAATATGGTTTTCAATTAAAATTGTGCCATGGTGCAGCTCCCAGCGAAGCGTTCAGTTAACTTCACCAACGGAGCACTCAAATTCTTGGCCCAGGTTCCTTAATTTTTGTTGCGTGCCAAGATTTTAGGTGCAGCCTCCATAGCGCTCAGTTAAGTAAGTTCACGCGGCGCTTCATGCTTTGAGTGAGCTTCCACTTTCGAGCCTTGCTGGTTGCATTTTGTGCCCATTCCCTTGTGAGGAGTAGCGCTCGGTTAGATAAGTTAACTTAGCGCCCTTATTTGCTTTCTCTTGTTCCCCATTTCGAGCCCTAGTGGAGCCACTTTGGTGCCCATTTTCTTGCACACTATAGCGCTCAGCGAACTATACAAACGTAGCACTACTTGTTGCTTCCCTTGTGTTCCCTAGTTCGATCCTTGCTAGCTTCATTTTGGATAATTTCCTTACACACTAGCGCTCCTTCCCTCTCTTGGTTCATGGGTTCGAATCCTAGTGGCTTCCTTGCTTGGTATCACCCCTTGATTTCTTTTGGGGGAGGCCACGAAAATGTTAACTTTGTTAATGTAGCGCTATGTCTTTGAGCGCTGGTGCCTTTTAGCGCTCCGTTATGTGTTGAAACGCAGCGCCTTTGCTTTTTGGTGCTGGCACTTGGTTTGGGCGCTCAATTAGAGAGCACAGCGCTTAATCTTTGAACGCTATGGCCCTGGATTGGTTGATGTGCCACGCTTTTGTTCCCTTAGGGGCCACGCTTTCCTTGTTTCTTTCTTTTCTTCACCTACAAGTAAATAAAACAACCAATCAAAGCATCACCAAATTCATAAGATTCATAAATCATTCAAAAACTAATTAATTCTAGCTTAAACCTTATGATTTTATGTAAATTAATTGTTGGTTGATTGATTTAACATAACCATGCAAATCCACTCCAAATCACTTACTTATAATGCAAGAAAGTGACTAAAACCTAATGAAACAAGTGAAAAATGCTTGAAAAGCTAGCATAAGATGACTTGTCATGACTAGGCCCAAGCAACTCAATCAACAGTCAATCTCCCACAATCCAAAAAATTTTCAATCACAAACACAAGTAAGAAGGTTCAAACATAATCAAGCAGTTACATCAAGTAGAGCAATTAGCAATTAAACATAATTATTCACATGGGCAAACCAATTACAATCTGCACACCCAAACAATGTCACATAGATGCATATGATGAATGCCTGTCCTATGGCTGATGAGTTTCATCTGTCAGTTATCAAGCCAACCCGACAAGTCCGACTGCTAAACCCTGGACTATCCCTCGTCGCGCATCCCCGAGAGTCTATGCATAGCTTTTCTCATATATAAAATTTGTTCAATGGGGGTACCTTCTCAGGAATTTATAAGTGCCCAGTCACCCTTACGACATAGGGTCAACAGAGTATCGAGTCTTGACCTGGAACACGTGGTGGCAAGCCACGGTACTTTACTTAGGGAAACTCATATCTTAGATAAAAGAAGTGCATAAGCCACATATTCATTCATAATCATTCATTCATCATCATTTCCATATTTTATTAACAATCCATACCAAGTAAAATCATCATTCATGCCATATATCACTTTTTTTGTCAAATCTCTTTACTTTAAAACCAAAAATCAAATTCATCTTTGTCTCAAAATTCAAAATCCTCATATCTCAAAGTATTTCAAGCTCATAATCCACTTTTTCCTCAAAATCAATTCCCTTTGAAAAGACTCAAATCCTTCACTTTTAAATCATCCGTTTAACTATTTTAAATCAGAGTTATCAAATAACAACCTTGGCAAAGACTCAAGACTCTAGGGAAGAATAACCTACCTCATTTCTTAAATTCTTTAGAAATTCTCGAAATTATACATACTTAAATTGAAATTAATTAAAATAAAGATTTAAAACCAAAACCAAGGCATGTAAGCCAAAAGTTCCAAACCAATTTCAAAATCAAAATTATTTAAGCCCAAAAACCAATTTCATTTCATTCTTAAGTCGGAAACCTTCCCAAAGTCTCGAAATTGTTTAGTCTTACTAAGTCAACATTTAAAGACTACTTCAAAAGCAAAATGAATTTAATTAGTTAAAGTTCACTTTCTTTTAAAATCCACTAAAACACCTCCAAAGGTACTTCTTTAATCGAACTTCAAAATATAGGTCTTTTCATATTTAAATCAATCTTAAAACATAAAATTTCCTTAAACAGATGAAACTCGAAACACATATTTTTTTAATAATTCAAGAACCAAATAATAAGACATTTCAAATCCAATCCCTTTCTAAATCACATTTTAAAACTGAATCTTAAATCTCATAAAAATTTGGTAGCATCTCCCTTTAAAACTTGGACATTGCCACCCTTTTCGGGTCCCAACCAAACTGTTCTGCAACCCCTTCCATGAGTTCAAAATCAAATCAGTTCAAAATCAGACTAATTTTGAAAATTCATATCATTCCCATATTTCAAGAAAATAGATTCAAACTCAATTCATTTTCAATGAACCAAACTCGTTTCCAAAACTTTAAAGAAATAATGCAGCAACCATCCATTTAACAAAATCAAACCACAATCCATTCAAACAACAATCATATTCATCTTAAAATAGTCCGACAATACATAAGACGTATACAATCACTAAAGGTACATTCATCACATTAATATCCATTTCTAACAATTCCAAATTATAAAATTGAGTTCTTTGAAAAAGCCCCTACCTCGATAAGTTGAAACCGTAACCCAAACGCGTCAACTGAACTCTTTCTCTCAACCCAAACTTAACGGCAACTTCAATTCCAACTCCGCACACTTTCGCAATAACGTAATAGCTTTAAAACACAACATGCAACCTCGGTTACTAACTCCTAAGACCAGCAATATTGAAAAGACTTCAATACATGTAATAGAACACTAACGCGGGGTCTCCGAAATAGAAATACTTACTGTAGTAACAAAACGAAGTAGCGACAGTTTCTGAACCGGTTTGGCGACACCTCCGGCAGCCACCTCAAGCGGCAGCAGCAACCGGACTCTGGCGACGGCAACTGAAACCAACATGCAGAGATTGTGACATTTCCAAACACTCAAAAGATATGAAACCCAATACTCAAAACCTTACCGGCAGTGGTCGTTGGTGACGGCAATGACATTTTTCGGCGGCGAAGGCTCGGCCACCCATCACCAGTGGTAGCAGCGGAGCATGTGACGGCAGCTGGGCATATCAGCGGTGAGAGGAACTAGCTCAGTCTCGGACCTCTCTCCCCCTCCTTCGCGTACTTCTCTTCTCGCGTTGGGCTCCCCTTCCCGACGACGCACTCCACGACGACAGAAGCATGCATGAATGGCGGCGACGTCTTCCTCTTTCACTGGGTCGTGGTCGGTGGTGACGGACACGACGTCAGTGGCGGCTTCACCCCTGCGCGCGTCTCTGCTCTTTCACGAGAGACGATGGCGCGGCTGTGGCGAGGCAGCGGTCCAGAGCAGTACGTTGGTGGAGCGACGGGACCTCCTCCCTGGCGCTCTCTTCCTCTATCTCAGATCCCCCTCTCCTTCCTCCCCTTTCCTTCTTTCTTTCATTTTCTTCTTTCCTTTCTTTCTTCTGTTCTTTCTTTCTTTCTGAACTGTGTGTGTGTGTTGGTGAGTGTGAGTGTGAGTGAGATAAGTGTAGTATTAGGGTTTCGGGTAGCGTGGGTTAGTTTAGGTATTTTTGTTAAAAATAGGGATAATAGGGTAATTTTTTATAAAATAATTAAAAATAGAATAATAATTAAAAACCAAATTAAATATAGAGTATCCATCTTAAAAATACTTTTCAATTACAATTTGTAAATTATTTTCATTCCAATGCTAATTTAATAAAAATTGAGGATAAGTAAATTAATTTTCTTTTATAATTTAAATAAGGTTAAAAATTTAAATATTTAAAATTAAGGCATATAAAATATTAATAATTTTTCAAGTATAAGAACTCTAAATAATAAATAAGAATTTACTCAAATTATATATAAAAATCTCTAAAAATATAATCTTAAATAAATATAATTGATCATAAATAATTTATTAATAACTTTTTAAAATTAGGGGTCTTACACGCATTGCTACTCTCTCCTCCTTCACTTCTCAATTTGAAAATGGCACCAAGGCTGATTGGATTTCTCTTGATGACCACCTCGAGCCAACATAGCATATTCATCCTCTGGGCTAGCACAACAACCTCATGCTTTGGGTTTCACTTCAGTCCAACATAATGCTTGATTAGCACTTCAAAAAAGTATAGAAGCCCAAACTCATGAATTGAAAAACAACAATGCACATACCAACCCAATTCAAACTGGGCTTCTCCTAAGCCTAAGTTTGGTGATAAATCTTAATTTTGTGGTTTATCTTGTGTTGAATTTAGGGGATTTTATCAACTTATCTCACATTTATTCAATGAAATAGCATGATTTTGTGAATCTCTCCTAATTTGTGCGTAAGAGTGAAAACATGATTTTTAGGCTTTTAAATTGCTAATTTCGATTCACTTTGATTCCACTCGATGCCTTGATATGTTTGTTGAGTGATTTCAGGTTCATAAGGCAAGAAATAGATGCAATAAGTGAAGAGAGAAGCATGCAAAGTGGAGAATTCATGAAGAAATGAGCATTTGGAGAACTCAAAACCATGCATACACGCCATCTATGCGTACGCATCACGCATTTATGGCCACGTGCACGCATCACCCATGCGTACGCGTGATGAGGGAATTCGCCAGCCAAGCGCACGTGTGACGTTGGTCACATGACCTCATTAAAGTGAAGACGTTGGGGGCGATTTTTGAGCTTTCCAGGCCCAAATCCAACTCATTTATGAGGCTATTTGATGAAGAATTCAAGATTGGACAAAGGGGGAGCAATTAGATTAGCTAGGATGATGCTTTAGGTAGTTTTTTAGAGAGAGAAGCTCCCTCTTCTTTCTAGAAATTAGGTTTTTTAGTTTAGTTTTCTCTTAGATTTAGGTTTAATTACTTGTTTTGATTTAGTTTCCTTTACTTTCCCTTGTTGATTTGCTTTAATTTCCTTAGTTCCTCTTGTTAATTTCTCTTTTATGCCTCTTTTTAGTTTATGATCACTTTTGTTGATTTTAATTTCATTTAATTTCCTTGCTTCTTTTTTTAGTAATTGCTTTCCTTAGTTGTTTTTATTACTTTTATTGTCATTTAAATTCTTGTTTCCTTATAAACCCAACCCGTGAAACTCATAACTAATAATTGAGCACTCGACTGTAATTCCTAGGGAGAATGACCCGGGACTATTACTCATGGTTATTTTTACTGAATTGACCTTGTGACAACCAAAATTAAACTCTGATTGAGTGTTACTTGTCGGTTTGGAACTATACTTGCAACGAAGTTATTTCCTCTTACCGAGAAGAAATTCCTAACCGACGATAATACTCTTTCAAGTTTTTGGCACCGTTGCTGGAAATTGCAATGTGTGCTTGTTATTAGTTATTGTACATATGTTAATATTGTAAATAGCTTGATTTTGGTTTGTTTGCTAGTTTTTGTTAGTTGTAGCATCTTGTTTTTCTTGTTTCTTGTTAGCTTTTGTTTTTATTTTCTCTTGTCACTATTAATTCTCATCCCTTTGGCTATGAGTTTGGTTCAAACTATGTTGTAGGAAATGGAAGCTTCAATGGAGGTTTGCAGCAAGGAATTGGAAATCAAAGGTAGGAGGAGCGTCAAGCTTATGGATAACCTTCATAGCAACATCCTCCTCCGGTTTCTTATGGGTACAATCCAACTCCTAATGCTTACCAATCTAATGGATGTGGTAACCCTCATTGTGATTGTCAACCACAATCACCATATGCATATGACCAATTCCCTCAACATAGCCCTTATCAACCCCACTCAAAAGCCTTATACCACCATTCACCTCCATATGATCCTAACCCATATCTACCATACCAACCACCATATGAACCATACCTAGAACCACCACATTTTCATCACTAATACTCCCAAGAACCACCAATTCTCTATACACCACCTCAAGATTTTTACCAATATGAACCACCTTCCAACCATAATTCTTTTCCCTCAAACAATGAACCCTCTCTTCCACCACCACCTTCATTGGACCAATCTCTCCAACCCCTAATGCAAGAACAACAAGAACTTCTAACTCTTTACCAAAAGCAAGGGGAAGTCGTGGCTAGCTTAACCAAAGTGATGAGCCAATTGGCATCATTGTTCTCAACTATCCAAGACATCCTTATTGTTAAATGTGGAGGATTAGTTGAGGAGCACGATGAGAAGGAGAATTTAGAGCTTCAAGGTGAAGAAGAAGAGTTGAGGCAAGAAGTGCAAAAAGAGGAGGAGGTAGAGATAATTGAACCAAAGGAAGTGGTTGAAGATTTAGGAGATGTTAAGTGCAAAGAGGAATCTCAAGTTGAAGAGCCTTGTTCCATGGAACTTGATGAACGGAATTTTTGATGGTATAGAATTTCATAAATGAGATCTCATTGCAAGTATAGTTTCTAAACCAATCAATAATCTTTTCATACAAAAATTTGTTTGTCACAAGTACAAACCCCTAAATTTATAAACCGAAGTATTGAAACCTCGGGTCGTTCTCCCTAGGAATTGCGATAAAGTGTCTTGTTATTGGTTATGAGGTATGTTTTGGGGTTTTTGGGATAATAAACAAGAAATATAAATGGCAAAGAAAATAAACTAACAAAAAGGTCTTGGCAAGGTTTGGTGGTCAAGGATCTCTATCCTTGTCACTAACCACAACATGAGAATTGACAAGGATCAATCCCACTAAGTCATCCTATAACTAGTAGTAAAGGAAAGTCAAGTGAGCTATATCAATCCAAGTCCATAAGTCCTAGCTCTCCACCAATTAAATTAGTGAGACCTAGAGTTAATGGCTCCCAATCATCAATCACTTGGACATTAGTAACTCAAGAGTTCCTAAGTTGCCTTCCCAAGCCAAGAGCATAAAAGGAAGGCATAGTAAAATTGCAAGGAAAGTAAATCTACTCTACTCAATTTCAAGGAATTAAACAACAACAAATCAAATGAACAATAAAGGAAATCAAAACATGTATTGCATTAAAAAGAAAAGGAAGGAACAAAAGTGCATCAACAACAAAGTAGAGAATTACAAGAATTGAAATACAAAACAAGAGAGAGAAGAAGAAGAGGAACAAGAAATTATAAAGGAAAAGTAAATCAAAGCATGAATTAAACCTAGATCTAAGAAGAGATTAACCTAAACCTAAACCTAATCCTAATCCTAGAGAGAAGTGAGAGCTTCTCTCTCTAAAACTAACTCTAAACTAATCCTAATGTGTAAAGTGTTGCTTTCTCCTTCAACCCTTGGTCCTTTTATGCATTTCCCGCCAAAAACTCAGCTCTAAATAGGGCCAGAAACCCTCCAAATTGCCAGGCACGAGTTTGACTAAAATAATCACGTGTGGCCTTCGGCGCGTACGCATCCATGGAGCATTTTGCAATCCACGCGTAGGCGCATAGTGCGTGCGCGCGTCCATGAGCGTTTTCCAAATTTTTTGTTTTTTTATGATTTCTCCACTTTGGATGCTTTCCTCTCCATTCCTTTGATCCATTCCTAGCCTTTTCAACCTGAAATCACTTAATAAACACATTAAGGCATCTAGTGGAATCAAAGGTGAATCAGGATTAACCGATTAAGGGCCTAAAAAGCACGTTTTCATACTCAAGCACAAATTAGGAGATAATCATAAAACCATGCTATTTCATTGGATACATGTGAGAAAAGGTTGATAAAATACTCTAAATTCAACACAAGATAAACCCTAAATATGGGGTTTATCAACCTCCCCACTCTTAAACCAAGCATGTCCTCATGCTTAAACCAAGAGAAAGCAAAGGGTATCAACATTAATTCAATGTAAACTAATTACATGCAATCTACCTATATGCAACTATCTACATGAATGCAACTACTTGCTCAACATAAATCAATTCCCAAGAGAACATATATGCACAAGGGCCTAAGACTAGCAAGTCTAATCCAAAATTGAATTGAGTTATTAAATATTTTTATAAACTTGCAAAAGGAGATGATCATAGGTGAAAACATGTAATTGAGCAATCGAACCCTCATCGGATGTGTTTGCACTCCATTCGCTCAAGTGTTTAGGGTTGATTCTCTCAATTCTCTCTTAATCAAGCTTTCCAAGATTTGTTTTTCATCTAACAAACAACATTTATTTCATGCATGCATACAAGTATCATGAGGTCTTTTCATTGGTTGTAATGGGGCTAGGGTCAAGGTAAGGATGCATATTTGGCAAAGTGAGCTTGAAATTTGAATCTTTGATCAACTTAAACTTCCCACCTAAACTATGACAACCTATACAATTCAAAGCTATCCTAACTACCCATTCTTCACTTTTTCACATACTCATGCATGTCCTTTTCATTTCACAACACTTAATTGAGCTTCACTTTGCTTTGGGGTATTTTGTACCCTTTTTATTTCTCTTTTTTTTTTCTTTTTCTTTCTTTTTTCTATTTTTATTTTCTTTTTCTTTTCCATACTCTTCTTTTGTTATTTTTTTCTTTTCTTTTTCTTTTTCTTTCATTTTTCTCATTTTTTTTCTTTCAAACTATATACAAGAACATCAATGCATAAGGTCTATACATTTAATCAATACATTAGTATGTACCCAATTCCCAATATTTACAACAAAAATACGAAAACTACCCTTTTATTCACCCAATGTCCCAAGTTTTCCCACACTTGAGTGATACACACACACTAGCCTAAGATAATCAAAGATCCAAATAAGGACTTTTATTGTTTTCCGCTTTAGGGCTTGTAATGTGCTAAATTAAGAATGAGTGGGTTAATCGTAGGCTTAAAGTTGGCTAACAATGGAAGATAAAAGGTAAGGCTTTTTGGGCGAGTGAGCTAATGAAACAATGGCCTCAATCATATAAATGCATGTCTCCATAAAATAATAGACATAAAGAATCAAACAAATCAAAGATTACAATCATAGAAAGAGAATAATTGCACACAAGAAGGAAAATAAGTGGTTATAAAATGTAACCACACCATTAGGCTCAAATCTCACTAGGTTGTGTGTTTTTAGCTCAAAAACATGATCCACAATATATATATATAATTCAAGCAAGTTCAATGTTTTCACTCAAATCAATCGGTGCCCTATAGATAGAAATCTTAAAAAGTTTCATTATTTTGACTAAGCTTATTGTGTATATATATACAAAAATAAGAAAATGCAAGTAAAAATCCTAAAAAACCTAAAAATGAAATGCAAAAGTGTTGGGATTAGAAATTTGTCACCCAAGAATGCCGAACGGTCAGACGACCTCCCCACACTTAAAAGTTTGCACCGTCCTTTGTGCGTTCAAAGATGAGCAAGGGGGTACGGCGACTCTCCGGAATGCTACCTTCAGCTGGTAGGTCAACCGGTGCTGCGTGTTCTTTCTTTTGCTTCCATTTTTGCTTGCGGTGCATCAATCATGAAAAAATAGAAAATAATACCATAAGATGAGAAAATACAAAAGCAAGGAAGCATATTTGTTAGAATGAGGTACTAATCACTAGAATTAAGTGAGTGAATCGGTGTGACATTAATGAAATTAGGAATGTGAGTCCTAAATTAGGTGCCTTCTAGAACACACATTAGCATAAAAAGCTCTGTCACAAAAGAAGTATGCACTTTATTCATTCTAGTGTGCTTGAAATGCTTTAAGTAAACTTATAAGGTAAAACGAGCATTAAAGAGACATGAGAGCATTCAAGCTATAAACATATGGATGCATATGATCATGAAACACAATGCATTAAAGTAAATGCACAACATCCATCAAGAAATTACCTAATCAAAGAATAAGATTCAAATCACATGGTGGCCAAATCATGCAATTTAAGAAGAGTTACAAGCTTGAAGGCGATTCTCATCACTTGGTATTCTCAAAAGGTAAGCATGAAGAACTCAAAACCAAGTAGCAAAATATAACCTCAACCAAGGAATCAAACAATGACTATCCAAAAACAATTATGCTAAGATAGCATTTAGGCAATAAGAGGCAGCAATATATAGTAAACAAAATCAATTATCCAACACGCATAATGAAAAAGAGAAAAGAAAAATGAAAACTAAGCTAAATTACTAACTAATCAACTAACCAGCTAACTAATTAACTAACTAAAATAAATGGCTATCAATGGTGTTTGGAAGTGTTGGATGAGGGGTAAGAGAAGGGAAGGAGAAAGAAGAAGGAAAGAAATGGAAAGAGGAGAAGAAAAGAAGTGTAGTGAAGGAAGGGCATCCACGCGTACGCGTGCATGGCGCGCGCGCGTGGATGATAGTGCAGTGGACGTGATGCGTACGCGTACATGGCACGTCCGCGTGCATGGAAAACCAGAGAGCGATGCGTACGCGCCAGGTGCGCGCACGTGTGGGTGGTGTTGGGCCTGGGCTCAATGTTCGCACCGTGCAGGCATAACTCTCGGGTTTTTGGCTGGGGGTAGAATTTTTGCAATCCAAGCATACGCGTATATGGTGAAAATGCTTAATACACGAATACGCGTGGATTGGCGAAAATGCTTAATGCACGCATACGCGTGAGGTGCGCGTACGCGTGGATGGTGCTTTGTTTAGCAAAATTTTCTATGTTTTTGCACCAATCCAAGCATTCCAAACCTCCAAACAGCTACCAAAACACCTTAAAACCTTATTTAACACACTAAACTACCAAATAAACTCAACAAATCAATCAAAACATGAAATTAAACTAATTACCAATATGTACAAAAGAGAAAAATTGAAAAGAATTTACCATGGTGGGATGTCTCCCACCTAGCACTTTTGTTTATTGTCCTTAAGTTGGACTTATGGGGAGCTCCTCTCAGGCTGGCTTGTGCTTAAAGCTATATTTGAACATCCACCAATGCTTGAGTCTCCAATAATGACTTGAATCATTTTGTGGTGGTGGGAAGTATCCCATATGATTCTCTTGCTCATCTTGTGGTTCTGCGACGTATCTCCATGGATTGGAGTGCTCAGGATCTGTAATTTGTTGGTGATATTCCCAGCCACCATTAGAGATTGGTGACGGTGGGTAATATCCCATAAAATTTGTTTGATCATAAGATGAGTTGAACTCCATTTGAATTTTGTAAAATACAACACCAAGGAAAATTGAAATTCATGTCTCAGAGAAGAATTTCTTAGTGAGGCAATAACTCAAACACCTTGGTTTCAATCTAAAATAGAAAAAAAAAAGAAAGAAAATACTTGATCTAGACTTCTCACCCACTTAATCATTGTTGATCTAAATCAATCCCCGACAACGGCGTCAAAAACTTGATGGGTGGAAAATCAGATTCCACACCTAACTCACCGGCAAGTGTACCGGGTCACATCAAGTTGTAAAACTCACAAGAGTGTAGTCGATCCCACAAGGATTGATGGATTAAGCAACTTTAGTGAGGTGATTAGTTTATTCAAGCTAACATTGGTGAATTGAATGAAAGTGAAGCAACAGAAAGTAAATTGCTGAGAATTGTAAATGACAGAATATAAATAGGCAGAAAACTTAAAGAGCAAGGAATGTAAACTGCAGAAGCTTAAATGACAAGAAAGGTAAAGTGCAGTGAATGTAAAGGGAATTGGGGGCTAGGAAATTAAAGAAGACAGTAAATTAGAACTTAGAACAAATGACAGAATCTTAAATGACAAGGAAAGTATTGTATCATCCGAAAAGTGAATTGAGGTGCAGAGAAATTTAAATTGCTTAGAAATGTAAATCAAGCTCACAACAAACTCATGTAAAATTTCAGAAAGGAAAACTTGCAGAAGAAGATTAGCAGAAAGAAACATTTGATATCCGATCTTTAATTCATAGATTCAGAAAATAGAAAAGAAATGGAACTCCAAGATGAAGATCTTGATGCACGAAAACTTGTCCCTTAACAAATCTCCCTCGGCAAGTTTACCGAATTGTCGTCAAGTAAAAACTCACAGTAGAGTGAGGTCGAATCCCACAGGGATTGATTGGTCAAGCAACTTTAATTGGAAGAATGTTCTAGTTGAGCTAAGCAGAAAGTGAGTTGAGAATTGCCGGAAATTAAATGGCGGAAAAGTAAATAGCAGAAAATAAATGACGGGAAGTAAATTGCAGAATCTTAAATGGAGAAGGGAAATTTAGCATGAAAGTAAATGGCATAAAGTAAAGAGAATGGGTAAGATCAGAAATGGGGAATTCATTGGGCTTAGGAGATGTTGCATTCTCCGAATCAAGTTCATTTTCATCTCTTCCTCAATCAATGCATTCATTGATCTCCTTGGCAATCTTAAGTGATTGAATTCCAATTCCTTGGTAATTCAATCTCTCAAATCAGATCAATAGCCAATTCCTTTGTCTAATTGCTCATGAGAAGAGATAAAGTGTGGTCACTGATTATACCATATGTATTTCCAAATCAAAGTATTGGGAGAATTATATATCACCATATCCGCCCAAACCCCAATTTCGTCCAACATGAGAAAACATTTCTAGCATGATCTCTTCATCCCTTTTCCAAGATTCAGAAGAGATCCAAGTATGAATAGATTCTTTTCCAAGATAACTACTCAATTGGATGAAGATTGAAAGCTTTCTAGTAAAATTAAGAGAAAAAAAAAGAAGAAGAATAATGAAAACTATTATTGATCCATCAAATTACAACAGAGCTCCCTAACCCAATGAAAGGGGTTTAGTTGTTCATAGCTCTGGGAATGGAAAGCAAAGATGGAGAGTACATTCTGAAAGTTAAACTAGAAGTGCAGAGAAAGTAAAATACAGAGAGTAATTCTAATAATGCCAAGAGCTCCTTTCTAGTTCAAAGCTCTCCCTATTTATACTACTCTTCTGATCTTCTAGTTGGCTCTTCAAGTCTTGGATATGGGCCTTTGGATTTTGAGTTGAAGCAGTTATCTTCTTCAGTGGGCTCAGCTTTACTTGTAGAGAAAGTGTAAAGTAGGCAGGGACTTTAGCTTAGGGCGTTAGTGGTGTTAACGTTAAGTGAAAATGTGGGGTTGAGAACGTTAGTGACAATCATCTTTTTCACTAACGTTCCTAACCCAAAGTGGTCCACGTTAACTTCAACGTTAGTGGCACTAACGTGACCACTAACGTTGACCCTTGCCCCTTCGCAAACGATACTGTGGTTTACCTTTATCAATAACGTTGAGAGTATGATGCACATAAACTAGTTATGCTACGATTTAGGAAATTGCACGATCGGCAAAATTCCTTCCGGCAAGTGCACCGGTTATCGTCAAGTAAAAACTCACAATAGAGTGAGGTCGAATCCCACAAGGATTGGTTGAATGAGCAATTCGGATTAGAAGTGTGTTCTAGTTGAGCGGAATCAAGGTTTGAGATGAGAATTGCGAAATGTAAAATTGGCGGGAAAAGTAAATAACAAGAAAATTAAATGGCGGAATCTTAAATTGCATGAATTAAAGAGCAGAATGTAAATTGCTGAAATTAAAAGGGAATGGGGGTGATTGCAAGAATTGAGTTGCAGAATGTAAAGAGAAGATGGAAATCAGAAATGGGAATTCATTGGGTTATAGGAGATATTGAGATCTCCGAATCAAAACATGTTTATCTCTTCCTCAACCAATGCGTTCATTCAATTTTGCTTGGCAATCTTATATGATTGGATCCCAATTCCTTGGCTCACCAATGCTCTCTAAAAACAAACAAATTCCCAATCCCTTGGTTTAAATGTTCATAAGAAGAGATGATGCTTGATCACTGATTATACCACACAATTTCATGAACCACAATTTGGTAGGATTACATGTCACAATATCCATCCAAACCCCAATCCAATCCACTGTGAGAAAGCTTCTCTAGCATGAATCCTCCATTCCTTTCCCAAGGCTCCGAAGGATTCCAAGTATGAGTAGTTTCTTTCCCAAGACAACTACTCAATGGAATTAGATCGAGAAGCTTTCTAACAAAATTCAAGAGAAAAGATTGAAGAAGAAGATAAACTATTATTGATTCATTGAATTACAATAGAGCTCCCTAACCCAATGAAAGGGGGTTTAGTGAATCATAGCTCTGAATTCAATTACAAAGAAAAGGAAAACTAGCTAAAAGTGAAAGTAAAAGTCCCCTCTAACTTAACTTCTATCCTATTTATACACTTTCTATATTGAGCTTCAGTTGTGCTTCTTGGGCTTTGAGGCCTCTCCTTGCTTTCCTTTTGCCTTGGGTTTATGATCCATAATCTTGATGAGGTTGTTGATCCAAATCCTGTAACATTTATTGAGCCAACTTAGTGATAATCAAATAATGACACATGACTCAATAAATTGAGATTTCAAACTCATCAATCCTTCAGGCCCAATCCCATAAACCATGATATTCAATTGGGTTTCATACCAAAGTAAGTTTAAGTTAATATTTGTGCTCAAAGACTAACTTAAATCACAATATTTTTGGCCCAGAAACCTTTTCCAAGAGTGGCGTTTAAGTTGTAGTTTAAGCTTAAACTGCAGCTTAAACGCCAGACACTTCCAGTGAGGCCTTTTGTAGAAGCACGTTTAAGCTTCAGTTTAAGGTTAAACTGAAGCTTAAACGTGGAAATGGAAGAAGGTAGCCCTGGAGAGTCATGTAGTCGAACACGTTTAAGCTTCAGTTTAAGGTTAAACTGAAGCTTAAACGTGGAGATAGGAAGGGCAGCCCTGGAGGTCGAACACGTTTAACCTCCAGTTTGAGGTTAAACTGGAGGTTAAACGTGGAAAAGGGTGGAGGCATACTGGAGGTCGAACACGTTTAACCTCCAGTTTGAGGTCAAACTGGAGGTTAAACGTGGAAGCTTAGAATGGTGGCCCTGGAGGTGTCGAACACGTTTAACCTCCAGTTTGAGGTCAAACTGGAGGTTAAACGTGGAAATGGAGAGAGCAACCCTGGAGTAGAAAAGCTGTCGAACACGTTTAAGCTCCAGTTTGAGGTCAAACTGGAGCTTAAACGTGGAATGGCTCCCTGGTACTCTTCCTGGTTCTGGCGTTTAACCTCCAGTTTGAGGTCAAACTGGAGGTTAAACGTGGAACTCCTCCGTGGGTGGCATACTCATTCTGGCGTTTAACCTCCAGTTTGAGGTCAAACTGGAGGTTAAACGTGGAATGCTTCTTTAGTGAGGCTTTTCATTCTGGCGTTTAACCTCCAGTTTGAGGTCAAACTGGAGGTTAAACTTCAATTCCAGCATTTCTTATCCTTCATGATTTTTGGCGTTTAAGCTCTAGTTTAGGCTTAAACTGGAACTTAAACTCCACATGTGATATTCAAGCTTCCTTTATTGATTTTGTTGCTTCCTTGCCTAGCCTCTTCTTCCCTGAAATCATCCAAGCAATTGCATTAAAGTCTTGCAAAATTTCATGAGAAATCTTCCATTCATAGCATTTAAGTATTATAACTAAAACTCATGGAATATGCATCAAAATCATGTTGTTTGGATGGTTCATTGCTTTGTTCTTCATTTAACCATTTTTGGTTACTTTAAGCTCAAGAAAATGCATAAAACAACTAAAACTAATAGAAAAATGCTAGTGAAACTAGCCTATGATGCCTTGGCATCACAACACCAAACTTAATACTTGCTTGTCCCTAAGCAAGTCCTGAGTTATTTGAGAAGAAAGTATGAAACAGAAAGCAATTACATTGGCTATATTAGCAAGCATTTGAAGTTCATCAGAAGGGTTTTATGCAGAAAGTTGCAGCATCACTTTTTCATACTTATCAGGTAGGATTATCACTTTTTCATTGCATCCATCAAACATTGCTATGGCCTCTTGTTATTCTTATGTCTTTGGCACTTTTCTCTTCTTTGTTTTTCTTTTCTTTTTCTTAGAGCTTCTTTTGCTCCTTGTTTGCTTAGTGTCATGTGTTGCACAAGCCTTTCGCATTTTCTTTTTCTTATCAGTGCACTACACATATCCACTTTAGGCATTTTAGTTCACATTTCTTCTTGAGACATTGGTGCCCAGCACCTCTTTGTGTGACTAAATGTTTTGTATTTAGGTTGCTCTTGATAATGGACTTTTGGTTGATAATCCCGGGTTAGTTAACCCAAGTTACCAAGTGTTGAAACACTCCTCAGAACCTATTCATCCAAGCATATCCTTAATACATAAACACCACAGGCATTTGTCTCAGAAGTTCAAACCATTGGTACCTAGCTTATTTTCTCAATTTTTTTTTTGCTTTTTGGTTGCCTTTTTCCGTGGCTTTTTCTTTTTCTTTTTCTTTCTTTTTCATGGCCAAAGACATTTATTCATCAAGATCCATAGACAATTTTCACTTTCTACATAAAAAATGATAATTCTACACTCTAATTTTAGTGATCTAACTAAACAATCAAGCATGCATACCACCACTTAATTCTACTTGATTTGTCACTAATTTAGCCAAGTTACTTTTGTTCAAACTTTTCTTTTATTTTTGGAAACAGAACAAGCATGGCACGCACTTGTTTAAGAAGGTGAAGTTATATCCAAACATCCAGGCATTCACTTTATTCAAAGCACTTAACAAACACACATACTAAAAAAAACGACTCATAAAAAAAAGACTCCACATAACACTTAAATGACTTATGATGAAAACACGTTCATAAAGACAATTCACCAATTATCATTTGATTATTAAGGAACGAGACCACCTCTTATTTATTGCTTGGTTCTTCTTAATTCTTGGGATCCTGCTTCTTCTTGCTTCCTGCCTCTTTTTGACCACTTGTGCCTCCCTTGTCTTTTCTTTTGAGCTTTTTCCAGAATCCAGCCTTTTTCATCGTTTCTTCCACTCCTTTTTCAAGGATCATTGCCTTGTTTATTTCTCCTTCTTTCCTCCCTTTGAAATACTCATCATAAGCTGGGAATGCTGGGTCCATCTTGTGTAGATGTTCCCCTATGTAGTTAAGCTTGATTTGCGAACTGATGTTGTAATCAGCTTGGACTGAGTATCTTGCATTCTGTAAAGTGGTGGCTTCCTTGATTGCCAAGACATTGGCATCTTGGTGTTGGCATATGTGGCTGAAGGATTCCTGTAAGTGTAAATTTTGTTCCCTTTGCAGATCGAAGAATCTTGATTCAAAGTTCCTTTGCATATCCATCATTTTTAGATGAAAGTCCTCTTGTCTCTCCTGAGACCTCATGTATTGTTGAGACATTCCTTCCATGATTTCCTGCATTCTGCTCATATCCATGGGGTCTCTGGGAATTCGTTGTCTTCTTTCAGGAGTTGCTTGCTCTTCTTGCTCTTCTTCTCTATCTTCTCCTTCCTGTCTTTCTTGTTCTGCTTCTTGCTCGGCTTCCACTTGTTGCCCTTCTTCATTTCTTCTTCTTGTATGTCTTGGAGGAGTTGGGCCAAGAGTCATTCTGTGCGCAGTTATGGCCAGTCCAGGATATAGCCAATTAGGTCTTTCATCCTCAAGTGGTACTTGGGCATCGATGCATAGTCTAATGATAGTGCTAGGGAAGTGGAGCCAGGATTCAGGGTCACTTTTCTCACTAAACTCTTGTATCTGTTCAGCAATGAGTTTATGAACTTTGATCTCCCCTCCAACCATAATGCAATGTAGCAAGATGGCTCTTTTAGGGACTATTTCTGAAGAGTTTGCAGTGGGTAGGATGGATCTCCTAACTATTGCATACCACCCTTTAGCTTCAGGTGTTAGGTCTCCCCTTCTCAAGACTCTTGGGGCCCCTCTTGTTTTTCTCACCCATTCAGCTCTGATGGCACAAAGGTCTTCAGCAATAGTTGTATAGTCAGGTTCTCCTATCATCCTTTCTTCATAACTTGCTTGGCTGAAATGTATGTTTTTCAGGCCAAGAGTTTTCATGATTGCTTTGGGACTGAAGTCAACTTCCACCCCTCTCACATAGCTTTTGTATGTGGGATTCTTGGTTTGATCCTCCCTTACTGCATTTGCATAAAACTCTTTCACCAAGTTGATGTTGATTTTAGTGATTGGCTTAGTCAGGAGCTCCCACTTCCTCTTTTTGATCTTTTCCCAAACACCTGGGAACTCATCCTTTTCAAGGTCAAAGGGGACCTCAGCTAGTACCGTTTTAGGTCTCATCCATTCGGCTTGAATCTCATGGAAAACTGATCTGTATCTCCATGCATCGAATTCCCTGTTTTCCTCCATTGGCTGCTTGTCTTTTCTTCTTTTGTGGCTAGATGAAGCTGCCATTGATTCTTTAGTTTTGGTAAGTGACAAGCTAAAGTTGACAAGGTAAAGCAAGAAGTGTTGTTGGAAGTGTGGTGAGGTTGTTTTCGGCAAGAGATAGTTATGCTATGATGAAGGAAAATGTGTATGGAGGAGAATTGGTGGTGTGGGACTCGTTCCCCAAGTGGTTCTTTATAGTGCCCATGAGTGAAAAATGAACGGCTAGGGTGGTTTGTGAAGGGTGGCTTGATGGTAAATATATGAATTGTAGATAAGGACGATTGGCTTTTCATTTTCTTGGAAGTATTCTGGATGCATTAGGTTGTACATGTAGCTTTCTTTTCTTGCAGAACTTCCTTTTCCCATGTGTTAGTTTCAAAGATTTGTGAATTTTCTTTTTGACCAAGCACGTACCTCCCTTTGTCTTTTTCCTCCATTTTTGTCTTTTCTTTTGTACCTGCACAAACAAACAAATTTGCTATCATTTTTCGGTCCATGTGAATTATGAATAGTATTTGCACATGTAAATCAATGCTTGTCTTTATGAGCTTATAGCCGTGACTTCTACATGTATGCACACTTATTATTTGGACACCAAACTTAGTGTTTGGTTAAGTCTCCTGATGACATGAAATCCATATTGGTTGTCCTTAATGAGTGTGCATAATTCTAATAAATCATAGTCACCTTGGCTCTTTGATTCTAAACAAAGTGACTACCCTAAGTAATTGAAACCAAAGTATTAAAACATGTGAATGGTATACTTGTCATGAATTTTGAAATCCAGAGGAACTTCTTGCTTTTCATAAACTGTGTTCAAAAAGAACACCAAACTTAATGTTTGGTTGTGCACCTTGAATGAAAGATGGAATTCAATTTGAGTAAGATTTGGGAGTGCCATCAGGCACACCAAACTTAGAGATCCATTGTAATTTACATGCAAGGTTTAGTGCACTTAATCAATAGTTGTCCTGAGGATTCAAGTTCATGCATAAGAAACCATGCTTTATTAGATGTAAAGCAAAGCACTAAAGATTAAGGATACTAAAAACATGGGTTGCCTCCCATGAAGCGCTTCTTTAACGTCACTAGCTTGACGGTTGTCCCTTGTTAGGGTGGATTGTAGTGCTTGACGTCTTCTCCTCTCACTATAAAAACGTCCCCACTTGATTCATTCATGATCTCTAAATGTTCCATAGAAAGAACTTTCCTGATTGTGAACACTTGAGGGAGCTGGGAAGGAATGGTTTTGAGGCCAGGTGGGATTGGCAGATAATGACTTGATATCACGTTATCTCCCGGAGAAAAACCTTCAGTGGGAATTTTCTTGTTTCTCCATCCTCTTGGCAATCTCCCTATCACTCTTCCCTTTCTCTTGAGGATTTCTTCATTGACCTTTATGTCAGGAGGATCCTTCTGATCTGTTTCCACTGATTCTTGTGGCTCTAACTCTTGCAACTCTTGTTTGCCTTCCAATGACTGTTTTAGAGTCTCAGCTGCTGGATTACTTTCCTCCAAACACGGATGGCTACTATCATCTTTAGGCTTTTCAGGTTCTGGTTCAGGCTCAGATGCAGGTTTGAAGACTTTGAAAATGAGCTGTTCATCATGTATTCTCAGAATTAGCTCTCCTTGTTCTACATCTATGAGCGCTCTAGTAGTGGCTAGAAATGGTCTGCCCAGAATGATAGGGTGTAAGTAGCTTTCCTCCATGTCCACAATGACAAAGTCTGTGGGGAAATAATAATCCCCCACTTTCACCAGCACATTTTCAACTACCCCTTCAGCTTACTTCTGAGTTTTGTCAGCCAGTTGTATGATTACATCAGTGGATCTCACCTCATTCAGTTGTAGCCTCTTCATAAGAGTTAGAGGCATCACATTTATGCTAGCTCCTAGATCACAGAATCCTCTGTCAATTTTTGTTTCCCCTATGATGCAAGGGATATGAAAACTTCCTGGGTCCGTTTTCTTAGAGAGTGTGTCCTTCTTGATGAGAGCACTGCATTCTTTGTTCATTGTTACCGTTTGTCCTCCCTTCAAAACTCTTTTCTTGCTTAACAATTCCTTTAAATACTTGATGTGTGTGGGCATTTGATGAAGAATCTCAAGAAAGGGAATATTGACATGAAGAGAGTTAAATGTCTCTAGAAACCTTGAGTAGGTTTTCCTTTTTTCACCTCCTCCTAACCTCTCAAGAAATGGTGCTTTTGGTTGGTATATTTCCATCATGCCTTTTTGCAGTTCCTTGGCTTGCTCAGTTCCACCTTCTTGCTTAACTTCTTCCACACCTTCCTTCAAGATTTCTGGTTCCTGTTCTGAGGGCCTGATTCCTTCTTCTTCTGAGACTTCCTTCATTATGGTGATGGCTTTGCATTCTTCCCATCTTACTCTCTTTTGTTCCCCTTTAGGATTCTTTTCTGTGTCACTAGGGAACACTGCAGTTGATTTGGGTGCCTGTTGAGATAGCTCTCCTACTTGAGATTCCATCCTTTTGAGTTTTTCACCATGGTTTCTTAAGGTAGTTCTCACATCATCCCTGAAGCTCTTCAATTCAACTATGTCTTGACTCATGGTTGCCATCATTCCTTCTATCCGGTTTAATTGATCTTGAAATTGTTGGTTCGGATTAGGTTGGGTATGTTGATTATTTTGGCCATGATATGGTGGTTGGGAGTAGGTGCTTTGTGTGGCTTGGTATGATCTTTGGTTGGAGTTTTGGTATGTGGAATTGTTATGTTGGTTGTGGTTGTAAGGTTTGTGGTTTTGTGGTTGGGTTTGTTGGTTTCCCCACCCAAAGTTTGGGTGGTTTCTCCAGCCTGGGTTGTAAGTGTTGGAATATGGATCATATGATTGCCTTTGTTGGTTTCCCACATAGTTAGCCTCATCCCAATCACCTCCTTCAATGCCTATTTCCTCTTGATCTTGTGTGTGTATTGCAGCCACTTGCTTTGTTTCTAATTGCCTGGTAAGCTCTGCTAGTTGCTTGGCAAACACCTTGTTTTGGGCTAGAATTGTATCAACATGGTTCAGCTCCATGACTCCCTTAGTGTTGTGCCTTTCTGATGCATAGTAGTACTCATTCTCAGCCACTGTCTCGATCACTTCAATGGCTTCTTCCACAGTCTTTTTCCTGTTCAATGAACCTCCTGATGAATGGTCTACAGCCTTCCTTGATTCATAAGAGAGCCCATCATAGAAGATGTGCAGTTGCACCCAATCATGGAACATGTTTGGTGGGCATTTCCTTGTCAAGTCCTTGAATCTCTCCCATGCCTCGTAGAGAGTTTCACCATCTTGTTGTCTAAAAGTCTGAACCTCAGATCGAAGCCTATTGACCTTTTGTGGAGGGTAGAAACGTGCCAGAAACTTGCTTTCCACCTCATCCCATGTTGTTAGACTCCCCCTTGGGAATGATTCCAGCCACTTAGCTGCTTTGTCCCTAAGTGAAAATGGGAACAAAAGCAGTTTATAGGCATCTTCCTGGACTCCATTGGACTTCACAGTGTCACAAATTCTCAGGAATTTTGTGAGATGTTGGTTTGGGTCTTCATTAGCACTTCCTCCAAAGGAACAATGATTTTCCACAAGTGATATTAGCTGTGGCTTGAGCTCAAAATTGTTGGCCTGAATGGGTGGTTTCTGGATGCTACTACCACAATTCCCAGAGGTTGGGTTTATGTATGAACTAAGAACCCTCCTCTCAGGGATGGCATCGTTTCCATCAGCTCTCTCATGGTTGTGAACTTCTCTATCCATGTTGAGATCTAAAGCTTCCTCAAAATTGTCCTCAGATTCTCCTTCAGATTCCTCTTCTCCCACTACTCTCTTCCCTCTTGCTTCCCTTCTAAGTCTATGAAGGGTCCTCTCTGGTTCGGTATATGGAGGAGTTGATGTCTCTCCTCTCCTACCTGTCATACAAGAACACAGCTCAAACACAAACAAGTGAAATACTATTGGTTAATGGAAGAGTATGGTTAGCTCAATTGAGGAATTAATTCAAACAGTTAGTGAGTCAGTGAGTTAGTTGAATGAATTTAAAGGCATAAAGAAGGAAAGCATGTAACCAAGTGCAGAAATTAAAATTCAACAAGTATCTTGAACAGAATTAACAAAGCAAGAGAAAATTGCTCAATCTAGTTAGCTTCCAATTTGAGAATTGTCAATCGAAAACCAATCCCCGGCAACGGCGCCATAAACTTGATGCACATAAACTAGTTATGCTACGATTTAGGAAATTGCACGATCGGCAAAATTCCTTCCGGCAAGTGCACCGGTTATCGTCAAGTAAAAACTCACAATAGAGTGAGGTCGAATCCCACAAGGATTGGTTGAATGAGCAATTCGGATTAGAAGTGTGTTCTAGTTGAGCGGAATCAAGGTTTGAGATGAGAATTGCGGAATGTAAAATTGGCGGGAAAAGTAAATAACAAGAAAATTAAATGGCGGAATCTTAAATTGCATGAATTAAAGAGCAGAATGTAAATTGCTGAAATTAAAAGGGAATGGGGGTGATTGCAAGAATTGAGTTGCAGAATGTAAAGAGAAGATGGAAATCAGAAATGGGAATTCATTGGGTTATAGGAGATATTGAGATCTCCGAATCAAAACATGTTTATCTCTTCCTCAACCAATGCGTTCATTGAATTTTGCTTGGCAATCTTATATGATTGGATCCCAATTCCTTGGCTCACCAATGCTCTCTAAAAACAAACAAATTCCCAATCCCTTGGTTTAAATGTTCATAAGAAGAGATGATGCTTGATCACTGATTATACCACACAATTTCATGAACCACAATTTGGTAGGATTACATGTCACAATATCCATCCAAACCCCAATCCAATCCACTGTGAGAAAGCTTCTCTAGCATGAATCCTCCATTCCTTTCCCAAGGCTCCGAAGGATTCCAAGTATGAGTAGTTTCTTTCCCAAGACAACTACTCAATGGAATTAGATCGAGAAGCTTTCTAACAAAATTCAAGAGAAAAGATTGAAGAAGAAGATAAACTATTATTGATTCATTGAATTACAATAGAGCTCCCTAACCCAATGAAAGGGGGTTTAGTGAATCATAGCTCTGAATTCAATTACAAAGAAAAGGAAAACTAGCTAAAAGTGAAAGTAAAAGTCCCCTCTAACTTAACTTCTATCCTATTTATACACTTTCTATATTGAGCTTCAGTTGTGCTTCTTGGGCTTTGAGGCCTCTCCTTGCTTTCCTTTTGCCTTGGGTTTATGATCCATAATCTTGATGAGGTTGTTGATCCAAATCCTGTAACATTTATTGAGCCAACTTAGTGATAATCAAATAATGACACATGACTCAATAAATTGAGATTTCAAACTCATCAATCCTTCAGGCCCAATCCCATAAACCATGATATTCAATTGGGTTTCATACCAAAGTAAGTTTAAGTTAATATTTGTGCTCAAAGACTAACTTAAATCACAATATTTTTGGCCCAGAAACCTTTTCCAAGAGTGGCGTTTAAGTTGTAGTTTAAGCTTAAACTGCAGCTTAAACGCCAGACACTTCCAGTGAGGCCTTTTGTAGAAGCACGTTTAAGCTTCAGTTTAAGGTTAAACTGAAGCTTAAACGTGGAAATGGAAGAAGGTAGCCCTGGAGAGTCATGTAGTCGAACATGTTTAAGCTTCAGTTTAAGGTTAAACTGAAGCTTAAACGTGGAGATAGGAAGGGCAGCCCTGGAGGTCGAACACGTTTAACCTCCAGTTTGAGGTTAAACTGGAGGTTAAACGTGGAAAAGGGTGGAGGCATACTGGAGGTCGAACACGTTTAACCTCCAGTTTGAGGTCAAACTGGAGGTTAAACGTGGAAGCTTAGAATGGTGGCCCTGGAGGTGTCGAACACGTTTAACCTCCAGTTTGAGGTCAAACTGGAGGTTAAACGTGGAAATGGAGAGAGCAACCCTGGAGTAGAAAAGCTGTCGAACACGTTTAAGCTCCAGTTTGAGGTCAAACTGGAGCTTAAACGTGGAATGGCTCCCTGGTACTCTTCCTGGTTCTGGCGTTTAACCTCCAGTTTGAGGTCAAACTGGAGGTTAAACGTGGAACTCCTCCCTGGGTGGCATACTCATTCTGGCGTTTAACCTCCAGTTTGAGGTCAAACTGGAGGTTAAACGTGGAATGCTTCTTTAGTGAGGCTTTTCATTCTGGCGTTTAACCTCCAGTTTGAGGTCAAACTGGAGGTTAAACTTCAATTCCAGCATTTCTTATCCTTCATGATTTTTGGCGTTTAAGCTCTAGTTTAGGCTTAAACTGGAACTTAAACTCCACATGTGATATTCAAGCTTCCTTTATTGATTTTGTTGCTTCCTTGCCTAGCCTCTTCTTCCCTGAAATCATCCAAGCAATTGCATCAAAGTCTTGCAAAATTTCATGAGAAATCTTCCATTCATAGCATTTAAGTATTATAACTAAAACTCATGGAATATGCATCAAAATCATGTTGTTTGGATGGTTCATTGCTTTGTTCTTCATTTAACCATTTTTGGTTACTTTAAGCTCAAGAAAATGCATAAAACAACTAAAACTAACAGAAAAATGCTAGTGAAACTAGCCTATGATGCCTTGGCATCAGAGTACCCCTTTCTCCCTACGTTAGAGTTCACGTTAGAATAGTTAACGTGGCCTTTAACGTAGGCTTGCCAAATCTTCGAGAGCGTTAGTGACACTTACCTTTGTCACTAACGCTTCAGAACGCCCCTACTTCCCACGTTAGAGTTCATGTTAACTAGGTTAACGTGACTTCTAACGTGGTATTGATAGCCATCTCCAACGTTAGTGACAAAGGTGAGTGTCACTAACGTTGGCTCACCATCCCTCTTCTCCACGTTAGCTTCCACGTTAATGTAATTAACGGGGCAACTAACGTGGCTCATAGTGGCTCAATCCAACGTTAATGACAAAGGTGAGTGTCACTAACGTTGGTGATTCTTGCTCCCTCCACATTAGAGTCCACGTTAACTAGGTTAATGATGAGCGGATAATTTATACGCTTTTTGGCATTGTTTTTAGTATGTTTTTAGTAGGATCTAGTTAGTTTTAAGGATGTTTTTATTAGTTTTTATGTTAAATTCACATTTCTGGACTTTACTATGAGTTTATGTATTTTTCTGTAATTTCAGGTATTTTCTGGCTGTAATTGAGGGAATTGTGCAAAAATCAGATTCAGAGGTTGAAGAAGGACTGCTGATGCTGTTGGATTCTGACCTCCCTGCACTCAAAGTGGATTTTCTGGAGCTACAGAACTCAAAATAGCGTGCTTCCAATTGCGTTGGAAGGCAGACATCCAGAGCTTTCCAGAAATATATAATAGTCTATGCTTTGGCCGAGTTTAGATGATGTAAAAGGGCGTTGAACGCCAGTTCTATGCTGCAGTCTGGAGTTAAACGCCAGAAACACATCACGAACCAGAGTTGAACGCCAGAAACACATTACAAACTGGCGTTCAACTCCAAGAATGACCTCTCCACGTGTAAACTTCAAGCTCAGCCCAAGCACACACCAAGTGGGCCTCGGAAGTGGATTTATGCATCAATTACTTACTTCTGTAAACCCTAGTAACTAGTTTAGTATAAATAGGACTTTTTTTACTATTGTATGGGACATCTTATGATTTTTAGTTCATCTTCGGAATATCTTTGGAACGTTTAGTCCTTAGACATTGGAGGCTGGCCATTCGGCCATGCCTGAACCTTCATCTCTTATGTATTTTCAACGGTAGAGTTTCTACACTCCATAGATTAAGGTGTGGAGCTCTGCTGTTCCTCATGATTTAATGCAAAGTACTACTGTTTTCTATTCAATTCAACTTATTTCGCTTCTATGATATCCATTCGTACCCAAGAACATGATGAATGTGATGATTATGTGACACTCATCATCATTCTCACTTATGAACGCGTGCCTGACAAACACTTCCGTTCTACATGCAAACAAGCTAGAATGAATATCTCTTGGATATCTAATACAGGGGACCGAGTCCGAGATATTAGAATCCTCGTGGTATAAGTTAGAACCCATGGATGGCCATTCCTGAGATCCGGAAAGTCTAAACCTTGTCTGTGGTATTTCGAGTAGGATCTGGGAAGGGATGGCTGTGACGAACTTCAAACTTGCGAGTGTTGGGCGTAGTGACAGACGCAAAAGGATAGTAAATCCTATTCCAGTATGATCGAGAACCTCCAGATGATTAGCCATGCCGTGACAGAGCATTTGGACCATTTTCACAGAGAGGATGGGATGTAGCCATTGACAACGGTGATGCCCTTACAGAAAGCTTGCCATGGAAAGGAGTAACACTGATTGGATGAAGACAGCAGGAAAGCAAAGGATCAGAGGAACGAAAGCATCTCTATACGCTTATCTGAAATACTCACCAATGAATTACATAAGTATTTCTATCTTTATTTTCTGTTTATTTATTATTAATTTTTGAAAACTCCACCACTATTTGATATCCGCCTGACTGAGATTTACTAGATGACCATAGCTTGCTTCATACCAACAATCTCCGTGGGATCGACCCTTACTCACGTAAGGTTTTATTACTTGGACGACCCAGTGCACTTGCTGGTTAGTTGTGCGAAGTTGTGAAGTTATGTCTGGACCATGGTATTGTGCACCAGTTGTTGGCGCCATTGCCAGGGACAGAACGAACAACAAATTTTACAAACTCAGAGTAACAATTTCGCATACCAAGTTTTTGGCGCCGTTGCCGGGGATTGTTCGAGTTTGGACAACTGACGGTTCATCTTGTTGCTCAGATTAGGTAATTTTCTTTTTGTTTTATTTTCAAAAAAAATTTTTCAAAAATCTTTCAAAAAATTTTCCCTTTGTTTTTGAAAATTATTTCAGAATATTTAAGAGTGAATTCTAGTGTTTCATGAAGCATGTTGAAGCCTGTCTGGCTGTAAAGCCATGTCTAAATTCTTTTGGACTTAGGCTTCCAAACCATCATCATAAGAGCAAGCTAGCTGTTCCTAATCCACCTGCTGTTGTATGACTGATTTGTATCTTCTAAAGCTTGGCTGGCTCTTAAGCCATGTCTAACCCTCAGATTGGAGCTTTAGACTAAGAGTACAAGATTCCTGGAATTCATATTAAAAATTTTGAAATCCTTATTTCCTTTTTCAAATAATTTTCGAAAAATCCAAAAAAAAAATCATAAAATCATAAAAATAAAAAATATGTTGTGTTTCTTGTTTGAGTCTTGAGTCAATTTTTAAGTTTGGTGTCAATTGCATTTTTTTCTAAAAATTTTATGCATTTTTTGAAAATTCATGCATTCATAGTGTTCTTCATGATCTTCAAGTTGTTCTTGGCCAGTCTTCTTGTTTGATCTTCATATTTTCTTATTTTCAGTCTTTTCTTGTTTTTCATATGCATTATTGCATTCATAGTGTCTATACATGAAAAATTTCTAAGTTTGGTGTCTTGCATGTTTTCTTTTCTTGAAAATTTTTCAAAAATAAGTCTTGATGTTCATCTTGATCTTCAAAGTGTTCTTGGTGTTCACCTTGACATTCATAGTGTTCTTGCATGCATTCATTGTTTTGATCTAAAAATTCTCATGCATTGAGTCTTTTTCATGTTTTTCTCTTTCATCATTAAAAATTAAAAAAATCAAAAAAATATCTTTCCCTTTTTTCTCTCTTAAAATTTCAAAAATTTGGATTGACTTTTTCAAAACTATTTAAAATTTAGTTGTTTCTTATGAGTCAAATCAAATTTTCAATTTAAAAATCTTATCTTTTTCAAATCTTTTTCAAAAATCATATCTTTTCCATTTTTTTTATTTATTTTCGAAAATTTCAAAAATCTTTTTCAAAATATTTTCAAAATCTTTTTCTTATTTTTATATCATATTTTTGAAAATCACATCATCAATTAATGTTTTGATTAAAAAATTTTGAGTTTGTTGCTTACTTGTTAAGAAAGATTCAAATTTTAAGTTCTAGAATCATGTCTTATGATTTTTTGTGAACCAAGTCATTAATTGTGATTTTAAAAATCAAATCTTTTTCAAAACTAATTCTAATCATATCTTTCTATCATATCCTTTTTTTTAAAATCTTATCTTTTTCAAAAATTTGATTTTCAAATATCTTTTCTAACTTCTTATCTTCTTATATTTTCAAAATTGATTTTCAAATCTTTTTCAACTAACTAATTGACTTTTTGTTTGTTTCTTATCTTTTTCAAAACTACGTAACTAACTCTCTCTCTCTAATTTTCGAAAATCTCTTCCCTCTTATTCAAAAATTCTTTTTAATTAACTAATTGTTTCAATTTTTAATTTTAATTTGATTTCATTCCTAATTTTCGAAAATCACTAACCCCTTTTCAAAATTTTATTTTCGAAAATCCTCCTTCTTTCTAATCTCCTTCTATTTATTTATTCATCTACTAACACTTCATCTCACCCAAATTCGAACCCCCTCTTCCATCTGTGTTCGAATTTTCTCTTCTTCCCTTATTTACATTACATTCTTTTCTTCTTCTACTCACACAGGGGAACCTCTATACCTGGGTAAAAAGGATCCCTATTATTATTATTTTTCTGTTCCCACTTTTTCATATGAGCAGGAGCAAGGACAAGAACATTCTTGTTGAAGCAGACCCTGAACCTGAAAGGACTCTGAAAAGGAAACTAAGAGAAGCTAAAATACAACAATCCAGAGATAACCTTACAGAAATTTTCGAACAGGAAGAGGAGATGGCAGCCGAAAATAATAATAATGCAAGGAGGATGCTTGGTGACTTCACTGCACCTAATTCCAATTTATATGGAAGAAGCATCTCAATCCCTACCATTGGAGCAAACAATTTTGAGCTGAAACCTCAATTAGTTTCTCTAATGCAACAAAACTGCAAGTTTCATAGACTTCCATCTGAAGATCCTTTTCAGTTCTTAACTGAATTCTTGCAGATCTGTGATACTGTTAAGACTAATAGAGTAGATCCTGAAGTCTACAGGCTCATGCTTTTCCCTTTTGTTGTAAGAGACAGAGCTAGAATATGGTTGGATTCTCAACCTAAGGATAGCCTGAACTCTTGGGATAAGCTGGTCAAGGCTTTCTTAGCCAAGTTCTTTCCTCCTCAAAAGCTGAGTAAGCTTAGAGTGGATGTTCAAACCTTCAGACAGAAGAAAGGTGAATCCCTCTATGAAGCTTGGGAGAGATACAAGCAACTGACCAAAAAGTATCCTTCTGACATGCTTTCAGAATGGACCATCCTAGATATATTCTATGATGGTCTGTCTGAATTAGCTAAGATGTCATTGGATACTTCTGCAGGTGGATCCATTCACCTAAAGAAAATGCCTGCAGAAGCTCAAGAACTCATTGACATGGTTGCTAATAACCAGTTTATATACACTTCTGAGAGGAATCTTGTGAGTAATGGGATGCCTCAGAAGAAGGGAGTTCTTGAAATTGATACTCTGAATGCCATATTGGCTCAGAATAAAATATTGACTCAGCAAGTCAGTATGATTTCTCAAAGTCTGAATGGAATGCAAGCTGCATCCAACAGTACTCAAGAGGCATCTGTTGAAGAAGAAGCTTATGATCCTGAGAACCCTGCAATAGCAGAGGTAAATTACATGGGTGAACCCTATGGTAACACCTATAATTCCTCATGGAGAAATCACCCAAATCTCTCATAGAAGGATCAATAAAAGCCTCAACAAGGCTTTAATAATGGTGGAAGAAACAGGTTTAGCAATAGCAAGCCTTTTCCATCATCCACTCAGCAATAGACAGAGAATTCTGAACAAAATACCTCTAATTTAGCAAACTTAATCTCTGATCTATCTAAGGCCACTGTGAGTTTCATGAATGAAACAAGGTCCTCCATTTGAAATTTGGAAGCACAAGTGGGCCAGCTGAGTAAAAGGATCACTGAAATCCCTCCTAGTACTCTCGCAAGCAATACAGAAGAAAATCCAAAAGGAGAGTGCAAGGCCATTGAAATAACCATCATGGCCGAATCCAAGGAGGAAGGAGAGGACGTGAATCCCAAGGAGGAAGACCTCCTGGGACGTCCAGTGATCAATAAGGAGTTTCCCTCTGAGGAACCAAAGGAATCTGAGACTCATCTAGAGACCATAGAGATTCCATTGAACCTCCTTATGCCATTCATAAGTTCTGATGAGTATTCTTCTTCTGAAGAGAATGAGGATGTCACTGACGAACAAGTTGCCAAGTTCCTTGGTGCAATCATGAAGCTGAATGCCAATTTATTTGGTAATGAGACTTGGGGAGATGAACCTCCCCTGTTCACCAATGAACTAAATGCATTGGATCAACTGAGATTGCCTCAGAAGAAACAGGATCCTAGAAAGTTCCTGATACCTTGTACCATAGGCACCATAACCTTTGAGAAGGCTCTATGTGACCTGGGGTCAGGAATAAACCTCATGCCACTCTCTGTAATGGAGAAACTAGGAATCTTTGAGGTACAAGCTGCTAAAATCTCATTAGAGATGGCAGACAATTCCAGAAAACAGGCTTATGGACAAGTAGAGGACATATTAGTAAAGGTTGAAGGCCCTTACATCTCTGCTGATTTTATAATCCTAGATACTAGGAAGGATAAGGATGAATCCATCATCCTTGGAAGACCCTTCCTAGCCACAGCAAGAGTTGTGATTGATGTTAACAGAGGTGAACTAGTCCTTCAATTGAATAAGGACTCCCTTGAGTTTAAAACTCAAGGACATCCTTCTGTAAACATGGAAAAGAGGCACAGTATGCTTCTCTTAAAACAGAGTCAACCAGAGCCCCCCACAGTCAAACTTTAAGTTTGGTGTTGGGAGGCCACAACCAAACTCTAAGTTTGGTGTTGAACTCCCATATCCAAACTCTAAGTTTGGTGTTGGAAAGTCTCAACAATGCTCTGAACATCTGTGAGGCTCCATGAGAGCCCACTGTCAAGCTATTGACATTAAAGAAGCGCTTGTTGGGAGGCAACCCAATTTTTATTTAATTATATTTTTATTAGTTATATGTCTTCATAGGTTCATGATCATGTGGAGTCACAAAAACAACTGAAAAAATTAAAGAAAAATCAAAAACAGCATTAAAAACAGCACACCCTAGAGGAGGAGTTCACTGGCGTTCAAACGCCAGTAAGGAGTATCTGGCTGGCGTTCAACGCCAGAACAGAGCATGGATCTGGCATTGAACGCCAGAGACAAGCAGCATCCTGGCGTTCAGACGCCAGAAATGCACACTGAGGAAGAGCTAGCACTGAACGCTAGAAACAAGCATCTGGCTGGCGTTCAACGCCAGAAATATGCTGCATCTGGGCGTTGAACGCCCAGAACAAGCATCAATTCGGTGTTTAAACGCCAGAATTGCATGCAAAGGAATTTTACATGCCTAATTGGTGCAGGGATGCAAATCCTTGACACCTCAGGATCTGTGGACCCCACAGGATCAACTCAGCATCTGTGGACCCCACAGGATCTCCACCTACCATCACTCACTCTCTTCTCTCTTCTCAATGTTCATCCTCTCTTTCCAATAAACACTCTTCCTCAAAATTCTTGACCAATCACCTCAATCTTTCTTCCCTATCACCACTTCACCACTCACATCTATCCACTCTTCCCCATAAAACTACATCATAAACTCCACCTACCTTCAAAATTCAAAATCAATTTCCCACCCAAACCCACCCTATATGGCCGAAACTAACCCCCTCCCCTCCCTATATAAAGCCTTCCATTCTTCCTCATTTTCACACAATACAACCCTCTCTTCCCCTTCTTGGCCGAATACACCTCTCCCTCCTCTCCTTCATATTTTCTTCTTCTTCATCTATTCTTTCTTCTCTTACTCGAGGGCGAGCAATATTCTATGTTTGGTGTGGTAAAAGCATAAGCTTTTTATTTTTCCATTACCATTGATGGCACCTAAGACTGGAGAATCCTCTAGAAAAGGGAAAGGGAAGACAAAAGCTTCCACCTCTGAGTCATGGGAGATGGAAAGATTCATCTCCAAAGCCCATCAAGACCACTTCTATGACGTTGTGGCCAAGAAGATGGTGACCCCCGAGGTCCCTTTCAAACTCAAGAGAAATGAGTATCCGGAGATCCGACATGAAATCCAAAGAAGAGGTTGGGAAGTTCTAACAAATCCCGTCCAACAAGTCGGCATCCTAATGGTTCAAGAGTTCTATGCTAATGCATGGATCACTAAGAACCATGATCAAAGTAAGAACCCGAATCCAAAGAATTATATTACAATGGTTCGGGGGAAATACTTAGATTTTAGTCCAGAAAATGTGAGGTTGGCATTTAACTTGCCCATGATACAAGGAGATTCACGCCCCTACACTAGAAGGGTCAACTTTAATCAAAGGTTGGACCAAGTCCTCATGGACATATATGTGGAAGGAGCTCAATGGAAGATTGACTCCAAAGGCAAGCCGGTTCAACTAAAAAGACTGGACCTCAAGCCTGTAGCTAGAGGATGGTTAGAGTTCATCCAACGCTCCATCATCCCCACTAGCAACCGATCTGAAGTTACTGTGGATCGGGCCATCATGATTCATAGCATCATGATTGGAGAGGAAGTAGTAGTTCATGAAGTCATCTCCCTTGAACTCTACAAAATAGCCGAAAAGCCCTCTCCCTGGGCAAGGCTAGCTTTTCCTCATCTTATTTGCCATCTATGTTACTCAGTTGGAGCTTTCATAGAAGGAGACATTCCCATTGAGGAAGAGAAGCCCATCACTAAGAAAAGGGTGGATCAAGCAAGAGAGCCCATTCATGGAGCTCAAGAGACGCATGAAGCTCATCACCATGAGATCCCGGAGATGCCTCAAATGCATTTTCCTCCACAAAACTATTGGGAGCAAATCAACACCTCCCTAGGAGAATTAAGTTCCAACATGGGACAATTAAGGGTGGAGCATCAAGAGCACTCCATCATCCTTCATGAAATTAGAGAAGATCAAAAAGCAATGAGGGATGAGCAATAAAGACAAGGAAGAGACATAGAAGAGCTCAAGGACATGATTGGTTCCTCAAGAAGGAAACGCCATCATCACTAAGGTGGACTCATTCATTGTTCTTAAATTCTCTATTTTTCGTTTTCTTTATGTTAAGTGCTTATCCACGTTTGTGTCTTATTACATGATCATTAGTATTTAGTAACTTTGTCTTAAAGTTATGAATGTCCTATGAATCCATCACCTCTCTTAAATGAAAAATGTTTTAATTCAAAAGAACAAGAAGTACATGAGTTTCGAATTTATCCTTGAACTTAGTTTAACTACTTTGTTGTGGAGACAATGCTTTTTGTTTTCTGAATGAATGCTTAAACAGTGCATATGTCTTTTGAAGTTGTTGTTTAAGAATGTTAAATATGTTGGCTCTTGAAAGAATGATGACAAGGAGACATGTTATTTGATAATCTGAAAAATTATAAAATTGATTCTTGAAGCAAGAAAAAGCAGTGAATACAAAAGCTTGCAGAAAAAAAATATAGAAAAAAATAGCGAAAAAAAAGGAGAAAAAGCAAGCAGAAAAAGCCAAAAGCTCTTAAAACCAAAAGGCAAAAGCAAAAAGCCAATAACCCTTAAAACCAAAAGGCAATAGTAAATAAAAGGATCCCAAGGCTTTGAGCATCAGTGGATAGGAGGGCCTAAAGGAATAAAATCCTGGCCTAAGCGTTAAACCAAGCTGTCCCTAACCATGTGCTTGTGGCGTGAAGGTGTTAATTGAAAACTTGAGACTGAGCGGTTAAAGTCAAGGTCCAAAGCAAAAAAAAAGAGTGTGCTTAAGAACCCTGGACACCTCTAATTGGGGACTTTAGCAAAGCTGAGTCACAGTCTGAAAAGGTTCACCCAGTTGTGTGTCTGTGGCATTTATGTATTCGGTGGTAATACTGGAAAACAAAGTGCTTAGGGCTACGGCCAAGACTCATAAAGTAGCTGTGTTCAAGAATCAACATACTGAACTAGGAGAATCACTAACACTATCTGAACTCTGAGTTCCTATAGATGCCAATCATTCTGAACCTCAATGGATAAAGTGAGACGCCAAAACTATTCAAGAGGCAAAAAGCTACAAGTCCCGCTCATCTGATTGGAGCTAAGTTTCATTGATGGTTTGGAATTTATAGTATATTCTCTTCTTTTTATCCTATTTGATTTTCAGTTGCTTGGGGACAAGCAACAATTTAAGTTTGGTGTTGTGATGAGCGGATAATTTATACGCTTTTTGGCATTGTTTTTAGTATGTTTTTAGTAGGATCTAGTTACTTTTAGGGATGCTTTTATTAGTTTTTATGTTAAATTCACATTTCTGGACTTTACTATGAGTTTGTGTATTTTTCTGTAATTTCAGGTATTTTCTGGCTGAAATTGAGGGACTTGAGCAAAAATCAGATTCAGAGGTTGAAGAAGGACTACTGATGTTGTTAGATTCTGACCTCCCTGCACTCAAAGTGGATTTTCTGGAGCTACAGAACTCAAAATGGCGCGCTTCCAATTGCGTTGAAAGTAGACATCTAGGGCTTTCCAGCAATATATAAAAGTCCATACTTTGGCCGAGTTTAGACGACACAAAAGGGCGTTGAATGCCAGTTCTACGCTGTAGTCTGGAGTTAAATGCCAGAAACACGTCACGAACCAGAGTTGAATGCCAAAAACACGTTACAAACTAGCGTTCAACTCCAAGAATTACCTCTCCACGTGTAAACTTCAAGCTCAGCCCAAGCACACACCAAGTGGGCCCCGAAAGTAGATTTATGCATCAATTACTTACTTCTGTAAACCCTAGTAACTAGTTTAGTATAAATAGGACTTTTTTTTACTATTGTGTGGGACATCTTATGATTTATAATTCTTCTTCGAATCATCTTTGGAACGTTTAGTCCTTAGACATTGGAGGCTGGCCATTCGGCCATGCTTGAACCTTCATCTCTTATGTATTTTCAACGGTAGAGTTTCTACACTCCATAGATTAAGGTGTGGAGCTCTGCTGTTCCTCATGATTTAATGCAAAGTACTACTATTTTCTATTCAATTCAACTTATTCCGCTTCTAAGATATCCATTCGCACCCAAGAACATGATGAATATGATGATTATGTGATGCTCATCATCATTATCACTTATGAACGCGTGCCTGACAAACACTTCTGTTCTACATGCAAACAAGCTAGAATGAATATCTCTTGGATATCTAATACAGGGGACTGAGTCTGAGATATTAGAAGCCTCGTGGTATAAGTTAGAACCCATGGATGGCCATTCCTGAGATCCCGAAGTCTAAACCTTGTCTGTGGTATTCCGAGTAGGATCTGGGAAGGGATGGCTGTGACGAACTTCAAACTCGCGAGTGCTGGGCGTAGTGACAGACACAAAAGGATAGTAAATCCTATTCCAGTATGATCGAGAACCTCCAGATGATTAGCCATGCCGTGACAGAGCATTTGGACCATTTTCACAAAGAGGATGGGATGTAGCCATTGACAACGGTGATGCCCTTACAGAAAGCTTGCCATTGAAAGGAGTAAGACTGATTGGATGAAGACAGCAGGAAAGCAAAGGATCAGAGGAACGAAAGCATCTCTATACGCTTATCTGAAATTCTCACCAATGAATTACATAAGTATTTTTATATTTATTTTCTGTTTATTTATTATTAATTTTCGAAAACTCCACCACTATTTGATATCCGCCTGACTGAGATTTAGAAGATGACCATAGCTTACTTCATACCAACAATCTCCGTGGGATCGACCCTTACTCACGTAAGGTTTTATTACTTGGACGACCTAGTGCACTTGCTAGTTAGTTGTGCGAAGTTATGAAGTTATGTCTGGACCATGGTATTGTGCACCAGTTGTTAGCGCCATTGCCAGGGAGAGAACGAACAACAAATTTTACAACCTCAGAGTAACAATTTCGCATACCAGTTAACGTGGCTTTTAACGTAGCCAATATGGGCTTAGTCCAACGTTAGTGACAAAGGTAAGTGTCACTAACGTTGGCATCATCTTCTTCTTCCACATTAGAGCTCACGTTAACTAAGTTAACATGGCTCTTAATGTGGCCAATTGCCCCTTTTGGAACGTTAGTGGCACTTACTTTTACCACTAATGTTGGAGTTCTACTTCTCTTCTACGTTAGCTTCCACGTTAACATAGTTAACGTGGCAACTGACGTGGGCTATGATAGCTCACGAAGGCATTATTGGCAATAACTTTTCTCATTAATGATGCAAGCTAGCCTTCATTCCACCTTAGTGGTCATGTTAGCTAGACTAACGTGGCTACTAACGTGGTTCTTCCTTGCTTCCTTTGTCCTGAAATCAAGCAATAAAGTGCATCAAAGCTCTAATCCAAGTTATGAGACATGCATCATTCAATTTGTCCTTTAATTCATGCATAATTCTCATGAAATCATGTAAAATTCACAATGTTTGCTTGAATCAAGATGTAAGTGATTATTTACCCAAAACTTGCTTATTTCCTAAGAAAATGTATGAAACTACCTTAAAACCATAAAGAAAAGGTGAGACACCAAACTTAAAGCTTGCTTGTCCCTAAGCAAGTACTGGAACAAGAGAATGATGAATGAAATGACAAGATGAATGAATCACTATTGTGGAAGTCATGTTCTTGGTTTTAGGGGGTTTCATGCATAGCAACTTAGGTTCTTTCCTTTACTAGCTTTCAGACCTTTATCATGCCTTGGAATACTCACTTGATTGCATCCTTTGAGACTTTTTTTTATTGATCCCTTTGTGTTTCCAAGGTTTATTTCATCCTTAGGCTAAGTGTTCTGTGAGGGGGCGACTCTTTAAGATAAGCTTTCAGCCAACACTCCTGAACCAGTTGGTTCAAGGTGCTAGGTGTTGAAACACCCCTAAGGACTTACTCCCTCAAGTCTCTCTCCCCCATACATGCACACCACAGGCACATGGTTTGTTATTTTCTTTCCTTGAGGTCTTGGTGTCCAACACCTCTTTGGGTTACTAAATGTTCTGTAGCAAGGTTGCTCTTGATGGTGGATTTTCAGTTGATAATCCTGGGTTAGTTAACCCAAGTTACCAAGTGATGAAGAACTCTTAAGAACTTATTCATCCAAGCAGATCCTTGATACAAGAGCACCACAGACACATCCCTCAAGTTTCAATCCCTTGGTGCCTAGCCTTATTCTTTATTAACTTTTCTTTCTTTTTCAACTCTTATTGTTCTTTTCCTTTTTCTTATTAGGATCTTATTATTTAGCTAGTCTCATGGGGTGTGTTTCAAGTATATGATTCAGGACAGATAGTTGCCTTCCCACCTTGTTGGTGAACCAACTTAGCTAAGTGATTACTACACCACAAATTTAAGAACCTACTCCACAACTTGAACATCACTCTGGTCTTTCATAATATCTCTTTTTTTATTTAGCTTAAAAGGACAAGCATACAATAAGCAAGATGAAAATGAAAACAGACAACTTCACTAGCAAGCATAGACCTAAGCAAAAATAAACATCAAATTCTAGTGAATTAAGCTTAAAGAATGACTATTAATCAAGGGAACATTCAGACTTCCAAATTGATTATTTCCAAGCATATGGAATCAAGTAACAATTCAACCTTTTGGTGATGCCTTCCAGCTACCCATTTGTTGTCATCCTCCATAGCTTCTGCATCCTTCCTCACTTCCTTGGATGATGGTGCACTGTTTTTCCAAAAGATTGATTGAATCCCTGCAAAGTTATTGGAAGTTGCTTGTCCCCAAAGCACTTGAGAGATAGTTAGTATGCATGTATGCTTGTGCATTTCGGAACTTAACTTGGTGTGTGAACACCAAACTTAGTTCCTTGCCTAATACAGCAGGTTGAATGCATGCAGAAAATCTCATGTGTTGTTATCAGCAAGACAACTAGAATCTAACTACTGTTAAGTGGTTCCCTTGATTGGTTGGTGATGCCAGGGCATTTTGACCAGTTTCACAGACATTTTCTTTACTGTTTTTAGGATAGTTTCATGCATTTTCTTAGGAAATAAGCTAGTTTTGGATAGATATTCACTTACACCTTGATTCAAGCATACATTGTGCATTTTACATGAATTCATGAGGGTTTTGCATGAGTTTAGTAACAAATTGTATTCTGCATTACCCATGACTTGGACTAGAACTTTGATGCACTCTATTGCCTGATTTCAGAACCAAAGGAAGCAAGAAATGGGAGGTAACTTGCAAAGTTAATGAGAAACGTGACTGCCAATGATGCTCTCGAAGCCATCATTACCCACGTTAAGAGTCACGTTAACTAAGTTAACGTTAACTCTAATGTGAAAAAGGGAATTTGAGCCAACGTTAGTGACACTTAACATTATCACTAACGTTGGCCAATGCTCATAAGTGGCCACGTTAGAGTCCACGTTAACTTAGTTAACGTGGCCTCTAACGTTAAAAGGGGGAAAGGAAGCAAACGTTAGTGACATTCAATATTGTCACTAACGTTGGCTTAAGTGCACAATGCCACGTTAACTCCCACATTAACTTGGTTAACGTGGGAGCTAACGTGAAGAGGCAAGGGTGGTCGACAACGTTGGTGACACCCAACACTGTCACTAACGTTGGAAGCAACCACACAACCCCAAGGAGCCACATTGACTTCTACGTTAACTTAGTTAACGTGGAGGCTAACGTGAAAGAAGAAGGTGATGGCCAACGTTAGTGACACTCAACATTGTCACTAACGTTGGAAGGAGCCACACAAGCCACTATGAGCCACGTTAACTTAGTTAACGTGGAAGCTAACGTGGATGAGTAAAAAATGAGCCAACGTTAGTGACACTCAACATTGTCACTAACGTTGGGGATGGCTAAGCAATGCCATGTTAAAGAGCCACGTTAACTAAGTTAACGTGGGCTCTAACGTGAGACATGGGGGCACATTGGAACGTTAGTGACAATGTTGAGTGTCACTAACGTTTTCGAAGGATGGCAAGCCCACGTTAAAGAGCCACGTTAACTAAGTTAACGTGGGCTCTAACGTAGGAGCAAGGGGGGCTTTTCAACGTTATTGGGAAAGTTAAGCCCCAATAACGTGTGCGAAGGACCTAGAGGCAACGTTAGTGGCAACGTTTGTGCTACTAACGTTGAAGTTAACGTGGCTTTTACTTAGGAACGTTAGTGAGAAAGTTGATTGTCACTAACATTCTCGAACTCATATTTTCACTAAACGTTAACACCCCTAATGCCCTGAGCTAAAGTCTCTGCCTACTTCACACTTTCTCTCTGCAAGTAAAGCCAAGCCCAAATGAAGAAAAGAACTGCTTCAAACTCAAGATCCAAAGGCCCAAGACTTGAAGAGCCAACTAGAAGATGATAAGAGTAGTATATATAGGAGTAGCTTTGAATTATTTTAGGAGTCCTGGGAGTTGGAAAATAGCATAGAACTACTTCCTGTATTTACTTTCTCTGCACTTCTAGTTTTCATTATGTATTCTCCATCTTTGTTTTCATTTTCCAGAGCTATGAACAACTAAACTCCTTTCATTGGGTTAGGGAGCTCTGTTGTAATTTGATGGATCAATACTAGTTTTCATTATTCTTCTTCTATCTTTTCTCTTGATTTTACTTGAAAGCTTTCGATCTTCATCCAATTGGGTAGTTATCTTGGAAAAGAAACTATTCAAACTTGGATCTCTTCTGAACCTTGGAAGAGGAATGAAGAGATCAAGCTAGAAATGCTTTCTCATGCTGGACCAAATTGGGTTTGGATGGATATGTGACTATAATCCTCTCAATGCTTGATTTGGGAAATGCATGTGGTATAATCAGTGACCATACTTCATCTCTTCTCATGAGCAATTGACCAAGGAATTGGCTATTGATCAAGATTTGAGAGATTGAATTACAAGAAATTATAATTCAATCACTTAAGATTGCCAAGGAGATCAATGAGTGCATTGATTGAGGAAGAGATGTAAATGAGATTGATCCGGAGGATTGCAATATCTCTTGATCCCAATGTTCATTTTATTTTTAGTTCTTACATTTACTTTTCTTGTCATTTTACTTTTCTGCACTTTATTGCTTTCTTTACTTTTCTGTCAATTTACATTTCCTCGTTACTTATCACTCCATTATGATTCGTCTAACTAGGATAATCAATTAACCATTGATTGCTTAATCCGTTAATCTCTGTGGGATTCGACCTCACTCTATAGTGAGTTATTACTTGACGACAATTTGGTATACTTGCCGAAGGGAAATTTGTTGAGAGATAAGTTTTTCGTGCATTAGTTGGATCTAGCAATTTGCCCTTGAAGGAGTGTAGTGTGATTCTAACTGAAATCTTTGGTGAAACACCAAACTTAGAATTACACACTCACTCTTGTATTGTTTTGGTGTGTAACACCAAACTTAGCTCCTCACAATACGGGGGAAACTACTTGTGATTTTTATTAAAATGCAAATGAAAAGAAAACTACCTTAGGTTGGGTTGCCTCCCAACGAAGCGCTCTTTTAGCGTCGCTAGCTCGACGATTCCTCCATCACTTGAGGTGATACTTCACTTTGGGGTTTTCCCCCATGTTGTCCATGTAGTGTTTGAGCCTCTGTCCATTAACAGTGAACGTCCTCTTTGAACTTTCCTCCATGATTTCTATGTGCCCATACGGCGGGACCTTTGTGACAAGAAAGGGTCCTGACCACCTTGATTTGAGTTTCCCAGGGAAGAATCTTAATTTGGAATTGTAGAGGAGCACTTGTTGTCCTTCTTCGAAGCTTCTGGGTGTTAAATGGAGGTCATGCCTTCTCTTTGCCTTTTCTTTATAAATCTTGGCATTTTCATAGGCTTGAGATCTGAACTCCTCTATTTTTTTTGCAGCTGCAAGACCCTCTTTTCACCAGCAGCAGTGCTATGAAAATTTAGCAGCTTGAGAGCCTAGAGGGCTTTGTGTTCTAGCTCCAATCGTAGATGACAAGCCTTTCCATACACCAGTTGGTATGGGGATATCCCGATTGGTGTTTTGAATGCCGTTCTGTATGCCCAAAGAGCATCATCCAGCTTCTTTGACCAATCCTTCCTTGATGCTCCCACAGTCTTTTCCAGAATCCTTTTTAGCTCTCTGTTAGATATCTTAGTTTGCCCACTTGTTTGGGAGTAGTAAGGCGTGGAAATCTTGTGTTTCACCCCGTATCGTAGGAGGAGAGCTTCTAGTGGTCTGTTACAAAAATGGCTCCCTCCATCACTGATGAGTGCTCGTAGGACTCCGAACCGGCTAAAGATATTCTTTCTGAGGAAGTTCATGACTACCTTGTTATCATTCGTTGGGGTTGCAATAGCCTTTACCCACTTGGAAATGTAATCCACTGCTACCAAGATGTACTTGTTTGAATATGAAATTGGGAAAGGTCCCATGAAATCGATGTCCCACACATCAAATAGTTCCAGTTCTAAGATGAAATTTTGTGGCATCTCATTTCTTTTGGGTAAGTTTCCAGCTCTTTGACATTCATTGCAATTCTTACCAGTTCTTTGGCATCCTTGAAAAGGGTGGGCCAAAAGAATCCGCTTTGTAATACCTTGGCTGCAGTTCTGTCCCCTCCAAAATGGCCTCCATAGCATGAGCTGTGGCAGTTCCACAAGACCTCTCGTCCCTCTTCTTCCGAGACACATCTTCTCAGAATTCCATCTGAACACTTCTTGAAGAGATATGGTTCATCCCAAACAAAATACTTTGCGTCATTGATGAGCTTTCTTTTCTGGTGTTTGTTGATGTCTGGATGTAAAGCCCCAGTTGCCTTAAAATTGGCAATATCTGCAAACCAAGGTGCTCTGTGAATCGTCATCAACTGCTCATCTGGGAAGAACTCATTTACATTTGTATCATGTGTTCCTCCTTTATCATGAGGGATTCAGGATAGGTGATCTGCTACCTTGTTCTCCACTCCTTTCTTGTCTTTGATTTCAATATTGAATTCCTACAACAATAAGATCCATCTTATTAGTCTTGGTTTTGATTCTTGCTTGGCAAACAAATATTTAAGTGCTGTGTGATCTGTGAAGATTACCACTTTGGCACCAATGAGGTATGATCTAAACTTGTCAAATGCAAAAATTATTGCCAGCAACTCCTTTTCAGTAGTGGTATAGTTTCTTTGAGTATCATTGAGGACTTTGCTGGCATAGTATATCACATGGACCAAGTTATCTTTCCTCTGTCCTAACACTGCCCCAATTGCAAAATCAGATGCATCGCACATCAGTTCAAATGGTAGGTTCCAGTCAGGTGGGAAAATGATAGGGGCAGAGGACAACCTCTTTTCCAAGTTTTTAAATGCCAGCATGCACTTTTCATCAAAGATAAATGGTGTATCAGATACAAGGAGATTGCTTAAGGGCTTGGCTATTTTTGAAAAATCTTTAATAAACCTTCTGTAAAAGCCAGCATGCCCTAGAAAACTCCTAATTGCCTTGACATCACTTGGTAGAGGTAATTTTTCAATGAGTTCCACCTTGGCTCTGTCCACTTCAATGCCTTGGTTAGAAACCTTATGACTTAGAACTATTCCTCCTGTCACCATAAAGTGACATTTCTCCCAGTTCAAGACCAAATTAGTTTCTTGACATCTTTTTAATACCAGGGCCAGGTGATCTAGGCAATTAGGAAAAGAGTCTCCGAATACTGAGAAGTCATCCATAAAAACTTCGATGAATTTTTCTATCATATCTGAAAAAATGGAAAGCATGCAGCGTTGGAAAGTTGCAGGTGCATTGCATAGCCCAAATGGCATGCGCCTGTAGGCAAACACTCCATATGGGCAGGTGAAGGAGGTTTTCTCTTGGTCTCTTGGATCAACCACTATTTGGTTATATCCTGAATAACCATCGAGAAAATAGTAATATGCATGTCTTGCAAGTCTTTCCAGCATCTGATCCATGAAAGGAAGGGGAAAATGATCTTTTCGTGTAGCTTCGTTGAGTTTTCTATAGTCTATGCACATCCGCCATCCTGTGACGGTCCTTGTAGGGATTAATTCATTTTTCTCATTGGGGACTACAGTGATTCCTCCTTTTTTTGGAACAACTTGCACAGGCTGACCCATGGGCTGTCTGAGATCGGATAGATCACTCCTCCTTGCCACAACTTCATGACTTCTTTCTGTACCACTTCCTTCATGACTGGATTCAGCCTCCTTTGGGGTTGAATGGATGGTTTGGCATCATCTTCCAACAGTATTTTATGCATACATATGGTCGAACTGATTCCCTTCAAGTCAGCAAGGGTCCATCCTATGGCATCTTTGTGCCTTTGCAATACTTCAAGTAGCTCTTCTTCTTGTTCTTGGTTGAGGGATGAATTTATGATCACTGGATAACTTTCGTTTTCTCCTAGATATACATACTTGAGAGTGGATGGCAGTGCCTTTAGTTCAAGTTTGGGTGCTTCTTTCTTCCAATTCTTCTCCTCTATTGTGCCCTGAACTTGAACCTCAGCTGTTGCAGCTTCTTCGCTTCATGCTGATTCCTCCTCTTCTGTTAATCCCTCAAGCTCTTCTTCTTCAAAAGTCTCTTGTACTACATCTTCCAGTGAGTCTAACCTCATACATTCTCCCGATGGTTCCTATGGATAGTTCATGGCCTTGAACACATTGATCATCATTGTTTCATTGTGTAGTCTAAGAGTCAGTTCACCCTTTTAGACATCGATGACAGCTCCGGCAGTAGCTAAGAATGGTCTGCCCAAGATGATAGAAGTCTTAGCTCCTTCCTTCATGTCCAACACTACAAAGTCTGCTGGAAAGATAAAGTCTCCTACCTTCACTAGCAAGTCTTCCACTATGCCGTGAGGAAACTTGAATGATTGGTCTGCCAGTTGTAAGGCCATTTTTGTTGGTTTGGCCTCCTCAATCTTCATTTTTCTCATCATAGCTACAGACATCAGATTTATGCTGGCTCCTAGATCACATAGAGCCTTTTCCACTGTTATTTCTCCTATAATACAAGGAATCTGGAAGCTCCTAGGATCCTTCATTTTCTGGGGCAATTTATGCTGAATGATGGCACTACATTCTTCAGTCAGTATCACAGTATCGTTGTTCTTCCAGCTTCTCTTCTTGGTCATCAACTCCTTCAAGAACTTGGCATAGAGCGGCATTTGCTCTATTGCTTCAGCAAAGGGTATGTTAATCTGTAGTTTCTTAAAGATTTCTAAAAATATGGAGAACTGGCTGTCATCCCCCTTCTTCTTCAGTTGTTGAGGATATGGGACTTTCGGAACATATGGCTTCAGCTCTCCTTCCTTTCGGAAAATATTTCTAGCATGATCTCTTCATCCCTTTTTCAAGGTTCAGAAGAGATCCAAGTATGAATAGCTTTTTTTCCAAGATAACTACTCAATTGGACGAAGATTGAAAGCTTTCTAGTAAAATCAAGAGAAAAGAAAGAAGAAGAATAATGAAAACTATTATTGATCCATCAAATTACAACAGAGCTCCCTAACCCAATGAAAGGGGTTTAGTTGTTCATAGCTCTGGGAATGGAAAGCAAAGATGGAGAGTACATTCTGAAAGTTCAACTAGAAGTGTAGAGAAAGTAAAATACAGTAATTCTAATTATGCCAAGAGCTCCTTTCTAGTTCAAAGCTCTCCCTATTTATACTATTCTTCTGATCTTCTAGTTGGCTCTTCAAGTATTGGATATGGGCCTTTGGATTTTGAGTTGAAGCAGTTATCTTCTTCAGTGGGCACAACTTTACTTGCAGAGAAAGTGTGAAGTAGGCAAGGACTTTAGCTTAGGGTGTTAGTGGTGTTAACATTAAGTGAAAATGTGGGGTTGAGAACGTTAGTGACAATCACCTTTTTCACTAACGTTCCTAACCCAAAGTGGTCCACATTAACTTCAACGTTAGTGGCACTAACGTGACCACTAACGTTGACCCTTGGCCCTTCGCAAACGTTACTGGAGTTTACCTTTTTCAATAACGTTGAGAGTACCCCTTTCTCCCTACGTTAGAGTTCACGTTAGAATAGTTAACGTGGCCTTTAACGTAGGCTTGCCAAATCTTCGAGAGCGTTAGTGACACTTACCTTTGTCACTAACACTTCAGAACGCCTCTACTTCCCACATTAGAGTTCACGTTAACTAGGTTAACATGACTTCTAACGTGGTATTGATAGCCATCTCCAACGTTAGTGACAAAGGTGAGTGTCACTAACGTTGGCTCATCATCCCTCTTCTCCACGTTAGCTTCCACGTTAATGTAATTAACGTGGCAACTAACGTGGCTCATAGTGGCTCAATCCAATATTAGTGACAAAGGTGAGTGTCACTAACGTTGGTGATTCTTGCTCCCTCCACGTTACAGTCCACGTTAACTAGGTTAACGTGGCTTTTAACGTAGCCAATATGGGCTTAGTCCAACGTTAGTGACAAAGGTGAGTGTCACTAACGTTGGCATCATCTTCTTCTTCCACGTTAGAGCTCACGTTAACTAAGTTAACATGGCTCTTAACGTGGCCAATTGCCCCTTTTGGAACGTTAGTGGCACTTACTTTTACCACTAACGTTGGAGTTCTACTTTTCTTCCACGTTAGCTTCCACGTTAACATAGTTAACGTGGCAACTGACGTGGGCTATGATGGCTCACCAAGGCGTTATTGGCAATCACTTTTCTCATTAACGTTGCAAGCTAGCCTTCATTCCACGTTAGTGGTCACGTTAGCTAGACGAACGTGGCTACTAACGTGGTTCTTCCTTGCTTCCTTTGTCCTGAAATCAAGCAATAAAGTGCATCAAAGCTCTAATCCAAGTTATGAGACATGCATCATTCAATTTGTCCTTTAATTCATGCATAATTCTCATGAAATCATGTAAAATTCACAATGTTTGCTTGAATCAAGATGTAAGTGATTATTTACCAAAAACTTGCTTATTTCCTAAGAAAATGCATGAAACTACCTTAAAACCATAAAGAAAAGGTCAGTGAAACTAGCCAAAATTCCCTGGCATCAGATCTTCAGAGATTTCTTCAATCAGAGTTCAAAAACCAAAACCAAAGAAGTGAATTTACAAAAGAAAGAAAATGAATACAGAAAGTAAACTTAGATTTGATCCCAATCTCCAAATTTAAAAGAAAATTAAAAGAGAGCTCTCTATTCTACTCCTACTCCTACTGCTCTCTATTAGAGCCAGCCTCCTTACAAAAATGAAAATGATGCCTTTTTATAGTTCTTGTGCCTTTGAGTGATGTCAATTGGGCTTTGCTTGCTTTGGATTTGAAGAGAGATGGGTCCGGTTGGCCTTAGTTTAGTTGGTTTGGAGGCATTGGTCAAGGTTGCTTGGTTCAAGTTGGTTTGGTGTGTGGGAACCTTCCAAGGGAGCGCTGATAAACCCATATTTCATGAGTTCTTTTGTGCTTAATTAGAGTGATTTATTCAACTCTTCACCTACTTATTCACATTAATTGCATAGTTTTACTTTCCCTTCCTTATTATGTCATATAATGAAAAACATGTTTTCTAAGCTTTAAAAATTAATTATTTTAATTATCTTTATTTTCATTCGATGCCGTGATTAGTGTGTTGAGTAGTTTCAGATTTTCTAAAGGCAGAATGACTTAAAGGATGAAAAAGGAAACATACTAGAATGGAAGGAAGAAGCAAAACGGAGCTTTAAGGAAACTGGTATCTACGCGATCGCATGGATGACGCGATTGCGTGCCAAGCCCGAATCAGCAGCGACGCGGCCGCATGACTGATGCGACCGCGCGCCTCAAGCAGAATACGCATGATGCGGTCGCATGACTGACGCGACCGCGTGGCAAGGAAAAGCTCCAAATGACGCGACCGCGTGACCCACGCGGACGCGTGACAGAGGCCACGCACCAGAAATTACAGAATACACCCCCAGCGAATTCTGAAGCCCTTTTTGGCCCAGATCCAAGTACAGACAGCATAGACCAGAGGTTATGAAGTGTGGGAATGCACCCATTCAAATAGAGCTCGCATATTTTCACCTTTCAATGATTTAGATTTAGTTGAGAGGGAGATCTTCTCTCTCTCTCTTTTAGGATTTAGGACTTCTTCTTGTTTTAAGAGTAACTCTGGATCCAGGTTTAATGTTCTTTTATTTTGGTTCTACATTTTTTTATTCCAACATTTGAATTGATTATTATAATTTATAAATTATTCCATGTTACAGATTTCTAATTGAATTAATGATAATTTGAGGTATTTTCAGTTTATGATTGTTCTCTTGATTTAAGTTGCCATTGCTTCCCATCTAAGGACACTTTTATTATTTCAGCAATTTACTTTTTCCCCTTTTGGTTTTGGTTAAGAATTCAGTAACTCAACAGTTATTAAACTCAACATAACTGATAATCGTTATCTTGCTAATTGAGCTGAACATAAATAATCCCAACCTTTTCTTAGGAAATAATTAGGATTCAAAGGTCAATTTAATTAGTCCCTTAACTTTCCTTTGCCCTGGTAATGGTTGACCAAGTGGAATTAAGATATAACTTTCATTATTGTTGAGAGAGATAACTAAGTTGGACTTCTAATTTCCCTTATCTTGCCAAAAGTTGTTTTACAGTTATTATTTATTTTTACTTACCATTTAATTCACTCGTCATTTAAATTACTTGCTTCTCACCTTCTAAACCCCGATTACAACCTTTATAGCCAATAATAAGAACACACTTCCTCGCAGTTCCTTGAGAAGACGACCCGAGGTTTGAATACTCGGTTAACAATTTTTAAGGGGTTTGTTACTTGTGACAACCAAAACGTTTGTAAGAAAGGTTGATTGCTTGGTTTAGTAACTATACTCACAACGAGAGTTTTTATAACCTCTAAACTATCAATCTTCTGCTCTCTCAAAATGGCGCCATTGCCGGAGAACTGCTAACGTGTGCCTTATTATTGGTTATTGTAAATATTTTTCTTTTGCTTGTTTATTTATTGTTGTTTTTCCTTTTTCTCTTTATTTGCTACTATGAACTGTCACCCCTCTCGCTTTGAGTTTGGTTCTAATATTGTTAAAGGAAATAGAAGTTATAGCAGGAATGTGCATCAAGGTCAGACTAATCAAGGATGGATGGAACCAAGAGGATCTAATCAACCCTTTTGGCGGCAACACCCTCTGAGATATCCTGGACAAAGACCATTCTACCGTGCATACCCAGCTGTAAGACATGGTGGACAACCTTGTAACTACCAACAAGCCCCACCCCGTGCATATGAGCCATCCTTTCAACATAACCTCGAACCACCACACTCACAAGCTTCTCTTCACCATTCGCCATCATATGATCCTTCCTTACCCCAATACCAATCCAATCGTTCCCAATCATCACCACTTTCCTTTGTATCATGTCCAAGTCTGGCAAACCGCGAAGCAAAGGATCGCCTGAAAGAAACAATGATTAAATTTCAAACAACCATTCAACAACTGGAGCAAGCACTAATTCAATGGGCCACTAGGCGCTCAAATATACAAGGATCAACCACAGCTCTATGTGGATAGCCCAATGAAGAGCGTAGCATGAAAGAAATACTAGAGAGTCCAGTGGACAAGACAGAGAATGAATTCGTACTAGAACAAGTGGAAGAAGCTGTCATTGTTCAAGAAGAAGAGATGGTTGAAGATCTAGGCAATGCTGAACTTCCTTGGGAATCCAGAATCGAGGAAAACTCCGTCCAAGATGCCACAGTTGATGCTAAGGAGGATACCGTACAATCTCCAAGGAAAGTCATTTACGAAGAATCAGATGGAATAATCCAAGAAGTAATTTTCCTTGATGATGATAGTCACAAGTCTAGTTCTCCTAGTGATGAACTTGCGTCTGTGATGCCAAGGCATCTTAGGCTAGTTTCACTAGCATTTTTTTTGTTAGTTTTAGTTGTTTTATGCATTTTCTTGAGCTTAAAGTAACCAAGAATGGTTAAATGAATAACAAAGCAATGAACCATCCAAACAGTATGATTTTGATGCAAATTCCATGAGTTTTTAGTTATATTACTTGAATGCTATGAATGGAAGATTTCTCATAAAATTTTGCAAGACTTTGATGCAATTGTTTGGATGATTTCAGGGAAGAAGAGGCTAGGCAAGGAAGCAACAAAATCAATAAAGGAAGCTTGAATATCACATGTGGAGTTTAAGTTCCAGTTTAAGCTTAAACTGGAACTTAAACTACCAAGCCATATAATGCTGGAAATGGCGTTTAAGTTCCAGTTTAAGCCTAAACTGGAGCTTAAACGCCAGAATCATGAAGGCTAAGAAATGCTGGAACTGGCGTTTAACCTCCAGTTTAACCTTAAACTGGAAGTTAAACGCCAGAATGAGAATTTCACCAAGGGAGCATTTACACGTTTAAGCTCCAGTTTAACCTTAAACTGGAGCTTAAACGTGTTCGACACAATTTCTCACCAGGAAGCATTTCCACGTTTAACCTCCAGTTTAACCTTAAACTGGAGGTTAAACGCCAGAAGTAAGAAAGGCACCAGGAGCATTTCCACGTTTAAGCTCCAGTTTAACCTTAAACTGGAGCTTAAACGTGTTCGACTATTTCTCTCCTCCAGGGTTGCTTTCTCATTTCCACGTTTAAGCTTCAGTTTAACCTTAAACTGAAGCTTAAACGTGTTCGACCCAATTGCTCCTCCAGGGTTGCTTTCTTCATTTCCACGTTTAAGCTTCAGTTTAACCTTAAACTGAAGCTTAAACGTGTTCGACATTTCACACTCCTGGGTTGCTTTCTTTCATTTCCACGTTTAAGTTTCAGTTTAACCTTAAACTGAAACTTAAACTTCAACTTAAACGCCACTTTTTGAAAGGGGTTTCTGGGCCAAATATATTGAAGTTTAAGTTAGCATTTGAGCACAAACATTAACTTAAACGTATTATGGTATGAAACCCAATTGAATATCATGGTTTATGGGATTGGGCCTGAAGAATTGATGAGTCTGGAGCTTCAATTTGTTGAGTCTTGTGTCATTACTTGTTTATCACTAAGTTTGCTCAATGAATGTTACAGAATTGGATCACTGCCTCATCAGGATTATGGACCATAAACCCAAAGCAAAAGGAAATCAGGGAAAGGCCTCAAAGCCCAAGAAACACAACAGAAGCTCAATTTAGAAAGTGTATAAATAGGATAGAATTTAAGTTAGTTGGAACTTTTCAGAAGGAGAACTTTGGATCATTTTCTTTTAGTTTTGTAATTGAATTCAGAGCGATGACTCACTAAACCCCTTTCATTGGGTTAGGGAGCTCTATTGTAATTCAATGAATCAATAATAGTTTTATCTTCTTCTTCAATCTTTTCTCTTGAATTTTGTTAGAAAGCTTCTCGATCTAATTCCATTGGGTAGTTGTCTTGGGAAAGAAACTACCCATAATTGGAATCCTTCGGAACCTTGGGAAAGGAATGGAGGATTCATGCTAGAGAAGCTTTCTCACAGTGAATTGGATTGGGGTTTGGATGGATATTGTGACATGTAATCCTACCAAATTGTGGTTCATGAAACTGTGTGGTATAATCAGTGATCGAGCATCATCTCTTCTTATGAACATTTAAACCAAGGGATTGGGAATTTGTTTGTTTTTAGAGAGAATTGGTGAGCCAAGCGATTGGGATCCAATCATATAAGATTGCCAAGCAAAATTCAATGAATGCATTGGTTGAGGAAGGGATAAAAGTTGTTTTGATTCGGAGATCTCAATATCTCCTAACACCCAATGAACTCCCCATTCCTGATTTACCACTTTCTCTTTACATTCTGCAATTAAATTTATGCAATCACCCCCATCCCTTTTAATTTCAGCAATTTAGCTTCTCGCTCTTTAATTCATGCAATTTTACATTCCGCAATTCTCATCTAAATCTTGATTCCGCTCAACTAGAACATACTTCTAATCCGAATTGCTCACTCAACCAATCCTTGTGGGATTCGACCTCACTCTATTGTGAGTTTTTACTTGACGATAACCGGTGCACTTACCGGAAGGAATTTTGCCGATCGTGCAATTTCCTAAATCGTAGCATATCAAGTTAATGCACATCAAGTTTATGGCGCCGTTGCCGGGGATTGGTTTTCGATTGACAATTCTCAAATTGGAAGTTAACTAGATTGAGCATTTTTTTTTGTTTTGATAATTTAGTTCAAGTTACTTGTTGAATTTTAATTTCTGCACTCTGTTACATGCTTTCTTTCTTTATGCCTTTAAATTCAAGCAACTAACTCACTGACTCACTAACTATTTGAATTAATTCCTCAACTGCTCTAACCATACTCTTCCATTAACCAAGAGTATTTCACTTGTTTGTTGCCTGTGCTGTGTTTTTGTATGACAGGTAGGAGAGGAGAGACATCAACTCCTCATTATACCGAACCAGAGAGGACCCTTCATAAACTTAGAAGGGAAGCAAGAGGGAAGAGAGTACTGGGAGATGAAGAATCTGAAGGAGAATCTGAGGACAATTTTGAGGAAGCTCTAGATCTCAACATGGATAGAGAAGTTCACAACCATGAGAGAGCTGATGGAAACAATGCCATTCCCGAGAGGAGGGTTCTTGGTTCATACATAAACCCAACCTCTGGGAATTGTGGTAGCAGCATTCAGAAACCACCCATTCAGGCCAACAATTTTGAACTCAAACCACAGCTAATATCACTTGTGGAGGATCATTGTTCATTTGGTGGGAGTGCTAATGAAGATCCAAACCAACATCTCACAAAATTCTTGAGAATTTGCGACACTGTGAAGTCCAATGGAGTCCAGGAAGATACCTATAAACTGCTCTTGTTCCCATTTTCACTTAGGGACAAGGCAGCTAAGTGGCTGGAATCATTCCCATGTCATGTTTTTCTATGCTTTTTCATTTGTTTTCAATAGGTTTTATGCACTTTCTTGAGCCATAAGCAAGCCAATTGGGTTGATTTTCATGTTTCCTTTGATTTAATCAACCATGTATGAATTCATGCTATTTCATGAGGTTTTATGCTATAATTGCCATATATTATGAAAGAATGAATATCTCATGATTTTGAGCATAGCTTTGATGTGTTTGGTTGATTAATGATAGGTGAAGAAAGCTTGGAGAAAGGTTGATGCAAGAAGGAATGGCTAGGAGGAATGACTTGAGTCTTGGATTAATTATGAACCAGGAAGCAAAAGCTGGAGCAAAAGTTAGCCCCTAACTTTTTGGCTAACTTTTGGGCAAAAGTTGGACCAAAAGTTAGTCCCTAATTTTTTGGCTAACTTTTGGCATGAAAAACACTCCCTGGATGCACCAAAAGTTTGCGCCAACGTTAGCCCCTAACTTTTTGGCTAACGTTGGCGCCTGAAAAACTCTCCCTGGGCTAGTAAAAGTTTGCGCCAACGTTAGCCCCTAACTTTTTGGCTAACGTTGGCGCCATGAGTGTGCAAGGGGTATACTTCCAACATGAATAACTTGAGCTACAGAGCTCCAAATGAGGTGATTCAAAAAGCAATGGAAAGTAGGAATCAAGATCTTTCCAGGCATATATGGCACTGCATGGTGGACACTAAAATTGGGGGAGAAAACTGCCCCGAAATGTGCATAAACGAATATGGTGGCAACATGCAGTGAGGCCAACTGACCTCTGCACCTTCGACGGAGTATAACTCGAGCTGTAGAGCTCCAAATGATGTGCTCCCAACGGCATTGGAAAGTAGACATCCAGGGCTTTCCAACAATGTATAATAGTATGGGGTGAACAATACGTTTGAGCCTCCAAAACTGGCGTTTTCGACCACGTTTGAGGTAAACTTTACCTCAAACGTTGGGCACCAAAGCCAGCGACCCTGTCCTCTTCAAAGGAGCATAACTTGAGTTGTAGATGTCCAATTGAGGTGATTCTAATTGGGTTAGAAAGCTGACATTCAGAGCATTCCAACCATATATAATAGTCTATAGTGGGCATAAAATTGGCAACGTTGACAAGAGGACAAAGTAGCACCACATACATGCACTAGGGGAGGCCAACATTGGAGCAAAAGTTAGACCCCTAACTTTCGCCCCAACGTTGGTATCAGCAAAACAAGGGTGCTGATGTGAAAAGTTGGAGCAAAATTTAGACCCCTAACTTTTACTCCAACTTTTACTCAAGCTATCATGATTCCAACCCGGTTCAATTCGGTTCTTCTCCAAACTCCAAGAGCAATCAACCAAGGCCTCTATCAACCCAATTCCATCAAGAGCAAGGGCCCAATTGTCATCACTCAAAGGCACAAGAGATAGATAAAATAGGAATTTCATTTAATTGTAATTTGTTTTGAATTTCATTTTAATTTTGTAAAAATGCCTATATAAGGCATCATTCTCATTTTAGAAAGAGAGCCCGAATAGAGAGAAGGGGGGCGAGCTCCACTAGGGAGCATTAGGAATACAGAGCTCTCTCTCTGAGTTTCATTTTCTGTTTTAAATCTTGAATTGAGATTGGAAGGAATTCTGTTTTCATTCTCTATTTGCAACTTCTCTTTACTTCTTCTGCAATCTTTTTTTTAATTCTCTGCAACTTTTCTCTTGTTGAATCAAGGAAGGATCCACTCCTGAGATCTTCAACATCCTTTTAAATTTCTGCAAATTAAGCACAGTCACTTTGCTCTCTGATCTCCTTGTTCCCAATTTACTTTCCAGCACTTTTGTTCCTCTGCATTTTACATTTGAGCCACTGTGATCTGAATTTACTTTTCATGCAATTTTAATTTCCTTGCAATTGTTCTAAGCTTTGATTTACTGCTTTCATTTAATTTCTAGCACCCACTCCCCTTTAATTTCATGCAATTTACATTTCTTGCAATTTAAGATTCTTGCAATTTACATTTCTTGCCCCTTAAGCTACTTGCCAATTTACTTTCTGCTGCATCAATTATCACTCAAATGTTTGCTTGACTAAACTAATCATCCACTAAAGTTGCTTGATCCATCAATCCCTGTGGGATCGACCTCACTCCCGTGAGTTTTATTACTTGATGCGACCCGGTGCACTTGCCGGTAGATTTGGGTGTTTTGGAGGAATTCGTTTATTCCACAAAAATATCCCATCAAGTACACGGATTGGTATCATGCTCAAATGCATGGATCACGGAGAACGTTTGGTCGCCACGGTGAGATTCTACTCTTTAACCCTCCCGAATGGAAACTTACAAATCAAAACGGAGGCGGATCTAAAAACACAGCTTCGGATCATGGATTATGTTCTGACATTCGTCATCCCGGGAGGCTGGATATCTGTTCAGAGCTGCGCAGAAGCTTTGCATGCCTAGTTTGGGACCCCGGAGGCTATTGGCATTCCAAGCACTGGTGGAGATTTTTGGACAAATTTAAACACAAGCCACCATAACAGGATACTCTTCCAATGTCCAACTTAAGGACTTTAACTAAAAGTGCTAGGTGGGAGACAACCCACCATGGTATGGTCGCTTCTTTTTTAATTTATTTCTTGGTAATTGCTTTCATTTTTCTTTTTTCTTTTTAATTTATTAAACCTGGAATCATGCATAAGCATCCATGATAGTCATTGCATTCTACATTTTTCATGCATAAAAAAAAAAGTGGTTGCACGACGCGACCGCATGCCCCATGCGATCGCGTCATATCGCGAAAAACACCACCCATGCGACCGCGTGACTCACGCGGCCGCGTGATATATATATCGGCGTAAGGATCCAATGAACAGAAAGTTGGGCTAGAATCGTGCGGCCCTTGTGCGTTTCGCACAAATTGGCCCACGCGATCGCATGCCCCATGCGATCGCGTCACTAGCCCAATACCAATCCCACGCGACCGCATGAGCGACGCGATCGCGTCGCATGGATTGCACATCGCCCCAAAAAGGAGACAGAGAGTTGCGCTAAAACGGTGCTGGAGTCATGCGTTTAGCACGACTTCCAGCAACGCGATCGCGCGACCCATGCGATCGCGTCACCCTTCTTTCCCCCCTCTCATGCGATCGCGTACCCCACACGATCGCGTCACTCCCATTCTTGTCCCAACCACGTGACCGCGTGCCCCACGCGGCCGCGTGGATTCGAAAATATAACCCCCCCAGCCCGTGAACCCTATCAGTCACGCAGCCCTCACCCCCAACCCTCTTCCCCTTCTCTGCCTCCTCTCCCTCCAACCACCACCCACCACCTTCCAGCCGCCACCGCACCATCACCCAGACGCCGCCGCCGACCCGCCACCGCCGCCGTACCAGCCCCCTTCTTTCTCCTTCCTTCTTCCTCTCTCCTCCCCTTTCCACCGCTGCTCGCCGCCACCAACGCCCACCACCGCCGGCCATCCACCGCGCACCACCCCTTCAGCCAGCAACACCAACCCCCACCTCCGACCCCTATCCTCTTCCTCCAACACTTAACCTAAACCCTTTCTCTGCCACCAACCCCCTCCGCCGCCACCACTGCGTCGCCGTGCACCACCACCGCGCCGGACGCCGCCGCAGCCACCTTCTTCCTTGTTCCACCCCTTCCGCTTACAAGGTTCCGCAACACGCAACCATTTTTTTTATCTGTTCGTAACTTTTCTATATTTTTTATTCCGTTTATGTTCATAATTAGGATAGTTAGACTTGCCTGTTGTAGTGGATTTTTTAGGTTGTTAGGTAGCTTAGGCTATGGTTAGTGGATCTAGGTCTGTTTACTTGCACTGTTCTTACTTCTGTTTTATCCTATATGCAAATCTGTTGCTGCTATAATCATGATTCATATGCTGCTTTCTTGTATGTTGCTGCTGTTTACATTGCGTTTTTATGTTTATTTTATATCTATGTACATGCAGCTTGATTTTTTTTAATTCATATGAACTGATTAAATTGCTGTTTATTTTCCGGGACAATCCAATTTTAGCCGGAATGCTCCCCAAATTTTTTTAAATTATTTTCATTCATGTTTTGGTTTGGCATTTCTGAAATCTGTTTTACTTTGCTTCACCCAAACCTTTACATGAATGCTATGGCAGATCTTCTCACCCTTTTTAATTTCCTGGTTCATAAACTGCTTGTTCAATTATGAGTACTTCTATTCTTACCTGTGAATCCTTGTTATATGGAATTTTTCTATGCCACTTACCTTCCTAACTCACTGATTTTAATTTACTAATTTCTTTTTCAAATCCTAACCATACTAACCCTTTTGGTCTCTTTTCTGATTATTTTCACTTTCCTCTAACTTTCTAACCATGGCATATTGCTTATTTTTTTTTCCATTTAACATAAATTCAATCACATTTCATATACTCATTTTCCTTATTCTATTTCTCCCTTACCGCTTTGAGTTTCCTTTGTTTAATTGCCTATTTGCTTTCCTATTTTTTTTATCCATTCCTGATTTTTTGTTTTTCAGGATGTCTGCCTCACACAGGAAAAGTAAAGGCAAGGCCACTGGCAAGCGTAAGAGAGGAGATTCCTCCCAGTCCATCATTTCTCTAATGCACGATACCTTATGCGGGAGAAGAACTTCACACCGCAGGAGAAAGCTAACCAGCTGCTTCCTGCAAATGATCCTATAAAATTTGCAAACCGGTACTGTGAATTGAAGTACCCGGCTTTTGCAAACTCCAGAAATCAATACCTGGAACGTACCTTGAAGATTCCAGAAGCCCTCCAGCAATACACTACTGAGCAAATCAAGCAAAGGGGCTGGTTCTTTCTGGAGAGACCACTGACAGAGGTCAATGCATCTTGGGTCAGGGAATTCTTTTACAACTACTACCTTACTACCCTTGATACAGTGAACCTGAGGGGAAAGCAAATTCTGGTCACAGAGGAAGCCATAGAGACCATTTTCCAGCTCCCAGCCAAGTCCGATCAGCCAGATGGTTTTGCACAGGCTGAGGAGGACATGGGCCAGATGCAGTTTGATTGGGATGCCATAAAGGCACGGATAGCTCTCGACCCTGCTGTTCCTTGGGAGATGGGTCAGAACACCACTATGCCTAGAGGGATCAAGAGAGTGTACTTGAACGATGAGGCTCGGCTATGGCATCAGATCTTGAGTAATTTTGTGATGCCGAGTACTCACGAGACGGAAATCCCGGCTACCATGATCACCCTCCTTTGGTGTGTGCTGGAGGGTAAGGACATATACTTACCTCGTTTTATCCGGCATTATATGCTACATTTATTTATTCCAATATTTGAATTGATTATTATAATTTATAAATTATTCCATGTTACATGTTTCTAATTGAATTAATGATAATTTGAGGTATTTTCAGTTTATGATTGTTCTCTTGATTTAAGTTGCCATTGCTTCCCATCTAAGGACACTTTTATTATTTCAGCAATTTACTTTTTCCCCTTTTGGTTTTGGTTAAGAATTCAGTAACTCAACAGTTATTAAACTCAACATAACTGATAATCGTTATCTTGCTAATTGAGCTGAACTTAAATAATCCCAACCTTTTCTTAGGAAATAATTAGGATTCAAAGGTCAATTTAATTAGTCCCTTAACTTTCCTTTGCCCTGGTAAAGGTTGACCAAGTGGAATTAAGATACAACTTTCATTATTGTTGAGAGAGATAACTAAGTTGGACTTCTAATTTCCCTTATCTTGCCAAAAGTTGTTTTACAGTTATTATTTATTTTTACTTACCATTTAATTCACTCGTCATTTAAATTACTTGCTTCTCACCTTCTAAACCCCGATTACAACCTTTATAGCCAATAATAAGAACACACTTCCTCGCAGTTCCTTGAGAAGACGACCCGAGGTTTGAATACTCGGTTAACAATTTTTAAGGGGTTTGTTACTTGTGACAACCAAAACGTTTGTAAGAAAGGTTGATTGCTTGGTTTAGTAACTATACTTACAACGAGAGTTTTTATAACCTCTAAACCATCAATCTTCTGCTCTCTCAAGCGCTCGGTCATGTAAGGCAACGTAGCGCTCCTTACTTTGTCCCAGGCTCATGCCCTTCGAACCAAGCCTTGTTCATAGCGTTACGTTAAGTAATGCAACGTAGCGCTCCTTGCCTTTGAGTGAAGTTTCCTGTTCAGACCCTGGCTCTCCCATTTTAAGTGTCGCGCTTCACGCTTATCTTTGGGGAGGCCCAAAAACATTAACAAAGTTAACATAGCACTCAATTTTCAAACGCTACCTTTTCTTGGCTAGCTCTTTGGTGAGCGCTACATTTGAATTCTTATTGCTGCCCTTTGCCTTCCCTTGGTTAATGAACTTTGCTTTGATGCTTGGCTTCTTGAAACTCATGAAAAAAAGGCAAGGGAAGTGAGCGCTACGTTCAAACAAATGAACGCTACTTCCTTGGCCTTATGAACGCTCCTTTGTTTCTTTGATGAATGGGTTAATGCATGATTTCATTAATGCCTTTGGCAATTGATTTAATAATATTACATGCATGCATTTATTAGCTTAGTAATGCCGTAGCATTCAATCATTCTTGGCATTAATGATTTAAATGCTTCATGCATGTTTTCTTTGGTTTTATTAGCATTAGTAATTAAAAATTTCATTCATGCATGCTTTATATTACTTAGTAATGCCATTGCCACTTCATGCATGCTTTCATTATTAATTCATGCATTCATAAGGCATTAATGCATGATAATAAGGCCAAAGCTTCATGGTCATGGGCCACGCGTTTGAAAGCGTGGCCTAAAGTTCTAAAGCGTGCTCAAACATCAAAGTGTGCCCCAAAATTCTTCTTTTTCTTGGGCTGATGTTGTGCTATTTTGCTTCTTTTTCCACTTATTTCCTACAAGATTTATAAAATCAAAAGATCAAGAAAATATACCATTTAAGCACAAAAGAATACAATATTTAAGCACTAATCATCAATTTCTTGTATGAAAAAGCATAGAAAAACATGACATGATGACCTTTCATCACAACACCAAACTTAAACCTTGCTTGTCCCCAAGCAAGAAAGGAATCATGCAATAATGATTGACAATCCAAGGTAAGAAGAATAGCAACTCAATGTTCATGGTTAGCTAGTTTTCTATGCATGCTACAATCACAAAAGAAATGTAAATGATTGATGCTTCTATCTAGCTCATTTTATGAAATCTTTTCCTTATATTTCTTCCTTGAAACAAGCTTTTCATTTTCTTATTAGCTTCTCCTTTTGGGTGCTTTGCCCCATGAGTTGATAACAAAGCTACGACTTCTAAATGCTTTATTTTCAAGTATTACCACTTGATACATAAGCACCACAAGCATTTAATTAGAGGACTTCATTAAGCTCATTTGTTTCTTTTCTTGACTCTCTAATCATTGATGCTCAGAGCCTTGAGCTTTGACGGAGTGCTCTTTGCACTTTGAGCCTAACCTTGACTTCTAAGTGTTTTGTTTTCAAGCTTTTTGCTTGATACATAAACACCACAAGTACTTAACAAAGGGATTGTCATTAGTACTCAGAGCCTTTAGCTTTCTCATTCTTTCCCCTTTTCTTTTCTTGCCTTAATTTGCAATTGCTTCTTTCAAGGTTTTCATGATTTCAAAAGATTTCACAAAATGTCCTAGATTAAAACTTCAATTAAATAAAATCTAATGCAATTGAGCAACAATTAACCATACTAGCTTTCCAATACTTGTATGCACATGCTAAATTCTTCTTTAATGACCCTGTTTGTTTATGATCATGATACTTTATTGCTTTTGAATTCACAAAACTCAAGTTAGTAGTCAAAATGTCACAGCACCATGTTACAATCAAAATTCAAGCTATGCTTATTCATACCACACATGCATACAGAGAAGATAAAGACAATCATGCAATTTACAGTGCTGAAGTAAGTAAGAGGAGAAAGGAGCGTTACCATCTTGTGGTTCATCTTCTTTATTGTTGTCCTTTTCCTCTTATTCTTCCGTTTCCCTTGCCAAACTCAAAATGTTTTCTCATCCTCAAGCAACAATTAGAACAATAGATATGGGGCTAAGATGGATCATGAATGTCCTACACAATGAAATGTTAGCAGTACATGTGTTTCAATCAAGCAAAATTAAAGATAACAATCAAGGCACAAGAGACAGAGAAATTTAGATTGCAAACATAAGAGGGTGTGCATGATACGTTGCATAAAAATATAAGTGGCACACCAAACTTAGTGTGACACTCTCACTTGGAATTGATGCAAGTATCCATTATGGACTGGAAACAAATCTTGTTGCATAGCAACACCAAACTTAGAATGCAATCATATGTCAATTTATTTGAACTAAAACTAAGCTAATGAAACTATTATTTGTTTAAATACAATCACCAAGTGAAGCATCTGTCATGAATAAGGATTTCTTGGTGATGTATTAACAAAAGCAGTTAATAAAAGAAAGCATTAAAACAAGGAAATGACTAAAACAATGAGAAAACTAAAATTGTCTAACTAAAAGAAAAATAACACTGTAAGGCATTATGACTATGCAGACAAGTGGTGCTGCTGAATAGATTGCATAGGAAATAAGTGGCACACCAAACTTAGAATCTTAGTGTGACACTTTTATTTTTGATTTGATGCAATCATTTAGAAGGATTGAAAACAAATTGTTGCAGGGCAACACCAAACTTAGAATGTAATCATATGCCAATTTATTGAAATATAAACAAAGCAGAGAAAGAAAATAAACAAAGCAAAGAAAAAAAATGTTACCTACGGTTAACATGTTCTTCACTCTCTTCCTCTTCTTCCAGTATGTTAAGAGGAATGACCTCAAGGGGGGAGAAGACTCAGCTATTGTCCCTTGTCTTGGCCTCTCCTCAGCAAGCTTCCTTTTGTTAATGGCTTGATTGAGCTTGCTTGCTGGGTCAGGGGTAGGATCGATGGTCTTATTAGTTGCCTTCACTTCTTGGATATCAAGACTTGGTGGTTGTGTGATTATTGGAGTTTTATCTTCAGCAAGAACCCCTTGAATTAATGGTTCAATGAGTCCTTCATCTATGTACTTCTTAGCTTCACTTGAGTTTGGACTTCCTAGATTGTCATCCTCACTTTCTTGATCCTCCACTTCCTGTTTTGCACTCAACACTTGCTTTAATAGCACTTTCATGGAGGAGATATGTTGTTCTTCCCATGATTTCTTCATCTCCTCTTCATATCTTTTAATCACAGATTCAAGGGCTGACAATTTTTGGTTTAGGGAAGTTTGTGATGGTTTTGAGTTTTCATGTTCCTTTGTCATCTCAAGTGGCTTCTGTGGATATGCAATTTCAGGTTCAAATGCCTCCTCCACCTCATTCTTCATTAAAATTTTGCTTGACATAGGGGCCTCTTCATCTTCCTTCTCCACTTCTTCCTTTTTATCCATCAATTGATCTTCATCTCCCTTGCTTAGCAATTCTTTGTTTCTCCTTGCTTGCTCCAAAGATCCATTCATCTTATTGTAGAGGGTTTCTTGTCTTTTCCAGGATTGTTCTTTGATGAGAGAACTTTTGCATGGTCTAAAAATTTGCGGATAAATCCTCGTTGCAAGTATAGTTTCTAAACCTTCAAAAGTCCTTTCATACAAACGTTTTGGTTGTCACAAGTAACAAACCCCTAAATAAATTGATAACCGAAGTATTCAAACCTCGGGTCGTCTTCTCAAGGAACTGCAGGGAAGTATGTTCTTATTATTGGTTATGGAGATTGTAAATTGGGGTTTTGAGAATGAGGAGTGAATAGTTTAATTAACAATTAAAGTAAATGAAGAACAAGCAATTTAAATGACGAGTAAAATAAATAAATGACTGTAAATAAACTCTTGGCAAGGTATGAGAAATTAGAGGTCCTATCCTAGTTATCCTTATCAATGATGATGAGAATTGAATCTTAATTCCACTTTGTTAACCTTTACTAAGATAAAGGAAGGTCAAGGGATTAATTGGTTTGATCTTCGGATCCTATTTATTTCCTAAGAAAAGATTGGGATTATTGAAGTTCAGTTTAATTAACAAAGATAACAATTATCAATCATGTTTGAGTTTGATAACTCCTGAGTTTCTGATTTCTTAACCAAAACCAAAAGGAGAAAAGTAAATCTATTGCAATAAAAATGTCTTCAGATGGGAATAATAGCAACATAAATAAAAGAAAGTTCCTGCTATGAGGGATAATCTTCTTGCATTCCGCAGTAGGTGGCTTTTCATCAGCATCCCCCCAAGGCACGTCAGCTCGACGGCCTAGCTTTGTAATCAGATAAGGAAAGGGAAGAGTGTCTCAGACGTGGACCCTGGCCATATAGTACCGGATAAAGCGTGGCAGGTACAGGTCCTTACCCTCCATCACACACCATAGGAGGGTGATCATAGCGGCTGGTAACTCAGTCTTGTGAGTACTCGGCATAATGAAGTTGCTAAGTATCTGATGCCATAGCCGAGCCTCATCATTCAAGTAAATCCGCTTGATTCCCTTTGGCATAGTGGTGTTCTGACCCATAATCCAAGGAACGGTCGGTTCAAGGGCTATCCGGGCCTTGACTGCATCCCAATCAAATCGCATGAAGCGCATATCCTCCTCAGCTTTTTGATAACCATCTAGCTGATCAGTTTTAGGCAAAAGCTTCAGAATATCTTCAATGGCCTCTTCAGTGACCAGAATCTGCTTTCCTCTAAGGTTCACTACATCTAGGGAGGTTTTGAAGTAATTGCAGTAGAATTCCCTAACCCAAGATGCATTGACCTCAGTCAGGTTTGTCTCCAGGAAGAACCAGCCTCTTTGTTTGATCTGATCAGAGGTGTATTGCTGGAGTTCTTCTGGAATCTTCAAAGTCTTCTCCAGGTATAGGTTCCTGGAGGTTGCAAACACCAGATACTTCAGCTCACAGTATCGGTTTGCAAACTTTATTGGATCAGTGGCAGGGATTAGCAGGTCGGCCTTCTCCTGCGGGGTAAAATTTTTCTCCCACAAGGAGTCATCGTGCATGATATCCAGGATAGACATAGCGGATTCTCCTCTTTTATGTTTGCCAGTAGTTGCCTTTGCTTTTCCTTTTCTCTAGCTGGCAGACATCCTGAAAAATAGAAAACCAGGATATAGTGAAAACAAGAAAACAAATAGGCAAATAATCAAAAGAAACACAAAGTGGCAAAGGAGCAAAATGATAAGGAAAATGAGTTAAGTCAATGTGCATTAAGGATTGTATAGGAGTTAAAAGTCCGAAAAGGAGAATTCACAATCCAAAATGTAATTGAATTCATGTTAAAAAGAAAAATTAACATCATGCCATGGTTAGAATGTTAAAAGAAAGTGAAAGAAAATCAGAAGAGAAGTTTTGAAAGGTTAGGTTGGTTAAAATTGAAAAAAAGTTTAGGAAGTTAACATTAGTGGGTTAGTAAAAATTGGGTTAAAGTAAGTGGCAAAATGAAAATATTCCAAGTAACAAGTATTCACAGTTAGAAGCTATAAGTAACTCATATCCAGATAAGGAAAACAGGTTGATGATGATTCAAATAGATATAGAAATAGCAAAAATTGGAATTAAACATCAAAAATGCAAATTATGAACCAAGAAATCAAAAAGAATAAGAAAGCTTGCACTGGCATTCATGAATGGTTTGGTTAAATCTAAGGAAAGCACAGTTGAAAACGCCAAAACCAAAACTGAATGGAAATATTTTACAGAAATTTGGGCAGCATTCCGGCTAAAATTGGATTGTCCCGGAAAATAAACAACAACAGAATAGTTCATATGAATAAAAAATACAGCTGCAATTACATATAAGGAATATGAGCATGAAAAATCAGAGTAAAGAGCAGCATGAAATAAGAAATTACAGCATATGAACAAAACTAACATCACAGCAACAGAAGAATTACGAAAATAATGAAACAAGAAACACGAACAGCGCAATTAAACAGACCTAAATCCACTAACCACATCCTAGGCTACCTAACAACCTAAAATCCACTACAACATGCATATCTAACTAGCCTAATGATGAACATAAACAGAAAAATATGAATTAACTACGAAGGATAGAAGGGTGGCATTCGTCGGAACCTGGTAGGCGTAAGAAAGAGAGTGGGGTAGAGAGGTGGCTGGGGATGACGGCGGTGGCGTCTGGTGCAGCGAAGGAGGGTGGCGCGGTGGCGGTGGCAGCTGTTCAGAGTTAGGGAGGGAAAGGTAGGGGTAATGGGGGTAGGGGATAATAAGGGAAGGGAGGGGGGGCGTGTGGGTGGCGCTGGGCAGTAGTGACGGGGCGGCGGCAGTGGGTAGTGGTCGCGGAGAGGGGGCAGTGGCATTGGAGGGGAAAGAAGAAGGAAGAAGAAGAAAGAAGGGGGAAGGAGGAAGGGGGGTGGGTGGCGGCCGCGTCTGGGTGGTCGGCAGCGTGATGGTGGTCCGGTGGTGGTGGCTGGGTGGTGGTGGTGTGATTGGAGAAGAAGAGAGGGAAGAGAGGGGTTTGGGGGGGTGACTGGTAGGGTTCGCGTGACTGGGGGGTATAAATTTGAATCCACGCGATCGCATGGGGCATGCGGTCGCGTGGTTGGGCTGAAATGGTGGTTGACGCGATCGCATGGAATAGCTAAAAGAGTGAATGACGCGATCGCATGAGGCAAGCGATCGCGTCGATGGAAATTGTGCTAAACGCATGATTCCAGCGTCGTTTCAGCGTAACTCTCTGTCTCCTTTTGCGGTGTTGTGCAATCCATGCGATGTGATTGCGTCGCTCACGCTGTCACGTGGGATTGAGGTTGTGCAAGTGACGCGATCGCGTGAGTGACGCGATCGCGTGGGTCGTTTGTGCAAAACGCACAATGGCCGCACGATTCCAGCCTAACTTTCTGGACGTTGGATCTTTACGCCGATCTCCAGGGCACGCGGCCGCGTGGATGACGCGGTCGCGTGGGAAGTGTTTTTCGCAACTTGACGTGATCGCATGAATGATGCGGTCGCGTCGCGCACCCCTTTTTTTTTACAGGTATGCAATTATGCAGTATGCAGAATGCAATGATTAATATGAATGAGATGCAAAACTCCAGGTTCAATAAAATAAAACTTGAAAACAAATAAAACTAAATAAAAATTGAAAAAGGGACGATCATACCATGGTGGGTTGTCTCCCACCTAGCACTTTTAAAGTCCTTAAGTTGGACGTTGGATGAGCTTCCTGTTATGGCGGCTTATGCTTAAATTCATCCATAAATCTCCACCAATGCTTGGAATGCCAATAGCCTCCAGGGTCCCAAACTAGGCATGTGAAGCTTCTGAGCAGCTTCAAACAGATTGTCAGGCTCCCGGGGTGACGAATGTCAGCATAGATTCCAGGATCCCAAACTTCGCTTTTAAATCTGCCTTCGTCTTGATCTATACTTTTCCATCTGGGCGGTTTAGAAATTAGATTCTCACCAGGATAACCAAACATTTTTCATGATCCATCTGATTGATCATGATGCCAATCCGTGCACTTCGAGTTGAAGCGTGGAACCTTATTGAACCTTGTGCACCAGCTCTGAGTACGAGCCATTTCCCGCTTACTCTTAAAGCCGCAGAGAGCTCTAAGTTGGCCATCTGTTTCAAGCAAACCATATTCAAGTGGAAAAATACAGTTAAAGGTTAAGGATTGTACCCACTTGAAGCTTGTATTGGGTGGTAATGGCCTTGGGGTAGGTGGTTCCAATGGTTCTGTAAGTTCTACTCCCTTGTGCTCTCCTGTGAATTTCTCCACTTCCTTGCGAGATTCTTCAAATGTATCCATGTCCTGATCAAAGCCATCTATGTCTTCCTCATCACTTAAGTCATAGACTGGAGGTTGAGAGAAATCTACCTCCGTATCATCTTCGTATTCACTTGGGGAAGATTCTCCGATCTCAGAGAATTCACTTGCGGATGCAAGCTCATTACTAGAAGAACTTGACTTGAGATTATCATCATCAAGGAGACTTACTTCTTGGGTTATTCTGTCTAGTTCTTCATGAAAGACTTGCTCTGGGGGTTGCGCACAATCCTTCTTAGCATCAATTGTAACATCGTTGACAGAATGCTCCACAACTTTGGATTCCCATGGAGGTTCAGCATCTCCTAAGTCTTCAACCAACTCTTCTTCTTCAATAATGACAGCTTCCTCTACTTGTTCCAGTACGAAAACCATGCTCTGTCTTGTCTACTGGAGTTTCTAGTATCTCCTTCATGCTACACTCTTCATTAGATTGTCCACATGGGGCTGTGGAATGTCCTTGAATGTTCGAACGTCTAGCAGATAATTGCCTTACAGCTTGCTCCAGTTGATGAAGGGTTGTTTGAAGTTGATCTACTATTTTCTTGAGGCGAACCTCTGATTCTCGGGGTGATAGATTTGGATATGGTACAGGCGGAAGTGGTGATGTTTGGGAGTAATTGGACAGGAATCGGGGTAGATGAGGATCATACGGTGGTAAATGGCGAAAAGGAGCTTGTGAGTGTCGTGGTTCGAAGTTATGTTGAGAGGATGGTCTATAAGCACATGGTGGGGCTTGTTGGTGATTACAAGGCTGTCCACCATGTCTATTGGCTTGGTATGCATTGTAGAATGGTCCTTGTCCATGATATCTTGGAGGGTGTTGTTGCCTAAAGGGTTGATCAGATCCTCTTGACTCCATCCATCTTTGATTGTTCTGACCTTGATGCATGTTCCTGTTATAACTTCCATTCCTTTCAATAACATTAGAACCAAACTCAAAGCGAAAGGGGTGAGAACTCATAGTAGCTAAAAAGAAATAAAGAGGGGAAAAATAAAGACAAATAAACAAGTAAAAGAAAAATATTTACAATAACCAATAATAAGGCACACGATTGCAGTTCCCCGGCAACGGCGCCACTTTGATGAGAGAACTTTTGTGTGGTCTTGAAATTTGCAGATAAATTCTCGTTGCAAGTATAGTTTCTAAACCTTCAAAAGTCCTTTCATACAAACGTTTTGGTTGTCACAAGTAACAAACCCCTAAATAAATTGATAACCGAAGTATTCAAACCTCGGGTCGTCTTCTCAAGGAACTGCAGGGAAGTATGTTCTTATTATTGGTTATGGAGATTGTAAATTGGGGTTTTGAGAATGAGGAGTGAATAGTTTAATTAGCGATTAAAGTAAATGAAGAATAGGCAATTTAAATGGCGAGTAAAATAAATAAATGACTGTAAATAAACTCTTGGCAAGGTATGAGAAATTAGAGGTCCTATCCTAGTTATTCTTATCATTGATGATGACAATTGAATCTTAATTCCACTTTGTTAACCTTTACTAAGATAAAGGAAGGTCAAGGGATTAATTGGTTTGATCTTCGGATCCTATTTATTTCCTAAGAAAAGATTGGGATTATTGAAGTTCAGTTTAATTAACAAAGATAACAATTATCAATCATGTTTGAGTTTGATAACTCCTGAGTTACTGATTTCTTAACCAAAACCAAAAGGAGAAAAGTAAATCTATTAGAATAAAAATGTCTTCAGATGGGAATAATAGCAACATAAATAAAAAAAAGCAATATTAAACTGAAATACCTCAAATAACATTAATTCAAAAGAGTAATCTGTAACATGAAAGAATTCATAAATCAAATTGCAAAAGTAAATAAAAGGGAATATTGAACCTGATAAAGAGATAATCCGAAAAGCGAATAAAATCCTAATTATAAATACTAATTCTAAAGGGAGAAGAGAGAGGAGAGAACCTCTCTCTAAACTAAATGTAAATCATGAAAACTAACTAAAGTGGAGACTCTCCTTTGAATGGATGCATTCCTCCACTTCATAACTTCTGGTCTATGCCTTCTGGACTTGGATTTGGGCCAAAAAGGGCTTCAGAAATAGCTATGAGCATTTTCTGCAATTTCTGGTGCGTGGCCTCTGTCACGCATCCGCGTGGGTCACGCGGTCGCGTCATTCAGAGTTTTCTTTGTCATGCGGTCGTGTTAGTCATATGTATTCTGCTTAAGGCGCGCGGTCGCGTCAGTCATGCGGCCGCGTCGCTGCTTCTTCGCGCTTGGCATGCAGCCGCGTCGCCCATGCGATCGCGTGGATGCCAGTTTCTCCAAAAACTTTGTTTTGTGTTTTCCTTCCATTTTTGTATGTTTCCTTTCCATCCTTTAAGTCATTCCTGCCTTAGAAGATCTGAAACTACTCAACACACGAATCACGGCATCAAATGGAAATAAAGGTAATTAAAATAATTAATTTTAAAGCCTAGGAAACATGTTTTTCACATACATCACATAATAAGGAAGGGAAAGTAAAACCATGCAATTAATATGAATAAGTGGGTGAAGAATTGAATAAATCACTCAAACTAAGCATAAAATATATCATAAAATATGGGTTTATCATTCTTGTCTTTCAAAAAATTCTCTGGACTTTTGAAGGAGATCCTCTGAAGGTTGAGAGTAATTTTGTGGACATGAACGTGTTGTGGTGAAGTTGTTTTGAGGGTTATAGAGTGAATTTTGTGAGTTGTGGAATGAATTTTGTGGTTGGTGAGATGAATTTTATGGATCTTGGAGGAAACTGTGTGTTGAGGCATAATCAAGAGATGATGTCTCTTGCTGAGTGTCATATGGAGCACCAGAATTCCCTTCCCAGCCATAGTTAGTGTTAGCATCATAACAGTATGATTTCCTTTGTGGCTCTGGGAAGAAATTCCTTTCACTTGATTGTTCTCACTCTTGTTGATATGCACAGACACCATGAAGATAATGATATAAGTCATTTTGTGGTTCTGGACAGTATCTCATGTGCTTTGTTTGATTCTCTTGCTCATCTTGTGGTTCTGAAGCATATCTCCATTGATTGGAGTGCTCAGAAATTGTGATCTCTTGGTGATATTCCCAGCCACCATTAGAGATTGGTGATGGTGGGTAATATCCCATAAAATTTGTTTGATCATAAGATGAGTTGAACTCCATTTGAATTTTGTAAAACACAACACCAAGGAAAATTGAAATTCACGTCTCAGAGAAGAATTTACTAGTGAGGCAATAACTCAAACACCTTGGTTTCAATCTAAAATAGAAAACAAAAACAAAGAAAATGCTTGATCTAGACTTCTCACCCACTTAATCATTGTTGATCTAATCAATCCCCAACAACGGCGCTAAAAACTTGATGGGTGGAAAATTAGATTCCACACCTAACTCACCGGCAAGTGTACCAGGTCGCATCAAGTAGTAAAACTCACAAGAGTAAGGTCGATCCCACAGGGATTGATGGATCAAGCAACTTTAGTGAGATGATTAGTTTAGTCAAGCTAACATTGGTGAATTGAATGAAAGTGAAGCAACAGAAAGTAAATTGCTGAGAATTGTAAATGACAGAATGTAAATAGGTAGAAAACTTAAAGAGCAAGGAATGTAAACTGCAGAAGCTTAAATGACAAGAAAGGTAAAGTGCAGTGAATGTAAAGGGAATTGGGGGCTTGGAAATTAAAGAAGACAGTAAATTAGAACTCAGAACAAATGACAGAATCTTAAATGACAAGGAAAGTAAATTGTATCATCCGAAAAGTGAATTAAGGTGCAGGGAAATTTAAATTGCTTAGAAATGTAAATCAAGCTCACAGTAAACTCATGTAAAATTTCAGAAAGGAAAACTTGCAGAAGAAGATTATCAGAAAGAAACATTTGAGATCCGATCTTTAATTCATAGATTCAGAAAACAGAAAAGAAATGAAAATCCAAGATGAAGATCTTCAGAGATTTCTTCAATCAGAGTTCAAAAACCAAAACCAGAGAATTGAATTTGCAAAAGAAAGAAAATGAATACAGAAAGTAAACTCAGATTTGATCCCAATCTCCAAATTCAAAAGAAAATTAAAAGATAGCTCTCTATTCTACTTCTACTCCTACTGCTCTCTATTAGAGCCAGCCTCTTTACAAAAATGAAAAATGATGCCTTTTTATAGGCTTTTACAAAAATGAAAAATGAAATTGAAATTGAAAACAAATTACAATAAAAATGAAATTCCTAATCTAACTGATTGTTGTGCCTTTGAGTGATGTCAATTGGACTTTGCTTGCTTTGGATTTGAAGAGAGATGGGTCCGGTTGGCCTTGGTTTAATGGGTTTGGAGGCATTGGTCAAGGTTGCTTGGTTCAAGTTGGTTTGGTGTGTGGGAACCTTCCAAGGGAGCGCTCGGTCATGTAAGGCAACGTAGCGCTCCTTACCTTGTCCCAGGCTCATGCACTTCGAACCAAGCCTTGTTCATAGCGCTACGTTAAGTAATGCAACGTAGTACTTCTTGCCTTTGAGTGAAGCTTCCTATTCGAAACCTAGCTCTCCCATTTTGAGTGTCGTGCTTCACTTTTTTCTTTGGGGAGGCCCGAAAACGTTAAAAAAGTTAACGTAGCGCTCAATTTTCAAACGCTACCTTTTCTTGGCTAGCTCTTTGGTGAGCGCTCCGTTTGAATTCTTAGCACTGCCCTTTGCCTTCCCTTGGTTAATGAACTTTGCTTTGATGCTTGGCTTCTTGAAACTCACGAAAAAAAGGCTAGGGAAGTGAGCGCTACGTTTAAACAAATGAACGCTACTTCCTTGGCCTTATGAACGCTCCTTTGTTTCTTTGATGAATGGGTTAATGCATGCTTTCATTAATGCCTTTAGCAATTGATTTAATAATATTACGTGCATGCATTTATTGGCTTAGTAATTCCGTAGCATTCAATCATTCTTGGAATTAATGATTTAAATGCTTCATGCATGTTTTCCTTAGTTTTATTAGCATTAGTAATTAAAAATTTCATTCATGCATGCTTTATATTACTTAGTAATGCCGTTGCCCCTTCATGCATGCTTTCATTATTAATTCATGCATTCATAAGGCATTAATGCATGATAATAAGGCCAAGGCTTCAAGGTCATGGGCCACGCTTTTGAAAGCGTGGCCTAAAGTTCCAAAGCGTGCTCAAACTTCAAAGTGTGCCCCAAATTTCTTCTTTTTTTTGAGCTGATTTTGTGCTATTTTGCTTCTTTTTCCACTTATTTCCTACAAGATTTATAAAATCAAAAGATCAAGGAAATATACCATTTAAGCACAAAAGAATACAATATTTAAGCACTAATCATCAATTTCTTGTATGAAAAAGTATAGAAAAACATGACATGATGACATGTCATCAAAGCTCCGTTCTTCAATTTTAATATCTTCAAGCTTGATGGAGTTCTTCACAAACGATGAGCTCCCAAATTTGATTTTCCTTGTGCGATTCGGGATCCCACACTTTGTTTTGACACCCGTCCTTAAATTGGTCATCATTATTCCATTCGGGTAGCATGACCTTAGAATTCTCAAAGAAGCTTCCAAACAACTTCCTAGACCCCTGCAATTTGGTTCTTGATGAACGGATTTCTGCTAGTAAAGAATTTTACAGATAAAGTCTCGTTGAAAGTATAGTTTCTAAACAACCAAAGAATCCTTTCGTACAAAAATTTGGTTGTCACAAGTAAGAAACCCCTAATAAAATTGATAACCAAAGTAATTAAACCTCGGGTCGTCTCTAAAGGAATCGCAGGCAAGTGTATTTATTATTGGTTATAGAAGATTATCTTTTTGGGATTTTTGAATAATGAACAGGAAAAGTAAATTGCAAGAATTAAAGTAATAACTAATAAAGCTCTTAGCAAGGTATGAGAATTGGAAATCCTATCCTAGTTATCCTTATTAATTGTGATGAGAATTGATCACTGCTCCCACTTAGTTAACCCTTATTAAATAAAGGAAAGTCAAGTGGACTAATCAATTTGATTCCTCAAGTCCTAGTCAACTCCTAAGGAAAGACTAGCTTTAGAGGGATCCAAATCAACCAGCAATTTCTAATTATCAATCAACAAAGGAGTTTGATAACTCAAGTGTCTCCAATTACTTAACCAAAGCCAAGAATGTAAAAAGCCAAATTAAAATCATAAATATGAAATACCTCAAAATCAAATGATAAAGAGGTCTTGGCAAGGTTTGGGGGTCAAGGATCTCTGTCCTTATTACTAACCATAACATGAGAATTGGCAAGGATCAATCCCATTAAATCATCCTTTAACTAGTAGTAAAAGAAAGTTAAATAAGCTATATCAATCCAAGTCCATAAGTCCTAGCTCTCCACCAATTCAATTAGTGAGAACTAGAGTTAATGGCTCCAATCATCAATTACTTGGACATTAGTAACTCAAGAGTTCCTAAGTTACCATCCCAAGCCAAGAACATAAAATCGTACTCTAACATCCTTCCAAGCATTTTATCAAACACTTGGTAGGCACAAAATAAAAGCATAGAAAAGTAATAATAGAATATAAGATCTAAAACCAATAATTGCAAGACCAATGATAACAAATAAAGGAAGAAGTAATAAACATGAAATACCTCAATTGCATTAAATATAAAATCAAATTAAACATGAGAATTCATAAACCAAATAGATAATCAATAAGGGAAATAGATAAACTAGAATGCTCAAACAAATAAAAGTAGAAGAGAAACTAAATTAAAGGAACATTGAACCTGGAATTGAGAAGAAATAAACCTAAAACTAAGAGAAATCCTAAATTCTAAAACCTAGAGAGAGGAAAGAGCCTCTCTCTATAGAAACTACATCTAAAACCTAAATTGTGAATTGATGAATGTCTGAATGGATTCCCCCACTCTGTAGCCTCTAATCTATGTTTTCTAGGCCAAAAACTGGGTTAAAAACAGCCCAGAAATCGCCCCCAGCGATTTTTGATATGTCCAGCACATGGCTTTGTCATGCGTACGCGTGGATTGAATTTTCACCAGGTCACGCGTACGCGTGGATCACGCGTGCGCGTCCCCTAACAGCATGGCAACTATGGCAAATTATATATCATTTTGAATCCCTAGATGTTAGCTTTCTGATGCAACTAGAACCGCCTCATTTGGACCTCTGTAGCTCAAGTTATGATCGATTGAATGCGAAGAGGTCAGGGGTGACAGCTTTAGCAATTCCTTCAATTTCTTGTATTCCTTCCACTTTTGCCTGCTTCCTTTCTATCCTCTAAGCCATTCTTGCTATGTAAACCCTGAAATCACTTAACACACACATCAAGGCATCGAATGGTAATAAGAAAGGATTAAAATTAGTAATTTAAGGCCAAAGAAGCATGTTTTCAATCATAGCACAAAATTAGGAAGGAAAATACAAAACATGCGAATTATATGAATAAGTGAGCAGAGAGTTGATAAAAATCACTCAAATTAGCACAAGATAAACCATAAAATAGTAGTTTATCAGTTCTCCACCAATCATTACTATAAAACTTTGAGCATGTAACCATCATGAACTTAGAGTGATGTTTTCGACCACTACACAACTATCTTCTACTTTTAACTCCACAAATAGCTCTAAGTTGACCATCATTTTCAATCAAACCATATTCAAGTGAGAAGGTAATTCTTAGGGATAAGAATTTTACCCACTTGAATGTTGTGTAGGATGGTGACTTAGGAAGGGGTGGTCCCAATGATCCTGCAAGCTCCACTCCCTTATACTTTTCCTTGACTATCCCCACCTTTTCGCAAGCTTCTTCAATTTTAACCTTTTTCCCTTTATCACTCGGCTTGGAGTTGTCTTCAAGAACTTTATCTTGCCCAACGGGAGGTGATTCAATTTTGGATAGGAATTCATTGTTGAATGAATCCATCTCTTGATCAACCTTTTCATATTCTTCAATTTTGATATACACCATTTCAACCTTTTCCCCTTTGTAGTTCTCTTCCGATTCACTCTCTTCTTCATTGCTCACCATGGGTGTGGGAGGTTGTGCACATTCTTCTATAATTTTAACTTCATATCCAATGGGAAAGGATTCAATTGTAGATAGAAATTCATCCATGATTGAATCCATCTCTTGATAAACCTCTTTCAAGTCTCCAACTATGATATGCCTTGGAGGTTGCGCACCCTCCTCAACATCAATATCAAGCTTCTTGGAAGAGTGCTCTATGATGCTACATTCCCATGGACTTTCAACATCTCCTAAATCTTTAACCACTTCTTCCTTTTCTTCAACAATCATGGCTTCCTCTAGTTGCTCCAATACAAAATAACATCCCTCATTTCCTACTGGGGTTTCCAATCTCTCTTTCATGCTGTGCTCTTCAATTGACTCTTCACATGTGGCTATGGAAGCACCTTGAGTGTTCAAGCATTGGTAGGCTAAAGTATGCACTATCTTGGTCAAGTTAGTCACAAACTGTAGGGTGTTCCTTTGCATATCCGCTTCTCCTTGAAGTAGCAAGGTAAGAAAATCTTCTATTGGGGCTTGGGGTGGATAAGAGGGTTCATCATTTTAGAGAGAGGGTTCATAGTAGGAAGGCGGTTCTTCTTGGTAAGGGTATGGAGATGGTGAGTATTGAGGTGGTTCATGGTGGTAATCTTGATAGGGTTGTGATGGTTCTAGAGGTTCTTGCTCATAATGGTCATAAGAATATGGTATGGGTGATTGGTTATATGATGGATATGGATCATAGGAAGATGCTTGATATGGAAAGGCTTGTGAGTATGGTTGAGGTTCATGTTGAGGATAAGAATCATAGGCATATGATGGTGGTAATTGATTGTCAAAAAAATATTCACCATAGCCATTGAATTGACATGCACTAGGATGTGAATTATACCTATAAGTATCCGGAGGTTATTGCCAATAGGAGTGATCAATTCCTTGAGACTCTTCCCATCTTGAAAAGTGTTCCATCCTTCGTACATGTTGTCATTAAAGTCCACATTTCCTACAACATAGTGAGAACCAAACTCATAGCCAAGAGGGTGAGAATTCATGATAGCAAAGACAAAAATAAAGGCACAAAAACAAGAAGATAAAATCTAACTACTAAATCAAACAAGCAAGCTATTAATAATATTCACATATATACAATAACCAATAACACAACACAATTGCAATCCCCGGCAACGGCGCCATTTTGATGAATGGAATTTTTGATGGTATAGAATTTAACAAATGAGATCTCGTTGCAAGTATAGTTTCTAAACCAATCAATAATCCTTTAATACAAAAATTTGTTTGTCACAAGTACAAACCCCTAAATTTATAAACCGAAGTATTGAAACCTCGGGTCGTTCTCCCTAGGAATTACGATAAAGTGTCTTGTTATTAGTTATGAGGTATGTTTTGGAGTTTTTGGGATAATAGACAAGAAATATAAATGCAAAGGAAATAAACTAACAAAAAGGTCTTGGCAGGGTTTGGTGGTCAAGGATCTCTATCCTTGTCACTAACCACAATATGAGAATTGGCAAGGATCAATCCCACTAAGTCATCCTCTAACTAGTAGTAAAAGAAAGTCAAGTGAGCTATATCAATCCAAGTCCATAAGTCCTAGCTCTCCACCAATTCAATTAGTGAGACCTAGAGTCAGTGGCTCCCAATCATCAATCACTTGGACATTTGTAACTTAAGAGTTCCAAAGTTGCCTTCCCAAGCCAAGAGCATAAAATTCTACTCTAAAATCCAATCAAGCATTTTATCAAACACTTGGAAGGCATAAAAGGAAGGCATAGTAAAATTGCAAGGATAGTAAATCTACTCTACACAATTGCAAGGAATTAAGCAACAACAAATCAAATGAACAATAAAGGAAATCAAAACATGCATTGCATTAAAAAGAAAAGGAAGGATCAAAAGTGCATCAACAACAAAGTAGAGAATTACAAGAATTGAATCACAAAACTAGAGAGAGGAGAAGAAGAGGAACAAGAAATTGTAAAGGAAAAGTAAATCAAAGCATGAATTAAACCTAGATCTAAGAAGAGATTAACCTAAACCTAAACCTAATCTTAATCCTAGAGAGAAGTGAGAGCTTCTCTCTCTAAAACAAACTCTAAACTAATCCTAATGTGTAAAGTGTTGCTTTCCCCATCAACCCTTGGTCCTTTTATGCATTTCCCGCCAAAAACTCAGTTCCAAATGGGGCCAGAAACCCTCTAAAATCGCTAGGCACGAGTTTGACTAAAAGAATCACGTGTGGGCTTTGATGCGTTGATGGGTTGAAATTAAGAATTCCACACCAAAACTCACCGGCAAGTGTACGGGGTCGCATCAAGTAGTAAAACTCACTTAGAGTAAGGTCGATCCCACAGGAATTGATGGATCAAGCAACTTTAGTGGGTGATTAGTTTAGTCAAGCTAACATTGGTAAATTGAGTGAAATTGAAGCAATAGAATGAAAAATGCAATGAATTATAAATTGCAGAAAGTAAAGTGGACAGAAGCTTAAATTGGCAGAAGCTTAAAGAGCAAGAAAATTAAATCGGAAAAATCTTAAATGACAAGAAAGGTAAATTGCATGAAAAATAAAGGGTGCTGGGTGCTAGAAATTAAAGAAAGCAATAGATCAGAAATCAGAACACTTGCAGAAAGATTAAATTAGAGGAAAGTAAATTCAGATATGCAGCAAGCTCAATTGTAAAGTTGTAGAATGTAAATGTGCAGAAGAGTAAATCAAGCTCAAGAAGACTTAGATCTAAAATCTCAAAGAGAAATTAACAATTTTAATGAAATACCAAAAAGGAAAGGAAGCCAAGATCTCAATTGCTCTCTCTCGATCAAAACAGAAAGGAAATTGCAGAGGAAGAAATTGTAGCAAAAGGATGTAGAAACTGAAATTTCATAAATCCAATATTGAAAAATAAAAGTGCAGAAAATTTAAAGTGTTTCAAGAAGAGATGCCTTCTATTCTAATTCTAATCCTACTCCTATTGCTCTCTAGCAGAGCCAGCCTCTCTACAAAAATGAAAATGATGCCTTATATAGGCTTTTTACAAAATGAAAACTGAAAGTGAAATTGAAAATAAATTACAATTAAAATGAAATTCCTCATCTAGCTTGTTCTTGTGCGTTTGAGTGATGATTTGGGCTTTGCTTGCTTTGGATTTGAAGAGAGGTGGGTCCAGTTGGCCTTGGTTCAATTGGGTCAGGGTGCATTTGGTTTGAATTTGGTTGGAGGCATGCTCCACTGGAGCGCTCAGTTAAGTTAGTGAACTGAGCGCTCACTCCTTTGTCCCTGGCTCGTCGAACCAAGCCTTGCTTATAGCGCTCAGTTAAAAGAAACAACACAGCACCCCTTTGCCTTTGAGTGAGGATCCCTTTTTCGAATCTTGGTGAAGCCACTTTGGCCAATTTTCTTGCCAAGCCTTGTAGCGCTCAGTTAAGAGCACAAACGTAGCGCTACTTTGCTTCCTTGCTTAGCCTTGTTTGAGGGCCCGAGAAAGTGAAAAGAGTTAACGTAGTGCTCAATTTTTAAACGCTACCTCCTTGGCTTGATGGGCTTCCCTTGGTGCGCGTTCTTGGTTTTCTCTTGGCCATGCCCGAAAAAGTGAAATGAATGAACGGAGCACTCTCTTGTTTCTCCTTGGCTTTGTTGAGGCGTTCCGTTGCAAAAATCAACGCTACATGCTTTCATTCTATCTTAATTAATAAAGCCAATGCATTGTCCATGATGGTACTAATTAACTAAACACATGCATGCTTTTATTATATTACTTAGTTAATAAAGCCAATTTCATTATGTTAAAGCATTCATTCATTATGGCATTAATGATTTAATGGTTTCATTCATGCACTTCATTAACGCCTTATTGGTATTAATAATATTACATGCATTCTTTCATGAACTTAATTAATAATTCCAATGTATCACTCATTTATTTCAAGGTAGCATTCATTCATTCTTATTGGCATAATTAACTAATGTTTCATGCAACATTTCATGCATGCATTCATTGACTAATAATACCAATTGCTTTAACGTAGCATTCATTTTCCATGCCTAATGCGTTAATAATGCATCATGATGGCATTAATAATTAAATGCATGCATAATGCATGTCATGGCCTCATGGTCATGGGTCACACTTTTAAAAGCGTGGCCTAAAGTTTCAAAGTGTGCTCAAACTTCAAAGTGTGCCCCAAAATCTTTTTTTTTCTTCTTTTGAGCTTATTTTGTGCTATTTTGCTTCTTTTTCCACTTATTTCCTACAAAATTTATAAAATCAAAAGATCAAGGAAATATACCATTTAAGCACAAAAGCTTGCAATATTTAAGCACTAATCATCAATTTCTTGTATGAAAAAACATAGAAAAACATGACATGATGACATATCATCACAACACCAAACTTAAACCTTGCTTGTCCCCAAGCAAGAAAAAAATCATGTAGTACATTTTTTACAAACCAAGGTGAGAAGAATAGCAAGTTAATATTCATGGTAGGCTAGTTTTCTATGCATGCTACAATCACAAAAGAAATGTAAATGATTGATTCTTCTATCTAGCTTAATTTATGAAATCTTTTCCTTATATTTCTTCCTTGAAACAAGCTTTTGATTTTCTTATTAGCTTCTCTTTTTGGGTGCTTTGCCCCCTGAGTTGATAACAAAACTACGACTCTAAATGCTTTATTTTCAAGTATTACCACTTGACACATAAGCACCACAAGAATTTAATTAGAGGACTTTTTTAAGCTCATTTGTTTCTTTTCTTAACTCTCTAATCATTGATGCTCAGAGCCTTCAGCTTTCTCATTCTTTCCCTTTTTCTTTTCTTGCCTTAATTTGCAATTTCTTCTTCAAGATTTTCATGATTTCAAAAGATGTTGCAAAATGTCCTAGATGAAAACTTCAATTAAATAAGATCTAATGCAATTGAGCAACAATTAACCATACTAGCCTTCCAATACTTGTATGCAAATGCTAAGTTCTTCTTTAATTCCTTGTTTGTTTATGATCATGATACTTTACTGCTTTGTACTTTACAAAACTCAAGTTGGTAGTTATAGTGGCACAGCAACATGTTACAAATCAAGATGCAGGTTATGCTTATTCATACACACATGTATACAAAAAAGATGAAGACAATTGATGCCAAGGCATCTTAGGCTAGTTTCACTAGCCTTTTTCTTTTATTTTTAGTTGTTTTAGGCATTTTCTTGAGCCTTAAGTAATCATTTTGGGCCAAATAGTCATGCTTGTCTTAAATCATTCAACATGAAGATTTTGATGCAAATTCCATGAGTTTTTAGTTATATTCCTTGAAAGCTATAAATGGAAGAATTCTCATGAATTTTTGCAAGACTTTGATGCAATTGTTTGGATGATTTCAGGGAAGAAGAGGCTAGGCAAGGAAGCAACAAAATCAATAAAGGAAGCTTGAATATCACATGTGGAGTTTAAGTTCCAGTTTAAGCTTAAACTGGAACTTAAACTACCAAGCCATATAATGCTGGAATTGAAGTTTAACCTCCAGTTTAACCTTAAACTGGAGGTTAAACGCCAGAATGACAATGCCACTCAGGAAGGAGTTCCACGTTTAACCTCCAGTTTGACCTCAAACTGGAGGTTAAACGCCAGAAGTGGGAATAGCACCAGGGAGCCATTTCCACGTTTAAGCTCCAGTTTGACCTCAAACTGGAGCTTAAACGTGTTCGACAGCCTTTCTCCTCCAGGGTTGCTCTCTCCATTTCCACGTTTAACCTCCAGTTTGACCTCAAACTGGAGGTTAAACGTGTTCGACACCTCCAGGGCTACCATTCTAAGCTTCCACGTTTAACCTCCAGTTTGACCTCAAACTGGAGGTTAAACGTGTTCGACCTCCAGGGCTGCCCTTCCTTTATCCACGTTTAAGCTTCAGTTTAACCTTAAACTGAAGCTTAAACGTGTTATATGGAACAGCTTGACCATGCCTTCTTCAAACATAAATAACTTGAGCTACAAAACTCCAAATGAGGTGATTCAAAATGCATTGGAAAGAAGACATCTAGAGCTTTCCAAGCATATATGGCATGCATGGTGGATACTAAAAATTGAGGGAGAAAACAGCCCCGTAATGTGCATAGAAGAGCATAGTACCAACATGCAATCAGGCCAGCTGACCTCTTCACCTTCCATGGAGTATAACTCGAGTTGTAGAGATCCAATTGAGGTGCTTCCAGTTGCGTTAGAAAGCTGACATCCATAGCTTTCCAACGAGGTATAATAGTCTATATTTGGCATCAAATTGGCAAGATTGACAAGAGAACAAAGTGACGACTCAAGAAAGGGGGTGCAACATTTGAGTGTAGTTTAATGGATCATTATCCTTTTTGGATCAATTATGTCACTCAGCCCTTCAAGCAAGCAAGGCCCATCAACAACACCAAATCAAGGCCACAAGAATCATCTAGAATAGTTTATTTTCATTTGATTGTAATTTGCTTTGAATTTCATTTTCATTTTGTAATTTAGGGAGCCTATTTAAAGGCATTAGTTCCTGGATTGAAAAGGGGGATTGAAAGGGGGGATTGAAGGGGAATCCAGCCCCTGATGAGGATTTTTACCTTCACTTTTAGCTAGTTTTCATATCTTTGTAATTGAATTCAGAGCTATGACTCACTAAACCCCCTTTCATTGGGTTAGGGAGCTCTATTGTAATTCAATGAATCAATAATAGTTTATCTTCTTCTTCAATCTTTTCTCTTGAATTTTGTTAGAAAGCTTCTCGATCTAATTCCATTGGGTAGTTGTCTTGGGAAAGAAACTACCCATAATTGGGATCCTTCGGAACCTTGGGAAAGGAATGGAGGATTCATGCTAGAGAAGCTTTCTCACAGTGAATTGGATTGGGGTTTGGATGGATATTGTGACATGTAATCCTACCAAATTGTGGTTCATGAAACTGTGTGGTATAATCAGTGATCAAGCATCATCTCTTCTTATGAACACTTAAACCAAGGGATTGGGAATTTGTTCATTTTTAGAGAGTATTGGTGAGCCAAGGGATTGGGATCCAATCATATAAGATTGCCAAGCAAAATTCAATGAACGCATTGCTTGAGGAAGAGATAAACATGTTTTGATTCGGAGATCTCAATATCTCCTATAACCCAATGAATTCCCCATTTCTGATTTCCACTTTCTCTTTACATTCTGCAACTCAATTCATGCAACACCCCCATTCCCTTTTAATTTCAGCAATTTAGTTTCTGCTCTTTAATTCATTGCAATTTAAGATTCCGCCATTTCAATTCCTTGTCATTTACTTTTCCCGCCAATTTTACATTCCGCAATACTCATCTCAATCTTGATTCCGCTCAACTAGAACACACTTCTAATCCGAATTGCTCACTCAACCAATCCTTGTGGGATTCGACCTCACTCTATTGTGAGTTTTTACTTGACGATAACCGGTGCACTTGCCGGAAGGAATTTTGCCGATCGTGCAATTTCCTAAATCGTAGCATAACTAGATTATGCGCATCAAGTTTATGGCGCCGTTGCCGGGGATTGGTTTTCGATTGACAATTCTCAAATTGGAAGTTAACTAGATTGAGCAATTTTTCTTTTCTTTTGTTAATAGTTTTTGTTTCAGTTTATTACTGCTAATTTCTGCAAATTTTAATTTGTGTTCTTTGCTTATTCACTTGTTAGCATACTAACCACTAGCTGTTTGTGATATTGCCTCACTATGGGATTTCCACTATCTTTGGATGAGTATTGTTTGAGACTGAGCACATTGCAAAAAAGAAAGGAGTATCCATCATCTTTTGGTCAATCAAAATTCATGAGAAACTCTCCACCACCACAGAATGATTCATGTTATTATGCTCATGGTGGGTGGGAGTATCAGGAACAGGAAACGGGGTACTTCCCAGAGCCACAAAATGGTCCATGTTTGGGTGAATTTGATCACTACTCAAGTTGTGGCTGGGAAGATCAAAACCAAAGAGATTTCACTTATTCACACCCCATTCATCAAGAGCCATCACCTCTAAATTATCCAACCTCACCTCCTAGTTTTACATATCCAAATTCTTCATCACTTGAGCATTTCTCAGCACAAAATTCCTTCTCAAATTCATACAATTCATTTCACTATCCACAAGACTCATTCCACTACACACAAGAGTCATACCACTACCAACACGCCAACCAAAGACTCTATCAGCCCACACAAAACACATACTCCCAGCCACCATATCACAGCCAAGATAATCAACCTCATCAACCTAATCCGAACCAACAATTTCAAGATCAATTAAACAGGATAGAAGGAATGCTTGCAACCATGAGTCAAGACATAACCGATTTGAAAGGCTTTAAGGAAGAATTGATATCCAACTTACAAAATCAAGGTGCTGCCATTCAAAAGCTAGAAGCACAAATTGGATATCTATCAAAGCAAATCCCTACCCACAATTCTTCTAGTGAGACCATGGCAAACCCAAGGGAGGAATCAGAAGAACAAGAAATGGAGAAGGTTAATCAAGGGAGATCACACTCCAATGAAACAGAGAGTTGCAAAGAGGAAGGGTTCATTGAACCACAAATTCAGGAAGCTTTTGATGAACAGGATACTCCAACTGTCCAACAACAACCAAGTTCTGAGATCAAGGATGTGAAGGCAGTAGAAACAAGCACCAAAATGAGGATTGTGACCGAGAAACAAAGGACCATATCCATGAAGAAGAGAAGGTCGAAGAACAATCCAACTCCTGAGCCAACAAGCAAGTTCACTCAAGCCAATCACAAGGGAAAGCTTGCTGGAAAGAAGCATTCACAACAAGGGGCACTAACTAGCTCCTTTATCCACTTGAAGTCATTCCTCTTAACAAACTGGAGGAAGAGGAAGAAAGTCAGGAACAGCATGTCAAGCTAATGACGTTAAAGAAGCGCTTGTTGGGAGGCAACCCAACCAAAGGTAGTTTTTCTTTTCTAGTTATTTCAATAAAAGAGTTAAGTAGATTTATCTGTATTGCAAGGAGCTAAGTTTGGTGTTGCACACCAAAACAATTCAAGGGTGAATGTGAGATTCTAAGTTTGGTGTTCCACCAAAAACTTCATTAAAAGCACATTTCTACCTCAGCATGACTAGTCACTAGCTCCAACCAATCAGGGAAACTACTTAAACAATAGTTTAATTTCTAGTTCATAGTTTCTTTTTCTAGTTCATAGTTATTTTCTTAATAAAAGCACATGAGGTTTTCTGCATATGATCCAAATTGCTGCATATGGCAAGGAACTAAGTTTGGTGTTCACACACCAATCTAAGTTCAGAGGCCTACAAACATACATGCATGCTAACCAATTCTCAAAGTGCTTGGGGAACAAGCAACTTCTAATAGCTTTGCAGGAAGACAATCAATCTCATGGAAGGAATATACATCATCATCAAAGAGAACACCAAGGCTAGGAAGGATGATGAACAACAAAGAAGATGCTAAAAGGTTGTATTGTCACTTTTGCTTGTACTTTGAATTGCTGATATTGGAAGTTTGCATGCACCCCTGCTTTAAATTTGAGTCATTGCAGTTTTTGTTTGTCTGTTTGTTTAATTTCCAAATAAGTGATAGTCTAAGTGTCTGGATAAACTTCACTTGCTTAAATGTATGCTTGCCATGCTTGTTCTGTTTCCATAAAATAAAAGAAATGTTTGAACAAAAGTAACTCAATTCCATTTGGTAAGAAATCAAATAAGATTAAGTGGTGGTATGCATGTTTGATTGAATAGTCAGCTCACTAAGAAATAAAGTTAGAATTGTCACTTTTAGTGGAAATTAGGATGCTGTCTATGGATCTTGATGAATAAATGTCTTTGGCCATGAAAAAGAAAGAAAAAGAAGAAGAAAAAGCCACTGAAAAAGGGCAACCAAAAAGCAAAAAAATTGAGAAAATAAGCTAGGCACCAATGGTTTGAACTTCTGAGACAAATGCCTGTGGTGTTTATGTATTAAGGATATGCTTGGATGAATAGGTTCTGAGGAGTGTTTCAACACTTGGTAACTTGGGTTAACTAACCCGGGATTATCAACCAAAAGTCCATTATCAAGAGCAACCTAAATACAAAACATTTAGTCACACAAAGAGGTGCTGGGCACCAATGTCTCAAGAAGAAATGTGAACTAAAATGCCTGTAGTGGATATGTGTAGTGCACTAATAAGAAAAAGAAAATGCCAAAGGCTTGAGCAACACATGACACTGAGCAACAAGGAGCAAATAAGCTCAAAGAAAAAGAAAAACAAAGAAAAGAAACTTGCCAAGGATATGTGAATAACAAGAGGCCATAAGCAGTGTTTTAGTGGAAACATAAAAAGTGACATTCTTACCTAAGAAACAATAAAGTGATGCTGCAACAACTTTCTGCATGAACACCCCATTAATCAATGTCAATTACTTACTGATATGGCTAATGAATTTACTTTCTGTTTCATTCTTTCTTCTCAATAATTCAGAACTTGCTTGGGGACAAGCAAGGATTAAGTTTGGTGTTGTGATGCCAAGGCATCTTAGGCTAGTTTCACTAGCCTTTTTCTTTTATTTTTAGTTGTTTTAGGCATTTTCTTGAGCCTTAAGTAATCATTTTGGGCCAAATAGTCATGCTTGTCTTAAATCATTCAACATGAAGATTTTGATGCAAATTCCATGAGTTTTTAGTTATATTCCTTGAAAGCTATAAATGGAAGAATTCTCATGAATTTTTGCAAGACTTTGATGCAATTGTTTGGATGATTTCAGGGAAGAAGAGGCTAGGCAAGGAAGCAACAAAATCAATAAAGGAAGCTTGAATATCACATGTGGAGTTTAAGTTCCAGTTTAAGCTTAAACTGGAACTTAAACTACCAAGCCATATAATGCTGGAATTGAAGTTTAACCTCCAGTTTAACCTTAAACTGGAGGTTAAACGCCAGAATGACAATGCCACTCAGGAAGGAGTTCCACGTTTAACCTCCAGTTTGACCTCAAACTGGAGGTTAAACGCCAGAAGTGGGAATAGCACCAGGGAGCCATTTCCACGTTTAAGCTCCAGTTTGACCTCAAACTGGAGCTTAAACGTGTTCGACAGCCTTTCTCCTCCAGGGTTGCTCTCTCCATTTCCACGTTTAACCTCCAGTTTGACCTCAAACTGGAGGTTAAACGTGTTCGACACCTCCAGGGCTACCATTCTAAGCTTCCACGTTTAACCTCCAGTTTGACCTCAAACTGGAGGTTAAACGTGTTCGACCTCCAGGGCTGCCCTTCCTTTATCCACGTTTAAGCTTCAGTTTAACCTTAAACTGAAGCTTAAACGTGTTATATGGAACAGCTTGACCATGCCTTCTTCAAACATAAATAACTTGAGCTACAAAACTCCAAATGAGGTGATTCAAAATGCATTGGAAAGAAGACATCTAGAGCTTTCCAAGCATATATGGCATGCATGGTGGATACTAAAAATTGAGGGAGAAAACAGCCCCGTAATGTGCATAGAAGAGCATAGTACCAACATGCAATCAGGCCAGCTGACCTCTTCACCTTCCATGGAGTATAACTCGAGTTGTAGAGATCCAATTGAGGTGCTTCCAGTTGCGTTAGAAAGCTGACATCCATAGCTTTCCAACGAGGTATAATAGTCTATATTTGGCATCAAATTGGCAAGATTGACAAGAGAACAAAGTGACGACTCAAGAAAGGGGGTGCAACATTTGAGTGTAGTTTAATGGATCATTATCCTTTTTGGATCAATTATGTCACTCAGCCCTTCAAGCAAGCAAGGCCCATCAACAACACCAAATCAAGGCCACAAGAATCATCTAGAATAGTTTATTTTCATTTGATTGTAATTTGCTTTGAATTTCATTTTCATTTTGTAATTTAGGGAGCCTATTTAAAGGCATTAGTTCCTGGATTTAAAAGGGGGATTGAAAGGGGGGATTGAAGGGGAATCCAGCCCCTGATGAGGATTTTTACCTTCACTTTTAGCTAGTTTTCATATCTTTGTAATTGAATTCAGAGCTATGACTCACTAAACCCCCTTTCATTGGGTTAGGGAGCTCTATTGTAATTCAATGAATCAATAATAGTTTATCTTCTTCTTCAATCTTTTCTCTTGAATTTTGTTAGAAAGCTTCTCGATCTAATTCCATTGGGTAGTTGTCTTGGGAAAGAAACTACCCATAATTGGGATCCTTCGGAACCTTGGGAAAGGAATGGAGGATTCATGCTAGAGAAGCTTTCTCACAGTGAATTGGATTGGGGTTTGGATGGATATTGTGACATGTAATCCTACCAAATTGTGGTTCATGAAACTGTGTGGTATAATCAGTGATCAAGCATCATCTCTTCTTATGAACACTTAAACCAAGGGATTGGGAATTTGTTCATTTTTAGAGAGTATTGGTGAGCCAAGGGATTGGGATCCAATCATATAAGATTGCCAAGCAAAATTCAATGAACGCATTGCTTGAGGAAGAGATAAACATGTTTTGATTCGGAGATCTCAATATCTCCTATAACCCAATGAATTCCCCATTTCTGATTTCCACTTTCTCTTTACATTCTGCAACTCAATTCATGCAACACCCCCATTCCCTTTTAATTTCAGCAATTTAGTTTCTGCTCTTTAATTCATTGCAATTTAAGATTCCGCCATTTCAATTCCTTGTCATTTACTTTTCCCGCCAATTTTACATTCCGCAATACTCATCTCAATCTTGATTCCGCTCAACTAGAACACACTTCTAATCCGAATTGCTCACTCAACCAATCCTTGTGGGATTCGACCTCACTCTATTGTCAGTTTTTACTTGACGATAACCGGTGCACTTGCCGGAAGGAATTTTGCCGATCGTGCAATTTCCTAAATCGTAGCATAACTAGATTATGCGCGCTGGAAACAAATGAGAGGAAAAGAAACTTTACAACCTTGTTATTCATCTTCTCTATTGTTGTCATTTTCCTCCCATTCTTCCTCTTCCCATACCAAACTCAGAATGCTTGCTCATCCTCAAGCAACAATTAGAACAGTGGTGATGGGGCTAAGATAGATCATGAATGTCTTACATAATGAAATGTTAGTAGTACATGTGTTTTAAGCAAGCAAAATCAAAGATAACCATGAAGGCACACCAAACTTAGTGTGATACTTACACTTGAAATTGATGGAAGTATCCTGTAAAGATTGGAAGCAAATTTTGTTGCATAGAAACACCAAACTTAGAATGCAATCACATGTCCATTTTATTTGAACTAAGACTAAATAAAACTGTTATATGTTAAATACAATCACCAAGCCAAGAATCTGTCATGAATAAGGAGTTCTTGATGATGTATTAACAAAAACAGTAAATGACAGAAATCATTAAAAAGAAGGGAATGACTAAAACAAAGAGAAAACTAAAATTATCCAACTAAGAAGAAAAACAACACTGCAAAGGGCATTATGATTATGCAGACAAGTGGTGTTGCTAAATGAATTGCTGGTGCACGAAATTGTGATCTCAGGCAACGGCGCCAAAAACTCTGTGCGTACGTCCTAATATATTATTTTTCATTCAAAACTTCGATACAACTAACCAGAAAGTGCACTGGGTCGTCCAAGTAATAAAACCTTACGTGAGTAAGGGTCGATCCCACAGAGATTGTCGGCGTGAAGCAAGCTATGGTCACCTTGTAAATCTCAGTCAGGCGGATATAAAATAGTTATGGAGTTTTCGAAAATACATAATAAAATAGGGATAGAAATACTTATGTATATCACTAGTGAGAATTTCAGATAAACGTATAGAGATGCTTTCGTTCCTCTGAACCTCTGCTTTCCTGCTGTCTTCATCCAATCAGTCTTACTCCTTTCTATGGCTGGCTTTATGTAAGGACATCACCATTGGCAATGGCTACTTTTGATCCTCTCTGGAAAATGGTCCGATGCGCTGTCACTGAATGGCTAATCGTCTGGAGGCATCACCGTGGTCAATGGCTGCATCCTATCCTCTTGTGAAAATGGTCCAAATGCTCTGTCACAGCACGGCTAATCATCTGAGGTTGTCGATCATACTGGAATAGGATTCACCCTCCTTTTGCGTCTGTCACTACGCCCAGCACTCGCAAGTTTAAAGTTCGTCACAGTCATTCAATTCCAGAATCCTACTCAGAATACCACAGACAAGGTTTAGACTTTCCGGATTCTCATGAATGCCGCCATCAATCTAGCTTATACCACGAAGATTCTGATTAAGAGAACCAAGAGATAATCATTCAATCGAAGGTAGAACGGAAGTGGTTGTCAGGCACGTGTTCATAGGGAATGATGATGATTGTCACGTTCATCACATTCATGTTGAAGTGCTAATGAATATCTTAGAAGCGGAATAAGTTGAGTTGAATAGAAAAACAGTAGTACTTTGCATTAATTCACGAGGAACAGCAGAGCTCCACACCTTAATCTATGGAGTGCAGAAGTAAGTAATTGATGCATAAATCCACTTCTGGGGCCCACTTGGTGTGTGCTTGGGCTGAGCTTGAATGTTACACGTGCAGAGGCTCTTTCTGAAGTTGAACGCCAGGTTGTAACGTGTTTCTGGCGTTCAACTCTGGTTTGTGACATATTTCTGGTGTTTAACTCCAGACAGCAGCGTAGAACTGGCGTTCAACGCCCTTTTTCATCGTCTAAACTCGGCCAAAGTATGGACTATTCTATATTGCTCGAAATCCCTGGATGTCTACTTTCCAATGCAATTGGAAGCGCGCCATTTTGAGTTTTGTAGCTCCAGAAAATCCACTTTGAGTGCAGGGAGGTCAGAATCCAATAGCATCAGCAGTCCTTCTTCAACCTCTGAATCTGATTTTTGCTCAAGTCCCTCAATTTCAGCCAGAAAATACCTAAAATAATAGAAAAACACAAAAACTCATAGTAAAGTCCAGAAATGTGAATTTAACATAAAAACTAATGAAAACATCCCTAAAAGTAACTAGATTCTACTAAAAGCATACTAAAAACAATGCCAAAAAGCGTATAAATTATCCGCTCACCACAACACCAAACTTAAATTGTTGCTTGTCCCCAAGCAACTGAAAATAAAATAGGATAAAAAGAAGAGAATATACTATAAATTCCAAACTATCAATGAAACATAGCTCCAATCAGATGAGCGGGACTTGTAGCTTTTTGCCTCTGGAATAGTTTTGGCATCTCACTTTATCCATTGAGGTTCAGAATGATTGGCATCTATAGGAACTCAGAGTTCAGATAGTGTTATTGATTTTCCTAGTTCAGTATGTTGATTCTTGAACACAGCTACTTTATGAGTCATGGCCGTGACCCTAAGCACTTTGTTTTCCAATATTACCACCGGATACATAAATGCCACAAACACATAACTGGGTGAACCTTTTTAGATTGTGACTCAGCTTTGCTAAAGTCCCCAATTAGAGGTGTCCAGGGTTCTTAAGCACACTCTTTTTTTGCTTTGGACCTTTACTTTAACCACTCAGTCTCAAGTTTTCACTTGACACCTTCACGCCACAAGCACATGGTTAGGGACAGCTTGGTTTAGCCGCTTAGGCCAGGATTTTATTCCTTTAGGCGCTCCTATCCACTGATGCTCAAAGCCATGGGAACCTTTTTATTACCCTTGCCTTTTGGTTTTAAGGGTTATTCGCTTTTAGAGCTTTTGGCTTTTTCTGCTTGCTTTTTATTTTTCTTTCTATTTTTTTTGCTATTTTTTTTTTGCAAGCTTTGTTCTTTGTTGCTTTTTCTTGCTTCAAGAATCATTTTTATGATTTTTCAGATTATCAAATAACATGTCTCCTTGTCATCATTCTTTCAAGAGCCAACATATTTAACATTCATGAACAACAACTTCAAAAGACATATGCACTGTTCAAGCATTCATTCAGAAAACAAAAAGTATTGTCACCACATCAATATAATTAAACTAAGTTCAAGGATAAATTCGAAACTCATGTACTCCTTGTTCTTTTGAATTAAAACAGTTTTCATTTAAGAGAGGTGATGGATTCATAGGACATTCATAACTTTAAGACAAAGTTACTAAATACTAATGATCATATAATGAAGACACAAACATAGATAAGCACTTAACATAGAAAACAAAAAACAGAGAAAGTAAGAACAAGGAATGAGTCCACCTTAGTGATGGTGGCGTTTCCTTCTTGAGGAACCAATGATGTCCTTGAGCTCTTCTATGTATCTTCCTTGTCTTTTTTGCTCCTCCCTCATTGCTTTTTGATCTTCTCTAATTTCATGAAGGATGATGGAGTGCTCTTGATGTTCCACCCTTAATTGTCCCATGTTGGAACTTAATTCTCCTAGGGAGGTGTTGATTTGCTCCCAATAGTTTTGTGGAGGAAAATGTATTTGAGGCATCTCCGGGATCTCATGGTGATGAGCTTCATGCGTCTCTTAAGATCCATGAATGGGCTCTCTTGCTTGCTCCATCCTTTTTTTAGTGATGGGCTTCTCTTCCTCAATGGGAATGTCTTCTTCTATGTCAATCCCAGCCGAATTGCATAGATGGCAAATGAGGTGAGGAAAAGCTAACCTTGCCATAGTGGAGGACTTGTCAGCCACCTTGTAGAGTTCTTGAGGTATAATCTCATGAACCTCCACCTCTTCTCCAATCATGACGCTATGGATCATGATGGCCCGGTCTATAGTAACTTCAGACCGGTTGCAAGTGGGAATGATTGAGCGTTGAATGAACTCCAACCATCCTCTAGTTACAGGCTTAAGGTCCAGTCTTCTCAGTTGAACCGGTTTGCCTTTTGAGTCAATCTTCCATTGAGCTCCTTCCACACATATATCCATGAGGACTTGGTCCAACCTTTGATCAAAGTTGACTCTCCTTGTGATCCTTGCATTAGTATAGAACTCTTGAACCATTATAATTCTGACTTGTTGGATGGGTTTTATTAGAACTTCCCAACCTCTTCTTTGGATCTCATGTCAGATTTTCGGGTACTCATTTCTCTTGAGTTTGAAAGGGACCTCGGGGATCACCTTCTTCTTGGCCACAACATCATAGAAGTGGTCTTGATGAGCTTTGGAGATGAATCTTTCCATCTCCCATGATTCGGAGGTGGAAGCTTTTGTCTTCCCTTTCCCTTTTCTAGAGGATTCTCCGGTCTTGGGTGCCATCAATGGTAATGGAAAAACAAAAAGCTTATGCTTTTACCACACCAAACTTAGAATATTGCTCGCCCTCGAGCAAGAGAAGAAAGAATAGATGAAGAAGAAGAAGAAAATATGGAGGAGAGGGAGAAGAGGTGTATTCGGCCAAGAAGAGAAGAGAGGGTTGTGTTGTGTGAAAATGAGGAAGAATGGAGGACTATATATAGGGAAGGGAGGGGGGTTAATTTTGGCCATATGGGTGGGTTTAGGTGGGAAATTGATTTTGAATTTTGAAGGTAGGTGGAGTTTATGAGGTAGGTTTATGGGGAGGAGTGGTTTGATGTGAGTGGTGAAGTGGTGATAGGGAAGAGAGATTGAGGTGATTGGTGAAGAGTTTTGGGGAAGAGTGTTTATGGGATTGTGTGAAAGAGGGGTGAGAAGAAGTGAGTGGAGGTAGGTGGGGATCCTGTGGGGTCCACAGATCCTGAGGTGATCCTGTGGTGTCCACAGATCCTGAGGTGTCAAAGATTTACAACCTTGCACCAAATTAGGCATGCAATATACCCTTGCACACAACTTTGGGCGTTCAGCGCCAGATTGGTGCTTGTTCTGGGCGTTGAACGCCCATTTGTTGCCCATTTCTGGCGTTGAACGCCAGAACCATGCTTGTTCTGGGCGTTCAGCGCCAGCTCTTCTCTAGGGTGCAATTCTGGCGTTCAAACGCCCAGATGCTGCCTATTTTGGGCGTTCAGCGCCAGAACCATGCTCTGTTCTGGCGTTGAACGCCAGCCAGATGCTTCTTACTGGCGTTTAAACGCCAGTGAGATCCTTCTTCAGGGTGTGATTTTTCTTCTGCTATTTTTTATTTTTCTTCAATTTTTTTAGTTGTTTTTGTGACTCTACATGATCATGAACCTATAAAGACACATAACTAATAAAAATATAATTAAATAAAAATTGGGTTGCCTCCCAACAAGCGCTTCTTTAATGTCAATTGCTTGACAGTGGGCTCTCATGGAGCCTCACAGATGTTCAGAGCATTGTTGAGACTCTCCAACACCAAACTTAGAGTTTGGATATGGGAGTTCAACACCAAACTTAGAGTTTGGTTGCAGCCTCCCAACACCAAACTTAGAGTTTGACTGTGGGGGATCTAGTTGACTCTGTTTTGAGAGAAGCTTACTGTGCCTCTATTCCATGTTTACAGAAGGATGTCCTTGAGTTTTAAACTCAAGGGAGTCCTCATTCAATTGAAGGACTAGTTCACCTCTGTTAACATCAATCACAGCTCTTGTTGTGGCTAGGAAGGGTCTTCCAAGGATGATAGATTCATCATCATTCTTCCCGGTATCCAGGACTATGAAATCAGCAGGGATGTAAAGGCCTTCAACCTTTACCAACACGTCCTCTAGTTGTTCATAAGCCTGTTTTCTTGAATTGCCTGCCATCTCTAATGAGATTTGAGCAGCTTGCACCCCATAGATTCCTAGTTTCTCTATTACAGAGAGGGGCATGAGGTTTATCCCTGACCCAAGGTCACATAGAGCCTTTTCAAAGATTATGGTGCCTATGGTACAAGGTATTAGAATCTTTCTAGGATCCTATTTCTTCTGAGGCAATCTCAGTTGATCCAGATCACTCAGTTCATTAGTGAACAAGGGAGGTTCATTTTCCCAAGTCTCAATACCAAATAATTTGGCATTCAGCTTCATGATTGCATCAAGGTACTTGGTAACTTGCTCTTCAGTAATATCCTCATTCTCTTCAGAAGAAGAATACTCATCAGAGCTCATGAATGGCATAAGGAGGTTCAATGGAATCTCTATGGTCTCTAGATAAGTCTCAGATTCCTTTGGTTCCTCAGAGGGAAACTCCTTATTGATCACTGGACGTCCCAGGAGGTCTTCCTCCTTGGGATTCACGTCCTCCTCCTCTTTTGTGGTTTTGGCCATGATGGTCATTTCAATGGCCTTGCACTCTCCTTTTGGATTTTCTTCTGTATTGCTTGGGAGAATACTAGGAGGGATTTTAGTGATCCTTTTACTCAGCTGGCCCACTTGTGCTTCCAAATTTCTAATGGAGGACCTTGTTTCATTCATGAAACTCACAGTGGCCTTAGATAGATCAGAGACTAAGTTTGCTAAATTAGAGGTATTTTGTTCAGAGTTCTCTGTCTGTTGCTGAGTGGATGATGGAAAAGGCTTGCTATTGCTAAACCTGTTTCTTCCACCATTGTTAAAGCCTTGTTGAGGATTTTGTTGATCCTTCCATGAGAAATTTGGATGATTTCTCCATGATGGGTTATAGGTGTTTCCATAGGGTTCACCCATATAATTTACCTCTGCTATTGTAGGGTTCTCAGGATCATAAGCTTCTTCTTCAGAAGATGCCTCTTGAGTACTGTTGGATGCAGCATGCATTCCATTCAGACTCTGAGAAATCATATTGACTTACTGAGTTAATATTTTATTCTGAGCCAATATGGCATTCAGAGTATCAATTTCAAGAACTCCCTTCTTCATAAACGTCCCATTACTCACAGGGTTCCTCTCAGAAGTGTACATGAACTGGTTATTAGCAACCATGTCAATAAATTCTTGAGCTTCTGCAGGCGTTTTCTTTAGGTGAATGGATCCACCTGCAGAAGTATCCAATGACATCTTTGATAGCTCAGATAAACCATCATAGAATATATCCAGGATGCTCCAATGGTAGGGATGGAGATGCTTCTTCCATGTAAATTGGAATTAGGTGCAGTAAAGCCACCAAGCATCCTCCTTGCATTATTATTATTTTCGGCTGCCATCTCCTCTTTTTGTTTGAAAATTTCTGAAAGGTGCTTGCTGGATTGTTGTAATTTAGCTTCTCTTAATTTTCTCTTTAGAGTCCTTTCAGGTTCTGGATCTGCTTCAACAAGAATATTCTTGTCTTTGCTCCTACTCATATGAAAAATAGGGAACAGAAAAATAATAATAATAGGGATCCTTTTTACCACAGTATAGAGGTCCCTGTGTGAGTAGAAGAAAGGAAGAAGAAAAGAATGTAATGTAAAGAAAGAAACACAAGGGTGAGGAGAGCAGAGGTGTGAGATGAAGAGAAGTGTTAGTAGAAGAATAAGTAAATAGAAGGAGATGAGAGAGAAAGAGAATTTTCAAAAATAATTTTTGAAAAAGAGTTAGTAATATCCGAAAATTAAAATCAAAAATTAAAATAATTAGTTAATTAAAAAGAAAGTTTGAAAAAGAGGGAGATATTTTCAAAAATTAGAGAGAGAGAGTCAGTTAGGTAGTTTTGAAAAAGATAAGAAACAAACAAAAAGTTAGTTAGTTAGTTGAAAAAAATTTTGAAAATCAATTTTGAAAAGATAAGAAGATAGGAAGTTAGAGAGGATATTTTAAAATCAAATTTTTGAAAAAGATATAATTTTGAAGATATTTTTGAAAAGATATGATTGAAATTAGTTTTGAAAAAGATTTGATTTTTAAAATCACAATTAATGACTTGATTCACAAGAAATCACAAGATATGATTCTAGAACTTAAAGTTTGAATCTTTCTTAACAAGCAAGTAACAAACTTGAAATTTTTGAATCAAAACATTAATTGATGATGATATTTTCGAAAATTATGATATAAAATTAAGAAAAAGATTTTTGAAAAATATTTTTAAATTTTCGAAAGTAGATAAGAAAAATGAAAAAGATATATTTTTGAAAAAGATTTTGAAAAAGATAAATTTTTTTTTTAATTTGGAAATTTGATTTGACTCATAAAAATAACTAGATTTTAAAAAAATTTTTGAAAAAGTCAATCCAAATTTTCGAATTTATGAGAAGAAAAAGGGAAAGATATTTTTTTTTTATTTTTGAATTTTTAATGACGAGAGAGAAAAACATGAAAAATGATGCAATGCATGAAAATTTTGGATCAAAGTATGTGATGAATGCAATAACACTATGAATGTCAAGATGAACACCAAGAACACTTTGAATGTCAAGATGAACATCAAGAACTTATTTTTGAAAAATTTTATATGCAAAGAAAACATGCAAGACACCAAACTTAGAAATCTTTCATGTTTAGACTCTATGGATGCAATAATGCATATGAAAAACAAGAAAAGACACAAAACAAGAAAACATCAAGATCAAACAAGAAGACTTACCAAGAACAACTTGAAGATCATGAAGAACACCATGAATGCATGAATTTTCAAAAAATGCAAGATGAATATGCAATTGACACCAGACTTAAAAGTTGACTCAAGACTCAAACAAGAACACAAAATTATTTTTGATTTTTATGATTTTCTAAATTTTTTTTGGATTTTCTTTTTTTTTTTTCGAAAACAAAGGAGAAATTTTTGAAATTTTTTTTTGAAAAGAAAACGAAAAGAAAATTACCTAATCTGAGCAACACGATGAACCGTCAGTTGTCCAAACTCGAACAATCCCCGGCAACGGCGCCAAAAACTTGGTGCACGAAATTGTGATCTCAGGCAATGGCGCCAAAAACTCTATGTGCACGTCTTAATATATTGTTTTTCATTCACAACTTCGATACAACTAACCAGCAAGTGTACTGGGTCGTCCAAGTAATAAAACCTTACGTGAGTAAGGGTCGATCCCACGGAGATTGTCGGCTTGAAGCAAGCTATGGTCACCTTGTAAATCTCAGTCAGGCGGATATAAAATAGTTATGGAGTTTTCGAAAATACATAATAAAATAGGGATAGAAATACTTATGTATATCACTGGTGAGAATTTCAGATAAACGTATAGAGATGCTTTCGTTCCTCTGAACCTCTGCTTTCCTGCTGTCTTCATCCAATCAGTCTTACTCCTTTCTATGGCTGGCTTTATGTAAGGACATCACCATTGGCAATGGCTACTTTTGATCCTCTCTGGAAAATGGTCCGATGCGCTGTCACTGCATGGCTAATCGTCTGGAGGCATCACCGTGGTCAATGGCTGCATCCTATCCTCTTGTGAAAATGGTCCAAATGCTCTGTCACGGCATGGCTAATCATCTGAGGTTCTCGATCATACTGGAAAAGGATTCACCCTCCTTTTGCGTCTGTCACTACGCCCAGCACTCGCAAGTTTGAAGTTCGTCACAGTCATTCAATCCCATAATCCTACTCGGAATACCACAGATAAAGTTTAGACTTTTCTGATTCTTATGAATGCCGCCCTCAATCTAGCTTATACCACGAAGATTCTGATTAAGAGATCCAAGAGATAATCATTCAATCGAAGGTAGAACGGAAGTGGTTGTCAGGCACGCATTCATAGGGAATGATGATGATTGTCACATTCATCACATTAATGTTGAAGTACGAATAAATATCTTAGAAGCGGAATAAGTTGAGTTGAATAGAAAAACAGTAGTACTTTGCATTAATTCATGAGGAACAGCAGAGCTCCACACCTTAATCTATGGAGTGTAGAAACTCTACCGTTGAAAATACATAAGTGAAAGGCCCAGGCATGGCCGAATGGCCAGCCCCCATGATCTAAGAACTAGACGTCCAAAGATGATCAAAAGATGTCTAATACAACAATAAAAAGTTCTATTTATAATAAACTAGTTACTAGGGTTTGCAGAAGTAAGTAATTGATGCATAAATCCACTTCCGGGGCCCACTTGGTGTGTGCTTGGCCTGAGCTTGAATGTTACACGTGCAGAGGCTCTTTCTGGAGTTGAACACCAGGTTGTAACGTGTTTCTGGCATTCAACTCTGGTTTGTGACGTGTTTCTGGCGTTTAACTCCAGACAGCAGCGTAGAACTGGCGTTCAACGCCCTTTTACGTCGTCTAAACTCAGCCAAAGTATGGACTATTATATATTGGTGGAAAGCTCTGGATGTCCACTTTCCAACGCAATTAGAAGCGCGACATTTTGAGTTCTGTAGCTCCAGAAAATCTACTTTGAGTGCAGGGAGGTCAGAATCCAACAACATTAGCAGTCCTTCTTCAACCTCTGAATCTGATTTTTGCTCAAGTCCCTCAATTTCAGCCAGAAAATACCTGAAATCACAGAAAAACACACAAACTCATAGTAAAGTCCAGAAATGTGAATTTAACATAAAAACTAATGAAAACATCCCTAAAAGTAACTAGATTCTACTAAAAACAATGCCAAAAAGCGTATAAATTATCCGCTCATCAATTGCATAGAAAAATAAGTGTCACACCAAACTTAGAATCTTAGTGTGACACTTCCATGTAGAATGGATGCAATCATAAGAGGAATTGAAAACAAATTATTGCAGGGCAACACCAAACTTAGAATGTAACTATATGCCAATTTATTATAATTTAAACAAAGCAAAGAGAGAAAATAAACCAAGCAGATGAAAGAAATGTTACCTACGGTTGACATATTCTTCACTTTCTTCCTCTTCTTCCAGTTTGTTAAGAGGAATGACCTCAAGGGGGGAGAAGTTTCAGCTATTGGCCCCTTTCTTGGTCTCCTCTCAGCAAGCTCCTTTTGTACATGGCTTGATTGAGCTTGCTTGCTGGATCAGGGGTATGATTGGTGCTCTTGTTAGTTGCCTTTACTCCTTTGAATTCAAGACTTGGTTGCTATGTGTTTATTGGAATTTTATTTTCATCAAGAGCCTTTTGAATCGGTGACTCAATGAGCTCTTCCTTCATGTACTTCTCTGCCTCACTTGAGTGTGAATTTTCTTGACTGACTTCCTCACTATCTTGTTCTTCCACTTCCTCCTTTTTATCCACCAATTGATCTTCACCTTCCTTGCTTAGAAATTCTCTGTTTCTTCTTGCTTGCTCTAAATATCCATTCATCTTATTGTAGAAAGTTTCTTGCCTTTTCCAGGATTGTTCTTGTCTTTCAAAAAATTCTCTAGACTTTTGAAGGAGATCCTCTGAAGGTTGAGAGAAATTTTGTGGAGATGAACGTGTTGTAGTGAAGTTATTTTGAGGGTTATGGAGTGAATTTTGTGAGTTATGGAATGAATTTTATGGTTGGTCAGATGAGTTGTATGGATCTTGAAGGAAACTTTGTGTTGAGGCATAATCAAGTGATGAAGAACTTTCAAATGAGAAACTGGAAGTGAGGGTGGATAATTCTGCATGACTTTATTGAGAGTATACTCCAGGGAAGATGTCTCTTGATGAATGGAGTATGAACTGTTGACATTCCCTTCCCAGCCACGGTTTATGTAACTGTCATCACAGTATGAGTCACTTTGTGGCTCTAGGAGATGTTCATACTCTTTCAATTCTTGGTGATACTCCCAACCACCATGAGGATAATGATATGAATCATTTTGTAGTGGTGGTTGGTATCCCATATGATTTTCTTGTTCATCTTGTGTCTCTGAAGCAAATCTCCATGGATTAGAGTGCTCAGAATTTGTATTTTCTTGGTGATATTCCCAGCCACCATTAGAGATTGGTGATGGTGGGTAATATCCCATAAAATTTATTTGATCATAAGATGAGTTGAACTCCATTTGAGTTTTGTAAAACACACAACCAGTGAAAACTGAAATTACTCATATCAGAGATGAGAATTTTTTAGTGAGGCAAAAACACAAACACCTGGGTTTCAACATAAAATAGAGAACAAAACAGAGAGAATGCTTAATCTAGACTTCTCACCCACTTAATCATTGTTGATCTAAATCAATCCCAGCAACGGCGCCAAAAACTTGATGGGTTGAAATTAAGAATTCCACACCAAAACTCACCGGCAAGTGTATCGGGTCACATCAAGTAGTAAAACTCACTTAGAGGCTCGTCGAACCAAGCCTTGCTTATAGTGCTTAGTTAAAAGAAACAACGCAGCACCCCTTTGCCTTTGAGTGAGGCTCCCTTTTCAAATCTTAGTGAAGCCACTTTGGCCAATTTTCTTGCCAAGCCTTGTAGCGCTCAGTTAAGAGCACAAACGTAGCGCTACTTTGCTTCCTTGCTTAGCCTTGTTTGAGGGCCTAAGAAAGTGAAAAGAGTTAACGTAGCGCTCAATTTTTAAACGCTACCTCCTTGGCTTGATGGGCTTCCCTTGGTGCGCGTTCTTGGTTTTCTCTTGGCCATGCTCGAAAAGGTGAAATGAATGAACGGAGTGCTCTCTTGTTTCTCCTTGGCTTTGTTGAGGCGCTCCATTGCAAAAATCAACACTAGATGCTTTCATTCTATCTTAATTAATAAAGCCAATGCATTGTCCATGATGGTACTAATTAACTAAACACATGCATGCTTTTATTATATTACTTAGTTAATAAAGGCAATTGCATTACGTTAAAGCATTCATTCATTATGGCATTAATGATTTAATGGTTTCATTCATGCACTTCATTAACGCCTTATAGGTATTAGTAATATTACATGCATTCTTTCATGAACTTAATTAATAATGCCAATGTATCATTCATTTATTTCAACGTAGCATTCATTCATTCTTATTGGCATAATTAATTAATATTTCATGCAACATTTCATGCATGCATTCATTGACTAATAATACCAATTGCTTTAATGTAGCATTCATTTTCCATGCCTAATGAGTTAATAATGCATCGTGATGGCATTAATAATTAAATGCATGCATAATGCATGTCATGGCCTCATGGTCATGGGCCACGCTTTTAAAAGTGTGGCCTAAAGTTCCAAAGTGTGCTCAAACTTCAAAGTGTGCCCCAAAATCCTTTTTTACTTCTTTTTAGCTGATTTTGTGATATTTTGCTTCTTTTTCCACTTATTTCCTACAAAATTTATAAAATCAAAAGATCAAGGAAATATACCATTTAAGCACAAAAGCTTGTAATATTTAAGCACTAATCATCAATTTCTTGTATGAAAAAGCATAGAAAAACATGACATGATGACATGTCATCACGCGTACCCGTACAGCACGTGTATGCGTCCATGGAGCATTTTGCAATCCACGCATAGGCACATAGTGCGCGCGCGCGTCCGTCGGCGTTTTCCAAATTTTTGGTTTTTTCATGATTTCTCCACTTTGCATGCTTTCCTCTCCATTCCTTTGATCCATTCCTAGCATTTTCAACATGAAATCACTTAACAAACATATTAAGGCATCTAGTGGAATCAAATGTGAATCAATATTAAATAATTAAGGGCCTAAAAAGCACGTTTTCACACTCAAGCACAAATTAGGAGACAATCATGAAACCTTGCTATTTCATTGGATAAATGTGAGAAAAAGTTGATAAAATACTCTAAATTCAACACAAGATAAACCCTAAATATGGGGTTTATCAGAGCTTGAAATTGATGTTAAAGAGGATAGTGCACTGATGAGCAGATAATTTATACGCTTTTTGGCATTGTTTTTAGGTAGTTTTTAATATGTTTTAGTTAGTTATTATTATATTTTTATTAGTTTTTAAATAAAAATCACATTTCTGGACTTTACTATGAGTTTGTGTGCTTTTCTGTGATTTCAGGTATTTTCTGGCGGAAATTGAGGGACCTGAGCAAAAATCTGATTCAGAGGCTGAAAAAGAACTGCATATGCTGTTGGATTCTGACCTCCCTGCACTCGAATTGGAGCTACAGAAGCCCAATTGGTGCGCTCTCAATTGCGTTCGAAAGTAGACATCCTGGGCTTTCCAGCAATATATAATAGTCCATACTTTGGGATGAACGTAAATATCCTTATTCTGATTATAAACTAGTGATAAATCCGATCGTGAGTATAGTCTAACCAACATACGAATACCGCATCAAACAATTCTAAAATCTATGACCGAGAGTATTGATCCCGGGACATTCTTCCTAGGAATTGCTTTAGAATGTGCATCATTGATTAGGAAAGCTTTTATGGTTTTGAGAGTTGGTGCAAGAATTCAAACTAGCAAGCAATCAACAATTAATGGAAATAAAAGCCTTGGCCAAGGGTAAGCATTGGAAGTTCCATCATTATAGTTTCCTTCAATTATGATAAGAGTTGATTATTGCTTCACTTAGTTAACCCCCTAACAATGGAGGAAAGTCAAGTGAGAGTAACTAACTTGAGTCACAAGTCTTAGTCTCACCCTAGGGAAGTCTAGCTTTAGTGTACCCCAAGCCAATTAGCAATTTTCAATTCATAATCTACAATTGATATCCACTATTCAAGTGTCTCCAATAACTCAACCCCTAAGCCAAGTGAGAGAAATCTACTCCATAGCTAAGGTTGTCATTATCACAAACAATTGGTAGGCAATTATAGAAAACATGAGGCAATTGAGAGAAGAGAATCGAATTAAAGCTATCTATTCCAAACAATCATCAACAATTACACAATTGAATGAAACCTCAATTCATTAATCCACATTCAAATTAACAAAGTGAACCAAATCTAGATCTAAGAGATTGAACCAAAAGAACATCAATTAAGAGTAGAAGAAGAGTAGATCTACACTTGTAGCAAAATAAAAAGTCAATTAGCAATGGATCTCACTAAGAATTCAAAGGAAACTTGCAATGGAGGATGAAAACCAAGAGAGAAATTGGAGTTTCTCTTTCTAAAAACAAAATGTAACTAACTTCCTAAAAATATCTAGAATTATGACTCTCCGCTAACACCCCTAAGCCTTGGTCTTCTTAAGCTATTTCCTCCAAAATCTGCTCCAAAACAGGGCCTGGAAACCCCTTGAAATCGCTGGGCACGTGTTTCATTTAAAAAAATCATGGGCGCATATCGACGCGTACGTTGAGTGCGAGTGTCATAAGGGATATGGCCCAGCCATATAAGCGCGCCGGCTCCTCGCTCGGCTCCACTGCGCTGGCTCTGGAAGAGCGCATCCACGCGTACGCGCACGGTGCGCGTGCGTGCGCACGTCCAAACTTCAATTCTTTGATTTGTTTCTTGCTCCTTCCATTCATGCATACTTCCTCCATTCCCCTTGGCCGTTTTTGCCCTATAACTTCTGAAATCACTTAACAAACGGGTCAAGGCATCTAATGGTAACAGAGGAGGATTACAATATCTCAATTTTGATGCAAAAGAAGCATATTTTCATCTATGAGGTAAAATGGGAAAGAGACACGAAATTATGCAGTCTTATATGAATAAGTGTGGAAGATCATTGATAAAACCCTTAGATTCTATGCATGATAAACCCTAAAAACGGGGTTTATCAGCCTCCCCACACTTAAAGTATAGCATGTCCTCATGCTATGGGAAAGCAAAAGATCAAAGGACTACAAGGGTGTAGGACTCATGTGATGCGATCTACCTACATGAATGCAACTAGGGTACATGCTACTATCTACTTAGCCAAGAGTAATTCAATCTTTCTAGAAGACACATATGTATGTGCACATAGAGCAGAATGATGGCAATGTATGAACTCTACCAATTCTAGTCATCAGAGTGAAATATGCATAACTTGTATGAAGAACGCTCGCGAGAGCCGGAAACAAGGAATTGAGCTTCGAACCCCTCACCGGAAGTATTTGCGCTCTATTCGCTCGGTGTATAGGGTTGATCACTCAATCCTCCCTACTTCATGCTTTTCCAAAATTTGTTTTTCTTCTAATAATCAACATATATTCCATGCATGCATGCAAGTATCATGGGGTCTTTTCTTTAGGTTGTAATGGGACTAGGGTCAAGGTAAGGGTGCATATTTTGTCAAGTGAGCTTGAAATTTGAATCTTTGATAAGCTTAAACTTCCCACCTAACCTATGACATCTTATACAATTCAAAAGCTAACCTAACTACCCATTCTTCACTTTTTAACATACTCATGCATTTTCTTTTCATTTCAAAACAATTATGCATTGATCCTTATTGAGCTTTGCTTTGGGGCATTTTGTCCCCTTTTTATTACTTTCTTTTTCTTTGTTTCTTTCTTTTTCTATTATTATTTTTTTCTTTTCCCTTTTTTTTCTCATTTTTCTTTCTAAATACAAGATCATCAATGCATAAGGTTTTACATTCATTACACATGAGCATGTACCCAATTCCCAATACTTACAACAAAAATACAAGGCTACCTTTTTATTCACCCAATGTCCCAAGTTTTCCCACACTTGAATGATACACACACGTACTAGCTTAAGCCAATCAAAGATCCAAATAAGAATATTTATTGTTTTCTGCTTTAAGGCTTGTAATGTGCTAAATTAAGAACAAGTGGGTTAATCATAGGCTCAAAGTAGCTAACAATGGGAGATAAAAGGTAAGGCCATTTGGGTGAGTGAACTAAATGAAATGATGGCCTCAATCATATACATGCATGAATACAACGAATAACGGACATATAGAATGAAACAAATTAAAGATCACAATCATAGGAAGAGAACAAATTCACACAAGAAGGAAAAATAAGTGGTTATAAGATGTAACCACACCATTAGGCTCAAAACTCACTTTGCTTGTGGTCTTGGCTCAAATCCCATGTTCCAAAATACATTCTTCAAACAAGTTAAGCATCAAAAGATTTTCAAATTTTAAAATTAGTAGGTTTGCCGTAAAATTATAGTTTTCTAGAATAAAAGTCATTGCTCTAACCAAGTGGATTTATTAAGAGATACTAATATGCAAAAGATGCCAAGAATGAAAGACCTAGTATGCAATCTACTCTAGTTAAGAAAAGAGGTTCAAGGAATTTATTTGGGTGTTACCTACGGAGACCGGTCGGCTGACCGACCTCCCCACACTTAGAAGTTGGCACGGTCCTCCGTGCCTTGAGTGAGACGGGGTGGTTGATCGGCTTCCGCGTGTCCATCCACTTCTTCATCATTATCGCTTTCATCATTATTGGTACCGGTGGACGTGGAAATTTCTGGTTCTTCCATAGGCGGTGCTAGGCAACTTAGAAGCTTTTTGACAAATGTGTATCGGCGTTGGTTACGCCGCTCAAAACAGTCAAGCTTCTTGTGGAGTTCCTCTATGCGTTGCATGGATGACTTTGGTGGTACGGATGAGGAGGAGGGGATGCGCATGGGGACGGATAAGTGTGGCTTCTCGGTGTCCGCCGGAGGGTAAAGGTACCTCCCATTTGGAACAACATCTCTGTCCATCGGGATCATGGCCCTTCTATCCTTGGTCTCACAGGGAACACCGGCTGCGGCGACTAAGTCAGTCACTAGAGCAGGAAAAGGTAGATTCCCTTTAGTGTGAATGTGGCCCATAGATTGGCGGATGAGGCGGGGAATATGCACCGGTCTCTCTGTCAGGACACACCAAACCAACAAGGCTAACTCGGTAGTGATAGATAAACCATGGGTGCTTGGGAGCACGTAGTGGGCTAAAATTTGGGCCCATGCTTGAGCCTTTCTGGTGAGAAAACGTGCGTCAATGCCCTTGGGATGGGGCTTCATCCTTCCTCAAATCCAGAATGATTCAGGTGTGGCAATGACCTTAAGGATAGCATCCCAATCAAACGCATATTCGCACCGAGCCGACAAAATCTTCTGATAGGCATCAACCCCGTCCGCTAACGGTCCGGTCCTAAGCATATTTTGAATGGCCTACTCCGTGATGGGAACCTTCCTTCGACGCACCAATACCGATGTGAGGGAAGGGGAATGGTAATTGGTGTAAAATTCAGCCACCCATGACAAGTTCGCCTCCCGTGGCTTTCTCAATAGGAATTCCCATTGCCGCCGTTCGATGCGAGGCAAAATGAACGGTAGGACATGAGCCGGAGGGGCCAGAAGGGGCTCTGCAGGATAGTTCCTTGGCTTGATCAAGGGATAGACAAGTTCACAATAGCGGTTGGGGAACTTGTTCGGATCCCTCGGCAGATTGTCTTTTTCCGAAACATCAATGTTAGCAACGCTCCTGGGCTTGGTGAGGAGGGCCTTAGCTTGCGGGCCTTGGTGTGCTTTGCCAGTAGACTGTGATGGTGCCTTCTTGGGCGCCTTTCCATTGTCTCTTTTGAGCACCATCCTAGAAAAGAAGGAAAGGTGGTGAAATTAAGCCTAAAGAGGCGCCAAGAAAGAATAATCATGCAAGTGATAAAAGAATAAGTGGCTTAGATACATGACAGCTACAACATGTAACTAAGACAATAATGAAGACCATAGCTAGTCACTAGCATGTGATACATGAGTGGTATAGGCATGCGAACACGAAGCATGAGAAGCGCACACTCATAACAATAACAACAAGGGGTAAGAAAAACATGGGATGAGCTTGTAGAAATGAAACAAGAAATGTAGTAAGTTCAATGTATACATGAACAAACAAGTGAATGAGAAGGAACACCAAAATAGAGAACACTTAAGTCAAAATGAGTCCAAGATGTCATATGGTTCTTTCATCAAACACTTGGTGTGCATCCCTTTATGACAAAAACTTAGAGAAGAGGGCCAATGTAGCATTCCATAAAGCATCAACAATCATCATATCAAACCACTAAATACAAAAGAAAGCAAGTAAATCAAACAAACTCATCAATGCAAGAGTAAGCTCCACTTAGAACACCCATGAGAAAATGAATAGAAATGAAGAAATAAAATGCAATAAACAAGGAGAACATGAATGCCACTACTTAAAAAAAATAAGAGCATGTAATTGGGGGGATGAAAAAAAAGGAAAGGGGAACTAAAAACAAAGATTTAGAAAAGAGGGGTACCTTAAAGGGGAGGAGAAGGAGATAGGGTATGGAAGTGAGAGAAGGGTTAGTGAAGGAGAGGAGAGGGAAAAGAGGTGTGGGTCCACCGGAGGTGGCGGAGAAGAAGAGGTAGGGATGGTAGAGGAGGGTAGAGGTGAAGAAGAGGGGTGATAGTAAGAAGAAAAAAGAAAATGGAGGGAGAAATACACACTCTCATTCAATTGGTTCGCGAGACTGACGTGGGCGCGCCATGCACGCGTGCATGCGCATGGACAAAATCAGTAATGACGTGGACGCGCACGGTGAGCGTGTGCGTGAAGTAGCGAAATGTGAGTGTACGCGCGAGCGCTAGGTGTGCATGCGCGTGCATATGTGTTGTGCTCTCAGCACAGGTTGGGCACAACTCTGGCCAAACTCTCAGGAAAAAGTACCAGAAAGTAAAATTTGTTGAGCGACGCGGATGTGCACGTTGCGCTGACGCATCGATTGGCATTATGATCGGGGTACGCGTGCACGCCAGGTGCGCATACGCGTCAGTTGAGCTGGGCCAGTAGGATGAAATTGGCCCAGCTCAGGCACAACTCTCTGGATGATGGCCCAGGGCTACAAACGCAGTAGTGACGCGGGCTCGCACGGTGCGCATATGTGTGTTTTTGCGTGAATTGACATGGACGCGTGCGCATCTCGTGCGCGCACGCGTGATGGTGGTTATGCCCAGGGCCCAAAGTTGGCCCAGAATTTGCACAACTCTCTGGTAAATGACCCAGGAGTTGCGAAAGCCTAGGGGCGCATACGCGCATAGTGCGCACATGCGTGCCCCCCCCCCCTTTTTTTTTTGAATGAATAGAACAAATGCCTAATTATCATGTATTCACTGGCCAAACAAGCCAATGAAGTCAAAAACACCTAAAATCAATGCAAAATCTAAAGAGAAGTGTGTTTCTACTACACAATTAAGTCATTCATGGAGAAATCAATGCAAGTCTTTATGAACAAGTTATCCAAGGTAGGCACAAGCAATGCTAATCAAGCAAAAGTGTAGCTAAGCAATTACAAAACAATGAAGAATTCAAAAGAAAAGACGGTATACAAAGGAGGGAAAGGATAGATCTCACCATGGCGGGTGTCTCCCACCTAGCACTTTTGTTTAATGTCCTTAAGTTGGACCTTCATTTGTTCATTGCTCTTTGCTAAGAGGTGCGTCTTCCAAAAGGAATACCTCAACCTCTTTGTTTCTCTTCATTTACTCACCATGATATAACCTGAGACGGTGCCCATTGACCTTGAAGATATCTGACCTTGAGGGATGGCACAAATGGTAAACCCCATAGGGTTCCGCCTTCACTACTTGATATGGGCCTTCCCATTTTGACCTTAGTTTTCCAGGAAACAATCTTAATCTAGAATTGTAAAGAAGGACTAGATCACTGGCTTTAAATTCCTTGCCTCTTATGTTACTATCATGCACGGCTTTCATCTTTTCCTTGTAAAAGTCTAGAGTTCTCATAAGCTTCAAGCCTCAAACATTCCAACTCTGCTAATTGTATCTTTCTCTCAATTCCAGCTCCACCCAAACTTGGATTACACTATTTGATGGCCCAATACGCCTTGTGCTCTATTTCCACCGGCAAATGGCAAGCCTTGCCATACACCAACCGAAAGGGGCTCATGCCAATTGGCGTTTTGTATGCCGTTCGGTAGGCCCATAAGGCATCGGTGAGCTTGGCACTCCAATCTTTCCTGTTGGGTTTCACAATCCTTTCCAAGATACGCTTAATCTCCCGATTGGAAATCTCGGCTTGGCCGTTTGTTTGTGGGTGGTAGGCCGTGGCTACTTTATGCATGATGCTATACTTCTTCATGAGTCCTTCCATTCTTCTGTTGCAAAAGTGTAAAGCTTGGTCGCTCACGATTGCTCGTGGCGACCCAAATCTACAAATGATATTATTTCTCACAAAAGAAAGGACTACGTTAGCATCATCCGTCCGGGTGGGTATCGCTTTCACCCATTTGGACACATAATCAACGGCGAGTAGAATGTAGAGAAAGCCATTAGAATTTGGGAATGGCCCCATGAAGTCAATTCCCTACACATCGAAAATCTCACAAAATAGCATGGTTTGTTGGGGAATTTCATCCTTCTTAGAGATATTACCAAATCTAATGCATTGAGAATAAGATTTACAAAAATGAGAAGAGTCCTTGAAAAGAGTTGGCCACCAAAAGCCACAATCTAGGATTTTCCTTGCCGTTCTTTGAGGTCCAAAATGGCCTCCTCCTTCGGAGGAGTGGCAAGCTTCCAAATTTGAGTGGAATTCGGTTTGTGGGATGCACCTCCGAATTACTTGATCCGCCCCACATCTCCAAAGGTATGGGTCATCCTACACATAGTATTTGGATTTACTTTTTAGCTTATCTCTTTAGTGTTTGGAGAGATTAGGAGGGAAGGAGCGAGATACTAAGTAATTGGCGATGGATGCATACCAAGGAATGGTTTTCGAGATTGCATGCAAGCTCTTAATGGGAAAAGAATCATTGATAGGAGTAGTATCGCCTTTTGTGTGTTCAAGGCGACTTAGGTGGTCCGCCACTAGGTTTTGCGTACCACTCCTATCCTTGATTTCCAAGTCAAACTCTTGCAACAATAAAACCCATCTAATCAATCTCGGTTTGGATTCCTTCTTAGCCAACAAATACTTTAATGCCGCATGATCCGAGTAAACTACCACCCTTGAACCAAGAAGATATGCTCGGAACTTATCCAAGGCAAAAACAATGGCCAAAAGTTCTTTTTCAGTAGTAGTGTAGTTGGATTGGGCTCCATCTAAAATTTTTGATGCATAGGCTATGACATATGGATTCTTACCCTCGCGTTGCCTAACGCGGCTCCCATGGCAAAATTTGAAGCATCACACATTATTTCAAATGGCCTACTCCAATCTGGCCCTCGCACAATGGTAGCATGGGTCAATGCTACCTTGAGCTTGTCGAAAGCCTCCATGCATTCCTTGCTTAAATCAAACTCAACATCCTTTTGTAGCAACCTTGAGAGAGGCAATGCTACCTTGCTAAAATCCTTGATGAATCTCCGATAAAATCCTGCATGTCCAAGAAAAGAGCAGGCCTCCCTCTCGAAAGAGGGGTAAGGCAAGCTAGATATGACATTAATTTTAGCCAGATCGACGGAGATACCATCCTTGGAAACAATATGTCCTAAAACAATGCCTTGTTTGACCATGAAATGACATTTCTCAAAATTTAAGACAAGGTTGGTTTTAGTACATCCTTCCAAAACTTTTTCAAGACTATCCAAGCAATGATCAAAAGAATCACCATATACCGTGAAGTCATCCATGAATACCTCCATGTATTGCTTTAGAAAATTCGCAAAGATGCTCATCATGCACCTTTGGAAAGTTGCCGGTGCATTGCATAAGCCGAATGGCATACGCTTGTAGGCATAAGTTCCAAAAGGGCAAGTAAATATTGTTTTTTCTTGGTCTTCTAGAGCAATGTGTATTTGGAAGTATCCCGAATAGCCATCTAGGAAGTAATAATGAGACTTACCAGATAATTGATTGAGCATTTGATCGATAAACAGAAGGGTAGGTAATTTATCATGCTTGGGGTTGACTGGGTGGAAGTGGTTGTCTATGAGGTGGTATGTAGGTTTGATAGTTCCTTCATTGATTTGGTTGTTGGTTTAGAGGGTTTTGTGAATAACGGTTTTGTGAAGTGTTGTTGTTCCATCTTTGGTTGCCTCCGTTGTCCCTTCCTCCTTGTTGATAATTGTCCCGCCAACTTTGATTGGAGCTATCCCTCCATCCTTGATTGGAATTGTTACTCCCTTGGCTATAGTTGCCTCCTTGTTGGGGGTACCCTTGATTAGAATTGCTCCCTTGGTTATCGTATCGTTGATTGAAACGTTCATAGTAGGGGCGATCATAAAAGTTGTGGGTAGCCACTAGAGTGTTATCTTTTTGGAGACTTGGACATTCGTCCGTGTAGTGGGAATAGCATGAGCAAATGCCACACACTCTTTGAGGGACCAATTGTTGACATTGTTGGTTTTGAGGAGGAGGTTGTTGTTGAGATGGAGATGGTTGTTGATTCACTTGGAGTTGCTTTAGAAGGCTTGTCATTTCATACAAAGTCTTGGTAAGGGTATCGGTCTCACCACTAGAGGAAACTTCATTTACGGCCTTTGGACGGTTGACTCTTCATCTAGCATGTTGAGTGGACTCGGCCAAGTCGGTAATGAGTTGCCATGCCTCCTCCGCCGTCCGATACTTTGACAAAGAACCGTTGCTTGAAGCATCCAATAAATTCTTATCTTGCTCCCTCATGCCTTGGCACACATAGCTAAGCAAGACTTGAGTGTTAATCATATGGTTGGGACATGAATCAAGAAGTTTGCAAAACCGTTCCCAATATTCATACAAAGTTTCCATCTCGCCTTGTACAATACATGAGATCTCCTTCCTTAACTTGTCCGTCATTTCTACGGGCATGAACTTATCAAGGAATTCTCTCCTAAGCGAATCCCAAAAGGACACAACATCACTAGGCAAGGTATAGAACCACTCCTTGGCTCTTCCCTCAAGAGAGAAGGGAAAGGCAAACAACCATATAGCCACTTCATCGGATCCTTCCCGCCTAGTAGTCGAGCATACACCATGAAAATCCTTGAGGTGCCTAATTGGATCTTGTGCGGGAAGTCCATGGAATTTTGGTAAGAGATTGATGAGAGCAGTCTTGAGTTCAAAGTTTGCATTCAAGTTGGGATGAAGCACATGTAAAGGTTGGAGAACAAAATCCGGTGCACCCACTTCCTTGAGAGTAACTCTTCTTGGAGCGGCCATGTTGTCAAAACCTAGATCAAAAGAAAAACTATCAGTAGTATCAACGGAAGAGTAATTGGTGCCTTCGTTGGATGACGATGATATGGTTGGTGAATTGGTAAGAACCTTTTCACCTTCCTCAAAGACCAACCGCCTCCGAGCTTGCCTAATATGAAACAAGGTTCTTTCAATTTCCGAATCAAAGGGTGCTAAGCTCGGATTTGGTAGTGAACGCGTCATACAATGAAGGAGATAAGAAACTCATGACATCACTCGGCATCTAAACAAAGACTAATCGTAACTAACAATCAAACAAGCAAACAATCAATTAAGAAAGAAATACAAGTATTCACATATCAACATATTCACACTAACCAATAGAATGGCACACATAAGCAAATCCCCGGCAACGGCGCCATTTTGATGAACGTAAATATCCTTATGCCGATTAGAAACTAGTGATAAATCCGATCGTGAGTATAGTCTAACCAACATACGAATACCGCATCAAACAATTCTAAAATATATGACCGAGAGTATTGATCCCGGGTCGTTCTCTCTATGAATTGCTTTAGAATGTGCATCATTGATTAGGAAAGCTTTTATGATTTTGAGAGTTGGTGCAAGAATTCAAACTAGCAAGCAATCAACAATTAATGGAAATAAAAGCCTTGGCTAAGGGTAAGCATTGGAAGTTCCATCATTATAGTTTCCTTCAATTATGATAAGAGTTGATTATTGCTTCACTTAGTTAACCCCCTAACAATGGAGGAAAGTCAAGTGAGAGTAACTAACTTGAGTCACAAGTCCTAGTCTCACCCTAGGAAAGTCTAGCTTTAGTGCACTCCAAGCCAATTAGTAATTTTCAATTCATAATCTACAATTGATATCTACTATTCAAGTGTCTCCAATAACTCAACCCCTAAGCCAAGTGAGAGAAATCTACTCCATAGCTAAGGTTGTCATTATCACAAACAATTGGTAGGCAATTATAGAAAACATGAGGCAATTGAGAGAAGAGAATCGAATTAAAGCTATCTATTCCAAACAATCATCAACAATCACACAATTGAATGAAACCTCAATTCATTAATCCACATTCAAAGTAACAAAGTGAACCAAATCTAGATCTAAGAGATTGAACCAAAGGAACATCAATTAAGAGTAGAAGAAGAGTAGATCTACACTTGTAGCAAAATAACAAGTCAATTAGCAATAGAACTCACCAAGAATTCAAAGAAAACTTGCAATGGAGGATGAAAACCTAGAGAGAAGTTGGAGTTTCTCTCTCTAAAAACAAAATGTAACTAACTTCATAAGCAAATCTCCCCTAACACCCCTAAGCCATGGTCTTCTTAAGCTTTTCCCTCCAAAATCTGCCCCAAACAGGGCCTGGAAACCCCTTGAAATCGCTGGGCACATGTTTCATTTAAAAAAATTATGTGCGCATATCGGCGCGTACGCGCACTGCACGCGTATGCGTCCTTTGGCTCTTTTGCGATCTGCGCGCAGGCGTACGTTGCGCACGAGCGTCATAAGGGATATGGCCCAGCCATATAAGTGCGCCGGCTCCTCGCTCGGCTCCACTGCGCTGGCTCTGGATGAGCGCATCCACGCGTACGTGCACGGTGCGCGTGCGCGCGCACGTCCAAACTTCAATTCTTTGATTTGTTTCATGCTCCTTCCATTCATGTATGTTTCCTTCATTCCCCTTGGCCGTTTTTGCCCTATAACTTCTGAAATCACTTAACAAACAGGTCAAGGCATCTAATGGTAATAGAAGAGGATTACAATATCTCAATTTTGATGCAAAAGAAGCATATTTTCATCTATGAGGTAAAATGGGAAAGAGACACAAAATCATGCAGACTTATATGAATAAGTGTAGAAGATCATTGATAAAACCCTTAGATTCTATGCATGATAAACCCTAAAAACGGGGTTTATCACTTTGCCCGAGAATTGATGGCCCAAACCGGCGTTCCAAGTCAGCATAAAATTCCTGGCGTCAAAACGCCAGAACTGGCATAAAAGCTAGAGTTAAACGCCCAAACTGGCACAAAAGCTGGCATTTAACTCCAAGAAAAATCTCTACATGTGAAAGCTTCAATACTCAGCCCAAGCACACACCAAGTGGGCCCGGAAGAAGATTTTTGCATTAATTACCTATTTCTGTAAACCCTAGGCTACTAGTTTTCTATAAATAGGACCTTTTGCTATTGTATTTTCGTCATATAATCTCTGGAAATTATATGTTCAGGTTTGAGGCTAGCCTCACGGCCATGCCTATACCTTTTGTTCTTATGTATTTTCAACGGTGGAGTTTCTACACACCATAGATTAAGGTGTGGAGCTCTGCTGTTCTTAATGAATTAATGCAATTACTATTGTTTTCTATTTAATTCACGCCTACTTCTTCTCCAAGATATACTCTCGTGCTTAATTCAGTTAAGTCAGAATGAAGGGGTAACCCGTGACAATCACCCAATCTTCATTACTCGCTTAGCCCTGGTCGCGTGCCTGACAACCCCAAAGCGATCTACATGTTGTTCAACGTAGTCATTGGACGACAGCTGGAGTATACTCTCTTGGGTTTCTAATCTAAGATTAGAACCTTCGTGGTATAGGCTAGAATTATTGGCGGCCATTCCTGAGATCCGGAAAGTCTAAACCTTGTCTGTGGTATTCCGAGTAGGATCTGGGAAGGGATGTTTGTGAAGAGCTTCAAACTCGCGAGTGTTGGGCGTAGTGACAGACGCAAAAGGATCAATGGATCCTATTCCAACATGATCGAGAACCGACAGATGATTAGCCGTGCGGTGACAGCGCATTTGGACCATTTTCACTGAGAGGACGGGAGGTAGCCATTGACAACGGTAAAACCCAACATAAAGCTTGCCATGGAAAGGAGTATGAATGATTGGATGAAGACAATAGGAAAGCAGAAGTTGATGCCAGGGCATTTTGGCCAGTTTCACTGACCTTTTCTTTACTGTTTTTAGGATAGTTTCATGCATTTTCTTAGGAAATAAGCTAGTTTTGGGTAGATATTCACTTACACCTTGATTCAAGCATACATTGTGTATTTTACATGATTTCATGAGGATTTTAAATGAGTTTAGTGACAAATTGTATTCCGCATTACCCATGACTTGGACTAGAACTTTGATGCACTCTATTGCCTGATTTCAGGACCAAAGGAAGCAAGGAATGGGAGGTAACTTGCAAAGTTAATGAGAAAAGTGACTGCCAATGACGCTCTCGAAGCCATCATTACCACGTTAAGAGTCACGTTAACTAAGTTAACGTGAACTCTAATGTGAAGAAGGGAAGTTGAGCCAACGTTAGTGACACTTAACATTATCACTAACGTTGGCCAATGCTCACAAGTGGCCACGTTAGAGTCCACGTTAACTTAGTTAACGTGGCCTCTAACGTTAAAAGGGGGAAAGGAAGCAAACGTTAGTGACATTCAACATTGTCACTAATGTTGGCCTAAGTGCACAATGCCACGTTAACTCCCACGTTAACTTGGTTAACGTGGAAGCTAACATGAAGAGGCAAGAGTGGTCGACAACGTTAGTGACACCCAACATTGTCACTAACGTTGGAAGCAACCATACAACCCCAAGGAGCCACGTTAACTTCCACGTTAACTTAGTCAACGTGGAGGCTAACGTGAGAGAATAAGGTGATGGCCAACGTTAGTGACACTCAACATTGTCACTAACGTTGGAAGGAGCCACACAAGCCACTATGAGCCACGTTAACTCCCACGTTAACTTAGTTAACGTGGAAGCTAACGTGGATGAGGAATGATGAGCCAACGTTAGTGACACTCAACATTGTCACTAACGTTGGGGATGGCTAAGCATGGCCACGTTATAAGCCACGTTAACCTAGTTAACATGGATTCTAACGTGAGACATGGGGGCACATTGGAACGTTAGTGACAATGTTGAATGTCACTAATGTTCTCGAAGGATGGCAAGCCCACGTTAAAGAGCCACGTTAACTAAGTTAACGTGGGTTCTAACGTAGGAGCAATGGGGGCTTTTCAACGTTATTAGGAAAGTTAAGTCCCAATAACGTGTGCGAAGGACCTAGAGGCAACGTTGGTGGCAACATTTGTGCCACTAACGTTGAGGTTAACGTGGCTTTTACTTAGGAACGTTAGTGAGAATGTTGATTGTCACTAACGTTCTCGAACTCATATTTTCACTAAACGTTAACAACCCTAACGTCCTGAGCTAAAATCTCTGCCCACTTCACACTTTCTCTCTGCAAGTAAAGCCAAGCCCAAATGAAGAAGAAAACTGCTTCAAACTCAAAATCCAAAGGCCCAAGACTTGAACAGCCAACTAGAAGATGAGAAGAGTAGTATATATAGGAGTAGCTTTGAATTATTTTAGGGAGTTGCTGGGAGTTGGAAAAATAGCATAGAACTACTTCCTGTATTTTACTTTCTCTGCTATTATAGTTTTCATCATGTATTCTCCATCTTTGTTTTCATTTTCCAGAGCTATGAACAACTAAACCCCTTTCATTGGGTTAGGGAGCTCTGTTGTAATTTGATGGATCAATACTAATTTTCATTATTCTTCTTCTATCTTTTCTCTTGATTTTACTTGAAAGCTTTCCATCTTCATCCAATTGGGTAGTTATCTTGGAAAAGAAACTATTCATACTTGGATCTCTTCTAAACCTTGGAAGAGGAATGAAGAGATCAAGCTAGAAATGCTTTCTCATGCTGGACCAAATTGGGTTTGGATGGATATGTGACTATAATCCTCTCAATGCTTGATTTGGGAAATGCATGTGGTATAATCTGTGACCATACTTCATCTCTTCTCATGAGCAATTGACCAAGGAATTGGCTATTGATCAAGATTTGAGAGATTGAATTACAAGAAATTGTAATTCAATCACTTAAGATTGCCAAGGAGATCAATGAGTACATTGATTGAGGAAGAGATGTAAATGAGATTGATCCAGAGAATGCAACATCTCCTAAGCCCAATGAACTCCCCATTTCTGATCTTACCCATTCTCTTTAATTTCTGTCATTTACATTTATGAGCAATTCCCCCATTTCCATTTAAGATTCAGCAATTTACTTTCTGTCATTTACTTTCCCGCATTTAACTTTCTGCAATTCTCAACTCAATTTCTGATTCGCTCAACTAGAACATTTCTCTAATTAAAGTTGCTTGATCAATCAATCCTTGTGGGATTTGACCTCACTCTATTGTGAGTTTTTACTTGACGACAAATTCGGTACACTTGCCGAAGGAAATTTGTTATGAGACAAGTTTTCCGTGCATCAAGTTTATGGCGCCGTTGCCGGGGATTGATTGTGCATCAACAATGATTAGATTGGAGGATAACTAGATTGAGCATTTTATTTTTGTTTGATTTAAATTTCTGTTTGAGTTATTTACTTCCTGTTTTAGTTAATTTCTTCCCTTCCCCCTACTTTCTTTCTGTTATTTACATTTCATCTCACTAACCCACTAACTGTTTGATATATTGCATCACTCACACTAACAGTAATTCTGACAGATATACTTTCTGCACCTATTCTCTTTGCTTGTACTTGTTGGTTGTATGACAGGGAGAAGAAGCGGGGCTTCAACTTCCTTTAATTCTGAACCTGAGAGAACCTTCCTTAGACTAAGGAGGGAGGCAAGAGACAAACGTGTAGTTGGTGCTGAAGAAGAGGAGGAACACTTTGAGGAATACTTTGAACCAAACATGGAAGAAAACATGGAAAACCATCATGAAGAAGAGGCTCACAACCATGGCGGAAGAGGTCGAGCAAATCATACTGGGGAGGATAGAAGAGTTTTAGGCTCTTATATCAATCTAAACCCGGGAAACTGTGGAAGTAGCATTCAAAAGCCAACCATCCATGCCAACAATTTTGAACTGAAGCCACAGCTCATCACCCTTGTGCAGAACAACTGTTCGTTCGGAGGAAGTGTCCAAGAGGACCCAAATCAACATTTAACCACCTTTCTGAGAATATGTGACACAGTGAAGTCTAATGGTGTTCATCCTGACACCTATAGACTGCTTTTATTTCCATTCTCACTCAGGGATAAGGCAGCCAAGTGGCTGGACTCTTTCCCAAGGGAAAGCTTGACAACTTGGGAAAACGTGGTGAACAAATTCTTAGCAAGATTTTACCCTCCTCAACGAATCAATAGGCTGAGAGCTGAGGTCCAAACTTTCAGGCAACAAGATGGTGAGACATTATATGAAGCATGGGAGAGGTTTAAAGACCTAACAAGGAGGTGTCCACCTGACATGTTCAACGAATGGGTGCAGCTGCACATTTTCTATGAAGGGCTCTCTTATGAGTCAAAGAAGGCCGTAGACCATTCATCCGGAGGATCTTTGAACAAGAAGAAAACCATTGAGGAGGCTATAGATGTCATTGAAACAGTAGCAGAGAACGACTACTTCTATGCTTCCGAAAGAGGGAACACAAGAGGAGTAATGGAGCTAAACAATGTAGATGCTCTGTTGGCCCAAAACAAGCTCATTACCCAACAGCTGACTGACCTCACCAAGAAGATGGAGAGGAACCAAGTGGCAGCAATCTTCACTTCATCAACAACCCAAGAAGGAGTGAATGAAGAAGCAGAGGGTAGTCAGGAGCAGACCAACTACATTGGGAATTTACCTAGGCAGAACCATGATCCTTACTCCAAGAATTACAACCCTGGATGGAGGAATCACCCAAACTTTGGGTGGGGAAATAAACAAGACCAAAGCCTTGATCAAAGACGCCCAAATCCAAACAATTTCACATCTAGACCATATCAACATCCTAATAACAACACCTCTCCACATTCATATCAAGGCCAGAACAACCCTCCTCAACCTGACCTATCATCATTTGATGAAAGAATCTCAAGGATTGAAAATCTACTTGAAGGCATATGCAAGGATATCCAAGACAACCAGGTGTTCAAGGAGGAAGTGCGAGCCAGTTTCAAGAACCAGGGAGACACAGTCAAGAGGTTGGAATCTCAGGTAGGATATCTCTCTGAGCAAATTTCCAAACCCACAGATGGATTCCCAAGTGACACAGAGAAGAATCCGAGAGGTGAAACAAAGAAAGTAAGATGGGAAGATTGCAAGATGGTCACTATAAGTGATAAGGAGACTGAGGACAAGCCAAGCAAGCTGTCAGAACAACCTGAAGATACCTCAACAGAGAAGGAGGAAAAAGAATACCAAGAACCAGAAATATCAAAACAGGAGCTGCTGAGACTCTATGCACCTTTTCCCCAACTGCTCAATGGTGCTGTGGAGAAGAGAATATACTCAAGATTTCTTGACTTGTTTGCATCTTTGCATGTGAACATACCATTCATCAAGACTATCCAACAAATGCCTGCATATATCAAATATATGAAGAAGCTGCTTCCTAAGAAAAGCTCACTCAAGGGAGGCCAGACTATAGTGATGAACAAGGGGTGCAGTGCCCTCATTCAACCACAGTTGCCTACGAAAAGAAAAGATCCAGGAAGTTTTCATGTCCCCTGTGCCATAGGAGAAACAATGTTTGATAGAGCACTCTGCGATTTGGGAGCAAGCATCAACTTAATGCCCTTAGCCCTGGTGAAGAGACTGCAGATCAATGAGATATTGCCCACCGATGTGGTCATCAGGCTGGCTGACAAAACTCAAAAACAAGCAATAGGGGTGGTGGAAAATGTGTTGTTAAAGGTTGGGAAATACTACCTCCCAACAGACTTTGTCATCTTGGACATGGAAGAGAGTCACACTCACCCAATCATATTGGGAAGACCATTCCTAGCAGCCAGAGCACTCATAGATGTGGAGCGAGGGGAGCTAATATTGAGGATCCATGATGAACAACTCAGCTTCAATGTCTTCAAACTCTCCCAAGAAGCTGACCAAGAAAATAAAGAACCAAGCACAGATCGTAACGAAATGCTGACAGAAGAAGCAAACATTGAAGCACAACCAGCCCAACTGGGAAAGCCCTTGGTTGATGAACAAGGAAATAAGCAGCTGTCACAGCTCAAGGAAAAGCTGGAGGAACCTAAACCACCAGAAACATGTGAAGACAACAACAAAATTTCCTTAGAAGAAGAAGCTACAAAGAGCAAGGCAACATCAAAAGGGACAAAGAAGAAAGTACCAAGGGGGTAGAGGAACAAGAAGATCCCTACGGAAGACTTCTCTCCAGGAGATAAAGTGACCTCAGCTTACTTCCCAGATATCCCACCTGATCTCCCCACTGTACCATCTCAGTTACCTAAGGTCTTCACTATTAATAAAGTTCTCTCTTTGGAACATGTAGAGATCATTGATACAACCAATGGATATAAGTCCAAGGCAAGAGGGGAGGACTTGAAGCATTATCAACCTCCTTGATGAAGGAGAAATGTCAAGCTAGTGACGCTAAAGAAGCACTTCATGGGAGGCAACCCATGTTTTATTAGCTTTTACTATTGAATAAGTCAATATTCATGAATTCCAACCCAAACTTGGTGAAGTCCTTATATTGCAGTATATAGTGAAGAACAAGTTTGGTGTTCAAAGCGTACCAAAAAAGCATGAATGCAATAGAGAGCATGCTAGTCTTGGAGCTTTGAACAAGACTTTTGATCACAGTGCTCCAAACTAAGTTTGGTGTCACCCCATGGTGCCACCAAAATGCATATAAGGATACACAGTTAGTTAGTTAGTTGGAGTTCATGAATAAACAATCTCATCTTTTCATCTCTTTATTATTTTAGCCGTAAAAATTTAGAGTGATTTCTTTTTGTGATAATTCTTACTTTTCTTATTTTGTCTTTATAGGGAAAGGAAAGGAGCATTGAAAAAGATTGATTGGATAATTTAATGGAAAAGGTTCGGCCACTTCATGAAGAGGGCACTACACACGTGCCTCAAGGAGAATGCATTGGGAATGGTTGCCATGCAACATTGGAGGAAGAACAAACTTGGAAAGCGAACCAACTCCATTATAAAGTTGAGAATCCTCGTGCTTACTCCATATAAAACCCCATCCGTTCATCATACACTAATCCCATCAATCCACACCTTTCATCTCTTCATCACTTCCCTATATAAGTGAATCAAATCCACACCATCTCCACATTCGAAATTCATACCCCTTGCACTTCACTTTCCAGCAACCAATTCTTCAACTTCTCACTCTCTAAATCCCACACCTCTTCCCTTCACTACACCCTTTTTGCTTTAACTTCATTCATGGCATCATCAAGCTCCAAGAGGCAGAAGAGGAAGGAACCAACGGAGAACATTTCCTTCGACGAGAAGAGATTCAGGACTGCCTTCTATGAACGAGAATTTGAGTGGATAAAGCTCAAAAAGATACTTCCTGAGTTAACCTTCCAAATCAATAAAGACGAATGCCCACAGATTCGGGAGAAGATTGAAGAAAGAGGGTGACAATTGCTCACCAATCTAGAGGGGAAGATCAATGCAAACTTCATCAAAGAGTTCTACGCAAATGTGGTCAGAGAAGACAAAACCAGAGCCCCAACCTTCAAACACTATGTAAGGGGAAAGGAGGTAGACTTCAGTCCAAATGCTATAATAAGAACTCTTCACCTGAAATCACCACACTTTGATAAGCCTAGCTATCATGCAAGGATAAGTAAAAGCCAAGACAATGATGAGCTCACCGAGATAGTGACTGACATCTGTGTTATAGCAGCTGACTGGAAGAGATATGGAGATGGGAGACCCCGATTCATCAAGAGGGGAGACCTTAGCCCAGAAGCCAAGGGGTGGTTTGAACTCGTGAGGAGGTCTATTCTCCCAGCTGCAAATAATTCAGAGGTAAATATTAATCGAGCAACTATGGTACATTGCCTAGTACAAGGTGGAGAAATCAACGTGCATGAACTTATAGCAGAGGAAATTCAAGATTCAGCTGAGAAGCTTGAATCAGGTGCCAGGCTTTGGTACCCCAGCACCATTCTCCAATTGTGCACAAAGTCCAAGGTGGTCTTTGAGGATAGTAATCTAGACTGGGTTAACCCAGGGAGGCTAATGACAACCTAGCGTATGGCCTATACTACACCTACTCAGCAACAAAGAAGGCCACAAATAGGGAAACTAAAAGCAAGGGAAGGAACTCATCAAGAGGAGTCTTATCAGGAAGAATATCAACAGGGATAGCATCCTTACCCAGCTGATCTGAATATGAATCATCTTCTAAGAGCTATTGAAGATTTGGAGATGAGACATATGGAAGGACAAGAGCAAATATTGAACTGGATGAGCCAACAAGAAGAGTGGAAGAAACAACAAATGGAGCAGCAACAGGAACAATACTCCCAGCTCACTCAAACCATCCACCAAGTTACCGAGAGGCAAGAACGTTAAGATAAGCATTTGCAGGAACTCAATCAGCGACAACTAGCCCAGAAGAAAGCATTCAATGAGTTCACTGTACTTAATGAAGGACGACAACTACATCGGGAGGAGTTCAACGTCAACACTCAAGCCAAGTTGAACTACATGTCCAGTAATATGCATCAGCTACACTATGCCATCCCTACATATGATGAGGTCCAAAAAGATTTTGTAGAACAAGAAGAGAGGAAAGTGAAACAGCAAAAGGAGACACTCAAGAAGAAGATGGAAGATGGTGGTTTCTGGAAGAAGCTGCTTGGAAAAGGCAAGGAAAGTGGGAGCACAAGCAATCAAGAAGGAGAGCATGGACATCCACAAGAGTAAAAGGTGGTGGAGTTCCTTCTTTGTTCCATCTTTCTCTATGTTTTAAATAAGGAAGATCTTGTATGAAATATAACTTGCTTCCATGTTATGTTTAAACCTTTTTCAATTCTGTCTTTTGAGTTTTTGGTATTGAAGAAAGTCTCTGTGTGCTAGTCTTTATGTTACTACACCATCTCCTTACTTAATTGTATGTTTGTCCCCTTAAATCAGATGAAAAAGAGAATGAGTGTGTTTTTAAAAAGACCAGAGTGGAGTTCCTAATATGGAAGTGCATGCATGAGTTTTTGGTGTGATCATAAGTTAGCTAAGTTGGTTCAACCATAAGGTGGGAAGACAACTATCTGTCATGAATACTATACTTGAGACACACCCCATGAGACAAGATAAATACGAAGATCCTAATAAGAAAAAGGGAAAGAACAATCAAAGTTGAGGAATAAAAAAAAAAGACTAAGCAATAAGGCTGGGCACCAATGGTTTTAAATCTTGAGGTATGTGTCTGTGGTGTTCATGTGTGAGGGATCTACTTGGAAGAATAAGCTCTTAGGGGTGCCTTATCACTTGGTAACTTGGGTTAACTAACTCGGAATTATCAGCTGAAAGTCCACTATCAAGAGTAACCCTCACCACAGAATATTTAGTAACCCAAAGAGGTGCTGGACACCAAAGCCTCAAGAAAAGAAAATGAATAAACTATATGCCTGTGGTGTGTATGTATGGGGGAGAGACTTGAGTGAGTAAGTCCTTAGGGGTGTCTCAACACCTAGCACCTTGAACCAACTGGTTCAGGAGTGTTGGCTGAAAGCTTATCTTAAAGAGTTGCCCCCTTACAGAACACTTAGCCTAAGAACACAAATAAGCCCTGAAATAACAACAAAAGGATCAATAAATAAAAGTTTCATGGGATGCAATCATAGTGAGTATTCTAGGATATGATAAAGGTCTGAAAGCCAGGAATGAACCTAAGTTGCTATGCATGAAACCACCATAAAACCAGGGACATGACTTCCACAAGAATAACTCATTTCTCTTGGTATCCCATTCATCATTCTCTTGTTCCAGTACTTGCTTAGGGACAAGCAAGCTTTAAGTTTGGTGTTGTGATGCCAGGGTATTTTGGCCAAGTTCACTGACCTTTTCTTTATTGTTTTTAGGATAGTTTCATGCATTTTCTTAGGAAATAAGCTAGTTTTGGGTAGATATTCACTTACACCTTGATTCAAGCATACATTGTGCATTTTACATGATTTTATGAGAATTTTGCATGAGTTTAGTGACAAATTGTATTCTGCATTACTCATGACTTGGACTAGAACTTTGATGCACTCTATTGCCTGATTTCAGGACCAAAGGAAGCAAGGAATGGGAGGTAACTTGCAAAGTTAATGAGAAAATTGACTACCAATGACGCTCTCGAAGCCATCATTACCACGTTAAAAGTCAGGTTAACTAAGTTAATGTGAACTCTAATGTGAAGAAGGGAAATTGAGCCAACGTTAGTGACACTTAACATTATCACTAACGTTGGCCAATGCTCACAAGTGGCCACGTTAGAGTCCACGTTAACTTAGTTAACATGGCCTCTAGTTAAAAGGGGGAAAGGAAGCAAACGTTAGTGACATTCAACATTGTCACTAACGTTGGCCTAAGTGCACAATGCCACGTTAACTCCCACGTTAACTTGGTTAACGTGGAAGCTAACGTGAAGAGGCAAGAGTGGTCGACAACGTTGTGACACCCAACATTGTCACTAACGTTGGAAGCAACCACACAACCCCAAGGAGCCACGTTAACTTCCACGTTAACTTAGTCAACGTGGAGGCTAACGTGAGAGAAGAAGGTGATGGCCAATGTTAGTGACACTCAACATTGTCACTAACGTTGGAAGGAGCCACACAAGCCACTATGAGCCACGTTAACTCCCATGTTAACTTAGTTAACGTGGAAGCTAACGTGGATGAGGAATGATGAGCCAACGTTAGTGACACTCAACATTGTCACTAACGTTGGGGATGGCTAAGCATGGCCACGTTATAAGCCACGTTAACCTAGTTAACATGGATTCTAACGTGAGACATGGGGGCACATTGGAACGTTAGTGACAATGTTGAATGTCACTAATGTTCTCGAAGGATGGCAAGCCCACGTTAAAGAGCCACGTTAACTAAGTTAACGTGGGTTCTAACGTAGGAGCAATGGGGGCTTTTCAACGTTATTAGGAAAGTTAAGTCCCAATAACGTGTGCGAAGGACCTAGAGGCAACGTTGGTGGCAACGTTTGTGCCACTAACGTTGAGGATAACGTGGCTTTTACTTAGGAACGTTAGTGAGAAAGTTGATTGTCACTAACGTTCTCGAACTCATATTTTCACTAAACGTTAACAACCCTAATGTCCTGAGCTAAAATCTCTGCCCACTTCACACTTTCTCTCTGCAAGTAAAGCCAAGCCCAAATGAAGAAGAGAACTGCTTCAAACTCAAGATCCAAAGGCCCAAGACTTGAAGAGCCAACTAGAAGATGAGAAGAGTAGTATATATAGGAGTAGCTTTGAATTATTTTAAGGAGTTGCTGGGAGTTGGAAAAATAGCATAGAACTACTTCCTGTATTTTACTTTCTCTGCTCTTCTAGTTTTCATCTTGTATTCTCCATCTTTGTTTTCATTTTCCAGAGCTATGAACAACTAAACCCCTTTCATTGGGGTAGGGAGCTCTGTTGTAATTTGATGGATCAATACTAATTTTCATTATTCTTCTTCTATCTTTTCTCTTGATTTTACTTGAAAGCTTTTGATCTTCATCCAATTGGGTAGTTATCTTGGAAAAGAAACTATTCATACTTGGATCTCTTCTGAACCTTGGAAGAGGAATGAAGAGATCAAGCTAGAAATGCTTTCTCATGCTGGACCAAATTGGGTTTGGATGGATATGTGACTATAATCCTCTCAATGCTTGATTTGGAAAATGCATGTGGTATAATCAGTGACCATACTTCATCTCTTCTCATGAGCAATTGACCAAGGAATTGGCTACTGATCAAGATTTGAGAGTTTGAATTACAAAAAATTGTAATTCAATCACTTAAGATTGTCAAGGAGATCAATGAGTGCATTGATTGAGGAAGAGATGTAAATGAGATTGATCCGGAGAATGCAACATCTCCTAAGCCCAATGAACTCCCCATTTCTGATCTTACCCATTCTCTTTAATTTCTGTCATTTACATTTATGAGCAATTCCCCCATTCCCATTTAAGATTCAGCAATTTACTTTCTGTCATTTACTTTCCCGCATTTAACTTTCTGCAATTCTCAACTCAATTTCTGATTTGCTCAACTAGAACATTTCTCTAATTAAAGTTGCTTGATCAATCAATCCTTGTGGGATTCGACCTCACTCTATTGTGAGTTTTTACTTGACGACAAATTCGGTACACTTGCCGAAGGAAATTTGTTATGAGACAAGTTTTCCGTGCATCAGAAGTTCAGGGGGAACAAAGCATCTTCATACGCTTATCTGAAATTCTCACTAATGAATTACATAAGTATCTCTATCGTATTTTATATTTTATTCATATTTTAATTAACAATTCTCCATAACCATTTGAATCCGCCTGACTGAGATTTACAAGATGACCATAGCTTGCTTCAAGCCGACAATCTCCGTGGGATCGACCCTTACTCACGTAAGGTTTATTACTTGGACGACCCAGTGCACTTGCTGGTTAGTTGTGCGGAGTTGTGATAAAGAGTTGAGATTACAATTGTGCGTACCAAGTTGTTGGCACCATTGATAATCACAATTTCGTGCACCAAGTTTATGGCGCCGTTGCCGGGATTGTTCAAGTTTGGACAACTGACGGTTCATCTTGTTGCTTAGATTAGGTAATTTGATTTTATGTTTAAGCTTTTTACCTTTTATTTTCAAAAAAAAAAAAATTCTCTATGCTCTTTTTCAGTGTTTTTAAGGATGAATTCTAGAGTTTCATGATGATTTGTTGAAGTCTGGCTGGCTGTAAAGTCATGTCTAATCTTTTGGACCGAGGTTTCAACTTATCATCACAAGAGCTTGTTGATTTCTATCAATTTTGCTTTTGAATGTAATGAACTGCTAAAGCTTGGCTGGCCATTGGCCATGTCTAGTGTTTCGGACCGAAGCTTTCATTGAAAGCTTCGCTGGCTAGTAAGCCATGTCTAATTCCTGGACCGGAGTTTTAGTCTAACATTGCATGATTCCTGGAATTCTCATTAAGAATTTTGAATTCCTTATTTTCTCTTTCTCCAATTAATTTTCAAAAAAAAATTACAAAAAAATAAATAAAATTATAAAAATAAAAAAATAATTTGTGTTTCTTATTTGAGTCTAGTGTCTATTTTTAAGTTTGGTGTCCTGCATATTTTTAATTTTCTTGCAATTTTTGAATATACGAATTTTGTTCTTCATTAATCTTCAAGTTGTTCTTGATGATTTCCTTGTTCTGATCTTTAAACTCTCTTGTTTTGTGTGTTTTGTTATTTTTCATAAACATTCTCAATTTGTTAGTGTCTCTAATATGAAAATTTCTAAGTTTGTTATAAACATGAATTGTTTGTTTGATCTTAGTTTTCCATGATTAGTTGCATTTTGGTTGTTTCTCATCATTAAAAATTCAAAAAATTTTCAAAATTATGTGTTTTCAAGTCAATAATACAGAGAATTGAAAATACAGAACATTCAGCAGAGGAATTACACAGAAAAAGCTGGGCATTCAAAACGCCCAGTGAGGAAGGAAAACTGGCATTTAAACACCTGCCAGGGTACTTGGCTCGGCGTTAAACGCCTAAAAGGGTAGAATTTTGGGCGTTAAACGCCATAATGGATACCATTCTGGCGTTTAACACCAGGATGGCACAGAGGGAAGATTTTGTTTTTAATTCAAATCTTTTTCAAATTATATCTTTTCAATCATATCTTTTCAAAATCAATTCCTTTCCATTTCTTTTAGCATTTTCGAAAATCCTTGCTAACAATTAGTGATTTGATTCAAAAATTTCTTCCTTGTTAAGAAAGGTTCAATATTTGAATTTTAGAATCATATATTTTAAATTTCTTGTTAGCCAAGACATTAATTTTAAAAATCAAATCTTTTTAATTGTTTGTCAATCATATCTTTTTAAAACCATATTTTCTCAATCATATCTTCTCAATCACATCTTTTTCAAAATTGATTTTCAATCATATCTTTTTGATTTCTAATTTCAAAATCTTTTTTTTAAAATCACTTAACTACTTTCTCAATTTTAATTTTCGAAAATCATTAATCAATTTTTTTTAATTTCTTTTAATTATTTCAAAATCCTTTTAAATTTAATTCTTCCCCTCTTCTCACATCCTTCTATTTAAGGACTAACACTTCTCCACTATCAGCAATTCGGACTCTCTCTCTATAAGTTCAAATTCTCTCTTCTCTACCTCCTCCTTCCATTCTTCTCTTCCGCTGACACTTTAAGGAATCTCTATACTGTGACATAGAGGACTCCATACTTTCTTCTCCTCTCTTTCATATGAGCAGGAGCAAGGACAAAGGCATTCTTGTTGAAACTGATCCTGAACCTGAAAGGACCTTGAAGAGAAAGCTAAGAGAAGCTAAAGCACAACTCTCTGTAGAGGACCTAACATAAATTTTCAAACAAGAAGAAGACATGGCAGCCGAAAATAACAACAATGACAATAATGCAAGGAAGGTGCTTGGTGACTTTACTGCACCTACTCCCGACTTCTATGGGAGAAGCATCTCCATTGCTGCCATTGGAGCAAACAACTTTGAGCTTAAGCCTCAATTAGTTTCTCTAATGCAACAGAATTGCAAGTTTCATGGACTTCCATTGGAAGATTGACGATCAATTTTTCTATCGGTAAAGAATTATAAAAAAATGATTGCATTGTAAGCATAGCTTCTAAACCAACAGAAAATCCTTTCGTACAAACGTTTTAGTTGTCACAAGTAACAAACTCCTTTAAAATTGATAACCGAAGTATTTAAAACTCGGGTAGCAAGCAAAATGAAAGATAAGAGGGATGAGAAGTTAAGTAAAATGAAGAAGAAGAAAGTAAGAAAGGAGAAGAAAAATTAGGATTGGGGAAGAAAAGATAAGATATTTGGAACCGATCTGGATAGGTTGTGCGACGCTAGCGACGCGGACGCGCGGGGTACGCTTTCGCGCAAATTGTGCTTATAGGAATTGACGCGGACGCGTCAGTCACACGGACGCGTCAGTCACACGGACGCGTGACTCGTTCTGTGCTAATGTCGCGAGAGCAGCCTCGCGTACGTACAACTCTCTGTTTAAATGCATTTTTGCCAAAAATATGGGTGACGCGTTCGTGTGGGTGACGCGATCGCGTGAGTGGCCATTTTTGAAAAACGACGCGAACGCGTCAGGCACGCATTCACGTGGGAGGGCTTGGGCTTCTAGCACGAGTCCAGCCCCATTCCATCACAACTTTCGTCCATGCACCCCTTTTTACGCCGATTTTCAGGTCACGCATTCGCGTGGTTGACGCGGACGCGTGGGACGCATTTTTCCCACAAGACGCGGACGCGCCAGCAACGCAGTCGCGTGGGGCAATTTGTGCTAAAGGCACGCCTCCAGCCACGCTTTCGCGCAACACTCTTTTCAATCTTGTTTTCTTCCCAACGCACATATGACGCGGACGCGTCGGTGATGCTGTCGCGTCGGCGACGCTGTCGCGTCGGAGACGCTGTCGCGTCGGCGACGCTGTCGCGTCGCGTGCGATTTTTTTTTTTTTTTATAATAATGCAGTATGCAGAATGCAGTGCTAATATGAATGTTATGCAAAAATCCAGGTTCAATACAATAAAATAAAACTCGAAAACAAATAAAACTAAATAAAAATGAAAAAGGAACGATCATACCATGGTGGGTTGTCTCCCACCTAGCACTTTTAGTTATTGTCCTTAAGTTGGACACTTGGGGGGTCCTTTGTTATGGTGGCTTGTGCTTGAACTCATCCAAGAATCTCCACCAATGTTTGTGATTCCAATGGCCTCCGGGGTCCCAAACTAGGCGCAGAAAGCCTTCAAGCGAGTTAAAGCAAGTGACAAGACCCCAAGAGTGTTGATTGCCAGAATGAATTCCGGGGTCCCAAATCTTGCTTTTGCACCCGTTTTCTTATTGATCATTATGATTCCATCCGGGTAGCAAGCAATCTGAATTCTCACTAATGCGGCCAAACAACTTCCTAGACCCATTCAGTTGAGCTTTACACTAACCTTTGCATTTAAACTTTGAGCACACAACCATGTTGAACCTTGCTTGACAACTCCAACCACTAACCATCTTCTTCTTACTCTTAATGCCGCAAAGAGCTCTAAGTTGACCATCTGTCTCAAGTAGCCCATATTCAAGTGGAATTAGAAAGCTAGGGGATATGAATTTTACCCACTTGAATGTTGTGAAGGATGATGGCAACTTAGGGGGAGGTATTTCTAACGAATTTGCAGGCTCCACTCCCTTGTGCTCCACTCTGACAACTTCCACCTCTTTGCAAGTTTCTTCAATATTAACCTCTTCTTCTTGGTAGCTTTCTTCCAATTTGATCTCTTTTTTATTTCTCACCAAGGGCATGGGCGGCTGTGCTTCTTCTTCTTTAATCTCCATTTCTTGACCAACCTCTTCCAAGTCTTCAACTATGATATGCCTTGGAGGTTGTACACCCTCCTCAACATCAAATGCAACCATCTTGGAAGGAGGTTCTATGTCTTGACTTTCCTATGGAGGTTCAGCATCTCCCAAGTCTTCAACCACTTCTTCTTCTTCAATAATTCCGGCTTCCTCCACTTGTTCCAGTACAATTCATGCTCCTTACTATTCACCGGAGTTACTAATGTCTCCTTCATACTACGTTCTTTATTAGATTGTCCACATGAAGCCATGGGGGTTGCTTGAGTGTCCGAACATTGGGAAGCTAATTGATTTATCGCTTGCTCCAATTGATGAAGGGTTGCATGAAATTGATCCACTGTTTTCTTGAGACGATCCGTTGATTCTTGTGCCGCTTGGGTATCATAAGTAGGACCATAAGGCTCTTGGATTGATGGATATGGATATGGTGCATATGGAAGTGGTGGCTCTTGGGAATAATTGGGTTGGAATTGGGGTGGTTCTATATATGGTTCATATGGTTCATAAGGTGGTTGGTATGGTGGATGAGGGTTAGGGTCATATGATGTTGTTTGGTGAAAAGGGGCTTGTGAGTATGGTGGTTCAGAGTTGTGTTGAGGAGGTGGGTCATAGGTATATGATGGGGTCCACCATATCTATTGCTTTGGCATGCATTATAGGATGGTCTTTGTCTGTGGTATTGTGGAAGGTGTTGCTACCGGAAGGGTTGATCAGATCCTCGTGGCTCCTTCCATCTCTGATTGTTTTGACCTTGATGCATGTTCCTGATATAATTTCCATTCCTGGCAATAGCATTGGAACCAAACTCAAAACGACGGGGTGAGAACTCATAATAGCAAATAAAAATTAAAAACGAAAATAAAAACAAATTTAAAATAAAAGGTTATTTAAATTTTGAATTTGAAAATTAAATTTTGAAATTTAAAATTTGAAATTTTTGAAATTTGAATTTTGAAATTTGAATTTTAAATTTTTGAAATTTGAATTTTGAAATTTGAAATTTGAAAAATTTTTAAAATTGAATTTTGAAAATTTTTAAATTTGATTTTTAAAATAAGATAAGATAAGATAAAAATTTTAAAATAAAAATCTGAAATTTTTTTTTTTGATTTTCAAAAAAAATCAATTAAAATAAAGAGCAATAACTCTTAATTTACGAAAAAGCAAAAATAAAAATAAAAATAAAAACAAATCAAAAAGCAAATATTTACAATAACCAATAATAAGGCACACGTTTGCAATTCCCCGGCAACGGCGCCATTTTGACGATCGATTTTTCTATCGGTAAAGAATTATAAAAATATGATTGCGTTGTAAGTATAGCTTCTAAACCAACAGAAAATCCTTTTGTACAAACGTTTTGGTTGTCACAAGTAACAAACCCCTTTAAAATTAATAACCGAAGTATTTAAACCTCGGGTCATCTTCTCAAGGAATTGTAGGGAGATGTTCTTATTATTGGTTATGAGTCTTGTAAATTGGGGGTTTTTAAGATAAGGAACAGGTAATTTAAATGACAAGAAAAATAAATTAATAATAATAAAATCTCTTGGCAAGGTATGAAAATTAGAAGTCCTATCCTAGTTATCCTTATCAATTGTGATGAGAATTGGATTTTTTTCCCACTTTGTTAACCTCTAACTATGAAGGTAAGTTAAGTGGATGAATTAATTTTGATTCCTCAGGTCCTAGTCTTTCCTTGGGAAAGGCTAGAGTTATTGGAACTCGAATTAATTCTTGAAAAATTCCAATTTTCAGTCAACAATGAGTTTGATAACTCAAGTGTCTCCAACGACTCAACCAAAGCCAAAAGGAAAAAATCCAAATTATTTATATCATAAATAATAGAGAGCGATCATAAATCTGAAATACCTCAAATTGCATTAAATAAAAAAATCAATCTAAACATAAAGAGTTCATAAACTAAATTGATAAAACAAATAAAAGGAACATTGAACCTGAGAACAAGTTGAAATCCTAAATCCTTTAAAGGAATCCTAATCCTAAATCCTAAGAGAGAGGAGAGAACCTCTCTCTTTAAAAACTACATCTAAATCCTAAAATTGTGTGTGTGAAAGCATGATTATAAATGGATGCATTCCCCCACTTTATAGCCTCTAATCTGTGTGTTTTGGGCTGAAAACTGGGTCAAAAACAGCCCAGAAATCGCCTCCAGCAATTTCTGGTACGTTCAGGTCGCGGGAAAGTGACGCAGAAGCGTCGTCCACGCGTTAGCGTGGATTGGGGTTTTTCTAGGTCACACGTTCGCGTCACTTGGATTCGGGGCAGCTATAGCAAATTATATATCGTTGCGAAGCCCCAGACGTTAGCTTTCCAATGCAATTAAAACTGCATCATTTGGAACTCTGTAGCTCAAGTTATGGTCGTTTGAGTGCCAGAAGGTCAGGCTGGACAGCTTTAGCAGTTCCTTCAATTTCCTGTATTCCTTCCACTTTTGCATGCTTCCTTTTCATCCTCCAAGCCATTCCTATTCTGTAATCTCTAAAAACACTTAACACACAAATCAAGGCATCTGATGGTAATAAGAGAGGATTAATATTAGCAAATATAAGGTCAAAGAAGCATGTTTTCAATCATAGCACAAAATCAGGAAGGAGAATGTAAACTCATGCAAATAGTATGAATAAGTGGGTAAAAAGTTGATAAAATCCACTCAATTTAGCACAAGATAAACCATAAAATAGTGGTTTATCAAAGATCCTCATCAGTTCTTAGCTGAATTCTTGCAAATCTGTGACACTGTCAAGACCAATGGGGTTAACCCTGAGGTCTACAGACTTATGCTCTTCCCTTTTGCTGTAAGAGACAGAGCTAGGATATTATTGGATTCACAACCTAAGGAAAGCCTGAACTCTAGAGAAAAGTTGGTCAGTGTTTTTCTAGCCAAATTCTTTCCACCTCAAAAATTGAGTGAGCTTAGAGTGGAAGTCCAGACCTTCAGACAAAAGGAAGGTGAATCCCTCTATGAAGCTTGGGAAAGATACAAGCAATTGATCAGAAGGTGTCCTTTTGACTTGCTTTCTAAATGGAGCATCATAGGTATCTTCTATGATGGTCTGTCCGAACTGTCCAAGAAGTCATTGGACAGCTCTGCTGGAGGATCTCTTCATCTGAAGAAGACGCTTGCAAAAGCTCAGGAACTCATTGAGATGGTGGCAAATAACCAATTCATGTACACTTCTGAAAGGAACCCTGTGAATAAAGGGACAAATCAGAAGAAAAGAGTTCTTGATATTGATACTCTGAATGCCATATTGTCTTAGAACAAAATATTAACTCAGCAAGTCAAAATGATCTCTCAGAGTCTGTCTGACATGCAAGCAGCAACAGGCAGTACCAAAGAAGCTTCATCCGAAGAAGAAGCTTATGATCCTGAGAACCCAGCAATGGAAGAGGTGAATTACATCGGAGAACCCTATGGAAACACGTATAATCCATCATGGAGAAATCATCCAAATCTCTCATGGAAGGACCAACAGAGGCCTCAACAAGGCTTCAACAACAGTAATGGTGGAAGAAATAGGTTTAGCAATAGCAAACCTTTTCCATCATCTTCTCAACAACAGACAGAGAATTCTAAGCAGAGCCACTCTGACTTAGCAACCATAGTCTCTGATCTAATTAAAACCACTCAAAGTTTTATGACTGAAACAAGGTCCTCCATTAGAAATTTAAAAGCACAAGTGGGTCAGCTGAGTAAGAAAGTTACTGAACTCCCTTCTAGTACTCTTCTAAGCAACACAGAAGAGAACCCAAAAAGAGAATGCAAGGCCATAAACACGTACCACATGACTGAATGTATAGAGGAGGGAAAGGTAGTGATTTCCACTGAGGAAGACCTCAATGGACGTCCACTGGCCTCCAAGGAGTTCCTTAATGAGGAACCATGGGAATCTGAGGCTCATACAGAGACCATAGAGATTCCATTGAATTTACTTCTGCCGTTCATGAGCTCTGATGAGTATTCCTCCTCTGAAGAGGATGAAGATGTTACTGAAGAGCAAGTTGCCAAGTACCTTGGAGCAATCATGAAGATTAATGCCAAGTTATTTGGTGATGAGACTTGGGAGGATGAACCCCCCTTGATCACCAAAGAATTGGATGACTTGACTAAGCAGAGATTACCTCAGAAGAGACAGGATCCTGGAAAGTTCTCCATACCTTGTACCATAGGCACCATGACCTTTGAGAAGGCTCTGTTTGACCTAGGGTCAAGTATAAACTTCATGCCACTCTTTGTGATGGAGAAGCTAGGAATCCTTGAGGTACAAGCTGCAAGAATCTCACTAGAGATGGCAGACAATTCAAGGAAACAGGCTTATGGACTTGTAGAGGATGTCTTGCTAAAGGTTGAAGGCCACTACATCTCTGCTGATTTCATAATTCTAGACACTGGGAAGTGTATCGATGGATCCATCATCCTTGGCAGACCCTTCCTAGCCACAGCAAAAGCTGTGATTGATGTTGACAGAGGAGAATTGGTCCTTCAAGTGAATGAGGACTCCCTTATGTTTAAAGCTCAAGGATCTCCCTCTGTAACCATGGAGAGGAAGCATGAAAAGCTTCTCTCAATGTAGAGTCAAATAGAGCCCCCATATTCAAACTCTAAGTTTGGTGTTGGGAGGCCATCACCATGCTCTGAGTATCTGCGAGGCTCCATGAGAGCCCACTGTCAAGCTATTGACATTAAAGAAGCGCTTGTTGGGAGGCAACCCAATTTTATTTAATCATATCTATTTATTTTCCATTATTATTTTATGTTTTCTGTAGGTTGATGATCATGTAAAGTCACAAAAACAACTGAAAAAGCAAAAACAGAATGAAAAACAGTATTAGAAATAGCACACCCTGGAGGAGAAGCTTACTGGTGTTTAAACGCCAGTAAGGGTAGCAGAATGGGTGTTAAACGCCCAGTCTGGAACCATTCTGGGCGTTTAACGCCAGAAAGGGGCACAGAACTGGCGTTTAACGCCAGAAATGGGCACAGAGCTGGCGTTTAACGCCAGAAAAGGGAGAAAAGTTGGCGTTAAACACCAGAAATGGGCAGCAACCTGGCGTTTAATGCCAGGATTGGCACAGGAAGGGGCGTTTACACGCCAACATGGTGCAGGGATGAGAAATCCTTGACACCTCAGGATCTGTGGACCCCACAAGATCCTCACCTACCTCATCTCTCTTTCTCTCTTCTTCACACCTTCCCATAATACTATTCCCCAAATACCCTTCACCAATCACCTTAATACCTCTTCTCCAAAAAGCCCTCACCTATCAAATCCTACCCTTTTCTCCATAATCTCTTCACCAATCCACATCCATCCACCATAGATCTCCACCTACCTCACCATTCAAATTCAAACCACTTTCCCTCCCAAACCCACCCATACATGGCCGAACCTACCCCTCTCTCCACTCCTATATAAATCCATCTTCACTCATTCATTTTCACACATCATACACACTACTTCTCCCACTTGGCCGAACCACAAAACCCCCTCCATCTCCTCCATTTTCTTCTTCTACTCTTTTCTTTCTTCTTTTGCTCGAGGATGAACAAACCTTCTAACTTTGGTGTGGTAAAAGTGTTGCTTTTTGTTTTTTCCTAACTATTTATGGCTCCAAAGGCCGGAGAAACCCCTAGAAAAAGAAAAGGGAAGGAAAAAGCTTCCACCTCCGAGTCATGAGAGATGGAGAGATTCATCTCAAAGGTCCATCAAGACCACTTCTATGAAGTTGTGGCCAAGAAGAAGGTGATCCCCGAGGTCCCTTTCAAACTCAAAACGGGTGAATATCTGGAGATCCGACATGAGATTCGAAGAAGAGGTTGGGAAGTTCTCACCAACCCCATTCAACAAGTCAGAATCTTAATGGTTCAAGAGTTTTATGCCAATGCATGGATTACCAAGAACCATGATTAAAGTGTGAACCCGGACCCAAAGAATTGGCTTACAATGGTCGGGGGGAAATGCTTAGATTTTAGTCCGGAAAATGTAAGGTTGGCATTCAACTTGCCCATGATGCAAGGAGATGCACGCCCCTACACTAGAAGGGTCAACTTTGATCAAAGGTTGGACCAAGTCTTCATAGACATTTGTTAAGAGGGCGCTCAATGGAAGAGAGATTCAAGAGGGAAGCCGGTTCAACTAAGAATGCATGACCTTAATCCCGTGGCTAGGGGATGGTTGGAGTTCATCCAATGCTCAGTCATTCCTACTAGCAACCGGTCTGAAGTTACTATAGACCGGGCTATCATGATCCATATCATCAAGATTGGAGAGGAAGTAGAAGTTCATGAGGTTATTTCCCTAGAACTCTACAAGGTGGCGGACAAGTCCTCTACTTTGGCAAGATTAGCCTTCCCTCATCTCATTTTTCACCTCTGTAATTCAGCTGGAATTGACATAGAGGAAGACATCCTCATTGATGAAGACAAGCCCATCACTAAGAAAAGGATGGAGCAAACAAGAGATCCCACTCATGGACAAGAGCATGAGGAAATTCCTCATCATGAAATCCCTGAGATGCCTTAAGGGATGCACTTTCCTCCACAAAACTATTGGGAGCAAATCAACACCTCCCTAGGAGAAATAAGTTCCAATATGGGACAACTAAGGGTGGAGCACCAAGAGCATTCCATCCTCCTCCATGAAATTAGGGAAGACCAAAGAGCCATGAGGGAGGAGCAACAAAGGCAAGGAAGAGACATTGAGGAGCTAAAGCACTCCATAAGATCTTCAAAAGGAAGAACAAGCCGCCATCACTAAGGTGGACCCATTCTTTAATTCCCTTGTTCTTATTTTCTATTTTTCGTTTCTTATGCTTTATGTTTTATTTATGTTTGTGTCTTACTAAATGATCATTAATGTCTTAGAGTCTATGCCTTAAAGCTATGAATGTCCTATGAATCTATCACCTTTCTTAAATGAAAAATGTTTTTAATTGCAAAAGAAAAAGAAGTACATGAATTTCGAATTTTAAAATAGATTAATTATTTAAATGTGGTGGCAATACTTTTTATTTTTCTGAATTAATGCTTGAACAGTGCATATTTTTGAATTGTTGTTCATGAATGTTAAAATTGTTGGCTCTTGAAAGAATGATGAAAAAAGGAGAAATGCTATTGATAATCTGAAAAATCATAAAATTGATTCCTGAAGCAAGAAAAAGTAGTGAAAAGCTTGCAAGAAAAAAGAGGCGGAAAATAAAGAAGGAAAAAAAGAGAAAAAAAAGAAAAAGAAAAAGCAAGTAGAAAAAGTCAATAGCCCTTCAAACCAAAAAGCAAGGGTAAAATAAAAAGGATCCAAGGCTTTGAGCATCAGTAGATAGGAGGGCCCACAGGAATAAAATCCTGGCCTGAGCGGCTAAACCAAGCTGTCCCTAACCATGTGCTTGTGGCGTGAAGGTGTCAAGTGAAAAGCTTGAGACTGAGCGGTTAAAGTCGTAGTCCAAAGCAAATAGAGTGTGCTTAAGAGCTCTGGACACCACTAATTGGGGACTCTAGCAAAGCTGAGTCACAATCTGAAAAGGTTCACCCAGTTATGTGTCTGTGGCATTTATGTATCTGGTGGTAATACTGGAAAACAAAATGCTTAGGGTCACGACCAAGACTCATAAAGTAGCTGTGTTCAAGAATCAACATACTGAACTAGGAGAATCAATAACACTATCTGAATTCTGAGTTCCTATGGAAGCCAATCATTATGAACTTCAAAGGATAAAGTGAGATGCCAAAACTGTTCAGAAGCAAAAAGCTAATAGCCCCGCTCATCTAATTAAGACTGATCTTCATAGATGTTTTTGGAATTCATTGTATATTCTCTTCTTTTTATCCTATTTGATTTTCAGTTGCTTGGGGACAAGCAACAATTTAAGTTTGGTGTTGTGATGAGCAGATAATTTATACGCTTTTTGGCATTGTTTTTAGGTAGTTATTAACAGGTTTTTGTTAGTTTTTATTATATTTTTATTAGTTTTTAAATAAAAATCACATTTCTGGATTTTACTATGAGTTTGTGTGTTTTTCTGTGATTTCAGGTATTTTCTGGTTGAAATTGAGGGACCTGAGCAAAAATCTGATTCAGAGGCTGAAAAAGGACTGCAGATGCTGTTGGATTCTGACCTTCCTGCACTCGAAGTGGATTTTCTGGAGCTACATAAGCCCAGTTGGTACGCTCTCAATTGCGTTGGAAGGTAGACATCCTGGGCTTTTCAGCAATATATAATAGTCTATACTTTTCCCGAGATTCGATGGCCCAAACCGGCGTTCCAAGTCAGCATAAAATTCTTGGCGTCAAAACGCCATAACTGGCATAAAAGCTGGAGTTAAACGCCCAAATTGGCACAAAAGCTGGTGTTTAACTCCAAGAAAAGTCTCTACATGTGAAAGCTTCAATGCTTAGCCCAAGCACACACCAAGTGGGCCCGGAATAAGATTTCTGCATTAATTACCTATTTTTGTAAACCCTAGGCTACTAGTTTTCTATAAATAGGACCTTTTGCTATTGTATTTTCATCATATAATCCCTGGAACTTATATGTTCACGTTTGAGGTTGGCCTCACGGCCATGCCTAGACCTTTTGTTCTTATGTATTTTCAACGGTGGAGTTTCTACACACCATAGATTAAGGTGTGGAGCTTTGCTGTTCTTCATGAATTAATGCAATTACTACTATTTTCTATTCAATTCACACCTACTTCTTCTACAAGATATACTCTCGTACTTAATTCATTTAAGTCAAAATGAAGGGGTGACCCGTGACAATCACCCAATCTTTGTTACTCGCTTAGCCAAGGTCGTGTGCCTGACAACCACAAAGCAATCTACATGATGTTCAACGTAGTCATTGGATGACAGCTGGAGTATACTCTCTTGGGTTTCTAATCTAAGATTAGAACCTTCGTGGTATAGGCTAGAACTATTGGCGGCCATTCCTGAGATCCGGAAAGTCTAAACCTTGTCTGTGGTATTCCGAGTAAGATCTGGGAAGGGATGTCTGTGACGAGCTTCAAACTCGCGAGTGTTGGGCGTAGTGACAGACGCAAAAGGAATAGTGGATCCTATTCCAACATGATCGAGAACCGACAAATGATTAGCCGTGCGGTGACAGCGCATTTGGACCATTTTCATTGAGAGGACGGGAGGTAGCCATTGACAACGGTGAAACCCAACATAAAGCTTGCCATAGAAAGGAGTATGAATGATTGGATGAAGACAATAGGAAAGCAGAAGTTCAGGGGGAACAAAGCATCTTCATACGCTTATCTGAAATTCTCACCAATGCATTACATAAGTATCTCTATCTTATTTTATATTTTATTCATATTTTAATTATCAATTCTCCATAACCATTTGAATCCACCTCACTGAGATTTACAAGATGACCATAGCTTGCTTCAAGCCGAGAATCTCCGTGGGATCGACCTTATTCACGTAAGGTTTATTACTTGGACGACCCAGTGCACTTGCTGGTTAGTTGTGCGGAGTTATGATAAAGAGTTAAGATTACAATTGTGCATACCAAGTTGTTGGCGCCATTGATAATCACAATTTCGTGCACCATGCACAACCTCCAAGGCATATTGTGAATGAAGAATTGGAAGAAAAAGGGCAAGCACCATGTTCCCCTACCTATGATGATTCCGCATTAACATATAATCCTTTTAAGTTTGATGAATCCTCCCCCATTGAACTTGGAATTGATGTTGAGGTAGACTTCACTCAACCTCCAAGATATGATTTGAGTGATGGGGAAGAGATAGAAGAAATTGGTGAGGAAGAATGTAAACTTGAGGAAGCTTGGCAAGAGGTAGAGTTTAAAGAATCTTGTCAAGTGGTGGAAGCTCCTAGAAGAGGATGGACGGGAGTGGATTATGCTTTATCAAGATCATTGGAAAATCATCTACCTAAGTTGCCATCTAATCCTTCATTTGAGTGGGTAAAACTCATTACTCTTAGCTTTATTATCCCACTTGAATTTGGTTTGCTTGAAACGGATGGCCAACATAGGGCGCTTTGTAGAATTAAGCGTAAGAGAAGGATGTTTAGTGGTTGGCGTTGTAAATCTAGGCTAATTATGGTTGGAAGCTCAAAATTTTGGAGCATGGATTGGTGTAGTTCTCAATTGAATGGGTCTAGGAGGATAGTTTGGTGCCTTAGTGAGAATTTGGCTTGCTTCTCACCCAATTGGAGCTATAATGATCAACTTGAAGATGGGTGTGAAAACAAAGTATGGGTGATGAACGGATTTTTCGTATGGTTTAGAATTCTTCAAATAATTCTCGTTGCAAGTATAGTTTCTAAACCAACAAATAATCCTCTCATGCAAAAAATTGTTTGTCACAAGTACAAACCCCAATAAAAATAACCGAAGAATTCAAATCTCGGGTCGTCTCTCAAAGGAATTACAGGGAAGTGTTCTTATTATTCGTTATAGATAGTATATTTTGGGGTTTTGTGATACAAGACATGAAATGTAAATGACAAGAAAGTAAATGAAACTCAAATGTAAAAAGGTCTTGGCAAGGGTTGATGGTTAAGGGTCTTTATCCTTGTTACTAACCACAACATGATAATTGCAAAGATCAATCTCATTAAGTCATCCTCTAACAAGTGAAGGAAAGTCAAATGAGCTACGTCAATCCTAATCCATAAGTCCTAGCCACTCACCAATTAACTAAGTGAGAGCTAGAGTCAATGGACACCAATCATTAATCACTTGGACATTAGCAACTCAATTTCACCTAAGTTACCATCCCAAGCCAAGAACACAAAAATCTACTCTAACATCCTTCCAAGCATTTAATCAAACACTTGGAAGGCACAAAAGGAAAGCAAGATAAAATTGCAAGAAATGTAAATCTATAACTACCAAGAGCAAGGAATTAACAACAATAAAACAAATCAACAATAGAAGAAATCAAACATAAATTGCATTAAGGAAAAGTAGAAGAAACAATAGTACATCAACAACAAAGTAAACAATTACAAGGATTAAAGTACAAAACTAAGAAAGTAAATGTAGAAGAACAAGAATTTGTAAAGGAAAAGTGAATCAAAGCTTGAATTAAACCTAGATCTAAGAAACCCTAATCTACATCTAACCTAATTCTTGAGAGAAGACAGAGCTTCTCTCTCTAGAAACTAACTAAAGCATCATACTTAACTATGTGTTCTCCCCCTCTTGACTCCTCTTGATTTCTGCATGTAATAGGCTCAGAAATGAGTTAGATTTGGGCCTGGGATTCCCAGAAATCACCCCAGCATTTTCACTTTAATGAGGTCACGTGCGAGCATCGATGCGTACGCGTGGGTCACGCGTACGCATCGTTTGGAATTTTTGCTATCCACGCGTACGCGTCATGTACGCGTACGCATCGCCACGCGACTTCAATTCCACGCGTGCGTGTCTGCTACGCATGCGCGTCGATGAGTGCATCCCAAATCCTTGATTTTCCATGGTTTTTCCAATTTGCATGCTTTTCTCTTCATTCCTTTAATTCATTCTTAGCCTTTTTAACCTGAATTTACTAACAAATACATCAAGGCATCTAGTGGAATCAAAGGCGAATTAAAATTAACCAATTAAGGGTCTAAAAAGCATGTTTTCACTCTTAAGCACAAATTAGGAGAAATTCATGAAACCATGCCATTTCATTGGATAAATGTGAGAAAGGTTGATAAAATCTACTCAATTCAGCAAAAATGTACCACGAAATAGTGGTGCATCAGTGGGATCCCGAATCACACAAAGAGAATCAATTTTGGAAGCTCATGGTTTGTGAAGAACTCCATCAAAGCTTGATGTAAATGACATAGAATGATGGAGCTTATTGGAGATTCAAGCATTGGTGGATGTTCCAAGATGAATTCAGGCACAAGCCACCTTGATGAAGAGCTCTGATAAACCCATATTTTATGATATATTTTGTGCTTAATTTGAGTGATTTATTCAATTCATCACCCACTTATTCATATTAATTGCATGATTTTACTTCTGCTTCCTTATTATGTGATGTATGTGAAAAACATGTTTCCTATGCTTTAAAATTAATTATTTTAATTACCTTTATTTCCATTCGATGCCGTGATTAGTGTGTTGAGTAGTTTCAGATCTTCTAAGGCAGGAATGACTCAAAGGATGGAAAGAAAACATACAAAAATGGAAGAAAAGCACAAAACGGAGTCCTTGAAGAAACTGGCATCCATGCGATCGCATGGATGACGCGATCGCATGCCAAGCGCGAATCAACAGCGACGCGGCCGCATGACTGACGTGACCGCGTGACAAGAAAAGCTCCGAATGACGCGACCGCATGACACACGCGGACGCGTGACAGAGGCTACGCACCAGAAATTACAGAAAACGCTCATAGCGAATTCTGAAGCCCTTTTTGGCCCAAATCCAAGTCCAGAAGGCATATACCAGAGGTTATGAAGTGAGGGAATGCATCCATCCAGGAGGAGCTCGCTAATTTTTACTATCCATGATTTAGATTTAGTTTTGAGAGAGGTTCTCTCCTCTCTCTTCAGGATTAGGATTTAGATTTAGGATTTTTATTCGCTTTCAGGATTATCTCTTTTGATCAGGTTCAATATTCCTTTTATTTTCTTTTTCAAGTTAATTTATGAATTCTCCTATGTTCCAGATTATTTGAATTAATGCTATTTGAGGTATTTCAGTTTATTATTGCTCTCTTTTATTTATGTTACTGTTACATCCCATCTGAAGGCATTTTTATTCCAGTAGATTTACTTTTCTCCTTTTGGTCTTGGTTAAGAATTCAGTAACTCAGGAGTTATCAAACTCAACATGATTGATAATTGTTATCTTTGTTAATTGAATTGAACTTCAATAATCCCAATCTTTTCTTAGGAAATAAATAAGATTCGAAGATCAAACCAATTAATCCCTTGACCTTCTTTTATCTCAGTAAAGGTTAACAAAGTGGAATTAAGATTCAATTCTCATCATCATTGATAAGGATAGCTAGGATAGGACCTCTAATTTCTCCTACCTTGCCAAAAGTTTATTTTACAGTTATTTATTTATTTTTAATTTCCATTTAAATTATTTGTCATATTTGCTCCTCATTCTTGAAACCCCAATTTTACAATCTCCATAACCAATAATAAGAACATACTTCCCTGCAGTTCCTTGAGAAGACGACCCGAGGTTTAAATACTTCGGTTATCAATTTTTAAGGGGTTTGTTACTTGTGACAACCAAAACGTTTGCACGACAGGGATTTTTGTTGGTTTAGAAACTATATCTACAACACGATTGTTTTTATGACATTCTTTACTGGCAAGATCTCAGTTCGTCAAAATGGCGCCGTTGCCGGGGAACTGCTAACGTGTGCCTTATTATTGGTTATTGTAAATATTTTTCTTTTACTTGTTTATTTATTTCTATTTTTCCTTTTTAATTTTATTTGCTACTAAGGACTCTCACCCCTCTCGCTTTGAGTTTGGCTCTAACTTTGTTGAAGGAAATAGAAGTTACAGCAAGAATATGCATCAAGGTCAAACCAATCAAGGATGGATGGAGACAAGAGGATTTAATCAACCCTTTAGGCAACAACACCCTCCAAGATATCATGGACAACGACCATTCTACAATACATCCCCAGCTGAAATATATGGTGGACAACCTTGTGACTACCAACAAGCCCCACCCCGTGCCTATAGACCAACCTCTCAACATAACCTCGAACCACCACACTCACAAGCTTCTCTTCACCATTCGCCACCGTATGATCCTTTCCTACCCCAGTTCCAATCCAATCACCCCCAAGCACCACCACTTCCCTATGTTTCATGTCCAAATCCATCACCCCGAGAATCAGAGGTTCGCCTCAAGGCAACAGTAAATAAACTTCAAACAACAATTCGACAACTGGAGCAAGCAGTAATTCAATTAGCTTCTAGACGCAACATTCAAGGACCAACCACAGCCCCATGTGGACAATCTAATGAAAAGCGTAGCATGAAAGAGACACTAGAAACTCCAGTGGATAAGACAGAGCATGAATTCGTACTAGAACAAGTAGAAGAAGCTGTCATTATACAAGAAGAAGAGTTGGTTGAAGATCTAGGAGACGCTGAACCTCCATGGGAATCCAGAGTTGAGGAGAACTCCGTCAAGGACGTTACAGTTGATGCTAAGGAGGATAGAGCACAATCCCCGAGGCAAGTCGTTTATGAAGAACTAGATGGAATAACCCATGACACAAATTCCCTTGATGATGATAGTCACAAGTCTAGCTCTTTTAGTAATGAACTTGCATCCGCAAGTGAATTCTCTGAGATCAAAGAATCTTCCCCAAATGAATACGAAGATGATGCAGAGGTAGATTTCTCTCAACCTCCGATCTATGACTTGAGTGATGAGGAAGACATAGAAGACTTTGACCAGGATACATATGCATTTGAAGAATCTTGCGAAGAAGTGGAGGAATTCACAGAAGAGCACAAGGGAGTAGAACTTACAGAACCACCAGAAACACCTACCCCAAGGCCATTACCTCCTAATACAAGCTTCAAGTGGGTACGATCCTTAACCTTTAACTTTACTTATTCACTTGAATATGGTTTACTTGAAACAGATGGCCAGCTTAGAGCCCTCTGCGGCTTTAAGAGTAAGAGGGAAATATCTCGTACTCAGAGTTGGTGCACAAGGTTCAGTAAGGTTCCACGCTTCAACTCGAAGTGCACAGATTGGTATCACGTTCAATCGAATGGATCTCGGAAAATGTTTGGTCACTATGGCGAGAATCTACTTTCTAAACCGCCCGGATGGAAAAATATAGAACCAAAGTTTGGGATCCTGGAAAATATTCTGATATTCATCACCCCGGGAGCCTGAAAATCTGTTTGAAGCTGCTCAGAAGCTTCACATGCCTAGTTTGGGACCCCGGAGGCTGTTGGCATTCCAAACATTGGTGGAGATTTCTGGATGAATTTAAACACAAGCCGCCATAGCAGAAAGCTCTTCCAATGTCCAACTTAAGGACTTTAACTAAAAGTGCTAGGTGGGAGACAACCCACCATGGTATGATCGTTCCTTTTGCAATTTTAATTTTATTTAGTTTTGTTTGTTTTTTGAATTTTATTTTATTATATTGAACCTGGAATTTTGCATCTCACTCATATTGATCATTGCATTCTGCACTTTTCATGCATATGTATGAAAAAAAAAGGGTGCGCGATGCGACCGCATCATCCATGCGATCGCGTCAATGGCGAAATACACTTCCCACGCGACCGCGTCCTCCACGCTGCCGCGTGACCTGAAAATCGGTGTAAGGATCCAATGTCCAGAAAGTTGGGCTGGAATCGTGCGGCCATTGTGCGTCTAGCACAAAATGACCCACGCGATCGCGTGCCTGACGCGATCGCGTCCTTGCACATAATCAATCACACGCGACCGCGTGAGCGACGCGATCGCGTCGCATGGATTGCACAAATCCCAAAAGGAGACAGAGAGTTGGGCTGGAACGACACTGGATTTGTGCGTTTAGCACAAATTCCAGCGACGCGATCGCATGCCCCAGGCGATCGCGTCCAACCCCTTTTTAATCCCTTCCATGCGATCGCGCGACGCACACGATCGCGTCACCCCCCATTTCGCACCATCCATGCAACCGCGTGCCCCACGCGGCCGCGTGGATTCAAATTTATAACCCCCCAGGTCACGCGAAACCCTATTATCGCGCCCCCCCTGAACCCCCTCCCCTCTTTTCTCTCTTCTCCAATCCAACCCCCACCATCCAGTCACCACCACCGCCACCCCCAGACGCCGCCGCCCGTCCCAGACACCGCCGCCACCTTTCCTCCCTTCCTCCCTCCTCTTCTTTCTCCTTCTTTCTTCCTCTTTCCCCTCCTCTCCGCCACTGCTCCTCTGCGCACCACCACCCACCGCCGCCGCCCGTCCCAGCCGCACCCCCCATCCACCAGCACCACCACCCCTTCCCCTACTCCCCTATCCCCATTACCCCTTTTTCCCCTGCCCCGAATAGCCGCGCCGCCATCCCCACCATCACCAGCCACCGCGCCAAATGCCGTCACCACCACCGCCAGCCACCTTTCTGCCCAATCTCATTCTACGGCCTTCCAGGTTCCGCAGAACGTCACCCTTTTATCCATCCGTAGTTAGTTCATATTTTTCTGTTTATGTTCATGTCTAGGCTAGTTAGATATGCATGCTGTAGTGGATTTTAGGTTGTTAGGTAGCCTAGGATGTGGTTAGTGGATTTAGGTCTGTTTAATTGCACCGTTTGTGTTTATTGCTTTATGTTTTCGCAATCCTGCTGCTGCTGTGACGTTAGTTCATATGCTGTAATTCCTTATTTCATGCTGCTCTTTACTCTGTTTTTCATGATTCTTATTCCTTATATGTAATTGCAGCTTTATTCATAATTCATATGAACTATTTGATTGCTGTTTATTTTCCAAGACAATCTAATTTTAGCCGGAATGCTGCCCAAATTTTTGTAAAATATTTTCATTTCATGAATGCTAGGGCATGCTCTCTATCCTTTTTGATTTCTTGGTTCATAAACTACATTTGTGATGTTTTTATTCCAATTTTTGCTTTCTCTATATCTATTTGAATCACCATCAACCTGTTTTCCTCATGTGGTTATGAGTTACCTATAGTTTCTAACTGTGAATGCTTGTTACTTAAAAACCTTATCCTTATGTCACTTACCTTAACCCATTTTTCACTAACTCACTAATTCTAATTTTCTGACACTCTTTTTTAATTCTAACCAAACTCACCTTTTAAAATCTCTTTTCTGATTTTTCACTTTCTTTTAACTTTCTAACCATGGCATACTGATAATTTTTCCTACTCAACATGCCTTCTATTACATTTTGGGATTGTGAATTCTTCCTTTCAAACTTTTCACTCCTATACAATCCTTAATGCACATTCACTTAACTCATTTACCTCATTATAATTCTCCTTTGCCACTTTGTGTTTCTTTTGACTATTTGCCTATTTGTTTTCCTATTTTTATTATATCCTGGTTTTTTGTTTTTCAGGATGTCTGATTCCCAGAGAAAGGGAAAAGGAAAGGCTACCACTGGCAAACGTAAAAGAGGAGATTTATCTATGTCCATCATAGATCTAATGCATGATGCCTCCTGGCGGGAGAAACACTTTACCCCGCAGGAGAAGGCCGACCAACTACTTCCTGCCACTGATCCAATAAAATTTGTAAACCGATACTGTGAGCTGAAGTATCCGGTGTTTGCAACATCCAGGAACCTATACCTGGAGAGAACTCTGAGGATCCCGGAAGAACTCCAGCAGTACACCTCTGACCAAATCAAACAAAGAGGATGGTTCTTCCTAGAGAGACCTCTGACTGAGGTCAATGCATCTTGGGTTAGGGAATTCTACTGCAATTACTTCAAAACCTCCCTAGATGCAGTGAACCTCAGAGGGAAGCAGATTTTGGTTACTGAGGAGGCAATAGAAGATGTTTTGAAACTTCTGCCTAAGACTGATCAGACAGATGGTTATCAAAAAGCTGAGGAGGATATGCGCTATATGCGATTTGACTGGGATGTAGTAAAGGTGAGGATTGCCCTTGACCCGACAGTCCCTTGGATCATGGGTCAGAACACCACCATGCCCAAGGGGATCAAGCGGATTTACCTGAATGATGAGGCTCGGCTATGGCATCAGATATTCAGCAACTACATTATGCCGAGTACTCACGAGACTGAGATACCAACCGCTATAATCCCTCCTTCGGTGTGTGATGGAGGGTAAGGACCTATACCTGCCACGCTTTACCCGGCACTATATGGCCAGGGTCCACGTCTGAGGCACTCTTTCCTTTCCCTATCTGGTTACACAGCTGGGCCGTCGAGCTGACGTGCCAAGGGAGGATGCTGATGAGAGGCCACCTGCTGCAGAATACAAGAAGATTATCCCGCACAGCAGGAACTTTCTGGCCTTGGGCTACAGACCTCCATTCCTGACTGCCACTGCTGAGACAACCACACCTTCTGCCTGCCCCTCTTCCTCCACAACCACACCTGCCACCACCACTGCACCTCCACCTGCCCCAGAACCCATCTATCATCTAGTGCACCGCTTGTTTCGACGACTTGACCAGATGGAGCGTCACAACAAGTGACGCTATGAGCACCTGAAGCTGATGATACGCTCTGGCGACATCCCCTCCGAGCCTTACACACCATCCGAGGCATCTGAGGAGGAGGCGGATGATCCCGATGCTGAGACCCATCCCCAGGGAGAGACAGAGCAGGCAGGCACAAAGCAGGCTACACCACAGGCAGAGGTTCCACATCAGATTGAGGCTGCAGATCCTGAGATCCCTATCCAGATAGCACCTCCTCTGTAGTAGCCAGTTCTTCAGACCACCACCACAGAGACTCCAGCTACCATCCCTTCTAGTGATGACACCCCTTCACACCCTGCTTGAGTGAGCATCAGGGACGATGCTTCATTTTAAGTGTGGGGAGGTTGCCATCTCTGGTGTGTATTATTTTGGTGAACCACTACAAACTCTTTTTCTTTTATTTTGGATATTTTTCTGTATTTTTCTCTCTATTTTTATTTTTAATTTTTGAGTATTTATACATTGCTACTTTTATGGATTTTTACTCTATGCTTGCATTCTGCATTTTTAGTTCATATTTTAGTTATTTAGTTTAGCTTGCAATTCTAACTTAGTAGTTATAGAAATTGTGGATTAATTAGTGATGACAAGTCATCTTAGCCTAGTTTCACTAGCCTTTTTCTTTTGTTTTCAATTGATTTATGCACTTTCTTGAGCCATAAGCAAGCCAATTGGGTAGATTTCCATGTTTCCTTTGAGTTAATCAACCATAGATGAATTAATGCAATTTTATGAGGATTTATGCTATAATTGCCACATATTATGAAAGAATGACAAACTCATAATTTTGAGCATAGCTTTGATGTCTTTGGTTGATTGATGATAGGTCAAGAAAGCTTGGAGAAAGGTTGAAGCAAGAAGGAATGGCTAGGAGCAAGAGAGAACAAAAAGTTTGATCAAAAGTTTGCCTCAAACTTTAGCTCAAACTTTCGGATAAGTGAAAACACACCAGGGAACAAAAAGCTTGAGCAAAAGTTTGCCTCAAACTTTAGCTCAAACTTTTGGGAGAAAAGCTTGAGCCAACGTTTGCCTCAAACTTTTTGGCAAACGTTGGCATCACAAATCAACACCCTGGAGAGAAAAAGTTTGCGCCAACGTTTGCCTCAAACTTTTTGGCAAACGTTGGCGCCATGAGCAACACACCCTGGAGGCAAAAAGTTTGCGCCAACGTTTGCCTCAAACTTTTTGGCAAACGCTGGCGCCATGAGTGTGCATAAGGGGGCCAATGTTTGAGCAAAAGTTTGACCCCAAACTATAGCTCAAACGTTGGTAGCAGCAAGAATGGGGTTGCTGATGTAAAAAGTTTGAGTAAAAGTTTGCCTCAAACTTTTACTCAAACTTTTACTCAAGCTTTTATAATTCCCAACCCGGTTCACTTCGGTTCTCTCTTCAACTCCAAGAGCAATCAACCAAGGCCTCTATCAACCCAATTCCATCAAGAGCAAAGGCCCAATTCAAAGCTTGAGGACCATTTGAAGAAAGTGTATAAATAGCTTAAGATTTAAGTTTTAGAGAGGGCTTTTCTTTTCGGTTTTGATTGGGTAGTTTGGTAGAGAGCTCACCTTTACATTTTGGCATTGTTGTTCTAGAATTCAATAGAATTTGGGGAGGAGAATCGATCTCTCTTCTTCCTTGTTCTTGCTTGAATACTCTTTACTTTTCTTGCTTCGGATCTTGGGTGGAGAATTGAAGAAATTCTGTTTCAATCTCACCTTGGGATCTTGTTTAATTTTCCGCATCATTGAATTTTAGTTTCTGTTAATTGCTTCTTCTTCTACTTTCTCTGCAATTTACATTTCTTCATTTCCTTTGCAATTGCTCTTGTTGGATCTAGGAAGGCATTGAGATCTAGACTTGGTTATCTAGTCTCTTGAGTCCTGAGATCTGGATTTCCATTTTCAATTTCTCTGTTTACTGCTTTTCGAGCTCTTTTATATTTCTGTTTTAGATCCGATTCAACCCAAGGCATCTTCCATTCCTTTGTGTGTTGAATTTTACTTCTCCTTGTTTAATTTCTGCAAATCCAATTCCCAATTCCCTTTACAATTCAAGCCATTTACATTTCTTGCACTCTAAGATTCTGCAATTTACATTTCTTGCGTTCTAAGTTTCTGCTATTTAATTTCTTGCTCTTTAAGATTCAGCACTTTAAATTTCAGTTCTCTTTAATTTCATGCAAATTACCCATTCCCTTTACTTTCCATGTAATTTAAATTCTGCAAATCACAAATCTCTCAACCAAATCTTGATTCGCTTGACTAAATCAACCACTAAACTAAAATTGCTCAATCCTTCAATCCCTGTGGGATCAACCTCACTCCAATGAGTTATTATTACTTGATGCGACCCGGTGCACTTGCCGGTGAGTTTTGTGTCGGATCGTTTTCCGCACATCAATTAGTATAGTTTACCCTTTTAGCATATGATAGCTTAGTTTAAATTGAAAATATAGAAAGGAAGTAAACTAGAGACTTTAACAGAATTAAAACAATCCACACACCTTGTATATATAGCATTACATGTTAGTTAGTTAACAACATTTCATCAAGGAGAAACACTAGAACTTTAAAGCCACCTTAAGTTTTACATTGAGAATAATGGGAATTTTTAACTAAACCTGCATGACATACATAACTGATAAATGATTTTTGAGCTAGAGAATATACAGCCTGTGAGTTTTGAGCTTAATTGTATGGTTACATTCAAACCATAATTTTTATCCCTGTGTGTTCCGCCCTTCTTTTATATTCTGATGTTCTTCACTTTGTTTTAATCTATATGTCCGATTATAGAATATAAAGATACATACCAAGAGAGTGACTGAGGCCATTATTTGATTTTAACCCACTTGTCCCAAAAATAGCCTACCTTTTACATCACCTTTGTTAGCCCCTTGAGCCTTTAAATCCCCCCCCCCCTTTTTTTAATAACCACATTACTAGCCTTAAGCAAAAAAACAAAATAAAAATCCCAAGTTGAATCCTTGGTTAGCTTAAGATAGAAATTGTTCATTGTTTAAGTGTGGGGAAACCTATTGGGAACATAGATGATAAAAAGAAAGGGTAGGAAGTTGAAAGAAATAAAATTAATCAAAATAAAATTTTTGGGAAACATGCTCATGTAAAATCAAAATAATTGAATTACCATGTGCATTTAAAAAAATTATTTATTATAATATTTTAATTTTCAGCATTTGAATAAAGGGGATACAAAAGAATTCCCCAAAATGCAAAATAAAAGCAATGCACATGGGATAAAAATAAAAATTGAAACATGAGCATGTAACATCAAAAGTGGGAAAAGATGGGAAAACAGGTAAAGTAGTTTTGTTTTACTAAGTACGTATGTTAGGTGAGATCTTAGTCTAATTGAGGATTCACTTATTAGCTCACTTAGCCTTATACATATATCTTTACCTTTACCCTGGCCCCATTACAACCTTAATTAAAGACCTCATGATTTTTGGTATGTCTATATTCTATAATTGTTGATTGGTTAGATGAAGAACAAAGTTATAGAAAGGAGGAATAAAAACAAGAATAGAGTGATTAACCAAATAAACACTGAGTGACTAGAGAGTGAACACAAATCCAGTGAGGGTTCAATAGCTCATTAACATTTATCTCTGTTTAAATTATTTAATTGTCTTGCAAATTTGTAAAATGCTTTTCTCTCCCATCTCAATTGTAAAGGCACTATATTACGATCTAAGGTTAGGCTATATATATATATATATATGTATATGATGACTCCTTGAGAATGTGAATTAATTCAACTACATGCAAGCCTTATATACAAGTGAGTGAGTAAATTAGAATTGCATGACTCATTTAGGTAGCTGCATTTAGAATAGGTTGCATTGCATAACATTCCACCACTTTAATCTTACCTTACTCTTTACCTTGGATTTAGCATGAGGACATGCTATTGTTTAAGTGTGGGGAGGTTGATAAACCCATATTTTATGATATATTTTGTGCTTAATTTGAGTGATTTATTCAATCCTTCACCCACTTATTCATATTAATTGCATGATTTTACTTCTCCTTCCTTATTATGTGATGTATGTGAAAAACATGTTTCCTATGCTTTAAAATTAATTATTTTAATTACTTTTATTTCCATTCGATGCCGTGATTAGTGTGTTGAGTAGTTTCAGATCTTCTAAGGAAGGAATGACTCAAAGGATGGAAAGGAAACATACAAAAATGGAAGGAAAGCACAAAACGGAGTCCTTGAAGAAACTGGCATCCGCGCGATCACATGGACGACGCGATCTCATGCCAAGCGTGAATCAACAGCGACACGGCCGCATAACTGACGTGACCGCGTGACAAGAAAAGCTCCGAATGACGTTACCGCGTGACCCACGCGAACGCGTGACAGAAGCTACGCACCAGAAATTGCAGAAAACGCTCATAGCGAATTTTGAAGCCCTTTTTGGCCCAAATCCAAGTCCAGAAGGCATAGACCAGAGGTTATGAAGTGAGGAAATGCATCCATTCAGGAGGAGCTCGCTAATTTTTACTTTCCATGATTTAGATTTAGTTTTGAGAGAGGTTCTCTCCTCTCTCTTTAGGATTAGGATTTAGATTTAGGATTTTTATTCGCTTTCAGGATTATCTCTTTTGATCAGGTTCAATATTCCTTTTATTTTCTTTTTCAAGTTAATTTATGAATTCTCCTATGTTCCAGATTATTTGAATTAATGATATTTGAGGTATTTCAGTTTATTATTGCTCTCTTTTATTTATGTTACTGTTACATCCCATTTGAAGGCATTTTTATTCCAGTAGATTTACTTTTCTCCTTTTGGTCTTGGTTAAGTATTCAGCAACTCAGGAGTTATCAAACTCAACATGATTGATAATTGTTATCTTTGTTAATTGAATTGAAATTCAATAATCCCAATCTTTTCTTAGGAAATAAATAGGATTCGAAGATCAAACCAATTAATCCCTTGACCTTCCTTTATCTCAGTAAAGGTTAACAAAGTGGAATTAAGATTCAATTCTCATCATCATTGATAAGGATAGCTAGGATAGGACCTCTAATTTCTCCTACCTTGCCAAAAGTTTATTTTACAGTTATTTATTTATTTTTAATTGCCATTTAAATTATTTGTCATATTTGCTCCTCATTCTTGAAACCCCAATTTTACAATCTCCATAACCAATAATAAGAACATACTTCCCTGCAGTTCCTTGAGAAGACGACCCGAGGTTTAAATACTTCGGTTATCAATTTTTAAGGGGTTTGTTACTTGTGACAACCAAAATGTTTGCACAAAAGGGATTTTTGTTGGTTTAGAAACTATATCTACAACGCGACTATTTTTATGACATTCTTTACTGGCAAGATCTCAGTTCGTCAAGCTCCCCGTAAGTCCAACTTAAGGATAATAAACAAAAGTGCTAGGTGGGAGACACCCCACCATGGTAACATCTTTTCATTTTTCTCTTTTGTACGCATTGGTAAATAAGTTTAATTTCATGTTTAGTTTTGTTTTTATTGGTTTATTTAGTAGTGTAGTATGTTAAATAAGGTTTTTCTGGAGTTTTGGTGGCTGTTTGGAGGTTTGGAATGCTTGGTTGGGTGCAAGAAATTGGAAAATTTTGAAAAACAGAGCACCCAGCCACTTGTACGCGTCACCCACGCGTACGCATGACAGCCAAGTTTCCAACCCCTCACGCGTACGCCTCGCCCACGCGTACGCGTGACAGCCCAAAATTTTTAGGCGCAATACAAAACCAGAGAGTTGTGCGTGTATTATGCTGAAGTTGTGCCTCTAGCACAATTTTGACCCACGCGTACGCGTGATCCACGCGTAAGCGTCACCTTCCTCTCTCTTCACTCACACGTGCGCGTCGACGATGCGTACACGTCGCATCCCATTGCTGCCATGCACGCGTACGCGTGACCTGACGTATACGCATGACACACTGCCCTGTTTCACCTGCCTTCTTTTCTTCTCTTCACTCCATTTCTTTTCTTCTTCCCTCTTCTTTTCTTTTCTTTCCCTTCTTCAACCATCATCCAACACTACCAATCACCATCCACCACCACCTTATTTAAGTTAGTTAATTAGTTAGTTAGTTAGTTATTTAGTTAGTTTAATTTTTGTTAAATTTTTGTTTTCATGATAAGTGTTGGATTATTAATTTTGTTTGCTGTTTATTGCTGCGTATTATTAACTGAATGCTATTTTAGCATAACTGTTTTTGATATTCATTGTTGCGATTCATTGTTGAGGTTATATTTTGTTACTTGGTTTAGAGTTTTTGATGTTTAACATTTGTGAATACCAAGTGTATGACAGTGCCCTCAAGTATCCTAAAACTTTTGAATTGCATGTTTTGGCCACTATGTGATTTAAAGCATTTCATTATGATAAGGCAATAATGTATTATCAATGTATTTTTTGTTAGGTGATGCTTTTTTATGATTGACCCTTATTTATGTCACCTATTTCATGCATTGAGATTTTGGAATTGTGAAATTGGATTGTACCCTTACCTAGTCACATATTTTTGAGCTTTCTAAGCTTTGTGGACCATGCTTGCTATGTGATTGATTTTCGCTTCTATCTTCTTTTTCCTAAGTTCCATAGCACCCATGTCTTCCACCCTTATGTCACTTAGGTGTTTCAAACAAACTTTAACATGTGTCATTGTTTGATGTGTGAGCTATATATTTCATTTGATTCACTTAGTTTACTTACACATCAATCAATGTCCATTCATTATCCAATTCACAATTGCTTGATTATTTTCTTGAGTGCTTTCATTCTTCTTTATCACTTGTTTGCTTGTCTTAACTTACAAGTTACTTTGAAGTATTTCAAGCACACTAGAATGAGTGATGTGCACTCTTCTTTTGTATAATTGTGATGTGGCTTTTAAATAATAGGGTGTGAGTTCTAAATCGCGCGCAATCTTAGAACTCACATACTACTCTTCCTTAATGTCACACTAGTTGACTCATTCCATTCTAGTGATTTACCTCGTTCCAATAATTTACGCTTCCTTGCTTTTGCATTTTCTTATCTTACTGTGCTATTTTCTATTTTTCATGGGTGAGTCATCATAAGCAAAGACGAAAGCGTAAGAAAGAACACGCAGCAGCCGGTTGATCTACCAGCTGAAGGTGGCAACCCGTGTATTTGCCGTACCCCCTTGCTCATCTTTGAATGCACCAAGGACGGTGCAAACTTTTAAGTGTGGGGAGATCATCCCACCAATCGGCCATTTTTGGGTGACAAATTTTTAATCCCAACACTTTTGCGTTTCATTTTAGGTCTTTTAGAATTTTTAGTTGCATTTTCTTAGTTTGCATATATATATATATATATATATATATATATATATATATATATAAGCTTAGTCAAAATAATAAAATTTTTCAAGGAATTTATCTATAGGGCACCCCAATTGATTTGAAAAAAAAATTTTAGAACTTGCTTGAACTATACATTGTGGAACATGCTTTTGAGCTAAGAACATATAAGCATGTGAGTTTTGAGCCTAATTGTATGGTTACATCATATACCACTATTTTCATTCTTGTGTGTAATATTCTCTTTCTATGATTGCAATCTTTGATTTGTTTGATTCTTTGTATCCATTATTTTGTGTATGAATGCACTTATATGATTGAGGCAATCGTTTCAAATAGCTCACTTACCCAAATAGCCTACCCTTTTATCTACCATTGTTAGCCAATTTTGAGCCTATGCTAAACCCCTTTTTTTTCTTAATTTTAGCACATCACAAGCTCTAAAGAAAAAAACAATAAATGTCCATTGTTTGGATCTTTGATTAGCTTAGGCTAGTGAGAGTGTTTATCATTCAAGTAGGAGAGATTTAGGAACATTGGTTGAGGTAAAAGAGTGTTTTTATATTTTTGTCAAAGATAATTAGGTACATACTCATGCATTAAATGTTTAAACCATATACATTGGTACCTTTGTATATAATTCATCAAAAGGAAAAGAGAAAAACAAAAGAAAAAAATGTAAAAAAAAAGAAAAAATATAAAAAAGAAAAGAAAAAGAAAAAGGAACCAATAAAAAGGGGACAAAATGCCCCAAAGTAAAGTAATAATATCAATGCATATGGAATGTGAATTGAAAAGAATGCATGAGTGTGTGAAAAAGTGAAGAATGGGTAGTTAGGTTAGCTTTGAGTTATATAGCTTGTAGGTTAGGTGAGGGATTAAGTTAATCAAAGGTTCAAATTTCAAGCTCAGTTGACTAAAAACAATCTTACCTTGACCCTATGGTAGCACGAATCCCACACCTTTGTACTGTTGTACCAGCAAGTGCACTGGGTCATCCAAGTAATACATGAGCGAGTTAGGGTCGATTCCACGAGGATTGTGGTTTGAAGTAAGCTATGGTTATCTTGCAGGTCTTAGTCAGGCAGATCAGAAAGTTGTTGGATATGGAATTGTATTAGGACTTTTGGATTCAGCAATAGGGAGATGTTGAAGGATTGGAGTTGCTTTGTCTTTCTGAATTAACTTTGGTACTACTATCTTCTCTGCTTGTGAATGATCTTCTTCTATGGAAGGCTGTATGTGATCAACGCCATGGGCCGTGGTCATTGATCTCCTCTGCTACAGATTGAACGCCATTGGCCATGGTCATCCAATTTGACGAACGGTGAAGCGCTTAGCAGTCCATTCTCTTGGCGATCCTACTCAAAATGCCACAGACAAGGTCGAATCTTCCGGATCAGAGGATGCTGCTTCTTTGGATTCTAGTCTATACCACGGAGACCTAATCTTCCCAGAAATTGGCTGAACTGGTGTCTTAAGAATTCCCCAACGAAGTTGTGGGTTAACCATTTGAGAGATGTATAAACATAGTTGTTGGCTCGTGCTTTCCAGTCATATATTCACATGAACCCAAGTAGAAACAGAGCTAATTTGTCAGATAATCCTATTCACTACGATGAAGATCGGATATACATCTTAGAAACAGATCAAACACGGATCGGAGAAGAAATAGTAATACTTTTATTAATTCATAGGACTCAGCAGGGCTCCTCCCATCAACCTAGGAGGTTTAGAAACTCATGCAGAAGTGAAAACAATGATGAAATCGAAAATATGATCCAAAACCTCCAAATTACATAAAATAAATCCCTTAAATACTAAACCGATGACTAGTAAGGGTAAAACAGTCTATTTAGTGCTAAAATCAACTTCTGGCGCCCACTTGGTGAGTGTTTGGGCTGAGCTTTGATGAGATCCACGTGCTATGAGGTCTCTTGGGCGTGGAACACCAGATAGGGAGTCCTCTTTGGGCGCTGGACGCCTGGAAAGGGGCAGGAAGCTAGCGTTGGACGCCAGTTTTGGTCTTCTAATCCGAAGCAAAGTATGGACTATTATATATTTCTGGAAATCTCTATAAGTTAGCTTTCCATAGCCGTTAAGAGCATTCTATTTAGGCTTCTGTGGCTCCAAAAAAGCTCTTCCGAATGCAGGCGGCTCAGATCCGGACAACATCTGTACTGTTTTCTCTGTCTTTGAATCAGACTTTTGCTGCAACTCCTCAATTTCAGCCAGAAAATAGCTGAAATTGTCTAAAAACACAAAAACTCATAGTAGAATCCAAAAATGTGAATTTAACACTAAAACCTATAAAAACTCAATAAAAAGTAAAAAAAACTACTAAAAACTATATGAAAGTAGTGTCAACAAGCGTATAAAATATCCGTTTATCACAACCCCAAACTTAAACTGTTGCTTATCCCCAAGCAACAACAAACACAGTAGGATAAAACGAAAATTAAGATACAATAAATTTCTAAGTTTCAAATGAAGCTTAGTTAAAATCAGATGAGCGGGACTTAGTAGCTTTTTGCTTCTTAATAGTTTTGGCATCTCACTATCCATTGAAACTTTGAATTGTTGGCATCTTTAGGAATTTAGAATCCAGATGATATTATTGACTCTCTTAGTTAAGCTTATTTTGATTCTTGAACACAGCTTTTAGAATCTTGGCCGTGACCCTAAGCACCTTGTTTTCCAGTATTAGCACCGGATATAATAATGCCACAGACACTTTAATTGGGTGAACCTTTTCAGATTGTGACTCAGCTTTGCTAGAATCCCCAGATAGATGTGTCTAGAGTTCTTCAGCACACTCTTTTTGCTTTGAACCACGACTTTAACCGCTCAGTCTCAAGCTTTTCACTTGACACCTTCACGCCACAAGCACATGGTTAGGGATAGCTTGTTTGAGCCGCTTAGGCCAAGATTTTATTCCCTTGGGCCCTCCTATCCATTAATGCTCAAAGCCTTGGGTCCTTTTACCCTTGCCTTTTGGTCTAAAGGGTTACTGTCTTTTTCAATCTGCCCTCCTTTTCCTACATTTTTGGGCAGTAATTGATTTTTCTGCTTTATTATTTTTTTTTCTTTTTTTTTGGAACATGCTTTTTCTTTTGCTTTTTGCTGCTTTTTCTTGCTTCAAGAATCTATTTTCAGATTTTTCAGATTATCAATAATATTTTTTCTTTTTTCTTATTCTTTCAAGAGCCAACATTCTAAAATTACAACTTCAAATATGCACTGTTTAATCATACATTCAGAAAACAAAAGCAAATGACACGACATTAAACTAATTAAACTAATCTTATTTTAGACTTGAAATTCATGCATCTCTCAATTCTTTTCAATAAAAACTTTCATTTAAGCAAGGTGAGGGATATATGGGACATTTTACAACTTTTTAAGACATCAATGCAAATGATCATGCAAATAGGAAAAGAAAATAATTAAATAAATAGACAGAAAATAGAATAACAGGAAAGGGGTGTAAAGAGAACGAATCCACCTTTAATGGTGGCGTCTAGTGCTCCTCTTTGAGGATCCAATATGATGCTTGATCTCTTCTATGTCATCCCTTTGCCTTTGTTGCTCTTCCCTCATAGCCCTTTGATCTTCCCTAATGGCTCTTTGATCTTCTCTTATTTCATTGAGGGTGGTGGCATGTCCTTGATGCTCCATCCTCAATTGCTCCATGTTAATGCTCAATTTTCCAAGAGAAGTTTGCTCCATCCGTTTCTTAGTGATGGGCTTATCTCCCCCAATGGAGACATCTCCATTTATGACAATTCCAGCTGAATTGCATAGGTGACAGATGAGGTGTGGGAATGCCAACCTGGCATTAGTGTGAGGCTTCTCAACTACCTTGAATAGTTCTTGAGGAATTACCTCATGAACTTCCACCTCAGTTCCACTTATGATGCGATGAATCATGATGGCTCTGTTAATGGTAACTTCTGACCGGTTGCTAGTAGGGATGATAGATCTTTGGATGAATTTCAACCATCTTCTAGCTGTGGGCTTTAGGTGAACCCTTCTTAACTGAATGGGCTTGCCTTGGGAATCCCTTTTCCACTGTGCACTTTCTATACAGATATCTGAGAGCACTTGATCCAATTTCTGATCATGGTTAACTCTCCTAGTGTAAGAATGAAGGTCTCCTTGCAACAAGGGGAAGTTGAACGCCAACCTTACACTTTCTGGGCTGAAATCTAAGATTCTTCCTCAGACCATGGTGATCCAATTCCTTGGATTTGGGTTGACACTAGTGTCATGGTTTTTGGTAACCTATGCATTAGCATAGAACTCTTGCACCATGAGAATCCCAACATCTTGGATGGGATTAGTTAGGACTTCCAAACCTCTTCCCCGGATTTCTCTTTGGATTTCCGGATACTCATTCTTCTTGAGCATGAAAGGGACATCAGGGATCACTTTCTTCTCAACCACTACTTCATAAAAGTGGTCTTGATGAGGTTTGGTGATGAATCTCTCCATCTCCCAAAATTCAGAGGGATTGGCTACTACCTTTCCTTTCCTCTTCTTAGAGGTGTCTCCAACCTTGGGTGCCATGAATGTTAATGGAAAGAAAAAAAAAGCTATGCTTTTCCAAAACTAAACTTAAAATTTTGCTCGTCCTCGAGCAAAATTAAAGTAAGAAGAAGAAGAAAATAGAAGGAGGGAGAGGCAGAGAGAGGGCTTAGCCTTGTGAGTGTATTAGTGTGTGAGAGGTGTGTGTATGAAGGGTGATAGAGAGGGGTATTTATAGGAGTGGGTAGGGCTTTAAGTTCGGCCATAGGGTGGGAATTTTGATTTTGAAGTGGGTATGGGTAGGTGGGAGTTATGATGGTCATGGGGAAGTGGTATGGATGTGACTAGGCTAGGGTTTATAGGGAAGTGTGTATGGGGAAGTGTGAAAGTAGGTGGGGTTAAGTGGGGTAGGTGAAGATGCTGTGGGACCCACAGGTCCTGAGAGGCTAGGGAATTCCAGATTCCTTGCATCTTTGAATTGGTGTTTGAACGTCCAGGGGCTGCTCCCTGGCTGGCGTTCAACGCCAGCAATGCTCCCCTCCTTGGGCGTTGCACGCCTAGTGAGGGCTTCCTCACTCGCGTTCAACTTTGACACTCCATCCAGAGTGTTCTGTTTTCACTACTGTGAATTCTGTCTCTTGACTGATGCACATGATCATGACTCTAACAACTGAAAGAAAAATGAAAAATAAATACAGTTGAGTAAAGTTGGGTTTCCTCCCAGCAAGCGCTCTTTTAAAGTCACTAGCTTGACCTTTAACTCCTTATGGAGGAAGGTATGGGCTCAGATTTTTGCCCCTGACAATGTATTTTCTTCCTGTCTTCTCATGAATGAGCTCTACATGCTCTAGAGATAGGACACGACTTACTTTATGTGGTAAGACTGGATTCTTAGTGAAGACAACTCCCATGCCAGGTGAGAGGCCTTCAGTAGGAACTTTCTTGTTCCTCAAGCCTTTAGGTACTTTCTTCTTAGTACCTTTGTGCTTAGAGCTTGTTGAGAGCTGCCCAACACCAAACTTAGAATTGATGTCCGGGGGCTCTGTAAAGCTCTACATAGAAAGAGAGGGTTAGCACACTAGGTGTTGCACAGTTGTCTCTTTATTACCAGAGGAAAAATTAAGATTGGACATCTTAAATAAGATGTAGTCCTCTTCTAATTGGAAAACCATTTCTCTCTTAGCTACATTAATCAAGGCTTTTGCAGTAGATAAGAAGGGTCATCCAAGGATGACACAGTCATCCTCATCCTCTCCAATGTCCAAGGCAATGAAGTTTGCACGGACGTAGTGGATTTCAACTTTAACCAAGACATCCTCTACTAAGTCATATGGCTTTTTCATGGTCTTGTCTGCCATTTCTAATGAGATGTGTGCAGCTTGTACCTCAAGGATTTCCAACTTCTCCATTACTGAGAGTGGCATGAGGTCAATACTTGACCCTAGGTTACACAGAGCCATTTCAAAGGTCATAGTGCCTATAGTGCAAGGAATCAGAAAGCGTTCAAGATCTGGAAGCTTCTGAGGTAGCTCTTGCTGAACCAAAGCATGGATTTGTTTGGTAAGTAATGGAGGGTCTTCCTTCAGAGGCATTGTACCAAATAACTTGGTATTCAGCTTCATTAGAGCTCCTAGGAAATGAGCAACTTGCTCTTCCCTAGTGTCTTCATCCTCACTTGAGGATGAGTAGTCATCAGAACTCATGCACTGCAAAAGTGCATTCAAAGGAAGCTCAATTATCTTTATGGTTTCCTTTTGTTCTGGGCTAGAGGGTTCTTGAGTGGGATTTAGGCACTCAAAGGGTATGCTTTGGTTGGTGTTCAACGCCAACTCTATTAGTTTATTGGGCGTTGAACGCCCTTGCTGTCCACCCTGACTGGCGTTAAACACTAGTCCCTCTAGCATTCTGGGCGTTGAACGGCCAGCAGGGATGTCCTTAGTGGCGTTCAATACCAGCTTCCCTGGGCTGGTGGGCGTTGAACGCCTAATGAGGGGTTCCTCACTAACGTTCAGTGCCAGAATTGCTACTTGGTTGCGCATTAAATGCTCAGTGAGGGGTTCCTCACTTGCGTTCAATGCCAGAAAGCCTGCCTGCCTGGTTGGCGTTCAATGCTAGCTCTTCTGCCAAAATGGGCATTAAACGCCCAGTGAGGGGTTCCTCACTGGCGTTTAACGGCAGGCTTGCTGCCATGGTGGGCATTGAATGCCCAGTGAAGGCTTCTTCACTGGCGTTTGATTTTAGGGCATCTTGGCTAGTTTCACAAGCCAATTTTAGTTTGTTTTAGGGTAGTTTCATGCAATTTCTTAGGAAATAAGCAAGTATTTGGTTGAAAATACATTCATGCCATGATTCAACCAAGCATTGTGAATTTTAAACATTTTCATGAGAAGTAATACAAGAATTGAATTATATAATGAATGATGCATCATCTCATGATTAAAGCAAAACTTTGATGCACTTTGTTTGCTTGATTTCAGGTGGAAAGAGGCAGAGAAGAGCCACGTTAGTGGCCACGTTATTGCCACTAACGTGGCCATTAACGTGGAGGAATGGAGCAGCTTGCAACGTTAGTGGTAAAGTTAGCACCACTAACGTGTTCGAAGGCCATACAAGCCCACGTTAGTGGCCATGTTAGTGCCATTAACGCGGGCACTAACGTAGAACAAAAGGGAGCTTGCAACATTAGTGGTGAAGTTAGCACTACTAAAGTTGGGAATGGCCAAGGACACCCACGTTAGTGGCCACGTTAGTGCCACTAACGTGGGCGTTAACGTGGAACAAGGGAGGAGATGCAATATTAGTGGTGAAGTTAACACCACTAACGTGTTCGAGCCAAGGTATGTGATGAGAGAAAATTTGATGGTATATAATTTTCCAATGGGATTAAGTCGTGAGTATTGTAACAACCCTGATTTTCGAGTACGCGAGATCTTTTCTACAGGCACGAATTTCTCCGGAAGATCAATAAAGGGAACACCTCTGCTGTATCATCAAGCATCTCAATCCTCATTTTCATTATGTCATCTTTAAGCCAAAACCTCTTTTGAGGCAAGCTCGACAACGTGGCCACGGAGAACCTAGTTTTTGAACCGTATCAGTTAGGAGTTTTGATTCTAGTTTTCGTAAATAGACTCAGTTTGATGAACCGGACACGATTCATGAGAGAAGAAAGATAATAGTATAATATTATCATTATATTATTATTAGAAGTTTCTTGAAAGATATTATAAGGTTACTTGGTCTGTTTTAGTTAAAAACAGCAAATTGGTTTAACCGGGTTCACATTTTACTGGTGCAGCTTAACACCAGCACTCTCTGATGACTTTAGCAATGCTAAGGCCTCATTATACATGTTTTATTCTCATAATAAATATGTTACTAGTGTCATTTATGCTAGTAGCTCAGAAAATAATTTTTAGAGATGTTTTTACAAGTGTTCCGATACATCTAGTTTCAGTAGTTATACACCTGAGATATTTTAATATTATTTTAACCCACCTATAAGACAACCAATCACAACTCACCTTACACCCCCAAGACACTCCAAGGCTGGTCATTTACTCCCTTTGGCCGAAATTGAAAGCAGAGAAAAGAGAGAAAACTTCATGAACACTTAATCTTCAAAGCTTGATTTCTTCTGAACCAAAACTCAAATCAAAACTCCAATTTCACCAAAATGATCCTCTCTTCTTCCTCTACATAACCATGTAAATTATCAAGGCTGGAAATAAGGTGAGATGGCTATTCCTTTCCCCTTTCAATTCGGTTTTCAAGGAAACATGCTTAAACATGTGTTTTCTTGATGTTCTTCCTTAGGAATCATGCTTAACATGACTTGAGGGCCAAGAAACGTGACTTTCCAGCAAGTATAAGGTTAGAAATCACCTCCTAATGTGCTGAGGGAGATTTGGTTATTTGAGGGTTTTTGGATTTAAAGTTGTTCTTGATGTGATTTAGGAGGAAAAATTGCTAAAGGACCACCTGAAAGTCTAACTGAATTAGGAGCAGCAAAATCAGGTAGGGTGTCACGAAATTAATCTTGATTATTTGTGTTTGAGTTGTGTGAATGTTGTATGATTTGGCTGTGCTAAAAATTGGTTGCATATATGATTGATTCTTGGTGAAAATTTGGTGAAATTTTGGTGAAATTTGATGAAATTCAAGCTTTAAAGTTCATGTTCTTGGAGCAGCTGGAAAATGAAACCCTAGGCCCTAAATTGGGGTTAAATTTGTATTAAAATCATGTAGAAAAGATGGGGTTTTAGTGGCTGGAAATTTATTTTGAATTTTGGTAAAAATCGGTTGCTGAAAGGACTAAAAAACAGATAAAAACAGAGAAATAATCTGAAGAATTTATGAAGAACATGAAGAACACGTTGAGTGTGATTAAGAAAAATGAAGAACAGGCCTTAGATCTTGAAAAGGGCAAGGAAGTAAAATTTTTGCTGTTTGGGTGGGGTTATTTGGTAATTTCTGAAAGTTAGGGTGGTTAAAGTAGAAATATTAAAAGTAACCGGTGGTAAAAAGTGAATTTTAAAGGTTAAAAGTAAAAGTAAGTTAATTTTTGAAAATTTAATGATAAAATAATAAATAATAATAAAATATTAAATAATAATATTTAATTAAAAATAATATTTTAATAAAAATAATAAAATAATACAGAAAAGGCAGTTTTCTGTAAAAGCTTTAGAAAGACAACTTTAAGTGCAGAATCTCATAATTACCTTAATAAAACACTTAAGGAGTGGTAATAACATATTAGTGAGGCAAAGATAAAGGAAAGATAAGAAGTTAAAGAAGAGATAAAAATCAAAGAAAAAGTCTGTAAGGTTTTAATGACAGAAAAATAGACAGGAATTAGTGAACGAACTAGGGCAACATTGTTAGTCCTTGAGTTGCGACTAGGGTTAGGTATTATATGAAAGTTAAATTGTTTCAGAATAGACTTAATGAACCTATACTTGGGACAGACTAACTATTCATACCGAAATTTACATAAGCTTTAAATACATACGTTAAACAGAGAAATCAGAGCAGAGTAGAGAAACACAGAAAATAGGGCAACCAGAGTAAAGTAAAGAGATAAAGAGAAAAAGAGTAATATAGATACAGAGAAAAGAGTAATCAGAAAAAAGTAAAGAGATACAGAGAACAGAGTAATCAGAGCAGAGTAAAAAGACAAAGTGAAAAGAGTAATATGATAAAGAGAATAGAGAACAAGCAGAGGGCCTGTTGAAAGGTCATTTGTTGCGTTAAGGCAACAACAGAGATATTTGTATATTCATCTGCTACTTTTCTGTTGGCCCTAGAGGTCCTTTAGGTCCAAGTTCACCAACAGTGAGTTGTTATTCCTGTAGGCAGAAGTTTACCTACAGTGAATATCAATTGTGTATCTCAGGGTGTTGCTCCTATAGGCCGAAGTTCACCTACAGAGAGTTGTGATTCCTGTAAGCCAAAGTTCACTTACAGAGGTGTCATTTCTGTAGGCCGAAGTTCACCTACAGAAAGTTGTTGTGCTGTAATTAGACTTTTTCTGTAAGCCGAAGTTCACTTACAGAGGTGTTATTTCCGTAGGCCGAAGTTCACCTACAGAGAATAAGCCATATCTAGGACTAATTCCTGGGTAATTTCGTGCTACAGGGTGTAAACCAACATGTGAGCTCATGGCCTGCATAGGACAAACATGCATCATACTTGGTTGTGCATTTCCTCTATTATGATTGTTGAATGAATGTATGCTTTCTTTGTTTGTATTCTATTTACTGTGTCTGTGTTTTGTTTTCTTGTATTCTTTTGTTTGTGTTTTGCTTTCTGTTTTCTCTATTTATCTGTATCTTCTGTTCACTATTTCTCGGTATTCTGCTATATATCTGCTAAGCGACACAAATTAATGAACTTAACTAATAACCCCGGCCCTACCAAGAACTCCCCAGTTCTTACCCCTTCTCTCTCCCTTCCCCCTTCAGATGGAAGCAGGAGTACCCTTCCGTAATCTACTGATGACTGTTTCACAAAGAGGATTCCGCTCTAGGTAGTCTTCTGAGTCTAGGGTGAATCTCTTTATCTGTTTATATATATATACTATGAGACCAGCCAATGTCTGCACCCCGTTTGTATGCGCACTTTAGCCTAAATCCTGTGTACGAGACTCCTGTTGTGTGGCTACCTGATAAGGTACCAGAGAGATGTCATATGGCAATATCTGATCGTGCAGAGGAATAGTAGATGATGTTTCATCTTTTGGTGACGTTCCACCTGACTTGAGTTTTGAAGACTTAGAACGCACTTTCCCTTGCTTTAGTAGTTTAGAGGGACTAGGCGAGTATAGAGTCTAGGCTAGCCTAGGTGCCAGCTTAGGGACCTTTTGAATAGGTCAGGACCTGGGATGTTGTATGTATGTATATGTATATGTATATAGTTATTATCTAGCTATATCTAGGGGTGTTCTAACTAAAAGTCGATACTCTAATAAAGGCTGGATCACTGAATGTTGTTAGTTGCTTGTGATGTATTTATGTGTGATTGTTTATATCTGTTTTATCTATTTTTATTTGTGAATTGATTATAAATGATTATGTTTATTAATCCAAACGTTTTCAGAAAAAAAAAGTACCTCACTAACTAACTACGCCTTTAATAACGAATCAGGCTCATATAATAAATAATAAATAATAATTAGGATGACAAATTGGTAGCACTCGGTTTCTGGTATGTCCTAGGCATACTGAAAATTGGGTCGTTACAATTTGGTATCAGAGCAGTTCGTTCCAACAGAGCTTGGGGAATGGACTGACTATGCTTCATTGCATACTCTGTTGTGTGTCTCATGCTTATAGGATATCTTAATGATATGTATTGCATGATCATTTCTGTGTTTTCGTTTTGGGAAATGTTCACACTTAACTTGATGTATTGAGACTAATCATTTTAATAATGATTGTTTGGTGTGAACAGGGCTATAATGAGACCACGGAGACGGAGTGCGCGGAAAGAAACCCCTAGTGATAACCGAGAGAGAGATCCGGAAATGTTTATGGCTACGATGAACACTATAGCTGATGCAGTGCGTGAGGCTGCAATGGCTACTGCTAGGGCTGTTGAGCGTCTTGGAGTGAGAAATGGAAATGAAAAGGAAAATGGAGAGGATAATTGGAACAATGAGGCTGATCCAGCGTATCCTGATAAACCCATGACCCTTGCTACTTTTCTAAAAGTGAATCCACCTAAGTTCAAAGGTACACTCGTTGCGACTGATGCCGACAACTAGTTCCGAGGTATCGAGCGATCACTGCGAGCACAACATGTTCCGAAAGGCCAACATGTAGAGTTTTCTACCTATATGCTCGAAGGAGAGGTTGAGTATTGGTGGCAGGGGATACAGTGACTGCTGCAACAGAATGAAGGTGACATTCCTTGGGATACCTTTAGGGGCGAATTCTATAAGATGTATTTTCCGAGAGCGGCACGTGACGCTAAGGAGATGGAACTTATGCAGCTGAAACAGGGTAACACAACTGCTGCAGAATATGCCCGTAAGTTTGATGACTTGTGCCGTTTCTGCAAGATTTGTCAAGGGAATCCTGCTGACTTTGAAGAATGAAAGTGTTTGAAGTTCGAAGGGGGCCTTCGTGAGGATCTGATGAGTTCAGTAGTTCTATTGGAGATACGAAATTTTGCTGAACTGGTGAATAAAAGTAAACTAGTGGAAGAATGTTCAAAAAAGGTGGCGATAGCTCGAGCAGATCGTAGGGAAGCCTCAGGAAGAGACTTTATTCAATATCTAGCCCCTCAAGGTTGTAACTTTAAGTTTAATGGTGAGTTCCATCGCCAAAGTAGAAATCAACGAAATGGTAACTTTCTCGCTCGTAACAATGGCAACTACGACAACAATAATCTGGGAGAGGAAGAAGGAGGTCAATCTCAGGAAATTCATGATATTTTAGTATGCTCAAGGTGTGGGAAAGATCATGGTAACAGACCTTGTCGGTATGGGACAAACCATTGTTATGTTTGCGGAGAACCTGGACACGTAGCTAGGATTTGCCCAAAAAGGTTTGTTCGAGATCCAGTTGGGCCACAATAACAAGGAAGGGTTTTTACCGTAACTGCTGGCAACACTAATGCATCTAGTTCTTCCACTCTAGGTGAGTACCACACTAAGACTTTGTTTGTGCTAGATAATACTATAACTTCTTCTATGGACGTTAAATTTTGAGGACAAAATTTTCTTTAAGGAGGGTAGAATGTAACAACCCCGATTTTCGAGTACGCGAGATCTTTTCTACAGGCACGAATTTCTCCGGAAGATCAGTAAAGGGAACACCTCTGCTTTATCATCAAGCAACTCAATCCTCATTGTCATTATGTCATTTTTAAGCCAAAACCTCTTTTGAGGCATGCTCGACAACGCGGCCACGGAGAACCTAGTTTTTGAACCGTATCGGTTAGGAGTTTTGATTCTAGTTTTCGTAAATAGGCTCAGTTTGACGAACCGGACTCGATTCATGAGAGAAGAAAGATAACAGTATAATATTATCATTATATTAGTATTAGAAGTTTCTTGAAAGATATTATAAGTTTACTTGGTCTGTTTTAGTTAAAAACAAGAAATCGGTTTAACCAAGTTCACAGTTTACTGGTGCAACTTATCACTAGCACTCTCTGATGACTTTAGCAATGCTAAGGCCTTATTATACATGTTTTATTCTCATAATAAATATGTTACTAGTGTCATTTATGCTAGAAGCTCAAAAAATAATTTTTAGAGATGTTTTTACAAGTGTTCCGATACATCTAGTTTCAGTAGTTATACACCTGAGATATTTTAATATTATTTTAACCCACCTCCAAGACAACCAATGACAACTCACCTTACACCCCCAAGACACTCCAAGGCTGGTCATTTACTCCCTTTGGCCGAAATTGAAAGGAGAGAAAAGAGAGAAAAATTCATGAACACTTAATCTTCAAAGCTTGATTTCTTCTGAACCAAAACTCAAATCGAAACTCCAATTTCACCAAAATGATCCTCTCTTCTTCTTCTACATAACCATGTAACTTATCAAGGCTGGAAATAAGGTAAGATGGCTGTTCCTTTCCCCTTTCAATTTGGTTTTCAAGGAACCATGCTTAAACATGTGTTTTCTTGATGTTTTTCCTTAGGAATCATGCTTAAGTTGACTTGAGGGCCAAGAAACGTGACTTTCCAGCAAGTCTAAGGTTAGAAATCACCTGCTAATGTGCTGAGGGAGATTTGGTTAGTTGAGGGTTTCTGGATTTAAAGTTGTTCTTGATGTGATTTAGGAGGAAAAAGTGTTAAAGGACCACCTGAAAGTCTAACTGAATTAGGAGTAGCGAAACCAGGTAGGGTGTCACGAAATTAATCTTGATTATTTGTGTTTGATTTGTGTGAATGTTGTATGATTTGGATGTGCTAGAAATTGGTTGCATATATGATTTATTCTTGGTGAAAATTTGGTGAAATTTTGGTGAAATTTGATATAATTCAAGCTTTAAAGTTCATGTTCTTGGAGCAGCTGGAAAACAAAACCCTAGACCCTAAATTGAGGTTCAATTTGTGTTAAAATCATGTAGAAAAGATGGGGTTTTAGTGGCTGAAAATTTATTTTGAATTTTGGTAAAAATCGGTTGCTGAAAAGACTGAAAAACGGGTAAAAACAGAGAAAGAATCTGAAGAATTTATGAAGAACATGAAGAACACTTTGAGTGTGATGAAGAATAATGAAGAACAGGCCTTAGATCTTGAAAAGGGCAAGGAAGTAAAATTTTTGGTGTTTGGGGGGGGGTTATTTGGTAATTTCTGAAAGTTAGGGTGGTTAAAGTAGAAATATTAAAAGTTACGGGTGGTAAAAAGTGAATTTTTAAGGTTAAAAGTAAAAGTAAGTTAATTTTTGAAAATTTAATGATAATATAATAAATAATAATATTTAATTAAAAATAATATTTTAATAAAAATAATAAAATAATGCGAAAAAGGCAGTTTTCTGTAAAAGCTTTAGAAAGACAACTTTAAGTGCAGAATCTCATAATTACCTTCATAAAACACTTAGGGAGTGGTAATAACATATTAGTGAGGCAAAGATAAAGGAAAGATAAGAAGTTAAAGAAGAGATAAAAATCAAAGAAAAAGTCTGTAAGGTTTTAATGACAGAAAAACAGACAGAAATTAGTGAACGAACTAGGGCAACATAGTTTGTCCTTGAGTTGCGACTAGGGTTAGGTATTATATGAAATGTTAAACTGTTTCAGTATAGACTTAATGAACCTATACTTGGGACAGACTAACTATTCATACCGAAATTTACATAAGCTTTAAATACATACGTTAAACAGAGAAATCATAGCAGAGTAGAGAAACACAGAGAACAGGGCAACCAGAGTAAAGTAAAGAGATAAAGAAAAAAAGAGTAATATAGATACAGAGGAAAGAGTAATCAGAAAAAAGTAAAGAGATACAGAGAACAGAGTAATCAGAGCAGAGTAAAAAGACAAAGTGAAAATAGTAATATGATAAAGAGAATAGAGAACAAGCAGAGGGCCTGTTGAAAGGTCATTTGTTACGTTAAGGCAACTCCAGAGATATTTGTATATTCATCTGCTGCTTTTCTGTTGGCCCTAGAGGTCCTATAGGCCCAAGTTCACCTACAGTGAGTTGTTATTCCTGTAGGCCGAAGTTCACCTATAGTGAATATCAATTGTGTATCTCAGGGTATTGCTCCTGTAGGCCGAAGTTCACCTACAGAGAGTTGTGATTCCTGTAAGCCAAAGTTCACTTACAGAGGTGTCATTTCTCTAGGCAGAAGTTCACCTACAGAAAGTTGTTGTGCTGTAATTAGACTTTTTCTGTAAGCGGAAGTTCACTTACAGAGGTGTTAATTCTGTAGGCCGAAGTTCACCTACAGAAAGTTGTTGTGTTGTGTTTAGACTATTCCTGTAAGCCGAAGTTCACTTACGGGAGTGCTATTTCTGTAGGCCAAAGTTCACCTACTGAGAATAAGACTTATCTAGGACTAGTTCCTGGGTAATGTCGGGCTGCAGGGTGTAAACCGACACGTGAGCTCAAGGCCTGCATAGGACAGACATTCATCATACTTGGTTGTGTATTTCCTCTGTTATGATCGTTGAATGAATGTATGCTTTCTTTGTTTGTATTCTATTCACTGTGTCTGTGTTTTGTTTTCTTGTATTCTTTTGTTTGTGTTTTGCTTTCTGTTTTCTCTATTTTCTCTATTTATCTGTATCTTCTGTTCACTACTTCTCGGTATTCTGCTATATATCTGCTAAGCGACACAAATTAATGAACTTAACTAATAACCCCGGCCATACTAAGAACTCCCCAGTTCTTACCCCTTCTCTCTCCCTTCCCCCTTCAGATGGAAGCAGGAGTACCCTTCCGTAATCTACTGATGACCATTTTGCAAAGAGGATTCCGCTCTAGGTAGTCTTCTGAGTCTATGAATCTCTTTATCTGTTTATATGTATATACTATGAGACCAGCCAATGTCTGTACCCCATTCGTATGCGCACTTTAGCCTAAATCCTGTGTACGAGACTCCTGTTATGTGGCTACCTGATGAGGTACCAGAGAGACGTCATATGGCAATGTCTGATCATGCAGAGGAATAGTAGATGATGTTCCATCTTTTGGTGACGTTCCACCTGACTTGAGTTTTGAAGACTTAAAACGCACTTTCCCTCGCTTTGGTAGTTTAGAGGGACTAGGCGAGTATAGAGTCTAGGCTAGCCTAGGTGCCAGCCTAGGGACCTCTTGAATAGGTCAGGACCTGGGATGTTGTATGTATGTATATGTATATAGTTATTATCTAGCTATATCTAGGGGTGTTCTAACTAAAAGTTGATACTCTAATAAAGGCTGGATCACTGAATATTGTTAGCTGCTTGTGATGTATTTATGTGTGATTGTTTATAACTGTTTTATCTGTTTTTATTTGTGATTTGATTATAAATGATTATGTTTATTAATCCAAACGTTTTCAGAAAAGAAAAAGTACCTCACTAACTAACTACGCTTTTAACAACGAATCAGGCTCATATAATAAATAATATATAATAATTAGGATGACAAATTGGTAGCACTCAGTTTCTGGTATGTCCTAGGCGTACTAAAAATTGGGTCGTTACAAGTATATTCTAAACCATCAAACTATAACATTGGTTAGGAGTTGCCCAAAGGTGCACATCATTGGTTAGGAGTTCTCTTTGGTGTTTGAGGTTGAATGCAAGAAATGTAAACAAGCTTTCATAAAAGCAATGAACAATTAATAAGTAAGCCAATGGACATAAGAAATTAAACTAAACAAGTGTGAATGACACTCAGTCAATGTAAAAGCCTTGGCTAGGGTTGAGACTTTGAAGTCCTATCATCATTATCTCCATCAATTGTGACATCAATTGGTTATTGCTCCACTTAGTTAACCTCTAACTATGAAGGAAAGTCAAGTGAAGATAATCAATTTGAGTCCACAAGTCCTAGTCTAATCCTAGAGAGAGACTAAAGTTAGTTTCATTCAAATCAATTAGCAATTTCCAATTTCCAATTGCCCCTATAAGCTCTGAGATCACTTAACAAACAGATCATGGCATCGAATGGTAATAAAGGGAGATAAAAATATAGCTTATTTAGGGCCTAAAAAGCATGTTTTCAACCATTAAGCAAAATTGGGAAGGAAACATAAAACCATGCATTTTATATGGATAAGTGTGATAGAATGTTGATAAAATCATCTTAATTACGCACAAAATGTGCCACAAAATAGTGGTGCATCAAATCTCCCCACACTTAAACCAAGCATGTCCTCATGCTAAAGATTGAAAGATCGAAGAACCTAGGAGAAGGAGTTATTGATATGCAATTCACCTAAATGCATGCAACTAATGCAAATGTATCTACCTACTTGGTTAAGGGTGAACCAACTTCCAAGAATATATATATCAGAGCACATAGGGCTAAAATGACAAACAATTCACAATCCTACCAATTCAAGCATCAAAGTGGAGTGTATATACATGCATGAAGAAAGCTCGTGAAAGCCGGGAACAAGGAATTGAGCGTCAAACTCTCACCGGAAGTGTTTGCACTCTATTCTCTCTAGTGTTTTAGGGTTGACCACTCAATCCTCCTCTAATCATGTTTTCCCCGATTTGTTTGTCATCTAACAATCAACAATTATTCAATGCATGCATACACCTATCATGAGGTCTTTTCTTTAGGTTGTAATGGGGCTAGGGTCAAGGTAAGGTTATATATAGCTAAATGGGCTCAAGATTTGAATCTTTTACTAACATAAGCTTCCCATCTAGTATAAGCCCAACTACCCATTCCCCCTTTTTTTTCCTCACCTTCATGCATTTTCTTTTTTTATAATTTCCCATATACATTTATTATTGTTGAACCCTACCTCGAGGCATTTTGTCCCCTTTTTATTTCTTTCTTTTTCTTTTTCTTTTCTTTCTTCTTTTTCTTTCCTTTTTTTTCTTTTGTATATATTTTTGTTTTTCTTTTCTTTCTTTTCAAAATACAAACATATATAAGAGCATCAATGCACATGGCTTCATATTTAATGCATGAAAATGTACCCAATTCCCAAGATCTTCAATGAAAATTATAAGCACCTTTTTTATCCCAACCAATGGCCCAAATTTCCCCACACTTGAATGACACATACATACTAGCCTAAGCTAATCAAAGATCCAAATAAGGACATTTATTATTTTTCGCTGAAAGGCTTGTAATGTGCTATTATTAGAACAAAGGGGTTTTTCATGGGCTCATAGTTGGCTAACAATGGTCGATGAAGGGTTGGCCATTTGGGTATGTGAACTAAATAAAATGATGGCCTCAATCATATAAATGCATGTCTACATGGAATAATGGACATAAAAAATCGAACAAATCAAGGATCCCAATCAAAGAAAGAGAACAATGCACACAAGAAGGAAGATAAGTGATTATAAGATGTAACCACGCAATTAGGCTCAAGTCTCACATGCTTGTATTCTTAGCCCAAAAACCAAGTTTCAAAATACATTCTTCAAGCAAGATCAACACAAAAAATTTTCCGAATTGGTGGGGTGCCCTATAGATGATTTCTTGGAAACAAGGTTATCACCCTAACTAACCAAGTAGTCTTAAGATGCAAGAAGTGTTCAAATACAAGAAACTAACCACGAAATTTATCCTAATTATCAAAGGAAAATCAACATTATGGGTGTTGAAAGGAAAAAAATTGTTACCTACGGAGATCGGTCGAATAACCTCCCCACACTTAAGAATGAGCACGGTCCTCCGTGCTAGTGGTAAGGTGCAAGGGGCGATCAGAACTTCCACTATCCCTTTCATGAGTGTCATCTTCACTTAAGTTCGACGTGGATGTGGAGATCTCCAGCTCCTCCATAGGTGGTGTCACAGAACTCAAAAGCTTCTTCACATAAGCAAATCGACGTTGGTTGCGCCGTTCATATCGGTCTATCTTCCTATGGAGATCTAGAAGCAATTGGTGGGACCATCCTTGTGGTGTAGAAGAAGTGGTAGGGATGTCCGAGGGAGTAGCTATGGCAAGGTGTCCGGTTTCTGCCAGAGGCTTGAGATATTTTCCGGTTGGGACGACGTTGCCCTCCATCGGAACCATTGCTTTCCGATCTTTAGTCTCCCAGGGAACACTAGCAGTAGCAACTAACTCCGTCACCAGGGCGGGAAAAGATAGGTTACCCTTGGCATGAACATGACCCATGGCTTGGTGAATGAGGCAAGCGATGTTGACCAGCTGCTCCGTGAGTATGCACCAAACTAGCAAGGCTAGGTCCGCGGTGATCAACGTCTCGTGAGTGCTAGAAAACACGTAATGGGACAAGATTTAGGTCCATGCTCGAGCCTTTACGGTAAGATAGCGCGCAATAATGCCCTTGGGTCGGGACTTGAGGCTCCCTCGGGTCCAAAATGACTCCGGTCTGGCAATGACTCGGCGGATAACATCCTAATCAAGAACAAAATCAAAGTCATCATGCTGGCTTAGGACCTCTTGGTAACCATCTACCTCAGCCGCCACTGGCAAGACCTTGAGGATCCCTTGGATGGTGTCCTATGAGACTGGAACTTGCTTCCGGCGCACAAAAACAGTTCGGAGAGAGGGAGAGTGGTAATTGGAGTAGAACTCCACTACCCACGAGAGATTGGCTTCTTGTGGTCGACGCATGAGAAACCCCACTGCCGCCGCTCAATGCGAGGTAACATAACTTGAGCTATATACTCCGGAGGGGCAAGAAGAGGTTCAGAATGATAATTCCTTGCAATCATGATGGGGTACATAAGCTCACAATAGCGGTTTGGAAACCTAGTAGGATCCCTCGCAGGGTTTTCATTCTCTCGTGCATCAATATTAATGATGCTTCGCGCTTTCTTGGAGAGAGGCTTAGTTTTAGGTGCATGGTGCGCCTTGGTGGTGGATCTTTGAGGTGCCCTTTCGGTAGCAACTTCTTCGGTGCCTTTTCCTTGTCCTTTTTTATGGCCATCTGAAAAAGGGGAGGAAAAGAGAAGACATTAAACTCAAAGAAACAACACCTGAATGACAGCATGCAAGTGAGACAAATGCCACAAAAGAATAGGTGTCTTGAAAGTATGACAACTACAACATGCAAGTGAGACAACAATTGAAACATGGGGCAATGCACTAGCATGGGATGCAAGAATGAGATAGACATGCAAGTAAAAGGCATGAGAGGAATAAGCTCAAGCATCCATAATAATACAAAGTAGCATATGAAAGATGGGAATAAGCACAAGAAAGTCATACACCTAGTCCAATTCCTTGAAAATGAGGCATACAAATGAAGTAAGGTGGAATTAGAGGAGGTGGAACTAATAGTCGTGAAATATGCTACAAAGAAGCAAGTCATAGGGAATGAGCATGTGAATCGGAAATATGAAGAATAACTGGCTCAACGCCCAGAAAGATAAGCAAATGTAATGAGAAAGGGCTCCAAGTTGAAAGCATAGTGTCAAATTTGAAACAAGAACTCATTGGTGCCTTTCATCGAACACTTGGTGTGCAACCCTCGAACAATAAGTGGAGGAAATTTAGTAATGTAGCACCCCCAAAATGCAATACCAACCATCAAACAACACCACACATCACAAAGAAGTCAAAATATATCAAAATAACCCATCAATCCAAGAGGTAAGTCCAACTTCAACACCCATGGAAAAATGGGAAAAAAACAAGTAATTAAACAAGAATGCATTAATCAAGATGTAACTAAGAAAAAATGGAAAAAAAAACAATGGGATGCAACTAAGGAGAGAAAAATTTAAACAAAAGGAGGAAAAGAAGAAGTAGTAGAAAACCTTGAGTAGAGAGATAGGCAAGGTGTAGTGCAAGTGGAGATAGGAAAAGAGAAATGGAGGGAAGAGATGATCCGCCGAAGGCAGTGGCCGGCAGTGGTGGTGGTGGGTGATGCCGCCGGTGGTGGCTAGGCGGAGAGAAGGTGATAGTGGGGTGAAGAGGAAAGGAGGAAGGAATGGGAGAAGAAAATGGGAGAAGGAAGCTCAACAGAGTGCGCTGCAAGGTTTCGAGGAAAATGGGAGAAGAAAATGGGAGAAGAAAGCATTTCTAGCATGATCTCCTCATTCCTCTTCCAAGGTTTCGAGGAGATCCAATTATGAATAGCTTCTTTCCCAAGATAACTATCCAATTGGATGATGACCGAAAGCTTTCTAGTAAAATCAAGAGAAATGAAAGAAGAAGATGAATGAAAACTATTATTGATCCATTGAATTATACAGAGCTCCCTAACCCAATGAAAGGGGTTTAGTTGTTCATAGCTCTCAAAATGGAAATTGGAATTGAAAGATACATTCTGGAAATTAACAAACAGAGAATGAAAATTACAAAATATGTAAAAGTGCCCAGTAAGTGAAAAGTAAAAAAAAAACTTTTTCCTAACTTAAATTCTAAGCTATTTATACACTTTCTTCCATTGATCTTCAAGCTTTGAATTCGGCTTTTGGCCTTGATGGAATTGGTTTGAAAATGGCACCAATTGGTTTTCCTTCGTGTTGAGAAGAGATCTGTGTGAATTTTGAATCCTGATGCTTCACGTTTGAGTCAACGTTTGAGGGCCAACGTTGACTCAAACGTCATTTAGAACAAAACCAGAAAAACCAGAAAGCTTGCTGTCATTGGCATTTGACTCAACGTTGGAGGGCCAACGTTCAGCTAACCCACGCGTATGCGTACCTTGCACTTCCACGCAAAAGGGTCAAAAATGCTCATCCACGTGTACACGTGCTTCACGCGTGCGCGTGGATGCAAGATTTTCATTTTGCAGGTGGTGCGCAGAAATCGTCATGGTTCATTCCTTGGTAACGGCGCTAAAAACTTAATACGCACGTTCATAATCTTAGTTCTTTGTCACAACTTTGCACAACTAACCAACAAGTGCACTGGGTCGTCCAAGTAATAAACCTTACATGAGTAAAGGTCGATCCCATGGAGATTGTCGGCTTGAAGCAAGCTATGGTCACCTTGTAAATTTCAGTCAGGCGGATTCAAATGGTTATGGTGAATTGATAATTAAAATATAATTTAAAATATAAAATAGGATAGAGATACTTATGTAATTCATTGGTGAGAGTTTTAGATAAGCGTATAGAGATGCTTTTGTTCCTCCTGAACCTCTGCTTTCCTGCTGTCTTCATCCAATCATTCTTACTCATTTCCATAGCAAGCTTATGTAGGGCATCACCGTCGTCAATGGCTACATTCCATCCTCTCAGTAAAAATGGTCCAAAATGTGCTGTCACCGCACGGTTATTCATTTGTCGGTTCTCGATCATACTGGATTAGGATTTCGTAATCCTTTTGCGTCTGTCACTACGCCCATCACTCACGAGTTTAAAGTTTGTCACAGCCATCCCTTCCTGGATCCTACTCGGAATACCACAGAAAAGGTTTAGACTTTCCGGATCTCAAGAATGGCCGCCAATAATTCTAGCCTATACCACGAAAACTCTGATCTCATGGAATGGAAGGCTCGGTTGTCAGGCGACGCAACCATGGATCATGAACCAAGAGGCTAAGAGATACGCACTTAAGCTATTACAAGTAGAACGTACGTGTTTGTCAGGCACGCGTTCATAGGTGAGAATGATGATGAGTGTCACGGATCATCATCTTCCTTAGGTTGAAGAACAAGTGTATATCTTAGATAAGAAATAGGCTTGAGTTGAATAGAAAAACAATAGTACTTTGCATTAATTCATGAGGAACAGCAGAGCTCCACACCTTAATCTATGGTGTGTAGTAACTCTACTGTTGAAAATACATAAGAACAAGGTCCAGGCATGGCCGAATGGCCAGCCCCCATGATCTAAGAACTAAACGTCTAGAGATGAACAACGGATAATCCAAAGATGTAAAAACAATAGTAAAAAGTTCTATTTATACTAAACTAGTTACTAGGGTTTACAGAGATAAGTAAATGATGTAGAAATCCACTTCCAGGCCCACTTGGTGTGTGCTTGGGCTGAGCATTGAGGCTTTCACGTGTAGAGATCTTCCTTGGAGTTAAACTCCAGTTTGTAACCTGTTTCTGGCATTTAACTCTGCTTTGCAACCTGTTTCTGGCGTTTAACTCCAGAATAGGGCAGAGAGCTGGCGTTGAACGCCAGTTTGCGTCATCTAAACTCGGGCAAAGTATGAATTATTATATATTTCTGGAAAGCCCTGGATGTATATTTTCCAACGCAATTGAGAGCGCGCCATTTGGACTCCTGTAGCTCCAGAAAATCCACTTGAGTGCAGGGAGGTCAGAATCCAATAGCATCTGCAGTCCTTCTTCAGCCTCTGAATCTGATTTTTGCTCAAGTCCCTCAATTTCAGCCAGAAAGTACCTGAAATCAAAGAAAAACACACAAACTCATTGTAAAGTCCAGAAATGTGATTTTTAATTAAAAACTAATAAAAATATACTAAAAACTAACTAAATCATACTAAAAACTATGTAAAAACAATGCCAAAAAGCGTATAAATTATCCGCTCATCACAATACCAAACTTAAATTGGTTCTTGTCCCCAAGCAACTGAAAATCAAATAGGATAAAAAGAAGAGAATATACTATAAATTCCAAAATATCAATGAAACTTAGCTCCAATCAGATGAGTGGGACTAGTAGCTATTTGCCTCTTGAATAGTTTTGGCATCTCACTTTATCCCTTGAAGTTCAGAATGATTGGCATCTATACGAACTTAGAATTCAGATTGTGTTATTGATTCTCCTAGTTCAGTATGTTGATTCTTGAACACAGCTACTTTATGAGTCTTGGCCGTGGCCCTAAGCACTTTGTTTTCCAGTATTACCACCTGATACATAAATGCCACAGACACATAACTGGGTGAACCTTTTCAGATTGTGACTCAGCTTTGCTAAAGTCCCCAATTAGAGGTGTCCAGGGTTCTTAAGCACACTCTTCTTTTTCTTTGGACCTCAACTTTAACCGCTCAGTCTCAAGTTTTCACTTGACACCTTCACGCCACAAGCACATGGTTAAGGACAGCTTGGTTTAGCCGCTTAGGCCAGGATTTTATTCCTTTAGGCCCTCCTATCCACTGATGCTCAAAGTCTTGTATCCTTTTTATTACCCTTGCCTTTTGGTTTTAAGGGTTATTGGCTTTTTGCTCTTGCCTTTTGGTTTAAAGAGCTTTTGGCTTTTTCTGCTTGCTTTCTCTTTTTTCTTTTTTTTTCGCCATTTTTTTTCTTTTCTCTTTTTTTTTTTGCAAGCCTTTGTATTCACTGCTTTTTCTTGCTTCAAGAATCAATTTTATGATTTTTTAGATCATCAAATGACATTTCTCCTTTTTCCTTATTCTTTCAAGAGCCAACATATTTAACATTCATAAAAATAAATTCAAAAGAGATATGCACTGTTCAAGCATTCATTCAGAAAACAAAAAGTATTGTCATCACATCAAAATAATTAAACTAGTTTGAAGGATGAATTTGAAATCATGTACTTCTTGTTCTTTTGTTTTTAGAACATTTTTCCTTTAAGAGAGGTGATGGATTCATAGGACATTCATAGCTTTAAGACATAGACACTTAAATACTAATGATCATATAGTAAAGACACAAACATAAACATAAAGCATAATAAACGAAAAACAGAAATAAGAACAAGGAGATTAAGGAACGGGTCCACCTTAGTGAGGGTGGCGTCTTCCTCTTCTTGAAGAACCAATGGTTCTCTTGAGCTCCTCTATGTCTCTTCCTTGTTTTTGTTGCTCCTCCCTCATAGCTCTTTCATCTTCTCTAATTTCATGGAGGATGATGGAGTGCTCTTGGTGCTCCATCCTTAGTTGTCCCATGTTGGAGCTTAATTCTCCTAGGGAAGTGTTGAATTGCTCCCAATAGTTTTGTGGAGGAAAGTGCATCCCCTGAGGCATCTCAGGGATTTCATGGTGAGGAATTTCCTCATGCTCTTGTTGAGGTCCATGATCTCTTGTTTGCTCCATCCTTTTCTTAGTGATGGGCTTGTCCTCTTCAATGAGAATGTCTCCCTCTATGTACACTCCAGCCGAATTGCAGAGGTGGCAAATGAGGTGAGGAAAGGCTAACCTTGCCAAAGTAGAGGACTTGTCAGCCACCTTGTAGAGTTCTTGAGGTATAATCTCATGAACTTCCACTTCCTCCCCAATCATGATACTATGGATCATGATGGCCCGGTCTATAGTAACTTCAGACCGGTTGCTAGTAGGAATGATTGAGCGTTGAATAAACTCCAACTATCCTCTAGCTACAAGCTTAAGGTCCAGTCTTCTCAATTGAACCGACTTGCCTCTTGAGTCAACTTTCTATTGAGCTCCTTTCACACATATGTCCATGAGGACATGGTCCAACCTTTAATCAAAGTTGACCCTTCTAGTGTAGGGGCGTGCATTTTCTTCCATCATTGGCAAGTTGAACACCAGCCTTACATTTTCCGGACTGAAATCTAAGTATTTCCCCCGAACCATGCTAAGTCAATGCTTTGGATTCGGGTTCACACTTTGATCATGGTTCCTAGTGATCCATGCGTTTGCATAGAACTCTTGAACCATTAAGATCTCGACTTGTTGAATGGGGTTGGTGAGAACTTCCCAACCTCTTCTTCGGATCTCATGTCGGATCTCCGGACACTCATTCTTTTTGAGCTTGAAAGGAACCTCAAGGATCACTTTTTTCTTGGCCACAACTTCATAGAAGTGGTCTTGATGGACCTTTGAGATGAATCTCTCCATCTTCTATGACTCAGAGGTGGAAGCAATTGCCTTCCCTTTCCTCTTTCTTGAGATTTCTCTGGTCTTAGGTGCCATTGATGGTTATGGAAAAACAAAAAGCAATGCTTTTACCACACCAAACTTAAAATGTTTGCTCATCCCTGAACGAAAAAAGAAAGAAAGAAGGAGAAGAAGAAGAAAAATGGAGGAGATGGAGGGAGAAGGTGTATTCAACCAAGGGGAAGAAGAGAAAGTTGTGTTGTGTGAAAATGAAGAAGGAATGAAGGGTTTATATAGGAGTGGGGGAGGGTTTAGGGTTCGGCCATTAGGGTGGGGTTTGAGAGGGAAAATAGTTTGAATTTTGGAGGTAGGTGGGGTTTATGGGGAAGAGATGATGGCTGTGAGTGGTGAATAGGTGATGGGGAAGAATGATTGAGGTGATTAGTGGGGGGTATTTGGGGAAGAGAGTTATGAAATGGTATGAGGAGGAGAGAAGAAAAGGTGAGAATCCTGTGGGGTCAAGGACTTAACATCCCTGCTCCAATTAGGCATGTAAAACGCCCTTAGCATGCTTGCCTGGCATTAAACGCCAGCTTGCTGCTTATTTTTGGCGTTAAACGCCCAAATGTAGCATGTTTCTGGTGTTTAACACCACTTTCATGCTCTGTTCTGGCGTTAAACGCCAGTCTGGTGCTTGTTTCTGGCGTTTAACGCCAGCTTGATGCTTCTTTCTGGCGTTAAACGCCAGTTTGATTCTTCTTACTGGCATTTAAACGCCAGTAAGTTCATCCTCCAGGGTGAGCTATTTTTAAAGCTATTTTTCATTCTATTTTTGATTTTTCAGTAGTTTTTATGACTCCACATGATCATCAACCAAAAAAAAAAAACACGAAATAACAACAAAATAAAATAGATATAATTAAATAACATTGGGTTGCCTCCCAACAAGCGCATCTTTCATGTCAATAGCTTGACAGTGAGCTCTCATGGAGCCTCACAGATGTTCAGAGCATTGTTGGAACCTCCCAACACCAAACTTAGAGTTTGAATGTAGGGGTTCAACACCAAACTTAGAGTTTGGTTGTGGCCTCCCAACACCAAACTTAGAGTTTGACTATGGGGGCTTTGGTTGACTTTGCAGTGAGAGAAGCTTTTCATGCTTCCTCTCCATGGTTACAGAAGGAGATCCTTGAGTTTTAAACACAAGGTTGTCCTCATTCAGTTGAAGGATCAATTCTCCTCTGTCCACATCAATCACAGCTCTTGCTGTTGCTAGGAAGGGTCTTCCAAGGATGATGGATTCATCCTCATCCTTCCAAGTGTCTAGGATTATAAAATCAGCAGGGATGTAAAGGCCTTCAACCTTTACTAACACATCCTCTACTTGTCCATAAGCCTATTTTCTTGAGTTGTCTGCCATCTCTAAAGAGATTTTGGCAGCTTGCACCTCAAAGATCCCAAGTTTCTCCATTACAGAGAGTGGCATTAAGTTTATCCCTGACCCCAGGTCACACAGAGCCTTCTCAAAGGTCATGGTGCCTATGTTACAGGGAATTAGGAATTTACCAGGATCCTATTTCTTTTGAGGTAGAGTTTGCTGAACCAAGGTATTTATTTCCTTTATGAGCAATAGAGGTTCATCCTCCCAAGTCTCATTACCAAATAATTTGGCATTCAGCTTCATGATTGCTCCTAAATATTGAGCAACTTGCTCTTCAGCAATGTCTTCATCATCTTCAGAAGATGAATAGTCTTCAGAGCTCATGAATGGTAAAAAGAGGTTCAATAGAATCTCTATGGTCTCTATATGAGCTTCAGATTCTTTTGGTTCCTCAAAGGGAAACTCCTTATTGGTCAGTGAATGTCCCAGGAGGTCTTCCTCACTAGGATTCACGTCCTCCTCCTCCTCTTTGGGTTCGGCCACACCAAGTAAGGTAATGGCCTTGCACTCTCTTTTTGGATTCTCCTCTGTATTGCTTGGGAGAGTACTAGGAGGGGTTTTAGTGACTCTTTTACTCAGCTGGCCCACTTGTGCCTCCAAATTTCTAATTGTTTCATTCATGAAACTTAAATTGGCCTTAGATAGATCTGAGACTATATTTGCTAAGCAAGATGGATTCTGCTCAAAATTCTCTGTCTGTTGCTGAGTGGATGATGGAAAAGGCTTGCTATTGCTAAACCTGTTTCTTCCACCATTACTAAAGCCTTGTTGAGACTTTTGTTGATCCTTCCATGAGAAATTTGGATGATTTCTCCATGAGGGATTATAGGTGTTTCCATAGGGTTCACCCATGTAATTCACCTCTGCTATTGCAGGGTTCTCGGGATCATAAGCTTCTTCTTCAGAAGATGCCTCTTGAGTACTGTTGGATGTAGCTTGCAATCCATTCAGTCTCTGAGAAATCATATTGACTTACTGAGTCAATATTTTATTCTGAGCCAATATGGCACTCAGAGTATCAATTTCAAGAACTCCCTTCCTCTGAGGCGTCCCATTACTCACAGGATTCCTTTCAGAAGTGTACATAAACTGGTTATTTGCAACCATGTCAATGAGTTCCTGAGCTTCTGCAGGCGTTTTCTTTAGGTGAATGGATCCACCTGTAGAATGGTCCAATGACATCTTTTATAATTCAGACAGACCATCATAGAATATATCCAGGATGGTCCATTTTAAAAGCATGTCAGAAGGACACTTTTTGGTCAGTTGCTTATATCTCTCCCAAGCTTCATAGAGGGATTCACCTTCTTTCTGTTTGAAGGTTTGAACATCCACTCTAAGCTTGCTAAGCTTTTGAGGAGGAAAGAACTTGGCTAAGAAAGCCATGACCAGCTTATCCCAAGAGTTCATGCTATCTTTAGGTTGAGAGTCCAACCATATTCTAGCTCTGTCTCTTACAGCAAACGGGAAAAGCATAAGCCTGTAGACCTCGGGATCAACCCCACTGGTTTTAACAGTATCACAGATTTGCAAGAATTCAGTTAAGAACTGAAAAGGATCTTCTGATGGAAGTCCATGAAACTTGCAGTTCTGTTGCGTCATAGAAACTAATTGAGGCTTTAGCTCAAAATTGTTTGCTCAAATGGCAGGGATTGAGATGCTTCTTCCATGTAAATTGGAATTTGGTGTAGTAAAGTCACCAAGCATCTTCCTTGCATTGTTATTATTTTCGGCCATGTCTCCTTCTTTTTCGAAAATTTCTGTCAAATTTTCTCCAGAGAGTTGTGCTTTAGCTTCCCTTAGCTTCCTCTTCAGATTCCTTTCAGGTTCAGGATCAGCTTCATCAAGAATGTTCTTATCCTTGTTCCTGCTCATATGAAAAAGAAGAAAACAGAAAAGAAGAGGAATCCTCTATGTCACAGTATAGAGATTCCTTTATGTGAGTAGAAGAAGAAAAGAATAGAAGAAGAGAAATTGGAACACTAAGAGGAAAAGAGGGTTCGAATTTTGAGATGAAGAGAAGTGTTAGTAAATAAATAAATAATTAGAAGGAGATGAGAGAAGGAAGAATTCGAAAATTAAATAAAATAAAATAAAAATATTTTTATTTTTTAATTTAAATTTAAAGTTAAAATTCAAAAATTAAGAAAGGAAAACAAAATCAAATCAAATTAAAATTTAAAACAAATATTTAATTAAAAAGGAATTTTGAAAAAGTGGAAGGTGATTTTCGAAAATTAGAGAGAGAACTAGTTAGGTAGTTTTGAAAAGAGGTTAGAAAAGACTTTGAAATTGATTTTGAAAAAGATGTGATTGAAATTTATTTTGAAAAAGATTTGAAAAAAAATTTAAAAAGATTTGATTTTAAAAATTAAAGTTGATTACTTGACTAACAAGAAACAAAAAGATATGATTTAAAATTTAAAGATTGAACCTTTCTTAAGAGGCAAGTAACAAACTTTAAAATTTTTGAATCAGTCACATTAATTATTAGTAAAGATTTTGAAATTATGAAACAAAACAAGAAAAAGATTTTTGAAAATCAAATTGAAATTTTCGAAAATATGAAAGAAAAAATGAAAAAGATTTGATTTTTGAAAAAGATTTGAAAAAGATAGGATTTTGAAATTGAAAATTTGATTCGACTCATAAGAAACAACTAAATTTTTAAAACTTTTAACTAGATCAAATCAAATTTTTGAAAATTATGAGTGAAATAAGGGAAAGATAATTTTTTGATTTTTGAATTTTTAATGAAGAAAGAGAAAAACAACAAAAAGACTTCAAACATGAAAATTATGGATAAAAACAAGGAAAACATGCAAGAACACTTTGAATGCAAAGATGAACACCAAGAACATTTTGAAGATCATGATGAACATCAAGAACTTATTTTTGAAAAATTTTCAAGAAAAGAAAACATGCAAGACACCAAACTTAGAAATTTTTAATTTTTAGACACTATGAATGCAAGAATGAATGTGAAAAACAAGAAAAGACACAACATGAAAATCCAAAGATCAAACAAAGAAATTCATGAAGAATAACTTGAAGATCATGAAGAACATAATGCATGAATTTTCGAAAATTGCAAGAAAGAGATAAACATGCAATTGACACCAAACTTAAAAACTGACACAAGACTCAAACAAGAAACATCAAATTAATTTTTTTTATTTTTATGATTTTATTAAATTTTTTTGTATATTTTTCGAAAATTATTTTGAAAAACGAAAATAAGGATTTCAAAATTTTTAATAGGAATTCTAGGAATCTTGCAATGTTAGTCTAAAGCTCCAGTCCAGAAATTAGACATGGCTTACTAGCTAGCCAAGCTTTCAGTGAAAGCTCCAGTCCAAAACACTAGACATGGCCAATGGCCAGCCAAGCTTCAGCAGATACAAATCAGGCATATAACAGCTGATTAGATGAGAGTCCAAGGACTCTTGCCATGATAAGTGGAAGCCTCAGTCCAAAAATTTAGACATGGCTTGACAGCCAGCCAGGCTTCAACAAATCATGAAGAAACTCTAGAATTCATTCTTAAAAAATTTTGAAGAACATAGAATAATTTTTTTTGTATTATTTTCGAAAATAGGAAATAAAAAGCTTAAAAATAAAATAAAATTACCTAATCTGAGCAACAAGATGAACCGTCAGTTGTCCAAACTCGAACAATCCCTGGCAACGGTGCCAAAAACTTGGTGCACAGAAATTGTGACGATTCATTCCTTGGTAACGGCGCTGAAAACTTAATACGCACGTTCATAATCTTAGTTCTTTGTCACAACTTTGCACAACTAACCAGCAAGTGCACTGGGTCATCCAAGTAATAAACCTTACGTGAGTAAGGGTCGATCCCACGGAGATTGTCAGCTTGATGCAAGCTATGGTCACCTTGTAAATCTCAGTTAGGCGGATTCAAATGGTTATGGTGAATTGATAATTAAAATATAATTTAAAATATAAAATAGGATAGAGATACTTATGTAATTCATTGGTGAGAGTTTCAGATAAGCATATAGAGATGCTTTTGTTCCTGCTAAACCTCTGCTTTCCTGCTGTCTTTATCCAATCATTCCTACTCCTTTCCATGGCAAGCTTATATAGGGCATCACCGTCGTCAATGGCTACATCCCATCCTCTCAGTGAAAATGGTCCAAAATGCGCTGTCACCGCACGGCTATTCATCTGTCGGTTCTCGATCAAACTAGAATAGGATTCCATAATCCTTTTGCGTCTGTCACTACGCTCAGCACTCGCGAGTTTGAAGCTCTTCACAGCCATCCCTTCCCGGATCCTACTCAGAATACCACAGACCAGGTTTAGACTTTCCGTATCTCAAGAATGGCCGCCAATAATTCTAGCCTATACCATGAAGACTCTGATCTCATGGAATGGAAGGCTCGGTTGTCAGGCGAGGCAACCATGCATCATGAACCAGGAGGCTAAGAGATACGCACTTAAGCTATTGCAAGTAGAACAGACGTGGTTGTCAGGAACACGTTCATAGGTGAGAATGATGATGAGTGTCACGGATCATCATCTTCCTCAGGTTGAAGAACAAGTGTATATCTTAGATAAGAAATAGGTTTGAGTTGAATAGAAAAAAATAGTACTTTGCATTAATTCATAAGGAACAACAGAGCTCCACACCTTAATCTATGGTGTGTAGAAACTCTACCATTGAAAATACATAAGAACAAGGTCCAGGCATGGCCGAATGGCCAGCCCCCATGATCAAAGAACTGAATGTCCAGAGATGAATAAAGGAAAATCCAAAGATGTAAAAACAATAGTAAAAAGTTCTATTTATACTACACTAGTTACTAGGGTTTATAGAGATAAGTAAATGATGTAGAAATCCACTTTCGGGTCCACTTGGTGTGTGCTTGGGCTCAGCATTGAGGTTTTCACGTGTAGAGGTCTTCCTTGGAGTTAAACGCCAGTTTGTAACCTGTTTTTGGCGTTTAACTCTGCTTTGCAACCTGTTTCTGGCGTTTAACTCCAGAATAGGGCAGAGAGCTGGCGTTGAACTCCAGTTTGCATCATCTAAACTCGGGCAAAATATGGATTATTATATATTTCTAGAAAGCCCTAGATTTCTACTTTCCAACGCAATTGAGAACGCACCATTTGGACTTTTGTAGCTCCAGAAAATCTACTTTGAGTGCAGGGAGGTCAGAATCCAACAGCATCTGCAGTCCTTCTTCAGCCTCTGAATCTGATTTTTGCTCAAGTCCCTCAATTTCAGCCAGAAAATACCTGAAATCACAAAAAAACACACAAACTCATAGTAAAGTCCAGAAATATGATTTTTAATTAAAAACTAATAAAAATATACTAAAAACTAACTAAATCATACTAAAAACTATGTAAAAATAATGCTAAAAAGCGTAAAAATTATCCGCTCATCAGCAGTTTTAAAACAAAGCAGGGGACGTTGGCCTCAACGTTGGACCTACAACGTTCCCTCCAACGTTGGCGTTTTCACGCGTACGCATACTCCACGCTTACACGTGCATTGCCTTTTTTTTCTATCCACGCGTATACGTCACTAACGCGTACGCGTCGATTCAAAATCCTTAACTCCAACTTCTGGGCTTGGCATCGTGGACATTGGAGGCAGAATTTGAGGCAATGTTGGACCTCCAACATTCGATTTTGACACGTACGCGTGACCCACGCATACGCATGGATGGTCAATTTTTGCCATTCCACGCGTGAGCGTGACGCACGCTTGAGCGTGACATTGAATTTTTTCTTTTCCACGCATACGCGTCATAGACGCGTACGCGTCACCCAAAAACCATTTAGCTCCAGAATTGAAGTTTTTATCACTACGTTGGGGGTAACGTTGGATGTCCAATGCTACCTCAAACGTGAGCATCAGCAGTGTTTACAGAAAAGTGCTATGTTTCTCTTCCAACGTTTGAGGCAACGTTGGTGGTCCAACTTGGCCACCAACGTTGCTTCCTCTTCATTCTTTCCATGCTCTTTCTTCAACCTTCCTCCATGCTTTCTGTTCCGAGGGTTACCTGAAACTGTAGCTCGATCTCGGACGAGATCTTATGTACCGGTCGGAGATGACATGTCCGACTTGTGGGATTGGCAATGCTGCTGATCCTTTGTCACCGGAGGGTGGTAGTACCTGCAAGGGACTCCGATGCTTAAGTTAGCAAGGGTATTAAGTAAGTTTTTAGTAGAATCAGAGTATGAGTTATACCTGGGTGCTCCAGTGTATTTATAATGGTATAGAGTAACCTTAAGGGAACTTATCTTATCTTATCTTATCTTTGAGTGAAGTCATCTTATCATTAAGGGAACTACCCTTATCTTTTTAGGCTTTGGCTGCCTTTAGATTTGGGATGTGTTCCTTTGTTTGGGCCTTCTTGGGCCTCTATAGTGATTTGGCAGAGCTCTTGAAGAAGAGGTCGGATGTTTCTGACCTGAAGAGGTCGGTTGGCTTGTCGTCGATCATCCGGGGTCGGACATCTCGACACAGGATATGAACAGTGCCCCTGCTCGAGTGTGGTCTTCCCTTTGAGGTCGAGTCCTTCGTTTTTAGGACTTCAATCTTTCTCTGGAGAAGTCGAGCTCGAGCATCGTCGATTTCTTCCTTGTAGAGTTTCCTTTTGAATGCAAAACATTTTTCTTTCTTATTCTTTAATTTTTGGAAACGCGCGTTCCTTACCTTGGGAACGTGTGATGGTTTTTTAATGCCCCATTAATTCTTTTAATGTTCCGTTTCCTTCGCCTCCCGCTTTCTCATTTCTGTTTCTTTTTTCTCTTTGCTCGTTGTAACTTCCCCCTTTCTCTTTTATTCTTCTATTTCGTTCGTGCCTCTTCATTATCTGGCCCCCAAGTTTTCACGTCTTCGTGCCTTCCTTGGAGTGGTTGTTGGTGTGGGCTCACCGTCCGTCCTCATCACCTTTCTTACTTTTATAGGTTGGTCCTCTTTTCTTCTTCTTTCTTCTCGCATTTTTGAGAAGTTTTGATCTTGCTTGGTTTCATGTTAAAAAGCTTGAATCTTTTCTGTGTTTGTCGTGCATCTGCTTATTACTATAATGTGTGCTCTGGGAGTGTCTTTGATTTTGAATGATCCTTCTGCATTTAGGGTTTTTGCATGCCGTTTATTGTTTCCAGTTTGTGTCCTTTGATATGAACTGCATGTCGTTGCTGAGGCTTTTGAATCTACTTGCTTCTAAAAAAGATTGCTCCTTTGATGACTTTCTCCATGTTGGTAGTTTTCTTTGCTGATAAATTTGTAGATTTTTTGATGGCTTGCTTTGATTTTCTTCTCGTGTCGTTGCTTGTTTGGAAGGGGATTATTTTTCTTTGCTGAGAGTTTTGTTGGGATGTAGCCTTGTAGACTTTTTCTGAGTCCTTTCTCTGTCCCTGCCTCCAAAGGATGTCCCTGGACCTTAGCGTATGTCCTGGGGTTTTTCCTTTTACTGTTTGTATGCTTGAGTCATGTTTTGTCCGAGCTGATTTCTTTTTTGCCCGAGCTATTTTGGTTGGTAATCTATTTTCTTTTTCTGGCTGTAGGACTAGTTGACCATGTCTTCTTGCAAAAATATTGTCATGACGTCTTCCAAGGTTCCTGAGGGTATGTCCGACTGGCTGGACTCCCTCGTCCTGATGTGTGTTTCTGTAGTTAATTCTGAATTCTGTGCAGAGCTTAGAAAACATCATCGAATCTGTAATAGTAGAGATTAGGAGAACAACTATGAATTGGTAGTGCCTGATTCTAATGAAAGGGTTTGCTTCCCTGTTCTGACCCAGGGGGGCAGTGCCCCTTCTTTTATGTGTACGACTTCTTTTTTAGCCAAATGAACATCACCCTTCCTTTCACCCCCTTTGAGACAGACCTGTTGTGGTCGTGTAACGTAGCTTCATCCGAACTCGTGGGGCTTTATCAAGATATTTCAGTTGCTTTGTCAAGAATTTGATGTAAAACCTTTTCAAGCTCTCTTCCTTTATCTCTTTGTGTTGACCAATCCTGGGACTACCAAAAAGAAAGCTTCTTGGATTTCTTTTAGGTCTGCCCAAGGACACAAAGTTTTTTCTATGTATCTTGAGTCTTTTAGGGATTTTAAGAATTACTTTTTTAAGGTCCGAGCTGTTGAAGGAACTCGACCTTTCTTTTTGGATGAGAATGGCGAGCCCAGCTTTCCTTTAGAAGGCAAAGGAATGTAGTGGTGTCTAGGTACACTTGGGAGAAGTTGGATGAGATTGAGCAAGCTTTTGTAACTATGTTGGAAGAGAACTAGGGGCAGCCTCCCCATCTTGATACTAAGAAATTTTTTTAGGAAATCCTTTACTTCTCCGAGCTGAACTGGGTAGGGGTCGACTTCCTTCATATTTGTCGTACTTGTTTATTTTTTTGAGCTCATCCCTTTTCCTTCCAGCTTATAACTTGGTTTCTTGTGTATTTTCAGAGATGATTAAAAACAACGAATCCATGAAGGCCTTTAAGAAGGAGAGCATAGCTACAGCAGCGCAGCACATCTCGGGTAAAGTTGCTGGGGAAGGATTTTCCCAGGTTCCTCCGAAGAAGCCTATTTTGAATACTGCTGGGCCGAGGAAGATGATTCCTACGCCTCAGGTCCGCTTAGTTGATCCCCCCCAGACTTCTACTGCTACCTCTTCTCTATCTGCCGGCCCTCTTCCCAAAAGACAAAGGACTGTGGAACCTTTTAATCTGGATGCTCCTGACTTTGATGCTATTGGTTTTGTTGATCAACAGATTGCTCCTTACGGTGTTATTCCTACTGACGATGTCTCCCTTCTTCGCCATTTGGATTTCATCACTCGGAGTAGTATTAAGATGGCTCATATGGGAGCAGCTTTATATCAGACTGCTCAAGATCTTCCCATTCATGCAACCAAAGCTTTTATGGATGAGGCCAAATCAGATTTTGACCAGATTAAGGGATTGAAGGAGGAGCTTGAGGTGAAGGTGGCGAAGCTGGAAAAAGAGTTAGAGGGTGAGAAGACTCGGACTATTGCTGCTGTGGCTTCTGCAAAGTTGGCTAAGGATATGGCGCTGAAGCATAAGGAGAGCTATGTCTTGACTTATAGGGAGATGATGGACCTTAGGGAGAGTTTAGAATCAGTTCGGGCTGATTATGCCGAACTCTAGGGTCATCTCGTAGGCAGTGTGAATGCTGCTTACGAGAATTTGAAGGATCAGGTTCGAATTCTTGCGCCCGAGCTCGACGTAACCCAGTTTAGCTTGGACAACATTGTAAGAGATGGTAAGATTGTCCCTGATGACCCTAATGATGATGATGATGAGGTCGACCCTCCTCCTGTACCGTTTGCCAAACCCTCTGCTGCCCCGCCTTCCTCAACTCCAGCAGCTGAAGTCGGTTAGCCCGAGTCCGATCCTAACATCCAGATCCTGAACTGGGATGATGGGACGGTAGATGCGATACCACGTCAGACTCGGCCTCCTTCACCCCGAGATGCTGCTACTGGGAAGTCTTTGGATCCTTTATAATTTTTCTCTGACATATTATGTACAACCCGATCTGTTGCTTTTTAAACTTTTATTTCTGTAATTGGTGGTTTGCCCGACTTTGGATACTTTCGTTGCTTTTCCTTTAGCAACCTTATTTTGAAAAAATAAAGTAGTTTCGAGCTCTTGGGGTCGGCTTCAAGCGGCTTCTTGAGTCTATTTATCATAGTAGTCTTGTTTTTTGCGATATGCTTGTCGATTGCTTGTTTTAGCACTCTTCAGGGTGTTGGAATCTTGTTTTCCGACCTCCTTTGATTGCCTTTGTACTTTTAATACTTGTAGTTTTTCTAGGTCCAATTTGGAGTCCCTTGTGGCACATCTCTTCTGTCGATCGATGTCTTTGAATTATTTTTAGTAATCCTTTTAGGTTTACTTCTTATACTTCTGTAGCTTTGGTCCGACTTCTTCATCTCGGTTTGTCTAAAGTTATTTCTAGTAATCCATTTTATTTAGGTCTTTTTTATGGATTACTTTTTATAACTTTGTAGGTTTGTTTGGGCTGACTTCCTCATGCCAATCCTTTCTTTCTAAGTTATTTCTAGTAATCCATTTTGTTTGGACCTTTCAGATCTCTTTTTATGGATTACTTTTATAACTTTGTGATTTTATTGGGCCGACCTCATCATGTCAGTCTCTTCAAAGTTATTTCTAGTAATCCATTTCATTTGGACCCTTGTCAGGTCTCTTTTATGGATTACTTTTATAACTTTGTGATTTTGTTGGGCCGACTTCATCATGTCGGTCCCTTCTAAGTTATTTCTAGTAATCCATTTCATTTGGACCCTTGTCAGGTCTCTTTTATGGATTACTTTTACAACTTTGTGATTTTGTTAGGCCGACTTCATCATGTCAGTCCCTTCTAAGTTATTTCTAGTAATCCTCTTTTTTAGGGGTGGCTAGGCCTCTTTCTAGGGATTTACTTTTTATAACTTTGGTTATTGTGGTCGACTGGTCCGACTTCTTTACGTCGGTCCGTCTTTAAGTTATTTTTAGCAACCCATTTTTATTAAGACCTCGTCAGGTCCTTTCCTATGGATCACTTTCGATAACTTCTTGCATTATTCTGTTTTTGCCGCTTTTCATCTTTGCCGATTTTGTAGAAATTGAGTTTGATCCTTGTTTGGTCGACCTTTTGATGAATTTGGTTTTCATCTTTGTTGGTCTTTATCGTGATCGAGCAGTGAATTTAATTTTCACTTTCTGCCGATCCGTAGATTTGTAATCGGGCGATGAATTTTTTGCATTTCAGATTAATGCGTCTTGATAAGAGCATTTGTAGAAAATCTTCTTAAGTTGCAGGTGTGCCATGACCTTGGAAGCTCTCGCCCTTCGAGTTCGGTCAACCTGTAGTAGCCCTTTCCGAGTACTTCTACGACTTGGTAGGGTCCTTTCTAATTTGCTGCCAGCTTTCCTTCTCCAGGTCAATTTGTTTCGATATCATTTCGAATTAGGACGAGGTCGTTCTCGGCAAAACCTCGCTGTACTACCTTTAGGTTGTATCTTGAGGCCATTCGACGTTTTAATGCCTCTTCCTTGATCTGAGCTCTTTCTCGGATTTCTAGAAGTAGGTCGAGTTCTTCTTTTTGAAGTTGGGAGTTGGCCTCTTCACTATAGTGGATTACTGATGAGCGGATAATTTATACGCTTTTTAGCATTGTTTTTAGTATGTTTTTAGTAGGATCTAGTTACTTTTAGGGATGTTTTCATTAGTTTTTATGTTAAATTTACATTTCTGGACTCTACTATGAGTTTGTGTGTTTTTCTGTGATTTCAGGTATTTTCTGGCTGAAATTGAGGGACTTGAGCAAAAATCAGATTCAGAGGTTGAAGAAGGACTGCTGATGCTGTTGGATTCTGACCTCCCCGCACTCAAAGTAGATTTTCTGGAGCTACAGAACTCGAAATGGCGCGCTTCTAATTGCGTTGGAAAGTAGACTTTCAGGGCTTTCCAGCAATATATAATAGTCCATACTTTGGCCAAGAATAGATGACGTAAACTGGCGTTCAACGCCAGCTTTCTGCCCAAATCTGGCGTCCAGCGCCAGAAAAGGAGCCAAAACCAGAGTTGAACGCCCAAACTAGCACAAAAGCTGGCGTTCAACTCCAAGAAGGACCTCTACACGTGCAACACTCAAGCTAAGCCCAAACACACACCAAGTGGGCCCAGAAAGTGGATTTATGCATCAATTACTTACTCATGTAAACCCTAGTAGCTAGTTTATTATAAATAGGACCTTTTACTATTGTATTAGGTATCCTTGATCAGTTGTATGCTATCTTAGATCACAATTGAGGGCTGGCCTCTCGGCCAAGCCTGCACTTTCCCTTATGTATTTTTAACGGTAGAGTTTTTACACTCCATAGATTAAGGTGTGGAGCTCTGCTGTTCCTCAAAGATTAATGCAAAGTACTCCTGTTTTCTATTCAATTCATCTTATTTCGCTTCTAAGATATCCATTCGCACCCAAGAACGTGATGAAGGTGATGATTATGTGTGACGCTCATCACCATTCTCCCCTATGAACACGTGCCTGACAAACACTTCTGTTTTACATGAAATAAGCTAGAATGAATATCTCTTAGATCTCCTAATCAGAATCTTCGTGGTGTACACTAGAATGATGGCGGCATTCAAGAGAATTCGGAAAGTCTAAACCTTGTCTGTGGTATTCCGAGTAGGATTCAATGATTGAATGACTGTGACGAGCTTCAAACTCGCGAGTGCTGGGCGTTAGTGACAGACGCAAAAGGAGGGTGAATCCTATTCCAGCATGATCGAGAACCGACAGATGATTAGCCGTGCTGTGACAGAGCATGTGAGCATATTTTTCACTGAGAGGAGGGGATGTAGCCACTGACAACGGTGATGCCCTTGCATAAAGCCAGCCATGGAAAGGAGTAAGACTGATTGGATGAAGATAGCAAGAAAGCAGAGGTTCAGAGGAACGAAAAGTATCTCCAGTCACTTATCTGAAATTCCTACCAATGATTTACATAAGTACCTCTATCCCTATTCTATTATTTATTATTCGAAAACATCATTATCAATTTATATATGCCTGACTGAGATTTGCAAGGTGACCATAGCTTGCTTCATACCAACAATCTCCGTGGGATTCGACCCTTACTCACGTAAGGTATTTCTTGGACGACCCAGTGCACTTGCTGGTTAGTTGTATCGAAGTTGTGAACCATGGTATTGGCACCATGTTCTTGGCGCCATTGCCAGGGAAAGAAAGAGCCATGAATTTTACATAATTAAGGTGTAATCACGATTACGCGTTCCAAGTTGCTCACGTTGCCAGGGATTGTTTGAGCCTGGACATCACAATTTCGTGCACCAAGTTTTTGGTGCCGTTGCCGGGGATTGTTCGAGTTTTCGGCAAGCTTTTGGTCCGGTAACATCAGTGCCAAGTTCGATCCGGCAACAACACCATGTTTTTGGTGCCGTTGCCGGGGATTGTTTGAGTTTGGACAACTAACGGTTCATCTTGTTGCTCAGATTAGGTAATTTTCTTTTTATTTTATTTTCAAAAATTTTTCAAAAATATTTCAAAATCTTCTCATCTGTTTTCGAAAAAAATAAAAATGTTTTCAAAAAATTTTTATTCAAAATTTTTAAGAATGAATTCTAGTGTTTCATGAAGCATGCTGAAGCCTGGCTGGCTGTAAAGCCATGTCTAATTCCTTTGGGAATGAGTATGTCAGGCATGTCATGTCTGAATTACATGCTGAAGCTTGGCTGGCCATTGGCCATGTCTAGTGTTTTGGACCGGAGCTTTCGTTGAAAGCTTGGCTGGCTAGTGAGCCATGTCTAATTCCTGGACTGAAGCTTCAGACTAAGAATGCAAGATTCCTGGAATTCATATTAAAAATTTTGGAATCCTTATTTTTCTTTTTTCATATAATTTTCGAAAAAATCCAAAAAAAATTTGAAAATCATAAAAATAAAAAAAAAAATTTTTTTGTTTCTTGTTTGAGTCTTGAGTCATATCATAAGTTTGGTGTCACTTGCATATGCATCTTGCATTTTTCGAAAATTTCATGCATTCATAGTGTTCTTCATGATCTTCAAGTTGTTCTTGGTAAGTCTTCTTGTTTGATCTTGATGATTTTTTGTTTTGTGTTGCATAGTGTTTTTCATATGCATTCTTGAATTCTTAGTGTCTAAGCATTAAAGAATTCTAAGTTTGGTGTCTTGCATGTTTTCTTTGCATTAAAAATTTTTCAAAAATATGTTCTTGATGTTCATCATGACATTCATAGTGTTCTTGGTGTTCATCTTGACATTCATAGCATTCTTGCATGCATTCATTGTTTTGATCTAAAAATTTCATGCATTGCATCTTTTTAGTGTTTTTCTCTTGCATCATAAAAATTCAAAAATCAAAAAAATATGTTTCCCTTTTTCTCTCATCAAATTCGAAAATTTGGATTGACTTTTTCAAAAATTTTTAAAATCAAATTGTTTCTCATGAGTCAAATCAAATTTTCAATTTGAAAATCTTATCTTTTTCAAAATCTTTTTCAAAAATCAAATCTTTTTCAAAATTCTTAGTTATTTTCGGAAATTCTAAAAATATTTTTCAAAAATCTTTTTCTTATTTTTATACCAAATTTTCGAAAATAACATAATCAATTAATGTTTTGATTCAAAAATTTGAAGTTTGATACTTGCTTGTTAAGAAAGATTCAAACTTTAAGTTCTAGAATCATATCTTGTGATTTCTTGTGAATCAAGTCATTAATTGAGATTTTAAAAATCAAATCTTTTTCAAAATTAGTTTCTAAAATATCTTGTTATCTTATCTTTTTCAAAAATATCTTTTCAAAATATCTTTTCTAACTTCCTAACTTCTTATCTTTTCAAAATTTGTTTCAACTAACTAACTAACTTTTTGTTTGTTTCTTATCTTTTTCAAAACTACCTAACTAACTCTCTCTCTCTATTTTCGAAAATATCTTCCCCCTTTTTCAAAATTTCTTTTTAATTAACTATTATTTTAAATTTTAAATCTTAATTTTTGAAAAACTACTAACATTTTTCAAAAACCATTTTCGAAAATCACTAACTCTTTTTCAAAAATATTTTTCGAAAATTATCCCTCCCCCATCTTATTCTATTTATTCATTCATATCCTAACATCTCATCTCACATCTCTACCATCCTCACAGTTGTGTTTCTTCCATTATATTATATTCTTTGTCTCCCACTCTTCTTCTACTCACACAGGGATCCCTATACTGTGGTATAAAGGATCCATATTATTATTATTATTTTTCTGTGCCTTCTTCTTTGTCATATGAGCAGGAGTAAGGACAAGAACATTCTTGTTGAAGCAGATCCAGAACCTGAAAGGACCCTGAAAAGAAAATTAAGAGAAGCTAAATTAGAACAATCCAGAGATAACCTTTCAGAAATTTTCGAACAGGAAGAGGAGATGGCAGCCGAAAATAATAATAATGTAAGGAAGATGCTTGGTGACTTTACTGCACCTAATTCCAATTTACATGGAAGAAGCATCTCCATTCCTGCCATTGGAGCAAACAACTTTGAGCTGAAACCTCAATTAGTTTCTCTGATGCAGCAGAACTGCAAGTTTCATGGACTTCCATCTGAAGATCCTTTTCAGTTCTTAACTGAATTCTTGCAGATATGTGATACTGTTAAGACTAATGGAGTAGATCCTGAAGTCTACAGGCTCATGCTTTTCCCTTTTGCTGTAAGAGACAGAGCTAGATTATGGTTGGATTCTCAACCCAAAGACAGCCTGAACTCTTGGGATAAGCTGGTCACGGCTTTCTTAGCCAAGTACTTTCCTCCTCAAAAGCTGAGCAAGCTTAGAGCTGATGTTCAAACCTTCAGATAGAAAGAAGGTGAATCCCTCTATGAAGCTTGGGAAAGATACAAACAGTTGACCAAAAAGTGTCCCTGTGACATACTTTTAGAATGGACCATCCTGGATATATTCTATGATGGTTTATCTGAGCTATCAAAGATGTCACTGGACACTTCTGCAGGTGGATCCATTCACCTAAAGAAAACGCCTGCAGAAGCTCAAGAACTCATTGACATGGTTGCTAATAACCAGTTCATGTACACTTCTGAAAGGAATCCTGTGAGTAATGGGACGCCTATGAAGAAGGGAGTTCTTGAAGTTGATACTCTGAATGCCATATTGGCTCAGGATAAAATATTGACTCAGCAAGTCAATATGATCTCTCAGAGTCTGCATGGAATGCAAGCTGCATCCAACAGTACTCAAGAGGCTTCTTATGAAGAAGAAGCTTATGATCCTGAGAACCCTGCAATAGCAGAGGTGAATTACTTAGGTGAACCTTATGGAAACACCTATAACTCATCATGGAGAAATCATCCAAATTTCTCATGGAAGGATCAAAGGCCTCAACAAGGCTTTAATAATGGTGGAAGAAACAGGTTTAACAATAATAAACCTTTTCCATCATCCACTCAGCAACAGACAGAGAACTCTGAACAAAATGCTTCTAATTTAGCAAATCTAGTCTCTGATCTATCTAAGGCCACTGTAAGTTTCATGAATGAAACAAGGTCTTCCATTAGAAATTTGGAAGCACAAGTGGGCCAGCTGAGTAAAAGGATCACTGAAATCCCTCCTAGTACTCTCCCAAGCAATACAGAAGAGAACCCAAAAGGAGAGTGCAAGGCCATTGACATAAGCACCATGGCCGAACCTGTGAGGAGAGGAGAGGACGTGAATCCCAAGGAGGAAGACCTCCTGGGACGTCCAGTGATCAATAAGGAGCTCCCCTCTGAGGAACCAAAGGACTCTGAGGCTCATCTAGAGACCATAGAGATCCCATTGAACCTCCTTATGCCCTTCATGAGCTCTGATGAGTATTCCTCCTCTGAAGAGAATGAGGATGTTACTGAAGAGCAGACTGCCAAGTTTCTTGGTGCAATCATGAAGCTGAATGCCAAATTATTTCTTGGGAAGTTGAACCTCCCTTGTTCATCAATGAACTAAGTGATCTGGATCAACTGACATTGCCTTAGAAGAGACAGGATCCTGAAAAGTTCATAATACCCTGTACCATAGGCACCGTGATCTTTAAGGCTCTGTGTGACCTTGGTTCAGGAATAAACCTCATGCCCCTCTCTGTAATAGAGAAACTGGGAATCTATGGGGTGCAAGCTGCTAAAATCTCATTAGAGATGGCAGACAGTTCAAGAAAACAGGCTTATGGACAAGTTGAGGACGTGTTAGTAAAGGTTGAAGGCCTTTACATCCCTGCTGATTTCATAGTCCTGGATACTGGAAAGGAAGAGGATGAATCCATCATCCTAGGAAGACCTTTCCTGGCCACAGCAAGAGCTGTGATTGATGTAGACAGAGGTGAAATAGTCCTTCAATGGAATGAGGACTCCCTTGTGTTTAAAACTCAAGGATCTCCCTCTGCAACCATGGAGAGGAAGCAGAAAAAGCTTCTCTCAAAGCAGAGTCAACCAGAGCCCCCACAGTCAAACTCTAAGTTTGGTGTTGGGAGGCCACAACCAAACTCTAAGTTTGGTGTTGAACTCCCATATCCAAACTCTAAGTTTGGTGTTGGAGAGTCTCAACAAAGCTCTGCACATCTGTAAGGCTCCATGAGAGCCCACTGTCAAGCTATTGACATTAAAGAAGTGCTTGTTGGGAGGCAACCCAATGTTTATTTATCTAACTATATTTTTCTTGGTTATATGTCTTTATAGTTTCATCATCATGTGGAGTCACAAAATAAATAGAAAAATTGAAAACAGAATCAAAAACAGCAGAAGAAAAATCACACCCTGGAGGAGCATCTGTCTGGCGTTCAACGCCAGAACAGAGCATGGTGCTGGCGCTGAACGCCCAAAATGGGCAGCTTCTGGGCGCTGAACGCCAGAACAGGCATAGTTCTGGCGTTCAACGCCAGAAATGGCACACAAATGGGCGTTGAACGCCCAAAATGGCCACCAACCTGGCGCTGAACGCCCAGAGTTGTATGTAAAGGCATTTTTACATGCCTAATGGGTGCAGGGATGTAAATCCTTGAACACCTCAGGATCTGTGGACCCCACAGGTTCCACTCAGGATCTGTGGACCCACAGGATCCCCACCTACCTCCACTCACTTCTTCTCACCACTCTCTTTCACACAACCCTATAAACACTTTTCCCCAAAAAACTCTTCACCACTCACATCCATCCACTCTTCCCCATAAACCTACCTCATAAACTCCACCTACCTTCAAAAATTCAAAACCAATTTCCCACCCAAACCCACCCATATGGCCGAAACCTTTCCCCCCTCCCTTCCCTATATAAAGCCCTCCATTCTTCATCAAATTCACACAACACACCCCTCTACACTCCTCTTGGCCGAAACCACATCTCCCTCTCCCTCTCCATATTTCTTCTTCTTCTTCTTCTATTCTTTTGTTTATTTCTCGAGGGCGAGCAATATTCTAAGTTTGGTGTGGTAAAAGCATAAGTTTTGTTTTTCCATTACCATTGATGGCACCTAAGACCGGAGAATCCTCTAGAAAGGTGAAAGGGAAGACAAGAGCTTCCACATCCGAGTCATGGGAGATGGAAAGGTTCATCTCCAAAGCCCATCAAAACCACTTCTATGATGTTGTGGCCAAGAAGAAGGTGATCCCCGAGGTCCCTTTCAAACTCAAAAGAAATGAGTATCCGGAGATCCGACATGAAATTCAAAGAAGAGGTTGGGAAGTTCTAACAAATCCCATCCAACAAGTCGGCATCCTAATGGTTCAAGAGTTCTATGCCAATGCATGGATCACCAAGAACCATGATCAAAGTAAGAACCCGGATCCAAAGAACTATGTTACAATGGTTCGGGGGAAATACTTAGATTTTAGTCCGGAGAATGTGAGGTTGGCATTCAACTTGCCAAACATGGAAGAGAACGCACGCCCCTACACAAGGAGAGTCAACTTTGATCAAAGGTTGGACCAAGTCCTTATGGACATATGTGTAGAAGGAGCTCAATGGAAGATTGACTCCAAAGGCAAGCCGGTTCAACTAAGAAGATTGGACCTCAAGCCTATAGCTAGAGGATGGTTGGAGTTCATTCAATGCTCAACCATTCCCACTAGCAACCGGTCTGAAGTTACTATAGATCGGGCCCATCATGATCCATAGCATCATGATTGGAGAAGAGATGGAAGTTCATGAGATTATACCTCAAGAACTCTACAAGGTGGCTGACAAGTCATCCACCATGGCAAGGTTAGCCTTTCCTCACCTCATTTGCCACCTATGCAATTCGGCTGGGATTGACATAGAGGGAGATATCCTCATCAAAGAGGACAAGCCCATCACTAAGAAAAAGATGGAGCAAGCAAGAGAGCCCACTCATGGAGCTCAAGAGGCGTATGAAGCTCATCACCATGAGATTCCGAAAATGCCTCAAATGCACTTTCCTCCACAAAACTATTGGGAGCAAATCAACACCTCCCTAGGAGAATTGAGTTCCAATATGGGACAACTAAGGGTGGAACATCAAGAGCACTCCATCATGCTTCATGAAATAAGAGAAGATCAAAAAGCAATGAGGGAGGAGCAACAAAGACAAGGAAGAGACATAGAAGAGCTCAAGGACATCATTGGTTTCTCAAGAAGGAAACGCCACCATCACTAAGGTGGATTCATTCCTTGTTCTTATTTCTTCTGTTTTTTGTTTTCTATGTTATGTGCTTATCTATGTTTGTGTCTTCATTACATGATCATTAGTAGTAGTAACTTTGTCTTAAAGTTATAAATGTCCTATGAATCCATCACCTCTCTTAAATGAAAAATGTTTTAATTCAAAAGAACAAGAAGTACATGAGTTTCAAACTTATCCTTGAACTTAGTTTAATTATATTGATGTGGTGACAATGCTTCTTGTTTTCTGAATGTATGCTTGAACAGTGCATATGTCTTTTGAAGTTGTTGTTTAAGAATGTTAAATATGTTGGCTCTTGAAAGAATGATGACTAGGAGACATGTTATTTGATAATCTGAAAAATCATAAAAATGATTCTTGAAGCAAGAAAAAGCAGCAAAGAACAAAGCTTGCAGAAAAAAAAAAGGCGAAAAAAAATAGAAAGAAAAAGCAAGCAGAAAAAGCCAAAAGCTCTTAAAACCAAGAGGCAAGAGCAAAAAGCCAGTAACCCTTAAAACCAAAAGGCAAGGGCAATAAAGAGGATCCCAAAGCTTTGAGCATCAGTGGATAGGAGGGCCTAAAGGAATAAAATCCTGGTCTAAGCGGCTAAACCAAGCTGTCCCTAACCATGTGCTTGTGGAGTGTAGGTGTCAAGTGAAAACTTGAGACTGAGCGGTTAAAGTCAAGGTCCAAAGCAAAAAAAGAGTGTGCTTAAGAACCCTGGACACCTCTAATTGGGGACTTTAGCAAAGCTGAGTCACAATCTGAAAAGGTTCACCCAATTATGTGTCTGTGGCATTTATGTATCCAGTGGTAATACTGGAAAACAAAGTGCTTAGGGCCACGGCCAAGACTCATAAAGAAGCTGTGTTCAAGAATCATCATACTGAACTAGGAGAATCAATAACACTATCTGAACTCTGAGTTCCTATAGATGCCAATCATTCTGAACCTCAATGGATAAAGTGAGATGCCAAAACTATTCAAGAGGCAAAAAGCTATAAGTCCCGCTCATTTGATTGGAGCTATGTTTCATTGATAGTTTGGAATTTATAGTATATTCTCTTCTTTTTATCCTATTTGATTTTTAGTTGTTTGGGGACAAGCAACAATTTAAGTTTGGTGTTGTGATGAGCGGATAATTTATACGCTTTTTAGCATTGTTTTTAGTATGTTTTTAGTAGGATCTAGTTACTTTTAGGGATGTTTTCATTAGTTTTTATGTTAAATTTATATTTCTGGACTTTACTATGAGTTTTTGTGTTTTTCTGTGATTTCAGGTATTTTCTGGCTGAAATTGAGGGACTTGAGCAAAAATCAGATTCAGAGGTTGAAGAAGGACTGCTGATGCTGTTGGATTCTGACCTCCCTGCACTCAAAGTGGATTTTCTGGAGCTACAGAACTCGAAATGGCGCGCTTCCAATTGCGTTGGAAAGTAGACTTTCAGGGATTTCCAGCAATATATAATAGTTCATACTTTGGCCAAGAATAAATGACGTAAACTGGCGTTCAACGCCAGCTTTCTGCCCAAATCTGGCGTCCAGTGCCAGAAAAGGAGCCAAAACCAGAGTTGAACGCCCAAACTAGCACAAAAGCTGGCGTTCAACTCCAAGAAGGATCTCTACACGTGCAACACTCAAGCTCAGCCCAAACACAAACCAAGTGGGCCCAGGAATTGGATTTATGCATCAATTACTTACTCATGTAAACCCTAGTAGCTAGTTTATTATAAATAGGACCTTTTACTATTGTATTAGGTATCTTTGATCAGTTGTATGCTATCTTAGATCACAATTGAGGGCTGGCCTCTCGGCCAAGCCTGGACTTTCACTTATGTATTTTTAACGGTAGAGTTTCTACACTCCATAGATTAAGGTGTGGAGCTCTGCTGTTCCTCAAAGATTAATGTAAAGTACTCCTATTTTCTATTCAATTCATCTTATTTCGCTTCTAAGATATCCATTCGCACCCAAGAACGTGATGAAGGTGATGATTATGTGTGACGCTCATCACCATTCTCCCCTATGAACACGTGCCTGACAAACACTTCTGTTCTACATGAAATAAGCTAGAATGAATATCTCTTAGATCTCCTAATCAGAATCTTCGTCGCGTACGCTAGAATGATGGCGGCATTCAAGAGAATCCGGAAAGTCTAAACCTTGTCTGTGGTATTCCGAGTAGGATTCAATGATTGAATGACTGTGACGAGCTTCAAACTCGCGAGTGCTGGGCGTTAGTGACAGACGCAAAAGGAGGGTGAATCCTATTCCAGCATGATCGAGAACCGACAGATGATTAGCCGTGCTGTGATAGAGCATGTGAGCATATTTTTCACTGAGAGGAGGGGATGTAGGCACTGACAACGGTGATGCCCTTGCATAAAGCCAGCCATGGAAAGGAGTAAGACTGATTGGATGAAGATAGCAGGAAAGCAGAGGTTCAGAGGAACGAAAAGCATCTCCAGTCGCTTATCTGAAATTCCTACCAATGATTTACATAAGTACCTCTATCCCTATTCTATTATTTATTATTCGAAAACATCATTATCAATTTATATATGCCTGACTGAGATTTGCAAGGTGACCATAGCTTGCTTTATACCAACAATCTCCGTGGGATTCGACCCTTACTCACGTAAGGTATTACTTGGACGACCAGTGCACTTGCTGGTTAGTTGTATCGAAGTTGTGAACCATGGTATTGGCACCATGTTCTTGGCGCCATTGCCAGGGAAAGAAAGAGCCATGAATTTTACATAATTAAGGTGTAATCACGATTACGCGTACCAAGTTGCTCACGTTGTCAGGGATTGTTTGAGCCTGGACATCACAATTTTGTGCACCAATTACTCTGGGCGATCATTCTTCGACCTCCACTGGGATCATTGTCTCCATTTCGTAAGCTAATCGGAAAGGTGATTCCTTTGTGGTGGAGTGTTGAGTTGTCCGATATGCCCATAGGACTTGTGGGAGCTCTTCAGCCCAGGCTCCCTTTGCATCCTGTAATCTCTGTTTTAGCCCAGCTAATATAACTTTATTGGCGGCTTCTGCCTGTCCATTGGCCTGGGGATGTTCTACGGATGTGAATTGGTGCTTTATTTTCAAGTTGGCCTCCAATTTTTTGAAGCCTGTGTCTATGAATTGAGTGCCATTATCTGTGATGATGGAGTATGGAACCCCAAACCTTGTGTCAATATTTCTATATAGGAATTTTTGACTTCTTTGAGCAGTGGCATTGGCCAGGGGTTCTGCCTTAATCTATTTTGTAAAATAGTCTACCCCGACAATGAGGAACTTGACTTGTCCTGATCCTTGAGGGAAGGGCCCAAGGAGGTCGAGTCCCCATTTTGCAAATGGCCAGGGTGAGGTTACGCTGATGAGCTCCTCTGGTGGGGTGATGTGAAAATTAGCATGCTTCTGACATGGTAGACGTGTCTTTACGAATTCCATTGCTTCTTTTTGTAAAGTTGGCCAATAGAATCTGGCCCGGAGTACTTTTTTGGCGAGGGCTTGTGCTCCGAGATGGTTGCCACAGATGCCACTGTGTACTTTTTCTAAAACTTCCTTTGTATTGGAAGTCAGCACATATTTTAACAGTGGTGTTGAAATCCCTCTCTTGTATAGAGTATTGTTTATGATGGTGTAGTATTGTACTTCCCGCTTTAACCTCTTTGCCTCCTTCTTATCGGTAGGGAGTGTTTCTGTTTTGAAGTAGTTAATTATGGGAGTCATCCATCCTTGATCCAGACCTGTTATGGATAGGACCTTTTCTTCTTCCGAGATTGACGGGTTCTGCAGCATCTCTTGGATGAGGCTTCTATTATTGCACCCTGGTTTGGTGCTGGCTAGTTTTGAGAGTGCATCAGCTCGAGCATTTTGTTCCCGAGGTATGTGGCAGACCTCATATTCCCCGAGTTGTCCAGGCTATTCCCTGGTTTTGTCCAAGTACTCTTTTCATTGTGGGATCCTTGGCTTGGTAGCTCCTTGCTATTTGTGAGGTGACTACTTGTGAGTCCTGAAGATGATAAGCTTTTGAGCTCCAACCTCCTTGGCCAACTTCAAACCAGCTAGTAGTGCCTCATATTCGGCCTGGTTATTTGAAGCAGGAACCCAAATTTGAGGGAAAGTTTGATTTGTATTCCCTGATCGCTTTCTATTATCACGCCTGCACCACTTCTGGTTTTGTTTGAGGAACCGTCTACGTAGAGACTCATTCTGTAGGGATTTCCGAGGTGTCCGCAAACTCTGCAATGAAGTCGGCCAGATACTGTGATTTGATGGTTGTCCGAATTTCATATTGAAGGTCGAATTTGGACAACTCGACTGCCCATTGTAAGATTCTTCCTGCTAAGTCTGTCTTCTGTAGAATGCCTTTTATGGGTTGGTTAGTCCGAACCCTGATGATATTTGCTTAGAAATATGGGCGAAGTCATCGGGATGTTAGTATGAGAGCATAGGAGAATTTTTCTATTTTTTGGTAGTTTAGTTCGGACTCTTGTAGCGCTTTGATAAGGAAGTATATAGGTTGTTGTCCACTATCATCCTCTCGGACTAGTGCTGAGGCTACTGCCCAATTGCCTACTGCGAGGTACAATATAAGTGGCTCTCCTTCCCGTGGCCGAGTTATAATAGGTGGTTGTCCCAAGAACCTTTTGAAATCCTAAAAGGCCTGCTCGCACTCTGCTATCCATTCAAACCTCTTTCCTTTCCTTAAAGTGGCATAGAAAGGGAGAGATCTTATTGCTAATCCAGTTAGAAATCTGGACAGGGCTGCCAATCTTCCGTTGAATATAGGTCAGACTAATATAGCCCAAAATTTATCCGGGATTGCCTCGATTCCTCTTTGTGTGAGCATAAAACCCAAGAATTTGCCAGCTTCTACTGCAAAGGTGCATTTTGCAGGGTTAAGTCGCATACCGTGCTTTCTTATATTGTCAAATACTTGGGTGAGGTCGGACAGTAATGACTCCTCATTTTGTGTCTTTACTAACATGTCGTCCACGTAGACTTCCATGACTTTCCTGATGTGGTCTACGAAGACTTTATTCATTAATCTTTGATAAGTGGCTCCTGCATTTTTTAGTCCGAATGGCATGACGACGTAGTAGTAGTTTACTTTTGGGGTTAAGAATGAGGTTTTTTCTTGATCAGGTGGGTACATTAGGATTTGATTATATCCCAAATATGCGTCCATAAACGAGAGGTATTTGTATCCGGAGGAGGGATCTACCAGAGCGTCGATACTTGGGAGAGGATAAGGATCTTTTGGGCAAGCTTTGTTGAGGTCGGTGTAGTCGGTGCACATCCGCCACTTCCCATTTGATTTTTTCACCAAGACGACGTTAGCTAGCCATATTGGATACTTGACTTCCCTTATGAATCCTGCCTCCATTAGAGCTTGTACTACTCTTCTACAGCTTGGGATCGTTTTGGCCCGAGCTTCCTACGTCTCTGCTGTACTAGCCGAGACACTGGGTATACTGCCAGCTTGTGGCACATCAGCTTGGGGTCTATGCCTAGCATGTCTGTGGCCTTCCATGCGAAGAGGTCGACATTATCTCTTAAGAACTGTATGAGTGACTCCTTTATGTCTCCTTTTAGGATTGTGCCGATATTGGTTGTTTTATCTGGGACATCTCTGATCTGGACCTTTTCTATTTCGCCTTCGGGTTGTGGACGAAGTTCTTCCCACCCTCGAACTCCCCCGAGTTCTATGGTGTGAAATTCTTTTCTTCTGCCTCTAAGGTCTAGATTTTCGTTGTAACAGTGGCGCGCCGTCTTCTGGTCTGCTTTTATCGTAGCTATCCTTTCTGTGGTTAGAAACTTCATGCACATATGTGGAGTCGAGACTACTGTGCTGAGCCGATTTAACGTTGTCCAACCTATTAGGGCATTGTAAGATGAACTCACGTTGACCACAATGTAGTCTATGTTGAGTGTCCTTGACCGGTTTCCTTTTCCAAAGGTTGTATGCAGTGAGATGTATCCAAGTGGTTGGATAGGAGTGTCTCCCATCCCGAATAGGCTGTTTGGATATGCTCTGAGTTCTTTTTCCTCCAGGCCGAGTTTGTCGAAGGAGATTTTGAACAAGATGTCAGCCGAGCTTCTCTGGTCTACTAGTGTGCAGTGGAGATTAGCGTTGGCCAATATGATAGTGATGACCATGGGATCGTCATGTCCTGAGATAATGCCAGCTGCGTCTTCTTTAGAAAAAGTGATAGTGGGGATGTCGGGTGCTTCTTCTCCTCCCTTGACATGATATACTTCTTTAAGATGTCTTTCACAAGATGATTTGGAGATTCCTCCACCCGCAAATCCTCCGTGTATCATGTGGACATGTCTCTCTGGGATACGAGGTGGTCGTTCAGTTCGTCCGACATCTTTGTCCCTTCTTCTTTTTCATGGCTCATCTGCTCTGCTGGCTAAGTACCAATCTAGTTTTCCCTCTCTCACCAGTTTTTCTATGACATTTTTCAAGTCAAAGCATTCGTTGGTGGAGTGTCCATAGATTCGATGGTATTCACAGTATTCAATCCGATTTCTTCCTCCTTTCTTGCTTTTGAGTGGGCGAGGTGGGGGTATCCTTTCAGTATGGCATACTTCTCGATAGATATCTACAAGAGACACCCGAAGAGGGTGTAATTGTGGTATTTCTTGATCTTTTCTCCATGTTGATCTTCTTTTTTCTTGTACTCTTTGTCCTTATCTCGGGAGGAATAGCAGAATCCAGACTTTGAGGTCTCTCCTAGTCGAGAGTTTTCCTCCATGTTGATGTATTTCTCTACTCGTTCTTGCACTTCATTTGGGGATGTGGGATGTTTTTTTCGATATTGAGTGACTAAAAGGTCCCTCTCGTAAGCCATTGATAAGACCTATAATGGCTGCTTCTGTTGGCAGATTTTGTATGTCCAGACATGCTTTGTTGAATCTTTCCATGTAGCTGCGGAGACTTTCCCGATCTCCTTGCTTGATTCCTAATATACTTGGGGCGTGCTTAGTTTTGTCTTTCTGGATGGAGAATCTGGCTAGAAACTTCTTGGCTAGGTTATCAAAGCTTGAGATGAACCTAGGGGGCAGATTGTCGAACCATTTAATTACTGTCTTTGTCAAGGTAGTTGGGAAGCATTTACAGTGGACTGCATCTGAAGCGTCAGTGAGGTACATTCTACTTTTGAAATTACTGAGATGATGGCTGGGATCTGCTGTGCCATCGTATAGAGTCATGTCGGGATGTTTGAAGTTCTTTCGGATTTTGGTCCTCATGATCTCTTTGGTGAATGGGTCTTGGTCCTTACAGGAGCTATATTCGTGGCTGGATCGAGTAGTTTTGGCCTTGAGATCGGCTTCGAGTTTTAGGAGCTTGGCTTCTAACTCGCAGCGTCGCCTAGCTTCCCTTAGTAGGTCTCTCTCGGCTTCCCGTTGATACTCGACCTCTTTTTCAAGTTGTTTTAGGCGATCCAGAAGTGCCTCCATGGCTCCCGTGTTTGGTGAATTCTTGTCTTTGTTAGGTTGAAAAGTATCGTCTATTTTAACCTCCGCGTTCTTATGTGGCGTTCTGTTCTCCAAATCAGAGTTATGGTCGTTGTTAAGTTTGTCCACCATGATGATAGGATGACTTCCAGGTTCCCCGGCAACGGCTCCAATGTTCCGAGGGTTACCTGAAACTGTAGGTCGATCTCGGACGAGATCTTCTGTGCCGGTCGGAGATGACGTGTCCGACTTGTGGGATTGGCGATGCTGCTGATCCTTTATCACTGGAGGGTGGTGGTACCTGCAAAGGACTCCGATGCTTAAGTTAGTAAGTGTATTAAGCAAGTTTTTAGTAGAATCAGAGTATGAGTTATACCTGGGTGCTCCAGTGTATTTATAATGGTGTGGAGTGACCTTTCTGGAGATAAGATAGTTATCTTATCTTATCTTATCTTTGAGTGAAGTCATCTTATCTTTAAGGGAACCACCCTTATCTTTTTAGGCTTTGGCTGCCTTTATATTTGGGCTTTGTTCCTTTGTTTGGGCCTTCTTGGGCCTCTGTAGTGATTTGGCCGAGCTCTTGAAGAAGAGGTCGGATGTTTCTGACCTGAAGAGGTCAGTTGCCTTGTCGTCGATCATCCCGGGTCGGACATCTCGACACAGGATATGAACACTTTCCTTCACCTATCATCAACCAATGAATGCATCAAAGCCTTGCTAAAGTCATGAGAATTCTTATCATTCTTAGCACACAAGTAATTATAGCATAATTCTCATGAAATTGCATTAAATTACTCATAATTGGATGAATCTAGATATGCATGAATTTCTACCCAAATGGCTTACTTATAGCTCAAGAAAGTGCGTAAAACCTATTAAAAACAAGAAAAAAGGATAGTGAAACTAGCCTAAGATGCCCTGGCATCACAACACCAAACTTAAATCTTGCTTGTCCCTAAGCAAGTACTGAATTTATTAAGAAAGAATGAAACAGAAGGAAATGTTCATATCAGCAGGTCATTATTATTAGTCAATGGGGTTTTATGCAGAAAATGTAACAACTCACTTCTTATTGATCTTTAGGCATAGGATATCTCTTTCAAGCATCAATTATCATACTGCTATAACCTCTTATTATTCATTCAGTCTTGGTAGTTGCTTTTTTTCATTTTCTTTTCCTGTAGACTTTAGCTCAGTGTCATATGTTGTAGCAGTTTCTTAGCTTATTTGTACTTAACACAATTTCCATTACAGACACTTGGCTCACAAATCTTCTTAATACATTGATGCCCAGCACCTCTTTAGGTTACTAAATGTCTTGTAGCTAGGTTGCTCTTGATAATGGACTTTCGGTTGATAATCCTGGGTTAGTTAACCCAAGTTACCAAGTGTTAAAGCACTCCATAGAACCTAATCATCCAAGCAAATCCTAGTACACAAACACCACAGGCATATGTCCTAAGGTCCAAGCTATTGGTGTCTAGCCTTATTCATTGCTGTCCTTTGTTTTTGCTGCCACTTTTGGCTTTTTTTTTCTTTCTTTTTGTTTGTTTCCCTTTTTAACCAAGGACTTTTATTTACTAATATTCATAGACAACATGCTAGTTTTCACTTAGAAAGAGATCAATCTATCCTTTTATTCATTATAAGTGAACTACTACACAATCAAACATACATACCACCACTTACTGTTATTTCAATTCTTGCTAAAAAGGAACTATTCCACTTCTTGTTCAAACATTTCTTTTATTGAATTGAAAAGGCTTAGGGGACAAGACAAGCATTTAACAAGTGAAAGTGAAAGCACACACACTTAGGCTAGCATACTTATTGCAAACTTAAATATACAGAATGCAAAACACTTAAAAACATAGTTGACTATTAACATGGGGAACATTCAGACTTCCAATTTAGAGTATTTCAAAGCGGATGGAATTAAGCAACAATACAACCTCTTGGTGGGGTTTCTAGTTGCTTCCTCTCTGCTATCATCATATGTGGCTTTAGTGTCCTTCTTTTTGTCCTTTGATGATAATGCATAGTTCTTCCAAGGGTTGATTGAATTCTTGCAAAAGCTACTGAAAGCTACTTGTTCCCCAAGCACTTGAGAGGTTGTTAGTATGCATGTATATTCTTAAGCTTTTAAACCTAGATTGGTGTGTGAACACCAAACTTAGTTTCTTGCCTTATGCAGCAAATTGAGTCTTATGCAGAAAACATCAAGTACTTTTATTAAGAAAGTAAACTATGAACTAGAAAACAACTATGAACTAAATAGCAAACCAAAATTAGAAAACAAACAACTTTTGAGGTGGAACACCAAACTTAGAATTACACATTCACCCTTAGATTTCTTTGGTGTGCGACACCAAACTTAGCTCCTTGCAATACAGAGAATTTACTTACTCTTATTGACAAGCTATGAAAAGAGAATTACCTTTGGTTGGGTTGCCTCCCAACAAGTGCTCTTTTATCGTCACTAGCTTGACGTTCCTTTCTCTCAAGTGAGTCTATATTTCATCTTGGACTCTTCTACCATGTCACCCAAGTAGTGTTTGAGCCTTTTTCCATTCACAGTGAAGGTCCGTTGTGAGCTTTCTTCGATTATCTCTATGTATCCAAAAGGTGTGACTTTAGTGACAATAAAAGGACCTGACCACCTTGATCTTAATTTCCCAGGGAACAATTTTAATCTGGAGTTGTAGAGTAGCACTCTCTGCCCTTCCTCAAAGCTTCTTGGTGCCATCTTGAGAACATGTCTTTCCTTTTCCTTTTCTTTGTACATTCTGGCATTTTCATAAGCTTGGAATCTGAACTCCTCTAATTCTTGCAGTTGCAAGAGCCTCTTTTCACCAGCAGCTTGGCCATCAAAATTCAACAACTTCAGAGCCCAGAAAGCTTTGTGTTCAAGCTCTAATGGCAGGTGGCAAGCCTTACCATACACCAGTTGATATGGAGACATTCCAATTGGTGTTTTAAAGGCTGTCCTGTATGCCCAAAGAGCATCATCCAGCTTCTTCGACCAGTCTTTTCTCGAAGCTCCCACCGTCTTTTCAGGATCCTTTTCAGCTCTCGGTTGGATACTTCTATCTGGCCACTTGTTTGGGGGTGATAGGGTGTGGTAACCTTTTGCTTCACCCTATATCTCAGGAGTAGGGTCTCTAGTGGTCTATTGCAAAAGTGGCTTCCTCCATCACTGATGAGTGCTCTGGGAACCCCAAACTTGCTAAAGATATTCTTTCTGAGGAAGTTCAGGACCACCTTGTTGTCATTTGTAGGGGTTACAATGGCCTCCACCCATTTTGATACATAGTCCACTGCTACCAAAATGTAATTGTTTGAGTATGAGGTTGGGAATGGTCCCATGAAATCAATCTCCCATACATCAAACAACTCAAGTTCCAAGATGAATTGCTGTGGCATCTCATTTTTCTTGGGCAAATTTCCAGCCCGCTGACATTCATTGCAGTTCTTCACTAGCTCTCGTGCATCTTTGAAGATGGTGGGCCAAAAGAACCCGCACTGCAAGACTTTTGCTGCGGTTCTTTCTCCTCCAAAATGGCCCCCAAAGCAGGAACCATGACAATTCCATAAGACTTCTCTTCCTTCCTCCTCTGAAACACACCTTCTGAGCAATCCATCCGAGCATTTTTTGAATAAGTAAGGCTCATCCCAAATGAAATACTTTGCATCATTGATGAGTTTCGTCTTTTGATGCTTGTTGATCATTGAAGGAAATTCCCCAGTTGCCTTAAAATTAGCAATGTCTGCGAACCAGGGTGCCTTATTAACCAGCATTAACTGCTCATCACGGAAGAACTCATTGACACTTGATTTGTGGGTGCTACCATCTTCACAGGGGATTCTGGACAAATGATCTGCTACTTTGTTCTCCACTCCCTTCTTGTCTTTAATCTCAATGTTAAATTCCTGCAATAGCAAAATCCACCTTATCAGTTTTAGTTTTGACTCTTGTTTTGCAAGTAAATATTTTAGTGTTGCATGATTAGTAAAAACAATCACTTTATATCCAATGAGATAAGATCTAAACTTGTCAAATGCAAACACTATTGCCAGTAGTTCCTTCTCAATAATGGTATAATTCCTTTGAGTTTCATTCAAAACCTTGCTAGCATAATATATAACATGCACTAAATTGCCTTTCCTCTGTCCAAGCACTGCCCCAACAGCATGGTCTGATGCATCACACATTAGTTCAAAAGGTAAATTCCAATCAGGTGGGGCAATGATAGGTGATGACAAGTCATCTTAGCCTAGTTTCACTAGTCTTTTTCTCTTATTTTCAGTTAGTTTTATGCACTTTCTTGCATTATAAATTAGCCATTTGAATTGGAATTGCATGGTTTCCTTAAATCAATCAACCACCTTTTAATTGATACAAAATCATGAGGTTCAAGCTAACTTTAGTTGATAATTAATTGATTTATAAACCTTGTGAATTTTGTGATACTTTGATTGGTTGTTTTGATTACTTGTAGGTGAAAAAGGAAACAAAAGGTGTGCCAACATTATGGAAGAAGGTTGCAAGAATGGGTTTGAGAAAATGGAATTCACATTTGAGCTAACGTTTACCTCAAACGTCAACTCAAACGTGAGTAGCAGTTGAAGAACACCCTGGGGAAAAGCCAACGTTTGCGCCAACGTTTGCCTCAAACGTGAGGTCAAACGTTGGCTCCAAAAGAGAAGAGAATTGAAGCTCCTGGGAAGGCAACGTTTGCGCCAACGTTTGCCTCAAACGTGAGGTCAAACGTTGGCGCCAAAGAGAAGAGAAATGGCATCCCTGGAGGCAGCAACGTTTGAGCCAACGTTTGCCTCAAACGTGAGGTCAAACGTTGGCTCCAAAAAGAAGAGAGTTGGAGCTCCTGGGCACAGCAACGTTTGAGCCAACGTTTGCCTCAAACGTGAGGTCAAACGTTGGCACCAAACAGCATGAAGGGGCATCCTTCAAACAAGAATAACTTGAGTTGTAGATGTCCAATTGAGGTGATTCCAAGTGGGTTAGAAAGCTGACATTCAGAGCTTTCCAACCATATATAATAGTCTCTATTGGGCACAAAAATTGGCAACGCGACAAGAGGACAAAGTAGCCCCCAAGAAGCATACAAGAAGGGTGGTCCACGTTTGAGCTCACGTTTGACCTCAAACGTTGAGCCAAACGTGGAAGACAGCACATGACCTAGCTGCATAATGCCTCACTCAAGTAACGTTTGAGTCAACGTTTGCCTCAAACGTTGGCTCAAACGTGAATGGTTCATGGCTTGGTTCACTAATGGATTTCCTCCCAACACCAAGAGCAATCAACAGAGGCCACTATCAACCCAATTCCATCAAGGCTAAAGGCCCAATTCAAGGCTTAATGATTATTTGAAGAAAGTGTATAAATAGCTTAGGATTTGAAGATTTTAGGGAGTTTTTTTCCTTTTTGAGTTTTTGCTGAGTAATTTTGGGGGAGAGCTTTTGGTTTTGAGCTATTTGGAGATTCTGAGTCTTGGGGAAGGAGAATTGAATTCTTTTCCTCTTAGTTTTCTTGTTTTACATTTCATCTACACTTGTTTTGAATCTTGGGTTGGAGAATTGAGGAAATTCTGTCTCAATCTCACCTTGAGATTTTCTTCTGTTTGATTTACTGCATGATTGAGAAGTTGCGATTCCATTTCTTTTCTTCTACTGCTGCATCTTAAATTTTCTTGCAATTAAATTCTGAATTTGGATCTAGGAAGGCATTGAGATCTAGACTTGGTTATCTAGTCTCTTGAGTCCTGAGATCTACATCTTTAAATTTCAATTTCCTTGTTTCATTTCTACACCAAGCTTGTTTTCATTGTCATTTGAGATCCAGTTTAATTGAATCCATCTTTTACTTTTTTGTTCATCGCAAATTTACTTTTCCTGGTCTAACTTCTGCAAATCCAATTCCCACTCCCCTTTATAATTCAAGCCATTTACATTCCTCGCACTTTAAGATTCTGCAATTTACATTTCTTGCGTTCTAAGTTTCTGCCAATTTAATTTCTTGTTCTTTAAGATTCAGCACTTTTATTTTCCGTTCTCTTTAATTTTCTGCAATCTACCCCTCTCCCTTTACTTTTCATGCAATTTAATTTCTGTTAATCACAAATCACCCAACCAACACTTGATTCGCTTGACTAAATCAACCACTAAACTAAAATTGCTCAATCCTTCAATCCCTGTGGGATCGACCTCACTCACGTGAGTTATTATTACTTGATGCGACCCGGTGCACTTGCCGGTGAGTTTTGTGTCGGATCGTTTTCCGCTCATCAAGTTTTTGGCGCCGTTGCCGGGGATTGATTAGATTGACAATGATTAAGTGAGGTGGTGATCTAGATCTAGCATTTTTATTTTCTGTTTCTCTAATTTTTGACTAACCCACTAACTGTTTGAAGTTTTGTCTCAACTGACCACACTCAATTTTCAAGAGAATCACTGTGTGTTCCATTGTTGATTTATATGTCACAGGGAAGAAGAGCAGCCAGAGGGAAGGATGTCATTGAAGAAGGAGCTTCTGTGAAAGAAGAACACCACAACATGAAGCCACAACTCATTACACTAATAGAGAACGATTGTTCCTATGGTGGAACTCCACTGGAGAATCCTAAACAGCACCTATCCAATTTTCTGAGAATTGTGGTGCTGTCAATCTCGATAGTGTAAATCATGATGCCATTAAGCTCTTGTTGTTTCCCTTCTCACTGAAGGATGAAGCGGCACAATGGCTTGAAACCTTTCCCTAAGGAAGTATAACTAGTTGGGAAGATTTGGTTGCCAAGTTTCTAGCCAAATTCTCCTCGTCCCAACAACACATCAAGATGAAAGAGGGAGTACATCCATTCATACAAGGAAGGGAAGAATCATTGTTCAAAGCATGGGAAAAATACAAGAAGGCAAGCAACAAAGCGGATTTCCAAGCGTTCTATGAAGGATTAACCCCGGAAACAAGAAGAGCGGTGGATCACTTCTCAGATGGCCTACTCAACGCAACAGCAACTATCTAAGGAACTGCAGAGTTCAATGACAAGAGAGCCAATAACCAACACTCATCTGAGACCCCACAGAATGCAACTTCAGAAAAGGAGATAATGAATCTTGAAGGAATGAAGGCAGTCATGAATCAAGGCAAACAGCTACATCAGCAAACTCAGCAATAATTGGAGTCAATAGCTAGACAAATTGATTTTCTCCATTCTACTACAGTGAATGCACAATTTCCACCATGGAAGCCACATTCTTATCTAAGAATGAGGGAATCTCCACATCAGGAACAAAGGAACCTCAACTACAACAACCCCAATTTCCCAAACCTGCAAAAACACCACCATACTAACAATAATCACTACATACCACCACACTACCCACCCTTCCAACCCCCAACACCCCACAACCTACAAATTTCACAAGACTCTCAGAGGATCACCAATCTGGAGATCTTAGTAGAGAGAATGATGACACATCAAGAGATGATAACCAAACACCAGGAGGCCTCACTCGGGAGAATTGAGAGGCAAATAGAACAATTAGCTAAGAATCTCACAGGAATGAGTGAGAAGAGGGCTAAAGGAAAAGAATCACTCATCCAGGATGAGCATCACAAAGCAAAGCCTCACTTAGGAGGACAAGGGGACAAGGAGAAGGAAGCTCAAAATCTGAACTGAGCAAGCACAGAGGATGTCAAGCTAGTGACAATAAAAGAGCGCTTGTTGGGAGGCAACCCAACCTGAGGTAGTTTTCTTTTCATATCTATTTCAATAAAAAGGTTAATTAGTTTTATCTATATTGCAAGAAGCTAAGTTTGGTGTTGCACACCAAAACAATCTAAGGAAGAATGAAGGATTCTAAGTTTGGTGTTCCACCAAAATCCCATCATAAAACACATTCTCACTCTCTGCATAATGCTAGCTTCAAGCATTTAGATAAACTAGTTAACTATTCTTCCGTTTCCTAGTTTTCAGTTTTATTGCTTTTGAAAAAGAAGAAGAAAAGAAAAAAATTATCACACATGGTTAATTTGATGCATGAAAACCATTGGCAAGGTACTAAGTTTGGTGTTCCCACACCAAAGTAAGTTCAAAAGCCCATAAATAAATCAGCCAGACTAACCATTGTTTCTAAGTGCTTGGGGAACAAGCAACTTTCAATATCATTGCAGAGGTCCATACAAGCTTTTGGAAAGGTTAAACATCATCAACCAAAGAAACAAGAGATGAACCTAAAGGCCAGCAATGATGATGATGAGAAGAAGGAAAGCAAGTGAACTCCAAAAGGTTGTATTGTTAAGTGATTATCTTACATCAAACACTGCTATGATTGAGAGTGGTTTAGTTTCCCTGATTATCTGTCCTTCTGTCTAGTATAGTTTTTCTGCAATTCAATAAGCAAGATGCTTGATCATTCACAACATTGTTCTCTTCAAAAATTGTTTGCACTCAAGATTTCAAAAAATGCATCACAAGAAAGTTCTTTGAAAAGAAGGATTGAGGAATTAAAAAATTTTGAGGCAAGCAAAAGATTAGGAGAAGTGGTGGTTCTGGGTGTATCATTATGTATTGAGGTTGCATGCTTGTGAAAACTTGCATGGGAGCTCATAGGCAGGACATGAAGTTCAAAGAAGTATTGTGGAGATTCTCAAAAATCTATTGATCCAAGAAGCAACAAACAAAACAAAAGAAAGAAAAGAAAATACAAAGACAAAAAGAACATGGCCCAAGGCTCTGAGCATCAATTACTAGGCAGAAAAGAAAGAAGAAACAATGACTCAAAGAGTTGTTAGCCTAGTAAAATGCTTGTGGTTGAGTTGTGTCAAAGAAAGAGGCTTGAGCAAGTAAATCCTTAGGGGTGCTTCAACACCTAATACCTTAAAACCAACTGGTTTAGGAGTATTGATTGAAAGCTTATCTAAAGAGCCGCTTTGAGACATGACACTTAGAGTCAAGGCCAAAGCAAAGAGACTATAAGCTGCTTCAAGGTGACTACATATAAAGAGATCTCCATGATACCATTTGGATGAAAATCCTAAGACCTAAGACTCCCAATATGTGAGGACTAGTAAGCACTGAAGCCCTTGTATGAGCATATAATTTAGAATTCACCCCACTGTTACTTAATCACATCACTCACAGGACTTTACAAGTTGTTCTTCAATCCGTCTTAATTGAAAGAACTTTGAGCATAATTCTTTTCTTGCTTGGGGACAAGCAAGCTTTAAGTTTGGTGTTGTGATGACAAGTCATCTTAGCCTAGTTTCACTAGTCTTTTTCTCTTGTTTTCAGTTAGTTTTATGCACTTTCTGGCATTATAAATTAGCCATTTGAATTGGAATTGCATGGTTTCCTTAAATCAATCAACCATCTTTTAATTGATACAAAATCATGAGGTTCAAGCTAACTTTAGTTGATAATTAATTGATTTATAAACCTTGTGAATTTTGTGATACTTTGATTGGTTGTTTTGATTACTTGTAGGTGAAGAAAGGAAACAAAAGGTGTGCCAACATTATGGAAGAAGGTTGCAAGAATGGGTTTGAGAAAATGGAATTCACGTTTGAGCTAACGTTTACCTCAAACGTCAACTCAAACGTGAGTAGCAGTTGAAGAACACCCTAGGGAAAAGCCAACGTTTGCGCCAACGTTTGCCTCAAACGTTGAGGTCAAACGTTGGCTGATGAATGAAGCTCCTGGAAAGCAACGTTTGAGCCAATGTTTGCCTCAAACATGAGGTCAAAGGTTGGCTCCAAAAGAGAAGAGAATTGAAGCTCCTGGGAAGGCAACGTTTGTGACAACGTTTGCCTCAAACGTGAGGTCAAACGTTGGCGCCAAAGAGAAGAGAAATGGCATCCCTGGAGGTAGCAACGTTTGAGCCAACGTTTGCCTCAAACGTGAGGTCAAACGTTGGCTCCAAAAAGAAGAGAGTTGGAGCTCCTGGGCACAGCAACGTTTGAGCCAACGTTTGCCTCAAACGTGAGGTCAAACGTTGGCACCAAACAGCATGAAGGGGCATACTTCAAACAAGAATAACTTGAGTTGTAGATGTCCAATTGAGGTGATTCCAAGTGGGTTAGAAAGCTGACATTCAGAGCTTTCCAACCATATATAATAGTCTCTATTGGGCACAAAAATTGGCAACGCGACAAGAGGACAAAGTAGCCCCCAAGAAGCATACAAGAAGGGAGGTCCACGTTTGAGCTCACGTTTGACCTCAAACGTTGAGCCAAACGTGGAAGACAGCACATGACCTAGCTGCATAATGCCTCACTCAAGTAACGTTTGAGTCAACGTTTGCCTCAAATGTTGGCTCAAACGTGAATGGTTCATGGCTTGGTTCACTAATGGATTTCCTCCCAACACCAAGAGCAATCAACAGAGGCCACTATCAACCCAATTCCATCAAGGCAAAAGGCCCAATTCAAGGCTTAATGATTATTTGAAGAAAGTGTATAAATAGCTTAGGATTTGAAGATTTTAGGGAGTTTTTTTCCTTTTTGAGTTTTTACTGAGTAATTTTGGGGGAGAGCTTTTGGTTTTGAGCTATTTGGAGATTCTGAGTCTTGGGGAAGGAGAATTGAATTCTCTTCCTCTTAGTTTTCTTGTTTTACATTTCATCTACACTTGTTTTGAATCTTGGGTTGGAGAATTGAGGAAATTATGTCTCAATCTCACCTTGAGATTTTCTTCTGTTTGATTTACTGCATGATTGAGAAGTTGCGATTCCATTTCTTTTCTTCTACTACTGCATCTTAAATTTTCTTGCAATTAAATTCTGAATTTGGATCTAGGAAGGCATTGAGATCTAGACTTGGTTATCTAGTCTCTTGAGTCCTGAGATCTACATCTTTAAATTTCAATTTCCTTGTTTCATTTCTACACCAAGCTTGTTTTCATTGTCATTTGAGATCCGGTTTAATTGAATCCATCTTTTACTTTTCTGTTCATCGCAAATTTACTTTTCCTGGTCTAACTTCTGCAAATCCAATTCCCACTCCCCTTTATAATTCAAGCCATTTACATTCCTCGCACTTTAAGATTCTGCAATTTACATTTCTTGCGTTTTAAGTTTCTGCCAATTTAATTTCTTGTTCTTTAAGATTCAGCACTTTTATTTTCCGTTCTCTTTAATTTTCTGCAATCTACCCCTCTCCCTTTACTTTTCATGCAATTTAATTTCTGTTAATCACAAATCACTCAACCAACACTTGATTCGCTTGACTAAATCAACCACTAAACTAAAATTGCTCAATCCTTCAATCCCTGTGGGATCGACCTCACTCACGTGAGTTATTATTACTTGATGCGACCCGGTGCACTTGCCAGTGAGTTTTGTGTCGGATCGTTTTCCGCACATCAATAGGTGCTGAGGAAAGTTCTCTTTTTAGTGTTTTAAATGCTAGTGTGAATTTTTGGTCAATTACAAAAGGTATATCAGAGACCAATAGGTTGCTTAAAGGCTTTGCAATTTTGGAAAAATCTCTGATAAACCTTCTGTAGAAACCAGCATGGCCTAAAAAACTCCTAATTGCCTTGACATTACTAGGTGGACGTAATTTCTCAATTAATTTCACCTTAGCTTTGTCTACTTCTATGCCTTTTTCAGAAATTTTATGGCCAAGGACAATCCCTTCTGTTACCATAAAATGGCATTTCTCCTAGTTTAGAACTAGGTTTGTCTCTTGGCACCTTTTTAATACTAAGGCAAGATGATTAAGGCAATTGGGAAAGGAATTTCCAAAAATTGAGAAATCGTCCATGAAGACTTCAATGAATTTTTCAATCATGTCTGAGAAAATAGACAACATACATCTTTGGAAAGTTGCAGGGGCATTGCACAATCCAAAAGGCATGCGCCTGTAAGAAAAAACTTCACATGGACAGGTGAATGATGTCTTTTCTTAATCTCTTGGATCAACCACTATTTGATTATAACCTGAATATCCATCAAGAAACCAATAATATGCATGTCCTGCCAATCTCTCCAGCATCTGGTCCATAAAGAGAAGTGGAAAATGATCCTTTCTAGTTGCCTCATTGAGTTTCCTATAGTCAATACACATCCTCCAGCCTATTACCGTTCTTGTGGGTATGAGTTCATTCTTCTCATTGGGTACAACTATGATCCCTCTTTTCTTTGGAACCACATGGAAAGGACTCACCCATGGGCTGTCGAAAATGGGATAAATGACTCCTGCTTGCCATAGCTTCATCACTTCTTTTTGGACCACTTCTTTCATGACAGGATTCAATCTTCTTTGGGCTTGAATGGAGGGTTTGGAGTCATCTTCTAGCAAGATCTTATGCATGCATATGGATAGCTTATCCCTTTTAAGTCAGCAAGGGTCCATCCAATGGCATCTTAGTGCTTTTACAGCACCTTGATTAATTCCTCTTCCTATTCTTGACTGAGGGCAAAATTGATGATCACTGGGTAACTTCCATCCCTTCCCAAGTATGCATACTTGAGAGTAGGAGGTAGTGCTTTCAACTCTAGTTTGGGTACTTTTTTCTCCTTTTTCTTATCCTCTAATGTGCTTGGAATAGATATTTCAGCTAAGTTGACATCAACAACCTCAACATTTATCATGGAATCACCATTTGTCAACCCTTCAAGTGCTTCTTCAAAGGTTTCTTGTACCATAGTTTCCACTGCATCTACCCGCATACACTCTCCTAGTGACTCTGGTGGATAGCTCATGGCTTTGAATACATTGAACACCATCCTCTCCTCATGTAGCCTAAGGGTAAGTTTACCCTTTTGAACATCAATGATAGCTCCAGCAGTGACTAAAAATGGCCTTCCCAGAATTATTGAAGCTTTAGCTTCTTCCTCCATATCCAATATCACAAAGTCAGCAGGGAAGATGAAGTCTCCTACTTTCACTAGCAAGTATTCCACTATTCCATGAGGGAATTTGAATGAACGATCTGCCAATTGGAGAGCCATTCTTGTTGGTTTGGCTTTCTCAATCTTTATTCTCTTCATTATTGTTAAGGACATCAAATTTATACTAGCTCACAAGTCACATAAGGCTTTTTCAACTGTTATTTCCCCTATGATGCAGGGAATTTGAAAGCTTCATGGGTCCTTCAATTTTGAGGCAGCTTGTGTTGGATGATAGCACTACATTCCTCAGTTAAGATCATAGTTTCATCATTCCTCCAGCTTCTCTTCTTGGTCAACAATTCCTTCAGAAACTTAGTGGTGCACGAAATTGTAAATCACACTTTTCACAACTCGTACCACTAACCAGCAAGTGCACTAGGTCGTCCAAATAATACCTTACGTGAGTAAGGGTCGATCCCACGGAGATTGTCGGCTTGAAGCAAGCTATGGTTATTTTGTAATTTTTAGTCAGGAAATTAGTAATAAAAATGATTGGGTTTATGAAGAGTAAATAACATAAAGTAAATAATACTTGTTATGTAATAATGGAGAATAGGTTGAGGTTTTGGAGATACTCTATCTTATGAATCTCTGCTTTCCTACTATCTTCTTCTTCACGCACGCAAGGCTCCTTCCATGGCAAGTTATATGTTGGTGAATCACCGTTGTCAATGGCTACCATCCGTCCTCTCAGTGAAAATGGTCTAAATATGCTGTCACTACACGACTAATCATCTGTCGGTTCTCACTCATGTTGGAATAGGATCCATTGATCCTTTTGCATCTATCACTACGCCCAACACTCACGGGTTTGAAGCTCGTCACAGTCATCCTATCCCAGATCCTACTTAGAATACCACAGACAAGGTTTAGACTTTCCGAATCTCAAGAATGTTGCCAATTAATTCTAGCTTATACCACGAAGACTCTGATCTCACAGATTTGAATACTCTGTTGTCAGGAGATGCAATCAAACACATGAACCAGGAATCAAAGAGATACACATTCAATCTAAAGTAGAACGGAAGTGGTTGTTAGGCACGCGTTCATAGGTTGAGAATGGTGATGAGTGTCACGGATCATCATATTCATCATGTTGAAGTGCGAGTGGATATCTTAGAATAGAAACAAGCGTGATTGAATGGAAAACAGTAGTAATTGTATTAATCCATCGAGACACAGCAGAGCTCCTCACCCCTAACCATGGGGTTTAGAGACTCATGCCGTAGAAAATACAAGTTCTAATGTAAAATGTCATGAGGTACATAGTAAGTCTCTAAAAGTAGTTTTTATACTAAACTAGTGACCTAGGTTCACAGAAAATGAGTAAACTAAGATAGAAAGTGTAGAAATCCACTTCCGGGGCCCACTTGGTGTGTGTTTGGGCTGAGCATTGAAGCATTCATGTGCATAGGCTGCTCCTGGCGTTTAACTCCAGCTTTTGTGCCAGTTTGGACGTTTAACTCCAACTTTTATCCCAGTTATGGCGTTTAACGCCAGAATAGGGTAGAAACTTGGTGTTAAACGCCAGTTTTCGTGATCTCAGCTTGGGCAAAGTATGGACTATTTTATATTGATGGAAAGCCCAGGATGTTTACTTTACAACGCATTTGAGAGCGCGCCAATTGGGCATTTGTAGCTCCAGAAAATCCATTTTGAGTGCAGGGAGGTCAGAATCCAACAGCATCTGCAATCCTTTTTCAGCCTCTGAATCAGATTTTTGCTCAGGTCCTTCAATTTCAACCAGAAAATACCTGAAATTACAGAAAAACACACAAACTCATAGCAAAGTCCAGAAATGTGAATTTTGCATAAATACTAATAAAAATATAATAAAAAGCGAATAAAATATACTAAAAACTACCTAAAAACAATGCCAAAAAGTGTATAAATTATCCTCTCATCACAACACCAAACTTAAATTGTTGCTTGTCCCCAAGCAACTGAAAACAAAATAGGATAAAAAGAAGACAATATACTATAAATCCCACAATATCAATGAAGCTTAGTTCTAATCAGATGAGCGGGGCTTGTAGCTTTTTGCTTCTGAACAGTTTTGGCATCTCACTTTTTCCTTTGAAGTTCAGAATGATTGGCATCTATAGGAACTCAGAATTAAAATAGTCTTATTGATTCTCTTAGTTTAGTATGTTGATTCTTGAACACAGCTACTTTATGAGTCTTGGCTGTGGCCCTAAGCACTTTGTTTTCCAGTATTACCACCGGATACATAAATGCCACAGACACAAAACTGGGTGAACCTTTTCATATTGTGACTTAGCTTTGCTAAAGTCCCCAATTAGAGGTGTCCAAAGTTCTTAGGCACACTCTTTTTACTTTGGATCACGACTTTAACCACTCAGTCTCAAGCTTTTCACTTGTACTTTCATGCCACAAGCACATGGTTAGGGACAGCTTGATTTAGACGCTTAGGCCTGGATTTTATTTCCTTGGGCCCTCCTATCCATTAATGCTCAAAGCCTTGGATCCTTTTTACCCCTGCCTTTTGGTTTTAAAGGATATTGGCTTTTTCTGCTTGCTTTTTTTTTTTTGCAAGCTTTGTTATTCACTACTTTTTCTTGCTTCAAGAATCAATTTTATGATTTTTCAGATTATCAATAACATTTCTCTTTTTCATCATTCTTTCAAGAGCCAACAAATTTAACATTTATAAACTCCACTATAAAAAATATGCAATATTCAAGCATTCATCCAGAAAACAAAAAGTATTGCCACCACATCAATGTAATTAAACTAATTTCAAGATAAAAATTGAAATTCATGTACTTCTTGTTCTTTTGTAATTAGGAACATTTTTCATTTAAGAAAGGTGAAGGATTTATGGGACATTCATAACTTTAAGGCATAGACACTAGACACTAATGATCATGTAGTAAAGACACAAAACATAGTCAAACATAAAGCTCAAAACCGAAAACAGAAAAACAAATAGATAAAGGGATTAAAGAACGGGTCTACCTTAGTGAGGGTGGCGTCTTCTTCCTCTATGTCTCTTCCTTGCCTTTGTTGCTCCTCACTCATGGCTCTTTGATCTGCAGTCAAATGCTCTACCACTGAACTATGGACCCTTGAGATGAACCTCTTTATCTCCCATGACACGGGGGTGGAAGCAACTGCCTTCCTTTTCCTCTTTTTAGAGGTTTCTCCGGCCTTAGGCGCCATAAATAGTTATGAAAAAAAACAAAAAGCAACGCTTTTTTTCCACACCAAACTTAAAATGTTTGCTCGTCCTCGAACAAAAGAAGAAAGAAGGGAGTAGAAAGAGAAGTGGAGGAGATGGAGGTGTCTGAATGGGTGGGTTTGGGAGGCAAATGGTTTGAATTTGAATGGTAAGGTAGGTGGGGATCCTGGGGAAGAGAGAATGATTTGAGGTTGGTTGGGATCATGTGGGGTCTACAAATCCTGAGGGGTCAAGAACTTCTCATTCCTGCTCCATTTAGACGTGCAAAACGCCCTTAGAGTGCAATTCTGGCGTTAAACGCCAGGTTGCAGCTTATTTCTGGCGTTTAACGCCAACTTTTCTTTCCTTTCTGGCGTTTAACACCAACTTGGTGCTCTATTCTGGCGTTAAACGCCAGCTTGTTGCTTCTTTCTGGCATTTAAATGCCAGTAAGTCTGTCCTCCAGGGTGTGCTATTTTTTATGCTATTTTTAATTCTGCTTTAATTCTGCAGCTATTTTTATGACTCCACATGATCATCAACCTAAATAAAACATAAAATAACAATGGAAAATGAAATGAAAAAGTAATTAACATAGATAAATAAGATTGGGTTGCCTCCCAATAAGCGCTTCTTTACTGTCAATAGCTTGACATTACTGAGCCTTATAGTTTGCAATATCTGTAAACCACAGAGCTTCCTGAATAGCAAACAATTGCTCATCCAGAAAGGTTTCAGAGATCTCAGTAGGAGGGAGGGACGCTCCTGCTACTGGTTCTATCCGAGACAGGTGATTAGCTACTTGATTCTCTGTCCCTCTTCTGTCTCTTATTTCTATATCAAACTCTTGCAGAAGCAACACCCATCTTATGAGTCTGGGTTTTGAATCCTGCTTTGTGAGGAGATATTTTAGAGCAACATGGTCAGTCTAGACAATCACTTTTGATCCTACTAAGTAAGATCTAAACTTGTCAATGGCATAAACCACTGCAAGCAATTCCTTTTCTGTGGTTGTATAATTTTTCTGCGCATTATTTAAAACACGGCTAGCATAGTAAATGATGTGCAGAAGCTTGTTATGCCTCTGTCCCAATACTGCACCAATAGCATGGTCACTGGCATCACACATTAATTCAAATGATAATGTCCAGTCTGGTGCAGAAATGACAGGTGATGTGACCAACTTAGCCTTCAGAGTCTCAAAGGCCTACAAACATCCTGTGTCAAAGAAAACTGGTGTGTTAGCAGCTAGCAGATTACTCAGAGGTTTTGCAATTTTCGAAAATCCTTTATAAACCTCCTGTAGAATCCTGCATGACCTAGAAAGCTTCTGATTGCTTTAACATTGGCAGGTAGTGGTAATTTTTCAATTATCTCTACCTTAGCTTGATCCACCTCTATTCCCTTATTCAAAATTTTGTGCCCAAGGACAATTCCTTCAGTCACCATAAGGTGACATTTCTCCCTGTTTAAAACTAAGTTAGTCTCTTGGCACCTTTTTAGAACAAGTGCTAGATGGTCAAGACAGGAGCTGAATGAGTCCCCAAATACTGAGAATTCATCCATTAAGACTTCCAAATGGTATTCTTCTGTAGGCAAACACTCCAGATGGACATGTGAATGTTGTTTTCTCTTGGTCTTGAGGATCTACTGCAATTTGGTTGTAACCTGGATAGCTATCCAAAAAGCAGTAGTATTCATGCCCTGCTAGTCTCTCTAGCATCTGGTCTATGAATGGTAAAGGAAAATGATCCTTCCTGGTGGCTGTATTAAGCCTTATGTAGTCAATACACATACGCCACCCTGTAACTGTTCTTGTAGGAACCAGTTCATTCTTTTCGTTATGAACCACTGTCATTCCTCTTTTCTTGGGGACTGATGAGCGGATAATTTATACGCTTTTTGGCATTGTTTTTAGTATGTTTTTAGTATATTTTAGTTACTTTTTATTATGTTTTTATTAGTTTTTAAATAAAAATCACATTTCTGGACTTTACTATGAGTTTGTGTATTTTTCTGTGATTTCAGGTATTTTCTGGCTGAAATTGAGGGACCTGAGCAAAAATCTGATTTAAAGGCTGAAAAAGGACTGCAGATGCTGTTGGATTCTGACCTCCCTGCACTCGAAGTGGATAATATATAATAGTAGACATCCTGGGCTTTCCAGAAATATATAGTAGTCCATACTTTGCCCGAGATTTGATCGCCCAAACCGGCATTCCAAGTCAGCACAAAAATTCTGGCGTCAAAATGCCAGAACTGGCATAAAAGCTAGAGTTAAATGCCCAAACTGGCACAAAAGCTGGCGTTTAACTCCAAGAAAAGTCTCTACATGTGAAAGCTTCAATGCTCACCCCAAAAACATACCAAGTTGGCCCGAAAGAATCTTTCTGCATTAATTACTTATTTCTGTAAACCCTAGGCTACTAGTTCTCTATAAATAGGACCTTTTGCTATTGTATTTTCATCTTCGGATCATCTTGGTTCTTTTGGTTCCTTCCCTGGGGCCGAAGCCAATGATCACCATTATCACTTTTGTGTTTTCAATGGTGGAGTTTCTACACACCATAGATTAAGGTGTGGAGATCTGCTGTTCCTCATGAATTAATGCAAAGTACTATTGTTTTTCTATTCAATTCAAGCTTATTCTTATTCCAAGATATTCACTTGCACTTCAACCTGATGAATATGATGATCCGTGACACTCATCATCATTCTCACCTATGAACGCGTACTTGACAACCACCTCCGTTCTACCTCCGATTGAGTGTGTATCTCTTAGCCTCCTGGTTCATGATGCATGGTTGCCTCGCCTGACAATCGAGCCTTTCATTCCATGAGATCAGAGTTTCCGTGGTATAGGCGAGAATCAATTGGCAGCATTCTTGAGATCCAGAAAGTCTAAACCTTGGCTGTGGTATTCCGAGTAGGATCTGGGAAGGGATGACTGTGATGAGCTTCAAACTCGCGAGTGTTGGGTGTGTGATAGACGCAAAAGGATCAATGGATCCAATTCCAACATGATCGAGAACCAACAACAGATTAGCCATGCGGTGACAGTGCATTTGGACCATTTTCACTGAGAAGACGGGAGGTAGCCATTGACAACGGTGAAACCCAAAATAACCTTGCCATGGAAAGGAGTATGAATGATTGGAATAAGGCAATAGGAAAGCAGAAGTTTAGGAGGAACAAAGCATCTTCATACGCTTATCTGAAATTCTCATCAATGAATTACATAAGTATCTCTATCCTATTTTATGTTTTATTCATCTTTTACTTATCAATTCTCCATAACCATTTGAATCTGCCTGACTGAGATTTACAAGATGACGATAGCTTGCTTCAAGCCGACAATCTCCGTGGGATCGACCCTTACTCACGTAAGGTTTATTACTTGGACGACCCAGTGCACTTGCTGGTTAGTTGTGCAGAGTTGTGATAAAGAGTTGAGATTACAATTGTGCGTACCAAGTTGTTGGCACCATTGATGATCACAATTTCGTGCACCAAGTTTTTGGCGCCGTTGCCGGGATTGTTCGAGTTTGGACAACTGACGGTTCATCTTGTTGCTTAGATTAGGTAAGTTTATTTTATTGTTCAGAATTTTTAAGAACTAATTGTAGAATTTCAGATGATGCTTTTATCATCACAAAAGCTACTTGATTCCTATCAATTTGGCTGTTGTATGTAATGTCTGCTGAAGCTTGGCTAGCCATGTCTAATCTTTTAGACTGAAGCTTTAGACTAACATTGCATGATTCCTGGAATTCTTATTAAAAATTTTGAAATCCTTATTTTTCTTTTTCTGAATAATTTTCGAAAAAAATACAAAAAAATTTATAAAATTATAAAACCAAAAATATTTTGTGTTTCTTGTTTGAGTCTAGTGTCTATTTTTAAGTTTGGTGTCAATTGTATGTCTTTATTCTTCTTGCATTTTTCGAATATATGCATTATGTTCTTCATTAATGTTCAAGTTGTTCTTGATGATTTCCTTGCTCTGATCTTTAAATTCTCTTGTTTTGTGTGTTTAGTTGTTTCTCATATGCATTCTCAATTTGTTAGTGTTTCTAATATGAAAATTTTTAAGTTTGGTGTCTTGCATGCATTGTTTATTATTATTCTCTAAAAATTCTCTTAGTTCTTCATGATTTAGTTTCACTTTGTTATTATTCTCTAAAAATTCAAAAAAAAATTCAAAACTATGTCTTTTCAAGTCAATAATACAGAGAATTGAAGATTCAGAACATTCAGCAGAGGAATTAAACAGAAAAAGCTGGGCATTCAAAACGCCCAGTGAGGAAGGAAAACTGGCGTTTAAATACCAGCCAGGGTACCTGGCTGGGCGTTAAACGCCCAAAAAGGTAGTATTTTGGGCGTTAAACGCCAGAATGGATACCATTCTGGGCGTTTAACGCCAGGATGGCACAGGAGGGAAGATTTTATTTTCAATTCAAATATTTTTCAAATTTTCATAATTTTTCAAAATCAAATCTTTTTCAAATCATATCTTTTCAATCATATCTTTTCAAAATCAATTTCTTTCCATTTTCTATTTTTTTTACTATTTTCGAAAATCCTTGCTACAATTAATGATTTAATTCAAAATTTTCAAGTTGTTACTTGCCTATTAAGAAAGGATCAAATTTTAAATTCTAGAATCATATCTTTTAATTTCTTGTTAGTCAAGTAATCAACTTTAATTTTAAAACTTTCTTTTTTAATTTGATTCTCAATCATATCTTCTCAATCACATCTTTTTCAAAATAATTTTCAATCATATCTTTTTGCTTTCTAATTTCAAAATCTTTTTCAAAAATCACTTAACTACTTTCTCAATTCTAATTTTTAAAAATCATCAATCAATTTTTCAAATTTCTTTTGATTATTTCAAAATATTTTTAAATTTAATTTTGAAAATTCTTCCCCTCTTCTCACATCCTTCTATTTAAGGACTAACACTCCTCCACTATCAGCAATTCAGACTCTCTCTTGATAAGTTCGAATTCTCTCCTCTCTACCTCCTTCTTCCATTCATCTTTTCCTCTAACACCTCAAGAAATCTCTATACTGTGACATAGAGGATTCCATAATTTCTTATTCTCTTCTCTTTCATATGAGCAGGAGCAAGGACAAAGGCATTCTTGTTGAAGCTGATCCTGAACCTGAAAGGACCTTGAAGAGAAAGCTAAGAGAAGCTAAAGCACAACTCTCTGAAGAGGACCTGACAGAAATTTTCAAACAAGAAGAAGCCATGCAGCCGAAAACAACAATAATGCCAACAATGCAAGGAAGGTGCTTGGTGACTTTACTGCACCTACTCTCGACTTCTATGGGAGAAGCATCTCAATTCCTGCCATTGGAGCAAACAACTTTGAGTTTAAGCCTCAATTAGTTTCTCTAATGCAACAGAATTGCAAGTTTCATGGACTTCCATTGGAAGATCCTCTTCAGTTCTTAGCTGAATTCTTGCAAATCTGTGACACTATCAAGACCAATGGGGTTGACCCCGAGGTTTGCAGGCTTATGCTTTTTCCCTTTGCTGTAAGAGACAAAGCTAGAATATGGTTGGATTCACAACCTAAGGAAAGCTTGAACTCTTGGGAAAAGCTGGTCAATGCTTTTCTGGCCAAATTCTTTCCACCTCAAAAATTGAGTAAGCTAAGAGTGGAGGTCCAGACCTTCAGACAGAAGGAAGGTAAATCCCTCTATGAAGCTTGGGAAAGATACAAGCAATTGATCAGAAGGTGTCCGTCTGACATGCTTTCTGAATGGAGCATCATAGGTATCTTCTATGATGGTCTGTCTGAACTGTCCAAGATGTCATTGGACAGCTCTGCTGGAGGATCTCTTCATCTGAAGAAGACGCCTGCAGAAGCTCAGGAACTCATTGAGATGGTTGCAAATAACCAATTCATGTACACGTTTGAAAGGAACCCTGTGAATAATGGGACAAATCAGAAGAAAGGAGTCCTTGAGATTGATACTCTGAATGCCATATTGGCTCAGAACAAAATATTGACTCAGCAAGTCAATATGATTTCTCAGAGTCTGTCTGGAATACAAGCAGCAACAGGCAGTACCAAAGAAGCTTCATCTGAAGAAGAAGCTTATGATCCTGAGAACCCAGCAATGGAAGAAGTGAATTATATGGGAGAACTCTATGGAAACACCTATAATCCTTCATGGAGAAATCATCCAAATCTCTCATAGAAGGACCAACAGAGGCCTCAACAAAGCTTCAACAACAGTAATGGTGGAAGAAATAGGTTTAGCAATAGCAAGCCTTTTCCAACATCTTCTCAGCAACAGACAGAGAATTCTAAGCAGAGCCACTCTGACCTAGCAACCATAGTCTCTGATTTAATTAAGATCACTCAAAGTTTCATGACTGAAACAAGGTCCTCCATTAGAAATTTGGAGGCACAAGTGGGTCAGCTGGGTAAGAAAGTTACTGAACTCCCTCCTAGTACTCTCCCAAGCAATACAGAAGAGAACCCAAAGAGAGAATGTAAGGCCATAAACACGTCCCACATGGCCGAATGCATAGGGGAAGGAAAAGCAGTTAGTTCCACTGAGGAAGACCTCAATGGACGTCCACTGACCTCAAAGGAGTTTCCTAATGTGGAACCATGGGAATCTGAGGCTCACACTGAGACCATAGAGATTCCATTAAATTTACTTTTGCCATTCATGATCTCTGATGAGTATTCTTCCTCTGAAGAGGATGAAGATGTTACTGAAGATCAAGTTACTAAGTACCTTGGAGCAATCATGAAGTTGAATGCCCAGTTAATTGGTAATGAGACTTGCGAGGATGAACCCCCCTTGCTCACCAAAGAACTGGATGACTTGACTAGACAAAGATTACCTCAAAAGAGACAGGATCCTGGAATGTTCTCAATACCTTGTACCATAGGCACCATGACCTTTGAGAAGGCTCTGTGTGACCTAGGGTCAAGCATAAACCTCATGCCTCTCTCTGTAATGGAGAAGCTAGGGATCCTTGAGGTACAAGCTGTAAGAATCTCACTAGAGATGGCAGACAATTCAAGGAAATAGGCTTATGGACTTGTAGAGGATGTCTTGGTAAAAGTTGAAGGCCACTACATCCCTGCTGATTTCATAATCCTAGACACTGGGAAGTGTATGGATGAATACATCATCCTTGGCAGACCCTTCCTAGCCACAGCAAAAGCTGTGATTGATGTTGACAGAGGAGAATTGGTCCTTCAAGTGAATGAGGACTTCCTTGTGTTTAAAACTCAAGGATCTCCCTCTGTAACTATGGAGAGGAAGCATGAAAAGCTTCTCTCAATGCAGAGTCAAATAGAGCCCCCACATTCAAACTCTATGTTTGGTGTTGGGAGGTCATGATCATGCTCTGAGTATTTGTGAGGCTCCATAAGAGCCCACTGTCAAGCTATTGATATTAAAGAAGCGCTTGTTGGGAGGCAACCCAATTTTATTTAACCATACCTATTTATTTTCTATTGTTATTTTATGTTTTCTGTAGGTTGATAATCATGTGAAGTCACAAAAACAATTCAAAAAGCAAAAATAGAATAAAAAATAGTATTAAAAATAGCACATCCTGGAGGAGAAGCTTGCTGGCGTTTAAACGCCAGTAAGTGTAGCAGAATGGGCGTTAAACGCCCAGTCTGGCACCATTCTGGGTGTTTAACGCCAGAAATGGGGACCAGACTGGCGTTTAACGCCAGAAAAGGGCACAGAGCTGGCGTTAAACGCCAGAAATGGGCAGCAACCTGGTGTTTAACGCCAGGATTGGCAAGCAAGGGGCGTTTATACGCCAACATGGTGCAGGGATGAGAAATCCTCGACACCTCAGGATCTGTGGCCCCACAGGATCCCCACCTACCTCATCTCTCACTCTCTTCTTCACACTTTCCCATTACACCCTTCCCCAAACACCCTTCACCAATCACCTCAGTACCTCTTCCCCAAATACCCCTCACATATCAAATTCTACCCTCTTCTCCATAATCTCTTCACCAATCCACATCTATCCATCATAAAACCCCACCTACCTCACCATTCAAATGTAAACCACTTTCCCTCCCAAACCCACCCATACATGGCCGAACCCTACCCCTCTCACCACTCCTATATAAACCCATCTTCACTCCTTTATTTTTACACATCATACACACTACTTCTCCCCCTTGGCCGAACCACAAATCTCCCTCCATCTCCTACCTTTTCTTCTTCTTCTTCTACTCCTTTCTTTTGTTTTTTGCTCGAGGACGAGCAAACCTTCTAAGTTTGGTGTGGTAAAAGCGTTGCTTTTTGTTTTTCCATAACCATTTATGGCACCAAAGGCGGAGAAACCTCTAGAAAGAGAAAAGGGAAGGCAAAAGCTTCCGCCTCCGAGTCATAGGAGATAGAGAGATTCATCTCAAGGGTGCATCAAGACCACTTCTATGAAGTTGTGGCCAAGAAGAAAGTTATCCCCGAGGTCCCTTTCAAGCTCAAAAGGAGTGAATATCCGGAGATCCGACATGAGATTCGAAGAAGAGGTTGGGAAGTTCTCACCAACCCCATTCAACAAGTCGAAATCTTAATGGTTCAAGAGTTCTATGCAAACGCATGGATCACTAAGAACCATGATCAAAGTATGAACCCGAATCCAAAGAATTGGCTTACAATGGTTCGGGGGAAATGCTTAGATTTTAGTTCGAAAAATGTAAGGTTGGCATTCCACTTGCCCATGATGGAAGGAGATGCACGCCTCTACACTAGAAGGGTCAACATTGATCAAAGGTTGGACCAAGTCCTCATAGACATTTGAAGAGGGAGCTCAGTGGAAGAGAGATTCAAGAGGGAAGCCGGTTCAACTAAGAAGGCATGACCTCAAGCCTGTGGCTAGGGGATGGTTGGAGTTCATCCAACGCTCAATCATTCCCACTAGCAACCGGTCTGAAGTTACTATAGACCGGGGTATCATGATCTATAGCATCATGATTGGAGAGGAAGTATAAGTTAATGAGGTTATATCCCTAGAACTCTACAAGGTGGCGGACAAGTCCTCTACTTTGGCAAGGTTAGCCTTTCCTCATCTCATTTGTCACCTCTGTAATTCAGCTGGAATTGACATAGAGGGAGATATCCTCATTGATGAGGACAAGCCCATCACTAAGAAAAGGATGGAGCAAACAAGAGATCCCACTCATGGACAAGAGCATGAGGAAATTCCTCATCATGAAATTCCTGAGATACCTCAAGGGATGCATTTTCCTCCACAAAATTATTGGGAGCAAATCAACACCTCCCTAGGAGAATTAAGTTCCAACATGGGACAACTAAGGGTGGAGCACCAAGAGCATTCTATCCTTCTCCATGAAATTAGAGAAGACCAAAGAGTCATGAGAGAGGAGCAACAAAGGCAAGGAAGAGACATTGTGGAGCTCAAGCACTCCATAAGATCTTCAAGAGGAAGAACAAGCCGCCATCACTAAGGTGGACCCGTTCTTTAATCTCCTTGTTCTTATTTTTCTGTTTTTCGAAATTTGTGCTTTATGTTATATCTGTGTTTGTGTCTTTATTACGTGATCACTAGTGTCTTAGTGTCTATGCCTTAAAGTTATGAATGTCCTATCAATCTATCACCTTTCTTAGATGAAAAATTTTTTTAATTGAAAAAGAAAAAGAAGTACATAAATTTCGAATTTTAAAATAGTTTAATCATTTTGATGTGGTGGCAATACTTTTTGTTTACTGACCTCCCTGCACTCGAAGTGGATTTTCTGGAGCTACAGAAGCCCAATTGGCGCGCTCTCAATTGCGTTGGAAAGTGGACATCCTGGGCTTTCCAGCAATATATAATAGTCTATACTTTGCCTGAGATTTGATGGCCTAAACCGGCATTCCATGTCAGCACAAAAATTCTGGCGTCAAAACGCCAGAACTGGCATAATAGCTGGAGTTAAACGCCCAAACTGGCACAAAAGCTGGCGTTTAAATCCAAGAAAAGTCTCTACATATGAAAGCTTCAATGCTCACCCCAAGCACACACCAAGTGGGCCCAGAAGAATATTTCTGCATTAATCACTTATTTCTGTAAACCCTAGGCTACTAGTTCTCTATAAATAGGAACTTTTGCTATTGTATTTTCATCTTCGGATCATCTTGGTTCTTTTGGTTCCCTCCCTGGGGCCGAAGCCAATGATCACCATTATCACTTTTTTATTTTCGATGGTGGAGTTTCTACACACCATAGATTAAGGTGTGGAGCTCTGCTGTTCATCATGAATTAATGCAAAGTACTATTGTTTTTCTATTCAATTCAAGCTTATTCTTATTCCAAGATATTCACTTTCACTTCAACCTGATGAATATGATGATCCATGACACTCATCATCATTCTCACCTATGAACGCGTGCCTGACAACCACCTTCGTTCTACCTCCGATTGAGTGTGTATCTCTTAGCCTCCTGGTTCATGATGCATGGTTGCCTCGCTTGACAACCGAGCCTTCCATTCCATGAGATCAGAGTCTTCGTGGTATAGGCGAGAATCAATTGGCAGCATTCTTGAGATCCTGAAAGTCTAAACCTTGTCTGTGGTATTTTGAGTAGGATCTGGGAAGTGATGACTGTGACTAGCTTCAAACTCGTGAGTGTTGGGCGTGTGACAGACGCAAAAGGATCAATGGATCCTATTCCAACATGATCGAGAACCAACAGCTGATTAGCCGTGCAGTGACAGCGCATTTGGACCATTTTTACTGAGAGGACGGGAGGTAGCCATTGACAATGGTGAAACCCAACATAAGCTTGCCATGGAAAGGAGTATGAATGATTGGAAGAAGGCAATAGGAAAGCAGAAGTTTAGGAGGAACAAAGCATATTCATACGCTTATCTGAAATTCTCACCAATGAATTACATAAGTATCTCTATCCTATTTTATGTTTTATTCATCTTTTAATTATCAATTCTCCATAACCATTTGAATCTGCTTGACTGAGATTTACAGGATGACCATAGCTTGCTTCAAGCCGACAATCTCCGTGGGATCGACCCTTACTCACGTAAGGTTTATTACTTGGATGACCCAGTGCACTTGCTGGTTAGTTGTGCAGAGTTGTGATAAAGAGTTGAGATTACAATTGTGTGTACCAAGTTGTTCGCGCCATTGTTGATCACAATTTCGTGCACCAGGTACAACATGGACAGGGCTCACCCAGGAGCTATCAGAAATAGGATAAATAATCCCAGCCTCTAGTGGCTTAGTGACCTCTTTCTGCACCACCTCCTTCATGGCAGGATTTAGCCGCCTCTGTGGTTGAACCAAATGGGTTAGCATCATCCTCCAATAGGATTTTGTGCATGCATCTGGCTGGACTAATGCCCTTAAGATCACTTATGGACCACCCAAGAGCTGTCTTGTGTGTCCTTAGCACCTGAATTAGTGCGTTCTCTTCCTGTGGCTCTAAAGCAGAGCTTATGATCACGGGAAAAGTGTCATTTTCTGCCAGAAATGCATATTTCAGGGATGGTGGTAGTGGTTTGAGCTCAGGTTTAAGAGGCTTCTCCTCTTTCTGAGGAGTCTTCAGAACTATTTTCTCTGGTTCCTCCATATCAGGCTGAACATCTTTAAAAATGTCCTCTAGCTCTGATTCGAGACTCTCAGTCATATTGACCTCTTCCACCAGGGAGTCAATAATATCAACACTCAGGCAGTCTTTTGATGTGTCTAGATGCTGCATAGCTTTGACAACATTCAACTTAAACTCATCCTCATTAACTCTCAGGGTTATCTCCCCTTTTTGGATGTCAATGAGGATTCATCCAATTGCTATAAAAGGTCTTCCTAGAATGAGAGTTACACTCTTGTGCTCCTCCATTTCCAGCACTACAAAGTTAGTGGGAAAGGCAAATGGCCCAACCTTGACAATCATGTCCTCAATTATGCCTGATGGATATTTAATGGAGCCATCAGCAAGTTGAAGACATATCCAGGTTGGTTTGACCTCTTAAGTCAAGCCAAGCTTTCTGATAGTGGATGCAGGGATTAGATTGATACTTGCCCCAAGGTCGCATAGAGCTGTCTTGGTACAAGTACCCTCTAATGTGCATGGTATCATAAAGCTTCCGGGATCCTTAAGCTTTTCTGGTAAGCTTGTTAGAATGACTGCACTGCATTCTTCACTGAGAAAAACTTTTTCAGTTTCTCTCCAATCCTTCTTATGACTTAAGATCTCTTTCATGAACTTAGCATAAGAGGGTATTTGCTCAAGGGCCTCTGCAAATGGAATCTTTATTTCAAGACTCCTGAGATAGTCTGAAAAGCGAGCAAATTGTTTATCCTGTTCCGCTTGGCGGAGTTTCTGAGGATAAGGCATCTTGACTTTATATTCTTAAACTTTAGTTGCTGCAGGTTTATTTCCTACAGAGGCAGGTTGAGAGGCCTTCTTGAGGGAGTTATTATCAGCACTTGCAGGTGTCCGATCCCTCATTGGCATTTGAACGCCAGGATAGGGAGATGGATGGGCGTTTAACGCCAGATTCCTACCCTTTTCTGGCGTTTGAACGCCAGAACTGGACATGGATTGGGCGTTTAATGCTAGTTTTTCACCCTTTTCTGGCGTTTGAACGCCAGAATCATTTCTCTCTGGGCTCTTACTGTCCTCAGAGGGATTTTGGGTAGTGGTCTGCTCATCCTCTATTAGTTGTTTCTTTCTTGGCTTTCTGCTGCCTTGAGTTGAAACATTTAATGTCTTCCCACTCCTTAATTGAATAGCTTGGCATTCTTCTGTTATCTGTTTAGATAGCTGCTGTCCTGTCTAATCCAATTGTGCTTCCACATTTTGATTAGCAATTTTAGTGTCTTGGAGCATCTCCTTAAATTTTGCGAATTGTTTTGTTATAATAAGGAACTGCTGATTGAGTTCAGCAAGTTGTTCTTGAGGACTAAGTTCAGTGGATACTGCTTTAGCCTCTTCTTTCAGGGAGGACTCACTGCTTAAGTACAGATGCTGATTTCTAGCAACTGTATCAATTTGCTCTTGAGCCTCTTCAATTGTCTTTCTCATGTGTATAGATCCACCAGCTGAGTGATCTAGAGATATTTGAGCTTTTTCTGTAAGCCTATAGTAAAAGATGTCTAATCATACCCACTCTGAAAATATTTCAGAGGGGCATTTCCTTAGCATCCCTCTGTACCTCTCCCAGGCATTGTAAAGAGATTCAATATCCTCTAGTTTAAAGCCTTGGATGTCTAGCCTTAGCTGTGTCATCCGTTTTGGAGGGTAATATTGATTCAGGAATTTGTCTGATAACGGTTTCCATGTTCTTATGCTTGCTGTGGGTTTGTTATTTAACCACCTCTTAGCTTGATCTTTTACAGCAAATGGGAACAGTAATAATCTGTAAACATCCTAATCCACTTCTTTATTATGTACTGTATCAGCAATTTGTAAAAATTGTGCTAGAAACTCAGTAGGTTCTTCCTGTGGATGACCGGAATACTGGCAATTTAGCTGCACCATGATAATGAGCTGAGAATTTAGCTCAAAACTGCTTGCTCTGATGGGGGGTATACAGATACTACTCCCATATGCAGCTGTAATGGGGTTAGCATATGACCTCAGAGTCCTTCTGGACTGTTCATTTCCACTTAGATCCATTATGGAAAAGAGGGAATTGATGTGAATTGTAAATAAAATATATTTGGATTTTTATTTTATTTAATTAAAAACAAACCGAATAAATAAAAAAAATATAAGAAGATTTGAAAAACTTTGGATATGATTTTTGAAAAAGATTTTGAATTTTGAACTTTTAAAACTAATATAAGATAAAATAAAAATTTTTAAAATAAAAATCTGAATTTAAAAAAGTAATATTCGAAAATTCAATTTAAAATAAAGAGAAAAGATATTTTTGAATTTAATGAGGAAAGAGAAAAACAATAAAATGACACTAAACTTAAAACTTTTAGATTAAAATAGAGAAAACAAACAATAAAACTTTGAATGTCAAGATGAACACCAAGAACAAATTTAAAAAATTTTTAATAAAATAGAAGCACAAAGGACACCAAACTTAAAAATTTTTATATTTTAGACACTAATAATCAGAAAATTGAAAGAAAAATAATATCATGCAATTGACACCAAAATTAAAATATGAAACTAAACTCAAACAGAAGACTAAATTATGAAGTTATTGGTTTTAAAGAAAATTTTCGAAAATAAATAGAATACTCTAAACCAAAAAGATAAATTTTTCCTAATCTAAGCAACAAAATAAACCGTCAGTTGTTCAAACTCGAACAATCCCCGACAACGGCGCCAAAAACTTGGAGCACGAAATTGTAAATCACACTTTTCACAACTCGTACCACTAACTAGCAAGTGCACTGGGTCGTCCAAGTAATACCTTACGTGAGTAAGGGTCGATCCCACGGAGATTGTCGACTTGAAGCAAGCTATGGTTATTTTGTAACTCTTAGTCAAGATATTAGTAATAAAAATGGTTGGGTTTATGAAGAATAAATAACATAAAGTAAATAATACTTGTTATATAGTAATAGAGAACAGGTTGAGGTTTTGGAGGTACTCTGTCTTCTGAATCTTTGCTTTCCTACTGTCTTCTTCTTCACGCACGCAAGGCTCGTTCCATGGCAAGCTGTATGTTGGTGGATCACCGTTGTCAATAGCTACCATCCGTCCTCTTATTGAAAATGGTCCAAATGCGCTGTCACTGCACGGCTAATCATCTGTCAGTTCTCACTCATGTTGGAATAGGATCCATTGATCCTTTTGCATCTGTCACTATGCCCAACACTCGCGATTTTGAAGCTCGTCACAGTCATCCTATCCCAGATCCTACTCGGAATACCACAAACAAGGTTTAGACTTTCCGGATCTCAAGAATGTTGCCAATTGATTCTAGCTTATACCACAAAGACTCTGATCTCACAGATTTGAATGCTCTATTGTCAGGAGATGCAATCAAACGCGTGAACCAGGAATCAAAGAGATACACACTTAATCTAAAGTAGAACGAATGTGGTTGTCAGGCACGTGTTCATAGGTTGAGAATGGTGATGAGTGTCACGGATCATCACATTCATCATGTTGAAGTGCGAGTGGATATCTTAGAATAGAAACAAGCGTGATTGAATGGAAAACAGTAGTAATTGCATTAATCCATCGAGACGCAGCAGAGCTCCTCACTCGCAACCATAGGGTTTAGAGACTCATGCCGTAGAAAATACAAGTTCTGATGTAAAATGTCATGAGGTACATAGTAAGTCTCTAAAAGTAGTTTTTATACTAAACTAGTGACCTACGTTTACAGAAAATGAGTAAACTAAGATAGAAAGTGCAGAAATCCACTTCCAGGGCCCACTTGGTGTGTGTTTGGGCTGAGCATTGAAGCTTTCACGTGCATAGGCTTCTCCTGGCGTTTAACTCCAGCTTTTATGCCAGTTTGGGCGTTTAACTCCAATTTTTATCCCAGTTCTGGTGTTTAACGCCAGAATAGGGTAGAAACTTGGCGTTAAACGCCAGTTTTTGTAATCTCAGCTTGAGCAAAGTATAGACTATTAAATATTGCTGGAAAGCCCAGGATGTCTAATTTCCAACACAATTGAGAGCGCGCCAATTGGGCTTTTGTAGCTTTAGAAAATCCATTTCGAGTGTAGGAAGGTCAGAATCCAACAGCATTTGCAGTCCTTTTTCAGCCTCTGAATCAGATTTTTGCTCAGGTCCTTCAATTTCAGCCAAAAAATACCTGAAATTATAGAAAAATACACAAACTCATAGTAATGTCCATAAATGTGAATTTTGCATAAATACTAATAAAAATATCATAAAAAGCGAATAAAATATACTAAAAACTACCTAAAAACAATGCCAAAAAGTGTATAAATTATCCGCTCATCATTTAGCATAAAGTGGCATTTGTTCTAGTGCTTCTGCAAAGGTAATGTTGATTTGAAGTTTCTTGAAAATCTCCAAAAATTTGGAGAATTTGCTGTCCTTTGCATTCTTCATGAGGCGTTGAGGATAAGGAGCCTTTGGGACATATGGCCTTAGAGCTTATTTCTCTTTTGATGGGTTGGGAACAGGTGTTTGTGCTTCTTCTTTGGCGTTTGAACTTCCCTCTTCCTTCTCCTTTTGAGTCTCCCTTGGAGTCTCTTTCAATTCCTTTCCGCTTCTGAGAGTAATAGCTTTGCATTCCTCTCTTGAAGTTGTCCTGGTGGCATTACTTGAACTGTGGCCAGGAGCTTGCTTGGACAAGTATCCAATTTGTGCTTCAAGCTTTTGAGTGGTAGCATCTTAATTCTGCCGATTGGATATTACCTCCTCCTTAAATTTTTTTATGTCGTCAAACTGTTTGCAAAGATTTGCAAGCATAGCTTCCATTCTGGCCATTCTGTCATCATCATGTGGTGATGGTTGGTTGGAATTTCGGTGTTAAGAGTGGGTGTTTTGGCTTTGGTATGGTCTTTGGTTAGAGTTTTGGTGAGTGGAGTTGTTGTACTGGGTTGGATTGTGTGGTCTGTGATCTTGGCCTTGATTTTGTTGGTTTTCCCACCCAAAATTTGGGTGGTTCCTCCAACCAGAGTTATAAGTTTTAGAGTATGGATCATTAGCTGGCCTGGATGAGTTTCCAAGGTAATTAGCTTCTTCCTAGTTAGCTCCTTCTTCTGTCTCCAACTCTTTTTAGGGTGATGGTTGAGTGTGAATAGCTGTAGCCTGAGTCTTTTCCATTTGCTTGGTCAATTCAGCTAGTTGCTTGGTGATCATCTTGTTCTGGGCCAAGATTGCATCCATATGGTTTAGCTCCAAGACTCCCCTGTTGTTACTCCTATCTGATACATAAAAGTACTCATTGTCAGCCACTGTCTCTATAACATCAATGGCTTCTTCAATGGTCTTCTTCCTATTTAGGGAGCCTCCAGATGAGTGGTCTACAACCTTCCTTGATTCATGACTAAGCCCTTCATAGAAGATATGGATTTGCACCCACTCATTAAACATGTCAGGGGGCATTTCCTTGTCAAATCTTTGAATCTCTCCCAGGCTTCATATAGAGTCTCACCATCCTGTTGTCTGAAAGTTTGCACTTCAGTTCTTAGCCTGTTTACTCTTTGTGAAGGGTAGAACCTTGTCAAGAATCTGCTCATTACATCTTCCCAGGTGGTCAAGCTTTCCTTCAGAAATGACTCCATCCATTTTGATGCTTTGTCTCTCAAAGAGAATGGAAACAGTAGCAATCTATAGGTATCATGATGAACACCATTAGATTTAACTGTGTCACATATCCTTTGGAATTTGGTGAGATACTCATTAGGATCCTCTTGTGCACTTCCTCCAAAAGAACAGTTGTTCTGGACAAGAGTTATGAGCTGAGGCTTTAATTCAAAATTGTTAGCATGGATAGTTGGCCTCTGAATGCTGCTACCACAATTTCCAGGATTTGGATTGATGTATGATCCCAAAACTCTCCTCTGTTATCCAGCAGGGTTCCCTCCACCTCTTCTGGCATGGTTATTCACCTCTCCTTCATGATGGTTTTCCATATCATCCTCCATGGTTATATCAAAGTATTCCTCCTCTTCTTCTACACCAACAACTCTTTTTCCTCTTACTTCCCTCCATAATCTCAAGAAAGTTCTTTCCGGTTCACTATCAAATGAGGTTGAAATTTCCTTTCTCCTACCTGTCATACAATGAACAAGTACAAGAAACAGCAAGTGTAGAGTCTACTAAAACAGAGTATAGTTAGCTTCGTTAGAGCAATTTATTAAATAGTTAGTAGGTTAGCTTGCTATAAAGTAAAAAAGTAAGGTAAAATTAAAGAGAATTAACTAACAGAAAATTGTAGAGAATAAAATGAACAAATGAAATTAAATTGCAATTAATCAAAAGAAAAAGTAAAGTGCTCAATCTAGTTATCCTTCAATTTAGTAATTGTCAATACAAAACCAATCCCCGGCAACGACGCCATAAACTTGATGCGCAAAAACTTGCCTCTCGACAAATTTCCTTCCGGCAAGTGTACCGGATTGTCGTCAAGTAAAAACTCACAAAAGAGTGAGGTCGAATCCCACAGGGATTGGTAGATCGATCAATTATAATTGGTGAATTATACTAGTTGAGTGAAATCAGATTTGGTTGAGAATTGCAGAAAGTAGAATTGGCGGGAAACTTAAATTGCAAGAAATTAAAGGAACAGAAAATTAAATTGCAGGGAATTAAAGTGTAGAAGCTTAAATTGCAAGAAAGTAAATGGGAAGGGGGAATTTGCATGAAATTAAAGAGCAGAAAGTAAACATAATGGGTAGATCAGAGAATGGGGAATTCATTGGGTTCAGGAGATATATAATTCTCTGGATCAAATTCATTTTCGTCTCTTCCATAATCAATGCATTCATTGATCTCCTTGGCAATCTTAAGTGATTGGATCCCAATTCCTTGGCTCACCAATCTCTCTAAGCATGAACAATTGCCCAATTCCTTGATTTAAGTGCTCATGGGAAGAGATGAAGTTTGGTCACTGATTATACCACACAAAATCATAGATCAAAGCGTTGGTAGGATTACATGTCACTATATCCATCCAAAGCCCAATCTAATCCAATGTGAGAAAGCATTTCTAGCATGATCTCCTCATTCCTCTTCCAAGGTTCCGAGGAGATCCAATTATGAATAGCTTCTATCCCAAGATAACTATCCAATTAGATAAAGACCGAAAGCTTTCTAGTAAAATCAAGAGAAAAGAAAGAAGAAGATGAATGAAAATTACTATTGATCCATTGAATTACACAGAGCTCCCTAACCCAATGAAAGGGTTTAGTTGTTCATAGCTCTCAAAATGGAAGTTGGAATTGAAAGATGCATTTTGGAAATTAACAAACAGAGAATGAAAATTACAAAAAAGACTTTTTCCTAACTTAAATTCTAAGCTATTTATACACTTTCTTCCATTGATCTTCAAGCTTTGAATTGGGCTTTTGGCCTTGATGGAATTGGGTTGAAAATGGCTCCAATTGGTTTTCCTTCATGTTGAGAAGAGATCTATGTGAATTTTGAATCCTGATGCTTCACGTTTGAGTCAACATTTGAGGGCCAACATTGACTCAAATGGCATTTAGAACAAAACGAGAAAAACCAGAAAGCTTTCTGTCATTGGCGTTTGACTCAATGTTGGAGGGCCAACGTTCAGCTAACCCACGTGTACGCGTACCTTGTGCTTCCGCGCAAAAGCGTCAAAAATGCTCATTCACGCGTACACGTGCTTCACACGTGCACGTGGATACAAGATTTTCATTTTGCAGTTTTAAAACAAAGCAGGGGACGTTGGCCTCAGTGTTGGACCTCCAACGTTCCCTCTAACATTGGCATTTTCACGCGTACACGTACTCCACGCTTACGCATGCATTGCCTTTTTTTCTATCCATGCGTATGCGTCACTGACGCGTACGCATCGATTGAAAATCCTCAACTCAAACTTCTGGGCTTGGCATCGCGGACGTTGGAGGCAGCGTTTGAGGCAATGTTGGACCTCCAACGTTCGATATTGACGCGTATGTGTGACCCACGCGTACGCGTGGATGGTCAATTTTTGCCATTCCACACGTGCGCGTGACGCACGCTTGCCCGTGATATTGAATTTTTGCTTTTTCATGCGTACGCGTCACCCAAAAACCATTTAGCTCCAGAATTGAGGTTTTTATCTCCACGTTGGGGGTAACGTTGGATGTCCAACGCTACCTCAAACGTGAGCATCAACAGTGTTTACAAAGAAGTGCTCTGTTTCTCTTCCAACGTTTGAGGCAACGTTGGTGGTCCGACTTGGCCACCAATGTTGCTTCCTCTTCATCCTTTCCATGCTCCTTCTTCAACCTTCCTCCATGCTTTCCTTCACCTGTCATCAACCAATGAATGCATCAAAGCCTTGCTAAAGTCATGAGAATTCTTATCATTCTTAGCACACAAGTAATTATAGCATAATTCTCATGAAATTGTATTAAATTACTCATAATTGGATGAATCAAGATATGCATGAATTTCTACCCAAATGGCTTACTTATAGCTCAAGAAAGTGCATAAAACCTATTAAAAACAAGGAAAAAGGATAGTGAAAGTAGCCTAAGTTTCCCTGGCATCAGCGCGCGCACGAGTGGGGGCAGTTGCGTGTTTCGCACAATGCTAGCGCGATGTTCGTGCAACTCTCGGGTTTCATGTACCAGGAGTGGCACGCAAAGCAACCAACGTGTACGCACCATAAGCGCGCACGCGTGAATGGGTAGGGGGGAAGGATGACGCATAAGCGCACCCCACGCATACGCGTGGGTGGAAGTTGCGCGTTTCACACAGTGTTCGCGCAACTCTCGGGAAAATTTACCAAGAGTTGCAAATGCACAATTGACGCGAACGCGTCTGCCACGCTTGCGCGTGGATACCCCCTCTTTTTTCCTGCATACACATGAGGAGATTCAATTAAAGCATAAAATTGGTAGTAATGCATGCTAAAGGGATCAAAAATATCAAAAAGCTCATGTAATACTCAACCTTAAGCATTTCTTCAAAATCCAAATTCAATCAAACCAATATCAATGGACTCCTCATGAGCAATTTAGCACAAAAATCAAGCAAAAAGCAATTAAACTATGAACAAACTCACAAATCAAGCAATCACAAAAGCACAAAGACTCAAAAAGCTATATACAATGAGCTATAAACTAAGAGCGATCATACCGTGGTGGGATGTCTCCCACCTAGCACTTTTGTTTAACGTCCTTAAGTTGGACGGTAATGAGCTCAAATCTCCTCGCCTTCGGGTGCGTCCTCAAGAAGAAACACTTCAACCTCTTTGTTGATTTTCATCTTTTCTCCATGGTATAACTTTAGATGGTGCCCATTAACTTTGAAGATGTTGGGACTTGAAGGATGGCGCAAGTGGTAGACCCCATATGGTTCCGCTTTCTCCATTCTATACGGGCCTTCCCACCTTGATCTTAGCTTCCCGGGCATCAATCTCAACCTAGTAGAGGAGAACCAACTCTCCTACCCCAAACTCTTGCCTTCTAATGTTTCTATCATGCACCGCTTTTATCTTCTCCTTGTAAAGCCTTGAATTCTCATAGGCTTCCAAGTGAAGGTTCTCAAGCTCCACCAATTGTAACTTCCTTTCGACTCCAACCCCAAAACCCGTGTTTAACTCTTTTACGGCCTAATACGCTTTATACTCTATTTCTACCGGTAGATGGCAAGCCTTCCCATAGACCAACTGGAATGGGCTCATACCAATCGGTGTCTTGTAGGCCGTCCGGTAGGCCCAAATCGTATCACCGAGCTTAGAACTCCAATCTTTCCTGTGAGGCTTCACAACCTTTTCCAATATGTGCTTGATTTCCCAATTGGAGACCTCGGCTTGGCTATTCATTTGTGGGTGGTATGCCGTGGCCACTTTATGGATGATGCCATACTTCTTCATTAACCCTACCATTCTTTTGTTACAAAAATGCGAGCCTTGATCACTCACGATTGCTCGTCATGATCCAAAGCAACAAATAATGTTATTCCGAACAAAAAAAAGAACCACATTAGCATCATTAGTTCGGTTGGGAATCGCCTCCACCCACTTGGAAACATAGTCAATGGCTAGCAAAATGTACATGAAACCATTAGAATTTGGAAAGGTCCCCATAAAGTCAATACGCCAAACATAAAAAATTTCACAAAACAACATTGTTTGTTGGGGTATCTCATTCTTCTTAGAGATATTTCCAAACCTAAGGAATTGTGGACAAGAACTACAAAAGAGAGATACATATTTGAAAAGTGTAGACCACTAAAACCCACAATCCAAGACCTTCCGAGCCGTCCTTTGAGGACTAAAATGGCCACCACTCTCGGAAGAGTGGCAAGCCTCCAAAATAGCTTGATGCTCGGATTGTGGTATACACCTTCGAATTACTTGATCGGCACCACATCTCCATAAGTATGGGTCATCCCATACATAATATTTGGATTCGCTTTTGAGCTTATCCTTTTGATGTTGAGAAAAATTAGGAGGTAAGGTGCGAGCAACCAAGTAATTGGCAATAGGTGCATACCAAGGGGTCACCTCGGATATTGCTAGCAAGCCCTCAAGAGGAAATGTATCATTAATAGGAGTGGAATTGCCCTTTGTATGCTCAAGGCGACTCAAGTGATCTGCCACTAACTTTGGCGAACCACTCCTATCTTTGATTTCTAGGATAAATTCTTGCAATAGCAACACCCATCGGATCAACCTAGGTTTAGATTCCTTCTTGGCCAACAAATATTTCAATTCCGCATGATCCGAGTATACCACCACCTTAGATCCAAGTAAATAAGCCCAAAATTTATCCAAGGTAAAGACAATAGCTAAAAATTCCTTCTCGGTGCTAGTATAATTGGATTGCACTCTATCTAAAGTCTTAGAGGCATAGGCAATGACATAAGGAATTTTACCCTCGCGCTGTGCTAGCGCCACTTCCACCACATAGTTGGATGCATCATACATTATCTCGAATGGCCTAGTCCAATCTGGCCCTCTGACGATGGGAGCTTGGATCAAAGCGATCTTGAGCTTGTAAAATGCCTCCATGCACTCTTCACTTAAATTGAATTCCATATCCTTTTGCAACAATCGAGAGAGAGGTAACGCTATTGATGAGCGGATATTTTATACGCTTTTTGGGGTTAATTTCATATAGATTTTAGTATATTTTAGTTAGTTTTTAGTTTATTCTCATTAGTTTCTAGGAAAAATTCATATTTCTGGACTTTACTATGAGTTTGTGTGTTTTTCTGTGATTTCAGGTATTTTCTGGCTGAAATTGAGGGAGCTGAGCAAAAATCTGATTCAGGCTGAAAAAGGACTGCTGATGCTGTTGGATTCTGACCTCTCTGCACTCAAAATAGAATATCTGGAGCTACAGGAGTCCGAATGGCGCGCTTCTAATTGCGTTGGAAAGTGGACATCTAGGGCTTTCCATCAATATATAATAGTCCATAATTTTCTCAAGGATAGACGACATAAACTGGCGTTCAACGCCAGTTCCATGCTGCTGTCTGGCGTCCAGCGCCAGAAACAAGTTACAAAGTGGAGTTCAACGCCAGAAATAGGTTACAACCTGGCGTTGAACGCCCAAAACAGCTCAGGCACGTGAGAAGCTTTAGTCTCAGCCCCAGCACACACCAAGTGGGCCCTAGAAGTGGATTTATGCACTATCTGTCATAGTCTACTCATTTTCTGTAAACCTAGGTTACCAGTTTAGTATTTAAACAACTTTTAGAGATTTATTTTGTATCTCTCATGACATTTTAGATCTGAACTTTGTACCTTTTGATGGCATGAGTCTCTAAACTCCATTGTTGGGGGTGAGGAGCTCTGCTGTGCCTCAATGAATTAATGCAAGTATCTCTGTTTTCCATTCAAACATGCGTGTTCCTATCTAAGATATCCATTCGCGCCTAATTATGGAGAAGGTGATGATCCGTGACATTCATCACCTTCCTCAATCCATGAACGTGTGTCTGACAATTACCTCCATTCTACATCAGATTGAATGAATATCTCTTAGATTCCTTAATCAGAATCTCCATGGTATAAGCTAGAATCCATTGGCAGCATCCTTGAGAATCCGGAAAGTCTAAACCTTGTCTGTGGTATTCCTAGTAGGATTCTGGGATTGGATGACTGTGACGAGCTTCAAACTCGCGAATGCTGGGCGTAGTGACAGACGCAGAAGGATAGCGAATCCTATTCCGGTATGATCGAGAACATACAGATGATTAGCCGTGCGGTGACAGCGCACCTGGACCATTTTCACTGAAAGGAAGGATGGTAGCCATTGACAACGGTGATCCTCCAACACACAGTTTGCCATAGGAGGGACGTGCGTGCGTGAAGAAGAAGATAGGGATAAAGCAGAGATTCAAAGGACAAAGCATCTCCAAAACTCCAACATATTCTCCAATACTGCACAACAAGTATTTAATTCGCACTCCTTTATTTTCCACTATTTAAACTGATAAACATAATTAACTTTCTGACTAAGATTTACAAGATAACCATAGATTGCCTCAAATCAACAATCTCCGTGGGATTCGACCCTTACTCATGTAAGGTATTACTTGGACGACCCAGTGCACTTGCTGGTCATGTGTGCGAAATTGTAAGAGAGTAACAATTCGTGCACTAAGTTTTTGGTGCCGTTGCCGGGGATTGTTTGAGTTTGAACAACTGACGGTGAATCTTGTTGCTTAGATTAGGAAATTTTTGTCTTTTGGGTTAGAGTCTTTTATTTTCTTTTCAAAAAAAATATCCTTCTTCCAAACAAGTGTTACATTTATTGCCCAATTGGCTAGAGTGTTGGTTTATGTTCTTGATGATTGGGCACCAGTTTTATTAAAAATCTTTTTCAAAAAATAATTTTTCGAAAATTTTAGTTTGGTTTTCTAAAAAATTTTATGTTTGGTGTTCTTCCTTCATGTTCTTGTGTTCTTGTGAGTCTTCAAAGTGTTCTTGAGTTTTCCTTGTGTCTTGATCTTAAAATTTTTAAGTTTGGTGTTCCTTGGTGTTTTCCCTCCAAAATTTTCGAAAACTAGGAGCATTAGATCTAAAAAAAATTTAAAATCTTGTGCTATTTGATTGTTTTTCTCTTTCCTCACCAAATTCAAAAATATCTTTTCTCTCTATTTCTAAAACAAATTTTCGAAAATTATTTTCTAAAAATTCAGATTTTTTTTCAAAATTTAAAATCTTTTCCAAATCATATCTTTTTCAAAACTTCCTAACCACTTTCTCTCTCCTCAATTTTTTTCGAAAATATTCACCTATTTTTTTACTTTATTTTAATTTATTTATTTTCTAAATAAGTAAATAAATAAATAAATAAATAAAAATAAATCTTTTATTTGACATCATCTCCCTTTCTCCATCATGGATCTAATTGGAAATGAACAGTCCAGGAGGACTCTGGGGTCATATGCTAACCTCTTTACTGCTTCATATGGGAGTAGTATCTGCATACCCTCCATTGGAGTTAGTAGCTTTGAGTTGAATCCTCAGCTCATTATCATGGTGCAGCAAAGCTGCCAGTATTCTGGTCTTCCACAAGAAGAACCTACAGAGTTTCTGGCACAATTTTTACAAATTGCTGACACAGTACATGATAAAGAAATAGATCAGGATGTCTACAGACTATTACTATTTCCATTTGCTGTAAAAGATCAAGCTAAGAGGTGGTTAAATAACCAACCTAAGGCCAGCATAAGGACATGGAAACAGCTGACAAAAAAATTCCTGAAACAATACTTTCTCCTAAAACGGATGACACAGCTAAGGCTGGACATCCAAGGCTTCAAACAAGGAGATAATGAATCTCTTTATGATGCCTGGGAGAGATACAGAGAGATGCTACGAAAATGCCCCTCTGAAATGTTTTCAGAGTGGGTTCAGTTAGACATCTTCTATTATGGGCTTGCAGAAGGAGCTCAGATGTCTCTAGATTACTCAGCTGGTGGATCTATCCACATGAGAAAGACAATTGAAGAGGCTCAAGAGCTCATTGATACAGTTGCCAGGAATCAGCATCTGTAACTAAGCAGTGACCCTTCCATGAAAGAAGAGGTTAAAACAGTAACTGCTGAACTCAGCCCTGTAAAACAAGCTGCTGAATTCAATCAGCAATTGGACTTTCTAACAAAGCAGTTAGCCAAATTCAAGGATAAACTACAAGAGACAAGGATGGCTAATATAAACATGGAAGTACAATTAAAGCAAACAAAGCAGCAGCTGTCAAAACAAATAACAGAAGAATGCCAAGTAGTTCAATTAAGAAGTGGGAAAGCACTAAATGCCCCACTTCAAGGCAGCAGGAAACCAAGAAATGAGCAAACCACCCAAAATCCATCTAAACACAGTAAGAGCCCAGGGAAAAATAATTCTGGTGCTAAAACGCCAGAAGTTGGGTGGAAAGCTGGCGCTGAACGCCCAGACCATGCTCAAGACTGGCGTTCAACGCCAGAAACAAGCAAGGATCTGGCATTGAACGCCCAAAAGAGGCACAGTTTTGGCTTTCAAACACCAGGAACAGATGAGGAGCTGGCGTCTAACGTCACTCCAACTTCTAACTCTGGCACTCCATTGCCAGTGAGGGATCAGACACACACAAGTGCTGATGACAACCCCTCTAAAAAGGCTTCTTCAACCACTTCTGTAGGCAATAAACCTACAGCAACTAAGGTTGAGGAATATAAAGCCAAGATACCTTATCCTCAAAAACTCCGGAAAGAGGAGCAGGATAAGCAATTTGCTCGCTTTGTAGATTATCTCAGGACTCTTGAAATAAAGATTCCATTTGCAGAGGCACTTGAGCAAATACCTTCTTATGCCAAGTTCATGAAAGAGATCTTGAGTCATAAGAAGGATTGGAGAGAAACTGAAAGAGTTCTCCTCACTGAAGAATGCAGTGCAGTCATTATGAAAAGCTTTCCTGAAAAGCTTAAAGATCCTGGGAGTTTTCTGATACCATGCACATTAGAAGGTAATTGCACCAAGACAGCTTTATGTGATCTTGGGGCAAGCATCAACCTAATACCTGCATCCACTATCAGAAAGCTTGGTTTAACTGAAGAAGTTAAACCAACCCGGATATATCTCCAACTTGCTGATGGCTCCATTAAATACCCATCAGGCGTAATTGAAGACATGATCGTCAGAGTTGGGCCATTCGCCTTTCCCACTGACTTTGTATTACTGGAAATTGAGGAGTACAAGAGTGCTACTCTCATTCTAGGAAGACCCTTCCTAGCAACTGGACGAACTCTCATTGATGTCCAACAGGGGGAGATAACCTTGGGAGTCAATGATGATGAGTTTAAGTTGAATGTTGTCAAAGCCATGCAGCATCCAGACACATCAAAAGACTGCATGAAAGTTGATCTTATTGACTCTTTGGTAGAAGAGATCAAGATGGCTGAGAGTTTCGAATCAGAGTTGGAAGACATCTTTAAAGATGTTCAGCCTGATTTGGAGGATTCAGAGGAGATGGAAGAGCCTCTGAAATTTCCTCTGGAAAAGGAAAAACCTCCTAAACCCGAGCTCAAACCATTACCACCATCCCTGAAATGTGTATTTCTGGGAGAAGGTGATACTTTTTCAGTGATCATAAGCTCTACTTTAAATCCACCGGAAGAGGAAGCACTTATTCAAGTACTAACGACACACAAGACAGCTCTTGGGTGGTCCATAGGTGACCTTAAGGGCATAAGCCCAGCTAGATGCATGCACAAAATCTTATTGGAGGATAATGCTAAACCAGTGGTTCAACCACAGAGGCGGCTAAATCCAGCCATGAAGGAAGTGGTGCAGAAAGAGGTCACCAAATTACTAGAGGCTGGGATTATTTATCCTATTTCTGATAGCCCCTGGGTGAGCCCTGTCCAAGTTGTCCCATAAAAGGGAGGCATGACAGTGATTCATAATGAAAAAAATGAACTGATTCCTACAAGAACAGTTACAGGATGGCGCATGTGTATTGACTACAGAAGGCTCAATACAGCCACCAGAAAGGATCATTTTCCTTTACCATTCATAGACCAGATGCTAGAAAGACTGGCAGGTCATGATTATTACTGCTTTTTGGATGGCTACTCAGGCTATAACCAGATTGCAGTAGATCCCCAGGATCAAGAGAAAACAGCATTCACATGTCTATCTGGAGTGTTTGCTTACAGAAGGATGCCATTTGGGCTGTGTAATGCGCCTGCAACCTTCCAGAGATGCATGCTCTCTATTTTCTCTAATATGGTGGAAAAATTTCTGGAAGTCTTCATGGATGACTTCTCAGTATATGGAGACTCATTCAGCTCCTGTCTTGATCACCTGAAACTTGTTCTGAAGAGATGCCAAGAGACCAACCTAGTTTTAAACTGGGAAAAATGTCACTTCATGGTGACTGAAGGGATTGTCCTTGGGCATAAATCTCAAACAAGGGAATAGAGGTGGATCAAGCAAAAATAGAGGTAATTGAAAAATTACCACCACCTGCCAATGTTAAGGCAATCAAAAGCTTTCTGGGGCATGCAGGATTCTATAGGAGGTTTATAAAGGATTTTTCAAAAATCGTAAAACCTCTAAGCAATCTGCTGGCTGCTGACACGCCATTTGTGTTTGACACAGAGTGTCTGCAGGCGTTTGAAACGCTGAAAGCTAAGCTGGTCACAGCACCAGTTATTTCTGCACCAGACTGGACATTACCATTTGAGCTAATCTGTGATGCCAGTGATCACGCCATTGGTGCAGTATTGGGACAGAGGCATGACAAGCTTCTGCACGTCATTTATTATGCTAGTTGCGTTTTGAATGATGCCCAAAAAAATTACACAACCACAGAAAAAGAATTACTTGCAGTGGTTTATGCCATTGATAAGTTCAGATCATACTTAGTAGGATCAAAAGTGATTGTGTATACTGACCATGCTGCTCTTAAATATCTACTCACAAAGCAGGATTCAAAACCCAGGCTCATCAGATAGGTGTTGCTTCTGCAAGAGTTTGATATAGAAATAAGAGACAAAAAAGGGACAGAGAACCAAGTAGCTGATCATCTGTCCCGGATAGAGCCAGTAGAAGGGACGTCCCTCCCTTCTCTGGAGATCTCTGAGACTTTTCCGGATGAGCATTTATTTGCCATTCAGGAAACACTGTGGTTTGCCGATATTGCAAACTATAAAGCTGCAAGGTTCATACCCAAAGAGTACAACAGGCAACAAAAGAAAAAATTAATCACTGATGTAATGTACTACTTGTGGGATGAACCCTATCTCTTTAAGAGATGTGCAGACGGAATAATCCGTAGGTGTGTTCCTAGAGAAGAAGCACAGAGGATCCTATGGCATTGCCATGGATCTCAATATGGAGGCCATTTCGGAGGTGAGCGAACAGCCACCAAGGTCCTCCAATGTGGCTTCTATTGGCCCACACTCTATAGAGATTCCCGAGAGTTTGTACGTAACTGTGACAGTTGCCAAAGAGCTGGTAATCTGCCTCATGGTTACGCCATGCCTCAACAAGGAATCTTGGAGATTGAGTTGTTTGACGTATGGGAAATTGACTTCATGGGACATTTCCCACCATCATTCTCAAACACTTATATTCTGGTGGCAGTTGACTATGTATCAAAATAGGTTGAGGCCATTGCCACACCCACCAATGATTCTAAAACAGTGCTGAAGTTCCTCCAAAAACATATCTTTAGCAGGTTTGGTGTCCCTAGAGTACTAATCAGTGATGGGGGCACTCACTTCTGCAACAAACAGCTTTACTCTGCCATGGTCCAGTATGAAATTCGCCACAAGGTGGCGACTCCATATCATCCATAGACTAATGGACAAGCTGAAGTCTCCAACAGAGAGCTAAAAAGAATCCTAGAACGGACTGTAAGTACCCGTAGAAAGGATTGGGCAAGAAGCTTGGATGATGCTCTGTGGGCTTACAGAACAGCATTCAAGACCCCTATAGGGACCTCTCCATACCAACTTGTGTATGGTAAGGCATGTCACCTGTCCGTGGAACTGGAACATAAAGGTTACTGGGCAACCAGATTCCTAAACTTTGATGCTAAATTAGCAGGAGAAAAGAGATTGCTCCAGCTAAATGAGCTAGAGGAATTCAGATTCACTACTTTCGAAAATGCCAAGCTTTATAAAGAGAAATAAAAAAAGTGGCATGATAGAAAGCTGTCATCTAGAATCTTTGAACCAGGACAGAAGGTTCTGCTGTTTAACTCTAGACTCAAGCTATTCCCCAGGAAACTGAAATTCCGGTGGAGGGGACCATATGTGATTACAAGTGTATCACCATATGGTTATGTGGAGCTTCAAGATATTGATTCTGATAAGAAGTTCATTGTCAATGGACAGAGAATCAAGCACTATCTTGAAGGAAACGTTGAGCAAGAGTGCTCAAGGCTGAAGCTAGATTAAAAGCTTAGCAAGGTCCAGCTAAAGACAATAAAGAAGCGCTTGCTGGGAGGCAACCCAGCCATAGGGCATCAATCCTCTAAGTATTTTGCCCTATTTTTATTTTTATTTGTTTATATAAAGTTCATTGATCCTAAGGTAAAGAGTCAATTATATAAGTTTACAGGGTTACAGAAGGATTCTGCACACAAAACAGAGAAAAAGAGCTCACTGGCAAGAAAACGCCAGTAAAACTCTGTTTTGGGCGTTCAACGCCCAAAATAAGCATCCACTAGGCGTTGAACGCCAGTAAGGATAGCCATCTGGGCGTTAAACGCCAGAAAGAGGCATCTTCTGGGCGTTCAACGCCAGATTTACAGCGTCCTGGGCGTTCAGAAAAATGCCCAGTGACAAAGGAGTTCCTGGCGTTCAACGCCAGAAAGAAGCAGCAGCTGGGCATTGAACGCCCAGGAGAGGCAGCATTTGGGCGTTGAACGCCCAAAACATGCAGCGTTTGGGCGTTCAAACGCCAGGATGGTGGGGAGGAGGTAAATTCATTTTTCTTCATATTTTTCATTTTAATTTTGATTTTCATGTTTCAATTCATGATTTCTTACATAAACATGTTAAGAACCCTGATTTCTAAAATTCCTAATTCCCAAAAATCCTACTTTAAAAATATCAAATGTATCTTAACCCATAAGCACCAACCCTCTTTTTCAATCCAATTCAACTCTTTTTCAAATTTTCAAAACAAATCTATCTTTTTACTCTAAAATCTTCTCAACTAATATCTTTTTCAAATCTCCACATTATCTTTTTCAAAATTTAGATTTATCTTTTTCAAAAATCTTTCATATCTTTTCAATTTTAAACTATATCCTCTCTTATCATATCTTATATCTTATCTTTTCCAAATCAATATTTTTTATCATATCTTTTCTAAATTTTCGAACCCACCCCCCTCCCTTTAAATATGGGTTTGGCCTCCCTCCCCTTCCATCAACAATTGCACTTAGCTCTCCTTTTATCCCTTTCCTTTCTTTTCTTTTGCTTGAGGACAAGCAAACCTCTAAGTTTGGTGTGTTTATCCGTGATCACTAAGATCATGGCTCCTAAGGGAAAATAACCCACTTCAAGAGGCAAGAAAGAGAGCGTTCCAAAACCACTTTAGAATCAAGGGTAGTTCTTATCTAAAGAACATTCAGACCATTATTACAAAATAATGGGTCTAAGATCAGCGATCCCGGAAGTTAGATTCGATCTGAAAGAAGACGAATATCTGGAGATCCAGGAGCGAATTTGAATCAGGAACTGGGAGGTCCTAGCTAATCCTGAAACGAAAGTGGGAAGGAATATGGTCCAGGAGTTCTATGCTAATATGTGGCATACAGACAGGCAAAGACTATCTGGATCTGATATCTATGACTATCGAACCGTGGTCAGAGGAAAGATTATTCATACCCACCCTGACAAGATCAGAGAGATCTTAAAGCTACCTCAGCTAAAAGATGATCCAGACTCCTTCAATAGGAGAATGATGAGAACAAACAAGAGCCTGGATAAGATTCTAGAAGACATATGCATCCCTGGAGCCAGGTGGACCACCAGCACGAAGGGTGTTCCTAATCAACTCAAAAGAGAAGATCTCAAACCAGTAGCCAGAAGCTGGCTGGATTTCATTGGGCATTCTCTGCTGCCCACCAGCAACCGTTCTGAAGTCACTATTAGAAGAGCAGTAATGATCCATTGCATCATGATGGGAAAAGAAGTGGAAGTTCATCAACTGATTTCAACTGAATTCTACAAAATTGCAAATAAAAATTCCAAAGATGCCAGGTTGGCTTATCCAAGCTTGATTTCTATGCTCTGCAAGGATGCTGGAGTAAGGATGAGAATAACTGAGTATATCTCAGTTGAGAAACCAATCACCAAAGCATCAATGGAAAAACAACAAGCACAGGATGATCTCATCAAGAAGAAAGCACAGGAATTTCTCCCAGAAATCCCTCAATCTGAATACTGGAAGTATCTTGAAACATCCATTACCAAGTTGCAAGAAGCTGTGGAACAGATAATAAAAGAACAGAAGGAACAAAGTCAAATTCTTTGCTATTTGATTAAAGAACAAGAGGAGCAACGGCGTGACTTGAGGGAATTGAAGCGCCAGAAGTTATCTCTTGAAGGACCAAGCACCCCACAGATTCGAGGAACATCCACTTCCCAGAACAAAGGTTGTTAAATTCCAATTTCCGTTTTAACTCTGTGATAGTTGTCGTTATAGGAGTTTACCTTAGGAGTCATATAGTAGTAATTAGTGTCTATTTTTATTTTATCTCCAATTAAGTTATAGTCTATTTTTCTCATCATCAGCAAACATGAATAAAATAGTAGATCTTTTGAATAAGAGGCAATAAAATTCGAGTTTTTAATAAGAAAAATTCTAATTAGTAACATGTGGTGGCAATGCTTTCGGTCTTCTGAATGAATGCTTGAACAGTGCATATGTCTTTTGAATTTGTTGTTTAAGACTGTTAAATATGTTGGCTCTTGAAAGAATGATGAACATGAGACATGTTATTGATAATCTGAAAAATCATAAAAATGATTCTTGAAGCAAGAAAAAGCAGCAAAGAACAACGCTTGCAGAAAAAAAAAAAAAGAGAGAAAGCAAGCAGAAAAAGCCAATAGCCCTTAAAACCAAAAGGCAAGGGTAATAAAAAGGATCCCAAGGCTTTGAGCATCAGTGGATGGGAGGGCCTAAAGGAATAAAATCCTGGCCTAAGCGGCTAAACCAAGCTGTCCCTAGCCATGTGCTTGTGGCGTGAAGGTGTCAAGTGAAAACTTGAGACTGAGCGGTTAAAGTCAAGGTCCAAAGCAAAAAGAAGAGTGTGCTTAAGAACCCTGGACACCTCTAATTGGGGACTCTAGCAAAGCTGAGTCACAATCTAAAAGGGTTAACCCAATTATGTGTCTGTGGCATTTATGTATCCGGTGGTAATACTGGAAAACAAAGTGCTTAGTGCCACGGCCAAGACTCATAAAGTAGCTGTGTTCAAGAATCATCATACTAACATAGGAGAATCAATAACACTATCTGAATTCTAAGTTCCTATAGATGCCAATCACTCTGAGCTTCAATGGATAAAGTGAGATGCCAAAACTGTTCGGAAGCAAAAAGCTACTAGTCCCGCTCATCTAATTAGAATCTGAGCTTCACTCAAAAACTCTGAGATATTATTGCTTCTTGACCTATTAGTCCTCTATTTTATTTGTCTAGTTGCTTGAGGACAAGCAACAGTTCAAGTTTGGTGTTGTGATGAGCGGATATTTTATACGCTTTTTGGGGTTAATTTCATATAGATTTTAGTATATTTTAGTTAGTTTTTAGTTTATTCTCATTAGTTTCTAAGCAAAATTTATATTTCTGGACTTTACTATGAGTTTGTGTGTTTTTCTGTGATTTCAGGTATTTTCTGGCTGAAATTGAGGGAGCTGAGCAAAAATCTGATTCAGGCTGAAAAAGGACTACTAATGCTGTTAGATTCTGACCTCTCTGCACTCAAAATGGAATTTCTGGAGCTACAAGAGTTCAAATGGTGCGCTTCTAATTGCGTTGGAAAGTAGACATCCAGGGATTTCCAGTAATATATAATAGTCCATACTTTGCTCAAGGATAGATGACATAAACTGGCGTTCAACGCCAGTTCCGTGCTGCTGTCTGGCGTCCAGCGCCAAAAACAAGTTACAAAGTGGAGTTCAACGCCAGAAACAGGTTACAACCTGGCGTTGAATACCCAAAACAGCCCAGGCACGTGAGAAGCTTTAGTCTCAGCCCCAGCACACACCAAGTGGGCCCCAGTAGTAGATTTCTGCACTATCTGTCATAGTCTACTCATTTTCTGTAAACCTAGGTTACCAGTTTAGTATTTAAACAACTTTTAGAGATTTATTTTGTATCTCTCATGACATTTTAGATCTGAACTTTGTACCTTTTGATGGCATGAGTCTCTAAACTCCATTGTTGGGGGTGAGGAGCTCTGCTGTGCCTCAATGAATTAATGCAAGTATCTCTGTTTTCCATTCAAACATGCGTGTTCCTATCTAAGATATCCATTCGCGCCTAATTATGGAGAAGGTGATGATCCGTGACATTCATCACCTTCCTCAATCCATGAACGTGTGTCTGACAATTACCTCCGTTCTACATCAGATTGAATGAATATCTCTTAGATTCCTTAATCAGAATCTCCGTGGTATAAGCTAGAATCCATTGGCAGCATCCTTGAGAATCCGGAAAGTCTAAACCTTGTCTGTGGTATTGCTAGTAGGATTCTGGGATTGGATGACTGTGACGAGCTTCAAACTCGCGAGTGCTGGGCGTAGTGACAGATGCAAAAGGATAGCGAATCCTATTCCGGTATGATCGAGAACCTACAGATGATTAGCCGTACGGTGACAGCACACCTGGACCATTTTCACTGAAAGGAAGGATGGTAGCCATTGACAACGGTGATCCTCCAACACACAGCTTGCCATAGGAGGGACGTGCGTGCGTGAAGAAGAAGATAGGGAGAAAGCAGAGATTCAAAGGACAAAGCATCTCCAAAACTCCAACATATTCTCCAATACTGCACAACAAGTATTTAATTCGCACTCCTTTATTTTCCACTATTTAAACTGATAAACATAATTGACTTTCTGACTAAGATTTACAAGATAACCATAGATTGCTTCAAACCAACAATCTCCATGGGATTCGACCCTTACTCACGTAAGGTATTACTTGGACGACCCAGCGCACTTGCTGGTCATGTGTGCGAAATTGTAAGAGAGTAACAATTCGTGCACCAGCTACTTTACTAAAGTCCTTAATGAATCGCCGGTAAAAAACTGAGTGTCCAAGAAATGCACGGACTACCCTCACAGAAGAGGGGTAAGGCAGACTCGAAATAACATTGACCTTTGCCAGATCCACCGAGATCCCATCATTAGAGACAATGTGCCCTAAAACAATACCTTGTCTAACCATAAAATGGCATTTCTCAAAATTTAACACATGGTTTGATTTAGTGGACCTCTCTAATACTTTTGCTAGATTGTCCAAGAAAAGGTCAAAGGAGTCCCCATAGACAGAAAAATTGTCCATGAACACCTCCATACAATGCTCTAAAAGATCCACAAATATACTCATCATACACCTTTGGAACATTGCCGGTGCGTTGCACAAGCCAAATGGCATTCTCTTATACGCATACGTTCCGAAAGGGCATGTGAAGGTGGTTTTTTCTTGGTCTTGTGGAGCAATGTGGATTTGAAAATATCCGGAATAGCCATCTAAGAAACAATAATGAGATTTACCGCATAGGCAATCAAGCATTTGATCGATGAACGGCAACGGAAAGTGATCATTCCTAGTGGCCAAGTTTAGGCGCCGATAGTCAATACACACCCTCCATGAGCTTTGGACTCTTGTGGCTATAAGCTCCCCTTGTTCGTTCTTGATTGTAGTAACACCAGATTTCTTTGGAACCACTTGGACGGGGCTCACCCACTCACTATCTGAAATCGGATAGATAATGTTCACTTCTAATAACCGGGTGACCTCCTTCTTTACAACCTCTAAAATGGTAGGATTGAGACGCCTTTGAGGTTGTCTAATGGGTTTGGCTCCTTCTTCTAGGAAAATTCGGTGTTCACACACTTGGGGGCTAATGCCAATTAAGTCCGCTAAGCTCCACCCAATGGCCTTCTTGTTCGTCCTTAAGACATTATGCAACTTCTCCTCTTGATGGGAGGAGAGCAACTTAGCAACAATTACCGGGAGCTTTTGGTCATCTTCAAGGAAGGCATATTTTAGGTGGGCCGGGAGTGGTTTCAAATCTACTTTTTGTTCATGACTCGGCACTTTGTCATCCGGTGACAATGGAGGTGATAAGGCATCTTCTTCACATACATGGGAACTCCCCACACTTGGATCTTGAATCATACTCTTTCCATCAAAATCATCTTATTAAACTCGGGCCACAACATTATCAATCAAATCATACTGGAAAATAGAGTGATCCTCTGGTGGATGTCTCATGGCTTCGTCAAGATTAAAGCTCACTTCTCTTCCATCGATCTCAAATGACTAGGTACCCGAAAACGCATCTAATTTGAAACAGGAGGTTTTCAAGAAGGGCCTCTCAAGAATGATAGATGAGGTCCTTCCGGAATCAGAAGGGGGTATCTTGAGAATATGAAAATCAATCGGGAAGACTAACCCCTTTATACTCACTAGAATATCCTTCGTGATACCAACTACGGAAATTATGCTTTTGTCCGCCAAAACAAACCGGGCGGCCGACCGTTTCAACGGCAGAAGTTTCAAGACCTCATAAATGGACAAGGGCATAATACTCACACACGCGCCAAGATCGCACATACAATGAAAAAATTCGACTCCATCTATGGTGCAAGTTACTAGGCAAGGGCCGGGGTCACCACACTTCTTCGGCACATCATCCATTAAAGCGAAGATTGAGCTTCCCAATGGAATAGTTTCTAAATTATTAAGCTTCTCCTTGTTCATGCATAGGTCCTTTAGAAACTTGGCATATTTAGGTACCTGGCAGATAGCATTAAAGAGAGGAAGGGTTACCTCAACTTGCTTGAACATCTCTACCATTTTGGGGTCCAACTCAACTCGCTTCTTGGTCTTGCTTGCCAATGTGGGAAATGGGATTGGAGTAGCATCTTGCAAGACATCCCCATCCTTTGGCATTCTACCCCTTGGGCTTCATCATCCTCTTCAACTTCTTCTATCTCAACCACATCCTCTTCAAGACTCCTCTCTTGCCATTTGGTGCCAGACCTCAAGGTAATGGCATTGATGCAACCCTTGGGGTTGGGTAGAGATTGAGATGGTAAGGCACTTGAGCTTGAGGTTTGAGTGGTAGAGGTAGAGGTAGAGTTTGAGGGGGGTTCCATGCGGGAAATAAGGGCTTAGAGTGTAGTATTGAAACCGGTAAGGCTTGCGGCAAGTGTTGTTTGCATCTCCTTCTGTCCTTGGTGGATGGAGCGGAGTGTCTCATCTTGGTTGGAAGAAGGAGAAGGATAAGTGATTTGGGGGCTTGTGATTGGATGGGTGGCGGTGCTTGCCTTTGATGAGGTGCTTGGTTGGTTTGGTAGGTTCTTCCTTGATTTTGGTTTTGGTATAGAGGATTTTGTTGGTATCGGTTTTGTTGGTTGTTGTTGTTGTTCCATCTTTGGTTCCTACTATTGTCCCTTCCTCCTTGATTATAATTCTCCCTCCATCCTTGGTTGGAGTTGTCCCTCCATCCTTGGTTGGAGTTATCTTGCCACCCTTGATTAAAATTACCCCCTTGTTTATAGTTGCCTCCTTGTTGATGATAACTTTGGTTTGGATGATTGTAGTAGGCATTAGTAGCCGCCAAAGTATTATCTTCTTGGAGGTTTGGGCATTCATCGGTGTAATGGGTGTAACAAGAGCAAATTCCACACACTCTTTGGGGGACCACTTGTTACTTTGTTGTGATTGAGGGGGTGGAGGTTATTGTTGATTGAGTTGGAGTTGCTTTAGAATGTTTGTCATTTCTCCCAAGGTCTTGGTATGGGCGGCAGTCTTACCGCTAGTAGAAACTTCATTTATAGCTCTTGGATGGTTGTTACTTTGTCTAGCGTGTTGGGTGGACTCGGCCAAATCGGTGATCAAAGTTAATGGCCATGCTAATGCCCACATTAATGCCCACGTTAATGCCACTAACGTGTGCCATTAACATGGAGGAAAGGGTGAATTTGACATTAATGGTGTAGTTAACACCATTAACATGATCAAAGTTAGGAAAGGCTACGTTAGTGGCCACGTTAGTGCCACTAACGGTGGGGTTAACGTGACTTGAAAAGGGTTAGGGACGTTAGTGACCAAGTTAGTATCACTAACGTCTTCGAACCAGGAATTTGAACTTGACGTTAACCATACTAACGGCCTGACTAACGTGGAAGTTACCTGACTCAAACTCTTCCAGCAAGCTGAGCGAAGCCCATTGAGATTGTAACTGCTTCAACTGAGCTCAAAGGCCCATATCCAGAGACTCGCAGACTGAACTGAAGATCAGAGAAGTAGTTTATATAGGGGTAGTTTTGAATTATAAAAGGAAGCACCTGGGGGGATCCAGGATTGTAAACTCTTTGTATTTACTTTTCTCTGTAATTCAGTTTTACTTTCTTTCAATGCAATTTACATTTTGATTCTCCATTCCCAGAGCTATGAACAACTAAACCCCTCTTCATTGGGTTAGGGAACTCTGTTGTAATTCAATGGATCATTAATAGTTCTTGTTCTTCTTCTTCTTTCCATTCTCTTTGATTTACGTGAAAGCTTTCGATCTTCATCTAATTGGATAACTGTCTCAGAAGAGAAGTTATTCAGACTCTGATTTCTTCTGAACCTTGGAAGAGGAATGAGGAAATCATGCTAGAAATACTTTCTCATGTTGGACTGGATTGGGGGTTGGATGGATATAGTGACATATAATCCTATCAATACTTTGATCTAGGAAAACATGTGGTATAATCAGTGACCGTACTTCATCTCTTCGCATGAGTAATTAGATCAAGGAATTGGGCAATCGTTCAAGCTTAGAGATATTGAATTGCCAACGAATTGGGATTTAATCACCTAAGATCGCCAAGAGATCAATGAGTTGCATGGATTGAGGAAGAGATGAGAATGAACTTGATCCAGAGAATACAATATCTCCTGAGCCTAATGAACTCCCCATTTCTGATCTTCCCATTCTCTTTATTTTGTTGTTCTACATTTATGTTCATCACCCCCATTCCCATTTAAGTTTCAGCAATTTTACTTTCTGCACTTTACATTTTGCTATTTACTTTCTGTTATTTACATTTCCTGTTATTTACATTTCCCGCCATCTTAATTTTTGTAATTTCCAATTCAACTCTGTTTAAGTTCAACTAGAATACTCCTTTGATTAAAGTTGCTTAACCAATAAATCCTTGTGAGATTCGACCTCACTCTACTGTGAGTTTTTACTTGACGACAATTCGATATACTTGCCGAAGGAAATTTGTTGAGAGACAGATGTCCGTGCATCAAGTTTATGGCGCCGTTGCCGGGGATTAATTTTGTATTAATAATGATTAAATTGGAGGATAACTAGATTGAACATTTTCTTTTCCTTGTTAAATTGGAGACCAGAATGGCTAAGTCAGAAAGGCTCTGCTTAGAGGTCTCTATATTCCCTTGAGAAGATGGGAATGGTGTTCTATTATTGAACCTATTCTGGTTCCTACCACCTTGGTTGTTATTGAAACCTTGTTGAGGTTTCTGTTGATCCTTCCATGAGATATTAGGATGATTCCTCTATAAAGGGTTGTAAGTATTTCCATAGGGCTCTCCCATGTAATTCACCTCCTCCATTGTAGGTTACTCAGGATCATAAGCTTCTTCTTCAGGAGAAGCTTCCTGAGTACTGCAAGCTACAGTTTGCATCCCAGTTAGATGTTGAGAGATCATGTTGACCTATTGGGTCAAGATCTTATTTTGAGCCAGGATGGCATTTAGAGTCTTAACTTCATGAACTCTTTTCTTTTGAGAGATTCCAAGGTTTTATAGGATTTCTTTCAGAAGTATACATGAACTGGTTGTTAATTAGCAACCATTTCAATGAGCTCTCTTGCTTTTGCAGGTATTTTCTTCATGTGGAGGGATCCACCTGCAAAGCTATCCAATGAAATCTTGGATATCTCAGACAAGCCATCGTAGAACACGCCTATGATAGACTACTCTGAGAGCGTATTAGGAGAACATCTCCTGATCAGTTGCTTGTATCTTTCCTAAGCTTCATAGAGGGATTCACCTTCTCTTTGTCTGAAGGTTTGAACTTCCACTCTAATCTTGCTCATCCTTTGAGGAGGAAAGAACTTAGCCAGAAAAGTATTAACCAGCTTTTCCCAAGAGTCAAAACTCTCTCTTGGTTGGGCATCTAACCATAGCTTAGCTTTGTCTCTTAAAGCAAAATGAAAGAGCATCATCTTATAGACTTCAGGATTAACTCCATTAGTCTTTACAGCATCACAGATCTGTAAGAATTTTGCTAAGAACTGATGTGGATCTTCCATTGAAAGTCCATGGAATTTGTAGTTCTGCTACAGAAGAGAGACTAACTGCGGTTTAAGCTCAAAATTGTTAGATCCAAAGGCAGGTATAGCAATGCTTCTGCCATAAAAGTTAGAGGTAGGCATGATGAAGTCACCAAGGACCTTTCTTGGCTCCTCTTATGGTTCGGCCATGTCTTCCAGTTCTTGTTCAAAACTTTCTAAGAGGTCTCTTCTGAAGTGTTGTGCTTTAGCTTGTTGTAAATGCCTCCTCAGAGTCTTCTCAGGTTCAGGATCAAGAGTTAAGAGTGGTTTCTTATCCCTATTCGTAGTCATAAACAAGAAGAAAAGAAAGAGAAAGAAAAGAAAGACTTTCTATGCCAATAGACAAGAAGCTCCTCCTTAGAGTCAGATGTGAAGAGAGAAGAAGAAGATAGAAAAGAAATAAAAGAAGTAAAAGAAAAATACCTTGGAAATAGGAGATAAGAGTAAATAAGAGAGGATGAAAGTTGAGAAGAAAGAATAGAGAGGGGGAGTAGAGTTGAATAATATAGATGTGAGAAGAAGAACAGTATAAATAGAAAGAGTAAATAAGAGTTAAAATATTTTTTATTAATTTAATTTATTAATTTTTGAAAATTAAGTTAATTAATCTAAAAAGAGTTTAAAGTTTAAATGTTAAATTTTCGAAAATAGAAAAGAGAGAAGAGAGAGAAATTTTTGAAAATTAAGAGAGATGAGAGTTAGTTAGGTGGTTTTGAAAAAGAAGATAGAGAGAAGAAGACATTATTTTCAAAAATTAAGGAGGAAAAAGTTAGTTAGGAGGTTTTGAAAAATAAGAGAGAGAAGATAAGATATTAATTAAGAAAACATAAAAATAAAAAAATGAAAATAAAAAATAAGATAAGAAAAGATTTGAAATTAAAGTTTGAAATTAGAAAAAGATAAGATTTTGAAATTTGATTTTGAAAAAGATATGATTTTTAAAATTTGAATTTTGAAAAAGATAAGATAAGATTTTTAAATTTTGAAAAAGATAAAAAAGATAAGTTTTTTTTTGAAAAAGATATGATTTTTATTTTTTGAAAAATTTGATTTTTGAAAACTTGACAACTAAGATATGATAAGATAAAAATTTAAATTTTTATTGTTATTTTCGAAAATTAAGCTAAAATTAAGTTAAAAAAGATATATTTTTTTATTTTTGAATTTATTGATGAGAGAGAAAAACACAAAAAAGATACAAGACTTAAAATTTTTAGATCTAGCACCCCTTTATTTTCGAAAATTTGGAGGGAAACACAAAGGGACACCAAACTTAAAAATTTTAAGATCAAAACACAAACAAGACTCAAGAACACTTTGAAGACGAACAAGAACACGAAGAACAAAATTTAAAGACTCAAAAAACTCAAGAACATAAAAGGACACTAAACTTAAAATTTTTAGAAAACCAACAAGAAATTTTTGAAAAATATAAAGAAAATAAAAAGAAAACACCAAACGTATAAACTTTATACAAGATTCAATCAAAAAAACTATTTTTGAAAATTTTTAGACAAAAGAACTTATAGGAGACGAAAATTTTAACAAGAACAAAAATAAAAGACTCAAACACCAAACTTAAAAATTGAAATAAGACTCCACAAAGAAAATAAAGGTTGTTGGTACAGTTTTAAAATTTTTGTAATTGAAAAACTGGAACATGCAAGACTCAACAAGAACATCAACACTATGACTCAAACTAAGAACAAAGATTAAACAAAGAAAAAAAGTATTTTTGAAAAAGGTTTTGAAATTTTCAAAAATTTGAAAGAAGGAGAAATAAAAATAAAAGACTCAACAAAGAAAAAAATTTAAACAAAGAAAATAAAAATTATTTTTGAAAAGATTAAAAATTTTTTTTTCAAAAGTTTTGAAGAAGAAGAAAATCAAAATCAAGGACTTAACAAAAATAAAAGTTACCTGATCTAGGAAGCAAGACAATCCGTCAGTTTGTCCAAACTCAACAATCCTCGGCAACAGTGCCAAAAACTTTGTAGCACGAATCCCCACACCTTTGTACTGTTGTACTAGCAAGTGCACTGGGTCCTCCAAGTAATACCTGAGCGAGTCAGGGTCGATCCCACGAGGATTGTGGTTTGAAGTAAGTTATGGTTATCTTGCAGGTCTTAGTCAGCCAGATCAGAAAGTTTTTGGATATGGAATTGTATTAGGACTTTTGGATTCAGCAATAGGGATATGTTGGAGGATTGGAGTTGCTTTGTCTTTCTGAATTAACTCCGGTACTACTATCTTCTCTGCTTGTGAATGATCCTCTTCTATGGCAGGCTGTATGGGATCAACGCCATGGGTCGTGGTCATTGATCTCCTCTGCTACAGATTGAACGCCATTGGCCGTGGTCAAGCAATCTGACGAAGGGTGAAGCACTTAGCAGTCCATTCTCTTGACGATCCTACACAAAACACCACAGAAAAGGTCGAATCTTTCGGATCACAGGTTGCTGCTTGACGAGCGGATAATTTATACGCTTTTTGGCATTGTTTTTAGTATGTTTTTAGTAGAATCTAGTTACTTTTAGGGATGTTTTCATTAGTGTTTATGTTAAATTCACATTTCTAGACTTTACTATGAGTTTGTGTGTTTTTCTGTGATTTCAGGTATTTTCTGGCTGAAATTGAGGGACTTGAGCAAAAATCAGATTCAAAGGTTAAAGAAGGACTGCTGATGCTGTTGGATTCTGACCTGCCTGCACTCAAAGTGGATTTTCTAGAGCTACAGAACTCAAAATGGCGCGCTTCTAATTGCGTTGGAAAGTAGACATCCAGGGCTTTCCATAAATATATAATAGTCCATACTTTAGCCAAGTTTTGATGACGTAAAAGCGTGTTGAACGCTAGTTCTATGCTGCTATCTGGAGTTAAACGCCAGAAACACGTCACAAACCAGAGTTGAACGCCAGAAATACGTTACAAACTGGTGTTCAACTCCAAGAATGACCTCTGCACGTGTAACATTCAAGCTCAGCCCAAGCACACACCAAGTGGGCCCCGGAAGTGGATTTATGCATCAATTACTTACTTCTGTAAACCTTAGTAACTAGTTTATTATAAATAGGACTTCTTACAATTGTATTAGACATCCTGGATTGTATTTTTGATCCTGTGATCACGTTTTGGGGGCTGGCCATTCGGCCATGCCTGAACCTTTCACTTATGTATTTTTAACGGTAGAGTTTCTACACTCCAAAGATTAAGGTGTGGAGCTCTGCTGTTCCTCATGAATTAATGCAAAGTACTACTGTTTCTCTATTCAATTCAACTTATTCCACTTCTAAGATATTCATTCGCACTTCAACATGAATGTGATGAACGTGACAATCATCATCATTCCCTATGAACGCGTGCCTGACAACCACTTCCGTTCTACCTTCGATTGAATGATTATCTCTAGGATCTCTTAATCAGAATCTTCGTGGTATAAGCTAAATTGATGGTGGCATTCATAAGAATCTGGAAAGTCTAAACCTTGTCTGTGGTATTCCGAGTAGGATTCTGGGATTGAATGACTATGACGCAAAAGGAGGGTGAATCCTATTCCGGTATGATCGAGAACCTCAGATGATTAGCCGTGCTGTGACAGAGCATTTGGACCATTTTCACAAGAGGATGGGATGCAGCCATTGACAAGGGTGATGCCTCCAGACGATTAGCCATGCAGTGGCAGTGTATTGGACCATTTTCCAGAGAGGATTAAAAGTATCCATTGACAACGGTGATGTCCTTACATAAAGCCAGCCATGGAAAGGAGTAAGATTGATTGGATGAAGACAGCAGGAAAGCAGAGGTTCAGAGGAACGAATGCATCTCTATACGCTTATCTGAAATTTACAAGGTGACCATAGCTTGATTCATACAAACAATCTCCGTGGGATCGACCCTTACTCACGTAAGGTTTATTAGTTGGACGACCCAGTGCACTTGCTGGTTAGTTGTATCGAAGTTGTGAATGAAAAATGATTTATTAAGACGTACGTACAGAGTTTCTGGCGCCGTTGCCTAAGATCACAATTTCGTGCAACAAGTTTTTGGCGCCGTTGCCGGGGATTGTTCGAGTTTGGACAACTAACGGTTCATCTTGTTGCTCAGATTTGGTAATTTTCTTCTTATTTTGTTTTCAAAAATTTTTCAAAAATCTTTCAAAAAGTTCTCATCTGTTTTCGAAAAAAAAAATTTTTAAAATAAAAATGTTTTCAAAAATATATTTTTCTTCAGAATTTTTAAGAATGAATTCTAGTGTTTCATGAAGCATGTTGAAGCCTGGCTGGCTGTAAAGCCATGTCTAATTCTTCTGGATATGGAATGTCAGGCGTGTCATGTCTGAGTTACATACTAAAGCTTGGCTGGCTATTAAGCCATGCCTGACCCTTTGATTGGAGCTTTAGACTAAAGAGCATCAGATTCCTGGAATTCATATTAAAAATTTTGGAATCCTTATTTTTCTTTTTCAAAATGATTTTCGAAAAAAAAATTAAAGGAAAATACAAAAAAATTAGAAAATCATAAAAATCAAAAATATTTTGTGTTTCTTGTTTGAGTCTTGAGCCAGATTTTAAGTTTGGTGTCAATTGCATATTCATCTTGCATTTTTTGAAAAATTCATGCATTCATAGTGTTCTTCATGATCTTCAAGTTGTTCTTGGTAAGTCTTCTTGTTTGATCTTGATGTTTTCTTGTTTTGTGTCTTTTCTTGTTTTTCATATGCATTCTTGCATCCATAGAGTCTAAACATGAAAGATTTCTAAGTTTGGTGTCTTGCATGTTTTCTTTGCATATAAAAATTTTCAAAAGTAAGTCTTGATGTTCATCTTGACATTCAAAGTGTTCTTGGTGTTCATCTTGACATTCATAATGTTCTTGCATTCATCACATACTTTGATCCAAAATTTTCATGCATTGAGTCTTTTTCATGTTTTTCTCTCTCATCATAAAAATTTCAAAAATCAAAAAATATCTTCCCCTTTTTCTCTCATAAATTTCGAAAATTTGGATTGACTTTTTCAAAAATTTTTAAAATCTAGTTGTTTTTATGAGTCAAATCAAATTTTCAATTTAAAAATCCTATCTTTTTCAAAATCTTTTTCAAAAATCAAATCTTTTTCATTTTTTCTTAGTTATTTTCGAAAATTTTAAAAATATTTTTCAAAAATCTTTTTCTTATCTTTATCTCCTAATTTTCGAAAATAACACCATCAATTAATGTTTTGATTCAAAAATTTTAAGTTTGTTACTTGCTTGTTAAGAAAGATTCAAACTTTGAGTTCTAGAATCATATCTTGTGATTTCTTGTGAATCAAGTCATTAATTGTGATTTTAAAAATCAAATCTTTTTCAAAACTAATTTCAATCATATCTTTTCAAAAATATCTTCTTATCTTATCTTTTTTCAAAAATTTGATTTTCAAATATCTTTTCTAACTTCTTATCTTCTTATTTTTTCAAAATTGATTTTCAAATTTGTTTCAACTAACTAACTAACTTTTTGTTTGTTTCTTATCTTTTTCAAAACTACCTAACTAACTCTCTCTCTCTAATTTTCGAAAATATCTTCCCCCTTTTTCAAAATTTCTTTTTAATTAACTAATTATTTTAATTTTTGATTTTAAAATTTCAAAAATGACTAACCTTTTTCAAAAACTATTTTCGAAAACCACTAACTCTTTTTCAAAAATTATTTTCGAAAATTCACTTCCCCCTCTCATCTTCTTCTATTTGTTTATTTATTTACTAACATCTCTTCCTCACTCACCAAAAATTCGAACCCCCTCTCTCTCTCTGAGTTCGGATTTTCTCTTCTTCTTTTCTTCTACTTACACAGGGACCTCTATACTGTGGTAAAAAGGACCCCTATTATTATTATTTTTTTGGCCCTCTTTTTTATATGAGTAGGAGCAAGGACAAGAACATTCTTGTTGAAGCAGATCCAGAACCTGAAAGGACTCTGAAAAGGAAACTAAGAGAAGCTAAATTACAACAATCCAGAGATAACCTTACTGAAATTTTCGAACAGGAAGAGGAGATGGCAGCCGAAAATAATAATAATGCAAGGAGGATGCTTGGTGACTTTACTGCACCTAATTCCAATTTACATGGAAGAAGCATCTCCATTCCTGCCATTGGAGCAAACAATTTTGAGCTGAAACCTCAATTAGTTTCTCTGATGCAGCAGAACTGCAAGTTTCATGGACTTCCATCTGAAGATCCTTTTCAGTTCTTAACTAAAGTCTTGCAGATCTGTGATACTGTTAAGACTAATGGAGTGGATCCTGAAGTCTACAGGCTCATGCTTTTCCCTTTTGCTGTGAGAGACAGAGCTATAATATGGTTGGACTCTCAACCTAAGGATAGCCTGAACTCTTGGGATAAGCTGGTCAAGGCTTTCTTAGCCAAGTTCTTTCTTAGAGTGGATGCTCATACCTTCAGACAGAAAGAAGGTGAATCCCTCTATGAAGCTTGGGAGAGATACAAATGACTGACCAAAAAGTGTCCCTCTGACATGCTTTCAGAATGGACCATCCTGGACATATTCTATGATGGTCTGTTTGAATTAGATAAAATGTCATTGGATACCTCTGCAGGTGGATCCATTCACCTAAAGAAAACACATGTAGAAGCTCAAGAACTCATTGACATGGTTTCTAATAACAAGTTTATGTACACTTCTGAGAGGAATCCTGTGAGTAATGGGACACCTATGAAGAAGGGAGTTCTTGAAATTGATACTCTGAATGCCATATTGGCTCAGAATAAAATATTGACTCAGCAAGTCAATATGATTTCTCAGAGTCTGAATGGAATGCAAGCTGCATCCAACAGTACTCAAGAGGCATCTTCTGAAGAAGAAGCTTATGATCCAGAGAACCCTGCAATAGCAGAGGTAAATTACTTAGGTGAACCTTATGGAAACACCTATAACTCATCATGGAGAAATCATCCAAATTTCTCATGGAAGGATCAAAAGCCTCAACAAGGCTTTAATAATGGTGGAAGAAATAAGTTTAACAATAGTAAACCTTTTCCATCATCCACTCAGCAACAGACAGAGAACTCTGAACAAAATACTTCTAATTTAGCAAATTTTGTCTCTGATCTATCAAAGGCCACTATGAGTTTCATGAATGAAACAAGGTCCTCCATTAGAAATTTGGAAGCACAAGTGGGCCAGCTGAGTAAAAGGATCACTGAAATCCCTCATAGCACTCTCCCAAGCAATACAGAAGAAAATCCAAAAGGAGAGTGCAAGGCCATTGATATAACCAAAATGGCCGAACCCAAAGAGGGAGAGGAGGACGTGAATCCCAAGGAGGAAGACCTCCTGGGATGTCCAGTGATCAATAAGGAATTTCCCTCTGAGGATCCAAAGGAATCTGAGACTCATCTAGAGACTATAGAGTTTCCATTGAACCTCCTTATGCCATTCATGAGCTCTGATGAGTATTCCTCTTCTGAAGAGAATGAGGATGTTACTGAAGAGCAAGCTGCCAAGTTTTTTGGTGCAATCATGAAGCTGAATGCCAAATTATTTGGTATTGAGACTTAGGAAGATGAACCTCCCTTGTTCATTAATGAACTAAGTGATATGGATCAACTGACATTGCCTCAGAAGAAACAGGATCCTGGAAAGTTCGTAATACCTTATACCATAGGCAACATGATCTTTGAAAAGGCTCTGTGTGACCTTGGTTCAGGGATAAACCTCATGCCCCTCTCCGTAATAGAGAAACTGGGAATCTATGGGGTACAAGCTGCTAAAATCTCATTAGAGATGGCAGACAATTCAAGAAAACAGGCTTATGGACAAGTAGAGGACGTGTTAGTAAAGGTTGAAGGCCTTTACATCCCTGCTGATTTCATAATCCTTGATACTGGGAAGGATGAGGATGAATCCATCATCCTTGGAAGACCTTTCCTAGCCACAGCAAGAGCTGTGATTGATGTTGACAGAGGTGAATTAGTCCTTCAATTGAATAAGGACTCCCTTGTGTTTACAACTCAAGATTACCCTTCTGTAAACATGGAGAGGAAGCATAAAAAGCTTATCTCAAAACAGAGTCAACCAGAGCCCCCACAGTCAAACTCTAAGTTTGGTGTTGGGAGGCCACAACCAAACTCTAAGTTTGGTGTCGAACTCCCATATCCAAACTCTAAGTTTGGTGTTGGGGAGTCTCAACAATGCTCTGAACATCTGTGAGGCTCCATGAGAGCCCACTGTCAAGCTATTGACATTAAAGAAGCGCTTGTTGGGAGGCAACCCAATTTTTATTTATCTAATTCTATTTTTCTTGTTCTTTCATGTTTTATTAGGTTCATGATAATGTGGAGTCACAAAATAAATATAAAAATTGAAAACAGAATCAAAAACAGCAGAAGAAAAATCACACCCTGGAGGAAGACCTTATTGGCATTTAAACGCCAGTAAGAAGCATCTGGCTGGCGTTCAACGCCAGAACAGAGCATGGTTCTGGCGCTGAATGCCCAAAATGGGCAGCATCTGGGCGTTTGAACGCCAAAATTGCACCCTGGTGAAGAGCTGGCACTAAACGCCCAGAACAAGCATGGTTCTGGCGTTCAACGCCAGAAATGGGCAATAAATGGGCGTTCAACACCCAGAACAAGCACCAATCTGGCGCTGAACGCCCAGAGTTGTGTGCAAGGGCATTTTGCATGCCTAATTTGGTGCAAGGTTGTAAATCCTTGAACACCACAGGATCACCTCAGGATCTGTGGACCCCACAGGATCCCCACCTACCTCCACTCACTTCTTCTCACCCCTCTTTCACACAATCCTATAAACACTCTTCCCCAAAACTCTTCACCAATCACCTCAATCTCTCTTCCCTATCACCACTTCACCACTCACATCCATCCACTCTTCCGCATAAACCTACCTCATAAACACCACCTACCTTCAAAATTCAAAATCAATTTCCCACCCAAACCCACCCTATATGGCCGAAACCTTACCCCCCTCCCTTCCCTATATATAGCCCTCCATTCCTCCTCATTTTCACACAACACAACCCTCTCTTCCCCTTCTTGGCCAAAACACATCTCTCTCTCTCTCCTCCATTTCTTCTTCTTCTTCATCTCTTCTTTCTTTTCTTGCTCGAGGACGAGCAATATTCTAAGTTTGGTGTGGTAAAAGCATAAGCTTTTTGTTTTTCCATTACCATTGATGGCACCTAAGACTGGAGAATCCTCTAGAAAAGGGAAAGGGAAGACAAAAGCTTCCACCTCCGAGTCATGGGAGATGGAAAGGTTCATCTTCAAAGCCCATCAAGACCACTTCTATGATGTTGTGGCCAAGAAGAAGGTGATCCCCGAGGTCCCTTTCAAGCTCAAGAGAAATGAGTATCCGGAGATCCGACATGAAATCCAAAGAAGAGGATGGGAAGTTCTAACAAACCCTATCAAACAAGTCGGCATCCTAATGGTTCAAGAGTTCTATGCCAATGCATGGATCACAAGGAACCATGATCAAAGTAAGAACCTGAACCCAAAGAATTATCTCACTATGGTTCGAGGGAAATACTTATATTTTAGTCCGGAAAATGTGAGGTTGGCGTTCAACTTGCCTATGATGTAAGGAGATGCACGCCCCTACACTAGAAGGGTCAACTTTAATCAAAGGTTAGACCAAGTCCTCATGGACATATGTGTGGAAGGAGCTCAATGGAAGATTGACTCCAAAGGCAAGCCGGTTCAATTAAGAAGACTGGACCTCAAGCCTGTGGCTAGAGAATGGTTGGAGTTCATCCAACGCTCCATCATCCCCACTAGCAACCGATCTGAAGTTACTGTGGATCGGGCCATCATGATTCATAGCATCATGATTGGAGAGGAAGTAGAAGTTCATGAAGTCATCTCCCTTGAATTCTACAAAATAGCCGAAAAGCCCTCTCCTGGGGCAAGGCTAGCTTTTACTCATCTTATTTGCCATCTATGTCACTCAGCTGGAGCTTTCATAGAAGGAGACATTCCCATTGAGGAAGAGAAGCCCATCACTAAGATAAGGATGGAGCAAGCAAGAGAGCCCATTCATGGATCTCAAGAGACGCATGAAGCTCATCACCATGAGATCCCAGAGATGCCTCAAATGCATTTCCCTCCACAAAACTATTGGGAGCAAATCAACACCTCCCTAGGAGAATTAAGTTCCAACATGGGACAATTAAGGGTGGAACATCAAGAGCACTCCATCATCCTTCATGAAATCAGAGAAGATCAAAAAGCAATGAGGGAGGAGCAACAAAGACAAGGAAGAGACATAGAACAACTCAAGGACATCATTGGTTTCTCAAGAAGGAAACACCACCATCACTAAGGTGGACTCATTCCTTGTTCTTACATTCTCTGTTTTTCGTTTTCTTTATGATTAAGCTCTTATCCATGTTTGTGTCTTATTACATGATCATTAGTATTTAGTAACTTTGTCTTAAAGTTATGAATGTCCTATGAATCCATCACCTCTCTTAATTGAAAAATGTTTTAATTCAAAAAGAACAAGAAGTACATGAGTTTCGAATTTATCCTTGAACTTAGTTTAATTATATTGATGTGGTGACAATGCTTCTTATTTTCTGAATGAGTGCTTGAACAGTGCATATGTCTTTTGAAGTTGTTGTTCAAGAATGTTAAATATGTTGGCTCTTGAAAGAATGATGACAAGGAGACATGCTATTTGATAATCTGAAAAATCATAAAAATGATTCTTGAAGCAAGAAAAAGCAGCAAAGAACAAAGCTTGCAGAAAAAAAAAGAGAAAGAAAAAGCAAGCAGAAAAAGCCAAAAGCTCTTAAAACCAAAAGGCAAGAGCAAAAAGCCAATAGCCCTTAAAACCAAAAGGCAAGGGTAATAAAAAGGATCCCAAGGCTTTGAGCATCAGTGGATAGGAGGGCCTAAAGGAATAAAATCCTGGCCTAAGCGGCTAAACCAAGCTGTCCCTAACCATGTGCTTGTGGCGTGAAGGGGTCAAGTGAAAACTTGAGACTGAGCGGTTAAAGTCAAGGTCCAAAGCAAAAGAAGAGTGTGCTTAAGAACCCTGGACACCTCTAATTGGGGACTTTAGCAAAGCTGAGTCACAATCTGAAAAGGTTCACCCAATTATGTGTCTGTGGCATTTATGTATCCGGTGGTAATACTGGAAAACAAGGTGCTTAGGGCCACGGCCAAGACTCATAAAGTAGCTGTGTTCAAGAATCATCATACTGAACTAGGAGAATCAATAACACTATCTGAACTCTGAGTTCCTATAGATGCCAATCATTCTGAACCTCAATGGATAAAGTGAGATGCCAAAACTATTCAAGAGGCAAAAAGCTACAAGTCCCGCTCATCTGATTGGAGCTATGTTTCATTGATAGTTTGGAATTTATAGTATATTCTCTTCTTTTTATCCTATTTAATTTTCAGTTGCTTGGGGACAAGCAACAATTTAAGTTTGCTGTTGTGATGAGCGGATAATTTATACGCTTTTTGGCAGTGTTTTTAGTATGTTTTTAGTAGAATCTAGTTACTTTTAGGGATGTTTTCATTAGTTTTTATGTTAAATTCACATTTCTGGACTTTACTATGAGTTTGTGTGTTTTTCTGTGATTTCAGGTATTTTCTGGCTGAAATTGAGGGACTTGAGCAAAAATCAGATTCAAAGGTTAAAGAAGGACTGCTGATGCTGTTGGATTCTGACCTCCCTGCACTCAAAGTGGATTTCTGGAGCTAATGAACTCAAAATGGCGCGCTTCTAATTGCGTTGGAAAGTAGACATTCAGGACTTTCCAGCAATATATAATAGTCCATACTTTAGCCAAGTTTGGACGACTTAAAAGGGCATTGAATGCCAGTTCTACGCTGCTGTCTAGAGTTAAACGCCAGAAACACGTCACAAACCAGAGTTGAACGCCAGAAATACGTTACAAACTGGCGTTCAACTCCAAGAATGACCTCTGCACGTGTAACATTCAAGCTCAGCCCAAGCACACACCAAGTGGGCCCTGGAAGTAGATTTATGCATCAATTACTTACTTCTGTAAACCCTAGTAACTAGTTTATTATAAATAGGACTTCTTACTATTGTATTAGATATCCTGGATTGTATTTTTGATCCTGTGATCACGTTTTGGGGGCTGGCCATTCGGCAATGCCTGAACCTTTCACTTATGTATTTTTAACTGTAGAGTTTCTACACTCCATAGATTAAGGTGTGGAGCTCTGCTGTTCCTCATGAATTAATGCAAAGTACTACTGTTTCTCTATTCAATTCAACTTATTCCGCTTCTAAGATATTCATTCGCACTTCAACATGAATGTGATGAACGTGACAATCATCATCATTCCCTATGAACGCGTGCCTGACAACCACTTCCGTTCTACCTTCGATTGAATGATTATCTCTTGGATCTCTTAATCAGAATCTTCATGGAATAAGCTAAATTGATGGCGGCATTCATGAGAATCCGGAAAGTCTAAACCTTGTTTGTGGTATTCCGAGTAGGATTCTGGGATTGAATGACTGTGACGAACTTCAAACTCGCGAGTGCTGGGCATAGTGACAGACGCAAAAGGAGGGTGAATCCTATTCCAGTATGATCGAGAACCTCAGATGATTAGCCGTGCTGTGACAGAGCATTTGGACCATTTTCACAAGAGGATGGGATACAGCCATTAACAAGGGTGATGCCTCCAGACGATTAGCCATGCAGTGACAGCGCATCGGACCATTTTTCAGAGAGGATTAAAAGTAGCCATTGACAACGGTGATGTCCTTACATAAAGCCAGCCATGGAAAGGAGTAAGATTGATTGGATGAAGACAGCAGGAAAGTAGAGGTTCAGAGGAACGAATGCATCTTTATACGCTTATCTGAAATTCTCACCAATGATATACATAAGTGTTTCTATCCTTATTTTCTATCTATTTATTATTTATGTTCGAAAACTCCATAACTATTTTATATCCGCCTGACATAGATTTACAAGGTGACCATAGCTTGCTTCATACCAACAATCTCCGTGGGATCGACCCTTACTCACGTAAGGTTTATTACTTGGACGACCCAGTGCACTTGCTGGTTAGTTGTATCGAAGTTGTGAATGAAAAACGATTTATTAAGACGTGCGTACAGAGTTTCTGGCACCGTTGCCTAAGATCACAATTTCGTGCACCACTGCTTCTTTGGATTCTAGTGTATACCACAGAAACTCTAATCTCCCCAAAAATCGACTGAACTGGTGTCTCAAGAAGTCCCCAATGAAGTCGTGGATTAACTGTCTGAGAGATGTATAAGCATAGTTGTTGGCTCGTGCTTTCTAGTCACGTATTCACACGAACCCAAGTAGACGCGGGTGTTTGTCAGGCACGTTCGTCTTAATGTGATGAATAGAGCTAATTTGTCAGATCATCCTATTCACCACGATGAAGATCGGATATACATCTTAGAAACAGATCAAACACAGATCAGAAAAGAAGTAGTTATGAGAAGACTTATTGTCGATCTAGAATTTCTCAAAATAGAATATGTTCATTGCAAGTATAGCCCAGACCAAAAAACAATCCTCTCAATCAAAGTTTGCTATTTTCAAATTCAAAACATATAAACCGAGATGAAGAGTACTTCAACCTCGGGTCGTTCTCCCTAGGATGCAATTAGAAGTGTTACACTCTTGGTTGTAGAGGACAAAAAGGTTTTGTAATGAAATAACAAAAGATTAAAGGAACTAAGCAATAAAAGAACTAAGAGATGATCAAAATTGGAATTAATGTAAGTAAAGAGAAAACAAGATCAAAACTAGTGAAAATGCTATAAATGCATAGAAAGAGCCTTGACTTGGGAATGAGAGTCCAAGGAATCCTATCATCGCCATAACCATAACTATGATAATTATGATGAGTCAATCTCACCTAGTTAACCCCTAACATCGAGGAGTAAGTCAAGCAAGAATAATTGACCTTAATCCATAAGTCCTAGCTAACTTACCAAACTAGTTGATAAAAAGCTAGCGTCAATGGAAACAAGAGTCAACTAACAACCCAAGAAGTATCACTAAATGTTGGACATTATGAGTCTAGTATCCTAGGAACTCAAATCCCAAGCCAAGGTCTGAAAATCTACTCAAATTCTAAAGTTGGCATTTTCGCAAACACCTTGTGTGCATAAAAGTAAAATATGGAAAATTTCAAGGAAAAATGGAGAACTATAACCAACTATCAACAATCTCAACAATTAACATTCAATTAAACATAAAGGAAGCATAAGACACGAAATTCATTAATCAAAACTTCAAGGACTCAAAATTATATATATAAACAAAGTACTTGAACCATAAGAAAACAAAGGCAAAAGTAGTGAAATTAAAGAGAAGATTAAGAGTACTTACAATAAACATGAGCAAAATCAAAGATCAAAACTTGCTATAAAATGCTACAATTGAAATTGATAAACCCTAATTAAAACCCTAAGAGAGCTCTCTACTCTACACTACACCTACTCCTACTACTATGCTAAAAAATATAAAAATGTGGCCTTCTACTCTAATGCCTTCATATGTGTTGATATCCCCTTCATATAGCACCTTAATTCAGCATTGGAGCTTCCAAAATTGGGCCAAAAGCCCTCAGAAAATGCGCAGCACGTGTTTCATTAATAAAACCACGTGCAGGGTCCTGTGCGTATGCACAGATGTGTGCGTACGCACACTTTGCTATTTTGGCTCCTGTGCGTACGCACAGGTACTTTTGCGCACACACACATGCAAATTTCTTCTTGTGCGAATGCACACTTGTCTGTGTGTGCTTTTCCTTCTTTTCTTCATGTGTTCTCCCTTCTACATGCCTTCTTCCATTTTTGCTTAGCCAATCCTGCCAAAATGACCTGAAATCACTCACAAAACATATCACGGCATCGAATGGCATAAAAGTGGAATTAAATTACTCAATTTAAGCACAAAAATGTATGTTTTCACATTTAGCCACAAATTGGGGAGAAATCACAAAAGTATGCTATTTGATTGCTTAAGTGTGAGTTTATGTGATGGAATCTATCCAGATTGCGTCAAAATATATCATCAAATATGGACTCATGAATTCCCCCACACTTAAACAATAGCATGTCCTCATGCTAAACCAACAAGGAGAATGATCAAAGGGGTAATCAACTTATTAAATGCAACTATCTATATGTATGTAAGTATGTATATATTATCTAGACCTATATATCTATCTATAGTATCTATATGACATTGGTGAAAACAAACAAACAAATTTCCAAGCAAGTATAGACAAATAGGGCTAAGCAAGGAAATTATCCAATGCAAGCAAAAATTTAAAGAATTGATTCAACTCATCAAAATGAAGCAACTTGCAAGAATTCATAATAAGAGAAGTGGAAACATAGAATTGAATAATTGAACCCTCACTAGGCATGTATACACTCTAATCACTCGGTGTCTATGGTCAATTCACTCAAGTCTCCTCTAATCATGCTTTCTAGGAATTGCTTTTCATCTAACAGTCGACAAGTAATTGATGCATGAATGCAATTATCATGAGGACTTATTAGGGTTGTAATGGGGTTAGGGTTAAGGTGGGATAGATATGGCTAAGTGGACTAAATTGATTGAATCCTTGATTAGTTTAAGTATCCACTCGATCTTTCTCAATCCAATAACAAGAATATGCAACCTAACTCCCCATCACTTCTTTTCACACACATTCATGCCTTAGTTTCTATTTAAAACATATATGCATTCCTTATTCATTTTTTTTCTTTGGGGTAACCTTTGTCCCATCTTATTACTATATTTTTTTTCTTTCATTTTATTTTTTTCTATCTCTTTTTCTTTTTCTATTACAAATTCATATGGTTAAAACAAATTAACACATGAATGTATGTGATACACTCCTCAACCTAAGCCAATCAAGGATAAAATCCAAGGTAAATTATGGTTTTACGCTTAAGGTTGTGATGTGGTAATCTTAAAAACAATGGGATAAGTAAGGCTCAAAGGGGTTTAATAATGGTAAATGCAAAGGGTAGGCTATATGAGTAAAGTAAGCTTTTATCAAAGATGGTCTCAATCACGCTCAATGCAATTCAAAATATCAAACATCGAAAATAAAGAATCAAGCAAAACCAAGATCACAATCATAGAAGAGATATAGCACACAATGAACAAAAATTGTGGTTATAATGTGTACCCACTCACTAAAGCTCAAAGACTCACCAGGTATTTTATTCTATCTCTCTATGTTCCATAAAGAAATCATTCAAGAAAGTTTGAAAAAAATTTTCTCAATCAATTCAATAAAATGCCCTTGAAATAAAATTCTTGAAAATTTTTGTTGTTTTTCACCAAAATTATTTCCTATATGTATGTATGTTGTGATGGATGCAATTTTAAAAAACTTTCCTAGTTCTATTCCTAATTTTCAACATTGCAAAAAAATTAACATGAACAATTAGGACAAAATTAAACTAGGTGCTATACTATTCACATCATCCAATCACAACTTCTATCTATAAACTATATACCATGCAAAAGATGCAGAATGCAATAACTATGGATGAACTAAGATGTATATATATATATATATATATATATACTAGAAGAAAGTGCAATGCAACATTAAAAAACACTCCAAATATCTACAAGAACATAATAAAAAGAAACAAAAATAAAGTGCAAAGTGTTCAGAAACGAGATTTTACACCCCAAAATGACGAATCCTCACCCACACTTAAGCGTTGCACGGTCTTCCGTGCACGAACACAATCCGAGAAGAATGTCTCTATGTTCTCCCACCTTCGGTTGGCGGATGCTGATGCGTGAGCATCTTTCCTATCTGTTTCTAGTGAATTTGCATTTAAATTGTTAAGTTTAATCAAGAATTAATTATCTTTTAGCCATTATAGATGCTACTTTGAGTCTTGTGCAATTTTATTTATTTTAGGTAGCATTCGGATGGATTTGATGGAGTTTCTGCAGAGAAAAAGAAGAAACCAAGGAGCTGACCAGCGAGGAGCGACGCGTGCACGTGCCTGACGCGTGCGCGTGATTTGGAGCTATCCATGGCGACGCGTGTGCGTACATGATGCGTACGCGTGAAAAGCAAATATGCTCAACGACGCGTGCGCATACCTGACGCGTACGCGTGACACGCGAAAAAGACCATCGACGCGTACGCGTGACTGACGCGTACGCGTGACTGACGCGTACGCGTGACTGACGCGTACGCGTGACATGCGCGACATGCAGAAAACGCAGAAAACGCAGGGGGCGATTTCAGGCCGAGTTTTGACCCAGTTTTCACCCCAAAAAACACAAATTAGAAGCTGCAGAATGGACGAAACAAGTATTCCCCATCCATCAATTGAAGACTTGATTATTTAATTAATTCTGATTTAAATTTAAATCTTATTAGAGGAAAAGATATTATTTTTAATTTTAGAAAATAGAATTTAAATTAATTAGGATTAGATATAAAAAGGGATTCCAACAGGGGGGTTCAAGAACAACATTTTTTGAACATTATTCCACTCCAATTTACAATCCTTATTCTGAACCGTGAGCAACTAAACCTCCACTGTTAAGGTTAGGAGCTCTGTCTATTTGTATGGATTAATTTTATTGCTTTTTCTATTTTAATTCATGTATGGATTTATAATTTAAGAATTATTTTCGCACTTTATCTTATGAATTTGGGTGGAACGGAAATATGACCCTCTTTCTACTTGAGTTCTTGTATAACTTGGAAAAGCTCTTTACTTGAACAACAGCTTGAAAACATATTCTCCTAAATTTTAATTATCTGGATTTAACAGGATACGTGACATATAATCCTTTTATTTTTGGGTAATTACAGTTTTTGTGGCATACAAACTGGAATTTGATCATCACCCTCTAATTAGAATTAATTGACCAAGGAATTGGCAGTTGATGAAAATTAGAGGAGACTAGAAAGGTCTAAGGAATTAGGGTCTAGTCATATATAGTTTGCCATAAATTAAATCCTACATGATTAAAATAGTTAGTAAGAAAAGTTAATCCAGAAAAATAGATAAATCTGAAACCTTAACTACCTTCTCCATACTTTAATCCCAACCCATTTACTTTACTATTTTACTTTCTATAAGATTGTTAAATGCTCTTTGAATATTCAAACACTCTTTTCTATTTGTCTAACTAAGCCAATCAATCAATCATTGTTGCTTAGTCCTTCAATCCTCGTGGGATCGACCCTCACACACCTGAGGTATTACTTGGTAGGACCCGGTGCACTTGCCGGTTAGTTTGTGGACTCTAATACCGCATCAAGTTTTTGGCGCCGTTGCTGGGGATTCACTGTGATTAACAACTAACAGTTGTTTGATTGCTTAGATTAGGCGTTTTAGTTTTTATTTTTATTTAAATTTTGCCTTATTATTTTCGAAATTTTCTCTATTAATAGTATTAATATTTTTCCTTAATTTCTGAAATTAAGTTTGGTGTCACCTAGTTAATTTTATTTTTCCTATTTATTTTCCTGTTAATTTTTGATTTTTTTTATTTATCTTTTTTTTCAGCTATTATTTTCGAATTTTTATTTATGTAGTAATTTTATTTTATTATTTTACATAGATTACCTCCCTGGGAGTTCTCTGCACTCTGACATAGAGAATCCCATCTTTTCTTGTTTTCTGTTTGTTTATGCACAGGAACAGAGACAAGGAACCTCTGTTAGACTTTGATCCAGAACCTGAAATGACTTGTAGGCGACGTTTACAACAAGCAAGACTTTACAAGGCTGCAGAATCCACTATGGATAATAATAATGCTGTTAATTCCAATGTGGTAAATCCGAATGGGATGATCAACAAAGGAGAGTGCTTGGCTCTTACTCTGCCCCTACTGCGGATCTTTATGGAAAAAGTATTGTGGTGCCTCCTATAACTGTGAACAACTTTGAGTTGAAGCCACAATTGGTCACCCTGGTGCAACAAAACTGCCAGTATCATGGTCTTCCCCATGAAGACCCAAATCAATTATTTCTAATTTTCTGTAGATTTGTGATACTGTGAAGACAAATGGAGTGAACCCAGAGGTGTACAAACTCATGCTCTTCCTGTTTGCTCTAAGGGATGGAGCAAAGCTATTGCTAGATTCACAACCCAAGGAGAGTTTGAATACTTGGGACAAGGTTGTTACTGAGTTTCTTACTAAATTTTTCCCACCAAAAAAGCTGACTAAGCTTAGGGTGGAGGTTCAGACCTTTAGACAGAGGGATGGTGAAACTCTTTATGAAGCTTGGGAGAGGTATAAGCTACTGATTAGGCAATACCCTCCGGACATGTTCTCCAAATGGACCTAACTAGACATCTTTTATGAAGGCTTGGGTGAAATGTCCAAGATGTGCTTAGATAATTCTGCAGGTGGTTCATTGCACAAGAAGAAGACATCGGAGGAGACTATTAAGCTGATTGAATTAGTTGCTAGTAACCAATATTTATACTCATCTAACAGGAATCCTCTGAACTCTAAGGCTCCTCAGAAGAAGGGTGTTATAGAAGTAGAAGCTCTTAATGCTTTTCTTGCTCAGAATAAGCTTATGTCTCAGCAAATAAGTCTGCTTACTCAACAGATGGGTGGAATGCAAGTCTCAGCTATCAACACCCAAAACCTATATCAAGAGATCTCTTATGACATGACAAGTAATTTTGTTCAAAATGATAATTATGAGTATACGCAATCCTCTTCTGAACAGGTTAATTACATGGGGAGTGGTCCTAGAAATCCCAACAATGACCCATATTCCAAGACATACAATCAGGGGGTGGAGAAATCAACCAAATTTTGGGTGGAGGGACCAACCTCAGAGCCTCCATTAGAAATTTAGAGGTGCAAATGGGCCAACTGAGCAAGCAAATACCTGAGAGGTCTGCAAGTACATTTCCAAGTGATACAGTGGTAAACCCAAGAAAAGATTGCAAGGCTATTCAATTGAGAAGTGGTAAAAGAGCTGGCTCTGAGACAAGGGCCAATGAAGAGCTAGTTGAAAAGAAAGCTCTAGAGAAGAAGAAGGGAGATGTAGAGCACACCCCTCCTAAACGTGCAGAAAACCCATTTCCTGACTCTCTTGACATTTATCCCACCTTGCGAAAGGCTCCGGAATACAAGCCAAAAATGCCATATCCTCAGAGGCTTTAGAAGGCATCCAAAGAAAAGCAATTCTCTAAATTTTTAGATGTTTTCAAGAAGCTACAGATCAACATTCCTTTTGCAAAGGCTCTTGAGCACATGCCCATTTATGCTAAATTTATGAAAGAATTGTTGACTAACAAGAGGAATTGGAAGGAGCAAAAAACTGTGGTGTTAACCAAGGAATGCAGTGCTATTATTCAACATCAACTTCTTGAGAAAATGCAAGATCCTGGGAGCTTTGTGATTCCTTGCACCATTGGAGATGTCACCATTCAGAGAGCTTTATGTGATCTTGGAGCTAGCATCAATCTCATGCCACTTTCAGTAATGAAAAAGCTTCAAATTGAGGAGGTAAAACCCACTCGTATTTCTCTTCAACTTGCTGATCTCTCTATTGATTTACCTGTGGGTGTTGTTGAGGATTTACTTGTGAAAGTGGGACTATTTATTTTTTTTTGCTGATTTTGTTATATTAGACATGGAAGAGGATGTAAAATCCTCTATTATTCTTGGTAGACCCTTTTTAGATACAGGTGGAGCTCTGATTGATGTGCAAAAGGGTGAATTAACCCTGAGGGTCAATGAAGAACTGGTGGTCCTTAATGTTTTTGAAGCTCTCAAGCACCCTAAGATTCTGAAGGGTGTATGAGAATTGATGTTGTTGAACCACTTGTTCATGAAGTACTGGAAGTTGAGGTACTTGATGACATTCTGAATCCTATCTCTGAATATGAGGTAGTTGAAGTTGATGATTCACCATCCCAGAAGGCACTAGTTCACACGCCTAAAGCAGAGGAGGAAGCCCCCAAGCTTGAGCTCAAACCTTTACCTCCTTCTCTGAAATATGTATTCTTGGGTGAAAATGATTCCTATCCAGTGATTATTAGCTCTTCCCTGAAACCTGAAAAGGAAGATGCACTTATTTCATTGCTCAGGAGCCATAAAACAGCTCTTGGGTGGACCATTAGTGACTTGAAGGGGATTAGTCCAACCAAGTGCATGCACAAGATCCTCCTTGAAGATGATGCTAAACCAGTTGTGCAACCACAAAGGAGACTCAATCCAACTATAAAAGAGGTGGTCCAAAAAGAGGTAATGAAACTATGGGAAGCAGGTATTATTTACCCTATTTCTGACAGTCCTTGGGTAAGTCCTGTGCAGGTAGTTCCCAAGAAAGGAGGGATGACAGTGATAAAAAATGAAGAGAATGAGCTTATTCCTACAAGAACAATCACATGATGGAGAATGTGCATAGACTACAGGAGGCTCAACACTGCTACAAGGAATGATCATTTTCCCCTGCCTTTCATTGATCAGATGCTTCAGAGGTTAGCTGGTCATGCCTTTTACTACTTTTTAGATGGATATTCTGGATATAACCAAATAGTAGTGGACCCTCAAGATCAAGAGAAGATAGCATTCACATGCCCCTTTGGAGTATTTGCCTACAGAAGAATGCCTTTTGGACTTTGCAATGCTCCAGCAACTTTTCAGAGGTGTATGCTTTCAATTTTTTCTGATATGGTTGAAAGGTTTATTGAGGTATTTATGGATGACTTTTCTGTCTTTGGTAATTCTTTTGAATCTTGCCTTAAGCATTTATCTCTTGTCTTGAAACGGTGCCAAGAATCAAACCTTGTTTTAAATTGAGAAAAATGCCATTTTATGGTTACAGAAGGTATTGTTCTTGGACACCGGATTTCAAGTAAGGGAATTGAGGTTGATAGAGCAAAGGTAGAGGTAATTGAAAAATTACCACCACCAACTAATGTTAAAGCAGTCAGAAGTTTCTTGGGTCATGCAAAATTTTATAAAATATTTATAAAGGATTTTTCTAAAATTGCTAAACCTTTAAGCAACTTGTTGATTACTGATGTTCTTTTTATCTTTGATTCTAATTGTCTGCATGCTTTTGAAACTCTGAATGCAAACCTTACCTATGCTCCCATTATAGCTCTCCCTGACTGGGATTTATCGTTTGAATTAATGTGTGATGCTAGTGATTTTGCTATAGGAGCTGTTTTAGGACAGAGGCATGGTAAGCTTGTACATGTCATTTATTATGCCAGTCGTGTGTTAAATGATGCTCAAAATAATTACACAACTACAGAAAAGGAATTATTAGCTGTTGTGTATGCTGTTGATAAGTTTAGATCCTATTTACTTGGTTCTAAGGTTATTGTTTATACCGTTCATGCTGCTTTGAAGTACCTTCTAACCAAACAGGATTCTAAACCAAGATTAATTAGATGGGTGGTGCTCCTTCAGGAGTTTGATATTGAGATAAAAGACAGGAAAGGGTCAGAGAACAAGTAGCTGACCATCTCTCCAAAATTGAGCCTGAAGCAGGAGTACAACCACCCACAGATGTGACTGAGACGTTTCTGGATGAGCAGTTGTTCCTCATTCAGCAGGCTCCATGGTTTGCAGACATTGCAAATTATAAGGCCATGAATTTTATTCCAAAGTAGTAGAGTAGACAACAAGTGAAGAAGCTATTGACTGATGCAAAGTACTATATTTGGGAGGAACCATACCTTTTTAAAAGGTGTTCAGATGGTTTCATCTGGAGATGTGTCCCAGATGAAGAAAAATAGCAGATTCTTTGGCACTGTCATGGTTCTGAGTATGGAGGCCACTTTGGTGGTGAAAGGACAGCTACAAAGGTCCTTCAGAGTGGGTTTTACTGGCCGACTCTCTTCAGAAACTCAAGAGCATTTGTGAAGCACTGTGACAGATGTGAAAAGCCACAAATCTCCCTGCCAACCATGAAATGCCACAGCAGGGGATTCTCGAGGTTGAGTTGTTTGATGTGTAGGGTATTGATTTCATGGGACCTTTCCCACCTTCACATTCAAACAACTATATTCTAGTGGCAGTTGATTATGTGTCCAAGTGGGTGGAAGCTGTGGCTCTACCCACCAATGATGCCAAGGTGGTAATGAGCTTTATTCAAAGATATATCTTTAGCCAGTTTGGTGTCCCAAGGACACTCATTGGTGATGGTGGAAGCCACTTCTGTAACAGACAGCTGGACTCTCTTCTGCAGAGATATGGAGTCCGTCATAAAGAGGCAACCCCCTATCACCCTCAGACAAGTGGACATGTTGAAGTTTCCAACAGGGAACTTAAGAGGATTTAGAGAAGACCATTAGTGTTTCAAGAAAGGACTGGTCTAGGAAGCTTGATGATGCTCTTTGGGCATACCGGACAGCTTACAAGACTCCTATTGGCATGTCTCCTAATCAGTTGGTCTATAGCAAAGCCTGTCACTTGCCAGTTGAGCTGGAGCATAAGGCTTACTGGGCAATCAGGTACCTGAATCTTGATTCAGAAGCTACAGGAATTAAGCAAATGCTTCAGTTGAATGAGCTTGATGAATTCAGATATTCAGCTTATGAGAATGCCAAGCTCTATAATGAGAGAACCAAGCTACTGCATGACAAGAAGATTGCCATCAGAGTCTTTGAGCTAGGATAGAGAGTGCTTCTATATAATTCAAGGCTCAAATTCTTTCCCGGGAAGCTGAAATCCTGGTGGTCGGGACCGCTTGTGGTTACGAGAGCTTCATGATGAGTATTTTGGTGGAAAAATGACTTTCTCCCAAAACACACAAATCTAACCGGCAAGTGTACCGGGTCGCATCAAGTAATAAAAACTCACGGGAGTGAGGTCGATCCCATAGGGATTGAAGGATTGAGCAATTTTAGCTTAGTGGTTAATTTAGTCAAGCGAATCAAGATTTGGTTGAGTGTTTTGTGATTTGCAGAAATTAAATTGCATGGAAGTAAAGAGAACAGGGAATTAAAGTGCTGAATCTTAAAGAACAAGAAATTAAATAGCAGAAACTTAGAATGCAAGAAATGTAAATTGCGGAATCTTAAAGTGCAAGAAATGTAAACGGCTGGAATTGTAAAGGGAATTGGGAATTGGATTTGCAGAAATTAAACAAGGAAAAGTTAAATTGTAACAGGCAGAGAAGTAGAAGAAGGTTTGGGTTAGATTGGATCTTGAAGCAGAAAAGTAAATGAACATGAAAACAGTAAACAGAGAATGTAAAATTGGGAAATTAGATCTCAGGACCCAGAGACTAGAAAACCGAGTCTAGATCTCAATGCCTTCCTAGATCCAACAAGAACAATTGCAAGGGAATTGTAAATTGCAAAGAAAATAGATGAAGAACAATTAACCCAAACTGAAATTCAATTAAGCAGTAAATAAACAGAGAGATCCAAGGATGAGATTGAAACAGAATTTCTTCAATTCTTCAACCCAAGATCCAAGACAATTGTAATAGAAATTGAAAGCAATAAAACTGAGAGGAAGAGAAGTGAATTCTCCTTCCCCAAGACAAAGAAATTAAAGATCACTCAATATCAAAAGCTCTCCGAAAACTATTATGAAAATTCCAAAAGAAAAGCTCCCCGAAGAACTTGAATTCTATCCTATTTATACACTTTCTTCCAATGAACTTCAAGCCTTGAGTTGGGCCTTTGCTCTTGGTGGAATTGGGTTGAAAGAGGCCTTGGTTGATTGCTCTTGGAGTTTGAAGCGGAACTAAAACGAACCAATTGAACCGGGTTTGAGTTTTGCAAAAGTTGGACCAAAAGTTTGAGCAAAAGTTAGGGGGCTAACTTTTGCCCAAACTTTTCATATCAGCAGCTATATCCATCTGATACCAACGTTGGTGCCAAAGTTAGGGGTCTAACTTTGGCCCTAACGTTGGCCTTACCTTGTGCACTTGTGGCGCCAACGTTAGCCACCAAGTTAGGGGCTAACGTTGGCGCAAACTTTTGCTCCTCCCCTTGTGATTTTCATGTGCCAACGTTAGCCACCAAGTTAGGGGGCTAACGTTGGCGCAAACTTTTGGTGCCCAGGGAGGTTTTCTTCATGCCAACGTTATCCTCAAAGTTAGGGGCTAACGTTGGCGCAAACTTTTGGTGCCCAGGGGTGATTTTCATGTGCCAACGTTAGCCTCAAAGTTAGGGGCTAACGTTGGCGCAAACTTTTGGTACCCAGGGAGTGATTTTCAAGTTCCAACGTTAGCCCAAAAGTTAGGGGCTAACGTTGGGGCTAACTTTTCACCCAAAAGTTTGTGCAAAAGTTTGAGGCTAACTTTAGGTCCAGCTTTTTGCTTCCTGGTTCAATTTCACTTATTCCATTGTCTTCTCTTTACTCCTAGCTATTCCTTCTTGCTTCAACCTTTCTCCAAGCTTTCTTCACCTATCATTAATGAACCAAACACATTAAAGCTATGCTTAAAATCATGAGATATTCATTCTTTCATAATATGTAACAGTTATAGTATAAAACCTCATGAAATAGCATGAATTTATACATGGTTGATTAAATCAAAGGAAACATGAAAATCTACCTAATTGGCTTGCTTGTAGCTCAAGAAAGTGCATAATTCTAATGAAAACAAAAGAAAAAGACTATTTAAAATAGGCTAAGATGACTTGTCATCACAACACCAAACTTAAAGTTTGCTTGTCCTCAAGCAAGAAATAGATTTATGCTCCAAGGTTCTTTCATTTAAGATGGATTAAGGAACACTTGTAAAGTGCAGTGAGTGAAGTGATCACGTATCAGTGGGGTGAACTCTAAATCATATGCTCATGCAAGGGCTTCAGTGCTCACTAATCCTTACATATTGGGAGTCGTAGGTCTTTAGGATTTTCATCCAAATGGTACCATGGAGATCTCTTTATATGTAATCACCTTGAAGCAGCTTATAGTTTCTGTGCTTTGGCCTTGACTCTAAGTATCATGTCGCAAAGCGGCTCTTTAGATAAACTTTCAATCAATACTCCTAAACCAGTTGGTTTTAAGGTATTAGGTGTTAAAGCACCCCTAAGGATTTACTTGCTCAAGCCTCTTTCCTTGACACACTTCAACCACAAGCATTTACTAGGATAACAACTCTTTGAGTTTTTGTTTCTTTTTTTCTTTTTCTGCCTAGTAATTGATGCTCAGAGCCTTGGGCCATGTTCTTTTTGCTTTTGTATTTTCTTTATTTTCTTTTGTTTTGTTTGCTGCTTCTTGGATCAATAGGTTTTTGAGAATCTCCACAATACTTCTTTGAACTTCATGTCCCGCCTATGAGCTCCCATGCAAGTTTTCACAAGCATGCAACCTCAATACATAATCATACAACTAGAACCACCACTTCTCCTAATCTTTTGCTTGCCTCAAAATTGTTTAATTCCTCAATCCTTCTTTTCAAAGAACTTTCATGTGATGCATTCTTGAAAATTGAGTGCAAACGAGTTTTGAAGATAAGAATGTTGTGAATGATCAAACATCTTGCTTATTGAATTATAAAGAAAGACTATGCTATGTAGGCAGGCAGGGGTAGTAAAAAAAACTATGCTATGCAGATAGGCAGGGCAAATCAGGATACAATCCAACTTTAAATCACAGCAATATTTGATGTAAAATAATCACTTAACAATACAACCTTTTGGAGTTCGCTTGCTTTCCTTCTTCTCATCATCATCATTGCTGGCCTTTAGGTTCATCTTTTGTTTCTTTGATTGATGATTCTTAATCCTTCCAAAAGCTTGTATGGACCTCTGCAATGATATTGAAAGTTGCTTGTTCCCCAAGCACTTGGAAACAATGGTTAGTCTGGCTGATTTATTTATGGGCTTTTGAACTTACTTTGGTGTGAGAACACCAAACTTAGTACCTTGCCAATGGGTTTCATGCATCAAATTAACCATGTATAATAATTTTTTTCTTTTCTTCTTCTTTTTCAAAAGCAATAAAACTGAAAATTAGGAAACAACAGAATAGTTAACTAGTTCATCCAACATGCTTGAAGCCAGCATTATGCAGAGAGTGAGAATGTGTTTTATAATGGGATTTTGGTGAAACACCAAACTTAGAATCCTGCATTCTCCTTTAGATTGTTTTGGTGTGCAACACCAAACTTAGCTTCTTGCATTATAAATAGAACTAATTAACCTTTTTATTAAAATAGATATGAAAAGATAGTTACCTCCGGTTGGGTTGCCTCCCAACAAGCGCTCTTTTATTGTCACTAGCTTGACATCCTTCACTCTGTGCTCATGGAAGTTGAGGCTTCTGTTGCCTTAGATTTCCTCCTCTCGCTATGGGCTTCCTTCCCTCTGTTTCTCTTTCCATAGCCCTCTTACTTTCCTCCATGACTCCCTTCTCTTTCAACACAGCATCCTTTTCATGGCTCTTTGGGTTCAGAGTCCCCTCCTTCTCACTCAATTCAGCAAGGTATTGAACAAGTTGTTCCATCTGCCTTTCAAGTCTTCTGAGTGAAGCCTCCTGGTTCTTGCTTATCATCTCTTGATGTTTCTTTATTTCTTCCCGCTCTATTACCATCATTTCTTGAATTTTTATGGACCTCTCCATCAGCATTTCTAGAATATAGATTCTTTGAAAGGTTGGAAGTGGTTGTGGCTGTGTCAATTGTGGTGGTTGATGAGGGTCATTTTGAGCGAATGGTGAGGTAGGACGGGGTTGGAAATGTGTGTGATTGTTGTTGTGGGGATGTGTTTTAAGTTGGTTTTTGAAGTTGGAATTGTTGCAGTTGAAGTCCCTTGGTTTTTGGTTTTGGTTCTCAACCCCCCTCCCATTAGAATGAGTTCTCCAAGGTGGATTGTACACATCATTCTGAGGCCTGTGTTGAAGCATGTTAGAGTGATTGCTTGGAGATTGTAGTTGCTCATAATTCTGTTGCTCATGGTTAATGACCCCAAAACCGTGTTCAGCTTGATTACTCCCATATGAGCTTTGAGTCAGGTTGTATGTATGTATTACAGCATGTCTCAACTCAGTGATTTTCCTAGCCATCATGTCCAGTTGTTGTAGAGTCTGCTGATGTATCTGCTTGTTTTGGCTTATTACTGCACGAGCACCTTCAATTTCTTTCTCTTGTGTGAATGGATGCACTTCTGCCTCTGGCTTAACAATTCTTTGTGATGGGTTCAATTTGACTAGGAGCCCATTCACCAGTTCTTCCCATCCGATAATGCTTCCTTGTGGAAAAGCTTCAAACCATTGGGCAACATCATTCATGGCTATGGATAGTTGCTTCGAACTATGGGTTACATTATCATCCAAGGTGGGGATATTACTCTCATGATTGCTAGAATTTGTTGAGTTCCCCTCCATGATCTGCACAGTCACAAAAATTCAAGTGATGATTGATGCCAAGGCATCATAGGCTAGTTTCACTAGCATTTTTCTGTTAGTTTTAGTTGTTTTATGCATTTTCTTGAGCTTAAAGTAACCAAAAATGGTTAAATGAAGAACAAAGCAATGAACCATCCAAACAACATGATTTTGATGCATATTCCATGAGTTTTAGTTATAATACTTAAATGCTATGAATGGAAGGTTTCTCATGAAATTTTGCAAGACTTTGATGCAATTGTTTGAATGATTTCAGGGAAGAAGAGGCTAAGCAAGGAAGCAACAAAATCAATGAAGGAAGCTTGAATATCACATGTGGAGTTTAAGTTCCAGTTTAAGCCTAAACTGGAGCTTAAACGTCAAAATCATGAAGGATAAGAAATGCTGGAATTGAAGTTTAACCTCCAGTTTGACCTTAAACTGGAGGTTAAACGCCAGAATGATAATGCCACTCAGGGAGGAGTTCCACGTTTAACCTCCAGTTTGACCTCAAACTGGAGGTTAAACGCCAGAACCAGGAAGAGTACCAGGGAGCCATTCCACGTTTAAGCTCCAGTTTGACCTCAAACTGGAGCTTAAACGTGTTCGACAGCTTTTCTCCTCCAGGGTTGCTCTCTCCATTTCCACGTTTAACCTCCAGTTTGACCTCAAACTGGAGGTTAAACGTGTTCGACACCTCCAGGGCTACCATTCTAAGCTTCCACGTTTAACCTCCAGTTTAACCTCAAACTGGAGGTTAAACGTGTTCGACCTCCAGTATGCCTCCACCCTTTTCCACGTTTAACCTCCAGTTTGACCTCAAACTGGAGGTTAAACGTGTTCGACCTCCAGGGCTGCCCTTCCTATTTCCACGTTTAAGCTTCAGTTTAACCTTAAACTGAAGCTTAAACGTGTTCGACTACATGACTCTCCAGGGCTACCTTCTTCCATTTCCACGTTTAAGCTTCAGTTTAACCTTAAACTGAAGCTTAAACGTGCTTCTACAAAAGGCCTCACTGGAAGTGTCTGGCGTTTAAGCTGCAGTTTAAGCTTAAACTACAACTTAAACGCCACTCTTGGAAAAGGTTTCTGGGCCAAAAATATTGTGATTTAAGTTAGTCTTTGAGCACAAATATTAACGTAAACTTACTTTGGTATGAAACCCAATTGAATATCATGGTTTATGGGATTGGGCCTGAAGGATTGATGAGTTTGAAATCTCAATTTATTGAGTCATGTGTCATTATTTGATTATCACTAAGTTGGCTCAATAAATGTTACAGGATTTGGATCAACAACCTCATCAAGATTATGGATCATAAACCCAAGGCAAAAGGAAAGCAAGGAGAGGCCTCAAAGCCCAAGAAGCACAACTGAAGCTCAATATAGAAAGTGTATAAATAGGATAGAAGTTAAGTTAGAAGGACTTTTACCTTCACTTTTAGAGTTTTCCTTTTCTTTGTAATTGAATTCAGAGCTATGATTCACTAAACCCCCTTTCATTGGGTTAGGGAGCTCTATTGTAATTCAATGAATCAATAATAGTTTACCTTCTTCTTCAATCTTTTCTCTTGAATTTTGTTAGAAAGCTTCTCGATCTAATTCCATTGAGTAGTTGTCTTGGGAAAGAAACTACCCATACTTGGAATCCTTCGGAGCCTTGGGAAAGGAATGGAGGATTCATGCTAGAGAAGCTTTCTCACAGTGAATTGGATTGGGGTTTGGATGGATATTGTGACATGTAATCCTACCAAATTGTGGTTCATGAAATTGTGTGGTATAATCAGTGATCAAGCATCATCTCTTCTTATGAACATTTAAACCAAGGGATTGGGAATTTGTTTGTTTTTAGAGAGAATTGGTGAGCCAAGGGATTGGTATCCAATCATATAAGATTGCCAAGCAAAATTCAATGAACGCATTGGTTGAGGAAGAGATAAACATGTTTTGATTCGGAGATCTCAATATCTCCTATAACCCAATGAATTCCCCATTTCTGATTTCCATTTTCTCTTTACATTCTGCAACTCAATTCATGCAACACCCCCATTCCCTTTTAATTTCAGCAATTTAGTTTCTGCTCTTTAATTCATTGCAATTTAAGATTCCGCCATTTCAATTTCTTGTCATTTACTTTTACCGCCAATTTTACATTCCGCAATTCTCATCTCAATCTTGATTCCGCTCAACTAGAACACACTTCTAATCCGAATTGCTCACTCAACCAATCCTTGTGGGATTCGACCTCACTCTATTGTGAGTTTTTACTTGACGATAACCGGTGCACTTGCCGGAAGGAATTTTGCCGATCGTGCAATTTCCTAAATCGTAGCATAACTAGTTTATGTGCATCAAGTTTATGGCGCCGTTGCCGGGGATTGGTTTTCGATTGACAATTCTCAAATTGGAAGCTAACTAGATTGAGCAATTTTCTCTTGCTTTGTTAATTCTGTCCAAGATACTTGTGAATTTTAATTTCTGCACTCGGTTATATGCTTTCCTTCTTTATGCCTTTAAATTCATGCAACTAACTCACTGACTCACTAACTGTTTGAATTAATTCCTCAATTGATCTAACCATACTCTTCCATTAACCAAGAGTACTTCACTTGTTTGTGTTTAAGCTGTGTTCTTGTATGACAGGTAGGAGAGGAGAGACATCAACTCCTCCATATACCGAACCAGAGAGGACCCTTCATAGACTTAGAAGGGAAGCAAGAGGGAAGAGAGTAGTGGGAGAAGAGGAATCTGAAGGAGAATCTGAGGACAATTTTGAGGAAGCTTTAGATCTCAACATGGATAGAGAAGTTCACAACCATGAGAGAGCTGATGGAAACGATGCCATTCCTGAGAGGAGGGTTCTTAGTTCATACATAAACCCAACCTCTGGGAATTGTGGTAGTAGCATCCAGAAACCACCCATTCAGGCCAACAATTTTGAGCTCAAGCCACAGCTAATATCACTAGTGGAGAATCATTGTTCCTTTGGAGGAAGTGCTAATGAAGACCCAAACCAACATCTCACAAAATTCCTGAGAATTTGTGACACTGTGAAGTCCAATGGAGTCCAGGAAGATGCCTATAAACTGCTTTTGTTCCCATTTTCACTTAGGGACAAAGCAGCTAAGTGGCTGGAATCATTCCCAAGGGGGAGTCTAACAACATGGGATGAGGTGGAAAGCAAGTTTCTGGCACGTTTCTACCCTCCACAAAAGGTCAATAGGCTTCGATCTGAGGTTCAGACTTTTAGACAACAAGATGGTGAAACTCTCTACGAGGCATGGGAGAGATTCAAGGACTTGACAAGGAAATGCCCACCAAACATGTTCCATGATTGGGTGCAATTGCACATCTTCTATGATGGGCTCTCTTATGAATCAAGGAAGGCTGTAGACCATTCATCAGGAGGTTCATTGAACAGGAAAAAGACTGTGGAAGAAGCCATTGAAGTGATCGAGACAGTGGCTGAGAATGAGTACTACTATGCATCAGAGAGGCACCACACTAAGGGAGTCATGGAGCTGAACCATGTTGATACAATTCTAGCCCAAAACAAGGTGTTTGCCAAGCAACTAGCAGAGCTTACCAGGCAATTAGAAACAAAGCAAGTGGCTGCAATACACACACAAGATCAAGAGGAAGTAAGCATTGAAGGAGGTGATTGGGATGAGGCTAACTATGTGGGAAACCAACAAAGGCAATCATATGATCCACATTCCAACACTTACAACCCAGGCTGGAGAAACCACCCAAACTTTGGGTGGGGAAACCAACAAACCCAACCACAAAACCACAAACCTTACAACCACAATCAACATAACAATTCCACATACCAAAACTCCAACCAAAGATCATACCAAGCCACACAAAACACTTACCCCCAACCATCATATCATGGCCAAAATAATCAACATACCCAACCTAATCCGAACCAACAATTTCAAGATCAATTAAACCGGATAGAAGGAATGATGGCAACCATGAGTCAAGACATAATTGAATTGAAGAGCTTCAGGGATGATGTGAGAACTACCTTAAGAAACCATGGTGAAAAACTCAAGAGGATGGAATCTCAAGTAGGAGAGCTATCTCAACAGGCACCCAAATCAACTGCAGTATTCCCTAGTGACACAGAAAAGAATCCTAAAGGGGAACAAAAGAGAGTAAGATGGGAAGAATGCAAGGCCATCACCATATTGAAGGAAGTCTCAGAAGAAGAAGGAATCAGGCCCTCAAAGCAGGAACCAGAAATCTTGAAGGAAGGTGTGGAAGAAGTTAAGCAGGAAGGTGGAACTGAGCAAGCCAAGGAACTGCAAAAAGGCATGATGGAAATATACCAACCAAAAGCACCATTTCCTGAGAGGTTAGGAGGAGGTGAAAAAAGGAAAACCTATTCAAGGTTTCTAGAGACATTTAACTCTCTTCATGTCAATATTCCCTTTCTTGAGATTCTTCATCAAATGCCCACACACATCAAGTATTTAAAGGAATTTTTAAGCAAGAAAAGAGTTTTGAAGGGAGGACAAACGGTAACAATGAACAAAGAATGCAGTGCTCTCATCAAGAAGGACACACTCTCTAAGAAAACGGACCCAGGAAGTTTTCATATCCCTTGCATCATAGGGGAAACAAAAATTGACAGAGGATTCTGTGATCTAGGAGCTAGCATAAATGTGATGCCTCTAACTCTTATGAAGAGGCTACAACTGAATGAGGTGAGATCCACTGATGTAATCATACAACTGGCTGACAAAACTCAGAAGCAAGTTGAAGGGGTAGTTGAAAATGTGCTGGTGAAAGTGGGGGATTATTATTTCCCCACAGACTTTGTCATTGTGGACATGGAGGAGAGCTACTTACACCCTATAATTCTGGGCAGACCATTTCTAGCCACAACTAGAGCGCTCATAGATGTAGAACAAGGAGAGCTAATTCTGAGAATACATGATGAACAGCTCATTTTCAAAGTTTTCAAAACTGCATCTGAGCCTGAACCAGAACCTGAAAAGCTTAAGGATGATAGTAGCCATCTGTGTCTGGAGGAAAGTAATCCAGCAACTGAAACTCTAAAACAGTTCTTGGAAGGCAAACAAGAGCTGCAAGAGTTAAAGCCACAAGAATCAGTGGAAACAGATCAGAAGGATCCTCTTGACATAAGGGTCACTGAAGAAATCCTCAAGAGAAAGGGAAGAGTGATAGGGAGATTGCCAAGAGGGTGGAGAAACAAGAAAATTCCCACTGAAAGTTTTTCTCCGGGAGATAAAGTGATATCAAGTCATTATCTGGAAATTCCACCTGACCTCAAAACCATTCCTTCCCAGCTCCCTCAAGTGTTCACAATCAGGAAAGTTCTTTCTATGGAACATTTAGAGGTCATGAATGAATCAAGTGGGGACGTTTTCATAGTAAGAGGAGAAGACGTCAAGCACTACAATCCACCCTAACAAGGGACAACCGTCAAGCTAGTGACGTTAAAGAAGCGCTTCATGGGAGGCAACCCATGTTTTTAGTATCCTTAATCTTTAGTGCTTTGCTTTACATCTAATAAAGCATGGTTTCTTATGCATGAACTTGAATCCTCAGGACAACTATTGATTAAGTTCACTAAACCTTGCATGTAAATTACAATTGGTCTCTAAGTTTGGTGTGCCTGATGGCACTCCCAAATCTTACTCAAATTAAATTCCATCTTTCATTCAAGGTGCACAACCAAACATTAAGTTTGGTGTTCTTTTTGAACACAGTTTATGAAAAGCAAGAAGTTCCTCTGGATTTCAAAATTCATGACAAGTATACCATTCACATGTTTTAATACTTTGGTTTCAATTACTTAGGGTAGTAACTTTGTTTAGAATCAAAGAGCCAAGGTGACTATGATTTATTAGAATTATGCACACTCATTAAGGACAACCAATATGGATTTCATGTCATCAGGAGACTTGACCAAACACTAAGTTTGGTGTCCAAATAATAAGTGTGCATACATGTAGAAGTCACGGCTATAAGCTCATAAAGACAAGCATTGATTTACATGTGCAAATACTATTCATAATTCACATGGACCGAAAAATGATAGCAAATTTGTTTGTTTGTGCAGGTACAAAAGAAAAGACAAAAATGGAGGAAAAAGACAAAGGGAGGTACGTGCTTGGTCAAAAAGAAAATTCACAAATCTTTGAAACTAACACATGGGAAAAGGAGTTCTGCAAGAAAAGAAAGCTACATGTACAACCTAATGCACCCAGAATACTTCCAAGAAAATGAAAAGCAAATCGTCCTTCTCCACAATTCATATATTTACCATCAAGCCACCCTTCACAAACCACCCTAGCCGTCCATTTTTCACTCATAGGCACTATAAAGAACCACTTGGGGAACGAGTCCCACACCACCAATTCTCCTTCATACACATTTTCCTTCATCATAGCATAACTATCTCTTGCCGAAAACAACCTTACCACACTTCCAACAACACTTCTTGCTTCACCTTGTCAACTTTAGCTTGTCACTTACCAAAACTAACGAACCAATGGCAGCTTCATCTAGCCACAAAAGAAGAAAAGACAAGCAGCCAATGGAGGAAAACAGGGAATTCGATGCATGGAGATACAGATCAGTTTTCCATGAGATTCAAGCCGAATGGATGAGACCTAAAACGGTACTAGCTGAGGTTCCCTTTGACCTTGAAAAGGATGAGTTCCCAGGTGTTTGGGAAAAGATCAAAAAGAGGAAGTGGGAGCTCCTGACTAAGCCAATCACTAAAATCAACATCAACTTGGTGAAAGAGTTTTATGCAAATGCAGTAAGGGAGGATCAAACCAAGAAACCCACATACAAAAGCTATGTGAGAGGGGTGGAAGTTGACTTCAGTCCCAAAGCAATCATGAAAACTCTTGGCCTGAAAAACATACATTTCAGCCAAGCAAGTTATGAAGAAAGGATGATAGGAGAACCTGACTATACAACTATTGCTGAAGACCTTTGTGCCATCAGAGCTGAATGGGTGAGAAAAACAAGAGGGGCTCCAAGAGTCTTGAGAAGGGGAGACCTAACACCTGAAGCTAAAGGGTGGTATGCAATAGTTAGGAGATCCATCCTACCCATTGCAAACTCTTCAGAAATAGTCCCTAAAAGAGCCATCTTGCTACATTGCATTATGGTTGGAGGGGAGATCAAAGTTCATAAACTCATTGCTGAACAGATACAAGAGTTTAGTGAGAAAAGTGACCCTGAATCCTGGCTCCACTTCCCTAGCACTATCATTAGACTATGCATCGATGCCCAAGTACCACTTGAGGATGAAAGACCTAATTGGTTATATCCTGGATTGGCCATAACTGCGCACAGAATGACTCTTGGCCCAACCCCTCCAAGACATACAAGAAGAAGAAATGAAGAAGGGCAACAAGTGGAACCCGAGCAAGAAGCAGAACAAGAAGGACAAGAAGGAGAAGACAGAGAAGAAGAGCAAGAAGAGCAAGCAATTCCAGAAAGAAGACAAAGAATTCCCAGAGACCCCATGGATATGAGCAGAATGGAGGAAATCATGGAAGGAATGTCTCAACAATACATGAGGTCTCAGGAGAGACAAGAGGACTTTCACCTAAAAATGATGGATATACAAAGGAACTTTGAATCAAGATTCTTCGATCTGCAAAGGGAACAAAATTTACACTTACAGGAATCCTTCAGCCACATATGCCAACACCAAGATGCCAATGTCTTGGCAATCAAGGAAGCCACCACTTTACAGAATGCAAGATACTCAGTCCAAGCTGATTACAACATCAGTTCGCAAATCAAGCTTAACTACATAGGGGAACATCTACACAAGATGGACCCAGCATTCCCAGCTTATGATGAGTATTTCAAAGAGAGGAAAGAAGGAGAAATAAACAAGGCAATGATCCTTGAAAAAGGAGTGGAAGAAACGATGAAAAAGGCTGGATTCTGGAAAAAGCTCATAAGAAAAGACAAAGGAAGCACAAGTGGTCAAAAAGAGGCAGGAAGCAAGAAGAAGCAGGATCCCAAGAATTAAGAAGAACCAAGCAATAAATAAGAGGTGGTCTCGTTCCTTAATAATCAAATGATAATTGGTGAATTGTCTTTATGAACTTGTTTTCATCATAAGTCATTTAAGTGTTATGTGGAGTCTTTTTTTTTTTTTTTTTTTTTTTTTTTTTAGTATGAGTCGTTTGTTTTTTTAGTATGAGTGTCTGTTTATTGCTTTGAATAAAGTGAATGCCTAGATGTTTGGATATAACTTCACCTTCTTAAACGAGTGCTTGCCATGCTTGTTCTGTTTCCAAAAATAAAAGAAAAGTTTGAACAAAAGTAACTTGGCTAAATTAGTGACAAATCAAGTAGAATTAAGTGGTGGTATGCATGCTTGATTGTTTAGTCAGATCACTAGAATTAGAGTGTAGAATTATCATTTTTTATGTAGAAAGTAAAAATTGTCTATGGATCTTGATGAATAAATGTCTTTGGCCATGAAAAAGAAAGAAAAAGAAGAAGAAAAAGCCAAAGGGCAACCAAAAAGCAAAAAAAATTGAGAAAATAAGCTAGGTACCAATGGTTTGAACTTCTGAGACAAATGCCTGTGGTGTTTATGTATTAAGGATATGCTTGGATGAATAGGTTCTGAGGAGTGTTTCAACACTTGGTAACTTGGGTTAACTAACCCGGGATTATCAACCAAAAGTCCATTATCAAGAGCAACCTAAATACAAAACATTTAGTCACACAAAGAGGTGCTGGGCACCAATGTCTCAAGAAGAAATGTGAACTAAAATGCCTAAAGTGGATATGTGTAGTGCACTGATAAGAAAAAGAAAATGCCAAAGGCTTGTGCAACACATGACACTAAGCAAACAAGGAGCAAAGGAGCTCTAAGAAAAAAGAAAAGAAAACAAAGAAGAGAAAAGTGCCAAAGACATAAGAATAACAAGAGGCCATAGCAATGTTTGATGGATGCAATGAAAAAGTGATAATCCTACCTGATAAGTATGAAAAAGTGATGCTGCAACTTTCTGCATAAAACCCTTCTGATGAACTTCAAATGCTTGCTAATATAGCCAATGTAATTGCTTTCTGTTTCATACTTTCTTCTCAAATAACTCAGGACTTGCTTAGGGACAAGCAAGTATTAAGTTTGGTGTTGTGATGCCAAGGCATCATAGGCTAGTTTCACTAGCATTTTTCTGTTAGTTTTAGTTGTTTTATGCATTTTCTTGAGCTTAAAGTAACCAAAAATGGTTAAATGAAGAACAAAGCAATGAACCATCCAAACAACATGATTTTGATGCATATTCCATGAGTTTTAGTTATAATACTTAAATGCTATGAATGGAAGATTTCTCATGAAATTTTGCAAGACTTTGATGCAATTGTTTGAATGATTTCAGGGAAGAAGAGGCTAAGCAAGGAAGCAACAAAATCAAAGAAGGAAGCTTGAATATCACATGTGGAGTTTAAGTTCCAGTTTAAGCCTAAACTGGAGCTTAAACGTCAAAATCATGAAGGATAAGAAATGCTGGAATTGAAGTTTAACCTCCAGTTTGACCTTAAACTGGAGGTTAAACGCCAGAATGATAATGCCACTCAGGGAGGAGTTCCACGTTTAACCTCCAGTTTGACCTCAAACTGGAGGTTAAACGCCAGAACCAGGAAGAGTACCAGGGAGCCATTCCACGTTTAAGCTCCAGTTTGACCTCAAACTGGAGCTTAAACGTGTTCGACAGCTTTTCTCCTCCAGGGTTGCTCTCTCCATTTCCACGTTTAACCTCCAGTTTGACCTCAAACTGGAGGTTAAACGTGTTCGACCTCCAGTATGCGTCCACCCTTTTCCACGTTTAACCTCCAGTTTGACCTCAAACTGGAGGTTAAACGTGTTCGACCTCCAGGGCTGCCCTTCCTATTTCCACGTTTAAGCTTCAGTTTAACCTTAAACTGAAGCTTAAACGTGTTCGACTACATGACTCTCCAGGGCTACCTTCTTCCATTTCCACGTTTAAGCTTCAGTTTAACCTTAAACTGAAGCTTAAACGTGCTTCTACAAAAGGCCTCACTGGAAGTGTCTGGCGTTTAAGCTGCAGTTTAAGCTTAAACTACAACTTAAACGCCACTCTTGGAAAAGGTTTCTGGGCCAAAAATATTGTGATTTAAGTTAGTCTTTGAGCACAAATATTAACGTAAACTTACTTTGGTATGAAACCCAATTGAATATCATGGTTTATGGGATTGGGCCTGAAGGATTGATGAGTTTGAAATCTCAATTTATTGAGTCATGTGTCATTATTTGATTATCACTAAGTTGGCTCAATAAATGTTACAGGATTTGGATCAACAACCTCATCAAGATTATGGATCATAAACCCAAGGCAAAAGGAAAGCAAGGAGAGGCCTCAAAGCCCAAGAAGCACAACTGAAGCTCAATATAGAAAGTGTATAAATAGGATAGAAGTTAAGTTAGAAGGACTTTTACCTTCACTTTTAGAGTTTTCCTTTTCTTTGTAATTGAATTCAGAGCTATGATTCACTAAACCCCCTTTCATTGGGTTAGGGAGCTCTATTGTAATTCAATGAATCAATAATAGTTTACCTTCTTCTTCAATCTTTTCTCTTGAATTTTGTTAGAAAGCTTCTCGATCTAATTCCATTGAGTAGTTGTCTTGGGAAAGAAACTACCCATACTTGGAATCCTTCGGAGCCTTGGGAAAGGAATGGAGGATTCATGCTAGAGAAGCTTTCTCACAGTGAATTGGATTGGGGTTTGGATGGATATTGTGACATGTAATCCTACCAAATTGTGGTTCATGAAATTGTGTGGTATAATCAGTGATCAAGCATCATCTCTTCTTATGAACATTTAAACCAAGGGATTGGGAATTTGTTTGTTTTTAGAGAGAATTGGTGAGCCAAGGGATTGGTATCCAATCATATAAGATTGCCAAGCAAAATTCAATGAACGCATTGGTTGAGGAAGAGATAAACATGTTTTGATTCGGAGATCTCAATATCTCCTATAACCCAATGAATTCCCCATTTCTGATTTCCATTTTCTCTTTACATTCTGCAACTCAATTCATGCAACACCCCCATTCCCTTTTAATTTCAGCAATTTAGTTTCTGCTCTTTAATTCATTGCAATTTAAGATTCCGCCATTTCAATTTCTTGTCATTTACTTTTACCGCCAATTTTACATTCCGCAATTCTCATCTCAATCTTGATTCCGCTCAACTAGAACACACTTCTAATCCGAATTGCTCACTCAACCAATCCTTGTGGGATTCGACCTCACTCTATTGTGAGTTTTTACTTGACGATAACCGGTGCACTTGCCGGAAGGAATTTTGCCGATCGTGCAATTTCCTAAATCGTAGCATAACTAGTTTATGTGCATCAATGATTGAATATTTTCAAGCTCAGGATGTGATTCAGAAGGTTAGCTGGCACAAAGCATCAAACAGTTGATGGACTTGGGAGATTAGTGGCAAAAATTGCTTCTCTTGTGTAAGCAAGAGCATTGCATAGAGCCAGAAATTTCCCTGAAAACTTCACTTTGTTGCTAAAGCGATGTTTCAGTTATCTCAGGCAAAAATTCAAACAGTTAGTGGGTTAGTCGAAATTAAAGAGAAAATGCTTGATCTAGATCACCACCTCACTTAATCATTGTCAATCTAATCAATCCCCGGCAACGACGCCAAAAACTTGATGAGTATTTTGGTGGAAAAATGACTTTCTCCCAAAACACACAAATCTAACCGGCAAGTGTACCGGGTCGCATCAAGTAATAAAAACTCACGGGAGTGAGGTCGATCCCACAGGGATTGAAGGATTGAGCAATTTTAGCTTAGTGGTTAATTTAGTCAAGCGAATCAAGATTTGGTTGAGTGTTTTGTGATTTGCAGAAATTAAATTGCATGGAAGTAAAGAGAACAGGGAATTAAAGTGCTGAATCTTAAAGAATAAGAAATTAAATAGCAGAAACTTAGAATGCAAGAAATGTAAATTGCGGAATCTTAAAGTGCAAGAAATGTAAACGGCTGGAATTGTAAAGGGAATTGGGAATTGGATTTGCAGAAATTAAACAAGGAAAAGTTAAATTGCAACAGGCAGAGAAGTAGAAGAAGGTTTGGGTTAGATTGGATCTTGAAGCAGAAAAGTAAATGAACATGAAAACAGTAAACAGAGAATGTAAAATTGGGAAATTAGATCTCAGGACCCAGAGACTAGAAAACCGAGTCTAGATCTCAATGCCTTCCTAGATCCAACAAGAACAATTGCAAGGGAATTGTAAATTGCAAAGAAAATAGATGAAGAACAATTAACCCAAACTGAAATTCAATTAAGCAGTAAATAAACAGGAAGATCCAAGGATGAGATTGAAACAGAATTTCTTCAATTCTTCAACCCAAGATCCAAGACAATTGTAATAGAAATTGAAAGCAATAAAACTGAGAGGAAGAGAAGTGAATTCTCCTTCCCCAAGACAAAGAAATTAAAGATCACTCAATATCAAAAGCTCTCCGAAAACTATTATGAAAATTCCAAAAGAAAAGCTCCCCGAAGAACTTGAATTCTATCCTATTTCTACACTTTCATCCAATGATCTTCAAGCCTTGAGTTGGGCCTTTGCTCTTGGTGGAATTGGGTTGAAAGAGGCCTTGGTTGATTGCTCTTGGAGTTTGAAGAGGAACCAAAACGAACCAATTGAACCGGGTTTGAGTTTTGCAAAAGTTGGACCAAAAGTTTGAGCAAAAGTTAGGGGGCTAACTTTTGCCCAAACTTTTCATATCAGCAGCTATATCCATCTGATACCAACGTTGGTGCCAAAGTTAGGGGTCTAACTTTGGCCCTAACGTTGGCCTTACCTTGTGCACTTGTGGCACCAACGTTAGCCACCAATTTAGGGGCTAACGTTGCCGCAAACTTTTGCTCCTCCCCTTGTGATTTTCATGTGCCAACGTTAGCCACCAAGTTAGGGGGCTAACGTTGGCGCAAACTTTTGGTGCCCAGGGAGGTTTTCTTCATGCCAACGTTAGCCTCAAAGTTAGGGGCTAACGTTGGCGCAAACTTTTGGTGCCCAGGGGTGATTTTCATGTGCCAACGTTAGCCTCAAAGTTAGGGGCTAACGTTGGCGCAAACTTTTGGTACCCAGGGAGTGATTTTCAAGTTCCAACGTTAGCCCAAAAGTTAGGGGCTAACGTTGGGGCTAACTTTTCACCCAAAAGTTTGTGCAAAAGTTTGAGGCTAACTTTAGGTCCAGCTTTTTGCTTCTTGGTTCAATTTCACTTATTCCATTGTCTTCTCTTTACTCCTAGCTATTCCTTCTTGCTTCAACCTTTCTCCAAGCTTTCTTCACCTATCATTAATCAACCAAACACATCAAAGCTATGCTTAAAATCATGAGATATTCATTCTTTCATAATATGTAACAATTATAGTATAAAACCTCATGAAATAGCATGAATTCATACATGGTTGATTAAATCAAAGGAAACATGAAAATCTACCTAATTGGCTTGCTTGTAGCTCAAGAAAGTGCATAATTCTAATGAAAACAAAAGAAAAAGACTATTTAAAATAGGCTAAGATGACTTGTCATCACTTCACCATATGGTTATGTGGAAATACAGGAAAAAAATTCTCACAAGAAATTTACAGTGAATGGCCAGAGGCTGAAGCACTATCTTGGAGGCAAGATTGATCGCCAGAGGTCCACTCATCTGCTGAACTAGCAGAACTGACTGTCAAGCTAGTGACGTCAAAGAAGCGCTTGTCGGGAGGTATCCCGATAAATTCGTATCATTAGCTATTTTTTGTAGTAGTAGTTTTCTTCCTTATTTGTACTAAGTTTTTACTGTTTTTTAGATCGTGCAGCTATCTTAGAACAGGGGCCGGATTTAAGAAAAAAAAGCACCCGACGCGTACGCGTCAGATGGGTGTGCTTGAAAAATAAAAATGACCAGAGAGTTGCGCGGGAGTGGCACAGGAATGATGCCTTTCGCACAAACAAGCCCATGCGTACGCGTACCCCACGCGTGCGCGTCATTCGTGATTTTGGCACTCCACGCGTACGCGTCATCGACGCGTACGCGTGACCTTAAAAGTCGACGTAAATAAGTGTTTGGGCAGAGAGTTGTGCTGGCTTGGGGCTGGAAGTGTGCTAGAAGCACAAAACTTGTTCACGCGTATGCGTTCCTGACATGGGCGCGTCACTTGCACAAATGGCCATCCATGCGTGCGCGTGCATGACGCGCACGCGTCGCATGAAATTAGTGGTTCCCAAGCCACGCGAACAGAGAGTTGTGCATGCGTGCGGTTGGCTTCGCGCGAATCGCACAAATCATGGGCACGCAAATGCGTGCCTGACGCTCACGCGTCATTAAGGAAAATTCGCGACCCATGCTTATGCATGCTGTACGCGTACGCGTCGCCTTCGCCGCCCAACTACACTAGTTCGCCGCCCAGTTTTAATTTTCTTTCTCTCTCACCCAATCCTAATTCTCTCTTGTTCTTTTATCCTTTTCTTTTTCTTTATAATATTTGTCTCTTTTTATTTTCAGTTCTTCTTTGCTTGAGGATAAGCAAACCTTTATGTTTGGTGTTGACGCTTCGCTTAAGGGTTCTCTGTTTATGTTTATGGCACCAAAAGGGAGGCGAATCATCTTCACGGAAGAGCACAACTTGAAGAATAAAACAACCGCTTGGATAACTAAGGTGGTTGAGTTCCTTTCATTCTATATTCCTTCCCGCTTTACTATATTATGTTCCGATTTTCTACTATTTTGCTTTGTTTGTTGCATGATCCTTTATTAGTTAGAATCCTAGGTCTAGTTTAGTTTTCTCTTAATTGCTTTAATTCCAAAAAGATGTCTCACATATTACTCACTGAGCTTGAATTCAAATAAAAAATACAGAAGCAATGTATTGTATGAGAAAGTGAGTTTATATTGAAGAATAGTCTTATTTACTTAGATATGGTGATATTTTCTATGATTCTGAATGCATGACATGAACAATGCATATTTAAATTTGAATCAAAGAATGTTAATGTACAAAGACCAGGGATTTAGAGAATTATTATGATTTTTCTTAAATAAAAAAAAATTTAATCCTTGAAGCAAAAGAAACAACAAAAAAAAGAGCAAGGTCCAAGGCTCTGAGCATCAATGACTAGGGAGGTCAGACATGATTAAAATCTCAAAGAGTTGTTTCCCTAGTTATATGCTTGTGGTGTTCTTGTGTCAAGTAATCCTTGAGACAAAACATTTGGAGTCGAGATCAATGGCAATTAGCAGAGTATGCCAAAGGCTTTGAGCATCGCTGTCTGGGAGTAGCTGAAAGAAAAATCAGAACTTCAAAAGAGTTCCCCAGATAAGTGCTTGTGGTGTTTCTGTGTCAAGTAAAACTTGAGACAAAACATTTAAAGTCACGGTTAGGCTCAAGGTGCAAAGCACCAAAGAAAAGAAAAATAGTTGTGTTCAAGGGTTAAATTGAGTTACAAAAGATCAGAGAATTCATAATATTATCCGGATTCTAATTCCAAATGACAGTAACATTCTTCTGATTCAAAGGAGAGTGAGATGCCAAAACTATTCAGGATTACTGTTGTAAACCCCACTATAAGCAGAGACATGAGCTTAATCGAACTCTCATTCTCATTCAAATTCACATTCTAAACCTATATTATTTTGGTTGCTTGAGGACAAGAAACAATTCAAGTTTGGTGTTGTGATGCGTGAGCATCTTTCCTATCTTTTCCTAGTAAATTTGCATTTAAATTGTTAAGTTTAAATCAAGAATTAATTATCTATTAGCCACTATGGATGCTACTTTGTCTTGTGCAATTTTATTTATTTTAGCATTTGGATGGATTTGATGGAGTTTCTGCAGAGAAACAGAAGAAACCAAGGAGCTGACCAGCGAGGAGCAACGCGTGCGCGTGCCTGACGCGTGCGTGTGATTTGGAGCTATCCATGGCGACGCGGGTGTGAACATGACACGTACGCGTGAAAAGCAAATCTGCTCAGCGGCGCATACGCGTACCTGACGCGTACGCGTGACACGCGAAAAAGACCATCGACGCGTACGCATGAATGACACGTACGCGTGACATGCGCGACGTGCAGAAAATGCTGGGGGAAATTTTAGGCCGAGTTTTAACCCAGTTTTCAGCCAAGAAAACACAGATTAGAAGCTGCAGAATGGACAAAACAAGTGGTCCCCATGACGTTAGGATTTTTGCCAGTAAAGAATGTCATAAAAACAGCCGCGTTGTAGATATAGTCTCTAAACCGACAAAAATCCCTTCGTACAAACGTTTTGGTTGTCACAAGTAACAAACCCCTTTTTAAATTGATAACCGAGTATTAAACCTCGGGTCGTCTTCTCAAGGAATTGCAGGGAGGTATGTTCTTATTATTGGTTATGAGTATTGTAAATTGGGGGTTTTGGAAGTAAGAAAGCAATATGTTGCACAAAAAGAATAAAATAAAATAGTAATAATAAAATAAACACTTGGCAAGGTATGAAGACTGGAGGTCCTATCCCAGTTATCCTTATCAATTGTAATGAGAATTGGATTTTTCTCCCACTTTATTAACCTCTAACTATGAAGATAAGTTAAGTGGATGAATTAATTCTTGAAGAATTCCAATTCTCAATCAACAATGAGTTTGATAACTCAAGAGTCACCAATTATTTAACCAAAGCCAAAATGGGGGGGGGGAATTCTACTAGAATGAAAATAATTTGGATAAACACAGGGTATTAATAAATTAAAGAGAGAAATCATAAGTCTGAAATACTTCGAATTATATTAAATAAAATGTTCAAATCATAACATGGAAATTCGTAAATTAAATTGGAAAAATAAATAAAAATAAAGAACCTGGGATTGAGTGTCACTCCTAAAACTAAGAGAAGTCCTAAATCCTAATCCTAAGAGAGAGGAGAGAACCTCTCTCTCTAAAAGCTACATCTACTCCTAAAATTATGAATTATGAGAGCCTCCTTATGAATGGATGCAGTCCCCCACTTTATAGCCTCTAATCTTGTGTTTTTTGGGCCGCAAACTGGGTCAGAAACAGTCCAGAATTCGCTGGTTTCCAATTTTGCCACGCTGGATTTCTGTCACTGCGACGTGGCCGCATGGATCACATGGTCGCGTCGCCTAGTATCAGGGGAATTATAGTATATTATATATCAAATCGAAGCCCCGGACGTTAGCTTTCCAACGCAACTGGAACCGCGTCGTTTGGATCTCTGTAGCTAAAGTTATAGCCGTTTGAGTGTAGAGAGGTCAGGCTGGACAGCTTAGCAATTTCTCCAACTTCTTGCATTCCTTCCATTTTTGCATGCTTTCTTCCCATCCTCCAAGCCATTCCTACCTTATAATATCTAAAAACACCTAACACACATATCAAGGCATCTAATGGTAATAAGAGAGGATTAATAATAAGCAAATATAAGATCAAAGAAGCATGTTTTCAATCAAAGCACATAATTAGGAAGGCAAATGTAAAACCATGCAAATAGTATGAATAAGTGGGTAAAGAGTTGATAAAATCCACTCAATTGAGCACAAGATAAACCATGAAATAGTGGTTTATCAACCTCCCCACACTTAAACCATGAAATAGTGGTAGAGAGTATGCAATGCAACCTATGAATGTAACTACATGCTTAATGCTTTTACTTACTTGGTTAAGAGTAAATAAGTTCTCCAAGAATAAATATGAACTGGATTTCACTAATTCAAATCATAAAAAATGGAGTACAAATAGACTTGTAGAAGAAAATAGCTCATGAAAGCAGGGAACAAGGAGTTGAGCATCGAACCCTCACTGGTAGTGTATACACTCTAATCACTCAAGTGTTTTTAGGTTCGATTCTCTCAATTCTCTACTAACCTTGCTTTCTAAGGCTTGCTCTTCATCTAACAATCAAACATAAATTTAATGCATAAATACACATATCAAGAGGTCTTTTAAGGGTTGTAACGGGGTTAGGGTCAAGGTAGGATTGTATTTGGCCAAGTGGACTAAAATCTGAATCCTTAATTAACTTAAACTTGCCACCTAACTTTAGACAATCCATGTAATCATAATATAATATCTAACTATCCATTAACCATGTTTTCCACATATTCATGTATTCTAATTTCAAGTACAGTTCATATGCATTGCTTTCACTTACTTTGGGGCATTTTGTCCCCTTTTTCGTATTTGCTCTTTTTCTTTTCTTTTTCTCTCTCTTTTTCTTCTTCTTTTTTTTCTTTTTTTTTCTTTTTTTTTCTCAATGCATATGATTAATTTATTGAATGCATGAATCATGTTCTAAACATTTTTTTCACATTTTCATAAAGATATATAATACCCAATTCTTAAACCAAATATTTTCAAACCCACTTTTCCCACACTTAAATCATAAGCACTCTCACTAGTCTAAGCTAATCAAGGATTCAAATTAAGGACATTATTGTTTTTCACTTAGAGTTAATGATGTGCTAAATAAAAAGAACAAAGGGGTACAATAGGCTCAAAATTGGTTTGCAAGGGATAATGAAAGATAAGGCCATATGGGTATGTAAGCTCAGTGAAACAAAGGCCTCAATCATGTAAGTGTATGCATACATCAAATTATGGAAATATAGAATTAAGCAAGACAAAGATCACAATTTTAGAGAGAAAAATACACACACCAAAAATAAATTATTGGTTGATAAAATACAACCAATTCAAATAGGCTCAAAATCTCACAGGTTTTGTGTGTTCGAGCTATAAACCATGTTCCAGTATAATATTTCTTTAAACAAGTGTAACATTAAATTTTATTCAAATTAGTGAAATTCTCTAAAAATTTTCTTGAAAAAGAAAATATTACTTCAACCAAGTGGTAAAATATGCAAAAATTCAAATAATCATGCAATCAAACATGCAAATGCAACAATTAACAAGGAAAATAAAATATTGGTGTTTGAGAAGAAAATACTAACCCGTGGAGATCGGTATCGACCTCCCCACACTTAAAGATTGCACCGTCCTCGGTGTATGCTAAGATGTACAAGTGGATGGGCTGCTCCAACTGATGCCTTTCTCTATAGATTGTGCAGATTGACTTGCCTATCTCCCCATGTAAACGTCTTCTGGTTCTCTTCCGGGTGGCCATCCTGAAAGAAAAAGGGAAGAAGATTAACCCAGAAATAAAGATAGGAAAATAAATAAAACATGGGTTGGTTGATGCCAAATAATGAGGGTCTCAATTACATGGTAGCTACAACATGCAAGTGAGAAAACAATAGAAGCACATGGCATACCAGTGGTGCGAAAATTTGCAACAATGGAGAAGAGAATGGGGAAGGAGAGATAATATAAATTCATATCAATGCAAGAGTAATATAGATATAAAAGATTGGCATTGATTTAAATAATATTACTCAATAAGAATGAAACAAGTCACTAAGCACCAAGAAAATACCAGAAAAGATGTAACAGTTGAATAAGAACATTTGAACACCAATAATAATTTTTAGAAAAATAAAACTATGCAATGAATGAAAGTATGCAAACAAATTAAATAAAATAGAATGGAAGTGAGATAAAATAAGAAAGGAAGAAGAAAGAAATAAGAAAAGATAAGAAGAATAAGGATTCGGAGAAGAAAAGATAAGAAAATTGGCACTAATCTGGATAGGTTGTGCAATGCTGGCGACGCGGTCGTGTGGGTGACGCGGTCGCGTGGTGCGCGATAAGGGTGGGTGACGCGAACACGTGGGGCACGTGATCGCGTGACTTGATTTGTGCTGGTGGCGCGAGTGCAGCCTCGCGGTCGCACAACTCTCTGTTGAAAACTTAGTATTGCCAAAATCCTGGGTGACGCGATCGCGTGGGGGACGCGATTGCGTGAGTGGCCATCATGGGGATATGACGCGGACGCATGGAGCACGCGTTCGCGTGGTGAGGCTTGGGCTTTCAGCACGATTCCAGCCCAACTCCAGCTCAACTTTCGGCCATGCACCCTTTGACGTCGAAATCCAGGTCACGCGGCCGCGTGGGGCACGCGATCGCGTGGGAGGTCAGTATTCCCCTGCGACGCGGACGCCTCAGCGATGCGGTCGCGTGGGACGAATTGTGCCACTGGCACGCCTCCAGCCTTGCTCCAGCGTGACTCTCTGTTCGTTTTTATTTTCTCTTCTCTCCTTGCGATGCGGACGCGTCGCTGATGCGCTCGCGTCGCGTGCTCGCTTTTTTTTTTTTTATAATCTGAAAAATGCAGAATGCAGTGTTAATATGAATGTGATGCAAAACTCCAGGTTCAATATAACAAAATAAAATAAAATTCAAAAATAAATAAAACTAAGTAATGAAAAGGGAACGATCATACCATGGTGGGTTGTCTCCCACCTAGCACTTTTAGTTATAGTCCTTAAGTTGGACATTTGATGAGATTCCTGCTATGGTGGCTTGTGCTTGTACTGATCCAGGAATCCCCACCAATGTTTGTATTTCCAGTGTCCTCCGGGGTCCCAAACTAAGCATGTAAAGCCCTTAAGAAGCTTCAAACATATTCTTAGGCTCCCGGGGTGACAAATGCCAGAACAGATTACAGGATCCCAAACTTTACTTTTACACCCGTTTTTGTCTCGATCTGCATTTTTTCAGCCGGGTGAAAGGTGATCTGAATTCTCACTGTAGCGACCAAACAGCTTCCTGGACCCATTCAGTTGAGCTTTATACCAACCTTTGCGTTTGAACTCAAAGCTTCCAACCATGATGAACCTTGCAGGACAATTCTTACCACTGACCATTTTCCTCTTACTCTTAATGCCACAAAGAGCTCTAAGTTGACCATCCGTCTCCAGTAGCCCATATTCAAGTGGGATTAGAAAGCTAAGGGATATGAATTTTACCTACTTGAATGTTGTGAAGGATGATGGAAACTTAGGGGGAGGTGTTTATAATGGAATTGCAAGCTCCACTCCCTTGTGCTCTTCTCTGATAATTACCACCTCTTTGCAAGCTTCTTCAATTTCAACCTCTTCCTCTTGGTAGCTCTCTTTCAATTCAATCTCCTCTTCATTGCTTTCCAAGGGCATGGGAGGTTGTGCTTCCTCTTCTTGAATCTCCATCTCTTGATCAACCTCTTCCAAGTCTTCAACTGTGATATGCCTTGGAGGTTGTACACCCTCCGTAGCATCAATTTCAACCGTCTTGGAAGGAGGCTCTATGTCTCGACTTTCCCATGGAGGTTCTGCATCTCCTAAGTCTTCAACCACTTCTTCTTCTTCTTGAACAATGACAGCTTCTTCTACTTGTTCTAGTACGAATTTATTCTCTGTCTTGTCCAGTGGGGTTTCTGGTATCTCTTTTATGCTACGCTCTTCACTAGACTGTCCACATGGAGCTGTGGCTGATCCTTGTATATTTGAGCGCCTAGAAGCCCATTGAATTAATGCTTGCTCTAGTTGTTGAGTGGTTGCCTGAAATCGATCCACTGTTTCCTTGAAATGATCCTTTGTCTCTTGATGCACTCGGTTATCATAGGTAGGATCATAGTGCTCTTGGATTGATGGATATGAAGATGGCAGATATTGAGGTGGTGGTGGGATGGGGAGATTATTCTGTGATTGAAAAGGAAGTGCACTAGAGCTTGAGGGTTGATTGTTAAAGGTATTTGGTGGTCTGATTTGGGCGGCGAGAGCTCGTATAGTAGAGTTTAGATCGGTAAGTGCTCTCTCCATGGAGGTTTGGGGTGGATCTATGTATGGTTCATTTGGTTCATAAGGTGGTTGGTATGGTGGATGTGGGTTAGGGTCATATGGAGGTGAATGGTGGAAAGAGGCTTTTGAGTATGGTGGTCCAAAGTCATGTTGAGGAAAGGGTTCATAGGCATATGGTGGTGGTTGTTGATAGTCTATTGGAGGTGGTTGTTGCCATGAGGGTTGATCAAATCCTTGTGGCTCCTCCCATCTTTGATTGTTCTAACCTTGATGCATGTTCTCATTGTAATTTCTTCTTCCTGCAACATTATTGTAACCAGACTCATAGCCAAAGTGGTGAGAGTTCATAGTAGCAAATAAAAATTAAAAACAAAAATAAAAGTAAATTTAAATTAAAAGGTTATTTAAATTTTGGATTTGAAAATTAAATTTTTGAAATTTTGAATTTTAAATTTTTGAAATTTGAATTTTTTTTTTTGAATTTTGAAATTTGAAATTTTTTTTTTTGAATTTAAAAAAAAATTTTAAATTTGAATTTTGAAATTTGACTTTTGAAATAAGATAAGATAAGATAAAAATTTTAAAATAAAAATCAATAACCTCTTAATTTAATAAAAATAAAAACAAATCAAAAAGCAAATATTTACAATAACCAATAATAAGGCACACGTTTGCAATTCCCCCGCAACGGCGCCATATTGACGTTAGAATTTTTGCCAGTAAAGAATGTCATAAAAGTAGTCGTGTTGTAGATATAGTCTCTAAACCGACAAAAATCCCTTCGTACAAACGTTTTGGTTGTCACAAGTAACAAACCCCTTTTTAAATTGATAACCAAGTATTAAACCTCGGGTCGTCTTCTCAAGGAATTGCAGGGAGGTATGTTCTTATTATTGGTTATAAGTATTGTAAATTGGGGGTTTTGGAAGTAAGAAAGCAATATGTTGCACAAAAAGAATAAAATAAAATAGTAATAATAAAATAAACTCTTGGCAAGGTATGAAGACCGGAGGTCCTATCCCAGTTATCCTTATCAATTGTAATGAGAATTGGCTTTTTCTCCCACTTTATTAACCTCTAACTATGAAGATAAGTTAAGTGGATGAATTAATTCTTGAAGAATTCCAATTCTCAATCAACAATGAGTTTGATAACTCAAGAGTCACCAATTATTTAACCAAAGCCAAAAGGGGGGGGGGAATTCTACTAGAATGAAAATAATTTGGATAAACACATGGCATTAATAAATTAAAGAGAGAAATCATAAGTCTGAAATACTTCGAATTATATTAAATAAAATGTTCAAATCATAACATGGGAATTCATAAATTAAATTGGAAAAATAAATAAAAATAAAGAACCAGGGATTGAGCGTCACTCCTAAAACTAAGAGAAGTCCTAAATCCTAATCTTAAGAGAGAGGAGAGAACCTCTCTCTCTAAAAGCTACATCTACTCCTAAAATTGTGAATTATGAGAGCCTCCTTATGAATGGATGCAATCCCCCACTTTATAGTCTCTAATCTTGTGTTTTCTGGGCTGCAAACTAGGTCAGAAACAGTCCAGAATTCGCTGGTTTCGAATTTTGCCACGCTGGATTTCCGTCACTGCGACGCGGCCGCATGGATCACGCGGTGGCGTCGGCTAGCCTCAGGAAAACTATAGCATATTATATATCAAATCGAAGCCCCGGACGTTAGCTTTCTAACGCAACTGGAACCGCATCGTTTGGACCTCTGTAGCTAAAGTTATTGCCATTTGAGTGCAGAGAGGTCAGGCTGGACAGCTTAGCAATTTCTCCAACTTCTTGCATTCCTTCCAATTTTGCATGCTTTCTTCCCATCCTCCAAGCCATTCCTACCTTATAATATCTGAAAACACTTAACACACATATCAAGGCATCTAATGGTAATAAGAGAGGATTAATAATAAGCAAATATAAGATCAAAGAAGCATGTTTTCAATCAAAGCACATAATTAGGAAGGCAAATGTAAAACCATGCAAATAGTATGAATAAGTGGGTAAAGAGTTGATAAAATCCACTCAATTGAGCACAAGATAAACCATGAAATAGTGGTTTATCAACCTCCCCACACTTAAACCATGAAATAGTGGTTTATCACCCCATCCATCAATTGAAGACTTGATTATTTAATTAATTCTGATTTAAATTTAAATCTTATTAGAGGAAAAGATATTATTTTTAATTTTAAAGATAGAATTTAAATTAATTAGGATTAGATATAAAAAGGAATTCCAATAGGGGGGTTCCAGAACAACATTTTTTGAACAGTATTCCACTCCAATTTATAATCCTTATTCTGAACCATGAGCAACTAAACCTCCACTGTTAAGGTTAGGAGCTCTGTCTATTTGTATGGATTGATTTTATTGCTTTTTCTATTTTAATTCATGTATGGATTTACAATTTAGGAATTGTTTTCGCTCTTTATCTTATGAATTTAGGTGGAAGGGAAGTATGACCCTCTTTCTACTTGAGTTCTTGTATAACTTGGAAAAGCTCTTTACTTGAACAACAGCTTGAAAACATATTCTCCTAAATTTTAATTATCTGGATTTAACGGGATACGTGACATATAATCCTTTTATTTTTGGGTAATTAGAGTTTTTGTGACATACAAACTGGAATTTGATCATCACCCTCTAATTGGAATTGATTGACCAAGGAATTGGCAGTTGATGAAAATTATAGGAGACTAGAAAGGTCTAAGGAATTAGGGTCTAGTCATATATAGTTTGCTATAAATTAAATCCTACATGATTAAAATAGTTAGTAAGAAAAGTTAATCTGGAAAAATAGATAACTCTGAAACCTTAACTACCTTCTCCATACTTTACTCCCAACCCATTTACTTTACTATTTTACTTTCTGTAAGATTGTTTAATGCTCTTTGAATATTCAAACACTCTTTTCTATTTTTCTAACTAAGCCAATCAATGAATCATTGTTGCTTAGTCCTTCAATCCTCATGGGATCGACCCTCACTCACCTGAGGTATTACTTGGTACGACCCGGTGCACTTGTCGGTTAGTTTGTGGACTCTAAATACCACACCAGATGCAGGGACTTGGGTTGTGTGGAAACCGCCAAGTCCAATGTATGCTTGGCATCTCCTTCCTCGGTGTCCTCCTCCTCTCCCAACTCCTTGCCTTTATGTCTCATCCACGAAAACAATGAATAAAGTATAATTAGGAGGCAGTAAATAAGCATCTAATTGAAGAATTTTTGCATAGTGGTGTGGTATGATAGAAAGATGAGCCATGTGTGTATTCTAATTATGCGTGCGGTTAGAATACACACAACGACTGGTTAAAATGGCATCCACACAATCAAAAAATAAGCATGAGTTCCTCAACTAAATGGCCTAAGATGCAAGTGATGAATGAGCATCAATTAAACACAAGCAAACTTAGGCAACTACAACAAGAGTGAATTGAATGTAGGAATTATTAGATATTGAAGTTATGCAAGTGAAAGGGCAAAATTGATATAAAATAGCACAACAAATAATCCAATGCAATGAAGAAAAGAAAATTACTTATTCATCCTTAGGAATAATCAAATAATCACATGGTTAAGGTGTTTGTTACAAAAAGTGACAAGTCTTGATAGGAATCAAGTCAAGTCAACTCAAACAAATGCAAAACATTAACAAGAAACAAGGACCTTGTGATGTGATTATATTGACTTAAAAACCATGATGAACAAGCAATTTAATTCAATTCACTAAATTCAATATGTACTTGTTAAAAATTTCACCAAAAAGAAGTTAAATGTCAATGTTCATATCAATTTGGTGCTAGCCACTCAAAGCATTAAACAACAAGCACATCATTGAAATTCCAATTCAAAATAATATTATACTCATTTAAAAGTGCACATTTTTTTATTAGAATGCCAAACAAGGATATAGTCTAACACATATAGTCATGGCAACACATGCATTAAACTTAAGATTCATTTAGGCAATATGTCAAACACATGGAGTGCAGTGCACATATTCAACAAATTCAGGCCAAAAATATAAACATTAACAACCCATAAGTCAAAATTGAACACTTGCAAAGCAATAAACAAACAATTAAGCAAATATAAGCTAAATAACAAAAGTTAAATCAAGAAAATAGAAATTAAGCAAGAAAGCAACTAAACATAGCAAAGAAGATTAAAACAAGAAAATTGAAAAGATGAAGGATAGAAAAGAGAGGGATAGGCAACAGTGGCACTTATATTAGCCACTGCGAGGCTCACGGCGGTGGAACTTAGCCGGAGAAGAGAAGAAAGAAAGAAGAAAAAGAAGAAAGAAAGAAGAGAGAAGAAGAAAGAAGAAGAAAAGAGAAGAGGGAGAGACGGTGGTGGTGGTGGTTCTGGCGCCGGTGGCGGCGGTCGGACGGCGACGGTGGTGATCGCCGGAAGAAGGGGGTGGCTGGGTTGGGCGAATAGCAGCAGCAAGGAGAAATGAGATGAAGACTATTGGCTGAACAGGGAACCCTTTCTCATTAACGCTCTGAATGCAATCTGTGCATACGCACAGGCGAGTGTGCGTACGTACACCAGCAAAAATTGAGGGCGTTCATACGCACAGGATGTGCCAGCGCTGCTGGCAGAGGGGATCTCAAGATGTGTGCGTGCGCACAGTCTGTGCGCACGCACAGAGCATTTTTTTAAAGGATAGAAGGACAATGTGTGCGTGCGCATAGAGGTTCGTGCGCACGCACAGAATGAAAATGTGGTGGGGTGCGCATGCATAGAGGCTGCGAGCGCTGCGAACAGAGCGTGTGACAATGGGTGTGCGTACGCACACTGCTGTGCGCATGCACAGATTGGGAAAAATAGGGGAAGTGTGCGTACGCACAGGGCTGTGCGCACGCACCGGACTCTGTTTCTGCATATTTTTAAAGCATCTAAGGCACCAACCATGATATCAATCAAATTTTTTCAAGCTCAAAACACATCATTCTTCAAAAACACATGATCAAACATAAAATACAACTAATTTAAACCTAGAATGCAATCAAACTATGCTAATCAAAGAGACAAAATTCAATAAACAAAAGCTAAAAGAAAGAAGGATTGAAAAGATATTACCATGGTGGGGTGTCTCCCACCTAGCACTTTAGTTTAAAGTCCTCAAGTTGGACATTTGATTGGAGCTCACATCAAGGCGGCTTGTGCTTCCATCCATCCTTGAGTTGCCAACCATGCTTGCTCTTCAAAAATCCTTTAGGATCCCACACAAAGTACATCAAGCTCTCAAGCAACCTCAAGCAAGCAATTGGGATCCAAAATTGTTGGTTGTAAAGATGTATGCCTGGATCCCACACTTTAGTTTCCCTATCCCCCTCTTGTTTTCTTTCACTTGTACCCTAGGATGAACAACCTTCCCAAGCACCTTTAAAGCACCTACTTGAATCTTGGAATCCTCCCAAGTGGACATTACAAATTTATACTTTGAATTCCTTTGGTAACCAATACCCATTCCTTCACCATTCAACACTCCAAGTAGCATCTTAAGTTGGTGGTCCGTTTCCAAGAGAGCATATTGGTATGGGCCTACGAAGCTCATGGATGAAATTGTTACCCATTCAAATTGCCCTCGGTTTGGAATCACTCTCTTGGATTCTTGCATGAATGCTTCCACTTCTTGGATGTCTACCTCTTCCTCACCACTCTTTTTTAGCTCTTCCCTTTCTCTCTCAAACTCAAGAGTGGAAGGTTCCTCAAGATCATTGAGGGGGTTGACCAAGGTGGACAAAAAATCATTGATGATACAATCTACTTCTTGATCAAACTCCCACAACTCTCCATTTACCTCTTCCGATTCAATAGCTCTACCTTCCTCTTCGTGTTGTAATTCTTGTCCTAGCTCTTCTTCTTTCCCTTGAGGCTCCATGTTTTCCTCCTCTCTACACTCCTTCGTTGCTCCTCCACATTCCTCAAGGGGAATGTCTTGATTGCTTGAGCGTAGTGAGGCTAAGCGGTTCACTGCTTCGGCTATGGTTGCCATGAACTCCCCGTGCTTCTTTCGGAACCCTTCTTGCTCTTGCAAGAATGCTTGAAGGTCTTGTTGTTCTTGGGGCAAGGGTTGGAGAACTTCACAATTTGATGGAAGAGAAGGTTTAAAGGTTGGGAGAAAGGTTGTTGGTGCACGAAATTGTGATCCTTAACAACGGCGCCAAAAACTTGGTGCTCGGAACGTAATTCACACACTTTGTCACAACTTCTCACAACTAACCAGCAAGTGCACTGGGTCGTCCAAGTAATAAACCTTACATGAGTAAGGGTCGATCCTACGGAGATTGTCGGCTTGAAGCAAGCTATGGTCACCTTGTAAATCTCAGTCAGAAAAATTCAAATGGTTATGGTGAATTGATAATTAAAATATAATTTAAAATATAAAATAGGATAGAGATACTTATGTAATTCATTGGTGAGAGTTTCAGATAAGTGTATAGAGATGCTTTTGTTCCTTCTGAACCTCTGCTTTCCTGCTGTCTTCATCCAATCATTCCTCCTCCTTTCCATGGCAAGCTTATGTAGGGCATCACCATCGTCAATGGCTACATCCCATCCTCTCAGTGAAAATAGTCCAAAATGTGCTGTCACCGCACGGCTATTCATCTGTCAGTTCTCGATCATACTGGAATAGGATTCCGTAATCCTTTTGTGTCTGTCACTATGCCGAGCACTCGCGAGTTTGAAGCTCGTCACAGCCATCCCTTCCCGGATCCTACTCGGAATACCACAGACAAGGTTTAGACTTTCCGGATCTCAAGAATGGCCGCTAATAATTCTAGCCTATACCACGAAGACTTTGATCTCATGGAATGGAAGGCTCGGTTGTCAGGCGAGGCAACCATACATCATGAATCAGGAGGCTAAGAGATATGCACTTAAGCTATTGCAAGTACAACGGACGTGGTTGTAAGGCACGCGTTCATAGGTGAGAATGATAATGAGTGTCACGGATCATCATCTTCCTCAGGTTGAAGAACAAGTGTATATCTTAGATAAGAAATAGGCTTGAGTTGAATATTAAAACAATAGTACTTTGCATTAATTCATGAGGAACAGTAGAGCTCCACACCTTAATCTATGGTGTGTAGAAACTTTACTGTAGCAAATACATAAGTGATGAAGGTCCAGGCATGGCCGAATGGCCAGCCCCCCTAAAGGTCTAAGATAGCATAAAACTAATCAAAAGAACTCCCTAACATGATAGTAAAAAGTTCTATTTATACTAAACTAGTTACTAGGTTTACAAAAATCAGTAAATGATGCAGAAATTCACTTCCGGGCCCACGTGCTATGTGCTTGGGCCGAGCATTGAAGCTTTCACATGTAGAGGTCTTCCTTGGAGTTAAATGCCAGTTTGTAACCTGTTTCTGGAGTTTAACTCTGCTTTGCAACCTGTTTCTGGCATTTAACTCCAGAATAGGGCAGAGAGTTGGCGTTGAACGCCAGTTTGTGTCATCTAAACTCGGGTAAAGTATGGACTATTATATATTGCTGGAAAGCCCTAGATGTCTACTTTCCAACGCAATTAAGAGCGCGCCATTTGGACTTCTGTAACTCTAGAAAATCCACTTTGAGTGCAGAGAGGTCAGAATCTAACAGCATCTATAGTCCTTCCTCTGAATCTGGTTTTTACTCAGGTCCCTCAATTTCAGCCAGAAATTACCTGAAATCACAGAAAAATATACAAACTCATAGTAAAGTCCAGAATTGTAATTTTTATTTAAAAACTAATAAAAATATACTAAAAACTAATCAAATCATACTGAAAACTATGTAAAAATAATGCCAAAAAGCGTATAAATTATCCGCTCATCACAACACCAAACTTAAATTGTTGCTTGTCCCCAAGCAACTGTAAATCAAATAGGATAAAAAGAAGAGAATATACGATAAATTCCAAAATATCAATAAAACTTAGCTCCAATCAGATGAGCGGGACTAGTAACTTTTTGCCTCTTGAATAGTTTTGGCATCTCACTTTATCCATTGAAGTTCAGAATGATTGGCATCTATAGGAACTCAGAATTCAGATAGTGTTATTGATTCTCCTAGTTCAGTATGCTGATTCTTGAACACAGCTACTTTATGAGTCTTGGCCGTGGCCCTAAGCACTTTGTTTTCCAGTATTACCACCGGATACATAAATGTCACAGACACATAACTGGGTGAACCTTTTTAGATTGTCACTCAGCTTTGCTAAAGTCCCTAATTAGAGGTGTCCAGGATTCTTAACCACACTCCTTTTTTGCTTTGGACCTCGACTTTAACCGCTCAGTCTCAAGTTTTCACTTGACACCTTCACGCCACAAGCACATGGTTAGGGACAGCTTAGTTTAGCCGCTTAGGCTAGGATTTTATTCCTTTAGGCCCTCCTATCCACAGATGCTCAAAGCCTTGGATCCTTTTTATTACCCTTGCCTTTTGGTTTTAAGGGCTATTGGCTTTTTGCTCTTGCCTTTTGGTTTAAAGAGCTTTTGGCTTTCTCTGCTTGCTTTTTCTTTTTCTTTTTCTTTTTGCCATTTTTTTCTCTTTTTTTTTTTCACAAGCCTTTGTATTCACTGCTTTTTCTTGCTTTAAGAATCCATTTTATGATTTTTCAGATCATCAAATAACATTTCTCCTTTATCCTTATTCTTTCGAGAGCCAACATATTTAACATTCATAAACAACAAATTCAAAAGACATATGCACTGTTCAAGCATTCATTCAGAAAACAAAAAGTATTGTCACCACATCAAAATAATTAAACTAGTTTCAAGGATGAATTCGAAACCATGTACTTCTTGTTCTTTTGTTTTTAGAACAGTTTTCATTTAAGAGAGGTGATGGATTCATAGGACATTCATAGCTTTAAGACATAGACATTTAAACACTAATGATCATGTAATAAGACACAAACATAAATAAAACATAAAGCATAGTAAATGAAAAACAGGAAAATAAGAACAAGGAGATTAAGGAACGGGTCCACCTTAGTGAGGGTGGCGTCTTCCTCTTCTTGAAGAACCAATGGTGCTCTTGAGCTCCTCTATGTCTCTTTCTTGCCTTTGTTGCTCCTCCCTCATAGCTCTTTGATCTTCTCTAATCTCATGGAGGATGATGGAGTGCTCTTGGTGCTCCACCCTTAGTTGTCCCATGTTGGAACTTAATTCTCCTAGGGAAGTGTTGATTTGCTCCCAATACTTTTGTGGAGGAAAGTGCATCCCCTGAGGTATCTCAGAGATTTCATGCTGAGGAATTTCCTCATGGTCTTGTTGAGGTCCATGATCTCTTGTTTGCTCCATCCTCTTCTTAATGATGGGCTTGTCCTCTTCAATGAGGATGTCTCCCTCTATGTCAATTCCAGCCGAATTGCAGAGGTGACAAATGAGGTGAGGAAAGGCTAACCTTGCCAAAGTAGAGGACTTGTCAGCCACCTTATAGAGTTCTTGAGGTATAATCTCATGAACTTTCACTTTCTCCCCAATCATGATACTATGGATCATGATGGCCCGGTCTATAGTAACTTCAGACCGGTTGCTAGTAGGAATGATTGAGCGTTGAATAAACTCCAACCATCCTCTACCTACAGGCTTAAGGTCCAGTCTTCTCAATTGAACCGACTTGCCTCTTGAGTCAACTTTCCATTGAGCTCCTTCCACACATATATCCAAGTACTATTCAATATGAGTCAACTCGGTGAACAACTTATTTATCCTATTTCTGATAGCCCCTGGGTGAGCCCTGTCCAAGTTGTCCCCAAAAAAGGAGGCATGACAGTGGTTCATAATGAAAAAAATAAACTGGTTCCTACTGATGACAAGTCATCTTAGCCTAGTTTTACTAGTCTTTTTCTTTGTTTTTATTAGAATTTATGCACTTTCTTGCATTGTAAGTAAGCAATTTGGAATGAAAATGCATGGTTTCCTTGAATCAATCAACCACCATTTAATTGATACTAAATTATGAGGTTGAAGCTAAATTTAATTGATTTTTATTGATTTATAAACCTTGTGAATTTAGGGATACTTTGATTGGTTGTTTTGATTACTTGTAGGTGAAGAAAAGAAGAAAATAAGAAAGCGTAGCCTAAGAAGCGTGACCCAAGGAGGAGAAGAGTGTGGCAAAGAAAACAATAAAGCATGGCATCGGCTTGAGAGCATTATCGTGCTAAGAAACAAAGGAAAGAAACAAAGGAAAGAAGAATGATGCTCCGCTCCCCTTGAGAGCATTATCGGGCTTCACTCAAGAATAAATCCAAGGAAATAGTTTGCCAATGTTTACTCCAAGGATCGAACCCATGAGCAAGGGGGAGTGGGGAGCGCTACTCACAAGGGAAAATGAGCCACGCTTGGCCAAAATGCCACCTCCAAGGATCGAACACAGCACCTTAAGGAAGCAAGGAGCAAGGCGCTACAAGAAACCAAGGAAATTTGCACCAGCGCATGCTTCCCCAAGGTTTCGAACTTGGGACCTCAACCAAGCAAGAGGAATGCTACGCTCTTGCTGAGAGCAGAGCGCTACTCCTTGGTGCAACATGCACAACTTAACACGGCCAGGAGACTTGGAGCGCGCATCATGACACGGCCAGGAGCTTGGAGCGCGCAAGACATGGCCAAGGCAGCATGATGCTGCGCTCTCCCCAAGAGCGGAGCGCTATCCTGATGCACCCAAGCTTGGCACGCAACAAAGAGCCAAGGACATGAGCCACAACGCTACGCTCTCACTAGGAGCTGAGCATTGCCCTGGGAGCATGATGAGCGGATATTTTATACGCTTTTTGGGGATAATTTCATATAGTTTAGAGTATGTTTTAGTTAGTTTTTAGTCTATTTCTAGTAGTTTTTAGGAAAAATTCATATTTCTGGACTTTACTATGAGTTGTGTGTTTTTCTGTAATTTCAGGTATTTTTCTGGCAGAAATTGAAGGAGCTGAGCAAAAATCTGATTTAGGCTGAAAAAGGACTGCTAATGCTGTTGGATTCTGACCTCCCTGCACTCAAAGTGGATTTTCTGGAGCTACAGAACTCGAAATGGCATGCTTCCAATTGCGTTAGAAAGTAGACATCCAGGGCTTTCCAGCAATATATAATAGTCCATACTTTGCACAAGGATAGACGACGTAAACTGGCGTTCAACGCCAGTTCTCTGCCCAATTCTGGCGTCCAGCGCCAGAAAAGGATCAAAAACTGGAGTTGAACGCCCAAACTGGCATAAAAACTGGCGTTCAACTCCACAAATGGCCTCTGCATGAAATCTCAGCCCCAGCACACACCAAGTGGGCCCCAGAAGTGGATCTCTGCATCATCCATCATAGTCCACTCATATTTTGTAACCCTAGGCTACTGGTTTAGTATTTAAACAACTTTTAGAGACTTATTTTGTATCTCATGACATTTCAGATCTAAACTTTGTATTCTCTGACGGCATGAGTCTCTAAACCCCATTGTTGGGGGTGAGGAGCTCTGCTGTGTCTCGATGAATTAATGCAAGTATTTCTGTTTTCTATTCAAATACGCTTGTTCCTATCTAAGATGTTCATTCGCGCTTACTTGTGATGAAGGTGATGATCTGTGACATTCATCACCTTCCTCAAACCATGAACGTGTGCCTGACAACCACCTCCGTTCTATATCTGATTGAATGAGTATCTCTTAGATTCTCTAATCAGAATCTCCGTGGTATAAGCTAGAACTGATGGCGGCATTCATGAGAATCCGGAAAGTCTAAACCTTGTCCGTGGTATTCCGAGTAGGATTCAAGGATTGAATGACTGTGACGAGCTTCAAACTCCTGAAGGCTGGGCGTTAGTGACAGATGCAAAAGGATAGTAAATCCTATTCCAACCGGATCGAGAACCAACCGGTGATTAGCCGTGCTGTGACAGAGCGCGTGAGCGTAGTTTTCACTGGAAGGATGGAAGGTAGCCATTGACAACGGTGATCCACCAACACACAGCTTGCCATAGGGGGACGTGCGTGCGTGAACAAGAAGACAGAGGAAAGCAGAGATTCAGAAGACAAAGCATCTCCAAAACTCCAACATATTCTCCATTACTGCACAACAAGTAACTTTTAATTTATGCTCTATTGGTTATTCACAATTCAACTGATAAACATAATTGACTTCCTGACTAAGATTTACAAGATAACCATAGATTGCTTCGAACCAACAATCTCCGTGGGATTCGACCCTTACTCACGTAAGGTATTACTTGGACGACCCAGTGCACTTGTTGGTTAGTGGTACGCGTTGTGAAAAGTGTGATTCGCAATTTGTGCTACCAAGTTTTTGGCGCCGTTGCCGGGGATTGTTCGTGTTTGAACAACTGACGGATTATTTTGTTGCTTAGATTAGGAAAAAAATCTTTCTTTTTGGGTTTAGAGTCTTTTATTATTTATCCTTTGTTAAAACACTTTAAATTTATAACTCAGTTAGTTAGAGCGTGGTGTTTATGTTCATGATAATTGGCTATCATATTTTTTAAAACCTTTTTCAAAAATAATTTTTCTATTAAATCCTGTGCCAAACTTTAAGTTTGGTGTTTTCAAAAATAATCTTTCTTAAAATAAGGTCCCATAACTCGTTTGGCTAGAACATTAATTTGATTGGGTTAGAAACTTTTATACTCTTTTCAAAACCTTCTTTTTCAAAAATATTTTTTTTATTAAATCTTGTGCCAAACTTTAAGTTTGGTGTTTTCTTGTTGATTCCCCTTTGATTTTCGAAAATTTTGGTTTGGTTTTCTAAAAATTTTAAGTTTGGTGTTCTTCCTTCATGTTCTTGTGTTCTTGTGAGTCTTCAAAGTGTTCTTGAGCTTCCTTGTGTCTTGATCTTAAAATTTTTAAGTTTGGTGTTCCTTGGTGTTTTCCCTCCAAATTTTTCGAAAACAAGGAGCATTAGATCTAAAAATTTTAAATCTTGTACTATCTTATTGTTTTTCTCTCTCCTCACTAAATTCAAAAAAAAAATATATATATCTTTTCAAAATATCTCTTCTAACTTCCTAACTTCTTATCTTTTCAAAATTTGTTTCAACTAACTAACTAACTTTTTGTTTGTTTCTTAACTTTTTCAAAACTACCTAACTAACTCTCTCTCTCTAATTTTCGAAAATATCTTCCCTCTTTTTCAAAAATTTCGTTTTTTTTACTAATTATCTTTAATTTTTTTTACGAAAAAAAAAATTAAAAAAAAATTTATTTCAAAATTCACATTCTTTTTAGTTATTTTATTTTATTTAAGTATTTACTTCTTATAAAATAAAATAAATAAAAAGGTAAATCAGTCCAAGTTATATCCATAGATCCATCATGGACATAAGTGGAGATGGACAGTCCAGGATGACTTTGGGGTCATATTCTAACCCCTCTACTGCTTCATATGGGAGTAGCATCTGCATACCCTCCATTGGAGTTAGTAGCTTTGAGTTGAATCCTCAGCTCATTATCATGGTGCAGCAAAGTTGCCAGTATTCCGGTCTTCCACAGGAAGAACCTACAGAGTTTCTGGCACAATTTTTACAAATTGCTGACACAGTACATGATAAGGAAATAGATCAGGATGTCTACAGACTATTACTGTTTCCATTTGCTGTAAAAGATCAAGCTAAGAGGTGGTTAAATAACCAACCCAAGGCCAGCATAAGGACATGGAAACAGCTGACAGAAAAATTCCTGAATCAATATTTCCCTCCAAAAAGGATGACACAGCTGAGGCTGGACATCCAAGGCTTTAAACAAGGAGATAATGAATCTCTTTATGATGCCTGGGAGAGATACAGAGAGATGCTACGAAAATGCCCCTCTGAAATGTTTTCAGAGTGGGTTCAGTTAGACATCTTCTACTATGGGCTTGCAGAAGGAGCTCAGATGTCTTTAGATTACTCAGCTGGTGGATCTATCCATATGAGAAAGACAATCGAAGAGGCTCAAGAGCTCATTGATACAGTTGCCAGGAATCAGCATCTGTATCTAAGCAGCAACCCTTCCATGAATGAAGAGGTTAAAACAGTAACTGCTGAATTCAGTACTGTAAAACAAGCTGCTGAATTCAATCAGCAATTAGATTTGCTAACAAAGCAGCTAGCCGAATTCAAAGACAGGTTACAGGAGACAAGGATGGCTAATATACATATGGAAGAACAGTTTAAGCAAACAAAGCAGCAGTTATCAAAGCAAATAGCAGAAGAATGCCAAGCAGTTCAATTAAGAAGTGGGAAAACATTAAATACCCCACCTCAAGGCATCAAAAATTCAAGAAATGAGCAACCTACCAAAGATTCCCCTGAGGACAGTAAGAGCCCAGGGAAAAATAATTCTAGCACTAAAACGCCAGAAAATAGGTGGAAGGCTGGCGCTGAACGCCCAGACCATGCCCAAAACTGGCGTTCAGCGCCAGAAACAAGGCAAGATTGGCGTTCAACGCCAGAAATGGGCAAGAATCTGGCGTTGAACGCCCAATTGGTGCAAAATCCAGCGCTGAACGCCCAACAGGGGCACATTTCTGGCGTTCAGGCGCCAGGAACAGACAGTGAGTTGGCGTCTAACGTCATTCCAGCTTCTGACTCTGGTACTCAATTGCCAGTGAGGGATCAGACACACACAAGTGCTGATAACAACCCCTCTAAAAAGGCTTCTTTAACCACTAAGGTTGAGGAATATAAAGCCAAGATACCTTATCCTCAAAAACTCCGGAAAGAGGAGCAGGATAAGCAATTTGCTCGCTTTGCAGATTATCTAAGGACTCTTGAAATAAAGATTCCATTTGCAGAGGCACTTGAGCAAATACCTTCTTATGCCAAGTTCATGAAAGAGATCTTGAGTCATAAAAAGGAGTGGAGAGAAATAGAAAGAGTTCTCCTCACTGAAGAATGCAGTGCAGTCATTCTGAAAAGCTTTCCTGAAAAGCTTAAAGACCCTGGGAGTTTTCTGATACCATACATATTGGAAGGTGATTGCACCAAGACAACCTTATGCGATCTTGGGGCAAGCATCAACCTAATACCTGCATCCACTATCAGGAAACTTGGCTTAACTGAAGAAGTTAAACCAACCCGGATATGTCTCCAACTTGCTGATGGTTCCACTAAATACCCATCAGGCGTGATTGAGGACATGATTGTCAGAGTTGGGCCATTCGCCTTTCCCACTGACTTTGTTGTGCTGGAAATGGAGGAGCACAAGAGTGCTACTCTCATTCTAGGAAGACCCTTCCTAGCAACTGGACGATCCCTCATTGACGTCCAGCAGGGGGAAATAACCTTGAGAGTCAACGATGACGAGTTCAAGTTGAACGCTGTCAAAGCCATGCAGCATCCAGACACATCAACAGACTGCATGAAAGTTGACCTTATTGACTCTTTGGTAGAAGAGATCAACATGGCTGAGAGTCTCGAATCAGAGTTGGAAAACATCTTTAAAGATGTTCAGCCTGATTTGGAGGATTCAGGGGACATGAAAGAGCCTTTGAACTTTCTTCTGAAAGAGGAAAAACCTCCTAAACCAGAGCTCAAGCCACTGCCACCATCCTTGAAATATGCATTTCTAGGAGAAGGTGACACTTTTCCAGTGATCATAAGCTCTGCTTTAAATTCACAGGAAGAGGAAGCACTTATTCAAGTGCTAAGGACACACAAGACAGCTCTTGGGTGGTCCATAGGTGACCTTAAGGGCATAAGCCCAGCTAGATGCATGCACAAAATCCTATTGGAGGATAACGCCAAACCAGTGGTTCAACCACAGAGGCGGCTAAATCCAGCCATGAAGGAAGTGGTGCAGAAAGAGGTCACCAAATTACTAGAGGCTGGGATTATTTATCCCATTTCTGATAGCCCCTGGGTGAGCCCTGTTCAAGTTGTCCCAAAAAAGGGAGGCATGACAATGATTCATAATGAAAAAAATGAACTGGTTCCTACAAGAACAGTTACAGGGTGGCGCATGTGTATTGACTACAGAAGGCTCAATACAGCCACCAGAAAGGATCATTTTCCTTTACCATTCATAGACCAGATGCTAGAGAGACTAGCAGGTCATGATTATTACTGCTTTTTGGATGGCTACTCAGGCTATAACCAGATTGCAGTAGATCCCCAGGATCAAGAGAAAACAACATTCAAATGTCCATCCGGAGTGTTTGCTTATAGAAGGATGCCCTTTGGGCTATGCAATGCACCTGCAACCTTCCAGAGATGCATGCTCTCTATTTTCTCTGATATGGTGGAAAAATTTCTGGAGGTCTTCATGGATGACTTCTCAGTATATGGAGACTCATTCAGCTCCTGTCTTGATCACCTAAAACTTGTTCTGAAAAGATGCCAAGAAACCAACCTAGTTTTAAACTGGGAAAAGTGTCACTTCATGGTGACTGAAGGAATTGTTCTTGGGCATAAAATCTCAAACAAGGGAATAGAGGTGGATCAAGAAAAAATAGAGGTAATTGAAAAATTACCACCACCTGCCAATGTTAAGGCAATCAGAAGCTTTCTGGGGCATGCAGGATTCTATAGGAGGTTTATAAAGGATTTTTCAAAAATCGCAAAACCTCTAAGCAATCTGCTAGCTGCTGACACGCCATTTGTGTTTGACACAGCATGCCTGCAGGCGTTTGAAACGCTGAAAGCTAAGCTGGTCATAGCACCAGTCATTTCTGCACCAGACTGGACATTGCCATTTGAGTTAATGTGTGATGCCAGTGATCATGCCATTGGTGCAGTATTGGGACAGAGGCATGACAAGCTTCTGCATGTCATTTATTATGCCAGTCGCGTTCTAAATGATGCCCAGAAAAATTACACAACCACAGAAAAAGAACTACTTGCAGTGGTTTACGCCATTGACAAGTTCAGATCATACTTAGTAGGATCAAAAGTGATTGTGTATACTGACCATGCTGCTCTTAAATATCTACTCACCAAGCAGGATTCAAAACCCAGGCTCATCAGATGGGTATTGCTTCTGCAAGAGTTTGATATAGAAATAAGAGACAGAAAAGGGACAGAGAACCAAGTGGCTGATCATCTGTCCCGCATAGAGCCAGTGAAAGGGACGTCCCTCCCCTTTCTTGAGATCTCTGAGACGTTCCCTGATGAGCATCTATTTGCCATTCAGGAAGCACCATGGTTTGCCGATATTGCAAACTATAAAGCTGCAAGGTTCATACCCAAGGAGTAGAATAGAATACAAAAAAAGAAACTAATCACTGATGCAAAGTACTACTTGTGGGATGAGCCCTATCTCTTTAAGAGATGTGCAGACAGAATTATCCGTAGGTGTGTCCCCAGAGAGGAAGCACAGAGAATCCTATAGCATTGCCATGGATCTCAATATGGAGGCCATTTCGGAGGTGAGCGAACAGCCACCAAGGTCCTCCAATGTGGCTTCTATTGGCCCACACTCCATAAAGATTCCCGAGAGTTTGTACGTAATTGTGACAGTTGCCAAAGAGCTGGTAATCTGCCTCATGGTTACGCCATGCCTCAACAAGGAATCTTGGAAATAGAGTTGTTTGATGTATGGGGAATTGACTTCATGGGACCTTTCCCACCATCATATTCAAACACTTATATTCTGGTGGCAGTTGACTATGTATCAAAATGGGTTGAGGCTATTGCCACACCCACCAATGATACTAAAACAGTGCTGAAGTTCCTCCAGAAACATATCTTTAGCAGGTTTGGTGTCCCTAGAGTGTTAATCAGTGATGGGGGCACTCACTTCTGCAACAAACAGCTCTACTCTGCCATGGTTCGGTATGGAATTCGCCACAAAGTGGCCACTCCATATCATCCACAAACCAACGGGCAAGCTGAAGTCTCTAACAGAGAATTGAAGAGAATCCTGGAACGGACAGTAAATACCCGTAGAAAGGATTGGGCAGGGAGCTTGGATGATGCTCTGTGGGCTTACAGAACAGCATTCAAGACCCCTATAGGGACCTCTCCATACCAACTCGTGAATGGTAAGGCATGCCACTTGCCCGTGGAACTGGAACATAAGGCCTACTGGGCAACCAGATTCCTAAACTTAGATGCCAAATTAGTAGGAGAAAAACGATTGCTCCAGCTAAATGAGCTAGAGGAATTCAGATTCACAGCTTTCGAAAATGCCAAGCTTTATAAAGAAAAATAAAAAAAATGGCATGACAGAAAGCTATCATCTAGAATCTTTGAACCAGGACAGAAGGTCCTATTGTTTAACTCTAGACTCAGGCTATTCCCCGGGAAACTGAAATCCCGGTGGAGGGGACCATACGTGATTACAAGTGTGTCACCATATGGTTATGTGGAGCTTCAAGATATTGATTCTGATAAGAAGTTCATTGTCAATGGACAGAGAATCAAGCATTATCTTGAAGGCAACACTGAGCAAGAATGCTCAAGGCTGAAGCTAGATTAAAAGTTCAGCAAGGTCCAGCTAAAGACAATAAAGAAGCGCTTGCTGGGAGGCAACCCAGCCATGGGGCAACAATCCTCTAAGCATTTTGCCCTATTTTTATTTTTATTTGTTTATATAAAGTTCACTGACACTAAGGTAAAGAATCATTTGCATAAGTTTACAGGGTTACAGAAGGAATCTACACACAAAACAGAGATAGGGAGCTTACTGGCAAGAAAACGCCAGTGAAGGCCATTTTGGGCGTTCAGCGCCCAAAATGGGCATCCAGTGGGCGCTGAACGCCAGTAAGGATAGCTATCTGGCGTTCAACGCCAGAAAAGGGCAACAACTGGGCGTTGAACGCCCAGGAGAGCAGCATTTGGGCGTTGAACGCCCAAAACAGGCAGTGTTTGGGCGTTCAAACGCCAGGATGGTGGGGAGGAGCTCTCCTTCTATCCATCTCCTTCTTTTTCTTTTGCTTGAGGACAAGCAAAGCTCTAAGTTTGGTGTGCTTATCCGTGATCACTAAGATCATGGCCCCTAAAGGAAAACAACCCACTCCACGAGGAGCAAGGGAGTGATTTAAAGGAACTGAAGCGCCAGAATTTCTCTCTTGAAGGACCAAGCACCTCACAGACTAGAGGAACATCCACTTCCCAAACCTCAAGGTTGTTGAGTTCTAATCTTAGCCTTAACTCTGTGATAACTGTTCTTATTTTAATTTTACCTTAGGAGTCATATAGTAGTAATTAGTATCTATTTTGATTTTATCTCCAATTAAGCTATAGTTTATTCTTCTCATCATCAGCAAACATGAATAAAATAGTAGATCTTTTGAATAAGAAGCAATAAAATTTCGAGTTTAAATAAGAGAAATTCTAATTAGTTAAATGTGGTGGCAATGCTTTCTGTCTTCTGAATGAATGCTTGAACAGTGCATATGTCTTTTGAATTTGTTGTTTAAGACTGTTAAATATGTTGGCTCTTGAAAGAATAATGAACATGAGACATGTTATTGATAATCTGAAAATCATCAAAATGATTCTTGAAGCAAGAAAAAGCAGCAAAGAACAAAGCATGCAAAAAAAAAAAAAAAAAAGAGAAGCAAGCAGAAAAAGCCAATAACCCTTAAAACCAAGAGGCAAGGGCAAGGATCCCAAGGCTTTGAGCATCAGTGGATAGGAGGGCCTAAAGGACTGAAATCCTGGTCTAAGCGGCTAAACCAAGCTGTCCCTAACCATGTGCTTGTGGCGTGCAGGTGTCAAGTGAAAACTTGAGACTGAGCGGTTAAAGTCAAGGTCCAAAGCAAAAAGAAGAGTGTGCTTAAGAACTCTAGACACCTCTAATTGGGGACTTTAGCAAAGCTGAGTCACAATCTGAAAAGGTTCACCCAGTTATGTGTCTGTGGCATTTATGTATCCGGTAGTAATACTGGAAAACAAAGTGCTTAGGGCCACGGCCAAGACTCATAAAGAAGCTGTGTTCAAGAATCATCACACTGAACTAAGAGAATCAACAACACTATCTGAATTCTGAGTTCCTATAGATGCCAATCACTCTGAGCTTCAATAGATAAAGTGAGATGCCAAAACTGTTCAGAAGCAAAAAGCAACTAGTCCCGCTCATCTAATTAGAATCTGAGCTTCAATCAAAAACTCTGAAATATTATTGCTTCTCAATCTATTAGTCTTCTATTTTATTTGTCTAGTTGCTTGAGGACAAGCAACAGTTTAAGTTTGGTGTTGTGATGAGCGGATATTTTATACGCTTTTTGGGGATAATTTCATATAGTTTAGAGTATGTTTTAGTTAGTTTTTAGTCTATTTCTAGTAGTTTTTAGGAAAAATTCATATTTCTGGACTTTACTATGAGTTGTGTGTTTTTCTGTAATTTCAGGTATTTTTCTGGCTGAAAATTGAAGGAGCTGAGCAAAAATCTGATTTAGGCTGAAAAAGGACTGCTAATGTTGTTGGATTCTGACCTCCCTGCACTCAAAGTGGATATTCTGGAGCTACAGAACTCGAAATGGCATGCTTCCAATTGCGTTGGAAAGTAGACATCCAGGGCTTTCCAGCAATATATAATAGTCCATACTTTGCACAAGGATAGATGACGTAAACTGGCGTTCAACGCCAGTTCTCTGCCCAATTCTGGCGTCCAGCGCCAGAAAAGGATCAAAAACTGGAGTTGAACGCCCAAACTGGCATAAAAACTGGCGTTCAACTCCACAAATGGCCTCTGCACGAAATCTCAGCCCCAGCACACACCAAGTGGGCCCCAGCACACCAAGTGGGCCCCAAAAGTGGATCTCTGCATCATCCATCATAGTCCACTCATATTTTGTAACCCTAGGCTACTGGTTTAGTATTTAAACAACTTTTAGAGACTTATTTTGTATCTCATGACATTTTAGATCTAAACTTTGTATTCTCTGACGGCATGAGTCTCTAAACCCCATTGTTGGGGGTGAGGAGCTCTGCTGTGTCTCGATGAATTAATGCAAGTATTTCTGTTTTCTATTCAAACACGCTTGTTCCTATCTAAGATGTTCATTCGCACTTACTTGTGATGAAGGTGATGATCTGTGACATTCATCACCTTCCTCAAACCATGAACGTGTGCCTGACAACCACCTCCGTTCTATATCTGATTGAATGAGTATCTCTTAGATTCTCTAATCAGAATCTCCGTGGTATAAGCTAGAACTGATGGCGGCATTCATGAGAATCCGGAAAGTCTAAACCTTGTCCGTGGTATTCTGAGTAGGATTCAAGGATTGAATGACTGTGACGAGCTTCAGACTCCTGAAGGCTGGGCGTTAGTAACAGATGCAAAAGGATAGTAAATCCTATTCCAACCGGATCGAGAACCAACTGGTGATTAGCCGTGCTGTGACAGAGCGCGTGAGCGTAGTTTTCACTGGAAGGATGGAAGGTAGCCATTGACAACGGTGATCCACCAACACACAGCTTGCCATAGGGGGACGTGCGTGCGTGAACAAGAAGACAGAGGAAAGCAGAGATTCAGAAGACAAAGCATCTCCAAAACTCCAACATATTCTCCATTACTGCACAACAAGTAACTTTTAATTTATGCTCTATTAGTTATTCACAATTCAACTGATAAACATAATTGACTTCCTGACTAAGATTTACAAGATAACCATAGATTGCTTCGAACCAACAATCTCCGTGGGATTCGACCCTTACTCACGTAAGGTATTACTTGGACGACCCAGTGCACTTGCTGGTTAGTGGTACGCGTTGTGAAAAGTGTGATTCGCAATTTGTGCTACCAGAGCAACACCCATGGGCCAAAAATTCAATAAAAATTTCATTTTAATTCAATTCTTCATCAATTGAACCAAGGCCATCCAGATCCACTCTTCCTCAAATCCAAAGCAAGCTAAGCCCATTATCATCACTCAAAGGCACAAGGATTAGTTAGCTTAGGAATTTATTTTAATTGTAATTTGTTTAGAATTTCAATTTCATTTTCATTTTCACTTTATAAAGCCTATATAAATGCAACAATTCCATCTCATTAGGGGAGGCCAGCTCTACTAGAGAGCACTAAGGGGAATTGGGAAGGAGAATTGATCTCTCTTCCTCCTTGTTCTTGTTTCTACACTTTTTACTCTTTGTTTTGGATCTTGGGTGGAGAATTGAAGAAATTCTGTTTCAATCTCACCTTGAGGTCTCTTTCAGTTTATTTGTCTGCATAATTCAAGGAATTGTGGTTTGGAATTAAATTTTTTCTACTGTTTTCATCTTTACTTCTTCTGCAATTTGTTCTTCTACTTCTTTTGCACTTGTTCTTGGTTGGATCAAGGAAGGACTTGAGATCTAGACTTGTTTTCTAGTATCATCCAACCCCTGAGATCTTCAACTGTCCTTTAGCTATTGCAATTGAGCTGCATTTTACTTTCTGTTTCATTCCTATTCAATTTTATTTCTGTTTTGATCTTGAGAGCAAGTGAGTTCTTGGCTTCCTTTCTATTTTTACTATTTCATTGAAATTGTTAGTTTCTCTTTGAGAATTAAAAATTGAACTAAGTCTTCTTGCTAATTTCCTCTTCTGCTACGTTTACTTTTTTGCAATTTCCTTTCCTGCATTCTACACTTTCACATTTCTGTTCACATTGAGCTTGATTTAATTTTCTACACATTTACATTTCCTGCAATTTAAATTTCCAGTTGCTTGATCTATTGCTTTCTTTAATTTCTAGCACCCAATCCCCTTTACATTTCATGCAATTTACATTTCTTGTCATTTAAGTTTTTGCAAGTTACATTTCTTGCACTTTAAGTTTCTGCACATTTACATTCTGTAGCTTTAAATTTATTGCAATTTACTTTCTGTTGGCTACATTTCACACAATTCACTCAATGTTAGCTTGACTAAACTAATCACCCACTAAAGTTACTTGATCCATCAATCCCTGTGGGATCGACCTCACTCTAAGTGAGTTTTACTACTTGATGCGACCCGGTACACTTGCCAGTTAGATTTGTGTGCTTGGAATTCGTTTTCCAAAATATACCATCACCTACAAGAACAATTACAGGGTGGCACATGTGTATTGACTACAGAAGGCTCAATACAACCACCAGAAAGGATCATTTTCCTTTACCATTCATAGACCAGATGCTGGAAAGACTAGCAGGTCATGATTATTATTGCTTTTTGGATGGCTATTCACGCTACAACCAAATTGTAGTAGATCCCCAGGATCAAGAGAAAATAGCATTCACATGTCCATCTGGAGTATTTGCCTACAGAAGGATACCATTTGGGCTGTGTAATGTACCTGCAACATTTCAGAGATACATGCTTTCTATTTTCTCTGATATGGTGGAAAAATTTCTGGAAGCTTCATGGATGACTTCTCAGTATATGGAGACTCATTCAACTCCTGTCTTGATCACCTAACACTGGTTCTGAAAAGATGCCAAGAGACTAACCTGGTTTTAAACTGGAAAAAATGTCACTTTATGGTGACTGAAGGGATTGTCCTTGGGCATAAAATTTCGAACAAGGGAATAGAGATGGATCAAGCTAAGGTAGAGGTAATTGAAAAATTACCACCACCTGCCAATGTTAAGGCAATCTAAAGCTTTCTGGGGCATGCAGGATTCTATAGGAGGTTTATAAAGGACTTTTCAAAAATTGCAAAACCTCTAAGCAACTTGCTAGCTGCTGACACACCATTTGTGTTCGACACAGAGTGTCTGCAGGCGTTTGAAACTCTGAAAGCTAAGCTGGTCACAGCACCAGTCATTTCTGCACCAGACTAGATATTACTATTCGAACTAATGTGTGATGCCAGTGAACATGCCATTAATGCAGTATTGGGGCAGAGGCATGACAAGCTTCTGCATGTCATTTATTATGCTAGCCGTGTTTTAAATGATGCCCAGAAAAATTACATAACCATAGAAAAAGAATTGCTTGCAGTGGTTTATGCCATTGACAAGTTTAGATCATACTTGGTAGTATCAAAAGTGATTGTGTACACTGACCATGCTGCTCTTAAATATCTACTTACAAAGCAGGATTCAAAACCCAGGCTCAAAAGATGGGTGTTGCTTTTGCAAGAGTTTGATATAGAAATAAGAGACATAAAAGGGACAGAAAACCAAGTGGCTGATCATTTGTCCCGGATAGAGCCAGTAGAAGGGGCGTCCTTTTCCTCTATTGAGATCTCTGAAACCTTTTCGGATGAGCATTTGTTTGCCATTCAGGAAACACCCTGGATGAACAAAGTGCTTAGGACCACGGCCAAGACTCATAAAGTAGCTATGTTCAAGAATCAACATACTAAACTAGGAGAATCAATAATACTATCTGAATTCTGAGTTCCTATGGATGCCAATCATTCTGAATTTCAAAGGATAAAGTGAGATGCCAAAACTGTTCGGAAGCAAAAAGCTACTAGTCCCGCTCATCTAATTAATATCTGAGCTTCACTTAAAACTCTGAGATATTATTGCTTCTTGATTTCTTTTTATCCTATTTTATCTGTCTAGTTGCTTAGGGACAAGCAACAGTTTAAGTTTGGGGTTGTGATGAGCGGATATTTTATATGCTTTTTTGGGTTAATTTCATGTAGTTTCTAGTATATTTTAGTTAGTTTTTAGTATATTTTTATTAGTTTCTTGGCAAAATTCATATTTCTGGATTTTTCTATGAGTTCGTGTGTTTTTCTATAATTTCAGGTATTTTCTGGGTGAAATTGAGGGAGCTGAGCAAAAATCTGATTCAGGCTGAAAAAGGACTACTGATGCTGTTAGATTCTGACCTCTCTGCACTCGGAATGGATTGTTTTGAGCTACAGAAGTCCAATTAGCGCGCTCTCAATTGCGTTGGAAAGTAGACATCCAGGGCTTTCCAGAAATATATAATAGTCCATACTTTGTTCGAGGATAGACGACGTAAACTGGCGTCCAACGCCAGTTCCGTGTTGCATTCTAGCATTAAACGCCAGAAACAGGTTACAAGTTGGAGTTAAACGCCAGAAATAGGTTACAACCTGGAGTTTAACTCTAGAAACAGCCTAGGCACGTGTAAAGCTCAAGTCTCAGCCCCAGCACACACCAAGTGGGCCTCAGAAGTGGATTTCTGCACTATCTATCTTAGTTTACTCATTTTCTGTAAACCTAGGTTACTAGTTTAGTATTTAAACAACTTTTAGAGATTTATTTTGTATGTCATGACATTTTTAGATCTAAAATTTGTACTCTTTCATGGCATGAGTCTCTAAACTCCATTGTTAGGGGTGAGGAGCTCTGCTGTGTCTCGATGAATTAATGCAATTATTTCTGTTTTCTATTCAAACACGCTTGTTTCTATCTAAGATGTTCATTCGCACTTCAATATGATGGATGGGATGATCCGTGACATTCATCACCATTCCCAAACTATGAAACCATGACTGACAACCACCTCCGTTCTACCTTCGATTGAATGAGTATCTCTTGGATTCCTTAATCGGAATCTTTGTGGTATAAGCTAGAATCCATTGGCAGCATTCTTCAGAATCCGGAAAGTCTAAACCTTGCCTGGGGTATTCCAAGTAGGATTCAAGGATTGGATGACTGTGACGAGCTTCAAACTCAATGGATCCTATTCCAACATGAGTGAGAACCGACAGATGATTAGCCGTGCGGTGACAGCGCACCTGGACCATTTTCACTGAGAGGACGGATGGTAGCCTTTGACAACGGTGATCCACCAACACACAGCTTGCCATAGGAGGAACCTTGTGTGTGTGAAGAAGAAGACAGCGGGAAAGCAGAGATTCAGAAGACAAAGCATCTCCAAAACTCCAACATATTCTCCACTACTGCATAACAAGTATTTAATTCATGCTCTTTTATTTTTCGCAATCCAAACTAATAAAATCCCTCTTCTTTCCTTTCTTTTGCTTGAGGACAAGCAAACCTCTATGTTTCGTGTGTCTATCCGTGATCACTAAGCCAATACCCACTAAGATAATGGCTCCTAAGGGAAAACAAACCAACTCAAGAGGTAAGAAAGAGAATATTCAAAAACCACTTTGGAATCAAGGAAAGTTCTTAACCAAAGAACATTCAGACCATTACTACAAAATAATGGGTCTAAGGTCAGTGATCCCAGAAGTAAAATTCGATCTAAAAAAAGACGAATATCCGGAGATCCAAGAGCAAATTCAAAACAGAAGCTGGGAAGTCCTAGCTAATCCTGAAACAAAGGTGGGAAGAAACATGGTTCAGGAATTCTTTGCAAATCTGTGGTAGACGGACAGGCAGAGAATAGCGGGAACCGCATTCTATGACTATAGAACTCTGGTCAGAGGGAAGATTGTTCACACCCACCCTGACAAAATAAGGGAGATCTTCAAGCTGCCTCAACTGTAAGATGATCCAGACTCCTTTAATAGGAGAATGATGAGACCAAACCTGAGCTTGGACAAAATCCTACAGGACATATGCCTCCCTAGAGCCAAATGGACAACCAACACAAAGGGTGCCCCAAACCAACTCAAAAGAGGAAATCTCAAACCAGTCGCCAGAGGCTGGCTGGACTTCATTGGGCGCTCTATACTGCCCACTAGCAACCGCTCTGAGGTCACCATTAGAAGAGCAGTGATGATTCATTGCATTATACTTGAAAAAAAAGTGGAAGTTCATCAGCTGATTTCTTGTGAGCTTTATAAAATTGCAAACAAGAACTCCAAAGATGCCAGATTGGCTTATCTTAGCTTGGTTTCTCTGTTATGTAAAGATGCTGGGGTAAAAATGGGAGTAGATGAGTATATCCCAGTTGAGCAACCAATCACCAAAAAGTCTATGGAAGGACAACAAGTACAGGACGACCCCATCAAGAGGAGAGCACAGGAGTTCCTCCCGGAAATCCTTCAATTTGAATACTGGGAGCGCCTAGAAGCATCTGTCACCAAGTTGCAAGAAGCTGTGGATCAACTGAAGGAAGAACAGCAAAATCAAAACAGCATGCTCTGCAAACTGCTTAGAGAACAAGAAGGGCAAGGGCGTGAACTGAAGGAACTGAAGCGCCTGAAGCTATCTCTTGAAGGGCCAAGCACTCCACAGACTAAAGAGGCATCCACCTCCCAAATTTGAGGTTGTTGAGTTCTAATCTTAGCCTTAACTCTGTGATAATTATTTTTATTAGAAATTTACCATAGAAGTCATATATGAGTAGTAGTAATTAGTATCTCTATTTTGATTTTATCTCCAATTAAGTTATAATTTATATTTCTCATCATCATCAAACATGAATAAAATAGCAGATTTTTAGAATAAGGAGGCAATATTTTTTCGAGTTTTTAATAAGGAAAATTCTAATTATTTATATGTGGTGGCAATGCTTTTTGCCTTCTGAATGAATGCCTGAATAGTGCATGTTTTTTATATTGAATTTTATGAATGTTAAAATTGTTGGCTCCTGAAAGAATGATGAACAAGAGAAATGTTATTGATAATCTGAAAAATCATAAAATTGATTCTTGAAGCAAGAAAAAGCAGTGAATACAAAAGCTTGCAAAAAAAAAAAACCAAGCAGAAAAAAGCCAATAGCCCTTAAAACCAGAAGGCAAGGGTAATAAAAAAGGATCCAAGGCTTTCGACATCAGTGGATAGGAGGGCCTAAAGGAATAAAATCCTGGCCTAAGCGGCTGAACCAAGCTGTCCCTAACCATGTGCATATGGCATGCAGGTCCAAGTGAAAAGCTTGAGACTGAGTGGTTAAAGTCATGATCCAAAGCAAAAGAGTGTGCTTAAGAACTCTGGACACCTCTAATTGGGGACTTTAGCAAAGCTAGGTCACAATCTGAAAAGGTTCACCCAGTTATGTGTTTGTGGCATTGATGTATCCGGTGGTAATACTGGAAAACAAAGTGCTTAGGGCCACGGCCAAGACACATAAAGTAGCTGTGTTCAAGAATCAACATACTAAACTAGGAGAATCAATAATACTATCTGAATTCTGAGTTCCTATGGATGCCAATCATTCTGAATTTCAAAGGATAAAGTGAGATGCCAAAACTGTTCGGAAGCAAAAAGCTACTAGTCCCGCTCATCTAATTAGAATTTGAGCTTCACTTAAAACTCTGAGATATTATTGCTTCTTGATTTCTTTTTATCTTATTTTATCTGTCTAGTTGCTTGGGGACAAGCAACAGTTTAAGTTTGGTGTTGTGATGAGCGGATATTTTATACGCTTTTTGGGGTTAATTTCATGTAGTTTCTAGTATGTTTTAGTTAGTTTTTAGTATATTTTTATTAGTTTCTAGGCAAAATTCATATTTCTGGACTTTACTATGAGTTCGTGTGTTTTTTTGTAATTTCAGGTATTTTCTAGCTGAAATTGAGGGAAATGAGCAAAAATCTGATTTAGGCTGAAAAAGGACTGTTGATGCTGTTGGATTTTGACCTCCCTGCGCTCTCAATTGCGTTGGAAAGTAGACATCCAGGGCTTTCAAGCAATATATAATAGTCCATACTTTGTTCGAGGATAGATGACGTAAACTGGCGTTCAACGCCAGTTCCATGTTGCATTCTGGTGTTAAACGCCAAAAACAGGTTACAAGTTGGAGTAAAACGCCAGAAACCGGTTACAACCTGGCGTTTAACTCTAGAAATAGCCTAGGCACATGTAAAGCTTAAGTCTCAGCCTCAGCACACACCAAGTGGGCCCCAGAAGTGGATTTCTACACTATCTATCTTAGTTTACTCATTTTCTGTAAACCTAGGTTACTAGTTTAGTATTTAAACAACTTTTAGAGATTTATTTTGTACCTCATGACATTTTAGATCCACACTTTGTACTCTTTGATGGCATGAGTCTCTAAACTCCATTGTTGGGGGTGAGGAGCTCTACTGTGTCCCGATGAATTAATGCAATTATTACTGTTTTCTATTCAAACACGCTTGTTTCTATCTGAGATCAAAAACATGGTGCACGAATTGTAAATCACACTTTTCACAACCCGTACCACTAACCAGCAAGTTTTTGGCGCCGTTGCCGGGGATTGTTCGAGTTTGGACAACTGACGGTTTATTTTGTTGCTTAGATTAGGAGAAATTTTTCTTTTTGGTCTACAGTCTTCTATTATTGTTTTTGGTTGAAATTTCTTTTTTTAAATCCTTATTTTCTCTTTTTAAATTTTTCAAAAATTTTATAAACTGATTATTGAGTTTTTCTGTTTGAGTTTAGTTTCATATCTTAAGTTTGGTGTCAATTGCATGTTTCTTTTTCTTTTAAATTTTCGAATTTGTGTTCATTGTTCTTTATTAATCTTCAAATTGTTCTTGTTTATTTCCCTTGTTTGATCTTTAGTTTTCCTTGTTTTTTTTATTTTTCTTGTTTCTCTTGTGCATTTTTGAATTATTAGTATCCAAAAAAAATAAAATTTATAGCTCAATTGGCTAGAGTGTTGTGCTTATGTTCTTGGTGTTTTCTTGTTAGTTCTTATTTAATTTTCGAAAATTTATTTTTGGTTTTCTAAAAATTTTAAGTTTGGTGTTCTTGAGTCTTTCTTGTGTTTTCATTTTAAAATTTTTAAGTTTGGTGTTCCTTGGTGTTTTTCCTCCAAATTTTCGAAAATAAGGAGTATTAGATCTAAAAATTTTAAGTCTTGTGTCATTTTATTATTTTTCTCTTTCCTTATTAAATTCAAAAAATATCTTTTCCCTTTTCAATTAATTTTCGAAATTTCCCTTTAAAAATTCAGATTTTTATTTTAAAAACTTTCTATTTTATCTTATCTTAGTTTTAAAAATTCAAAATTCAAATCTTTTCAAAAATCATATTAAAAAATTTTCAAATCTTTTCAATTAATTAGTCAATTCAACATTCAAATTTCTTTTTATTCAAATTTATATTTTATTTTCTAATTATTTTACTTTATTTTATTTCATTTTTTTCGGTTATTTTTAATTAAATAAAACAAAAAAAAATAAAAATACATTTTACTTGCAATTCACATCATCTCCCTTTCTCCGTCATGGATCTAAGTAGAAATGAACAGTCCAAAAGGACTCTGGGGTCATATGCTAACCCCACTTCTGCTGCATATGGGAGTAGTATCTGTATACCCTCCATCAAAGCAAGCAGTTTTGAGCTAAATCCTCAGCTCATTGTCATGGTGCAGCAAAACTGCCAGTATTCTGGTCTTCCACAGTAAGAACCTACTGAGTTTCTGGCACAATTCTTGCAAATTGCTGACACAGTACGTGACAAGGAGGTAGATCAGGATGTATACAGGCTGTTACTATTTCCGTTTGCTGTAAAAGATCAAGCTAAAAGGTGGTTAAATAACCAACCCACAGCAAGCATAAGATCATGGAAACAGTTATCAGACAAATTTCTGAATCAATATTTCCCTCCAAAAAGGATGACACAGCTAAGGCTGGACATCCAAGGCTTTAAACAAGAGGAAGATGAATCCCCTTATAATGCCTGGGAGAGGTATAGAGGGATGCTAAGGAAATGCCCCTCTGAAATGTTTTCAGAGTGGGTGCAATTAGACATCTTCTACTATGGGCTTACAGAAAGAGCTCAGATATCTCTGGACGTTTAGTTCTTAGATCATGGGGGCTGGCCATTCCGCCATGCCTAGACCTTGTTCTTATGTATTTTCAACGATAGAGTTTCTACACACCATAGATTAAGGTATGGAGCTCTGCTGTTCCTCATGAATTAATGCAATGTACTATTGTTTTTCTATTCAACTCAAGCCTATTTCTTATCTAAGATATACACTTGTTCTTCAACCTGAGGAAGATGATGATCCGTGACACTCATCATCATTCTCACCTATGAACGCGTGCATGACAACCACATCCATTCTACTTGCAATAGCTTAAGTGCATATCTCTTAGCCTCCTGGTTCATGATGCATGGTTGCCTCGCCTGACAACCGAGCCTTCCATTCCATGAGATAAGAGTCTTCGTGGTATAGGCTAGAATTATTGGTGCCATTCTTGAGATCCGGAAAGTCTAAACCTTGTCTGTGGTATTCCAAGTAGGATCCGGGAAGGGATGGCTATGAAGAGCTTCAAACTCGCGAGTGCTGGGCGTAGTGATAGACACAAAAGGATTACGGAATCCTATTCCAGTATGATCTAGAACCGACAGATGAATAGCCGTGCGGTGACAGCGCATTTTGGACCATTTTCACTGAGAGGATGGGATGTAGCCATTGACGACGGTGATGCCCTACATAAGCTTGCCATGGAAAGGAGTAGGAATGATTGGATGAAGACAGCAGGAAAGCAGAGGTTCAGGAGGAACAAAAGCATCTCTATACGCTTATTTGAAACTCTCACCAATGAATTACATAAGTATCTCTATCATATTTTATATTTTAAATTATATTTTAATTATCAATTCACCATAATCATTTGAATCCGCCTGATTGAGATTTACAAGGTGACCATAGCTTGCTTCAAGCCGATAATCTCTGTGGGATCGACCCTTACTCACGTAAGGTTTATTACTTGGACGACCTAGTGCACTTGCTGGTTAGTTGTGCAAAGTTGTGACAAAGAACTAAGATTATGAATGTGCATATTAAGTTTTCAGCGCCGTTACCAAGGAATGAACCATCACGATTTCTGCGCACCAAGTTTTTGTTATTAATTTGTTGTTTTTTCTCTTTTTTTTTCTGCAAGCCTTTGTATTCACTGCTTTTTCTTGCTTCAAGAATCAATTTTATGATTTTTCAGATCATCAAATAACATTTCTCCTTTTTCCTTATTCTTTCAAGAGCCAACATATTTAACATTCATAAACAACAAATTCAAAAGACATATGCACTGTTCAAGCATTCATTCAGAAAACAAAAAGTATTGTCACCACATCAAAATAATTAAACTAGTTTCAAGGATGAATTCGAAACCATGTACTTCTTGTTCGTTTGTTTTTAGAATAGTTTTCATTTAAGAAAGGTGATGGATTCATAGGACATTCATAGCTTTAAGACATAGACATTTAAACACTAATGATCATGTAATAAGACACAAACATAAATAAAACATAAAGCATAGTAAACGAAAAACAGGAAAATAAGAACAAGGAGATTAAGGAACGGGTCCACCTTAGTGAGGGTGGCGTCTACCTCTTCTTGAAGAACCAATGGTGCTCTTGAGCTCCTCTATGTCTCTTCCTTGCCTTTGTTGCTCCTCCCTCATAGCTCTTTGATCTTCTCTAATCTCATGGAAGATGATGGAGTGCTCTTGGTGCTCCACCCTTAGTTGTCCCATGTTGGAACTTAATTCTCCTAGGGAAGTGTTGATTTGCTCCCAATAGTTTTGTGGAGGAAAGTGCATCCCCTGAGGTATCTTAGGGATTTCATGATGAGGAATTTTCTCATGCTCTTGTTGAGGTCCATGATCTTTTATTTGCTCCATCCTCTTCTTAGTGATGGGCTTGTCCTCTTCAATGAGGATGTCTCCCTCTATGTCAGTTCCAGCCGAATTGCAGAGGTGACAGATGAGGTGAGGAAAGGCTAACCTTGCCAAAGTAGAGGACTTGACAGCCACCTTGTAGAGTTCTTGAGGTATAATCTCATGAACTTCAACTTCCTCCCCAATCATGATACTATGGATCATGATGGCCCGGTCTATAGTAACTTCAGACCGGTTGCTAGTAGGAATGATTGAGCGTTGAATAAACTCCAACCATTCTCTAGCTACAGGCTTAAGGTCCAGTCTTCTCAATTGAACCGACTTGCCTCTCCTTCCATACATATATCCATGAGGACTTGGTCCAACCTTTGATCAAAGTTGACCCTTCTAGTGTAGGGACGTGCGTTTTCTTCCATCATTAGCAAGTTGAATGCCAGCCTTACATTTTCCAGACTGAAATCTAAGTATTTTCCTCGAGCCATGGTAAGCCAATGCTTTGGATTCAGGTTCACACTTTGGTCATGGTTCCTAGTGATCCATGCGTTTGCATAGAACTCTTGAACTATTAAGATCCCGACTTGTTGAATGGGGTTGGTGAGAACTTCCTAACCGCTTTTTTGTATCTCATGTCGGATCTCCAGATACTCATTTTTTTGAGCTTGAAAGGAACCTCAGGGATCACTTTCTTCTTGGCCACAACTTCATAGAAGTGGTCTTGATGGACCTTTGAGATGAATCTCTCCATCTCCCATGACTCAGAGGTGGAAGCAATTGCCTTCCCTTTCCTCTTTCTAGAGGTTTCTCTGGTGCTTGTTTCTGGCGTTTAACGCCTACTTGATGCTTCTGTCTGGCGTTAAACGCCAGTTTGATGCTTCTTACTGGCGTTTAAATGCCAGTAAGTTCTTCCTCCAGGGTGAGCTGTTTTTAAAGCTATTTTCATTCTGTTTTTGATTTCTCAGTAGTTTTCGTGACTCCACATGATCATCAACCTAAAAAATAAAATAAAATAAAATAGATATAATTAAATAACATTGGGTTGCCTCCCAACAAGTGCTTCTTTAATGTCAATAGCTTGACAGTGAGCTCTCATGGAGCCTCACAGATATTCAGAGCATTGTTGGAACCTCCCAACACCAAACTTAGAGTTTGAATGTGGGGGTTCAACACCAAACTTAGAGTTTGGTAGTGGCCTCCCAACACCAAACTTAGAGTTTGACTGTGGGGGCTTTGGTTGACTCTACAGTGAGAGAAGCTTTTCATGCTTCCTCTCCATGGTTACAGAAGGAGATCCTTGAGTTTTAAACACAAAGTTGTCCTCATTCAGTTGGAGGACCAACTCTCCTCTGTCCACATCAATCACAGCTCTTGCTGTGGCTAGGAAGGGTCTTCCAAGGATGATAGATTCATCCTCTTCCTTCCCAGTATCTAGGATTATGAAATCAGCAGGGATGTAAAGGCCTTCAACCTTTACTAGCACGTCCTCTACTAGTCCATATGCATGTTTTCTTAAGTTGTCTGCCATCTCTAATAAGATTCTGGCAGCTTGCACCTCAAAAATCCCAAGTTTCTCAATTACAGAGAGTGGCAATAAGTTTATTCCTGACCCCAGGTCACACAGAGCCTTCTCAAAGGTCATGGTGCCTATGTTACAGGGAATTAGGAATTTACCAGGATCCTGTTTTTTTGAGGTATTTTTTGCCTATCCAATGCATTTAGTTCATTGGTGAGCAAGGGAGGTTCATCTTCCCAAGTCTCATTACCAAATAATTTGGCATTCAGCTTCATGATTGCACCAAGGTACTTAGCAACTTGCTCTTTAATAATGTCTTCATCCTCTTTAGAGGATGAATACTCATCAGAGCTTATGAAGGGCAGAAGGAGGTTCAATGGAATCTCTATGGTCTTTAGATGAGCCTCAGATTCCTTTGGTTCCTCAAAGGGAAGAGGTGATGGGGAAGAGTGATTGAGGTGATTGGTGAAGGGTATTTGTGGAAGAGAGTTATGAAAAGGTGTGAAGAGGAGAGAAGAAAATGTGGGGATCCTATGGGGTCCACAGATCCTGTGAGGTCAAGGACTTAACATCCCTGCTCCAATTAGGCATGTAAAACGCCCTTAGCATGCATGTCTGGCGTCAAACGCCAGCCTGCTGCTTGTTCTTGGCGTTAAACGCCCAAAAGTAGCCTATTTCTGCCGTTTAACGCCACTTCCATGCTCTGTTCTGGCGTTAAACGCCAGTCTGGTGCTTGTTTCTGGCGTTTAACGCCTGCTTGATGCTTCTGTCTGGCGTTAAACGCCAGTTTGATGCTTCTTACTGGCGTTTAAATGCCAGTAAGTTCTTCCTCCAGGGTGAGCTGTTTTTAAAGCTATTTTCATTCTGTTTTTGATTTTTCAGTAGTTTTCGTGACTCCACATGATCATCAACCTAAAAAATAAAATAAAATAAAATAGATATAATTAAATAACATTGGGTTGCCTCCCAACAAGTGCTTCTTTAATGTCAATAGCTTGACAGTGAGCTCTCATGGAGCCTCACAGATATTCAGAGCATTGTTGGAACCTCCCAACACCAAACTTAGAGTTTGAATGTGGGGGTTCAACACCAAACTTAGAGTTTGGTAGTGGCCTCCCAACACCAAACTTAGAGTTTGACTGTGGGGACTTTGGTTGACTCTACAGTGAGAGAAGCTTTTCATGCTTCCTCTCCATGGTTACAGAAGGAGATCCTTGAGTTTTAAACACAAAGTTGTCCTCATTCAGTTGGAGGACCAACTCTCCTCTGTCCACATCAATCACAGCTCTTGCTGTGGCTAGGAAGGGTCTTCCAAGGATGATAGATTCATCCTCTTCCTTCCCAGTATCTAGGATTATGAAATCAGTAGGGATGTAAAGGCCTTCAACCTTTACTAGCACGTCCTCTACTAGTCCATAAGCATGTTTTCTTAAGTTGTCTGCCATCTCTAATAAGATTCTGGCAGCTTGCACCTCAAAAATCCCAAGTTTCTCAATTACAGAGAGTGGCATTAAGTTTATTCCTGACCCCAGGTCACACAGAGCCTTCTCAAAGGTCATGGTGCCTATGTTACAGGGAATTAGGAATTTACCAGGATCCTATTTTTTTGAGGTATTTTTTGCCTATCCAATGCATTTAGTTCATTGGTGAGCAAGGGAGGTTCATCTTCTCAAGTCTCATTACCAAATAATTTGGCATTCAGCTTCATGATTGCACCAAGGTACTTAGCAACTTGCTCTTCAGTAATGTCTTCATCCTCTTTAGAGGATGAATACTCATCAGAGCTTATGAAGGGCAGAAGGAGGTTCAATGGAATCTCTATGGGCTTTAGATGAGCCTCAGATTCCTTTGGTTCCTCAAAGGGAAACTCTTTATTGGTCACTGAACGTCCCAGGAGGTCTTCCTCACTAGGATTCACGTCGTCCTCCTCCTCTTTGGGTTCGGCCACACCAAGTAAGGTAATGGCCTTGCACTCTCTCTTTGGATTCTTTTCTGTATTGCTTGGGAGAGTACTAGGAGGGGTTTTAGTGACTCTTTTACTCAGCTGGCCCACTTGTGCCTTCAAATTTCTAATGGAGGACCTTGTTTCATTCATGAAACTTAAAGTGGCCATAGATAGATCAGAGACTATATTTGCTAAGCTAGATGGATTCTGCTCAGAATTTTCTGTCTGTTGCTGAGTGGATGATGGAAAAGGCTTGCTATTGCTAAACCTATTTCTTCCACCATTATTAAGGCCTTGTTGAGGCTTTTGTTGATCCTTCCATGAGAAATTTGGATGATTTTTCCATGAGAGATTATAGGTGTTTCCATAGGGTTCACCCATGTAATTCACCTCTGCTATTGCAGGGTTCTCAGGATCATAAGCTTCTTCTTCAGAAGATGCCTCTTGAGTACTGTTGGATGCAGCTTGCAATCCATTTAGAATCTGAGAAATGATATTGACTTGCTGAGTCAATATTTTGTTCTGAGCCAATATGGCATTCAGAGTATCAATTTCAAGAACTTCCTTCCTTTGAGACGTCCCATTACTCACAGGATTCCTTTCAGAAGTGTACATGAACTGGTTATTTGCAACCATGTGAATGAGTTCTTGAGCTTCTGCAGGCGTTTTCTTTAGGTGAATGGATCCACCTGCAGAATGGTCCAATGACATCTTTGATAATTCAGACAGACTATCATAGAATATATCCAGGATGGTTCATTTTGAAAGCATGTCAGAAGGACACTTTTTGGTCAGTTGCTTATATCTCTCCCAAGCTTCATAGAGGGATTCACCTTCTTTCTGTCTGAAGGTTTGAACATCCACTCTAAGCTTACTAAGCTTTTGAGGAGGAAAGAACTTGGCTAAGAAAGCCGTGACCAGCTTATCCCAAGAGTTCAGGCTATCTTTAGGTTAAAAATCCAACCATATTCTAGCTCTGTCTCTTACAGCAAACGGGAAAAGCATAAGCCTGTAGACCTCGGGATCAACCCCATTGGTCTTAACAGTATCACAGATCTGCAACAAATTCAGTTAAGAACTGAAAAGAATCTTCTGATGGAAGTCCATGAAACTTGTAATTCTGTTGCATCAGAGAAACTAATTGAGGCTTTAGCTCAAAATTGTTTGCTCCAATGGCAGGGATTGAGATGCTTCTTCCATGTAAATTGGAATTTGGTGCAGTAAAGTCACCAAGCATCTTCCTTGCATTGTTATCATTTTCGGCCATGCCTCCTTCTTTTTCGAAAATTTCTGTCAGATTTTCTCCAGAGAGTTGTGCTTTAGCTTCCCTTAGCTTCCTCTTCAGAGTCCTTTCAGGTTCAGGATCAGCTTCAACTAGAATGTTCTTATCCTTGTTCCTGCTCATATGAAAAAGAAGAAAATAGAAAAGAAAATATGGAATCCTCTATGTCACAGTATAGAGATTCCTTTATGTGAGTAGAAGAGAGAGAATTCGAACACAGAAAAAGGGAGATGGTTCGAATTTTTAAGAAGAGAAGTGTTAGTAGATAAATAAAATAATTAGAAAGACATGAGGGGGAGAGAATTTCGAAAATTAAATAAAATAAAATAAAAATATTTTTATTTTTAATTTAAAATTAAAGTTAAAATTCGAAAATTTTAAAATGAGATTTGATTAAAATTAAATCAAATTAAAATTTAAAACAAATAGTGAATAAAAAAGGAATTTTGAAAAAGAGGAAGGTGATTTTCGAAAATTAGAGAGGGAAAATTAGTTAGGTGGTTTTCAAAAAGATATGATTGAAATAGTAAACTTTTAAAATCAAACAAAAAGTCAAAAGATTTAAAAATCAATTTTTGAAAAGATAAGAAGTTAGAAAAGAAGTTAGGAAAGATTTTGAAATTGATTTTGAAAATGATGTGATTGAAACTTATTTTGAAAAAGATTTGAGAAAGAAATTTAAAAAGATTTGATTTTGAAAGTTAAAGTTGATTACTTGACTAACAAGAAACAAAAAGATATGATTTCAAAATTTAAAGATTGAACCTTTCTTAATAGGCAAGTAACAAACTTAAAAATTTTTGAATCAATCACATTAATTGTTAGCATTAATTTCGAAAATATGAAATGGAAATAAGAAAAAGATTTTGAAAATCAAAATTTAAAATTTTCGAAAATATGAAAGAAAAAATGAAAAAGATTTGAAAAAGATAGAATTTTTAAATTGAAAATTTGATTTGACTCATAAGAAACAACTAGATTTTAAAAACTTTTGACTAGATCAAATCAAATTTTCGAAAATTTATGAGAAAATAAGGGAAAGATTTTTTTTTTTTGATTTTTGAATTTTTTATGAAGAAAGAGAAAAACAACAAAAAGACTCAATGCATGAGAATTTTGGATCAAAACAAACAATGCATGCAAGAACACTTTGAATGTCAAGATGAACACCAAGAACACTTTGAATGTCAAGATGAACACCAAAAACTTATTTTTGAAAATTTTTAAGAAAAGAAAAACATGCAAGACACCAAACTTAGAAATTTTCAATGTTGAGACATTAATAATTCAAAAATGCATATGAGAAACAAGAAAAGACACCAAAAGAGAAATTTTAAAGATCAAACAAGAAGACTTACCAAGAACAACTTGAAGATCTTGAAGAATGCAATGCATGGATTTTCGAAAAATGCAAGAAAGAGATAAACATGCAATTGACACCAAACTTAAAAATTGACAATATACTCAAACAAGAAACACAAAATATTTTTGGTTTTTATGATTTGATTAATTTTTTGGATTTTTTTTTCGAAAATTACTTGGAGAAGAGAAATAAGGATTTCAAAATTTTTAATGAGAATTCCAGGTATCATGCAATGTTAGTCTAAAGCTCCAGTCCAGGAATTAGACATGGCTTACTAGCCAGCCAAGCTTTCAGTGAAAGCTTCGGTCCAAAACACTAGACATGGCCATTGGCCAGCCAAGCTTTAGCAGAACATTACATACAACAGCTAATTTGCTGGAAAAGACAAAGAAGCTCTTCTCTTGAGATAGTTGAAACCTCGGTCCAAAAGATTAGACATGGCTTAAAATCCAGTCAGGATTCAACATATCTCTTGAAACTCTAGAATTCATTCTTAAAAATTTTGAAGAACATAGAATAATTTAAATTTTTTATATTATTTATTTATTTTTTTTCAAAAATAAAATTAATAAAAACAAAAAGCTTAAAATTAAAATAAAATTACCTAATCTGAGAAACAAGATGAACCGTCAGTTGTCCAAACTTGAACAATTCCCGGTAACGGCGCCAAAAACTTGGTGCACGAAATTGTGATCCTTAACAACGGTGCCAAAAACTTGGTGCTCGGAACGTAATTCACACACTTTGTCACAACTTTGCACAACTAACCAGCAAGTGCACTGGTTTGTCCAAGTAATAAACCTTACGTGAGTAAGGGTCGATCCCACAGAGATTGTCGGCTTGAAGCAAGCTATGGTCACCTTGTAAATCACAGTCAGGCGGATTCAAATGGTTATGGTGACTTGATAATTAAAATATAATTTAAAATATAAAATAGGATAGAGATACATATGTAATTCATTGGTGAGAGTTTCAGATAAGCGTATAGAGATGCTTTTGTTCCTTCTAAACCTCTGCTTTCCTGCTGTCTTCATCCAATCATTCCTCCTCCTTTCCATGGCAAGCTTATGTAGGGAATCACCGTCGTCAATGGCTACATCCCATCCTCTCAGTGAAAATGGTTCAAAATGCGCTGTCACTGTACGACTATTCATCTGTCGGTTCTCGATCATACTGGAATAGGATTCCGTAATCCTTTTGCGTCTGTCACTACGCCCAGCACTCGCGAGTTTGAAGCTCGTCACAGCCATCCCTTCCCAGATCCTACTCGGAATACCACAGACAAGATTTAGACCTTCCGGATCTTAAGAATGGCCGCCAATAATTCTAGCCTATACTACGAAGACTCTGATCTCATGGAATGGAAGGCTCGGTTGTCAGGCGAGGCAACCATGCATCATGAACCAGGAGGCTAAGAGATATGCACTTAAGCTATTGCAAGTACAACGGACGTGGTTGTCAGGCACGTGCTCATAGGTGAGAATGATGATGAGTGTCACGGATCATCATCATCCTCAGGTTGAAGAACAAGTGTATATCATAGATAAGAAATAGGCTTGAGTTGAATAGAAAAACAATAGTACTTTGCATTAATTCATGAGGAACAGCAGAGCTCCATACTTTAATCTATGGTGTGTAGAAAATACATAAGTGATGAAGGTCCAGGCATGGCCGAACGGCCAGCCCCCCTAAAGGTCTAAGATAGCATAAAACTAATCAAAAGAACTCCCTAACATGATAGTAAAACGCTAGAAACAGGTTGCAAACCAGAGTTAAACGCCAGAAACAGGCTACAACCTGTTGTTTAACTCCAATAGAAGCCTCTACACGTGTAAAGCTCAATGCTCAGCCCAAGCACATATCAAGTGGGCTCCGGAAGTAGATTTCTGCACTATCTGTACTTAGTTACTTATTTTCTGTAACCCTAGCTACTAGCTTAGTATAAAAACAACTTTTAGAGACTTACTATGTACCTCATGATATTTTACACATTTCATATTGTATTTTCTGATGGCATGAGTCTCTAAACCCCATGGTTGGGGGTGAGGAGCTCTTCTGTGTCTCGATGAATTAATGCAATTACTTCTGTTTTCTATTCAATCATGCTTGTTTCTATTCTAAGATACTCGCTTGTACTTAACCGTGATGAATGTTATGATCCGTGACACTCATCATCATTCTCAACCTATGAACGCATGTCTGACAACCACTTCCGTTCTACCTTAGATTGAGTGTGTATCTCTTAGCCTCTTGGTTCATGATCAGAGTCTTCGTGGTATAAGCTAGGATTATTGGCAGCCATTCCTGAGATCCGGAAAGTCTAAACCTTGTTTGTGGTATTCTGAGTAGGATTTGAGATGGGATGACTGTGACGAGCTTCAAACTCACAAGTGCTGGGCATAGTGACAGACGCAAAAGGATCAATGGATCCTATTCCAACATGAGTGAGAACCAGCAGATGATTAGCCGTGCGGTGACAGTGCATTTAGGCCATTTTCACTGAGAGGACAGATGGTAGCTAGTGACAATGGTGATCCACCTGCATACAGCTTGCCATGGAAGGAGACCTGCGTGCATGAAGAAGAAGACAGTAGGAAAGTAGAGATTCAGAAGACAGAGCATCTCCAAAACCTCAATCTGTTCTCCATTATTGCATAACAAGTACTATTTAATTTATGCTTTTTACTCTTCATAAAGATAATCACTCTTATTATTGATTTCCTGACTAAGATTTATAAAATAACCATAGCTTACTTCAAGCCGACAATCTCCGTGGGATCGACCCTTACTCATGTAAGGTATTACTTGGACGACCCAGTGCACTTGCTGGTTAGTGGTACGAGTTGTGAAAAGTGTGATTTACAATTTGTGCACCAAGTTTTTGGCGCCGTTGCCGGGGATTGTTCGAGTTTGGACAACTGACGGTTTATTTTGTTGCTTAGATTAGGAAAAATTTATCTTTTTGATTTAGAGCCATTAAATTAGAGTCTTTTATTTTCTCTTCAAAAATCTTTCAAAAAAAATTTTATTTTTCTTTATTAATTTTTAATTTTTCTTTGAGTCTTCTGTTTGAGTTTAGATTCATATTTTAAGTTTGGTGTCAATTGCATGTTTTTATTTTCCTTTAAATTTTCGAATTTGTGTTCATAGTTCTTTCTTGATCATTAAGTTGTTCTTGCTATTTTTCTTGTTTGATCTTTAGTTTTTCCTATTCTGTGTCTTTTCTTGTTTTTCTTGTGCGTTTTCAAATGATCAGTATTCAAAAAAGTTATATACATTAATTACCTTTTTTTAAAAAAACACGTTAAATTTATAGCTCAGTTGGCTAGAGCGTTGTGCTTATGTTCTTGGTAATTGGGTATCTTCCTTTTAAAACTTTTTCATAAATAATTTTTCTTTGATTAAATCTTGTGTCAAACTTTTAAATTTGGTGTTCTCTTGTTATTTTTCTTTAATTTTTGAAAATTTATTTTTAGTTTTCTAAAAGTTTTAAGTTTGGTGTTCTTTTTATGTTCTTGAGTCTTTGAATTTTATTCTTGTTGTTCTTGTGAGTCTTCAAGGTGTTCTTGAGTCTTCTTTGTATTTTGATCATAAAAATTTTAAGTTTGGTGTTCCTTGGTGTTTTCCCTCCAAAATTTTCGAAAAACAAGGAGCATTAGATCTAAAAGTTTTAAGTCTTGTGTCTTTTGTGTATTCTTCTCTTTCCTCATAAAATTCAAAAAAAAAATATCCTTTCCTTTAATTGCTCATAATTTTCGAATTCATTAGGTTGATTTGGTCAAAATTTTTAAAATCATATCTTTTTCAAAATATTATCTTATCTTTTCCAATCTCAAATTTTAAAATCATACATTTTCAAATCTTTTTAATTAATTACTTATTTTAATTTTCAATTTCCTTTTTATCTATTTTTCTAATTTTCGAAATTATAGTTAATTTTTTTATTATTTTATTTTATTTTATTTTCCTTTTAATTTTTGGTATTCAAAAAAAAAAATTTGTAAAAAAATTTTTTTTGTAAAATTTTTTTTTTTATATTTTACAATCCATATCATCTCCCTTTCTCCATCATGGATCCAAGTGGAAATGAACAGTCCAAAAGGACTCTGGGGTCATATGCTAATCCCACTACTGCTGCATATGGGAGTAGTATCTGTATACCTCCATCAAAGCAGGCAGTTTTGAGCTAAATCCTCAGCTCATTGTCATGGTGCAGCAAAACTGCCAGTATTCTGGTCTTCCACAGGAAGAACCTACTGAGTTTCTGGCACAGCTCTTGCAAATTGCTGACACAGGACTTGACAAAGAAGTAGATCAGGATGTCTACAGATTGTTACTATTTTCATTTGCTGTGAAAGATCAAGCTAAGAGGTGGTTAAATAACCAACCTACAGCAAGCTTAAGAACATGGAAACAGTTATCAGACAAATTCCTGAATCAATATTTCCCTCCAAAAAGGATGACACAGCTAAGGCTGGACATCCAAGGCTTTAAACAAGAGGATGATGAATCCCTTTATAATGCCTGGGAGAGGTACAGAGGGATGCTAAGAAAATACCCCTCTGAAATATTTTCAGAGTGGGTGCAGTTAGACATCTTCTACTATGGGCTTACAGAAAAAGCTCAGATATCTCTAGACCACTCAGCTGGTGGATCTATAAACATGAGAAAGACTATTGAAGAGGCTCAAGAGCTTATCGATATAGTTGCTAGAAATCAGCATCTGTACATAAGTAATGAGTCCTCTATGAAAGAAGAAGCCAAGGCAGTATTAACTGACTTTAGTCCTCAGGAACAAGTTGCTGAACTCAATCAGCAACTATCTTCTATAACAAAGCAGTTAGCAGAAGTTAAGGAGATGCTATAAGAAACCAAAAATGCTAACAAGGATATGGAATCACAATTGAATCAGACAAAACAGCAGTTATCAAAACAGATAACAGAGGAGTGACAAGCAGTTCAATTAAGAAGTAGAAAAACATTAAATACCTCAACTCAAAGTAGCAGAAAGCCAAGAAAAGAACAGCTGACAGAGGATGAGCAACCTGCTACCCAAAATCCCTCTAAGGACAGTAAAAGCCCAGAGAGGAATAAGTCTGGCGTTCAAACGCCAAAAAAGGGTGAAAAACTGGCGTTAAAAGCCCAATCCGTGTTCAGTTCTGGCGTTCAAATGCCAGTGAGAGATTGATGCCAGGGCATTTTGGCCAGTTTCACTGACCTTTTCTTTACTATTTTTAGGGTAGTTTCATGCATTTCCTTAGGAAATAAGCTAGTTTTGGGTAAATATTCACTTACATCTTGATTCAAGCATACATTGTGCACTTTACATGATTTCATGAGAATTTTGCATGAATTTAAGGACAAATTGGATGTTGCATTTCCCATGACTTGGACTAGAACTTTGATGCACTTTATTGCTTGATTTCAGGACAAAGGAAGCAAAGAAGAACCACATTAGTGGCTACGTTAGTTACACTAACGTTAACACTAACGTGGAATGGGAGTAACTTGCAAAGTTAATGAGAAAAGTAATTGCCAATAACGCTCTCGAAGCCATCATTGCCCACGTTAAGAGTCACGTTAACTAAGTTAACGTGAACTCTAACGTGGAAGAAAGGAAATGGAGCCAACGTTAGTGACACTTAACATTATCACTAACGTTGGACCAAGCTCAGAAGTGGCCACGTTAGTTGCCACGTTAACTTAGTTAACGTGGCCTCTAACGTTAAGAAGTAAAGGGGAAGCCAACGTTAGTGACATTCAACTTTGTCACTAACGTTGGCCAAGTCACAATAAGCCACGTTAAGTTCCACGTTAACCTAGTTAACGTGGAAGCAAACGTGAGGAGACAAAGTGGTCGAGAACGTTAGTGACACCAAACATTGTCACTAACGTTGGAAGGAACCCACACAAGCCCCAATAAGCCACGTTAACTTAGTTAACGTGGAAGTTAATGTGAAGAAGGAAGGTGATCGCCAACGTTAGTGACACCCAACATTGTCACTAACGTTGGAATTAGCCCACATAAGCCACTATGAGCCACGTTAACTCCCACGTTAACTTAGTTAATGTGGAAGCTAACGTGGATAAGGGAATGATGAGCCAACGTTAGTGACACTCAACTTTGTCACTAACGTTGGAGATGGCTAGCATGGCCACGTTAGAAGCCACGTTAACCTAGTTAACGTGGACTCTAACGTGAGAAATAGGGGCACATTGGAACGTTAGTGACAATGGTAAGTGTCACTAACGTTCTCGAAGGTTGGCAAGCCTACGTTAAAAGAGCCACGTTAACTAAGTTAAACGTGGACTCTAACGTAGGGAAGGGGGAGACTTCTCAACGTTACTGGGAAAGGTAAATCCCAGTAACGTGTACAAAGGGCATAAAGGCAACGTTAGTGGCAACGTTTGTGCCACTAACGTTGAAGTTAACGTGGCTCTTACTTTGGTAAGGAACGTTAGTGAAAAAGGTGATTGTCACTAACGTTCTCGAACCCATATTTTCACTGAACGTTAACACCACTAACGTCCTGAGCTAAAGTCTCTGCCCACTTCAAACTTTCTCTCTGCAAGTAAAGCCAAGCCCAATGAAGAAGAGAACTGCTTCAAACTCAAGATCCAAAGGTGCATACCCAAGACTTGAAGAACCAACTAGAAGAACAGAAGAGTAGTATATATAGGAGTAGCTTTGAATTAAATAGGGAGTTGGAAATTATAGGGAGCCTCTTGGCATAGAACTACTCTCTGTATTTTACTTTCTCTGCACTTCTAGTTCCATCATGTATTCTCCATCTTTGTTTTCAATTTCCAGAGCTATGAACAACTAAACCCCTTTCATTGGGTTAGGGAGCTCTGTTGTAATTTGATGGATCAATACTAGTTTTCATTATTCTTCTTCTATCTTTTCTCTTGATTTTACTTGAAAGCTTTCGATCTTCATCCAATTGGGTAGTTATCTTGGAAAAGAAGCTATTCAAACTTGGATCTCTTCTGAACCTTGAAAGAGGAATGAAGAGATCATGCTAGAAATGCTTTCTCATGCTGGACCAAATTGGGTTTGGATGGATATGTGACTATAATCCTCTCAACACTTGATTTGGGAAATGCATGTGGTATAATCAGTGACCATACTTCATCTCTTCTCATGAGCAATTGACCAAGGAATTGGCTATTGATCAAGATTTGAGAGATTAAATTACAAGAAATTGTAATTCGATCACTTAAGATTGCCAAGGAGATCAATGAGTGCATTGATTGAGGAAGAGATGAAAATGAAATTGATCCGAAGAATGCAACATCTCTTGAGCCCAATGAACCCCCCATTTCTGATCTTACCCATTCTCTTTAATTTCTGTCATTTACTTTTATGAGCAATTACCCCATTCCCATTTAAGATTCTGCAATTTACTTTCTGTCATCTACATTTAGCTCTTTATTTCTAGCATTTACTTTTCTGTTATTTACTTTTCTGCCATTTAATTTTCTGCAATTCTCAACCTAAATTCTGATTCGCTCAACTAGAACATTCCTCTAATTAAAGTTGCTTGATCAATCCATCCCTGTGGGATTCGACCTCACTCTATTGTGAGTTTTTACTTGACGACAAATTCTGTACACTTGCCGAAGGAAATTTGTTACGAAACAAGTTTTCCGTGCATCAAGTTTATGGCGCCGTTGCCGGGGATTGATTGTGCATCAACAATGATTAAATTAGAGGATAACTAGATTGAGCATTTTATTTTTGTTTGATTTAATTTTCTGTCTGAGTCATTTACTTTCTGTTTTAGTTAATTTTTTCCCATCCCCCTACTTTTTCTTTGTTATTTACCATTCATTTCACTAACCCACTAACTGTTTGATATATTGCATCACTTACACTAACAGTAATTCTGACAGATATACTTTCTGCACTTATTCTCTTTGCTTGTACTTGTTGGTTGTATGACAGGGAGAAGAAGCGGGGCTTCAACCTCCTTTGATTCTGAACCTGAGAGAACCTTCCTTAGACTATGGAGGGAGGCAAGAGAAAAACGTGTAGTTGGTGCTGAAGAAGAGGAGGAACACTTTGAGGAATACTTTGAACCAAACATAGAAGAAAACATGGAAAACCATCGTGAAGAAGAAGCTCACAACTGATGACATGTCACCATGTCATGTTTTTCTATGCTTTTTCATATAAGAAATTGATGATTTGTGCTCAAATAGTGAATGCTTTTGTGCTTAAATGTTATATTTCTTTGATCTTTTGATTTGAAAAATTTTGTAGGAAATAAGAAGAAAAAGAAGCAAAAAGCACAAAATAAGCTAAAAAGAAGAAAAAAAGAGTTTTGGGGCACACTTTGAAGTTGAGCACGCTTTGGAGCCTTAGGCCACGCTTTTAAAAGCGTGACCCATGACCATGAAGCCTTGGCACATGCATCAATATCATATGCATGCATGCATGAAATGTTTAAAGCAAATAACGTTAATGCATTAAAGCATTATTAATTAAAGTCATGAAAGCATGCAACTTTAATTACTAATGCAATTGGCATTACGTTAATACATTACATTTTTAAGTACATGGAAGCATGCATGAAACATTCATTGTTAATTGGCATTATTAAATAAGGCGTTGATGAGTACATGCATTAAATCATTAAATATTAATGCCAATTAAGAATGGATGATATGAATGAACTTATTCATTTAATGAATGAGTGCCAAATGCGTTGAAAGCATGCATTTCATTATGCATTTCATCAGGCTTTATAATGCATTAGCATTATTAATAAGAGCAACGTGCACCAAGGAGGGACCAAGGCAATGAAGCTCGGTTCATTAAACCAACTGAGTGCACAAGAGGAGAGCAAGGCAAGGAAAAGCGCTCAGTTAAAACATTTAACTTTTTCGGGCCTCACCAAAATGAAAGCACAAAGAAAGGCGCTACTTCACACAAAATTTCACTCAGCAAGGCTCGAACCGTGTACATAAGGGAGCAAGGAGGAAGCGCTACTACTTTAGCAAGGAAATTGGCCACAAAAGGTGCTCACCATGATTCGAAGGTGGAGTTCATCTCAAAGACACAAGGGCGCTCGGTTAAGTAAAGTAACTGAGCTCTATCGAGGCCGCCCACAAGCAAGGCTTGGTGCGCAACAAATTGCAAGGCCAAAAGCGAGGATTGAGTGCTCAGTTAACTTTTTCAACTGAGCCGTGCCCTGGGAGTGTCACATGGCATATTCTTGGTCCAAAAATCAAATTTAATTCAATTCTTCACCAATTAAACCAAGGCCAACCAAACCCATATCTCTTCAAATCCAAAGCAAGCAAAGCCCACATCATCACTCAAAGGCACAAGAACAAGCTAGAATTAGGATTTTCATTTAATTTGTTTTTCATTTCAATTTCATTTTATTTTGTAAAAAGCCTATATAAAGGCATCACTCTCATTTTCAAAAAGGGGAGCTCCATTAGAAAGTATTGGGGGTTAGCTCCACTAGGGAGTAGTAGGATTAAAGAACTCTCTCTGGAATTTTCATTTCTATTTTAAATTTTGGATCAAGAATTGAAGGAATTCTGTTTCACTTGATCTGAAATCTCCTTGTTCCTCTTCTGCATAAAATCTGAGTTTCCTTTATTGCTTTCATCTTTTTCTTCTTCTGCAATTTAATTTTCCACTTTCATTTTGCAATTGCTCTTGTTGGATCAAGGAAGGATTTGAGATCTAGACTTGTTTTCTAGTCTCTTCCACTCCTGAAATCTTCAACACTCTTTTAAATTGCTGCAAATTAAGCACTGCTTTTCTGTTTTGAATTCTTCAAGCAATTTCCCTTTTCTGTTTAGATCTGTTGCATGATTTTGCACCTTTTACTTCTCTGTTTGATTGCTATTTACACTTTCTTGTTAAATTTTAATTTCCAGCACCCACTCCCCTTTATATTTCATGCAATTTACATTTCTTGTCATTTAAGATTCTTGCAATTTATATTTCTTGCTCTTTAAGTTTCTGCACATTTACTTTCTGCAATTTACAATTCCTTGTCATTTACATTCTGTTGCTTCAAGTCTCACCCAATTTCACTTAAATGTTAGCTTGACTAAACTAATCACCCACTAAAGTTGCTTGATCCATCAATCCCTGTGGGATCGACCTCACTCTAAGTGAGTTTTACTACTTGATGCGACCCGGTACACTTGCCGGTTAGTTTCTGGTGTTTTGGAAATTCCTTTTTCCACAAAAATTACCATCAACAACCATGGCGGAAGAGGACGAGCAAATCATGCTAGGGAGGATAGAAGAGTTTTAGGCTCTTACATCAATCCAAACCCAGGAAACTGTAGAAGTAGCATTCAAAAGCCAACCATCCACGCCAACAATTTTGAACTAAAACCACAGCTCATCACCCTTGTGCAGAACAACTGTTCGTTCGGAGGAAGTGTCCAAGAAGACCCCAATCAACATCTAACCACCTTCTTGAGAATATGTGACACAATGAAGTCTAATGGTGTTCATCCTGATGCCTATAGACTGTTCTTATTTCAATTCTCACTCAAGGATAAGGTAGCCAAGTGGCTGGAGTCTTTCCCAAAGGAGAGCTTGACAACTTGGGAAGATGTGATGAACAAATTCTTAGCAAGATTTTACCCCCCTCAACGAATCAATAGGCTGAGAGCTGAGGTTCAAACTTTCAGGCAACAAGATGGTAAGACTCTATATGAAGCATGGGAGAGGTTTAAAGACCTAACAAGGAGGTGCCCACCAGATATGTTCAATGAATGGGTGCAGCTGCACATTTTCTATGAAGGGCTCTCTTATGAGTCAAAGAAGGCCGTAGACCATTCATCCGGAGGATCTTTGAACAAGAAGAAGACCATTGAGGAGGCCATAGATGTCATTGAAACTGTAGCAGAGAATGGCTACTTCTATGCTTCCGAAAGAGGGAACACAAGAGGAGTAATGGAGCTAAACAATGTAGATGCTCTGCTGGCCCAAAACAAGCTCATTACCCAGCAGCTGGTTGACCTCACGAAGAAGATGGAGAGGAACAAGTAGCAGCAATTGCCACTTCATCAACAACCCAAGAAGGAGTGAATGAAGAAGCAGAGGGTAGTCAGGAGCAAGCCAACTACATTGGGAATTCACCTAGGCAAAACCATGATCCATACTCTAAGACCTACAACCCTGGATGGAGGAATCACCCAAACTTTGGGTGGAGAAATCAACAAGACCAAAGCCTTGATCAAAGACGCCCAAATCCCAACAATGCAAGCCACCAACATTTCACATCTAGACCATATCAACACCCCAATAACAACAACTCTCCACATCCACATCAAAACCAAATTAACTTACCTCATCTTTCCACCTCTAATCACGATCTACAATCATTTGATGACAGACTCTCAAGGATTGATAATCTACTTGAAGGCATAGGCAAGGAGATTCAAGACAACAAGGTGTTCAAGGAGGAAGTGCGAGCCAGTTTCAAGAACCAGGGAGACACAATCAAGAGGTTGGAATCTCAAGTGGGGTATCTCTCTGAGAAAATTCCCAAACCCACAGATGGAATCCCAAGTGACACAGAGAAGAATCCGAGAGGAAAAATAAAGAAAGTAAGATGGGAAGATTGCAAGATGGTCACTATAAGTGATAAGGATACTGAGGACAAGCCAAGCAAGCTGTCAGAACAACCTGAAGATACCTCAGTAGAGAAGAAGGAAAAAGATTATCAAGAACTAGAAATCTCACAACAGGAGCTGCTGAGACTCTATGCACCTTTTCCCCAACTGCTCAATGGTGCTGTGGAGAAGAGAATATACTCAAGGTTTCTAGATTTGTTTTCATCTCTGCATGTCAACATACCATTCATCAAGACTATTCAACAAATGCCCGCATATATCAAGTATATGAAGGAGTTGCTTCCCAGGAAAAGCTCACTCAAGGGAGGCCAAACTATAGTGATGAACAAGGAGTGCAGTGCCCTCATTCAACCACATTTGTCTACGAAAAGAAAAGATCCAGGGAGTTTTCATGTCCCCTGTGCCATAGGGGAAACAATGTTTGATAGAGCATGATGAGAGAACTTTTGCGTGGTCTAGAAAATTGCGGATAAATCCTCGTTGCAAGTATAGTTTCTAAACCTTCAAAAGTCCTTTCATACAAACGTGTTGGGTGTCACAGGTAACAAACCCCTTTAAAAATTGTTAACCGAGTATTCAAACCTCGGGTCGTCTTCTCAAGGAACTATGAGGAAGTATGTTCTTATTATTGGCTATAAAGGTTGTAATCGGGGTTTAGAAGGTGAGAAGCAAGTAATTTAAATGACGAGTGAATTAAATGGCAATTAAGAATAAATAATAACTGTAAAGCAACTTTTAGCAAGGTAGGGAAATTAGAGGTCCAACTTAGTTATCTCTCTCAACAATAATGAAAGTTGAATCTGAACTCCACTTGGTCAACCTTCACCAGGGTAAAGGAAAGTTAAGGGACTAATTAAATTAACTTTCGAATCCTAATTATTTCCTCAGAAAAGGTTGGGATTATTTAAGTTCAGCTCAATTAGCAAGATAATGATTATTAATTATGTTGAGTTTAATAACTGTTGAGTTACTAAATTCTTAACCAGAACCAAAAGGGGAAAAGTAAAATTGCTGGAATGATAAAGAGGTCCTTAGATGGGAAGCAATGGTAACTTAAATCAAAGAGAACAATCATAAACTAAAAATACCTCAATTATCATTAATTCAAATAACAGTCTGTAACATGAGAGAATTCATAAATCAAATTATAATAATCAATTCAAATGTTGAATAAATAAATAGAAGTAACACTAAAAGAACATTAAACCTGGGATGCAGAGTTACTGTTAAAACAAGAAGAAATCCTAAATCCTAAAAGAGAGAGAGGAGATCTCCCTCTCAACTAAATCTAAATCATTGAAAGGTAAAAATATGCGAGCTCCCTTTGAATGGAAGCATTCCCACACTTTATAATCTTTGGTCTATATTGTCTGTACTTGGATCTGGGCCAAAAAGGGCTTCAGAATTCGCTGGGGGTGTATTCTGTAATTTTTGGTGCGTGGCCTCTGTCACGCGTCCGCGTGGGTCACACGGTCGCGTCTTTCGGAGCTTTTCCTTGCCACGCGGTCGCGTCAGTCATGCGACCGCGTCAGATGCGTTCTGCTTAAGGCGCGCGGTCGCGTCAGTCATGCGGCCACGTTGCTGCTGATTCGTGCTTGGCACGCGATCGCGTCATCCATGCGATCGCATGGATACCAGTTTCCTTAAAGCTCCGTTTTGCTCTCTCCTTCCATTCTAGTATGTTTCCTTTTTCATCCTTTAAGTCATTCTGCCTTAGAAAATCTGAAACTACTCAATACACTAATCACGGCATCGAATGGAAATAAAGGTAATTAAAATAATTAATTCTAAAGCTTAGAAAACATATTTTTCATTATATGACATAATAAAGAAGGGAAAGTAAAACCATGCAATTAATGTGAATAAGTAGGTGAAGAGTTGAATAAATCACTCTAATTAAGCACAAAAGAACTCATGAAATATGGGTTTATTAGAGCACTCTACGATTTGGGAGCAAGCATCAACTTAATGCCCTTATCCCTGGTGAAGAGGCTGCAGATCAATGAGATATTGCCCACAGATGTGGTCATCAGGCTGGCTGACAAAACTCAAAAACAAGCAATAGGGGTGGTGGAAAATGTGTTGTTAAAGGTTGGGAAATATTTTCTTCCCACAGACTTTGTCATCTTGGACATGGAAGAGAGTCACACTCACCCAATCATATTGGGAAGACCATTCCTAGCTACAGCCAGAGCACTCATAGATGTGGAGCGAGGGGAGCTAATATTGAGGATCCATGATGAACGACTCAGCTTTAATGTCTTCAAACTCTCACAAGAAGCAGAACAATAAAATAAAGAACCAAGGAAAGATCATAATGAGATACTGACAGAGGAAGCAAGCACTGAAGCACAACCAGCCCATCTGGGAAAGCCCTTGGTTGATGAACAAGGATTTAAGTAGTTGTCACAACTCAAGGAAAAGCTGGAGGAACCTAAACCACCAGAGACATGTGAAGACAACAACAAAATTCCCTTAGAAGAAGAAGTCACCAAGATCAAGGCAACATCAAAAGGGACAAAGAAGAAGGTACCAAGGGGGTGGAAGAACAAGAAGATCCCTACGGAAGACTTCTCTCCAGGAGATAAAGTGATCTCAGCTTACTTCCCAGATATCCCCCCTAATCTCCCAACTGTACTATCTCAGTTACCTAAGGTCTTCACTATCAACAGAGTTCTCTCCTTGGAACATGTAGAGATCATTGATACAACCAATGGATATAAGTCCAAGGCAAGAGGGGAGGACTTGAAGCATGATGAAGGAGAAACGTCAAGCTAGTGACGCTAAAGAAGCGCTTCATGGGAGGCAACCCATGTTTTATGAGCTTTTACTAGTGAATAAGTCAATATTCATGAATTCCAACCCAAACTTGACAAACACTTGGTGAAATCCTTATATTGCAGTATATAGTGAAGAACAAGTTTGGTGTTCAAAGCGTGCCAAGAAAGCATGAATGCAACTGAGAGCATGCTAGTCTTGGAGCTTTGAACAGAACTTCTCATCACAGTGCTCCAAACTAAGTTTGGTGTCACCCCATGGTGCCACCAATGTGTATATAAGGATACACATTTAGTTAGTTAGTTGGAGTTCATGAATAAACAATCTAATCTTTTCTTCTCTTTATTATTCTAGCCGTAAAATTTAAATTGATCTTTTATGATATTAATTCTTACTTTTCTTATTTGATCTTTATAGGGAAAAAGAGAGGAGCATTGAAGGAGATTGATTGGATAATTAAATGAGAAAGGCTCAGCCACTTCATGAGGAGGAACTACACACTTGTCTCAAGAAGGAATGCATTGGAAAATGTTGCCATGCAACATTGAAGAAAGGAGACTCTTGAAGACCGAACCAATAACCCTTACAAAATGATGATCCTTGTCCTTTCTCCATGCACAACCCGAACCATCTATCAAGCAACCATTCCATCAATCCACACCCTCCATTCACTCACAATCTCCCTATATAAGTGATTCCTAGTGCATACTTACCCCTCACACTCAAATTCCCACTCTCCACACTCCACACTTTCGACGTCCAAAACCTCTTCATCACACCTCATCCTAACAAACCAAATTCTTCATCCATCCTTACCTTCAAATCCCCTCACACAGCAACTCAAATTCATGGCATCATCAAGCTCCAAGAGGCAAAAAAAGAAAGGAACCAATGGAGAGCATTCCTGTTGATGAGAAGAGATTCAAAACTGCCTTCCATGAACGAGAATTTGAGCGGATCAAGCTCAAAATGATATTGCCCGAGTTAACCTTCCAATTCAATGAAGACGAATGCCCCCAGATTCGGGAGAAAATTGAAAAAAGAGGGTGGCAAAGGCTCACTAATCCAGAGGGGAAGATCAATGAAAACCTCATCAAAGAGTTCTACGCAAATGTGGTGAGAGAAGACAAAACCAGGGCTCCAACCTTCAAAAATTATGTAAGAGGAAAAGAGGTAGACTTCAGCCCAAATGCTATAACAAGAGCTCTTCACCTGAAATCACCACATTTTGATGAGCCCAGTTATCATGCAAGGATAAGTAAAAGCCAAGACAATGATGAGCTCACTGAGATCGTGACTGACATCTGTGTTATAGCAGCTGACTGGGAGAGGTATGGAGATGGGAGACCCCGGTTCATCAAAAGGGGAGACCTTAGCCCGGAAGCCAAGGGGTGGTTTAAACTCGTGAGGAGGTCTATCCTCCCGGCTGCAAATAATTCAGAGGTCAATATTAATCGAGCAACTATGGTACATTGCCTACTACAAGGTGGAGAAATCAATGTGCATGAACTTATAGCTGAAGGAATTCAAGATTCAGCTGAGAAGCTTGAATCAGGTGCAAGACTTTGGTACCCCAGCACCATTTTCAGATTATGCAAAAAGGCCAAGGTGGTCTTTGAGGATAGCAATCCAAACTGGGTGAACCTTGGGAGGCTAATGACAATCCAGCGTATGGTCTATACTACACCTGCTCAGCAACAAAAAAGGCCACAAATAGGGAAACTAAAAGCAAAAGAAGGAGCTCACCAAGAGGAGTCTCATCAGGAAGAATATCAACAAGAAGAGCATCCTTACCCAGCCGACTTGAATATGAATCACCTTCTAAAAGCCATTGAAGATTTGGGAATGAGACATATGGAAGGACAAGAGCAAATACTAAACCTTCAGTCCAACTGGATGAGCCAACAAGAAGAGTGGCAGAAACAACAAATGGAGCAGCAACAGGAACAATACTCCCAGCTCACTCAAGCCATCCACCAAGTTACTGAGAGGCAAGAACGTCAAGATAAGCATTTGCAGGAACTCAATCAGTGGCAAATAGCTCAGACGAAAGCATTCAATGAGTTCACTGTACTTAATGAAGGACGGCAACTACATAGGGAAGAGTTCAACGTAAACACTCAAGCCAAGTTGAACTACATGTCTAGTAATATGCATCATCTACACTATGCCATCCCTACATATGATGAGGTCCAAAAAGATTTTGTAGAACAAGAAGAGAGGAAGGAGAAACAGTAGAAGGAAACACTCAAGAAGAAAATGGAAGATGGTGGTTTCTGGATGAAGCTGATTGGAAAAAGCAAAGGGAGTGGGAGTACGAGCAATCAAGAAGGACACAAGGAGGACAAGCAAGGAGGAGAGCATGGGTAACCACATGAGTAAAAGGTGGTGGAGTTCCTTCTTTGGTCCATCTTTTTCTATGCTTTGAATAAGGAAGATCTTGTATGAAATAGAACATGCTTCCATAATAGTTTGAACCTTTTTAAATTCTGTCTTTTAAGTTTTTTGTGTTGAAGAGGTCTATGTTCACTAGTCTTTATGTCACTGCATCCTTACTTAGCTTACTTGTATGTTTGTCCCTTTGAATCAAATGAAAAGAGAATGAGTGTTTTTAAAGACCAGAGAGGAGTTCATACTATGGAGTAAGTTCATGAGTTTATGGTATAGTCATAAGTTAGCTAAGTTGGTCCAACCATAAAGTGGGAAGACAACTATCTGTCCTGAATCATATGCTTTGAATACACCCCATGAGACTAGCTAAATAAGAAGATCCTAATAAGAAAAAGGGAAAGAATAATAAAGGTTGGAAAATAAAAGAAAAAGAGTAAGCAATAAGGCTAGGCACCAATGGTTTTAATCTTGAGGCATGTGTCTGTGGTGCTCCTGTGTGAGGGATCTACTTGGACGAATAAGCTCTTAGGGGTGCCTTATCACTTGGTAACTTGGGTTAACTAACTCGGGATTATCAGCTGAAAATCCACTATCAAGAGTAACCCTCACTATAGAGCATTTAGTAACCCAAAGAGGTGCTGGACACTAAGGTCTCAAGAAAAGAAAATAAATAAACTATATGCCTGTGGTGTGTATGTATGGGGGAGAGACTTGAGCAAGTAAGTCCTTAGGGGTGCTTCAACACTTAGCACCTTGAACCAACTGGTTCGGGAGTGTTGGCTGAAAGCTTATTTTAAAAAGTTGCCCCCTTACAGAGCACTTAGCCTAAGAACAAAAATAAGCCCTGAAATGACAACAAAAGGATCAATGAATAAAAGTCTCATGGGATGCAATCACAGTGAGTATTCTAGGACATGATAAAGGTCTGAAAGCCAGGAATGAACCTAAGTTGCTATGCATGAAACTACCATAAAACCAGGGACATGACTTCCACAAGAATGACTCATTTCTCTTGGTATTCCATTCATCATTCTCTTGTTCCAGTACTTGCTTAGGGACAAGCAAGCTTTAAGTTTGGTGTTGTGATGCCAGGGCATTTTGGCCAGTTTCACTAACCATTTTTTTACTGTTTTTAGGGTAGTTTCATGCATTTCCTTAGGAAATAAGCTAGTTTTGGGTAGATATTCACTTACATCTTGATTCAAGCATACATTGTGCACTTTACATGATTTCATGAGGATTTTGCATGAATTTAAGGACAAATTGGATGTTGCATTTCCCATGACTTGGACTAGAACTTTGATGCACATTATTGCTTGATTTCAGGACAAAGGAAGCAAAGAAGAACCACATTAGTGGCTACGTTAGTTACACTAACGTTAACACTAACGTGGAATGGGAGTAACTTGCAAAGTTAATGAGAAAAGTAATTGCCAATAATGCTCTCGAAGCCATCATTGCCCACGTTAAGAGTCACGTTAACTAAGTTAACGTGAACTCTAACGTGGAAGAAAGGAAATGGAGCCAAAGTTAGTGACACTTAACATTATCACTAACGTTGGACCAAGCTCATAAGTGGCCACGTTAGTTGCCACGTTAACTTAGTTAACGTGGCCTCTAACCTTAAGAAGTAAAGGGGAAGCCAACGTTAGTGACATTCAACTTTGTCACTAACGTTGGCCAAGTCACAATAAGCCACGTTAACTTCCACGTTAACTAGGTTAACGTGGAAGCTAACGTGAGGAGACAAAGTGGTCGACAACGTTAGTGACACCAAACATTGTCACTAACGTTGGAAGGAACCCACACAAGCCCCAATAAGCCACGTTAACTCCCACGTTAACTTAGTTAACGTGGAAGTTAACGTGAAGAAGGGAGGTGATCGCCAACGTTAGTGACACCCAACATTGTCACTAACGTTGGAATTAGCCCACATAAGCCACTATGAGCCACGTTAACTCCCACGTTAACTTACTTAACGTGGAAGCTAACATGGATAAGGGAATGATGAGCCAACGTTGGTGACACTCAACTTTGTCACTAACGTTGGAGATGGCTAGCATGGCCACGTTAGAAGCCACGTTAACCTAGTTAACATGGACTCTAACGTGAGAAATAGGGGCACATTGGAACGTTAGTGACAATGGTAAGTGTCACTAACGTTCTCGAAGGTTGGCAAGCCTACGTTAAAAGAGCCACGTTAACTAAGTTAAACGTGGACTCTAACATAGGGAAGGGGGAGACTTCTCAACGTTACTGGGAAAGGTAAGTCCCAGTAACGTGTGCGAAGGGCATAGAGGCAACGTTAGTGGCAACGTTTGTGCCACTAGTTGAAGTTAACGTGGCTCTTACTTTGGTAAGGAACGTTAGTGAAAAAGGTGATTGTCACTAACGTTCTCGAACCTATATTTTCACTGAACGTTAACACCACTAACGTCCTGAGCTAAAGTCTCTGCCCACTTCAAACTTTCTCTCTGCAAGTAAAGCCAAGCCCAATGAAGAAGAGAACTGCTTCAAACTCAAGATCCAAAGGCCCATACCCAAGACTTGAAGAACCAACTAGAAGAACAGAAGAGTAGTATATATAGGAGTAGCTTTGAATTAAATAGGGAGTTGGAAATTATAGGGAGCCTCTTGGCATAGAACTACTCTCTGTATTTTACTTTCTCTGCACTTCTAGTTTCATCATGTATTCTCCATCTTTGTTTTCAATTTCCAGAGCTATGAACAACCAAACCCCTTTTATTGGGTTAGGGAGCTCTGTTGTAATTTGATGGATCAATACTAGTTTTCATTATTCTTCTTCTATTATTTCTCTTGATTTTACTTGAAAGCTTTCGATCTTCATCCAATTGGGTAGTTATCTTGGAAAAGAAGCTATTCAAACTTGGATCTCTTCTGAACCTTGAAAGAGGAATGAAGAGATCATGCTAGAAATGCTTTCTCATGCTGGACCAAATTGGGTTTTGATGGATATGTGACTATAATCCTCTCAACACTTGATTTGGGAAATGCATGTGGTATAATCAGTGACCATACTTCATCTCTTCTCATGAGCAATTGACCAAGGAATTGGCTATTAATCAAGATTTGAGAGATTGAATTACAAGAAATTATAATTCGATCACTTAAGATTGCCAAGGAGATCAATGAGTGCATTGATTGAGGAAGAGATGAAAATGAAATTGATTCGGAGAATGCAACATCTCCTGAACCCAATGAACCCGCCATTTCTGATCTTACCCATTCTCTTTAATTTCTGTCATTTACTTTTATGATCAATTACCCCATTCCCATTTAAGATTCTGCAATTTACTTTCCGTCATCTACATTTAGCTCTTTATTTCTAGCATTTACTTTTATGTTATTTACTTTCCCGCCATTTAATTTTCTGCAATTCTCAACCCAAATTCTGATTCGCTCAACTAGAACATTCCTCTAATTAAAGTTGCTTGATCAATCAATCCTTATGGGATTCAACCTCACTCTATTGTGAGTTTTTACTTGACGACAAATTCAGTACACTTGCCGAAGGAAATTTGTTACGAAACAAGTTTTTCGTGCATCAGGGATCAGACACCTGCAAGTGCTGATAATAACTCCCTCAAGAAGGCTTCTCAACCTGCCTCTGTAGGAAATAAATCTGCAGCAACTAAGGTTGAAGAATATAAAGCGAAAATGCCTTATCCTTAGAAACTCCGCCAAGTTGAACAGGATAAACAATTTGCCCACTTTGCAGACTATCTCAGGACTCTTGAAAAAAAGATTCCGTTTGCAGAGGCACTTGAGCAAATACCCTCTTATCCTAAGTTCATGAAAGAGATCTTAAGTCATAAGAAGGATTGGAGAGAAACAGAAAAAGTTTTTCTCACTGAAGAATGCAGTGCAGTCATTCTAACAAGCTTACCAGAAAAGCTTAAGGATCCCGGAAGCTTTATGATACCATGCACATTAGAGGGTGCTTGTACCAAGACAGCTCTATGTGATCTTGGGGCAAGCATCAACCTAATCCATGCAACCACTATCAGAAAGCTTGGCTTGACTGAAGAGGTCAAACCAACCTGGATCTGTCTTCAACTTGCTGATGGCTCCATTAAATACCCATCATGCATAATTGAGGACATGATTGTCAAGGTTGGGCCATTTGCCTTCCCTACTGACTTTGTAGTGCTGGAAATGGAGGAGCACAAGAGTGCAACTCTCATTCTAGGAAGACCATTCCTAGCAACATTAGAAGGGGATAACCCTGAGAGTCAATGAGGATAAGTTTAAGTTGAATGTTGTCAAAGCTATGTAGCATCCAGACACATTAGAAGACTGCCTGAGCATTAATATTATTGACTCCCTGGTGGAAGAGGTCAATATGACTGAGAGTCTCGAATCAGATCTAGAGGACATTTTTAAAGATGTTCAGCCTGATCTAGAGGAACCAGAGGAAATAAAAGAACCTCTGAAAACTCCTCAGGAAGAGGAAAAACCTCCTAAACCCGAGCTCAAACCACTACCACCATCCCTGAAATATGCATTTCTGGGAGAAGGTGACACTTTTCCTGTAATCATAAGCTCTGCTTTAGAGCCACGGAAAGAGAAAGCACTAATTCGGGTGCTAAGGACACACAAGACAGCTCTTGGGTGGTCCATAAGTGATCTTAAGGGCATTAGCCCAGCCAAATACATGAACAAGATCCTATTGGAGGATGATGCTAAGCCAGTGGTTCAACCACAGAGGCAGCTAAGTTAGTAGAGGCTGGGATTATTTATCCTATTTCTGATAGCCCCTGGGTGAGCCCTGTCCATGTTGTCCCTAAGAAGGGAGGTATGACAGTGGTTCATAATGAAAAAAATGAACTGGTTCCTACAAGAATAGTTACAGGGTGGCGTATGTGTATTGACTACAGAAGGCTCAATACAGCCACCAGGAAGGATCACTTCCCTTTACCATTCATAGACCAGATGCTAGAAAGACTAGCAGGTCATGAATACTACTGCTTTTTGGATGGCTATACAGGTTACAACCAAATTGTAGTAGATCCTCAGGACCAAGAGAAAACAGCATTCACATGTCCATTTGGAGTATTTGCATACAGAAGAATGCCTTTTGGTCTGTGTAATGCACCTGCAACCTTTCAGAGGTGCATGCTCTCTATCTTCTCTGATATGGTAGAGAAATTTCTGGAAGTCTTCATGGATGACTTCTCAGTATTTGGAGACTCATTTAGCTCCTGTCTCAACCATCTAGCACTTGTTCTGAAAAGATGCCAATAGACAAACCTGGTTTTAAATTGGGAAAAATGTCACTTTATGGTGACCGAAGAAATTGTCATTGGGCATAAAATTTTGAACAAGGGAATAGAGGTGGATCAAGCTAAGGTAGAGGTAATTGAAAAATTACCACTACCCACGAATGTTAAGGCAATCAGAAGCTTTCTAGGGCATGCAGGATTCTATAGGAGGTTTATAAAGGATTTTTCAGAAATCGCAAAACCTCTGAGCAATCTGCTAGCTGCTGACACGCCATTTGTGTTTGACACAGTGTGTCTGCAGGCATTTGAAACTTTGAAAGCTAAGCTGGTCACAGTACCAATTATTTCTGCACCAGATTGGACATTACTATTCGAACTAATGTGTGATGCCAGTGACCATGCCATTGGTGCAGTATTGGGACAGAGGCATAACAAGCTTCTGCATGTCATTTATTATGCTAGCCGTGTTTTAAATGATGCACAAAAAAATTACACAACCACAGAAAAAGAGCTGCTTGCAGTGGTTTATGCCATTGACAAGTTTAGTTCATACTTAGTAGGATCAAAAGTGATTGTGTACATTGACCATGCTGCTCTTAAATATCTACTCACAAAGCAGGATTCAAAGCCCAGGCTCATATGATGGGTGTTGCTTCTGTAAGAGTTTGATATAGAAATAAGAGACAAAAAAGGGACAGAGAATCAAGTAGCTGATCATCTGTCCCGGATAGAACCAGTAGCAGGAGCATCCCTCCCTCCTACTGGGATCTCTGAAACCTTTCTGTATGAGCAATTGTTTGCTATTCAGGAAGCTCCGTGGTTTGCAGACATTGCAAACTATAAGACTCAAGGTTCTCCTTCTGTAACCATGGAGAGGAAGCATGAAAAGCTTCTCTCAATACAGAGTCAAACAAAACCCCCACATTCAAACTCTAAGTTTGATGTTGGGTGGCCACAACCAAACTCTAAGTTTGGTGTTGGGAGGCCCCAACCCTGCTCTGATTATCTGTGAGGCTCCATGAGAGCTCACTGTCAAGATATTGACATTAAAGAAGCGCTTGTTGGGAGGCAACCCATTGTTATTTAATTATATCTATTTATTTTCCATTGCTATTTTATGTTTTCTTTAGGTTGATGATCATGTGAAATCACAAAAACAAATGAAAAATCAAAAACAGAATGAAAAATAGCATTAAAAATAGCTCACCCTAGAGGAAGAGCTTATTGGCATTTAAACGCCAGTAAGAAGCATCAGACTGGCGTTTAACGCCAGAAAGAAGCATCAAGCTGGCGTTAAACGCCAGAAACAAGCACCAGACTGGCGTTTAATGCCAGAACAGAGCATCAAGTTGGCATTTAATGCCAAGAAAGGGAGAAAAGCTGGCGTTTAACGCCAGAAACAAGCAGCAGTCTGGCGTTAAACGCCAGGATTGCACACTAAGGGCATTTTTGCATGCCTCAATGGAGAAGAGATATTAAGTCCTTAACCCCTCAGGATCTATGGACCCCACAGGATCCGCACCTGCCACACCTTTTCATACACACTTCTCCCACCCTTGGCCGAACCCACCACACACCTCCTTCTCCCCCTTTCCTCCTTGTTTTGCTCGAGGACGAGCAAACATTTTAAGTTTGGTATGGAAAAAGCATTGCTTTTTTGTTTTTCCATAACCACTAATGCCTCAAGGGATGCACTTTCCTCCACAAAACTATTGGAAGCAGATTAACACCTCCCTAAGAGAATTAAGTTCCAACATCGGACAACTAAGGGTGGAGCACCAAGAGCATTCCATCCTCCTCCATGAAATTAGAGAAGATCAAAGAGCTATGAGGGAGGAGCAACAAAGGCAAGGAAGAGACATAGAGGAGCTCAAGAGCACCATTGGTTCTTCAAGAGGAAGAAGATGCCACCCTTACTAAAGTGGACCTGTTCCTTAATATCCTTGTCTATTTATTTTTTCTGTTTTCATTCTATATGCTTTATGTTTATTTATGTTTGTGTCTTTCTTACATGATCATTAGTGTATAGTGTCTATACCTTAAAGCTATGAATATCCTATGAATCCATCACCTTTCTTAAATGAATAATGTTTTTAATCATAAAAGAACAAGAAGTACATGATTTCGAATTCATCCTTGAAATTAGTTTAATTATTTTAATGTGGTGACAATACTTTTTGTTTCTCTGAATGAATGCTTGAACAGTGCATATTTTTGAATTTGTTGTTTATGAATGTTAAAATTGTTGGCTCTTGAAAGAATGATGAAAAAGGAGAAATGTTATTTGATAATCTGAAAAATCATAAAATTGATTCTTGAAGCAAGAAAAAGTAGTGAAAAGCAAAAGCTTGCAAAAAAAAATGGTGAGAAAAAAAAAAGAAGAAAGAAAAAGAAAAAGCAAGAAGAAAAAGCCAAGAGCTCTTTAAACCAAAAGGCAAGAGCAAAAAGCCAGTAACCCTTTAAACCAAAAAGCAAGGGTAAAATAAAAAGGATTCAAGGCTTTGAGCATTAATGGATAGGAGGGCCCAAAGGAATAAAATCCTGGCCTAAGCTGCTAAACCAAGCTGTCCCTAACCATGTGCTTGTGGCGTGAAGGTGTCAAGTGAAAAGCTTGAGACTGAGCGGTTAAAGTCGTGATCAAAAGCAAAAAGACTGTGCTTAAGAACTCTAGACAACTCTAATTGGGGACTTTAGCAAAGCTGAGTCACAATCTGAAAAGGTTCACCCAGCTATGTGTTTGTGGCATTTATGTATCCGGTGGTAATACTGGAAAACAAAGTGCTTAGGGCCACGGCCAAGACTCATAAAGTAGCTGTATTCAAGAATCAACATACTGAACTAGGAGAATCAATAACACTATCTAAATTTTGAGTTCCTACAGATGCCAGTCATTCTGAGCTTCAAAGGATAAAGTGAGATGCCAAAACTGTTCAGAGGCAAAATACTACTAGTCCCGCTCATTTAATTGGAACTAAGTTTCATTGATATTTTGGAACTTATAGTATATTCTCTTTTTTTATCCTATTTGATTTTCAGTTGCTTGTGGACAAGCAACAATTTAAGTTTGGTGTTGTGATGAGCGGATAATTTATACGCTTTTTGGCATTGTTTTTAAGTAGTTTTTCAGCATGTTTTAATTACTTTTTAGTATATTTTTATTAGTTTTTATTCAAAATTGACATTTCTGGACTTTACTATGAGTTTTGTGTTTTTCTGTGATTTCAGGTATTTTCTGGCTGAAATTGAGGGACCTGAGCAAAAATCTGATTCAGTGGCCGAAAAAGGACTGCAGATGTTGTTAGATTCTGACCTCCCTGCACTCAAAATAATTTTTCTGGAGCTACAGAAGACCAATTGGCACGCTCTCAATTGCGTTGGAAAGTAGACATCCAGGGCTTTCCAGCAATATATAATATTTCATACTTTGCCCAAGTTTTGACGACACAAATTGGCGTTTAACGCCAAGTCTTTACCCTATTCTGGCGTTAAATGCCAAAAACAGGTTGCAAACCAGAGTTAAACGCCAGAAACAGGCTACAACCTGGTGTTTAACTCCAAGAGAAGCCTCTACACATGTAAAGCTCAATGCTCAGCCCAAGCACACACCAAGTGGGCTCCGGAAGTGGATTTCTGCACTATCTGCACTTAGTTACTTATTTTCTATAACCCTAGCTACTAGTTTAGTATAAAAACAACTTTTAGAGACTTACTATGTACCTCATGACATTTTACACATTTCATATTGTATTTCTGACGGCACGAGTCTCTAAACCCCATGGTTGGGGGTGAGGAGCTCTGCTGTGTCTCGATGAATTAATGCAATTACTTCTGTTTTCTATTCAATCACGCTTGTTTCTATTCTAAGATACTCGCTTGTACTTAACCGTGATGAATGTGATGATCCGTGACACTCATCATCATTCTCAACCTATGAACGCGTGCCTGACAACCACTTCCGTTCTACCTTAGATTGAGTGTGTATCTCTTAGCCTCTTGGTTCATGATCAGAGTCTTCGTGGTATAGGCTATGATTATTGGCGGCCATTCCTGAGATCCAGAAAGTCTAAACCTTGTCTGTGGTATTCCGAGTAGGATCTGAGATGGGATGACTGTGACGATCTTCAAACTCACAAGTGCTGGGCGTAGTGACAAAAACAAAAGGATCAATGGATCCTATTCCAACATGAGTGAGACCGACAAATGATTAGCCGTGCGGTGACAGCACATTTGGACCATTTTCAATGAGAGGACGGATGGTAGCCATTGACAACGGTGATCCACCAACATACAGCTTGCCATGGAAGGAGACCTGCGTGCGTGAAGAAGAAGAGAGTAGGAAAGCAGAGATTCAGAAGTCAGAGCATCTCCAAAACCTCAATCTGTTCTCCATTACTACATAACAAGTACTATTTAATTTATGCTTTTTACTCTTCATAAATATAATCACTCTTATCATTGATTTCCTGACTAAGAATTACAAAATAACCATAGCTTGCTTCAAGCCGACAATCTCTGTGGGATCGACCCTTACTCACGTAAGGTATTACTTGGACGACCCAGTGCACTTGCTGGTTAGTGGTACGAGTTGTTAAAAGTGTGATTTACAATTCATGCACCATGGAGGTTTCAAGATGAGTACAAGCATAAGCCACCATAACAGGGAGCCTTCCAAATGTCCAACTCAAGGACTTAAACTAAAAGTGCTAGGTGGGAGACACCCCACCATGGTAAACTCTTTCCATTATCTTGTAAATATAATCAATGGATGAATTGAGTTGCCATTATTAGGTAGTTTTCATTTTTGCATACTCTTCTTTTAATATTTTGGTTGTTGGTTTGTTTGATTAGATTTGTGCCTTAAGTTGTAGCTTAGTTGTAGTTGAGTAGTGTTTTGCTTGTAGTATAAGTTTTGTTTTTAGTGTATTTGAAAATTTTTCAAAAACCAAAAAAAAAATTTTTTGTTAAATTTGATTTTTGATTGTTTTAGAATGCTTGTAGATTAGGAGAGTGCCCTGTTTAAAAAAAAAGCGGGCATCGGCGCGCAAGCGCGCTGTGCGCGCGCACGTCGGCGTGGTTTCACAACTCCTAGTACTAAAACCCGATAATAGTGCCCACTTTATGCCTACTTTGTGTCGACGATCCGCGCGTAAGCACGCATGGCGCGTATACGTGGATTGTCCCTGCCGCATCTGCGCGTAAGCCCACATGGTGCGTGCGCGTCCTTCTGCCAATCTGCGCATCGGCGCGTGGGCGTGCATGACGCGTCGGCATCGCAAAAAAAAGTTTTTTTTTTCTCATCTTCCATTTTCTTTTGTCCATTGCATTCGTATACTTTTATTCTTTGCATTTTCATTTTGTTTTTATAGCTTGTTTTTACCTTCTTTTTTTTTGAGCTTCTTATTTTAATAATGGTGTTGAATTTTCTTACTTAATTGTTGAGAATTTCTTGATTAATCTTGGTGCTTCTCGACTTGTTCGATATTGTTGGGTGATGAAACTTTTAAATCAATGCTTAATCATATATGACTCTTATATTCTTTGTGCGTTGATATGAACTTGCATGCCTTTCATGACCCACTCTTTCTATTTGAACTTGATGGTTTTGATTGCTCTTCATGCCTTGACTTTACTCTTGCATCAAGTGTTAGTTAATATGCCTTGGCTTATATTGTTTTCTCACTCACATGTTGTAGCTACCATGTAGTGAGAACCTTACTCTTATTTGGCATTAGCCCTCGCCTATGTTCTATTTGCTTTGATATCTTTGTTGTAGGTTTAATTTTCTTTCTTTTTCTTTCCTTTTAGGTTGGCCACCGAAGGAAAGAAATAGAAAAGCTTTTAAATGGGGCAACAAACAAGTTCACCCGCACAACCTTTTGAAGAAGCTCATCAATTGTAGCAACCCATCCACATTGCTCTTCTTTGAGTGTGGGGAGGTCGTCCGACCGATCTCCATGGGTAACAACCTTTTTCAACACCAAATTTTAATTTTTGTCTTTGTTAGATTAGTTGTTGTATTGCATGATAGATTGCATGTCAGTTAGAATTTGTACATATTTTTACCACTTCCTTTTATGTTAGGACTACTTGGTTAGGGTGATGTTCTTTTTTCCAAGAAACTATTTTTAGGGTACCCTACCAATTTGAAAAAATTTTTTTTTTGTTATACTTGTTTGAAGAATTTATTTTGGAACATGGTTTTCGAGCTAAGAACACAAGCATGTGAGTTTTGAGCCTTATGGCATGGTTACATCACATAACCACTTATTTTCATTCTTGTGTGCATTATTCTCTTTCTATGATTGTAATCTTTGATTTGTTTGATTCTTTATGTCCATTATTCCATGTATACATGCATTTATATGATTGAGGCCATCATTTTATTTGGCTCACTTACCCAAATAGCCTACCTTTTCATCAACCATTGTTAGCCAAATTTGAGCGTATTTTTAATCCCTTTTGTTCTTAATCTTAGCACATCACTACCCCTAAGTGAAAAATAATAAATATCCTTAATTTGGATCTTTGATTAGCTTAGGCTAGTGAGGGTGTGTATCATTTAGGAATGGGGAACTTGGGAACATTGGTTTAGGTAAAAGTGTGCTTTGTACTTTTATTGAGAATATTGGGAATTGGGTACATATTCATGCACTATATGTAAAACAATATACATTGATATGTTTGTATATACTTTAGAAAAAAATGATAAAGAAAAAGAAAAAGAACACACACACACACACACACACACATATATATATATATATATATATATGTATATATATATATATATATATATATATATATAAAAGAAAAAAAAGAGATATATATAAAAAAAGAGAAAAAGAAATAAAAAAGGGACAAAAATTCCCCAAGGTAAAGTTCAATAAAAATCAATGCATATGTGTGGTGAATTAAAAAGAATGCATGAGTATGTGAAAAAGTGGGAATCATGGGTAGCTAGGTTGTGTATTAGAATTGTATAGGTTATTATATGTGTTAGGTGAGAGCTTAGGCTAATCAAAGATACAAATTTCAAGCTCACTTGACCATATGCATCCTTACCTTTACCCTAGCCCAATTACAACCTATGAATAAGTCCTCATGATGAATGTATGCATGAATTGAATAATTGTTGATTGTTAGAAGAAAAACAAATCTTGGAAAGCATGATTAGAGACAAATTGAGTGAATCGACCCTATACACTTGAGCGACTAGAGCGGACACACTTCCGGTGAGGGTTCGATGCTCAATTCCTTGTTCCCGGCTTTCACGAGCTTTTCTTCTTCCAAGTCTATTTGTACTTCTTTTGATATTTGATTTGGTAGATTTTGTGAGTCGTCATATGACCTTTACTCTACTTGCTTATATATGTTATTGGGGTTTGATTTACTTTTAACCAAGTAGGTAGAATCATATTGCATTTAGTTGCATGCATGTAGATGGTTTATATAGTTTCTTTGCATTGAATAAATCTTCATACCCTTTTTCTTGTCCTTCTTTATTCTTAGCATGAGGACATGCTTGGTTTAACTGTGGGGAGATTTGATAAACCCCGATTTTGTGGTTTATCTTGTGCTTAATTTGGGTGGTTTTATCAACTTTTCTCATAGTTATTCAATGAAATAGCATGGTTTTGTAATTCTCCTTAAATTTGTGCTTAAGTGTGAAAACATGCTTTTTAGGCTTTAAATTTACCAATTTTAACTCACTTTAATTCCATTCGATGCCTTGATGTGTTTGTTGAGTGATTTCAGGTTCATAAGGCAAGTATTGGATGGAAGAAGTGAGGAGAGAAGCATGCAAAGTGGGAGAACTCATGAAGAAATGAAGAAATCGTAAAGTTGTCAAGCCTGACCTCTTCGCACTCAATCGATCATAACTTGAGGCAGAGAGGTCAAAATTAGGCGGTTCCAGTTACGTTGGAAAGCTAGCATTCGGAGCTTCAAAATGATATAAAATTTGCCATTGTTTTATCGCGTTTAGAAATGTGTACACGCACTGTACACGTGCACACCGATGGAGCAGCATGGGTCCATTTTGGACAACTCGTTGGGGGAGATTTCTAGCTCATTTTGGGCCCAATCCAACTCATTTCTGATGCTATTGAACCCAAGGATTGAGGGGGGAATGAACTAAGTAGTTATAGTTTAGTTTTCATCATGTTTTAGGCTAGAATTCTAGAGAGAGAAGCTCTCTCTTCTCTCTAGAATTTAGGGTAGTTTAGGTTTAATTCACTCAAATTCATCTTTCAATTCTTGTTTTGATTTAGTTTTCTCTTTTAATTTCTTGTTGTTACACCTTTGTTCTTCTAGTTCTTGTTGTTAATTTCCCCATTTCACCATTTTTATGTATATGAACCATTGTTGAATCTTGATTTCTTTGAATGCAATTTCATGTTTCTATGTTTCTTTTATGTTACCTCCATTGTTATTGTTGATTTCTTGTTGATGATAGTTATGGATCTTGTCAATTTTTGCATTTGGTGATGTTTACTTTTCTTGCACTCTAAGTGTTTGATGAAATGTTTACACTAGTTTTTGAGTAGCTGTTCTTGACTCTTGGCCTAGGCTAAGGGAATTGAGTGACCTTGAGTCATTGGGTCTCAATGAATTGGTGATTTGAGAACCCTTGGTGGTCAATTTGATATCCATTAACACTAACCCACTACTAATCTAATTAGTAGATAGGTTGGGACTTATGGGTTGATGTGATCAAGCCTATTTGACGTACTTCAAGCTTAGGAGTAGATATTATGTACTTAAGGCTTTTATAAGTAGACTTAATAGGTTGGCCTCTCATAATTATCAATATGTGGTTTGTAGACAAGGATGGTGATCTCAATTACCTATGTCTAGCCAAGAGTTCTTTTCCCTTATTTTATTAGTTCTTGTTATATTACATTCTTGTCATTTATTTTCTCGCAAAAATATAAAATCAAACCCCTTTGTTCCTTCATAGCCAATAATCATTCATTTCATTGCAATTCCTTGTGAGACGACCCAGAGTTTAAATACTTCGGTTAATTTTCATTGGGGTTTGTACATGTGACAAAACCACAATTTTTTATTGAGAGGATTGTTTGTTGGTGTAGAACTATACTTGCAACGAGAATTCATTTGAGGAATTTCTATACCATCAAAGAATTCACTCATCAGCTGGATTTTGTTTAAGAACCCATATTATGTACTCATGTAGTGTGTGTGTGAGTGTGTTGTGTGGTGTGCGGTGCATGAGTGTAATGTCTAGGACTGGAGGCTGTCTAATCCACTTGACAAAAAAAAAAAAAAAACCATTCGTGCGTCTACTAAGCCTATTTCAATTTCTTCTCCCTCTACTAATATTTGACCTTCCTAAACCCTCTGTCAATCTTTCTTCTCCCAAATCTTCACTTTTAACACCATTAGATCCACTATCACGACCTCTTGACATCAACACCACTTCCCCCAACTCCACCAATTTTCCTCTTCCTTAAAATCATGTCACACTGTATGGCAAATCCGATCCCAACTCAATTGGCTGACTACCTCTGCAATGTTTTTCTCATTTCACCCACATCAAGCTCTTCTTGATGTTGGTATCCCCTTTATTCTATATTTTCCCGTTCATCTCTCTCTGAGTGCCGTCGCAAATTTATTTTGTCCTTGCATTCTAATTTTGAGCCTAAGTCCTTTTCAAAGGCTAATAGATTTTCACATTGGCATAACGCCAAGAGGGCTAAGATTAAAGCATTACAGTTAAATCGAACGTGAAATTTGGTGGACTGTCCTTGTAAGGTAAATCCAATTGGTTGTAAATGGGTCTACCGGATTAAACAGCGCCATGACAGATCTGTCGAATGGTATAAAGCCCATTTGGTGGCAAAAGGCTTTACACAAACATAAAGTGTCCATTTCCTTGAGCCTTTTTCACCGGTGATTAAGCCAGCAACCATGCGCATAGTTCTGGCACTTGCCTCAATCAGATGCTGGCCAATTCAATAATTGGATGTGAACAACGCCTTTTTGCACGGTGAATTATCTGAGAAGTGTATATGGAATTACCACCAGGTCTCTCTTCTTCTTGACCATGACAATGTTATCACCTACTTAAATCCATCTATGATCTCCATCAATCTAGTCGTATTTGGTATAATAAGTTGTCTAATCTTCTTTTATCTTGTGGGTATCAGCAAGTAATTTCTTATTACAGCTTGTTCATTAAGATAGTTGGTTCCGAGATTTGGATTTTGCTAGTTTATGTTGATGACATCGTATTAACTGGTAACTTTATTTATGAGATGGTCTCCATTAAAAGAATTTTGGATAATCACTTCAAGATTAAAGACTTGGGCATCTTGAAAGATGTTTTGGGAATAGAAGTTGCCCATTCTGCCTAAAGGATATCCCTTTCTCAACACAAATATTGCTTGGATTTATTGACTCATTGAAGCTTACTGGGGGGTTAAGCTTGCTCCATCACTCATGGTTAATTCAACCAGAGTATCCCTAGATAGTGGTCCTTTGCTTCTTGATCCTATTGTATATCGTTGTCTTCTTGGTCGTCTTCTTTATCTCACAACAACACAGGTTGACATCACTTATGCAACCTAACAATTAAGTCATTTTATAGCCTCTCCAGCTCACACTCACTATTGTGCTACCATCAGGGTGCTTCATTACTTAAAGAACAGCCCAAGACGGGGTATTTTCTTTCTTAGAACTTTTGCTCTACAGTTATCTGGTTTTAGCGACTCCAATTGAGCTGGTTGTCCAAACACAAGAAGCTCATTAACTGGTTTCTTTTTTTTTTGAGTGATTTCTTAATTTTCTGGAAAACTAAAAAGCAATCAACAGTAGCTCGTTCATCAATTGATGTCGAATATTATGCACTCACCAACACAACTTGTGAACTCTAATGGATCTTAAATCTACTTAAGGTTTTGAATGTATCATGCTGCCAAATCCCGTGCTATATTGTGACAATCAAAGTGCACTCCACATTTTTGTGATTCTCGTTTTCCATAAACAAACCAATCACCATGAATTTGATTGTCACCTAGTCCATCAAAAGGCTCAAGACGGTGTCATGAAACTTCTTCCCATCTCTTAATCTAATTAACTCGCCGATATTTTCACTAAATCTCTCTCTTCTCAGTCGTTCCAGAAAAACTTGTTCAAGCTGGGTATTCTCAACATATATCAGTCTCTAACTTGCAAGGATATATTGAATCAGTATAATTACTCATTCATCTTTCATTCTGTTATTTTTGTCTGTCTCCTTAGTACTAGTATCCTTTTAGAAGATGATGAATCATCAATTTGTTAGTTACTTTGATTCTTCTAGGATCTATAAATATATTTATGAGCTTGTTTGGAAATTATTTAACATGAAAAAAGAATTCTATTTCCTGTAAAAAAAGAATTCATTTCTGTTTGAAACTTAATTCCATGATTTGGAATGACTATAATATTTTAATAGAATAGAATTCGAATTGGAAGAGTGTGTGAGTAGATTTGAAAATCAGACCCCTTTTAGTCTGATTTATAAATGAAGGAAAATAAAAATTGGAATTCTCGAAGGAATTCAAATCATTCATTTTTTAATTTTTCAAAACGAGAAAAAGGATTCAACTCTTGAGTGAATTCTAATTCCTAACATTCCAAACAAGCTCTATAAAGATTTGATGAGTTGTGGCCTCTGTGTAGTGTATATATGTGTAACCATTCCTTCCCGTTTTTACTATATTATGTTCCGGTTTTCTACTATTTTGCTTTGTTTGTTGCATGATTCTTTATTAGTTAGAATCCTAGGTCTAGTTTAGTTTTCTCTTAATTGCTTTAATTCCAAAAAGATGTCTCGTATATTACTCACTGAGCTTGAATTCAAATAAAAAATACAGAAGCAATGTATTGCATGAGAAAGTGAGTTTATATTGAAGAATAGTCTTATTTACTTAGATATGGTGGTATTTTCAGTGATTCTGAATGCATGACATGAATAATGCATATTTAAATTTGAATCAAAGAATGTTAATGTACAAGGAACAGGGATTTAGAGAATTATTATGATTTCTCTGAAAGAAACAAAAATTTAATCCTTGAAGCAAAAGAAATAGCAAAAAAAAAGAGCAAGGTCCAAAGCTCTGAGCATTAATGACTAGGGAGATCAGACATGATTAAAAGCTCAAAGAGTTATTTCCCAAGTTATATGCTTGTGGTGTTCTTGTGTCAAGTAATACTTGAGACAAAACATTTAGAGTCGAGATCAATGGCAATTAGCAGAGTATGCCAAAGGCTTTGAGCACCACTGTCTGGGAGTAGCTGAAAAAAAAATCAGAACTTCAAAAGAGTTCCCCAGATAAGTGCTTGTGGTGTTTCTGTGTCAAGTAAAACTTGAGACAAAACATTTAAAGTCACGGCTAGGCTCAAGGTGCAAAGCACCAAAGAAAATAAAAATAGCTGTGTTCAAGGGTTAAATTGAGTTACAAAAGATCAGAGAATTCATAATATTATCCGGATTCTAATTCCGAATGACAGTAACATTCTTTTGATTCAAAGGAAGAGTGAGATGCCAAAACTATTTAGGATTACAATTTTAAACCCCGCTATAAGCAGAGACATGAGCTTAATCAAACTCTCAATCTCATGCAAATTCACATTCTAAACCTATATTATTTTGGTTGCTTGAGGACAAGAAACAATTCAAGTTTGGTGTTGTGATGCATGAGCATCTTTCCTATCTTTTCCTAGTGAATTTGCATTTAAATTGTTAAGTTTAATCAACAATTAATTATCTTTTAGCCACTATGAATGCTACTTTGAGTCTTGTGCAATTTTATTTATTTTAGGTAGCATTCGGATGGATTTGATAGAGTTTCTACCGAGAAAGAGAAGAAACCAAGGAGCTGACTAGTGAGGAGCGACGCGTGCGCGTGATTTGGAGCTATCCATGGCGACGTGTGTGCAAACATGATGCGTACGCGTGAAAAGTGAATCTGCTCAGCGACGCGTACGTGTACCTGACGCGTACGTGTACCTGACGCGTACGCGTGACTGACACGTATGCGTGACATGCGCGACATGCAGAAAACGTAGAAAATGCTGAGGGCGATTTCAGGCCGAGTTTTAACCCAGTTTTCAGCCCAAAAAATACATATTAGAAGCTGCAGAATGGACGAAACAAGTGGTCCCCATCCATCAATTGAAGACTTGATTATTTAATTAATTCTGATTTAAATTTAAATCTTATTAGATGAAAAGATATTATTTTTAATTTTAGAAGATAGAATTTAAATTAATTAGGATTAGATATAAAAAGAGATTCCAACAGGGTGTTTGATGGTGTGCAGAAATTGGCAAATTAAAAATTGTTCAAACATTTATGTTGTAAGTATAGTTCTTTACTTGCCAGAAATCTGCTCCTCAATTTAGAAAGGTATCACAGAAAATTGAATTTAAAATACTGGGAGTATGAATCCCAGGTCGTCTCCCAACGAGTCGCAGAAAAGTATGCTATTTTATTAATCAGAGGTTTTCAAAAAAGGTTTGAATTGGGCAAACAAGAAATTAAATTGGTAAATTTGAATAATGTAAATAAAAGCCTTGACTGGGAATTGATTAGTTAGAATCCCTATTATTGTTGGAATGAATTTTAGGATTAATTGACAATTAAAGGTTATCCTGTTTAGTTATCCTTCGCTAGGTGAAGGAAAGTCAAACAAGTTGGAATGCTATGTCCGTTCACAAGTTGCAATCCACTTAAAAAAAAGGGATTGGTGTTAGTGATTAGGAGGAAATCCAACCATAAACCCAATTGCAATTTTTCTTTCAAGCCTTCCAACTCAAAGGTTCCTTTCAATTAATTCCCCATCAAGTTAGGGAACTACTCGCTCATTGTGAATGTAAAATTCATAGCATATAAAAAGGAATTAAAGAAAGACATTGTAAATAAAGTTAAAATAGTCAATTAAAAATAAAAGTGATCCTTGTATTAAATAATCCTAAGAATATTCCAATGGTAAAATTAAACAAAGCAAGGAACACGGAAGATTAAACCAAGTAAAGAAAACGAACTAGAATGACGAAGTCTTGATGAGGTAATAACTCTTCTCAGTGTCCCAATGCCAAAAAAGTAAGAGAAAACTAAAATCCTAAGAACTATGAATGTGTAGAGAGAAAACCTAGAGGAGGAGCAAAAATAGATCTAAAACTAAAAATTGTATAGAATGAATGTTGTCTTTGGTTTCTGCATGTTCTCTGGCTCTAGTCTGCTGTTTCGAGCCAAAAACTGGGTCAAAATAGGGACTGAAATCGCCCCCAGCGAATCTGTAAATTATGCAGATCGCGCAGGTCAAGCGATCGCGTCGCTCATGCGGACGCGTCATTCGCGTTTCTGCTTTGCCACGCGGACGCGTTGTCCACGCCTCCGCATCGCTCGTACTTTTCCATTTCACGCGGTTGCGTCATCCATGTGGCCGCGTCACTGCGATTTGATCTTCTCCGCGCGGTCGCATCGCCCATGCGACCGCGTCACTTCTCGCTGGTCATCTCCTCAATTTCTTGTGTTCCTTCCGTTTTTGCTAGCTTCCTTTCCAATCTCCAACTCATTCTTGCCCTATAAAGTCTGAAATGCTTAACACACAGATTACGGCATCGAATGGAATAAAGGAGAAGTAAAATGTACAATTAAAAGTCTCTAGGAAGCAGTTTTCACTCATGTAATAATTTCAGGAAGGAAATATAATTGCATGCTATTTTAATGAATAAGTGGGTCAGGATCATGATAAAACCACACAATTAAACACAATATAAACCATAAAATAGTGGTTTATCAACCTCCCCACACTTAAACATTAGCATGTCCTCATGCTTAATTGAAGGAGATAAAGTAAACAAGTATAAAATCATCCATAAAACCTCCATAAAAACCTCCATAAAAACCTCCATACAGTCCTCAATAAGATCAGAGAAAAGACTCATCATGCACCTTTGGAAAGTAGCTGGTGCATTGCACAAGCCAAAGGGCATTCCTTTGTAAGCATAAGTCCCAAAAGGACATGTAAAAGTGGTCTTTTCTTGATCCTCAGGAGCTATATGAATCTGGAAATAACCTGTGTAACCATCTAAAAAGCAATAATGTGATTTACCTGACAGGCGATCCAGCATTTGATCAATAAATAGAAGTGGGTAGTGATCCTTACGGGTTCCTTGGTTGAGATGCCTGTAATCAATGCAGACTCTCCAAGCATTTTGAACTCTAGTTGCTATGAGCTCTCCATGCTCATTCTTCACTGTAGTGACTCCAGACTTCTTGGGCACCACTTGTACTGGGCTAACCCATTCACTGTCTGAAATGGGATAGATGATACCTGCTTCCAATAGTCTAGTCACTTCCTTTTTGACAACTTCCAAGATAGTGGGATTCAATCTCCTTTGGGGTTGACGGACAGGTCTTGCTCCCTCTTCTAAAAATATTCTATGCTCGCATACTTGAGGGTTGATGTCTACTATGTCTGCCAAACTCCACCCAATTGCCTTCTTGTGCTTCCTCAGTACATTAAGTAACTGCTCTTCTTATTGAGAAGTAAGTTCCCTTGCAATGATAACCGGAAACTTCTGCTCATCTTTAAGATAAGCATATTTGAGAAGTGGAGGGAGGGGTTTCAACTCTAACTTCTGATCATGGGCAGGCTCTGGATTATCTGGAGCTTGTGAAAATGGCGAACTGCCCTCATTGTCAGTTATGAGGGTCCCCACACTTGGACCTTATCCAGTGTGCCTCTCTTCTAATTCTTCCTTGTGAACTGCAGCTACAGTTTCATCTATGACATCACACTGGAAGATAGAATGATCTTCTGGAGGGTTGTTTATGACTCCATTCAGATCGAAGATTACTGTGCGGCCATCTATTTCAAAAGAGTATGTTCCTGAAAAAGCATCCAATTTGAATTTTGATGTCTTCAGGAATGGTCTTCCAAGTAGGATTGATGATGGCTTATCCGAGTCATTATGGGGCATTTCCAATATATAAAAATCAGTGGGAAATGTAAGTCCTTTAATGTTCACTAAAACATCTTCAGCAACTCCAGCCACTGTAATAATGCTTTTATCTGCTAACACAAAACGAGCTGCTGACCTTTTTAAGGGAGGGAGCCTCAAAATATCATATATGGACAAAAGCATTATACTGACACATGCTCCTAAATCACACATGCAATCATAAATTACTACTCCACCAATAGTACAACTAACTATACAAGGACCTGGGTCACTACACTTTTCAGGTAATCCTCCCATTAAAGCAGATATGGAACTACCTAAAGGAATAGTTTCTAATTCATTAATTTTGTCTTTATGTATACATAAATCTTTTAGAAACTTTGCATATTTAGGTACTTCTTGAATAACATCAAAAAGAGGAACGGTTACCTCAACTTTTTTGAATATTTCAACCATTTTGGGATCGGGTTCCAGCTGCTTCCTGGGCTTCCTTGCAAGTTGTGAAAATGGAATAGGAGTAGTGTTTTCTGCAGTGTCTGTGCCACTCGGTGCTTCCTCCTGTGGTTGGACTTCTTCTTTTTCAGCTATGTCCTATATGTCTTCTTCCTCTTCAATATCTTCTATTTCTACTACCTCTTCAGCTGAGGCGTGTTCTGGTGAGCTTGGCTCCTCCTGATTCCTCTCCTGCAGTGTGGTTCCGGACCTCAGAGTGATGGCATTAATGCCTCCCTTTGGATTGCGTAATGGTTGAGAGGGGATTCCAGTGGAGCTTGAAGGTTGGTTACTGGAATTTTGCATTGATCCAATCTGTGAAACAAGAGCTTGCAAAGTAGAGGTCAGACCATTTAGACTGGCATTAAGGTTATTCATAATGTTATTTTCCATGGTCTGTTGCCTTCGCTCAAAAGATTGTAGTAACTCTTCATTAGGAGATAAAGAAGAATGAGTAAATTGAGAGGTTTGCTGTTGGGTATTCTGTGGTCCTTGGGATTGCCTCAGGTGAGGTGCTCTATAAGGTTGGTTCTGCTGCCTGTTGTTATTATTATTCCACCTATGATTTCCCTGATTATCTCTGCCTCCTCTGTTATTATTGTCCCTCCAATTCTGGTTAGAATTGTCCTGCCATCCATGGCTGTAGTTGCCACCTTAATTGTACCCTTGGTTGGGGCAGTCGTAGAAATTATGAGTGGCTGCCACGGTGTTATCTTCCTGCTGGAGCTGCGGACACTCATCAGTATAATGGCTATAATCTGCACAGATTCCACAGACTCTCTGTGGGACTAACTGTTGGCCTTGCTGCGGTGAAGGAGGTTGAGCTTACTGAACTTGTTGTTGATTCAATTGCATTTGCTTCAGGAAGTTTGTCATTTCACAGATACTCTGAGTTAGAGCAGCAGTCTCTCTGCTAGAGGATACTTCTGCAACGACTTTTGAACGGCCTTGCTTCTGTCTGTGGTTCCTAGTAGATTCAGCTAAGTCGTTGATCAATTGCCATGCCTCATCAGTGGTCTTGTACTTCTTCATAGACCCATTGCTAGCACTTTTCAATGTGGTCTTATCTTGGGGCCTCATACCATGTGTGATGTAGTTGAGCAACATTATCTTGTCAATCATGTGGTGGGGGCATGCTTCCAGAAGATTATTGAAGCGCTCCCAATATTCAAAGAGAGTCTCGTTGTCATCTTGAACAATTGTGGAAATGTCTTTCCTCAGTTTATCAGTAACTTCAGATGGAAAGAATTTCTCCAAAAACTCTTTTCTGAGCGTATCCCAGTTGCATACATTTGCTAGGGGTTGAGTGTAGTACCACTCTCTTGCCTTTCCCTCAAGAGAAAACGGGAAAGCTTTCAGCAGAATTGAAGTTTCATCTGTACCATCTCGCCTGATAGTAGAACAGGCTGCCTGGAAATCTCTCAGGTGCTTGATGGGCTCTTGAGCAGGTAAGCCATGAAACTTGGGCATCAAATTGATCAGTGCGGTCTTTATTTCAAAATCTGTAGCCACCGCTGGGTGATGCACTTGAAATGGTTGCATTGTAAAATCAGGGGCTCCTTCCTCCTGGATGGTAACTCTCCTAGCTGCCATGTCGTCTGCACGTGAATCAACCGAATCAGTTGAACGGGAGCTGGTTTCTTCCTCAAGTTCACTTTCAGATCTGCCCTCAGAGTGGACTAACCGACGCCGAGCTCGCCTTATTTGTGAAATAGTCCTTTCAATTTCAGGATCGAATATTAGCAAGCGCGGATCAGGAAGTGAACGCGTCATTTGACGAAAGAAACAGGTAGCTCATAGTAGCAAAATAAAATAAAATGCAAATAAATAAATTCTAATTAATAACTTTAGCACTCTATTGCAACTCCCGGGCAACGGCGCCAAAAATTGATGGTGTGCAGAAATTGGCAAATTAAAAATTGTTAAAATATTTACGTTGTAAGTATAGTTCTTAACTTGCCAGAAATCTGCTCCTCAATTTAGAAAGGTGTCACAGAAAATTGAATTTAAAATACTGGGAGTATGAATCCCAGGTCAAAATTGTGCTATTTTATTAATCAGAGGTTTTCAAAAAAGGTTTGAATTGGGCAAACAGGAAATTAAATTGGTAAATTTGAATAATGTAAATAAAAGCCTTGACTGGGATTTGATTAGTTGGAAACCCTATTATTGTTGGAATGAATTTCAGGATTAATTGACAATTAAAGGTTATCCTGTTTAGTTATCCTTCGCTAGGTGAAGGAAAGTCAAACAAGTTGGAATGCTATGTCCGTTCACAAGTTACAATCCACTAAATAAAAAGGGATTGCTGTTAGTGATTAGGAGGCAATCCAACCTTAAACCCAATTGCAATTTTTCTTTCAAGACTTCCAACTCATGGGTTCCTTTCAATCAATTCCCCATCAAGTTAGGGAACTACTCGCTCATTATGAATGTAAAATTCATAGCATATAAAAAGGAATTAAAGAAAGACATTGTAAATAAAGTTAAAATAGTCAATTAAAAATAAAAGTGATCCTTGTATTAAACAATCCTAAGAATATTCCAATGGTAAAATTAAACAAAGCAAGGAACATGGAAGATTAAACCAAGTAAAGAAAACGAACTAGAATGACGAAGTCTTGATGAGGTAATAACTCTTCTCAGTGTCCCAATGCCAAAAAGTAAGAGAAAACTAAAATCCTAAGAACTATGAATGTGTAGAGAGAAAACCTAGAGGAGGAGAAAAACTAGATCTAAAACTAAAAACTGTGTAGAATGAATGTTGTCTTTGGTTTCTGCATGTTCTCTGGCTCTAGTCTGCTGTTTCGGGTCGAAAACTGGGTCAAAATAGGGCCCGAAATTGCCCCCAACGAATCTGTAAATTATGCAGATCGCGCAGGTCACGCGATCGCGTCGCTCATGCGGACGTGTCATTCGCGTTTCTGCTTTGCCACGCGAACGCGTCGTCCACGCCTCTGCGTTGCTCATACCTTACCATTTCGCGCGGTTGCGTCATTCATGCGGCCGCGTCACTGCGATTTGATCTTCTCCGCGCGGTCGCGTCGCCCATGCGGCCGCGTCGCTTCTCGCTGGTCATCTCCTCAATTTCTTGTGTTCCTTCCATTTTTGCTAGCTTCCTTTCCAATCTCCAACTCATTCTTGCCCTATAAAGCCTGAAACGCTTAACACACATATCACGGCATCGAATGGAATAAAAGAGAAGTAAAATGTACAATTAAAAGTCTCTAGGAAGTAGTTTTCACTCATGTAATAATTTCAGGAAGGAAATATAATTGCATGCTATTTTAATGAATAAGTGGGTCAGGATCATGATAAAACCACACAATTAAACACAATATAAACCATAAAATAGTGGTTTATCAGGGTTCCAGAACAACATTTTTTGAACATTATTCCACTCCAATTTACAATCCTTATTCTGAACCATGAGCAACTAAACCTCCACTGTTAAGGTTAGGAGCTCTGTCGTATGGATTGATTTTATTGCTTTTTCTATTTTAATTCATGTATGGATTTAAATTTAAGAATTGTTTTCGCTCTTTATCTTATGAATTTTGGTGGAACGGAAGTATGACCCTCTTTCTACTTGAGTTCTTGTATAACTTCGAAAAGCTCTTTACTTGAACAATAGCTTGAAAACATATTCTCCTAAATTTTAATTATCTAGATTTAACGGGATACGTGACATATAATCCTTTTATTTTTGGGTAATTAGAGGAGACTAGAAAGGTCTAAGGAATTAGGGTTTAGTCATATATAGTTTGCCATAAATTAAATCCTACATGATTAAAATAGTTAGTAAGAAAAGTTAATCCAGAAAAATAGATAACTCTGAAACCTTAACTACCTTCTCCATACTTTACTCCCAACCCATTTACTTTACTATTTTACTTTCTGTAATATTGTTTAATGCTCTTTGAATATTCAAACACTCTTTTCTGTTTGTCTAACTAAGCCAATCAATCAATCATTGTTGCTTAGTCCTTCAATCCTCGTGGGATCGACCCTCACTCACCTGAGGTATTACTTGGTACGACCCGGTGCACTTGCCGGTTAGTTTGTGGACTCTGAATACCGCACCAGATGCGGGGGCTTAGGTTGTGTGGAAACCACCAAGTCTAATGTATACTCGGCATCTCCTTCCTCGGGGTCCTCCTCCTCTCCCGACTCCTTGCCTTTATGTCTCATCCACGAAAACAATGAATAAAGTATAATTAGGAATCATAGGGCAAGTAGCACAAAAAGGTAAAGGAGGCAGTAAATAAGCATCTAATTGAAGATTTTTGCATAGTGGTGTGGTATGATAGAAAGATAAGCCATGTGTGTATTCTAATTATGCGCACGGTTAGAATACACACAACGGCCGGTTAAAATGGCATCCACACAATCAAAAAGTAAGCATGAGTTCCTCAACTAAATGGCCTAAGATGCAAGTGATGAATGAGCATCAATTAAACACAAGCAAACTTAGGCAACTACAACAAGAGTGAATTGAATGTAGGAATTATTAGATATTGAAGTTATGCAAGTGAAAGTGCAAAATTGATATAAAATAGCATAACAAACAATCCAATGCAATGAAGAAAAGAAAATTACTTATTCATCCTTAGGAATAATCAAATAATCACATGGTTAAGGTGTTTCTTACAAAAAGTGACAAGTCTTGATAGGAATCAATTCAAGTCAACTCAAATAAATGCAAGACATTAACAAGAAACAAGGACCTTGTGATGTGATTATATTGACTTAAAAACCATGATGAATAAGCAATTTAATTCAATTCACTAAATTCAATATGTACTTGTTAAAAATTTCACCAAAAAGAAGTTAAATGTCAATGTTCATATCAATTTGGTGCTAGCCACTCAAAGCATTAAACAACAAGCACATCATTGAAATTCCAATCCAAAATAATATTATACTCATTTAAAAGTGCCAATTTTTTATTAGAATGCCAAACAAGGATATAGTCTAACACATATGGTCATGGCCACAAATGCATTAAACTCAAGATTCATTTAGGCAATATGTCAAACACATGGAGTGCAGTGCACATATTCAACAAATTCAGGCCAAAAATTTAAACATCAACAACCCATAAGTCAAAATTGAACACTTGCAAAGCAACAAACAAATAATTAAGCAAACATAAGCTAAATAACAAAAGTTAAATCAAGAAAATAGAAATTAAGCAAGCAAGAAACTAAACATAGCAAAGAAGATTAAAACAAGAAAATTGAAAAGATGAAGGATAGAAAAGAGAGGGATAGGCAACATTGGCACTTGTGTTAGCCACAGCGAGGCTCATGGTGGCGGAACTTATCTGGAGAAGAGAAGAAAGAAAGAAGAAAAAGAAGAAAGAAAGAAGAGAGAAGAAGAAAGAAGAAGAAAAGAGAAGAGGGAGAGACGGTAGTGGTGGTGGTTCTGGCGCCGGTGGCGGCGGTCGGACGGCGACGGTGGTGGTCACTGGAAGAAGGGGGTGGCTGGGTTGGGCGAACAGTAGCAGCAAGGAGAAAAGAGATGAAGACTGTTGGCTGAACAGGGAACCCTTTCTTATTAACGCTCTGAATGCAATCTCTGCGTACGCACAGGCAAGTGTGCGTACGCACACCAGCAAAAATTGAGGGCGTTCATACGCACAGGGCTGTGCACACGACAGAGCATTTTTTTTAAAGGATAGAAGGACCATGTGTGCGTGCGCATAGAGGTTCGTGCGCACGCACAGAATGAAAATGTGGTGGGGTGCGCATGCATAGAGGGTGCGAGCGCTGCAAACAGAGCGTGTGACAATGGGTGTGCGTACGCACACTGCTTTGCGCATGCACAGATTGGGAAAAATAGGGGAAGTGTGCGTACGCACAAGGCTGTGCGCACGCACCGAACTCTGTTTCTGCACATTTTTAAAGCCTCTAAGGCACCAACCATGATATCAATCAAAGTTTTTCAAGCCCAAAACATATCATTCTTCAAAAACACAAGATCAAACATAAAGTACAACTAATTTAAACCTAGAATGCAATAAAACTATGCTAATCAAAGAGACAAAATTCAATAAACAAAAGCTAAAAGAAAGAAGGATTGAAAGGATATTACCATGGTGGGGTGTCTCCCACCTAGCACTTTGGTTTAAAGTCCTCAAGTTGGACATTTGATTGGAGCTCACATTAAGGCGGCTTGTGCTTCCATCCATCCTTGAGTTGCCAACCATGCTTGCTCTTCAAAAATCCTCCAGGATCCTACACAAAGTACATCAAGCTCTCAAGCAACCTCAAGCAAGCAATTGGGATCCAAAATTGTTGGTTGTAAAGATGTATGCCTGGATCCCACACTTTGGTTTCCCTATCATCCTCTTGTTGACTTTCACTTGTACCCTTGGATGAACAACCTTCCCAAGCACCTTTAAAGCACCTACTTGAATCTTGGAATCCTCCCAAGTGGACTTTGCACCATTTATACATTGAATTCCTTTGGTAACCACTACATATTCCTTCACCATTCAATACTCCAAGAAGCATCTTAAGTTGGTAGTCCGTTTCCAAGAGAGCATATTGGTATGGGCCTATGAAGCTCATGGAAGAAATTGTTACCATTCAGATTGCCCTCGATTTGGAGTCACTCTCTTGGATTCTTGCATGAATGCTTCCATTTCTTGGATGTCTACCTCTTCCTCACCACTCTTTTCTAGCTCTTCCCTTTCTCTCTCAAACTCAAGAGTGGAAGGTTCCTCAAGATCATTGAGGGGGTTGACCAAGGTGGAGAAAAAATCATTGATGATACAATCCACTTCTTGATCAAACTCCCACAACTCTCCATTTACCTCTTCCGGTTTACTAGCTCTACCTTCCTCCTCGTGTTGTAATTCTTGTCCTAGCTCTTTTTCTTTTGCTTGAGGCTCCATGTTTTCCTCCTCTCTACACTCCTTCGTTGCTCCTCCACATTCCTCAAGGGGAATGTCTTGATTGCTTGAGCGTAGTGAGGCTAAGCGGTTCACTGCTTCGGCTATGGTAGCCATGAACTCCCCGTGCTTCTTTCGGAACCCTTCTTTCTCTTGGAAGAATGCTTGAAGGTCTTGTTGTTCTTGGGGAAAGGGTTGGAGAACTTCACAATTTGATGGATGAGAAGGTTTAAAGGTTGGGAGAAAGGTTATAAAGTTGGAAGGTGCATCATGTGGGTAAGGGTCTTGAGGTGGTGTATAATGTGGTGATGGTTCATATGGTTGGTAACAAGGTGCATATACATGTTGATTCCACAGAGGTGGAAGGTGTGGTACTTGAAAGTTTGGTGGTTGAGGGTTGTGTATAGGGTGTCTCTCATATCTTTGGATTTGGTATTCACATGGGGGAGGATTTGGCTCGTTGTAGTATGAGGGAGGTGTTTGCCATGAGTGTTTCTCATACGCAATTGGTTCCTCCCTAAATTGGTTCTCCCACTGTATGAAGCAATTCCAATTTGAATTCATCATACCCTACAAAATACTTACAACAAAGCTCCAAGCAACAAGGGTGATATCTCATAGGGAAAAGAGAAAATAAAAACCAAAGACATCAATAAACAAGAAAAATAAACACCCAAATATTAACAAAAACAACCAAATACCCAAAAAGTAAGATATTTACACTATCAACATATTTACAACAACCAAAAACACAACACCAATTGCATCCCCGGCAACGGCGCCAAAAACTTGATGAGGAAACTTATTGTCAATCTAGAATTTCATAAAATAGAATATGTTCGTTGCAAGTGTAGCCTAGACCAACAAATAATCCTCTCAATCAAAGTTTACTAGTTTCAAATTCAAAACATGTAAACCGAGATGAAGAGTACTTCAACCTCGGGTCATTCTCCCTAGGATGCAATTGGAAGTGTTACACTCTTGGTTGTAGAGGACAAAAAGGTTTTGTAATCAAAGAACAAAAGATTAAAGGAACTAAGCAATAAAAGAACTAAGAGATTATCAAAATTGGAATTAATGCAAGTAAAGAGAAAACAAGATCAAAACTAGTGAAAATGCTATAAATGCATAGAAAGAGCCTTGAATTGGGAATGAGAGTCCAAGGAATCCTATCATCGCCATAACCACAACTATGATAATTATGATGAGTTAATCTCGCCTAGTTAACCCCTAACATCGAGGAGTAAGTCAAGCAAGCATAATTGACCTTAATCCATAAGTCCTAGCTAACTTACCAAATTAGTTGATAAAAAGCTAGCGTCAATAGAAAAAAGAGTCAACTAACTACCCAAGAATTATCACTAAATGTCGGACATTATGACTCTAGTATCCTAGGAACTCAAATCCCAAGCCAAGGTGTGAAAATCTACTCAAATTCTAAAGTTGGCATTTTCACAAACGCCTTTTGTGCATAAAAGTAAAATATGGAAAATTGCAAGGAAAAATGGAGAACTATAACTAACTATCAACAATCTCAACAATTAACATTCAATTAAACATAAAGGAAGCATAAGACATGAAATTCATTAATCAAAACTTCAAGGACTCAAAATTGCATATATAAACAAAGTACTTGAACCATAAGAAAACAAAGGCAAAAATAGTGAAATTAAAGAGAAGACTAAGAGTACTTACAATAAACATGAGCAAAATCAAATATCAAAGCTTGCTATAAAATGCTACAATTGAAATTGATAAACCCTAATTAAAATCCTAAGAGAGCTCTCTACTTAAAACTACTCCTACTCCTACTACTATGCTAAAAAATGTAAAAATGTGGCCTTCTACTCTAATGCCTTCATATATGTTGATATCCCCTTCATATAGCACTTCAATTTAGCATTGGAGCTTCCAAAATTGGGCCAAAAGCCCTGAGAAATTACGTAGCACGTTGTCATTAATGAAACCACGTGCAGGGTCCTGTGCGTACTCATAGATGTGTGCGTACGCAAACTTTGCTGTTTTGGCTCTTGCGCGTATGCACAGGTACTTGTGCGCACGCACACATGCATATTTCTTCTTGTGCGCACGCACGCAAGCTTGTGCGCACGCACACTTGTCTGTGTGTGCTTTTCCTTGTTTTCTTCATGTGTTCTCCCTTCTACATGCCTTTTTCCATTTTTGCATAGCCAATCTTGCCAAAATAACCTAAAATCACTCACAAAACATATCACGGCATCGAATGGCATAAAAGTGGAATTAAATTACTCGATTTAAGCACAAAAATGCATGTTTTCATATTTAGCCACAAATTGGGGAGAAATCACAAAAGTATGCTATTTGAGTGCTTAAGTGTGAGTTTATGTGATGGAATCCATCCAGATTGAGTCAAAATATATCATCAAATATGGACTCATCAAATAGTAATACTTTTATTAATTCATAGGACTCAGCAGGGCTCCTCCCTTCAAGCTATGAGGTTTAGAAACTCATGCTGAAGTGAAAACAATGATGAAATCGAAAATATGATCCAAAAGCTCCAGGTTACATAAAATAAATTCCTTAAATACCAAACAGATGACTAGTAAGGGTAAAACAGTCTATTTAGTGCTAAAATCCACTTGAGGCCCACTTGGTGAGTGTTTGGGCTGACCTTTGATGAGATCCAGGTGCTATGAGGTCACTTGGGCATGGAACACCAGCTAGGGGGTCCTCTTTAGGCGTTTGTACATTGGTCTCTGCTTTCTGGGCGCTGGGCACTTGGAAGGGGGCAAGAAGCTAGCGTTGGATGCCAGTTTTGGGCCTTCTAATCCGAAGCAAACTATAGACTATTATATATTTTGGAAAGCTCTGAAAGTCAGCTTTCCAAAGCCGTTGATAGCGCTCCATTTGGACTTCTGTAACTCTAGAAACACTCTTCTAAATGCAGGTAGGTTAGATCCAGACAACATCTGCAGTGTTTTCTCTATCTCTAAATCATACTTCTGCTCCAGCTCCTCAATTTCAGCCAGAAAATACCTAAAAATTGTCCAAAAACTCAAAAACTCATAGTAGAATCCAAAAATGTGAATTTAACACTAAAACCTATAAAAACTCAATAAAAACTAAATAAAAACTACTAAAAACTATATGAAAGTGATGTCAAAAAGATAATTGTATGCATGAATTGAATAATTGTTGATGGTTAGATGAAAAACAAATCTTGAAAGCATGATTAGGGGAGAATTGAGTGAATCAACCCTATACACTTGAGCGACTAGAGCGGATACACATCCGGTGAGGGTTCAATTGCTCAATTACATGTTTTCACCTAGAATCATATCTTTTCTTGCAAGTTTATAAATCTTTTCAATAACTCAAATTAATTGCAGATTTGACTTGGTTGTTAATACCTTTAGCCCTCTTGTTTATATATGTATTCTTGGAAGTTGATTTATTTTGACCAAGTAATTGTATGCATTTAGATTGGTTGCATTTAGGTAGTTTGCATTGAATAAATATTTATACCCTTTGTCTCTTTCTTGAGTTTATCATGAGGACATGTTTAGTTTAAGTTTAAGTGTGGGGAGGTTTGATAAACTCCAATTTTGTGGTTTATCTTGTGTTGAATTTAGGGGATTTTATCAACTTATCTCACATTTAGTCAATAAAATAGCATGGTTTTGTGAATCTCTCCTAATTTGTGCTAAGAGTGAAAACATGCTCTTTAGGCCTTTAAATTGCTAATTTCGATTCACTTTTATTCCACTCGATACCTTGATATGTTTGTTGAGTGATTTCAGGTTCATAAGGCAAGGAATGGATGGAAGAAGTGTAGAGAAAAGCATGCAAAGTAGAAAATTCATGAAGAAATGAGAATTTGGAGAACTCAAAACCACGCACATGCGTGAGAAGGACATTCATGGCCACGCGCACGCATCACCCACGCGTACGTGTCAGGAGAGAATTCGCCAGCGACGCGCACGCGTCGGCCACACGCACGCGCGACGTTGATCACGTGACCTCATTAAACTGAAGACGCTGGGGGCAATTTCTGAGCTTTCCAGGCCTAAATCCAACTCATTTATGAGGCTATTTGATGTAGAATTCAAGATTGGACAAAGAGAGAGCAATTAGATTAGCTAGGATGATGCTTTAGGTAGTTTTCTAGAGAGAGAAGCTCCCTCTTCTCTCTAGAAATTAGGGTTCTTAGTTTAGTTTTCTCTTAGATTTATGTTTAATTACTTGTTTTGATTTAGTTTCCTTTACTTTCTATTGTTGATTTGCTTTAATTTCCTTAGTTCCTCTTGTTAATTTCTCTTTTATGCCTCTTTTTAGTTTATGAACACTTTTGTTGATTTTAATTTCATTTAATGCAATTTAAGGTTTTATGTTATTTTCTTACTTGTTTGAATTGTTATTGTTAATTTCTTGCATTGGATAGTTGTAAATTTTGTTATTATTGCAATTTGTCATGCTTTCCTTTTATGCCTTCCAAGTGTTTGATAAAATGCTTGGTTGGATGTTAGAGTAGTTCTTGAGCATTCTTGGCTTGGAAAGAGAAATTAGGCAATCTTGAGTCATTAATAACCAACTAATGTTGGTGATCTGGAGTTGTTAGTTAATGTTGTTTCCATTGACTCTAATCTCTTGCTAATTCAATTAGTAAGTTGATTAGGACTTATGGATTGAGATTAACTGGTCTTATTTGACTTTCTCTCAATGTGAAGATAACATTATACCTTATTCCTATGTTGGAGATGACTTAACAGGATTAGCTATTGTTAATTAGTGTATGATGATTAATGACTAGGATAGAAAGCCTAGATTCTCAATCCTTGTCATGAATGCCTCTTTTTAGTAATTGCTTTCCTCAGTTGTTTTCTTTACTTTTATTGACATTTAAATTCTTGTTTCATTATCAACCCAACCCGTGAAACTCATAACCAATAATTGAGCACTCGATTGTAATTTCTAGGGAGAACGACCCGGGACTAATACTCTCGGTTATTTTTATTGGGTTGACCTTGTGACAACAAAAATTAAACTCTGATTGAGTGTTACTTGTCGGTTTGGAAATATACTTGCAACGGAGTTATTTTCTCTTATCGAGAAGAAATTCCTAACCGACGATAATACTCTTTCATTTGGTTACCCATTTTTTTTGCTTTTCTTATACTTATTCCATTTTGCATAATGTTTCTTCACACAACAAATTTTCTAATGCTTGGATTTTCGATTCTAGAGCAATTAACCACATCACTTTTGATTTTTCTCAATTTGTTTTCTATTCTCCAATTAATCCCATCTTGGTTCATATGCCAAATGCTTCCTAAGCCATCTCTCAATTTATTGAAATTGTGAAATTTTTAAATTCTTTAATCCTTACAAATATTGTTTATTTACCACAATTTCATTTCAATTTAATTTCTATTTCTAAACCATGTCGTTTATCTCATCAATAGAGTCCCTTTTTCTAGTGTAAATTTTAAAACACCATATGAAATTCTCTTCAACAAACCACAAAATTTTGACAATCTTAAAGTTTTTGGTTGTATTTGTTACATTTCCACATTCACTACCCAATGTTCAACATTTGATAAAAGAGAATACAAAAGGATTTTTCTTGGTTTCCAACTTAGTTACAAAGGATAATGAGTCACGCTTTTCCTTTTATAAAAATTACTCCCACCCCCTTTCCCTTAGCCCAAATCCAATTCTGCCCAAATTCAATCAGTGTCATCCATCTTCATCTAGTCCAAGCCTATTTAATTCTAACCAAGACCTCCAACCCGTTCTTCATGAGCCCAATACTTCACAAATTGATCCACCAAATCATCCACCTTCTTTACATGATTTAGTCCACTTTCCATCTACCTCTCCCTATTGAACCTAACCCCAAACCCATTGACCCATCACAGTGGAGGCCTAGCACAGATGGCATATCTAAATGCCTCTTGTAAGCTACACCCAGGTTCAAGTCCCAGCTAAGGCTGGTGATAAACTCCGATTTTGTGGTTTATCTTGTACTTAATTTGGGTGGTTTTATCAAATTTTCTCACATTTATTCAATGAAATAGCATGGTTTTGTAATTCTCCTTAAATTTGTGCTTAAGTGTGAAAACATGCTTTTTACGCCTTAAATTTGCCAATTTTAACTCACTTTAATTCCATTCGATGCCTTGATGTGTTTGTTGAGTGATTTCAGGTACATAAGGCAAGTATTGGATGGAAGAAGTGAGGAGAAAAGCATGCAAAGTGGGAGAACTCATGAAGAAATAAAGAAACTGTAAAGCTGTCAAGCCTGATCTCTTCACACTCAATCGATCATAAGTTGAGCCACAGAGGTCCAAATGAGGCAGTTTCAGTTGCGTTGGAAAGCTAAGATCCGGGGCTTCAAAATAATATAAAATTTGCCATAGTTGCTTCGTGTTTAGGGATGCGCACGCGCACTGTACGCGTGCGCACCAATGGAGCAGCGTGGGTCCACTTTGGGCAACTCGTTAGGGGCGATTTCTAGCTCATTTTGGGTCCAATCCATCTCATTTCTGATGCTATTGAACCCAAGAATTGAGGGGAGAATGAACCAAGTAGTCATAGTTTAGTTTTTATCATGTTTTAGGCTAGAATTCTAGAGAGAGAAGCTCTCTCTTCTCTCTAGAATTTAGGGTAGTTTTGGTTTAATTCTCTCAAATTCATCTTTCAATTCTTGTTTTGATTTAGTTTTCTCTTTTAATCTCTTGTTGTTACACCTTTGTTCTTCTAGTTCTTGTTGTTAATTTCCCCATTTTTCCATTTTTATGTTTATGATCCATTATTGAATCTTGATTTCTTTGAATGCAATTTCACGTTTCTATGTTTCTTTTATGTTACCTCTATTGTTATTGTTGATTTCTTGTTGATGATAGTTATGGATCTTGTCAATTTTTGCATTTGGTGATGTTTACTTTTCTTGCACTCTAAGTGTTTGATGAAATGTTTACACTAGTTTTTGAGTAGCTTTTCTTGACTCTTGGCCTAGGCTAAGGGAATTGAGTGACCTTGAGTCATTGGGTCTCAATGAATTGGTGATTTGATAACCCTTGGTGGTCAATTTGATATCCATTAACACTAACCCACTACTAATCTAATTAGTAGATAGGTTGGGACTTATTGGTTGATGTGATCAAGCCTATTTGACGTACTTCAAGCTTAGGAGTAGATATTACGTACTTAAGGCTTTTAGAAGTAGACTTAATAGGTTAGCCTCTCATAATTATCAATATGTGGTTTATAGACAAGGATGGTGATCTCAATTACCTATGTCTAGCCAAGAGTTCTTTTGCCTTATTTTATTAGTTCTTGTTATATTACTTTTTTGTCATTTATTTTCTTGCAAAAATATAAAATCAAACCCCTTTGTTCCTTCATAGCCAATAATAATTTCATTTCATTGCAATTCCTTGTGAGATGACCTGGAGTTTAAATACTTCGATTAATTTTCATTGGGGTTTGTACATCTGACAAAACCACAATTTTTGATTGGGAGGATTGTTTGTTGGTGTAGAACTATACTTGCAACGAGAATTCATTTGTGGAATTTCTATACCATCAAAGAATTCACTCATCAGCTGGATTTTGTTTAAGAACCCAAATTATGTACTCATGTAGTGTGTGTGTGAGTGTGTTGTGTGTGTGTGCGGTGAATGGGTGTAATGTCTAGGACTGGAGGCTGTCTAATCCACTTGACCAAAAAAAGAAAACCATTCGTGCGTCTACTAAGCCTATTTCAATTTCTTCTCCCACTACTAATATTTGACCTTCATAAACCCTCCGTCAATCTTTCTTCCAAATCTTCACTTTTAACACCATTAGATCCACGATCACCACCTCTTGACATCAACATCACTTCCCCCAACTCCACCAATTTTCCTCTTCCTTAAAATCCTGTCGCACTGTATGGCAAATCCGATCCCAACTCAATTAGCTGACTACCTCTGCAATGTTTTTCTCATTTCACCCACATCAAGCTCTTCTTGATGTTGGTATCCCCTTTATTCTATATTTTCCCGTTCATCTCTCTCTGAGTGCCGTCGCAAATTTATTTTGTCCTTGCATTCTAATTTTGAGCCTAAGTCCTTTTCAAAGGCTAATAGATTTTCACATTGGCATAACGCCAAGAGGGCTAAGATTAAAGCATTACAGTTAAATCGAACGTGAAATTTGGTGGACTGTCCTTGTAAGGTAAATCCAATTGGTTGTAAATGGGTCTACCGGATTAAACAGCGCCATGACAGATCTGTCGAATGGTATAAAGCCCATTTGGTGGCAAAAGGCTTTACACAAACATAAAGTGTCCATTTCCTTGAGCCTTTTTCACCGGTGATTAAGCCAGCAACCATGCGCATAGTTCTGGCACTTGCCTCAATCAGATGCTGGCCAATTCAATAATTGGATGTGAACAACGCCTTTTTGCACGGTGAATTATCTGAGAAGTGTATATGGAATTACCACCAGGTCTCTCTTCTTCTTGACCATGACAATGTTATCACCTACTTAAATCCATCTATGATCTCCATCAATCTAGTCGTATTTGGTATAATAAGTTGTCTAATCTTCTTTTATCTTGTGGGTATCAGCAAGTAATTTCTTATTACAGCTTGTTCATTAAGATAGTTGGTTCCGAGATTTGGATTTTGCTAGTTTATGTTGATGACATCGTATTAACTGGTAACTTTATTTATGAGATGGTCTCCATTAAAAGAATTTTGGATAATCACTTCAAGATTAAAGACTTGGGCATCTTGAAAGATGTTTTGGGAATAGAAGTTGCCCATTCTGCCTAAAGGATATCCCTTTCTCAACACAAATATTGCTTGGATTTATTGACTCATTGAAGCTTACTGGGGGGTTAAGCTTGCTCCATCACTCATGGTTAATTCAACCAGAGTATCCCTAGATAGTGGTCCTTTGCTTCTTGATCCTATTGTATATCGTTGTCTTCTTGGTCGTCTTCTTTATCTCACAACAACACAGGTTGACATCACTTATGCAACCTAACAATTAAATCATTTTATAGCCTCTCCAGCTCACACTCACTATTGTGCTACCATCAGGGTGCTTCATTACTTAAAGAACAGCCCAAGACGGGGTATTTTCTTTCTTAGAACTTTTGCTCTACAGTTATCTGGTTTTAGCGACTCCAATTGAGCTGGTTGTCCAAACACAAGAAGCTTATTAACTAGTTTCTTTTTTTTTTGAGTGATTTCTTAATTTTCTGGAAAACTAAAAAGCAATCAACAGTAGCTCGTTCATCAATTGATGTCGAATATTATGCACTCGCCAACACAACTTGTGAACTCTAATGGATCTTAAATCTACTTAAGGTTTTGAATGTATCATGCTGCCAAACCCCGTGCTATATTGTGACAATTAAAGTGCACTCCACATTTCTGTGGTTCTCGTTTTCCATGAACAAACCAATCACAATGAATTTGATTGTCACCTAGTCCATCAAAAGGCTCAAGCCGGTGTCATGAAACTTCTTCACGTCTCTTAATCTAATTAACTTGCCGATATTTTCACTAAATCTCTCTCTTCTCAGTCGTTCCAGAAAAACTTATTCAAGCTGGGTATTCTCAACATATATCATCCTCTAACTTACAAGGATATATTGGAGCACAATGAAGAAAAAATCCAACACTCAAAGAAGAGAGAACAAAAAAGCCCAATCAGTATAATTACTCATTCATCTTTCATTCTGTTATTTTTGTCTTTCTCCTTAGTACTAGTATCCTTTTAGAAGATGATGACTCATCAATTTGTTAGTTACTTTGATTCTTCTAGGATCTATAAATATATTTATGAGCTTGTTTGGAAATTATTTAACATGAAAAAAGAATTCTATTTCCTATAAAAAAAAGAATTCATTTCTGTTTGAAACTTAATTCCATGATTTGGAATGAATATAATATATTAATAGAATAGAATTCGAATTGGAAGAGTGTGTGAGTAGATTTGAAAATCAGACCCCTTTTAGTCTAATTTAAAAATGAAGGAAAATGAGAATTGAAAATTCTCGAAGGATATCAAATCATTCATTTTTTATTTTTTCAAAACAAGAAAAAGGATTCAACTCTGGAGTGAATTCTAATTCCTAACATTCCAAACAAGCTCTATAAAGATTTGATGAGTTGTGGCCTCTGTGTAGTGTATATATGTGTAACCATTCCTTCCCACTTTTACTATATTATGTTCCGGTTTTCTACTATTTTGCTTTGTTTGTTGCATGATCCTTTATTAGTTAGAATCCTAGGTCAAGTTTAGTTTTCTCTTAATTGCTTTAATTCCAAAAAGATGTCTCATATATTACTCACTGAGCTTGAATTCAAATAAAAAATACAGAAGCAATGTATTGCATGAGAAAGTGAGTTTATATTGAAGAATAGTCTTATTTACTTAGATATGGTGGTATTTTTTGTGATTCTGAATGCATGACATGAACAATGCATATTTAAATTTGAATCAAAGAATGTTAATGTATAAGGAATAGGGATTTAGAGAATTATTATGATTTCTCTGAAATAAACAAAAATTTAATCCTTGAAGTAAAAGAAACAGCAAAAAAAAAAAAGAGCAAGGTCCAAGCCTCTGAGCATCAATGACTAGGGAGGTCAGACATGATTAAAAGCTCAAAGAGTTGTTTCCCTAGTTATATGCTTGTGGTGTTCTTGTGTCAAGTAATCCTTTAGAGTCGAGATCAATGGCAATTAACAGAGTATGCCAAAGGCTTTGAGCACCACTGTATGGGAGTAGCTGAAAGAAAAATTAGAACTTCAAAAGAGTTTCCCAGATAAGTGCTTGTGGTGTTTCTATGTCAAGTAAAACTTGAGACAAAACATTTAAATTCACGGCTAGGCTCAAGGTGCGAAGCACCAAAGAAAAGAAAAATAGCTGTGTTCAAGGGTTAAATTGAGTTACAAAAGATCAGAGAATTCATAATATTATCCGGATTCTAATTCCGAATGATAGTAACATTCTTCTGATTCAAAGGAGAGTTGATGTGTGGAAAACGATCCAACACGAAACTAACCGGCAAGTGCACCGGGTCGCATCAAGTAATAAAACTCACGGGAGTGAGGTCGATCCCACAGGGATTGAAGGATTGAGCAATTTTAGTTTAGTGGATGACTTAGTCTAGCGAATCAATAGTTGATTTGAGTGGTTTGTGTTTGACAGAAGCTAAATTGCATGAAATTTAAAAGGGAGAGGGACAATTGACAAGAAATTAAAGAGGGTAGAAAATAAAAGTGCTGAATCTTAAAGAACAAGAAATTAAATTGCAGAAACTTAGATTGCAAGAAATGTAAATTGCAGAATCTTAAGATGCAAGAAATTTAAATAACTTGAATCGTAAAGGGAATTGGGATTTGGATTTGCATGAATTAAACAAGAGAAAGTAAAATTTAACAAACAGAAATGTAACAGATGGACTCAATTAAACCAGATCTTGAATGAAAATGAAAATAAGCTTGGTGTAGCAACGAAACAAGAAAATTGAAATTGAAAGCTGTAGATCTCAGGACTCAAAAGACTAGATAGCCAAGTCTAGATCTCACTGCCTTCCTAGATCCTGCAAGAACAATTGCAAAGGAAATAAAGAAAAGTAAATTGCAGAAATAGTAGAAGAAGAAGCAATTAACAGAAATGAAAATTCAATTATGCAGAAAATTAAACAAGATCTCAAGGTGAGATTGAAACAGAAGTTCTTCAATTCTCCACCCAAGATCCAAAGCAAGAAAAGTAAAGAGTGCTGAGCAAGAACAAGGAAGAAGAGAGATCAATTCTCCTTCCTAATCTTCTTGAATTCTAAAAACAACAACTAAAATGTAAAGGTGAGCTCTCTCTCTATGTGTTCTAAGAATTCTAAAAGAAAAGCTCCCGGAAAACTTAAATCGTAAGCTATTTATACACTTTCTTCAAATAGTCTTCAAGCCTTGAATTGGGCCTTTGCTCTTGATGGAATTGGGTTGCTAAAAGCCTCTGTTGATTGCACTTGGAGTTGGAGAGAAACCCATTGTGAATCGGGACATAAAGCACAAAAGCTTGAGTCAAAGTTTGAGGTAAACTTTGGCTCAAGCTTTTTATACCAGCCACCCCCTTTTGCTGCTATCCACGTTTGAGCTAAAGTTTGAGGTCAAACTTTAAGCCAAACGTGGATCACCTTGTATGCATGTGTGGCGCCAACGTTTGCCAAAAAGCTTGAGGCAAATGTTGGCGCAAGCTTTTCTCCTCCAAGGTGTTGGTGTGTGGCGCCAACGTTTGCCAAAAAGCTTGAGGCAAATGTTGGCGCAAGCTTTTTCCTCCAGGGTGTTTGTTTTGTGGTGCCAACGTTTGCCAAAAAGCTTGAGGCAAACGTTGGCGCAAGCTTTTGCTCCATCCAGGGTGTTTTCAACTCTTCTAAAAGTTTGAGCTAAAGTTTGAGGCAAGCTTTTGCTCAAACTTTTTGTTCTCTCTTGCTCCTTGCCCTTTCTTCTTTCTTCAACCTTCTTCAAAGCTCTTTTCACCTATCATCAATCAATCAAACACATCAAAGCTATGCTCAAAATCATGAGTTTGTTATTCTTTCATAATATATGACAATTATAGCATAAAATATCATGAAATTGCATTAATTCATCCATGGTTGATTGAATCAAAGGAAATATGAAATTCTACCCAATTGGCTTACTTATGGTTCAAGAAAGTGCATAAAATCAATTGAAAACAAAAGAAAAGACTAGTGAAACTAGGCTAAGATGACTTGTCATCACAACGCCAAACTTAAAGCTTGCTTGTCCCCAAGCAAGATAGGAATTATTGAGAAGAAAGAATGAAAAGGAAGAGGATGTTTATGCTAGCAGAGTATTATTGGTAGCTCATGGGGTTTCATGTAGATATGTAAACACTCACTTCTTATTGATATTTAGGCCTAAAAAGTATCCTCCAAGCATCAAGTAACACACTGCTATGACCTCTCACTTATTACTTTGTCCTTGGTCATTGTTTCCCCCTTTTTTTTATAAGCGTTAGTTCAGTGTCATGTGTAACAAGCTCTTTTCTGCATTCATGCTTGACACATTATTCACTATAGACACTTGGCTCACATTCCTATTTAGACATTGATGCCCAGCACCTCTTTGGGTTACTAAATGCCTTGTAACTAGGTTGCTCTTGATAGTGGACTTTCAGTTGATAATCCCAGGTTAGTTAACCCAAGTTACCAAGTGTTGATGCACTCCAAAGAACTTAATAATCCAAGCAGATCCTAGTACAAAAACACCACAGGCATATATTCAAAGGTTCAAGCTATTGGTTTCTAGCTTTGTTTTCTTTCTTCTTTTGTCCTGCTGCCACCTTTGGCTTTTTCTTTTCTCTTTTTGTTCTTCTTTTTAGCCAAGGACTTTTATCTTGTTGAGATTCATAGACAGTGAGCTATTTTCTACTTAAAAGGAGACAGTCTAGTCCTTTTATTCCCTAAAAGTGAGCTATCATATAATCACACATACATACCACCACTCACTATTATTGTACTTCCCGCTAACAAAGAACTATCTTACTTCACATTCCAAACATTTTTTTATTGAATTACAGATGCAGGGGACAAAGCTTGCATTTAGTTAAGTGAAAGTAAACACACAAGCACACACTTAGACTAGCTTATTTATTTCAAAAAAAATTGATTCTACTTGTACTAGATGAACACTTTAGCAAGATATAAATCATAGCATCTCTCAACAGCTGAAGTTAAGTATAGATACAACCTATTGGTTTGCAGTTCTTTTGTCCTTCTTTCTGTTGGTCCCCTTTTGAGTCATGGTGCATAATGTCTTCAATTGGTGGTTAGTTCCCTGCATAATTCTCAAAAGTTGCTTGCTTCTCAAGCCCCTAGGTGACTGGTTAATATGCATGAATTGAGTGTGGCTTTTGGATTTAATTTGGTGTGGGAACACCAAACTTAATTCCTTGCCACTGTCTCTAATGCAACAGGTTGTTCACTTATGAATTCTTTTGGCCTTGCTAAAGGTTATAGAACCAAAACTAAAAAGCAATTAAATGGTTGAATAATTTGTCTGATTGCTTGGAGCTAGCATTATGCAGGAGGTGAGAGTATGCTTTTAAATTAGATTTTTGGTGGAACACCAAACTTAGAATCCTTCATTCTCCCTTAAATTTTTTTGGTGTGCAACACCAAACTTAGCTCTTTGCAATACATACTTAATTATTCAACATTTTTATTGAAAAAAACTATGAAAAGAAAACTACCTCAGGTTGGGTTGCCTCCCAACAAGCGCTTCTTTATTGTCATTAGCTTGACATTGATCCCCTTAGGGTGATTGATGACTGAAATGTCGCAGCTTATCCCCCCTTACTGTAAGCCTTCTTTGTGTGCCTTGATGCTTAATTTCAATGTGCTCGAGAGAGAGTACTTGGTTAACATTGTAGTGATCTTCAGTTCCCAGCTGTTGATATACTAATTGCACCTTGTCACCTTTGGAGAATCCTTCAGTTGGGATTTTTTTATTCTTCCACCCTTTGTGAGCCTTCTTCTTGTTTTTCTTCCTTTTTCTTGTTAACCTTTCTTCCTTGACAGTAGCTTTAGTTGTGGCACTTTCCTTCTTGTTTATCTTCCAAATTTCTTTTTGAGTACCTTCTTTTCCTTGCATATGTTCATTCTTCTGCTTTACTGAATTGTTGATTGCTTGCCTTGGGAAACAGTCATTGATTACTTGGCTTCTTTCTTTAGAATTTTGTTGTTCTGGAAACACTTTCAGAGTAATGCTTTCCTCATGCATCCTGAGAGTTAGTTCTCCTTACTCTACATCTATGATGGCTCTGGCGGTAGCTAAAAATGGCCTTCCCAAGATAATCGAATTGTTTTCTTCTTCTTCTGTTTCCAAGATTACAAAATCCGCAGGATAAATGAACTTGTCAACCTTAACTAAAAGGTTTTCGATCACTCCTTTGGGATGTACTACTGACTGGTCCACCAATTCCAATGACATCTGTATTGGTTTTACCTTCTCTATGCCAAGCTTTTTCACTAAAGAGGATGGAATCAGATTTATGCTTGCTCCTAAATCGCACATCCCCTTGTTGATAAATAGACTTCCAATGGTGCAAGGTAGGAAGAAACTTCCTGGATCTTCCAACTTGGGAGGGAGTCCTTTTCTGATGAGTGTACTGCATTCTTTAGTGAGAAGTACAGTCTCCCTCTCCAGCCAGCTTCTTTTCTTGTTGATGAGTTCCTTCAAGAACTTGGTATATAAGGGCATTTGTTCAAGTGCTTCAGCTAAGGGAATATTGATTTTCAGCTTCTTGAAAGTTTCAAGGAACTTATGAAAGTGTTGATCCTTAGTTTCTTTACTGAACCTCTGGGAGTATGGCAGTGGAGGTGTAATACTTTTTCCCACTTGCTGCTGTCCCTGAATCACTTCCTTTGAACTATGTGGCTGGTTGTCTTTCTCTTTGAGCTTCTCTGGGGCATTTCTTCTTGTTGTCCTGTCTTCATTGCTAGCTTCCCCTTTCTCTGATGGTTCTTTGTTGCTCTCCACTTGTTTCCTTGTAGTGTCATTGTTGCTCATCAATGTTCTCCCACTTCTTAACTGTATTGCCTTGTACTCTTCCTTAGGATTTCGAATTGTGTCACTTGGTAGTGAGCTTGAAGGTTTCTCAACAGAAATCTGCTTGGAGATTTGCCCAATCTGCCTCTCTAGGCTTTTCATGGAGGCTTCATGGTTCTTGGTTGTCATTTCTTGGTGTTTCCACATTTTGTCTATCAAGGTTTCTAGGTTAGTGATTCTCTGAGAGTCATGTGAAATTGGCTAGTTATGGGGTGTTGAGGGTTGGTGGTAAGTATTTTGGTTTGTGGGTTAGTTATTGGATGGATAATGGTTGGAGTTGGGGTGGTTGTTTTGGGGTTTTCTGTAAGGGTTTTGGGTGGTTTGCTGCTGGTTGTTGTTTTAGTTGTTTCTTGAAGTGTTTTGATTTGAATTTCTTTGCCATGGTTGTTGGTTTTGGTTATGGTTATCTCCCCACCTCAGGTTTGGATGGTTCTTCCATGAAGGGTTGTAAGTATCACCATAGACTTCATTTGACCCAGAATTTTGGTTGTGCATGTACTAGACTTGCTCCTGCTGTTGCTCCTCTTGAGTTTCTTCATTTGTTCCCCGTGTGGTTGATGGTTGATTGGTGCTTACTGCTGCAACTTGGAGGCTATCAATCCTCTTGGCCATTTGCTCAAATCGTTGTTGAATCTGCTGCTGCATCAATTTGTTTTGAGCTAGGATTGAGTCCACTCCTTCCAACTCCATCACTCCCTTCCTCTGTGATGGTTGGCGTTGCCTTTGGTGCGCGAAAAAATACTGGTTGTTAGCTACCATATCAATGAGATTTTGAGCTTCTTCTGCAGTTTTCATGAGTTGCAAAGAGCCTCCAGCTGAATGATCTAAGGCTTCTTGAGATTTCAATGTCAAGCCTTCATAGAAATTCTGCAATCTATCCCACTCATTGAACATTCTAGGGGGACACTTCCTGATCAGAGCCTTGTACCTTTCCCATGCCTCATATAATGGTTCAACCTCCATTTGGGTGAATGTTTGTACTTCAGTCTTCAATCTGATAACCCTTTGAGGTGGGTAAAATTTGGCAAGGAATTTGCTCACTAGATCATCCCAATTGTCAATGCTGTCTCTTGGGAAAGATTCCAACCATTGGATGGCTTTGTCTCTGAGAGAGAATGGAAATAGCAGTAGCTTATAGCTGTCAGGATGCACTCCATTGGTTTTAACAGTGTCACAAATCCTCAAGAAAGTGGACAAGTGTTGATTTGGATCTTCAAGTGGTCCTCCTCCATAAAAGCAATTATTTTGAACTAATGTGATGAGTTGTGGCTTTATTTCAAAGTTATTTGCATTAACATTTGGTGTATGAATGCTACTCCCACAATGTCTCGGATTTGCAAATGTGTAGGAAGCCAGAACTCTTCTCTGTGGTGGATTGTTGTTGTTATTAGCTGCTCCTCCTTGTGGATTAGTTGGAATTGTTGTATGTTCCTCCATATCTTGGAATTCTTCTTCTTCCGAATCCTCCAACAATGTTTTTCCCTGACATGCAAACAAGACATAAAAATCATACAAAACCAGAAGGGTAGCAATACTTCAATCCATGATGAAATTGTAGTTAGCTCAAGCAAAAATTCAAACAGTTAGTGGGTTAGTCCAAAGTTAGAGAAACAGAAAATATAAATGCTAGATCTAGATCTCCACTTCACTTAATCATTGTCAATCTATTTCAATCCCCAGCAAAAGCGCCAAAAACTTGATGTGTGAAAAATGATCCAACACGAAACTAACCGGCAAGTGCACCGGGTCGCATCAAGTAATAAAACTCACGGGAGTGAGGTCGATCCCACAGGGATTGAAGGATTGAGCAATTTTAGTTTAGTGGATGACTTAGTCTAGTGAATCAAGAGTTTATTTGAGTGGTTTGTATTTGACAGAAGCTAAATTGCATGAAATTTAAAAGGGAGAGGGACAATTGACAAGAAATTAAAGAGGGCAGAAAATAAAAGTGCTGAATCTTAAAGAACAAGAAATTAAATTGCAGAAACCTAGATTGCAAGAAATGTAAATTGCAGAATCTGAAGATGCAAGAAATTTAAATAACTTGAATCATAAAGGGAATTGGGATTTGGATTTGCATGAATTAAACAAGAGAAAGTAAAATTTAACAAACAGAAATGTAACAGATGGACTCAATTAAACCGGATCTTGAATGAAAATGAAAATAAGCTTGGTGTAGCAACGAAACAAGAAAATTGAAATTGAAAGCTGTAGATCTCAGGACTCAAGAGACTAGATAGCCAAGTCTAGATCTCACTGCCTTCCTAGATCCAGCAAGAACAATTGCAAAGGAAATAAAGAAAAGTAAATTGCAGAAATAGTAGAAGAAGAAGCAATTAACAGAAATGGAAATTCAATTATGCAGAAAATTAAACAAGATCTCAAGGTGAGATTGAAACAGAAGTTCCTCAATTCTCCACCCAAGATCCAAAGCAAGAAAAGTAAAGAGTGCTGAGCAAGAACAAGGAAGAAGAGAGATCAATTATCCTTCCTAATCTTTTTGAATTCTAAAAACAACAACTAAAATGTAAAGGTGAGCTCTCTCTCTAAGTGTTCTAAGAATTCTAAAAGAAAAGCTCCCGGAAAACTTAAATCTTAAGATATTTATACACTTTCTTCAAATGGTCTTCAAGCCTTGAATTCGGCCTTTTCTCTTGATGGAATTGGGTTGATAAAAGCCTCTGTTGATTGCACTTGGAGTTGGAGAGAAACCCATTGTGAATCGGGACATAAAGCACAAAAGCTTGAGTCAAAGTTTGAGGTAAACTTTGGCTCAAGCTTTTTATACCAGCCACCCCCTTTTGCTGCTATCCATGTTTGAGCTAAAGTTTGAGGTCAAACTTTAAGCCAAACGTGGATCACCTTGTATGCATGTGTGGCGCCAACGTTTGCCAAAAAGCTTGAGGCAAACGTTGGCGCAAGCTTTTCTCCTCCAGGGTGTTGGTGTGTGGCGCCAACGTTTGCCAAAAAGCTTGAGGCAAACGTTGGCGCAAGCTTTTTCCTCCAGGGTGTTTGTTTTGTGGTGCCAACGTTTGCCAAAAAGCTTGAGGCAAACGTTGGCGCAAGCTTTTGCTCCATCCAGGGTGTTTTCAACTCTTCCAAAAGTTTGAGCTAAAGTTTGAGGCAAGCTTTTGCTCAGACTTTTTGTTCTCTCTTGCTCCTTGCCCTTTCTTCTTTCTTCAACCTTCTTCAAAGCTCTTTTCACCTATCATCAATCAATCAAACACATCAAAGCTATGCTCAAAATCATGAGTTTGTTATTCTTTCATAATATATGACAATTATAGCATAAAATCTCATGAAATTACATTAATTCATCCATGGTTGATTGAATCAAAGGAAATATGAAATTCTACCCAATTGGCTTACTTATGGTTTAAGAAAGTGCATAAAATCAATTGAAAACAAAAGAAAAGACTAGTGAAACTAGGATAAGATGACTTGTCATCAAGAGTGAGATGTGAAAACTATTCAGGATTACAGTTGTAAACCCCACTATAAGTAGAGACATGAGCTTAATTGAACTCTCATTCTCATGCAAATTCAGATTCTAAACCTATATTATTTTGGTTGCTTGAGGACAAGAAATAATTCAAGTTTGGTGTTGTGATTTATGAGCATCTTTCCTATCTTTTCCTAGTGAATTTGCATTTAAATTGTTAAGTTTAACAAGAATTAATTATCTTTTAGCCACTATGGATGCTACTTTGAGTATTGTGCAATTTTATTTATTTTAGGTAGTATTCGGATGGATTTGATGGAGTTTTTGTAGCCGTGGAATGAATAATTAGTGATACCGTTCGCATTGTGATCGCTCCTCCTCGTTGCGGTCTGAAGGCCACCAGTCTTCTGCGGTGGTAGGCACCGTCTCCGATGAGAAGTAAGTTCTCTTGCGTGGGGAATTCCTTCTCTATTTTCTTCTTTTTTTTGTATGAATGTGTGATATCATATTTGTTGATTTTGAATGTTGGTTAATTTCAGGTTAGGATTTTGTGTTGGGGGTAGTTGCTACTAGGGTTTTGCAATGGTTCAAACATTTTGTATGTTGAAAAAATCTGAATGCTCTATTTTGATATGGCCGAATGCAATGTGTGGGTATAGATGAAAATTTTTGTTTTGTTTAGTTCATGTAAAAGGTAGGGTTTCGTGAAATGGTGTTCATTTTAGATTAAAGTAGTGATTGGAATTTTGCTACTGAAACATAAATAAATTGTACAAAAAAAAAATAATAAAAAACAAAGTGCACTCTCATGATTCACTGTTGCTATTTTTAATTTGTAGATGGAAAATCATCCAATGACATTTATTTTCCATCATGGTGAAAAGTTTAAGAATGATGAAAGTGGATAAAAAATTTATGAACCAAACAATACAAAGGTGTTAGCGAGAGTTGAAGGGGATACACTAGATATTTTCTTTGTAAAGGGATATTATAAGGAGTTAGGATATTCAGAGGTGGACAGTTGTTGCTAGAAAGTACCCGAAATGCCGCTTGAAGTTGAGTTGAGGAAGTTAGAAGTAGACGCTGATTTGTTAGAAATGGTGAAGAATTGTAGAAGGAATTACAATTCGATCAACATTTATTTTGTGCATAGAGTCTCAGAGCCATACATGGTGGAGTGTATCAGTGAGGATGATGATGAGCTAGTTATATTGGAGACCCAGAGCACCTGTAAACCCAAGGCCACAAAAACTTCCCAGTTGAATAGGAGATACTATTTAAGGCCCAAATCACAACCACTGTCCCAACCCAAACCACATCCTATGTCTATACTATACAGTAGAGTAGGAATATTATTTTCAAGAAGAATGATAATGTGCGGGTTAGGGCTGTTTGTAGGGGAGAAAATTGTCCTTGGGTAGTGTATTGTCAGGGAATTCTTACTCCAGTTCAACAAAGCCAGTTAAAGGCAATGACAAAGCTATCAAAAAATTGGTTTCCTCAATGGTCAGGTGATGAGAAGGAGGTGTTGTATGAAGTGCAAGGCTGACCAAAGAATATGGTGGTGGATTTGGGAAGTCAAACCTTCACTTGTAGATTCTGGCAGCTGACAGGTATAAAGAATGTTGCTATAGCTTGTGAGTTTAGGTTGTTATATTATGTTGTTAAGCTTGTGAGTTAATCTTGTTAGATTATATTATTGTGAATCTCTGCATAATTTAAGCTTGTTAGGAATGAAATTATGTTGTTAAGCTTGTTTCTTTTCTGTTTGTAAATTATATTTCTTTAGTGAATTATTTTGAATATTTAAATTTGTGCTGAGAGAACATTTTTATGTTGTTGTGCTTTTGTCCAATTATGCAAAGGTATGCCTTGCATGCATGCCATCGCTGCAATTCAAGACATGAATGACAAGAGGCCTGAAGAGTATTGCCATGAGTGGTTAACGACGGACGCGTATAGAAGAACATACAGCTTTAATGTGAATCCATTAAAGGGGCAAGATCTATGGGAAAAATAGGGTCGCCAGCAACAGTTCCACCTCCAGTTAAGATTAAGCCGGGTAGGCCCACAATGAACAGGAGAAAGGACAAAGATGAGCAACCTGTTGGCTCAAAGACACAGAGGAAAAGAAAGTATAACCTAATACGGTGCCTGTATTGTGGTGAAGTTAGGCACAACAGAAGAACGTGCAAAGTAAAGAAACAATAGGAAGCTGCTGAACAAGCAAGGCTTATGCAACTTCAACTTGCAGTAGTTGCTGCCGCTGCTGATGCTAATGCTCAACATGCACCCAATGGAAACCCAATTGATCCTGTTGCTCAAGATCCTACCAATCCCCCAGCAGCAACTTTAAATGCACCAACTGATGTTAGTGAAACCGTCGGTTAAGAATTTCTTCTCGGTTAGAGGAAATAACTTCCTTGCAAGTATAGTTCCAAACCGAGAAGTAATGCTCAATCAAAGTTTAATTTGTGGTTGTCACAAGTTCAACCCAATAAAAGTAACTGAGAGTATTAGTCCCGGGTCATCTTCTCAAGGAATTGCAGTGAGGTATGCATATTATTAGTTATGGTATCCAAGGAGTGGGTTGGTAAAAGTGCAAGAAATTAGATGACAAGAAAATAAAACAAACAACTAAAGAAAGCAAGTAATAAAAAGGGGCATTTATGGCAAGGATTAAGAATATAGGATTTCTATCCTAGTCACTAATCATTATACAATGATTAACAAGAGCTAATCCTATTTAGTCATCTCCAACAATGGAAGAAGGTATAATGTTATCTTCACACGAGAGAAAGTCAAATAAGACTAGTTAATCTCAATCCAACGGTCCTAATCAACTTACTAATTGAATTAGCAAGAGCTTAGAGTCAATACAAACAATATTAACTAACAACTCTAGATCACCAATCTAAATTGGGTATTAATGACTTAAGATTACCTAATTTTTCTTTCCAAGCCAAAAATACTCAAAAAGCTACTCTAACGTCCAACCAAGCATTTTATCAAACACTTGGAAGGCATAAAAGGAAAGCATGTTAAATTGCAAGAAATATAAATTCTACAACTACCCAATTGCAAGAAAATAATAACAACAACTCAATTAAACAATAAAGGAACATAAAACATAAATTGCATTAAATGAAAATCAAAGTAACAAGAGTGCTCATAAACATAAAAGAGGCTCAAGGGGAAATTAACAAGAAAAATAAGAAGAACAAAGATATAAGAACAAGAAATTGTAAAGAAAACATGATGAAAACAAGTATTAAAACCTAAATTAAAGAGAGTTTAACCTAATTCTAACCTAATTCTAGAGAGAAGAGGGAGCTTCTCTCTCTAGAAAACTACCTACAACATGATGCTAACCTAATATAATTGCCCCCCCCTTGACCCATCTTGAATTTTGTATGAAATAGCCTCAGAAAATGAGTTAGATTTGGGCTTGGAAAGCTCAGAAATCGCCCCTAGCAAATTCACTTTAATGAGGTCACGTGACTAACGTCACGCATGCGCGTCGCTGGCAAATTTCCCTCTCACGCCTACGCGTGGGTGATGCGTGCGCGTGGCCATGAGTGTTCTTTTCACGCGTGCCCGTCTGTCACGCGTGCGCGTCACTCTGAATACTCCAAATGCTCGTTTCTTCATGAATTCTCCACTTTGCATGCTTTTCTCTTCACTTCTTCCATCCAATACATGCTTTGTGAATCTGAAATCACTTAACAAACATATCAAGGCATCGAATGGAATTAAGGTGAATTAAATTTAGCTATTTTAAGGACTAAAAAGCATGTTTTTACACTTAAGCACAAATTTAGGGAGAATTACAAAACCATGCTATTTCATTGAATAAATGTGAGATAAGTTGATAAAATCCCCTAAATTAAGCATAAGATAAACCACAAAGTTGGGGTTTATCACCAACTGAAATGATCCTTGACCAATCGAAAGGGGTTCCGGTTACACAAGAATCTCAACATTTATCTATTCCCAGCCAACTATGATACTTTATTTGTAATCTATCTTTTATTATAAATTATAATGTTCCATAATATGAATATGATTAGTGAATTGACTTTATCCTTCATGATGATAAAATGTAGCACAAAGTAACATCAAGGCCTCCAAAGCTTCATGTTAAAAAAGGAAAAGCAACAACCCCAGCCTCACCACAACCGGCTGCAGCTGCAACAATTCCAGTTTCAGCTGAAACAATCAAGGGCACCAGTTCTGCTATTGCAAAGAAACTTGCTAGCTTAATGACTTTTGTGCCAACTCTCGGATTCAGACACCCGAGAAAGAAAGACAAAGATGTTTGAGTTGTGTTGTGTATTAAGGGCTGAATTATATATTTTATAAAGGGCTAAGGATTAGAATCTTTATTTATTATAGACATATTGAAGTATTTTGTACAACCTTGTTCATATTTTGGTATAGCCCAAAATTAGGTAACTTATGCTTGATATTATGAAGACTTGATTAATAGGTTTGGTATTATTATGAAGACTATGTTAGCATACTTATATGGACATGCAAATGCTTCGATTTTAATACATATGATTAAACTTAATTTATCTTATGAGTGATTTAAGTGTTTATTTTTATTTACTTATTTTTAGAATTGTGTAAAAATTTGTTAAGCTAATGTCAAAATATGTAGGTTGCATGATTGTTAATGGACATTAAAAAATGTTCAACCTCATTTATTACATTTCACCAATACTCTTAACAAGATCCAACAAAATAACATCACCATGCTTTTACAAGTTTTTTACTTTCCCACTGATTTGACACAAAGTGCTCCAACCACTAACATAAGCATTATTACTAGGACAAACATGAAAATAAGCAACATCTTAACTACTCTGACTTCAGCTTCCAAACTACCCATTCTCCAACCTAGTTTCACTTTCCAATCTTCATAATCACTTTCAACTTCAAATCTATTTCTGCCCCACCATTTGCAACTTCAAAAACTTCATATTCATTATCATCTACCCAACTAAAGTAGTTACAGTGGTAGCCTTTCTGCACATGTCAAGTGAAAAAATTGAATCTCACATTAATGGTGAAAGGGGGGGTCAAGAAACTATGGTTCATACCAATTTAAACTCACCCGATATCTTGGACAAGTATGAAACAACCTTCCTGAATTTTCTGGTGTTCCAGATTTCTTGATCACAACTTTTAGCCCATGATGAGGCACAGAAGTTGGCGAATTAAAAATTATTAAAATAGTTACGTTGCAAGTATAGTTCTTAACTCACCGAAAATCTGCCTATCAATTTAGAAATATGTCACAGAGAGTTTTAAATTAAAAATTACTGGGAGTTTAAGTCTCAGGTCGTCTCCCAACGAGTTGCAGAAAAGTGTGCTATTTTATTAATCAGATGTTCCAAGAAGTTGAGTTAAGTAGGTGGAAAATTAAATTAAGAAAATTTAAATAATATGAATAAAAGCCTTGACTGGGAGTTGATTAGTTGGAATCTCTATCATTGATGGGATGATTTCAAAATTAATTTATAATTAATGGTTGTTCTGTTTAGTTATCCTTTACTAGGTAAAGGAAAGTCAAACAAGTTGGAATGCTAGATCTGTTCACGAGTTGCAACCCACTTAGTTCAAAGGGATTGGTGTTAGTGATTAGATAACAATCCAACAGTTAACCCAATTACAAATTTTCCTTCAATCCTTCCAACTCAAGAGTTCCTTTCAATCAACTCCCCATCAAGTGAGGGAACTACTCACTCATTGTAAATAATAAATCCAAAACACATAAAGGGGAATTAAAAGAAGACATGATTATTGGAATGGAAAATAAATTAAAATGGAAGAAATAATCCTTGTACTAAATAATCGTGAAAGTATTCAAATGACAAAATTGAACAAAACAAAGAGCATGGAAGAATAAAACCAAGTTAAGAGAACGAACTAGAATGACGAAGTCTTGATGAGGAAATAACTCTTCTCAATGTTCCAATGCTAAGACCAATTGAAAATTAAATTTCTAAAACCTAGAGAGAGAAACTGAAAAGGAGTAAAACTAGATCTAAAACTCAAAACTGTGTAGAATGAATGTTGTCTTTTGTTTCTGCATATTCTCTGGCTCTAGTCTGCTGTTCCGGGCCAAAAACTGGGTCAAAATAAGGTCCAAAATTGCCCCCAGCGAATTCTGCAGATTATGCAGATCGCACATGTCACGCGATCGCGTCATTCATGCGGACGCGTCATTCGCGCTTTTCCTTGCCACGCGTTCGAGTTTTCCACCCTACTGCGTCGCTTGAGCTTTTCCAAACCGCGCGGCCGCGTAAGCCATGCGGCCGCGTCACTGCGATTTGCTCTCCTTCGCGCGGTCGCGTGAGCCATGCGACCGCGTCACTTCTCGCTGGTTATCTCCTCAAATTCTTGTGTTCCTTCCATTTTTGCTAGCTTCCTTTCCAATATCCAACTCATTCATGCCCTATAAAGTCTGAAACACTCAACACACAGATCACGGCATCGAATGGAATAAAGGAGAATTAAAATTACATAATTAAAGTCTCTAGGAAGCAGTTTTCAAACATGTTATAAATTCAGGAAGGAATTATAATTTCATGCTAATTTAATGAATAAGTGGGTAAGGATCATGATAAAACCACACAATTAAGCACAATATAAACCATAAAATAGTGGTTTATCAACCTGCCCACACTTAAACATTAGCATGTCCTCATGCTTAATCGAAGGAGATAAGGAAATAAGTATGAACATGTAGAAATTCATGAAATGCAATGCAAGCCTATATATATATAAATAAATGCAACTATATGATTCTTGCCCACTTGATCAAAAGTAAATAAGCTCTTCAAAGCAATTACAAATCAAATTCCACTAATTCTATCATTATACAATAAAACAGATAAAAGTGCAAGAAGATAGCTCATGAAAGCAGGGAACATGAAAATTCAAGCATTGAACCCTCACTGATAATGTATGTACGCTCTAATCTCTAGTGTATAGGGTAATCACTCTATCCTTCTCTAATCATACTTTCTAACTTTTGTTCTTCTCCTAACCAATCAACAATAGTTAATATACCAATGCAAACATCATGAGGTCTTTTCAAGTTTGTAATGGGGCTAAGGTACAGGCAGGGGTATACATTTGGTCAAGTGAGCTAATAAATTGAATCTTTAATTAACCCAAGCTTCAACCCAACCTATATATTTTTAATGTAATCTTAAAGATCATACCTAGCTACCCAGAATTCCCTTTTTCTATCCATACTCATGTATCAACTTTATATTTGATTCTATCATATGTGCATTGATCTTTGAATTCTGAATTTAACATTGGGTAATTTTTTGTCCCCTTATTTATTATAAATTTTTTTTTGACATTAAAATAAATATAGCTTATCAATGCACATGGATTTTTAATTCTTATAGTTTCACATGAGTAGGTATCCAAATTCCCATTAAATTCTCATGACACATTCCCTAAACAACTTTTGTTCCCAATTTTTCCCATACTTAACTAGCACACACAATTCTATCTTAAGCTAACCAAAGATTCAATTTGGGATATACAATTGTTTTTTAGCTTAAGGTTAGTAATGTGGTAAAATATAGAACAAATGGGATTTAAAGACTCAAAGTGGTTAACAAAGGTAATTGAAAAGGGTAGGCTTAATTTGGATAAGTGAGTTTAAACAAATAATGGCCTCAATCATGTGCAAGCATGCAAATATAATAAATATTGGACATATAAGATAAAACAAAACATAGATTACAATCATAGAGAAGTAAACACAAAAGAATGAAATAATTATGGTTAAATAATGTAACCTTACATAAAGGCTCAAATCTTTCATAAGTTGTGTGTTCTTTAGCTCAAATATCATGTTCCAAATACAACTCAAGCAAATTTATTATAAAATTTTGAAAAATTAGTGAAATTTTGTTCCAAAGATAGATTCTTAAAAGAAACTTATTGTCTTTTCAATCAAGTAGAACATGCATGCAACTATCCTAACCTATGCAATTTATTCTATTCTATGAAAGAAAGAAAATCTAACTAAAATATCCTAATTATTAGTGCTAGGGAAAAGAAATTACCTCCGGAAGTCAGGTATTGACCGACCTGCCCACACTTAAAGCTTTGCACCGTCCTCGGTGCCGTCTGTCAGGAACAGGGGTGGGCTGGTGGCAGTATCTCCACAGTAAGGACCATTATGGCTCCCTGTGCTGGTAAAAGAAGTAGAGTCCGGGGTATCCGAGTCCCTGAAGTGTCCCTTGAGTAGCTCCTTGAAGTGTTTGAATCGGCGCTCATTACGGCGCTCTCTCATCTTTGCTTTCTGTTCTTGCCGATCCAACCTTTCGATTATCTGCTGGAGCAATTCATCAGTTGTAGGTGCTTGTGGTATTGAAGAAGGATTATCTTCAACTGGAGTAGTAGGAAGGCTTGTAGTGGCTGCTGGGAGTCTGAGGTATTTCCCGTTAGGGACATACTGATCATCCCGTGGAAGCACGGCTTTGGTGTCCCCAGCTCTGTAGGAGACTCCAGCTGCTTCTTGGGCTTCCTTGCAAGTTATGGAAATGGAATAGGAGCAGTGTTTTCTGTGGTGTCTGCGCCCTTTGATGCTTCCTCTTGTGGTTGAGCTATTTCTTCTTCAGCTATGTCCTGTATGTCCTCTTCCTCTTCAACATCTTCTATTTCTACTACCTCTTCAGCTGAGGTGTGTTCTGGTGGGCTTGGTTCCTCTTGATTCCTCTCCTGCAGTGTGGTTCCAGACCATAGGGTGATGGCATTAATGCCTCCGTTTGGATTGGGTAATGGTTGAGAGGGGATTCCAGTGGAGCTTGAAGGTTGGTTACTGGAATTTTGCGTTGATCCAATCTGTGACATAAGAGCTTGCAAAGTAGAGGTGAGACCATTCAAACTGGCATTAATACTATTCATGATGTTACTTTCCATGGTCTGTTGTCTTCGCTCAAAAGATTGTAGTAGCTCTTCATTAGGAGATAAAGAAGAATGAGTAAATTGAGAGGTCTGTTGTTGATTGTTCTGTGGTCCTTGGTTTTGCCTCAGGTGAGGTGCTCTGTAAGGTTGATTCTGCTGCCTGTTGTTGTTATTATTCCATCTCTGATTTCCCTGATTATCTCTGTCTCTTCTGTTATTGTTGTCCCTCTAATTCTGGTTAGAATTGTCCTGCCATCCATGGTTATTATTTCCACTTTGATTGTACCCTTGGTTGGGGCGGTCATAGAAGTTATGAGTGGATGCCACCATGTTGTCTTCTTGTTGCAGCTGCAGGGATTCATCAGTGTAATGGCTATAATCAGCACAGATTCTGCAAATTCTTTGCGGGACTAGTTGTTGGTTTTGCTGTGGTGGAGGAGGTTGAGCTTGCTGAGCTTGTTGTTGATTCAATTGCATCTGCTTTAGCAAGTTGGTCATCTCACATATACTCTGAGCTAGAGCCGCAGTCTCTCTGCTAGAGGATACTTCTGCAACGGCTTTTGAACGACCTCGCTTTTGTCTGTGGTTCCTAGTAGATTCAGCTAAATCACTGATCAACTGCCAGGCCTCATCAGTGGTCTTGTACTTCTTCATAGACCCATTGCTAGCACTTTCCAATGTGGTCTTATCTTGGGGCCTCAATGTAGCTAAGTAACACTATCTTGTCAATCATGTGGTGGGGGCATGCTTCCAGAAGATTATTGAAGCGCTCCCAGTATTCAAAGAGAGTCTCATTGTCATCCTGAACAATTGTGGAAATATCCTTCCTCAGTTTATCAGTAACTTCAGATGGAAAGAATTTCTCCAAAAACTCCTTTCTAAGTGTATCCCAGTTGGATACATTTGCTAGAGGTTGAGTGTAGTACCACTCTCTTGCTTTTCCCTCAAGAGAAAACGGGAAAGCTTTCATCAAAATTGAAGTTTCATCAGTACCATCACGCCTGACAGTAGAACAGGCTGCCTGGAAATCTCTCAAGTGCTTGATAGGCTCTTGAGCAGGTAGGCCATGAAACTTCGGCATCAAATTTAGCAGTGCGGTCTTTATTTAAAAATCTGTAGCTACCGCTGGATGATGCGCTTGAAACGGTTGCATTGTAAAATCAGGGTTTCCTTCCTCCTAGATGGTAACTCTCCTAGCTGCCATGTCTTCTGCACGTAAAACAACCGAATCAGTAGAACGGGGGCTGGTTTCTTCCTCAAGTTCACTTTCAGATCCGCCCTCAGAGCGGACTAACCGACGCTGTTCTTGCCTTATTCGTGAAATAGTCCTTTCAATTTCAGGATCGAATATTAGCAAGCACAGATCAGGAAGTGAACGCGTCATTTGACAAAAGAAACATGCAGCTCATAGTAGCAAAATAAAATAAAATGCAAATAAATAAATTCTAATTAATAACTTTAGCACTCTATTGCAACTCCCTGGCAACGGTGCCAAAAATTGATGAGGCACAGAAGCTGGCGAATTAAAAATTATTAAAATAGTTACGTTGCAAGTATAGTTCTTAACTCACTGAAAATCTGCCTATCAATTTAGAAATATGCCACAGAGAGTTTTAAATTAAATATTACTGGGAGTTTAAGTCCTAGGTCGTCTCCCAACGAGTTGCAGAAAAGTGTGCTATTTTATTAATCAGATGTTCCAAGAAGTTAAGTTAAGTAGTGGAAAATTAAATTGAGAAAATTCAAATAATATGAATAAAAGCCTTGACTGGGAGTTGATTAGTTGGAATCTCTATCATTGATGGGATGATTTCAAAATTAATTTATAATTAATGGTTGTTCTGTTTAGTTATCCTTTACTAGGTAAAGGAAAGTCAAACAAGTTGGAATGCTAGATCTGTTCACGAGTTGCAACCCACTTAGTTCAAAGGGATTGGTGTTAGTGATTAGATAACAATCCAACAGTTAACCCAATTACAAATTTTCCTTCAATCCTGCCAACTCAAGAGTTCCTTTCAATCAACTCCCCATCAAGTGAGGGAACTACTCACTCATTGTAAATAATAAATCCATAACACATAAAGGGGAATTAAAAGAAGACATGATTATTGGAATGGAAAATAAATTAAAATGGAAGAAATAATCCTTGTACTAAATAATCGTGAAAGTATTCAAATGACAAAATTGAACAAAACAAAGAGCATGGAAGAATAAAACCAAGTTAAGAGAACGAACTAGAATGACGAAGTCTTGATGAAGAAATAACTCTTCTCAATGTTCCAATGCTAAGACCAATTGAAAATTAAATTTCTAAAACCTAGAGAGAGAAACCTAAAAGGAGTAAAACTAGATCTAAAACTCAAAACTGTGTAGAATGAATGTTGTCTTTTGTTTCTGCATATTCTCTGGCTCTAGTCTGCTATTCCTGGCCAAAAACTGGGTCGAAATAAGGTCCAAAATCGCCCCCAGCGAATTCTGCAGATTATGCAAATCGCACATGTCACGCGATCGCGTCATCCATGCAGACGCGTCATTCGCGCTTTTCCTTGCCACGTGTTCGCGTTGTCCACGCTACCGCGTCGCTTGAGCTTTTCCAATCCGCGCGGCCGCGTAAGCCATGCGGCCGCGTCACTATGATTTGCTCTCCCTCGTGCGGTCGCGTGAGCCATGCGACCGCGTCACTTCTCGCTGGTTATCTCCTCAAATTCTTGTGTTCCTTCCATTTTTGCTAGCTTCCTTTCCAATCTCCACTCATTCATGCCCTATAAAGTCTGAAACACTCAACACATAGATCACGGCATCAAATGGATTAAAGAAGAATTAAAATTACATAATTAAAGTCTCTAGGAAGCAGTTTTCAAACATGTTATAAATTCAGGAAGGAATTATAATTTCATGCTAATTTAATGAATAAGTGGGTAAGGATCACGATAAAACCACACAATTAAGCACAATATAAACCATAAAATAGTGATTTATCAGCCTACAAAAATAGGATTTGTCCATGTTCATCCTCTTTTTTCGCATGGAGGAGCTAGAGCCGAAGCTACCCAGCAATCGCGATGATAACCCACTGATGCGGGAAGAAATCGGCTAGTTAAGAAATTTATAATATAAGAATAGCGTTCTAAGTATAGTTCTTAACCAGCAAAAATCCGCTTATGAATTTAGAAAGGTTGTCACAAAATTAGAATAAAAATACTGGGAGTATGAATCCCAAGTCGTCTCCCAACGAGTTGACAAAAGGGTGCTATCTTATTAATCAGGAGTTTTCTGAGAAATTTTGAGAGATGAATAATAAGAAATAAATAACTGTAAATTAACGCAATGAAAATTAAAAGAGATTTATGTATTCAAAATAAAAAGCCTTGACTGGGGGAATGATTAATTGGAAGTTCTTTCCTTGTTGGAATTCTCTCAAGTATAGTATTAAGAGGTTGTTATTTTCACTTAGTTAACCCTTACTAAATAAAGAAAAGTCAAGTAATTGAGCTAACTCTTATTCACAAATCCTAGTCCTCTCTCTTGGGAAGGTCTAGCGTTAGTAAATAGAGAATTAGCCAACAACTTCCAATTTAACTAATCACTTGAGCATTCCAACTCTAGGGTCTCCATTTAATTAACCCCAAGTCAAGTTGGGAGTCTACTCCATTGACATGAAAATTACTTGCACAAAATTAAAAAGGGAATAGAATGAAGTCATGATATACAATAACTAAAAATTAATTAAAAGTAAAAGTAATCCTTTTGATGAGCGGATAATTTATACGCCTTTTGGCATTATTTTTAGGTAGTTTTTAGTATGTTTTAGTTACTTTTTATTATATTTTTATTAGTTTTTATGCAAAAATAGCATTTCTGGACTTTACTATGAGTTTGTGTGTTTTTCTGCAATTTTAGGTATTTTCTGGCTGAAATTGAGGGACCTGAGCAAAAGTCTGATTCAGAGGCTGAGAAAGGACTGCAGATGCTGTTAGATTCTAACCCTCCTGCACTCGAAGTAGAGTTTCTGGAGCTATAGACGCCCAATTGGCGTGCTCTCAATTGCGTTGGAAAGTAGACATCTTGGGCTTTCCAGAAATGTTTAATAGTTCATACTTTGCACGAGATTTGATGGCCCAAACTGGCATCTAAAAGGCAGCCAAAGACCCTTTTTTGGCGAAAAATGCCAGAACTGGCACCAGAACTGGAGTTAAACGCCCAAACTGGCATCCAAGCTGGCGTTTAATCTAGAAAAGGCCTATGCACGTGTAAAGCTCAATGCTCAGCCCAAGCACACACCAAGTGGGCCTCAGAAGTGGATTTCTGCACTATCTGAACTTAGTTACTTATTTTCTGTAATCCTTAGTAACTAGTTTAGTATAAATAGCACTTTTTACTATTATCTAAGGAGCTTGGAATCTGACCTTGGGACTTTTATGTTACGTTTTAGAGGCTGGCCATTCGGCCATGCCTAGACCTTTTTCTCTTATGTAATTTCTACGGTGGAGTTTCTACACCTCATAGATTAAGGTGTGGAGCTCTGCTGTTCTTCATGAATTAATGCAAGTACTATTGTTTCTCTTTCAATTCACGCCTACTTCTTGTCCAAGATATACTCTCGTACTTAATTTAGTAAAGTCAGAATGAAGGGGTGACCCGTGACAATCACCCACTATCTTCATTACTCAGTTAGCCAAGATCCGCATGCCTGACAACCACAAGCAGTCTACATGATGTTCAACATAATCATTGGACGACAGCCGGAGTATATTCTCTTGGGTCCCTAATTCACAGACCGAGTCCGTGAGATTAGAACCTTCGTAGTAGAGGCTAGAACCAATTGGCAGCATTCCTGAGATCCGGAAAGTCTAAACCTTGTCTGTGGTATTCCGAGTAGGATCTGGGAAGGGATGACTGTGACGAGCTTCAAAATTGCGAATGTTGGGCGCAGTGACAGTGTGCAAAAGGATAGAGAGATGCTATTCCGACACAAGTGAGAACTGACAGATGATTAGCCATGCGGTAGCTGTACCTGGTATTTTTCATCCGAGACGAGAAATCCGACAGTTGATTAGCTGTGCAGAAATCGTACTTGGACCATTTTTACTGAGAGGATCATACAGCTTGCCATGGAAGGGAGCAAGCATGATTGGATGAAGACAATAGGAAAGCAGAGGTTCAGGAGCAACAAAGCATCTCCAAACGCTTATCTGAAATTTCCACCAAAGAATTACATAAGTATCTTATTTTATTTTATGTTTTATTTATCTTTTAATTATCAAAACCTCATAACCTTTTGAATTCGCCTGACTAAGATTTACAGGATGACCATAGCTTGCTTCAAGCCGACAATCTCTGTGGGATCGACCCTTACTCGCGTAAGGTTTTATTGCTTGGACGACCCAGTGCACTTGCTGGTTAGTTGTACCGGAGTTGTGAAAAGTGTAATCACAATTCTGTGCACCACCTTTGCATTAATAAATTCTAAAAACAATCCAATTGTAACTCTAAACAAAGATTAAGGATATAGAAGAGTAAGGGAATAAGAAAACAAACTGGAATAATAACTTCAACGGAGGTAATGACTCTTCTCAATATCCAAAGCAAAAGCATAAAACTAAAAATTATGAAACTGTAAAAAACCTAGAGGAAGAGTAATTTCTCTCAGATCTAAATCTAAAAATCTAAAACTATGCTAATGAGAATGTGTGTTGAGTCTCTGCATGTTCCTGGGCCCTAGTCTGTGTTTCTGGGCCAGAAACTGGGTCCAAACTCGGCTCAAAATTGCTCCCAGCATTTTTTGTAATTTCTGCAGATCGCGCATGTCACGCGTACGCATCAGTCACGCGTACGCGTCGCTGGTCATGTTCGCGTTTCATGCGTGCGTGTCAGGCATGCGCACGCATCGTCGTGCAAAACTCCAATCCACGTGCACGCGTCAGGTACGCGCGCGCATCGCTGTGCATATCTTCAAATCACGCGCACGTGTGATCCATGCGTGCGCGTCGATGCTCGCTGGTTATCTCCTTTATTTCTTGTGCTCCTTCCATTTTTGCAAGGTTCCTCTCCATCCTCTAAGCCATTCCTGCCCTATAAGGCCTAAAAACACTGAACACACAGATCACGGCATTGAATGGTATAAAGAAGGATTAAAATACACAAATTAAAGGCTTAGGAAGCAAGTTTTCAACCATAAAACAAAATTAGGAAGGAATTGTAAAACCATACAATTCGTATAGATAAGTGTGCAAAGACTTGATGAAACCACTCAATTGAGCACAAGATAAACCATAAAATAGTGGTTTATCAAACTCCCCACATTTAAACATTAGCATGTCCTCATGCTCAGCTTAAGGAGATCAAAAGAATAAATAGGGAAAAGTAAGACTCATGAAATGCAACCTTTGTATGAATGCAACTATATGCTAAGATGATTCTGTCTACTTGGTTAAAAATAAATAAGTTCTTCAAGACAAACATAAATCAGATATCACTAATTAAAATCATACAGTAAAGAAAAGTAGACTTGTAAGAAGACAGCTCATGAAAGCAGGGTACATAGAATCAAGCATTGAACCCTCACTGCTAGTGTATATGCACTCTAATCACTCAAGTGTATAGGGTAATCACTCTACTCTTCTCTAGTCATGCTTTCTAAACTTTGTTCTTCACCTAACCAATCAACAAATGTTTAATGTACCAATGCAAACATCAAGAGGTCTTTTTAAGGTTGTAATGGGGCTAAGGTAAAGGTTAGGGTATATATATGGCTAAGTGAGCTATAAATTGAATCTCTGAGTAACCTAAGCTATCACCTAACATACATACACTCTATATAACTCTAGAATCATGCCTAGCTACCCAAAATTCCCACTTTTATATTACATACTCATGCATTAACTTTTCTTTTGATTTGTATCACATATGCATTGATTATTAAACTTAGCATTGGGGTAATTTTGTCCCCTTATTTATTTATTTAATTGAATATTTTTGGTTTTTTTTTGCATTAAAAATATAAAAGTAAACATATCATATCACTGCATATGAATTTTTAATTTTTCTTTTTTTTTTCTCTAGTCTCACATGCGTAGGTACCCAAATTCCTAATATTTTATCAAAGTAGAAACATAACACATTCCCTATTAACCCATGTTTCCACAGTTTTCCCACTCTTGGTTGATACACAATCTCTATCTTAAGCTAACCAAAGATTTAATTTGGGGTAAGGAATTTGTTTTTCTGCTTAAGGCTAGTGATGTGGTAAAGTATAGAACAAATGGGGATAAAAAAGGATCAAGGTGGCTAACAAAGGTAATTAAAAGGCTAGGCTATTTGGGATAAGTGAGCTAATAACAATTAATGGCCTCAATCATATGCATGCATATGAATACACTAAACATTGGACATATAGAAAAGAACAAAGTAAAAATTACAATCATAGAGAAGAAAGCACACAGGAATAAAATATTATGGTTAGATGATGTAACCATACAATTAGGCTCAAAAATCTCACTGGGTTGTGTGTTCTTAGCTATAATTCATGTTCCAATTTACAGTTTTCAAACAAGTTTATTAAAAAATATTTTAATTTAAATTAGTGAAATATTATAAAATAAAGTCTTGAAAAGAAATTTATTACTTTAACCAAGCAAACATACATGCAACCAATTATTATCATGCAATTTATTCTACTAACAAAAGAAAAATAACCTATTGGTGTTAAGAAGATGAGATTATGTCCAGAAGTACTGACTGACCTCCCCATACTTAAAGCTTGGCACCGTCCTCGGTGACATCAGTTAGGAATAAAGGGGGGCTGGTAACAGCATCTCTACAGTCGGGATTGTAATGGCTCCCGGTGCTAGTAGGTGAGGTGGAGTCTGGAGTGCCTGGTTCATCTTCAGGTGGGTGGTTGCCAACAATCAGCTCCTTGAGGTATGTAAAATGGTGCTTGTTACGGTGCTCCATTCGCTTTCTGTGCCAGTCAAGTCGGTCCAACCTCTGAAGTATCTGTAGGAGCAGCTGATTTGTTGAAGGTGCTTGTGATACAGAAGGAGGAGTATCTCCGGTCGGGTTTGCGGTCCGGCTGATAGTGGCTGTTGGAGGTCTGATGTACTTCCCGTTGGAGACAATCTGATCATCCCACGGAAGTATGGTCTTGGTGTCCCCAGCTCTATAAGAGACTCCGGCTGCCGAGACTAGATCTAAAACCAAGGCGGAAAAAGGTAGGTTGCCCGCAATCTGTACGTGTCCCATGGCATGCCGAAGGTGTCTTGGTAAGTTGAAAGGCTGGTCTGTAAGGATACACGAGAGGAGAACAGCCATATCTACAGTGAAGGAGGACTCGAGTGCTCGGAAAGACGTAGTGGGACATAATCTGTGCCCACACTCGAGCCTCCAGGGTAAGTGCTGAAGCCAATATGCCCTTAGGTCGGGATCGATGGTATCTATATATCCATCTGCTGCCAGGTTGTGCTATAACTCTGAGGACGGCATCCCAATCAAATTGGTATGTCTGGCATTTGAAAGAGGCTTCTTGGTATGCGTCCAATCCTTCTGGAGTAGGGGGGAGATCTAGAGCTCACTGAATGTCCTCTTCGGAAATAGGGACTTACTTCTGACGGACATAGACAGACTGCAGGGTTGGCATGTGAAAATTGGAGTAGAATTCGACTACCCATCAAAGGTTAACCTGCCGTGGCTATTTCCGTAGGAATCTCCATTGTCTGTACTCAATGCGGGGCTCTACAAACATAATAATGTGGGTAGGGAGGATGAGTAGGTGCTCATTGCTGTAGTTCCGCTCAGCCAGGATGGGGAACATCTGCTCACAGTAGCGGTTAGTGAACCGTGCAGTGTCCCTTACTGGAAAGGCTTTCTCTGTTTCATCGACCGTGATGATCCTCTTGACTCGCTTTGTGGATGGCTTGACTGATGTTGAGGATGGTTCCACAGCTAGTGCTCTTTTTGTTCCTCCCCTTGCTGGTGGTTTGGGAGCAGCTTTCTCTTTACCTTTCTTGGTGGCCATCCTAAAAAGGGAAAAGGAAAGTAACATGTAAAGTCAAGGGTTAAAGCAAGGAGGAGGACAATACAAGTGATAATCAATTCCAAGGTAAAGAAGAATGTCGTGAACACATGGTCGCGACTATATGTGATCAGTTCATCAATGGAAATATAGCAAGTGCATATCATGGCAAGTAGATGCAAGATGTTTATTAGCATGCCGGCAAAGGCATGAGTAGCATAGATCAAGCATCAATAGCTAAAATGTATTATCCTCGTAACAAACTAACAATCACGTTTGTATTGAAAATTATATTCAATTAATAAAATGTGGAAAGGGTTTTTTGAAAAACAGGCATTAGAGTAGAAGGATAGAGTAATTAAAATTGGACAATGCCATACGGGTTTTTTCACAAATACTTAGCATGCATGTTAAATGTGTTATTAAAAGTATTAAATGTGAACATGCAAGCAACCCAAAAATAATTAATGATAATTGTCAAACAACTCTTTAATAATCCACAAGCAAATATGAAAGAAAACAATCACCCAATTAGATTTCTAACACCAAGTAAAATAATGCAAAAATAAATAAATAATAAGGAGAGAAGAAAGAAAATAGATAGAAAAAACCTTGAGAAGAATGCGATAAAGAGAGGTAATGGAGAATGTGAGGTGAAGAAAATATAATGGGAGGGGGAGAAGAAAGAAAAGAATGAAGGAAGAAGAAGGAGAAAAAGAATGGAGAAGAAAGAAGAATGAAGAGAAAGAAAGAAGAAAGAAGAAAGAAATTAGGATTAGAAAAGAAAAGATAAGAAAAGCGGCGGCGTAGGGATCTGGTGGTGTTGCGCGAATGACGCGCAGGCGTACTCCACGCGTACGCGTAGGTCGCGAAAATTGGAAGGGGACTGGTGCGGTATTTAGAGTCCACAAACTAACCGGAAAGTGCACCGGGTCGTACCAAGTAATACCTCAGGTGAGTGAGGGTCGATCCCACGAGGATTAAGGACTAAGCAACAATGATTGATTGATTGGCTTAGTCAGACAAACAGAAAAGAGTGTTTGAATATTCAAAGAGCATTAAACAATCTTACAAAAAGTAAAATAGTAAAGTAAATGGGTTGGGAGTAAAGTATGGAGAAGGTAGTTAAGGTTTCAGAGTTATCTATTTTTCTGGATTAACTTTTCTTACTAACTATTTTAATCATGTAGGATTTAATTTATGGCAAACTATATATGACTAGACCCTAATTCCTTAGACCTTTCTAGTCTCCTTTAATTTTCATCAACTGCCAATTCCTTGGTCAATTAATTACAATTAGAGGGTGATGATCAAATTCCAGTTTGTATGCCACAAAAACTATAATTACCCAAAAATAAAAGGATTATATGTCACGTATCCTGTTAAATCCAGATAATTAAAATTTAGGAGAATATGTTTTCAAGCTGTTGTTCAAGTAAAGAGCTTTTCCAAGTTATACAAGAACTCAAGTTGAAAGAGGGTCATACTTCCGTTCCACCCAAATTCATAAGATAAAGAGCAAAAATAATTCTTAAATTATAAATCCATACATGAATTAAAATAGAAAAAGCAATAAAATCAATCCATACAAATAGGCAGTGCTCCTAACCTTAACAGTGGAGGTTTAGTTGCTCATGGTTCAGAATAAGGATTGTAAATTGGAGTGGAATAATGTTCAAAAAATGTTGTGCTGGAACCCCCTATTGGAATCCCTTTTTATATCTAATCCTAATTAATTTAAATTCTATCTTCTAAAATTAAAAATAATATCTTTTCCTCTAATAAGATTTAAATTTAAATCAGAATTAATTAAATAATCAAGTCTTCAATTGATGGATGGGGACCACTTGTTTCGTTTATTCTGCAGCTTCTAATCTGTGTTTTCTGGGCTGAAAACTGAGTCAAAACTCGGCCTGAAATCACCCCAGCGTTTTCTGAATGTCGCGCATGTCACGCGTACGCGTCGATGGTCTTTTTCGCGTGTCACCCGTACGCGTAAGGTACGCACACGCGTCGCTGAGCAGATTCACTTTTCATGCGTACGCGTCATGTACGCACACGTATCGCCATGGATAGCTCCAAATCACGCGCACGCGTCAGGCACGCGCACGCATCGCTCCTCGATTGTCAGCTCCTTGGTTTCTTCTCTTTCTCTGCAGAAACTCCATCAAATCCATCCGAATGCTACCTAAAATAAATAAAATTACACAAGACTCAAATTAGCATCCATAGTGGCTAAAAGATAATTAATTCTTGGTTAAACTTAACAATTTAAATGCAAATTCACTAGGAAAAGATAGGAAAGATGCTCACGCATCACAACACCAAACTTGAATTGTTGCTTGTCCTCAAGCAACCAAAATAATATAGGTTTAGAATGTGAATTTGCATGAGAATGAGAGTTCGATTAAGCTCATGTCTCTGCTTATAGTAGGGTTTACAACTGTAATCCTGAATAGTTTTGGCATCTCACTCTCCTTTGTATCAGAAGAATGTTACTGTCATTCGGAATTAGAATCCGGATAATATTATGAATTCTCTGATCTTTTGTAACTCAATTTAACCCTTGAACACATCTATTTTTCTTTTCTTTGGTGCTTTGCACCTTGAGCCTAGCCGTGACTTTAAATGTTTTGTCTCAAGTTTTACTTGACACAGAAACACCACAAGCACTTATCTGGAGAACTCTTTTGAAGTTCTGATTTTTCTTTCAGCTACTCCCAGAAAGTGGTGCTCAAAGCCTTTGGCATACTCTGCTAATTGCCATTGATCTCGACTCTAAATGTTTTGTCTCAAGGATTACTTGACACAAGAACACCACAAGCATAGAACTAGGAAAACAACTCTTTGAGATTTTAATCATGTCTGACCTCCCTAGTCATTGATGCTCAGAGCCTTGGACCTTGCTTTTTTTTTGCTGTTTCTTTTGCTTCAAGGATTAAATTTTTGTTTATTTCAGAGAAATCATAATAATTCTCTAAATCCCTGTTCCTTGTACATTAACATTCTTTGATTCAAATTTAAATATGCACTGTTCATGCCATGCATTCAGAATCACAGAAAATACCACCATATCTAAGTAAATAAGACTATTCTTCAATATAAACTCACTTTCTCATGCAATACATTGCTTCTATATTTTTTATTTGAATTCAAGCTCAGTGAGTAATATATGAGACATCTTTTTGGAATTTAAGAAATTAAGAGAAAACTAAACTAGACCTAGGATTCTAACTAATAAAGGATCATACAACAAACAAAGCAAAATAGCAGAAAACTGGAACATAATATAGTAAAAGCGGGAAGGAATATAGAATGAAAGGAACTCAACCACCTTAGTTATCCTAGTGGTTGTTTTATTCTTCAAGTTGTGCTCCTCTATGAAGATGATTCGCCTTCCTTTTGGTGCCACAAACATAAACAGAAAACCCTTAAGCGAAGCATCAACACCAAACTTAAAGGTTTTGTTATCCTCAAGCAAAGAAGAACTGAAAATAGAAAGAGACAAATATTATAATGAAAAAGAAAAGGATAAAAGAACAAGAGAGAATTAGGATTGGGAGAAAGAGAAAGAAAATTAAAACTGGGCGGCGAACTAGTGTAGTTGTGCGGCGAAGGCGACGGGTACGCATACGCGTGGGTCGCGAATTTTCCTTAATGACACGTGAGCGTCAGGCACGCGTTTGCATGCCCATGATTTTATGCGATTCGCGTGAAGCCAGCCGCACGCACGCACAACTCTCTGTTCGCGTGGCTTGGGAACCACTAATTTCATGCGACGCGTGCGCGTCATGCACGCGCATGTGTTAGGGACGCGTACGCGTGAACAAGTTTTGTGCTTCTAGCACACTTCCAGCCCCAAGCCAGCACGACTCTCTGCCCAAACACTTATTTACGTCGATTTTTATGGTCACGCGTATGCGTCGGAGTGCCAAAATTATGAATGACATGCACGCATGGGGTACGCGTACGTGTGGGCTTGTTTGTGCGAAAGGCATCATTCCTGCACCACTCCCACGCAACTCTCTCGTCATTTTTATTTTTCACGCACACCATTCTGACGCGTACGTGTCAGCGATGCTTGCGCGTCGGGTGCTTTTTTTTTAAATCCGGCTCCTATTCTAAGATAGCTGCATGATCTGAAAAACAGTAAAAACTTAGTAAAAATCAAATAAGGAAGAAAACTACTACTACGAAAAATAGCTAATGATACGAATTTATTGGGTTGCCTCCCGACAAGCGCTTCTTTAACGTCACTAGCTTGACGGTCAATTCTGCTAGTTCAGCAGAGGAGTGGACCTCTGGCGATCAATCTCGCCTCCAAGATAGTGCTTCAGCCTCTGGCCATTCACTGTAAATTTTCTGTCAGAATTTTCTTCCTGTATTTCCACATAACCATATGGTGAAGCTCTGGTAACCACAAACGGTCCTGACCACCGGGATTTCAGCTTTCCAAAAAAGAATTTGAGCCTTGAATTATATAGAAGCACTCTCTGTCCTGGCTCAAAGACTCTGATGGCAATCTTGTTGTCATGCAGTAGCTTGGTTCTCTCCTTATTGAGCTTGGCATTCTCATAAGCTAAATATCTGAATTCATCAAGCTCATTCAACTGAAGCATTCGCTTAATTCCTGCAGCTTCTGAATCAAGATTCAGGTACCTGATTGCCTAGTAAGCCTTGTGCTCCAGCTCAACTGGCAAGTGACAGGCTTTGCCATAGACCAACTGATAAGGAAACATGCCAATAGGAGTCTTGTAAGCTGTCCGGTATGCCCAAAGAGCATCATCAAGCTTCCTAGACCAGTCCTTTCTTGAAACACTGACGGTCTTCTCTAAAATCCTCTTAAGTTCCCTGTTGGAAACTTCAACCTGTCCACTTGTCTGAGGGTGATAGGGGGTTACCACTTTATGACGGACTCCATATCTTTGCAGAAGAGAGTCCAGCTCTCTGTTACAGAAGTGGCTTCCACCATCACTAATGAGTGTCCTTGGGACACCAAACCGGCTAAAAATATATCTCTGAAGAAAGCTCATTATCACCTTGGCATCATTGGTGGGTAGAGCCACAGCTTTCACCCACTTGGACACATAATCAACTGCCACTAGAATATAGTTGTTTGAATGTGAAGGTAGGAAAGGTCCCATGAAATCAATACCCCACACATCAAATAACTCAACCTCGAGAATCCCCTGCTGTGGCATTTCATGGTTGGTAGGGAGATTTTTGGCTTTTTCACATCTGTCACAGTGCTTCACAAATGCTGTTGATTCTCTGAAGAGAGTCGGCCAGTAAAACTCGCTCTGAAGGACCTTTGTAGCTGTCCTTTCACCACCAAAGTGGCCTCCATACTAAGAACCATGACAGTGCCAGAGAATCTTCCATTTTTCTTCATCTGGGACACATCTCCGGATGATACCATCTGAACACCTTTTGAAAAGGTATGGTTCCTCCCAAATATAGTACTTTGCATCAGTCAATAGCTTCTTCACTTGTTGCCTACTGTACTCCTTTGGAATAAAATTTATGGCCTTATAATTTGCAATGTCTGCAAACCATGGAGCCTGCTGAATGAGGAACAACTGCTCATCCGGAAATGTCTCAGTCATAGCTGTGGGTGGTTGTACTCCTGCTTCAGGCTCAATTCTGGAGAGATGGTCAGCTACTTGATTCTCTGACCCTTTCCTGTCTTTTATCTCAATATCAAACTCCTGAAGGAGCAACACCCATCTAATTAATCTTGGTTTAGAATCCTGTTTGATTAAAAGGTACTTTAAAGCAGCATGGTCAGTATAAACAATAACCTTAGAACCAGTTAAATAGGACCTAAACTTATCAACAGCAAACACAACAGCTAATAATTCCTTTTCTGTAGTTGTGTAATTCTTTTGAGCATCATTTAACACACGACCAGCATCATAAATGACATGTACAAGTTTACCATGCCTCTGTCCTAAAACAGCTCCTATAGCGAAATCACTTGCATCACACATTAATTCAAATGGTAAATCCCAGTCAGGGGTAGCTATAATGGGAGTAGAGGTAAGGTTTGCTTTCAGAGTTTCAAAAGCATGCAGAAAATTAGAATCAAAGATAAAAGGAACATCAACAATCAACATGTTGCTTAAAAGTTTAGCAATTTTAGAAAAATCCTTTATAAATCTTCTATAAAATCCTACATGACCCAAGAAACTTCTGACTGTCTTAACATTAGTTGTGGTGGTAATTTTTCAATTACCTCTACCTTTGCTCTATCAACCTCAATTCCCTTTCTTGAAATCCGGTGTCCAAGAATAATACCTTATGTAACCATAAAATGGCATTTTTCCCAATTTAAAACAAGGTTTGGTTCTTGGCACCATTTCAAGATAAGAGATAAATGCTTAAGGCAGGATTCAAAAGAATTACCAAAGACAGAAAAGTCATCCATAAATACCTCAATAAACCTTTCAACCATGTCAGAAAAAATTGAAAGCATACACCTCTGAAAAGTTGCTGGAGCATTGCAAAGTCCAAAAGGCATTCTTCTGTAGGCAAATACTCCGAAGGGGCATGTGAATTCTGTCTTCTCTTGATCTTAAGGGTCCACTGTAATTTGGTTATATCCAGAATATCCATCTAGAAAGCAGTAAAAGGCATGACCAGCTAACCTCTCAAGCATCTGATCAATTAAAGGCAGGGAAAATGATCATTCCTTATAGTAGTGTTGAGCCTCCTGTAGTCTATGCACATTCTCCATCCTGTGATTGTTCTTGTAGGAATAAGCTCATTCTCTTCATTTTTGATCACTGTCATCCCTCTTTTCTTGGGAACTACCTGCACAGGACTTACCCAAGGACTGTCAGAAATAGGGTAAATAATACCTGCTTCCCATATTTTCATTACCACTTTTTGGACCACCTCTTTCATAGTTGGATTGAGTCTCCTTTGTGGTTGCACAACTGGTTTAGCATTATCTTCAAGGAGGATCTTGTGCATGCACTTGGTTGGACTAATCCCCTTCAAGTCACTAATGGTCCACCCACGAGCTGTTTTATGGCTCTTGAGCACTGAAATAAGCACCTCTTCCTCTTCAGGCTTCAGGGAAGAGCTAATAATCACTGAATAGGAATCATTTTCACCCAAGAACACATATTTCAGAGAAGGAGGTAAAGGTTTGAGCTCAAGCTTGGGGGCTTCCTCCTCTGCTTTAGGCGTGTGAACTAGTGCCTTCTGGGGTGGTGAATCATCAACTTCAACTAACTCATATTCAAAGATAGGATCCAGAATGTCATCAGGTACCTCAGCTTCCAGTACTTCATGAACAAGTGGTTCAACAACATCAATTCTCATACACCCTTCAGAATCATTAGGGTGCTTAAGAGCTTCAAAAACATTAAGGACCACATGTTCTTCATTGACCCTCAGGGTTAATTCACCCTTTTTCACATCAATCAGAGCTCTACCTGTAGCTAAAAAGGGTTTACCAAGAATGATAGAGGATTTTACATCCTCTTCCATGTTTAATATAACAAAATCAGCAGGAAAAATAAATGGTCCCACTTTCACAAGTAAATCCTCAATAACACCCACAGGTAATTTAATAGAGAGATCAGCAAGTTGAAGAGAAATACGAGTGGGTTTTACCTCCTCAATTTAAAGCTTTTTCATTACTGAAAGTGGCATGAGATTGATGCTAGCTCCAAGATCACATAAAGCTCTTTGAATGGTGACATCTCCAATGGTGCAAAGAATCACAAAGCTCCCAGGATCTTGCATTTTCTTAGGAAGTTTATGTTGAATAATAGCACTGCATTCCTTGGTTAACACCACGGTTTCTTGCTCCTTCCAATTCCTCTTATTAGTCAATAATTCTTTCATAAATTTAGCATAAAGGGGCATTTGCTCAAGAGCCTCTACAAAATGAATGTTGATATGTAGCTTCTTGAAGAAATCTAAAAATTTAGAGAATTGCTTTTCTTTGGACACCTTCTGAAGCCTCTGAGGATATGGCATTTTTGGCTTGTATTCAGGAGCCTTTGGCATGGTGGGATAAGTGTCAAGAGAGTCAGGAAACGGATTGTCTGCACATTTAGGAGGGGCGTGCTCTACATCTCCCTTCTTCTTCTCTAGAGCTTTCTTTTCAACTAGCTCTTCATTGGCCCTTGTCTCAGAGTCAGCTGTTTTACCACTTCTCAATTGAATAGTCTTACAATCTTCTCTTGGGTTCACCACTGTATCATTTGGAAATGTACTTGTAGAGCTCTCAGGTATTTGCTTGCTCAGTTGGCCCATTTGCACCTCTAATTTTCTAATGGAGGCTCTGGTTTTCTGCATGAAACTCCTCATCATCTCCCAATTAGAATCTTTTTGGGATTTAGAGTTTGCCTGCTGAGGTGGTTATTGCTGCTGAGACTAAAATTGGCGGTTATTGTGGTTGTTCTGTTGGAAGCCGCCCTAAGAATTATTGTTGAAATTATGAGGTCTCTGAGGTTGGTCCCTCCATCCAAAGTTTGGGTAATTTCTCCACCCCTGATTGTATGTCTTGGAATATGGGTCATTATTGGGATTTCTAGGACCACTCCCCATGTAATTAACCTGTTCAGAAGAGGATTGAGCATAATCATAATTATCATTTTGAACAAAATTACCTGTCATGCCATAAGAGAACTCTTGAGATGGGTTTTAGGTATTGATAGCTGAGACTTGCATTCCACCCATCTGTTGAGTAAGCAAACTTATTTGCTGAGACATAAGCTTATTTTGAGCAAGAAGACATTAAGAGCTTCTACTTCCATAACACCCTTCTTCTGAGGAGCCTCAGAGTTCACAGGATTCCTGTTAGATGAGTATAAATATTGGTTACTAGCAACTAATTCAATCAGCTCAATAGTCTCCTCTAGTGTCTTCTTCTTATGCAATGAACCACCTGCAGAATTATCTAAGCACATCTTGGACATTTCACCCAAGCCTTCATAAAAGATGTCTAGTTGGGTCCATTTAGAGAACATGTCCAGAGGGCATTGCCTAATCAGTAGCTTGTACCTTTCCCAAGCTTCATAAAGAGTTTCACCATCCTTCTGTCTGAAGGTCTGAACCTCCACCCTAAGCTTAGTCAGCTTCTTTGGTGGGAAAAATTTAGTAAGAAACTCAGTAACAACCTTGTCCCAAGTATTCAAACTCTCCTTGGATTGTGAATCTAGCCATAGCTTTGCTCCATCTCCCAGAGCAAACAGCAAGAGCATGAGTTTGTAAACCTCTGGGTTCACTCCATTTGTCTTCACAGTATCACAAATCTGCAGAAAGTTAGAAATAAATTGATTTGGGTCTTCATGGGGAAGACCATGATACTGGTAGTTTTGTTGCACCAGGGTGACCAATTGTGGCTTCAACTCAAAGTTGTTCGCAGTTATAGGAGGCTGATAAACCACTATTTCATGGTTTATATTGTGCTCAATTGAGTGGTTTTTATCAACTCTTTACCCACTTATTCATATTATTCGCATGTTTTACGTTTTCCTTCCTGATTTTGTGCTATGATTGAAAACATGCTTCTTTGGTCTTAATTTTGATATGTTTAATCTTCTCTTATTACCATTAGATGCCTTGATATGTGTGTTAAGTGATTTCAGAGATTACAGGGCAGGAATGGCTCAGAGGACAGAAAGGAAGCATGCAAAAGTGGAAGGAATACAAGAAGTTGGAGAAATTGCTAAGCTGTCCAGCCTGATCTCTTCGCACTCAAACAGCTATAACTTTAGCTACAGAGGTCCAAATGACACAGTTCCAGTTGCGTTGGAAAGCTAACGTCTGGGGCTTCGATTTGATATTTAATATGCCATAGTTTCCCTGACGTTAGGTAACGCGAACGCGTGCTCCATGCGGATGCATCGCAGTGACAAAAATCAGCGTGATAGATTTCTTCTCCGGCGATTTCTGGGCTGTTTTTGACCCAGTTTTCGGCTCGGAAAACACATATTAGAGGCTATAAAGTACGGCAATGCATCCATTCACACAGAAGCTCATAATACACAATTTTAGGATTTAGATGTAGTTTTTAGAGAGAGAGGTTCTCTCCTCTCTTTTAGGATTTAGTTTTAGGATTTAGGATTATTTCTTCTTCATCACAGGTTCAATGCTCCTCTTATTTTTTTTCTACTTTTATTATATACTTTTAATTATTATTTATCTTTTCAATTTGGCTTATGCTACATTCATGTTATGATTTTTTTAATTAATATTATTTGAGGTATTTCAGATTTAAGATTGCTTTGCTTTATTTATATTGATGCTTTTAATTTAATTTAGATATTTTCTCCCTTTTGGCTTGGGTTAAGTAATTGGTGACTCTTGAGTTATCAAACTCGAGGTGTTGATTGAAAATTGGAATTCTTCAAGAATTAATTCAAGATCCAATAACTCTAGCCTTTCCCAAAGAAAGACTAGGACTTGAGGAATCAAAATTTAATTCATCCGCTTAACTTACCTTCATAGTTAGAGGTTAATAAGGCAGGGGAAAAATCCAATTCTCATCACAATCGATAAGGATAACTAGGATAGGACTTCCAAATCCTCATACCTTGCCAAGAGTTTATTTATTATTATTATTTTATTTTTCTTATCATTTAACATACTACTTCCTTACTTTCTGATAAACCCATATTTTATGATGTATTTTGTGCTTAATTTGAGTGATTTATTCAATCCTCCAACCACTTATTCATGTTAATTGCATGGTTTTACTCTCCTTCCTTATTATGTGATGTATGTGAAAAACATGTTTCCTATGCTTTTAAATTAATTATTTTAATCACCTTTAATTGCATTCGATGCTGTGATTAGTGTGTTGAGTAGTTTTCAGATCTTCTAAGGTAGGAATGACTTAAAGGATGGAAAGGAAACATACAAAATTGGAAGGAAATCACAAAACGGAGCTTCTGAAGAAATTAGCATCCACGCGATCGCATGGGCGACGCGGACGCATGCCAAGCACAAAGAAGCAGTGACGCGGTCGCATGACTGACGCGACCGCGCGCCTTAAGCAGAATGTATATGACGCGGTCGCATGACTGACGCGACCGCGTGGCAAGGAAAAGCTCCGAATGACGCAACCGCGTGACCCACGCAGATGCGTGACAGAGGCCACGCACCAAAAATTGCAGAAAATGCTCATAGCAAATTCTGGCGCCCTTTTTGGCCCAAATCCAAGTCCAGAAGGTATAGACCAGAGGTTATGAAGTGGGGGAATGCATCTATTCAGAGAGAGCTCGCCAATTTTCACTTTCCATGATTTAGATTTAGTTTTGAGAGAGGTTCTCTCCTCTCTCTCTTAGGATTAGGATTTAGGACTTCTCTTAGTTTTTAAGAGTGACTCTCGATCTAGGTTTAATATTTACTTTAATCTATGTTTCTATGCTGCTTTTACTTTAATGCTTTTATTCGTATCTATAAATGTTGCCGAATTGGCTTATGAACCGTTTCCATGTTATGATTTGAATTAATGATTATTTGAGGTATTTCAGTTTATTATTGTTCTCTTTGAATTAAGATATTTTTGCTTCCCATCTAAGGACATTTTTATTGCAACAATTTTACTTTTTCCCCTTTTGGTCTTGGTTAAGAAATCAGTAACTCAACATTATCAAACTCAGCATAATTGATAATCGTTATCTTACTAATTGAACTGAACTTCAAGAATCCCAAATTTTTCTTAGGAAATAAATAGGATTCGAAGGTCAAACTAATTAGTCCCTTGACTTTCCTTTGCTTTAAAGGTTAACTAAGAGGAATTAAGATTCAACTTTCATTATTGTTGAGAGGGATAACCAAGTTGGACTTCCAATTTCTCTTACCCTGCCAAAAGTTGCTTTACAGTTATTTATTAATTTTAATTGCCATTTAAATCACTTGCTTCTCATCTTCTAAACTCCGATTACAACCTTTATAGCCAATAATAAGAACATACTTCCCTGCAGTTCCTTGAGAAGACGACCCGAGGTTTGAATACTCGGTTAACAATTTTTAAGGGGTTTGTTACTTGTGACAACCAAAACGTTTGTGCGAAGGGATTTTTGTTCGTTTAGAGACTATATCTACAACGCGACTATTTTTATGAAATTATTTACTGGCAAAAATCCTAACGTCAAAATGGCGCCGTTGCCGGGAAACTGCTAACGTGTGCCTTATTATTGGTTATTGTAAATATTTTTATTTTGCTTGTTCATTTATTTTTGTCTTTCCTTTTTATTTCTATTTGCTACCATGAATTCTCACCCCTCTCGCTTTGAGTTTGGTTCTAACTTTGTTGAAGGAAATAGAAGTTGCAGCAGGAATATGCATCAAGGTCAGACCAATCAAGGATGGATGGAGCCAAGAGGATCTAATCAACCCTTTAGGCAACAACACCCTCCAAGATATCATTGACAACGACCATTCTACAATGCACACCCAGCTGATAGATATGGTGCACAGCCTTGTAACTACCAACAAGCCCCACCCCGTGCCTATAGACCATCCTCTCAACATAACCTCGAACCACCACACTCACAAGCTTCTTTTCACCATTCGCCACCATTGATCCTTTTCCACCCCAGTTCCAATCCACTCACTCCCAAGCACCACCACTTCCCCGTGTTTCATATCCAAATCCAGCACCCCGAGAATCAGAGGTTCGCCTCAAGGAAACAGTGAATAAACTTCAAACAACTATTCGACAACTGAAGCAAGCAGTAATTCAATTAGCTTCTAGACGCGCGAACATTAAAGGACCAACCACAACCCCATGTGGACAATCTAATGAAGAGCGTAGCATGAAGGAGATATTAGAAATTCCAGTGGACAAGACAGAGCACAAATTCGTACTAGAACAAGTAGAAGAAGCTGTCATTGTACAAGAAGAGGAGTTGGTTGAAGATCTAAGAGATGCTGAACCTCCATGGGAATTCAGAGCTGAGGAGAACTCCATCAAGGACGCTACAGTTAATGCTAAGGAGGATAGCGCACAATCCCCAAGGCAAGTCGTTTATGAAGAATCAGACGGAATAATCCAAGAAGCAAATTCTCTTGATAATGATAGTCACAAATCAAGTTTTCTTAGTGATGAACTTGCATCCGCAAGTGAATTCTCTGAGATCGAAGAATCTTCCCCAAATGAATATGAAAATGATGTAGAGGTGGATTTCTCTCAACCTCCAATCTATGACTCGTGTGATGAGGAAGACATAGAAGACTTTGACCAGGGTGTAGATGCATTTGAAGAATCTTGCGAAGAAGTAGAGGATTTAACAGAAGAGCACAAGGGAGAAGAACTTATAGAACCTCCAGAAACACCTACCCCAATGCCATTACCGCCTAATACAAGCTTCAAGTGGGTACAATCCTTAACCCTTAACTTCACTTATTCACTTGAATATGGTTTACTTGAAACAGATGGCCAGCTTAGAGCTCTCTGCGGCTTTAAGAGTAAGAGGGAAATGGCTCGTGCTCAGAGCTGGTGCACAAGGTTCAATAAGGTTCCACGCTTCACCTCGAAGTACACGGATTGGTATCAAGCTCAATTGCATGGATCTCGGAAAATGTTTGGTCACCATGGTGAGAATCTACTTCCTAAACTGCCTGGATGGAAAAATATAGATCAAGACGGAGGCAGATTTAAAAACAAAGCTCATGATCATGGATTCTATTCTGACATTCGTCATCCCGGGAGCCTGAAAATCTACTTGAAGCTGATTAGAAGCTTCACATGCCTAGTTTGGGACCCCGGAGGCTATTGGCATTCCAAGCATTGGTGGAGATTTCTGGATGAATTTAAACACAAGCCACCATAACAGGAAGCCCTTCCAATGTCCAACTTAAGGACTTTAACCAAAAGTGCTAGGTGGGAGACAACCCACCATGGTATGATCATTCTTATTACACTTTTAATTTTATTTAGTTTTGTTTTTGAGTTTTATTTTGTTTTAATAAACCTGGGATCATGCATAGCATTCACATTAATCATTGCATTCTGCATTTTTCATGCGTAAAAAAAAAAGGGGATGCGCGACGCGACCGCATCACCCATGCGATCGCGTCAAATGGCGAACTACACTTCCCACGCGACCACGTCATCCACGCGACCACGTGACCTGGAGATCAGCGTAAAGATCCAACGTCCAGAAAGTTAGGCTGGAATCACGCGGCCCTGGTGTGTTTAGCACAAAATGGACCACGCGATCGCATGCCCCATGCGATCGCGTCACATGCACACAACCAATCCCACGCGACCGGGTGAGCGACGCGATCGCGTCGCATGGATTGCACATCACCCCAGAAGGAGACAGAGAGTTGCGCTGAAACGACGCTAGAGTCGTGCGTTTAGCACAATTTCCAGCGACGCGATCGCGCGGCCCACACGATCGCATCATCCCCTCTTCTATCCCTTTCATGCGATCGTTCAACCCACGCGATCGCATCACCTCCATTTTCACCCCCACCATGCGACCGCGTCCCCCACGCGATCGCGTGGATTTGAAAATATAACCCCCCAAGCCATGCGAACCCTATTAGTCACGCAGCACCCCCAACCCTCTTCTCCCTCTCTTCTTCTTCTACTCTCAACCACCACCCAGCCACCATTGCTGCCACCCCGACCACCGCCTGACACCGCCGACCACCCAGACGCCACCGCCACCCAACCCCTCTTTCCCCCCCCCCTTTCTTTCTTCTTCTTTCTTCCCCTTTCCCCTCCCCCCCTCTCCGCCACTGCCCTCGGCAAACCACCACCCACCACCACCGTCCGTCCCAGCCGCACCCACCCCCCTTCCTATCTTCCCCTACCCCCCATTATCCCATCCCTTCCCCCTGCCCCAAACAGCCGCGCCAGCAACTGCCGTGCCCACTGCCGCCAGCCGCCGCGCCGGACGTCACCGCCACCACCCCCAGCCACCTCTGTACCCCAACCTCCTTCTTTCGCCTTCCAGGTTCCGCAACATGCAATCCTTTTTTCCGTTCGTAGTTTTTCTTATTTTTTTCCGTTTATGATCATGTTAGGATAGTTAGATATGCATGTTGTAGTGGATTTTAGGGTGTTAGGTAGCCTAGGACGTGGTTAGTGGATTTAGGTCTGTTTATTTGCACTGTTCTTGTTTCTGTTTTATCATATTTGCAAATCCGCTGTTGCTGTAATCTTGTTCATATGCTGTATTTCTTGTATATTGCTACTCTTTACATTGATTTTCATGTTTATATTCATTATATGTACCTGCAGCTTGATTTTTTTTTTAATTCATATGAACTGCTTGTTTGATGTTTATTTTCTGGATAAATCCAATTTTAGCCGGAATGCTGCCCAAATTTTTATAAATCTTTTTGACTTCCATTCATGTTTTGATTTTGTGATCTTGAACTCTGTTTTCCACTGCTTTAACCAAACCATTCATGAATGCCAGGGCATGCATTCTTATCTTCTTTGATTTCCTGGTTCCTAAACTGCAATTTCGATGTTTGATTCCTATTTTTGCCTTCTTTATCTCTATTTGAATCATCATCAAACTGTCTTACTTGTTTGAATATGAGTTACCTATAGCTTCTACCTGTGATTACTTGTTACTTGAACTATTTTCATTATGCCTCTTACTTTAACACATTTTTCACTAACTCACTAATTTTAACTCTAACCAACCTAACCTTTCTTTCACTTTCTTTTAACATTCTAACAAAGGCATGATGTTAATTTTTTCTATTAAACTTGTATTCAATAACATTTTAGATTGTCATTTCTTCTTTTTACTCCTATACCAATCCTAAATGCACATTTTACTTAACTCATATTCCTTATCCTATTACTCCCTTGCCACTTTGCGTTTTCTTTAATTATTTGCCTATTTGCTTTTCCATTTTTATTATATCCTGGTTTTCTTTTTTTCAAGATGTCAGGTTCCCATAGAAAGGGAAAAGGCAAGGCCACTACTGGAAAAAGGAAAAGAGGAGAAGCCTCCATGTCTATCATCGACCTCATGCATGATGCCTCCTTGCGGGAGAAAAATTTTACCCAGTAGGAGAAGGCCGACCAGCTGCTCCATGCTACTGATCCAATAAAATTTGCAAACCGAAACTGTGAGCTGAGGTATCCGGTGTTTGCAAACTCCAGGCACCTATACCTGGAGCTGTGATGCCAAGGCATCTTAGGCGAGTTTCACTAGCATTTTTCTGTTAGTTTTAGTTGTTTTATGCACTTTCTTGAGCTTAAAGTAACCAAGAATGGTTAAATGAATAACAAAGCAATGAACCATCCAAACAGTATGATTTTTATGTAAATTTCATGAGTTTTTAGTTATATTACTTGAATGCTATGAATGGAAGATTCTCATGAAAATTTGCAAGACTTTGATGCAGTTGTTTGGATGATTTCAGGGAAGAAGAGGCTAGGCAAGGAAGCAACAAAAATCAATAAAGGAAGATTGAATATCACATGTGGAGTTTAAGTTCCAGTTTAAGCTTAAACTGGAACTTAAACGGCCAAAATCATGAAAGCTGAGGAAAGGGTGAAAGTGGCGTTTAACCTCCAGTTTAACCTTAAACTGGAAGTTAAACGCCAGAAATGGGAAATGCACCAGGGAGCCATTTCCACGTTTAAGCTCCAGTTTAACCTTAAACTGGAGCTTAAACGTGTTCGACCAAGTTTTCTCCTCCAGGGTTGCTTTCTCCATTCCCACGTTTAAGCTCCAGTTTAACCTTAAACTGGAGCTTAAACGTGTTCGACACCTCCAGGGCTACCTTTCTCCGCTTCCACGTTTAAGCTCCAGTTTAACCTTAAACTGGAGCTTAAACGTGTTCGACCTCCAGGGCTGCCTTTCCTATCTCCACGTTTAAGCTTCAGTTTAACCTTAAACTGAAGCTTAAACGTGTTCGACTACGTGACCCTCCAGGGCTGCCTTCTTCCATTTCCACGTTTAAGCTTCAGTTTAACCTTAAACTGAAGCTTAAACGTGCTTCCACAAAAGGCATCACTGGAAGTGTCTGGCGTTTAAGCTGCAGTTTAACTGCAACTTAAACGCCACTATTAGAAAAGGTTTCTGGGCCAAAAATATTGCAGTTTAAGTTAGCATTTGAGCACAAACATTAACTTAAACTTACTCTGGTATGAAACCCAATTGAATATCATGGTTTATGGATTGGGCCTGAAGGATTGATGAGTCTGGAATTTCAAATTGTTGAGTCATGTGTCATTACTTGATTATCACTAAGTTGGCTCAATGAATGTTACAGAATTTGGATCAGCAGCCTCATCAAGATTATGGATCATAAACCCAAAGCAAAAAGGAAAGCAGGGAGAGGCCTCAAAGCCCAAGAAACACAACAGAAGCTCAATGTAGAAAGTGTATAAATAGGATAGAATTTAAGTTAGGGAGAACTTTTACTTTTCATTTTGGGAAAGTTTTCATACTTTTGTAATTGAATTCAGAGCTATGACTCACTAAACCCCCTTTCATTGGGTTAGGAAGCTCTATTGTAATTCAATGAATCAATAATAGTTTATCTTCTTCTTCAATCTTTTCTCTTGAATTTTGTTAGAAAGCTTCTCGATCTAATTCCATTGGGTAGTTGTCTTGGGAAAGAAACTACCCATAATTGGAATCCTTCGGAACCATGGGAAAGGAATGGAGGATTCATGCTAGAGAAGCTTTCTCACAGTGAATTGGATGGATATTGTGACATGTAATCCTACCAAATTGTGGTTCATGAAACTGTGTGGTATAATCAGTGATCGAGCATCATCTCTTCTTATGAACATTTAAACCAAGGGATTGGGAATTTGTTTGTTTTTAGAGAGAATTGGTGAGCCAAGGAATTGGGATCCAATCATATAAGATTGCCAAGCAAAATTCAATGAACGCATTGGTTGAGGAAGAGATAAACATGTTTTGATTCGGAGATCTCAATATCTCCTATAACCCAATGAATTCCCCATCTCCGATTTCCACTTTCTCTTTACATTCTGCAACTCAATTCATGCAATCACCCCCATTCCCTTTTAATTTCAGCAATTTAGCTTCTGCTCTTTAATTCATGCAATTTAAGATTCCGCCATTTTAATTTCTTGCCATTTACGTTTCCCGCCAATTTTACATTCCGCAATTCTCATCTAATTCTTGATTCCGCTCAACTAGGCACACTTCTAATCCGAATTGCTCATTCAACCAATCCTTGTGGGATTCGACCTCACTCTATTGTGAGTTTTTACTTGACGATAACCGGTGCACTTGCCGGAAGGAATTTTGCCGATCGTGCAATTTCCTAAATCGTGGCATAACTAGTTTATGCGCATCAAGTTTATGGCGCCGTTGCCGGGGATTGGTTTTCGATTGACAATTCTCAAATTGGAAGTTAACTAGATTGAGCACATTTTTTTGCTTTGTTAATTCAGTTCAAGTTACTTGTTGAATTTTAATTTCTGCACTCTGTTACATGCTTTCTTTCTTTATGCCTTTAAATTCAAGCAACTAACTCACTGACTCACTAACTATTTGAATTAATTCCTCAACTGCTCTAACCATACTCTTCCATTAACCAAGAGTATTTTACTTGTTTGTTGCCTGTGATGTGTTCTTGTATGACAGGTAGGAGAGGAGAGACATCAACTCCTCCATATACCGAACCAGAGAGGACCCTTCATAGACTTAGAAGGGAAGCAAGAGGGAAGAGAGTACTGGGAGAAGAAGAATCTGAAGGAGAATCTGAGGACAATTTTGAGGAAGCTTTAGATCTCAACATGGATAGAGAAGTTCACAACCATGAGAGGGATGATGGAAACAATGCCATTCCTGAGAGGAGGGTTCTTGGTTCATACATAAACCCAACCTCTGGGAATTGTGGTAGCAGTATTCAGAAACCAACCATTCAGGCCAACAATTTTGAGCTCAAACCACAGCTAATATCACTTGTGGAGAATCATTGTTCATTTGGTGGGAGTGCTAATGAAGACCCAAACCAACATCTCACAAAATTCCTGAGAATTTGCGACACTGTGAAGTCTAATGGAGTCCAGGAAGATGCCTATAAACTGCTTTTGTTCCCATTCTCACTTAGGGACAAGGCAGCTAAGTGGCTGGAATCATTCCCAAGGGGGAGCCTAACAACATGGGACGAGGTGGAAACCAAGTTTCTGGCACGTTTCTACCCCCCGCAAAAGGTCAATAGGCTTCGATCTGAGGTTCAGACTTTTAGACAACAAGATGGTGAAACTCTCTACGAAGCATGGGAGAGGTTCAAGGATTTGACAAGGAAATGCCCACCAGACATGTTCCATGACTGGGTGCAATTACACATTTTCTATGATGGACTTTCTTATGAATCAAGGAAGGCTGTAGACCATTCATCAGGAGGTTCATTGAACAGGAAAAAGACTGTGGAAGAAGCCATTGAAGTGATTGAGACAGTGGCTGAGAATGAGTACTACTATGCATCAGAGAGACACAACACTAAGGGAGTCATGGAGCTGAACCATGTTGATACAATTCTAGCCCAAAACAAGGTGTTTGCCAAGCAACTAGCAGAGCTCACCAGGAAATTAGAAACAAAGCAAGTGGCTGCAATACACACACAAGATCAAGAGGAAGAAAGCACTGAAGGAGGTGATTGGGAAGAGGCCAATTATGTAGGAAATCAACAAAGGCAACCATATGATCCACATTCCAACACTTACAACCCAGGCTGGAAAAACCACCTAAACTTTGGGTGGGGAAACCAGCAAAACCAACATAACAAGTCCACATACCAAAACTCCAACCAAAGATCATACCAAGCCACACAAAACACTTACTCCCAACCATCATATCATGGCCAAAATAATCGACCTACCCAATCTAATCCGAACCAACAATTTCAAGATCAATTAAACAGGATAGAAGGAATGCTTGCAACCATGGGTCAAGACATAACCGAATTGAAAGCTTTTAAGGAAGAAGTAATTTCCAACTTGCAAAACCAAGGAGCTGCCATCCAGAAGTTAGAAAATCAAATTGGGTATTTGTATAAGCAAATCCCTGGGCCAAGCGTTTCTCATGCTGCCAAGGCTATTGCAAGGGAAGAATGTAAAGCCATAACCCTCAGAAGTGGAAAAAAGCTAAAGGAGATCTCGAGGGAAACCACAGAGGACGAAGCAAAGGAAAATGTGAGAGACAAGGAACAGGGACAATCCTTTACACCGTCTGCAACAAGAGAAAAAGAAAAAGAGGTCCTGAAGCCGTATACACCCAAAGCACCATATCCTCAACGTTTGATGAAAGGTGAAAAGGATGGCCAATTCTCCAGATTTTTGGAGATTTTCAAGAAGCTTCAAATCAACATCCCGTTTGCTGAGGCAATAGAGCAAATGCCACTCTATGCAAAATTCTTAAAGGAATTAATGACCAAAAAGAGAAGCTGGAGAAATGAGGAAACTGTGTTGTTGACTGAAGAATGCAGTGCCATCATTCAACACAAATTGCCTCAGAAACTGAAGGATCCAGGCAGTTTTCAAATCCCCTGCATCATAGGAGAAGTCATGGTGGAGAAGGCCTTGTGTGACTTAGGGGCCAGTATCAATTTGATGTCTCTAACAATGATGAGAAGAATGGAGATTGAGGAAGCCAAACCAACAAGAATGGCCCTCCAATTGGCAGATCGAACTTTTAAATTCCCTCATGGGATAGTTGAGGATTTGTTGGTAAAAGTGGGAGATTTCATATTCCCTGCCGATTTTGTGGTGTTAGATATGGAGGAAGAAGCCGAAGCTTCAATAATTCTGGGAAGACCATTCCTGGCTACCGCCGGAGCCATCATAGATGTCCAAAAGGGTGAGCTCACTCTTAGACTGCATGATGAGCAATTGGTGTTTAACGTGTTCAAGGCAATGAGCTATCCATCAGAATCACTAAAGGAATGCATGAGGGTGGATGTAGTGGACATTGCAGTACAAGAAACCTTTGAGGAAACAACAAAGGAAGTGGCAGAGGAGGAGTTCACCAAGGATATTGAAGATAGTGACATCAAGGCTGCTGAAACAACCATACCAAGCATGCCAGAGAGAGTGAAAGAAGAGAAGGAAGCACCAAAACCTGAGCTCAAAGCATTGCCCCCTAATCTCAAGTATGCATACTTGGGTAGTAATGAGAGCTATCCTGTTATCATTAGCTCTGCCCTAAGCCAAGAACAGGAAGAAAAATTGATCAATGTGCTACAAACTCATCAAGACACCATTGGATGGACCCTAGCTGATTTGAAGGGGATAAGTTCATCCATATGCATGCATAAAATCTTGTTAGAAGAGGATGCTAGACCCTACATTCAAGCTCAGAGAAGATTGAATCCCGTCATGAAAGAAGTGGTACAAAAGGAGGTCATGAAGTTATGGCAAGCAGGGGTAATCTACCCCATTTCTGATAGCCCATGGGTTAGTCCCATCCATGTAGTGCCCAAGAAAGGTGGCATAACTGTGGTGCCAAATGAGAGGAACGAACTCATACCCACAAGAACTGTCACTGGGTGGAGGATGTGCATAGACTACAGGAAGCTCAATGCAGCCACCAGAAAAGACCATTTCCCACTCCCATTCATGGATCAGATGCTTGAAAGGCTTGCAGGACATGCTTACTATTGCTTTCTGGATGGATACTCAGGCTATAATCAGATAGTAGTTGATCCTAGAGATCAAGAGAAAACATCATTTGTTTGTCCATATGGAGTTTTTGCTTATAGATGCATGCCCTTTGGATTGTGCAATGCACCTGCCACTTTCCAAAGATGCATGCTGTCCATCTTTTCAGACATGATTGAAAAATTTATTGAGGTTTTCATGGATGATTTTTCTGTGTTTGGAGATTCTTTTCCTAGCTGCCTACACCACCTTGCCTTGGTGCTTAAGAGATGCCAAGAGACCAACCTAGTATTAAACTGGGAAAAGTGTCATTTCATGGTCACAGAAGGAATAGTCCTTGGCCACAAAATCTCGAATAAAGGCATTGAGGTGGACAGAGCTAAGGTGGAACTCATTGAAAAATTACCTCCACCAAGTAATGTCAATGCAATTAGGAGTTTTTTGGGACACGCTGGCTTTTACAGAAGGTTTATTAGAGACTTTTCTAAAATAGCCAAACCTTTGAGTAACTTGCTTGTCTCTGATACACCCTTTGTATTTGATAAAAATTGCATGCTAGCCTATGAACTTTTGAAACAGAAACTTTCCTCTGCACCTATCATTGCCCCACCTGATTGGAACTTACCTTTTGAACTGATGTGTGATGCATCAAACCTTGCTGTTGGGGCAGTGTTAGGACAAAGGAAAGACAATTTGGTACATGTGATTTATTATGCCAGTAAGGTCTTGAATGATAACAAAAGGAATTACACAACCACTGAAAAAGAACTCTTGGCAATAGTCTTTGCATTTGACAAATTTAGATCCTATCTCATTGGATCTAAAGTCATTGTCTTCACTGATCATTCAGCTTTAAAATACTTACTTGCTAAACAAGAATCCAAACCAAGACTTATTAGATGGGTTCTTTTGTTGCAGGAATTTGACATTGAAATCAAAGACAATAAGGGTGTAGAGAACAAGGTGGCAGACCATTTATCAAGGATACCATGTGAAGAAGGAAGCGCACAAAGCACACATATAAATGAGTGCTTTCCTGATGAACAACTCATGGTAATTCACAAAGCACCCTGGTTTGCAGACATAGCGAACTTCAAGGCCACTGGGAGTTTGCCGTTGGAATTTAACAAGCATCAAAGGAAGAAATTGGTAAATGATGCCAAATACTTCATCTGGGACGAACCATACTTGTTCAAAAAATGTTCGGATGGCATACTCAGAAGATGCATATCAGAGGAAGAAGTAAGGGAAGTCTTATGGGACTGCCATGGCTCCACTTATGGAGGACATTTTGCAGGAGAAAGAACAGCAGCTAAGGTGTTGCAGTGTGGTTTTTATTGGCCCACTATCTTCAAAGATGCAAAGGAACTAGTGAAGCACTGCCATGAATGCCAGAAAGCGGGGAACCTGCCAAGAAGAAATGAAATGCCACAACAATTCATTCGGGAACTTGAATTGTTTGATGTTTGGGGGATAGATTTCATGGGACCCCTTCCCACCTCATACTCAAATAATTACATCCTTGTGGCAGTAGACTATGTCTCCAAATGGGTTGAAGCAATAGCAACTCCAACCAATGATAATAAGGTAGTCATGAACTTCCTCAGAAAACACATTTTTTGCCGTTTTGGGGTTCCAAGAACAATCATCAGTGATGGAGGAAGCCACTTCTGCAACAAACCACTAGAGGCATTGCTTCTAAAATATGGAGTCAAACACAAGGTAGCCACACCATACCATCCACAGACGAGTGGGCAAGCCAAAATATCTAATAGGGAACTCAAAAGAATCCTGGAAAAGACTGTGGGAACTTCAAGGAAGGACTGGTCGATTAAGCTAGATGATGCTCTTTGGGCATATAGGATAGCTTTCAAGACACCAATTGGAATGTCTCCTTACCAACTAGTATATGGAAAAGCTTTCCATTTGCCACTGGAGTTGGAGCACAAGGCATTCTGGGCCTTGAAACTCTTGAACTTGGACAGCAAAGCTGCTGGAGAAAGAAGGATGTTGCAAATTCAAGAGTTGGAAGAATTCAGAGCTGAAGCTTATGAGAACGCCAAAATTTACAAAGAAAGAGCAAAGAAGAAGCATGACAGCAACATAGCCCCAAGGAAATTTGAGGAGGGACAAAAAGTATTGCTCTACAATTCTAGGCTGAAGCTATTTCCAGGGAAGCTAAAATCAAGGTGGTCAGGACCATTCCTTGTAACCAGGTCTCCCAATATGGACAAATAGAAATCATGGAAGAAAAGTCACAACGAACCTTCACGGTAAATGGTCAAAGAATCAAACATTACTTGGGAGATGTGGAGGAGAAGGACAAAGTTAAATATCACCTCAACTGAGGCAGCTGACCGTCAAGCTAATGACGTTAAAGAAGCGCTTGTTGGGAGGCAACCCAACCTGAGGTAATACTACCTTGCTGTTTCTTTTATTTGTTTCAATAAAAAGGTGAAGTAGTTTCTGTGCATTGCAAGGAATTAAGTTTGGTGTTTCACACCAAACAGTGAATTCGTGGATCAATAATTCAAAGGGGAATGTGTGACTCCAAGTTTGGTGTTCCACCACACAGATTAACTGAACACAACAACCTTTGAATTATATGAAAGGAACAACCATTCTAAGCAATCACAGAAATGCTTAAAATCCTTAGCAGCAACTTCATTCCAAGGAGAATTCAAGGACTCAAAGAGCAGAGGAGTAAGTAGAAGACTAAGTTTGGTGTTCACACACCAACTTAAGACTCAGACACTTGCCCATACATAGTTGAGCTAACCACTCAAGTGCTTGAGAAGCAAGCAACTTCATCACTCTTTGCAGGAAAGGAAACAAGGATCTTAGAAAGAGCATGAAACAACAACTAGGAGAAGAAGGAGAAATCAAAGTGTTTCCTGGCAACAAAGAGAAAACAAGGAATTTCACAAGGTGGTATTGTTCCTTGACAATTCTTTAAAAAGGGCAAACAAAAGCATGCTTGTTCTGATTTAAACTGTAATTGTTGAATCTTTCTGGAATGTGAAGTTTTTAGTATAATTGTCTGTTTATTGCTTTGAATAAAGTGAATGCCTAGATGTTTGGATATAACTTCACCTTCTTAAACAAATGCTTGCCATGCTTGTTCTGTTTCCAAAAATAAAAGAAAAGTTTGAACAAAAGTAACTTGGCTCAATTAGTGACAAATCAAGTAGAATTAAGTGGTGGTATGCATGCTTGATTGTTTAGTCAGATCACTGGAATTAAAGTGTGGAATTATCATTTTTTGTGTATAAATTGAAAACTGTCTATGGATCTTGATGAATAAATGTCTTTGGCCATGAAAAAGAAAGAAAAAGAAGAAGAAAAAGCCACTGAAAAAGGGCAACCAAAAAGCAAAAAATTTGAGAAAATAAGCTAGGCACCAATGGTTTGAACTTCTGAGACAAATGCCTGTGGTGTTTATGTATTAAGGATATGCTTGGATGAATAGGTTCTGAGGAGTGTTTCAACACTTGGTAACTTGGGTTAACTAACCCGGGATTATCAACCAAAAGTCCATTATCAAGAGCAACCTAAATACAAAACATTTAGTCACACAAAGAGGTGCTGGGCACCAATGTCTCAAGAAGAAATGTGAACTAAAATGCCTGGAGTGGATATGTGTAGTGCACTGATAAGAAAAAGAAAATGCCAAAGGCTTGTGCAACACATGACACTAAGCAAACAAGGAGCAAAAGGAGCTCTAAGAAAAAGAAAAGAAAAACAAAGAAGAGAAAAGTGCCAAGGACATAAGAATAACAAGAGGCCATAGCAGTGTTTGATGGATGCAATGAAAAAGTGATAATCTTACCTGATAAGAATGAAAAAGTGATGCTGCAACTTTCTGCATAAAACCCTTCTGATGAACTTCAAGTGCTTACTAATATAGCCAATGTAATTGCTTTCTGTTTCATACTTTCCTCTCAAATAACTCAGGACTTGCTTAGGGACAAGCAAGTATTAAGTTTGGTGCTGTGATGCCAAGGCATCTTAGGCGAGTTTCACTAGCATTTTTCTGTTAGTTTTAGTTGTTTTATGCACTTTCTTGAGCTTAAAGTAACCAAGAATGGTTAAATGAATAACAAAGCAATGAACCATCCAAACAGTATGATTTTTATGCAAATTTCATGAGTTTTTAGTTATATTACTTGAATGCTATGAATGGAAGATTCTCATGAAAATTTGCAAGACTTTGATGCAGTTGTTTGGATGATTTCAGGGAAGAAGAGGCTAGGCAAGGAAGCAACAAAAATCAATAAAGGAAGATTGAATATCACATGTGGAGTTTAAGTTCCAGTTTAAGCTTAAACTGGAACTTAAACGGCCAAAATCATGAAAGCTGAGGAAAGGGTGAAAGTGGCGTTTAACCTCCAGTTTAACCTTAAACTGGAAGTTAAACGCCAGAAATGGGAAATGCACCAGGGAGCCATTTCCACGTTTAAGCTCCAGTTTAACCTTAAACTGGAGCTTAAACGTGTTCGACCAAGTTTTCTCCTCCAGGGTTGCTTTCTCCATTCCCACGTTTAAGCTCCAGTTTAACCTTAAACTGGAGCTTAAACGTGTTCGACACCTCCAGGGCTACCTTTCTCCGCTTCCACGTTTAAGCTCCAGTTTAACCTTAAACTGGAGCTTAAACGTGTTCGACCTCCAGGGCTGCCTTTCCTATCTCCACGTTTAAGCTTCAGTTTAACCTTAAACTGAAGCTTAAACGTGTTCGACTACGTGACCCTCCAGGGCTGCCTTCTTCCATTTCCACGTTTAAGCTTCAGTTTAACCTTAAACTGAAGCTTAAACGTGCTTCCACAAAAGGCATCACTGGAAGTGTCTGGCGTTTAAGCTGCAATTTAAGCTTAAACTTACTCTGGTATGAAACCCAATTGAATATCATGGTTTATGGATTGGGCCTGAAGGATTGATGAGTCTGGAATTTCAAATTGTTGAGTCATGTGTCATTACTTGATTATCACTAAGTTGGCTCAATGAATGTTACAGAATTTGGATCAGCAGCCTCATCAAGATTATGGATCATAAACCCAAAGCAAAAAGGAAAGCAGGGAGAGGCCTCAAAGCCCAAGAAACACAACAGAAGCTCAATGTAGAAAGTGTATAAATAGGATAGAATTTAAGTTAGGGAGAACTTTTACTTTTCATTTTGGGAAAGTTTTCATACTTTTGTAATTGAATTCAGAGCTATGACTCACTAAACCCCCTTTCATTGGGTTAGGGAGCTCTATTGTAATTCAATGAATCAATAATAGTTTATCTTCTTCTTCAATCTTTTCTCTTGAATTTTGTTAGAAAGCTTCTCGATCTAATTCCATTGGGTAGTTGTCTTGGGAAAGAAACTACCCATAATTGGAATCCTTCGGAACCTTGGGAAAGGAATGGAGGATTCATGCTAGAGAAGCTTTCTCACAGTGAATTGGATTGGGGTTTGGATGGATATTGTGACATGTAATCCTACCAAATTGTGGTTCATGAAACTGTGTGGTATAATCAGTGATCGAGCATCATCTCTTCTTATGAACATTTAAACCAAGGGATTGGGAATTTGTTTGTTTTTAGAGAGAATTGGTGAGGCAAGGAATTGGGATCCAATCATATAAGATTGCCAAGCAAAATTCAATGAACGCATTGGTTGAGGAAGAGATAAACATGTTTTGATTCGGAGATCTCAATATCTCCTATAACCCAATGAATTCCCCATCTCCGATTTCCACTTTCTCTTTACATTCTGCAACTCAATTCATGCAATCACCCCCATTCCCTTTTAATTTCAGCAATTTAGCTTCTGCTCTTTAATTCATGCAATTTAAGATTCCGCCATTTTAATTTCTTGCCATTTACGTTTCCCGCCAATTTTACATTCCGCAATTCTCATCTAATTCTTGATTCCGCTCAACTAGGCACACTTCTAATCCGAATTGCTCATTCAACCAATCCTTGTGGGATTCGACCTCACTCTATTGTGAGTTTTTACTTGACGATAACCGGTGCACTTGCCGGAAGAAATTTTGCCGATCGTGCAATTTCCTAAATCGTGGCATAACTAGTTTATGCGCATCAGATATTCAGCAACTACATTATGCCAATTACTCACGAGACTAAGATACCTGCCGCTATGATCACCCTCCTTTGGTGTGTGATGGAGGGTAATGACTTGTACCTGCCACGCTTTATTCGGCACTATATGGCCAGGGTCCACATCCGAGGCACTCTTCCTTTCCCATACTTGGTTACACAGCTGGGCCATCGAGCTGACGTGCCATGGGAGGATGTTGATGAGAGGCCACCCGCTGCGGACTGCAGGAAGATCATTCCTCACAGCAGGAACTTCCTGGCCTTGGGTTACAGACCTCCTTTCCTGACTGCCACTACTGATGATACAGCTACACCATCTGCCGGTCTCTCTTCCTCCGCTGCACCACCTATCCCTGCCACCACCACTGCACCTCCACCTGCCACAGAGCCTGTCTATCATCTGGTGCACCGCTTGTTTCGACGACTTGACCAGATGGAGCGTCGCAACAAGCGACGCTATGAGCACCTGAAGCTGAAGATTCGATCTGGCGACATCCCCTCCGAGCCCGACACACCATCCGAGGCATCTGAGGAGGAGGCGGATGAGCCCGAGATAGAGACCCATCCCCAGGGAGAGGCAGAGCAGGCAGACACCTAGCAGGCAGCACCCCAGCAGATCCAGGCTACAGATCCTAAGATCCCCATCCAGACAGGCCCCCCCCGCAGCAGTCAGACCCTCAGCCAGTCACCACCACAGAGACACCTGCTACCATTCCTACCAGTGATGACACCCCTTCACACCCGGCTTGACTGAGCATCAGGGACGATGCTTCATTTTAAGTGTGGGGAGGTCGCCATCTCTGGCATTTTATTTTGGTGAACCACTACATACTCTTTTTTTTATTTTGGATATTTTTCTGTATTTTTCTTTTTATTGTTATTTTATGAGTACTTATACATTGCTACTTTTATGTATTGTTACTCTATCTCTACATTTTGCATTTTAGTCATATCTTAGTTATTTAGTTTAGTTTGCAATTCTAACTTATTAGTGGATTAACTAGTATAGCTTACCCTTTTTTTTAGCATAAGACAACTTAGTTTAAATTGAAAAATATAAAAAGGAAGTAGGCTAGGAAATTGAACATAACAGATTTAAATCCATAAACCTTGTATATATAGCATTACATCACATAGTTAAGTTAACAATATTTCATCAAGGAGAAACGCTAAAACTTTAAAGGCATTCAATATAAGTTTTACATTGAGAATAATGAGAATTTTTAACTAAACCTGTATGACATACATAAGTGATAAATGATTTTTGAGCTAGAGAGCACATAGCCTGTGAGTTTTGAGCTTAATTGTATGGTTACATTTAAACCATAATTTTTATTCCTGTGTGTTCCGCCCTTCTTTTACATTCTGATATTCTTTACTTTGTTTTAATCTATATGTCCAATTATAGAATATAGAATATAGAATATAGATACATACCAAAAGAGTGATTGAAGCCATCATTTGATTTTAGCTCACTTATCCCAAAACAACCTACCTTTCACATCACCCTTGTTAGCCCCCTTGAGCCTTTAAATCCCCTTTTATTCTATCAGCCACACTACTAGCCTTAAGCAGAAAAACAAAATAAAATCCCAAGTGGAATCCTTGGTTAGCTTAAGATAGAAAATTATGAATAGTTTAAATGTGGGAAACCTATTAGGAACATGGATGATAAAAACAAAAGGTAGAAGAATTGAAAAGAATAAAATAACTCAACTAAGAAATTTTTGGGAAGCATGCTCATGAGAAATCAAAGTGATTAAATTACCATGTGCATTAAAAAAATTCAGTATTTAATAAAGGGATACAAAAGAATTCCCCAAATGCAAAAATAAAAACAATGTACATGGAATAAGAACAAAGGTTGAAACATGAGCATGTAACATCCAAAAGTGGGAAAAGTATGGAAAATAGGTAAAGAAATTCTGTTTTACTAAGTATGTATGTTAGGTGAGATCTTAGTCTAATTAAGGATTCACTTATTAGCTCACTTAGCCTTATACATATACCCTTACCTTTACCTTGGCCCTATTACAACCTTAATTAAAGACCTCATGATTTTTGGTATGACTGTATTCTATAATTGTTGATTGGTTAGATGGAGAACAAAGTTATAGAAAGGAAGAATAAAAAAGAAAGAATAGAGTGATTAACCCAATAAACACTGAGTGACTAGAGAGTAAACAAAAATCCAGTGAGGGTTCAATAGCTCATTAACATTTATCTCTGTTTGAATTATCTAATTGTCTTGCAAGTCCATAAAATGCTTTTTCTCCCATCTCAATTGTAAAAGTGCTTATTGATTATCTAAGGCTTGGCTATATATACATATATGACTCCTTGAAAATGTGAATTAATTTAACTACCTGTAAGCTTTATATATGACTGAATAAATTGGAATTGCATGATGCATCATTCATTTAGGTAGTTGCATTTAGATTAGATTACATTGCATGACATTCCATCACTTTAACCTTACTTATTACCTTGGATTAAGCATGAGGACATGCTATTGTTTAAGTGTGGGGAGGTTGATAAACCCATATTTTATGATGTATTTTGTGCTTAATTTGAGTGATTTATTCAATCCTCCAACCACTTATTCATGTTAATTGCATGGTTTTACTCTCCTTCCTTATTATGTGATGTATGTGAAAAACATGTTTCCTATGCTTTTAAATTAATTATTTGAATCACCTTTAATTCCATTCGATGCCGTGATTAGTGTGTTGAGTAGTTTTTAGATCTTCTAAGGTAGGAATGACTTAAAGGATGGAAAGGAAACATACAAAATTGGAAGGAAAGCACAAAACGGAGCTTCTGAAGAAATTAGCATCCACACGATCGCATGGGCGACGCGGACGCATGCCAAGCGCAAAGAAGCAGTGACGCGGTCGCATGACTGACGCGACCGCGCGCCTTAAGCAGAATGTATATGACGCGGTCGCATGACTGACGTGACCGCGTGGCAAGGAAAAGCTCCGAATGACGCAACCGCATGACCCACGCGGACGCGTGACAGAGGCCACGCACCAAAAATTGCAGAAAATGCTCATAGAAAATTCTGAAGCCCTTTTTGGCCCAAATCCAATTCCAGAAGGTATAGACCAGAGGTTATAAAGTGGGGGAATGCATCCATTCAGAGAGAGCTCGCCAATTTTCACTTTCCATGATTTAGATTTAGATTTGAGAGAGGTTCTCTCCTCTCTCTCTTAGGATTAGGATTTAGGACTTCTCTTAGTTTTTAAGAGTGACTCTCGATCCAGGTTTAATATTTACTTTAATCTATGTTTCTATGCTGCTTTTACTTTAATGCTTTTATTCGTATCTATAAATGTTGCCAAATTGGCTTATGAACCGTTTCCATGTTATGATTTGAATTAATGATTATTTAAGGTATTTCAATTTATTATTATTCTCTTTGAATTAAGATATTTTTGCTTCCCATCTAAGGACATTTTTATTCCAGCAATTTTACTTTTTCCCCATTTGGCCTTAGTTAAGAAATCAGTAACTCAACATTATCAAACTCAGCATAATTGATAATCGTTATCTTGCTAATTGAACTGAACTTCAATAATCCCAACGTTTTCTTAGGAAATAAATAGGATTCGAAGGTCAAACTAATTAGTCCCTTGACTTTCCTTTGCTTTAAAGGTTAACTAAGAGGAATTAAGATTCAACTTTCATTATTGTTGAGAGGGATAACCAAGTTGGACTTCCAATTTCTCTTACCCTGCCAAAAGTGGCTTTACAGTTATTTATTGATTTTAATTGCCATTTAAATCACTTGCTTCTAATCTTCTAAACCCCGATTATAACCTTTATAGCCAATAATAAGAACATACTTCCCTGCAGTTCCATGAGAAGACGACCCGAGGTTTGAATACTCGGTTAACAATTTTTAAGGGGTTTGTTACTTGTGACAACCAAAACGTTTGTGCGAAGGAATTTTTGTTGGTTTACAGACTATATCTACAATGCGACTGTTTTTATGAAATTCTTTATTGGCAAAAATCCAAACGTCACTTTCAAAACCCCAATTTACAAGACTCATAACCAATAATAAGAACACCTCCCTGCAATTCCTTGAGAAGACGACCCGAGGTTTAAATACTTCGGTTATCAATTTATTTAGGGGTTTGTTACTTGTGACAACCAAAACGTTTGTAAGAAAGGACTTTTGTTGGTTTAGAAGCTATACCTCCAACGAGAATTTATCTGCGAATTTCTATACCATGCAAAAGTTCTCTCTTCAAAATGGCGCCGTTGCCGGGAAATTGCAAACGTGTGCCTTATTATTGGTTATTGTAAATATTTGCTTTTTACTTGTTTATTTGTTTTTATTTTTGTTTTTTATTTTTGTTTTTTCATAAATTAAGAGGTTATTGGTTTTTATTTAGTTATTAAAAATTTTTTTCGAAAATTTGTTCTTCGTGTTCATCTTGACCTTCAAGTTGTTCTTAGTTGTTTTCTTCGTTTTGATCTAAAAAATTTTAAGTTTGGTGTCATTTTATTATTTTTTTCTTTCCTCATTTAATTCAAAAATATTTTTTCTCTTTATTTTTATTGAATTTTTGAAATTTCCATAAAAAAATTCAGATTTTGATTTTAAAATTTTTATCTTATCTTATCTTAGTTTTAAATTTCAAAATTCAAATCTTTTTCAAAAATCATATCTTTTTCAAAATCTTATCTTATCTTATTTCAAAATCAAATTTCAAATTTCAATATTTAAATTCCAAAATTCAAAATCCAAATTTTAAATTTTAAATTTTAAATTTTAAAAATCAAACCTTTTCAAAATTTAAATCTTTTCCAAATTTTTATCTTATATTGTTGACTTTTTCAAAATTCAAATTTGAAAATTTAAAAATTCAAATTTAAAAATCTTCAAATTTCAAATTTCAAAATTCAAATTTCAAATTTCAAATTTCAAATTTTAAAATTTAAAATTCAAAATTTAATAACCTTTTAATTTAAAATTTGTTTTTATTTTTGTTTTTTAATTTTTATTTATATTATGAGTTTTCACCCCTCTCGCTTTGAGTTTGGTTCCAATGCTGTTGAAAGGAATGGAAATTATAACAGGAACATGCATCAAGGTCAAAACAATCAGAGATGGAAGGAGCCACGAGGATCTGATCAACCCTTTAGGCAACAACACCTTCCAAGATACCATGGACAACGACCATCCTACAATGCATGCCAAGACAACAGTTATGGTGGACCCTTCCGTGATAACCAACAACCACCAAACTACTATGGTCAAAAGCCATTCCAGGGAGCATACCAAGATGATAGATATGATGGACCCCCATCATATGCTTATGAACCACCTCCCCAACATACCTTTGAACTACCAAACTCACAAGCCCCTTTACACCATTTACCTCCATATGACCCTAACCCACATCCACCATACCAACCACCTTATGAACCAAATGAACCATACATAGATCCACCCCAACCTCCATTGGATAACAATACACTCATCTCTAACATCATTGGTCTCACCTCTACACTCCAAAATCTTATATCCCGCATGAACCAACCCTCTACCTCCAATATTCAACCCTCAAGCTCTAGTGCACTACCTTTTCAACCACATAATGATCTTTTCATCCCATCACCACCCTCTATGGGAGAACACCGACATCCATCAATCCAAGATCAAGATGATCCCATTTATGCTATTGATACGGAACAGGAAAGAAGGAATCATCTTCGCGAATCCATACTTCATAAGGAGCTAGAGGAGGCCCTACGGGTAAAGGTAGGAGAGACCCTTGAGGATGAAAGAGTAGTTGAAAGGAGTTGTCATGGAAAGAAAATCATCGAGGATGAGTACGATTTTATACTTAAACAACTGGACAAAGCAGCAATTATTAAAAAGGAAGAAGTGGTTGCAGACTTAAGAGATGCTGTACCTCCATTGGAAAGTCCAGTCACAGAGCCTCCTTCCACGGTGTTTGATGTTGATGTTGAGGAGAGCGTACAACCTCCAAGGCAGATCATGGTTGAAGACTTTGTAGAGGTTGATCAAGAGATAGAGATTAAAGAAGAAGAAGCACAGCCTCCCATGCCCTTGGTGAGCAATGAAAAAGAGATTGAATTGGAAGAAAGCTACCAAGAGGAAGAGGTTGATATTGAAGAAACTTGCAAAGAGGTGGAAGTTGTCAGAGAGGAGCACAAGGGAGTGGAGCTTGCAAATTTGTTAGAAATACCTCCCCCTAAGTTTCCATCATCCTTCACAACATTCAAGTGGGTAAAATTCATATCCCTTAGCTTTCTAATTCCACTTGAATATGGGCTACTGGAGACGGATGATCAACTTAAAGCTCTTTATGGCATTAAGAGTAAGAGGAAGATGGTCAGTGGTAAGAATTGTCCTGCAAGGTTCATTATGGTTGGAAGCTTTAAGTTTAAATGCACAGGTTAGTGTAGAGGTCAATTGAATGGGTCTAGGAAGTTGTTTGGACGCTTCACTGAGAATTCTAAAGCTGAACCACCCGGATGGAATCATGATAATCAACTTGAAGACGGGTGTAGAAACAAGATTTGGGATCCCGGAGGCCATTGGAATTACAAGCATTGGTGGCAGTTTCAGGATGAGTTCAAGCGCAAGCCACCATGACAAGGAGCTCACCAAATGTCCAACTTAAGGACTTTAACTAAAAGTGCTAGGTGGGAGACAACCCACCATGATATGATCGTCCCTTTTTCAGTTTTAAGTCTAGTCTGTTTTGTTTGTTTTTGAGTTTTGATTGGACCTGGAATCATGCATAACATTCATATTAGCATTGCATTCTGCATACTGCATTTAAAAAAAAAATCGCACGCGACGCGACAGCGTCGCCAACGCGTCTGCGTCCCCAGTGCGGTGGGAAGAACACAAGATTGAACAGAGAGTCACGTGAAAGCGTGGCTGGAGTCGTGCCTTTGGCACAAATTGATCCACGCGACCGCGTCGCTGACGCGTCCGGGTCATGTGGGAAAAATGCCTCCCACGCGTCCGCGTCACTAACACGAACGCGTGGCACCGTAAAATCGACGTAAATGGGTGTTTGGCAGCAAGTTAGGCTGGAACGGTGCTAGAAGCACAAGCCTTACCACGCGAACGCGTGCCCCACGCGTCCGCGTCGTTTTGCGAATATGGCCATTCACGCGATCGCGTCACCCCAGATATTTGGCAATATGAGCTTCAAACAGAGAGTTACGCGACCGCGAGGCTGCCCTCGCGCTAATGGCACAGATCGATCCACGCGACCGTATGGATGACGCGTCCGCGTCATTTCATAGAAGCACTATCCGCGCGAACGCGTGACCCACGCGTCCGCGTCAAAAGCGGTGCACAGCTTATCCAGATCAGCCAAATATCTTACTTTTCTTCCCCAATCATAATTTTTCTTATCCTTTCTTACTTACTTCTTCTTCCCTTCTTTCCCTTCTCATTCTTCTTCACTTCCATTCTATTTTATTTAATTTATTTGCATACTTTCATTCATTCCATTTTAATTTTGTGCATATTTTATTTTCTTTTCTAAATTCATTATTTTTCCTTTGGTGTTGAATTTTCTTATTTCACTGTTGCATCTTCTCTTGAATTATTTTGGGTGCTTAGTGACTTGTTTTTATTCTGATTAGGTAATATTATTTAAATCAATGCCAATCTTTTATACCTGTATTACTTTTGTATTGACATGAATTTATGTTATCTTTCCTTACCCACACTCTCTTCCCTATTGTTGCAAATTTTTGCACTCTTGATTTGCCATGAACTTCTACTGTTTTCTCACTTGCATGTTGTAGCTACCATGTAATTGAAACCCCTATTATTTGGTATTAACCCAACCATATTTTATTTATCTTCTTATCTTTATTTCTGGGTTACTGTTCTTCTTTTTCTCTTCTTTCAGGCTGGCCACCGAAGACGGAAAAAGGGAGAAACTTCTAAAGGGGGAGACAAACAAGTCCATCTGCACAATCCTTGAAGAAAAGCATCAGTTGGAACAACCCGTCCACCTGCACATCTCAGCATGCACCGAGGACGGTGCAATCTTTAAGTGTGGGGAGGTCGATACCGATCTCCATGGGTTAGTTACTCTTCTATCTCAACACCAATGGTTTACTTTCCTTGTTAGTTGTTGCGTTTACATGTTTGATTGCATATTTGTTTGATTTTGTGCATATTTTACCACTTGGCTGAAGAAATATTTTCTTTTTTCAAAAAAACTTTTAGAGCATTTTACTAATTTGAATAAAATTTAATGTTACACTTGTTTGAAGAAATATTATACTGGAACATAGTTTAGAGCTCGAACACACAAAACCTGCGAGATTTTGAGCCTATTTGATTGGTTGCATTCTATCAACCAATATTTTATTTTTGATGTGTGTTGTTCTCTCTAAAATTGTGATTTTTGTCTTGCTTAATTCTATATTTCCATTATTTGATGTATGCATACACTTACATGATTGAGGCCTTTATTTCACTGAGCTTACATACCCATATGGCCTTACCCTTTTCATTATTCTTTGCAAACCAATTTTGAGCCTATTTTACCCATTTGTTCTTTACTTTAGCACATCATTAACTCTAAGCGAAAAACAATAATGTCCTTAACGTGAATCCTTGGTTAGCTTAGATTAGTGAGAGTGCTTATGATTTAAGTGTGGAAAAATTGGGTTTGGAAATATTTGGTTTGAGAATTGAGTATGTTAGAATTTTCTGAAAATATGAAAAAAAATGTTTAGGACATGATTTATGCATCCAATAATTTAATCATATGCATTGGAAAAAATAAAAGAAATATATATATATATATATATATATATATATATATATATATATATATATATATATATATATATAAAATAAAAAAAAGTGAGAAAAAGAAAAGAAAAAAAAGAGCAATTAAGCTAAAAGGGGACAAAATGCCCCAAAGTAAATGGTGAAAGCAATGCATATGTACTGTACTTGAAATTAGAATGCATGAATATGTGGAAAACATGGTTAATGGATAGATAGATGTGGTATTATGGTTACATGGATTGTCTAAAGTTAGGTGGAAAGTTTAAGTTAATTAAGGATTCAGATTTTAATCCACTTGGCCAAATACAATCCTACCTTGACCCTAACCCCATTACAACCCTTAAAAGACCTCTTGATATGTGTATCTGTGCATTAAATTTATGTTGATTTTAGATGAAGAGCAAGCCTTAGAAAGCAAGGTTAGTAGAGAATTGAGACAATCGAACCTAAAATATTTGAGTGATTAGAGTGCATACAGTCCCAGTGAGGGTTCAATGCTTGATTCTATGTTCCCTGCTTTCATGAGCTATCTTCTTACAAGTTTACTTGTCTTTTATTGTATAATTTGAATTAGTGAAATTTGATTTATGTTTGTCTTGGAGAACTTATTTATTTTTAACCAAGTAGGTAAAAGAATTTCACATTTAGTTGCATTTATATAGATAGGATTGCATTTCATACATTTTACCATTCCTCTTCACCCCTTTATAGCTTCTCCTGAGCTTAGCATGAGGACATGCTAATGTTTAAGTGTGGGGAGGTTGATAAACCACTATTTCATGGTTTATCTTATGATCAATTGAGTGGTTTTTATCAACTCTTTACCCACTTATTCATACTATTCGCATGTTTTACGTTTTCCTTCCTGATTTTGTGCTATGATTGAAAACATGCTTCTTTGGTCTTAATTTTGATATGTTTAATCTTCTCTTATTACCATTAGATACCTTGACATGTGTGTTAAGTGATTTCAGAGATTATAGGGCAGGAATGGCTCAGAGGATAGAAAGGAAACATGCAAAAGTGGAAGGAATACAAGAAGCTGGAGAAATTGCTAAGCTGTCCAGCCTGACCTCTTCGCACTCAAACAACTATAACTTTAGCTACAGAGGTCCAAATGACGCGGTTCTAGTTGCGTTGGAAAGCTAACATTCAGGGCTTCGATTTGATATATAATATGCTATAGTTGTCCGGACGCTAGGCAACGCGAACGCGTGCTCCATGCGGACGCGTCGTAGTGACAAAAATCAGCATGGCAGATTTCTTCTCCGGCGATTTCTGGGCTATTTTTGACCCAGTTTTCGGCCCGGAAAACACAGATTGGAGGCTATAAAGTGGGGGAATGCATCCATTCATACAGAAGCTCATAATACACAATTTTAGGATTTAGATGTAGTTTTTAGAGAGAGAGGTTCTCTCCTCTCTCTTAGGATTTAGTTTTAGGATTTAGGATTATTTCTTCTTCATCACAGGTTCAATGTTCCTCTTATTTATTTTCTACTTTTATTATATACTTTTAATTATTATTTATCTTTTTAATTTGGTTTATGCTACATTCATGTTATGATTTTCTTAATTAATATTATTTGAGGTATTTCATATTTAAGATTGCTTTGCTTTATTTATATTGATGCTTTTAATTTAATTTAGATATTTTCTCCCTTTTGGCTTGGGTTAAGTAATTGGTGACTCTTAAGTTATCAAACTCGAGGTGTTGATCAAAAATTGGAATTTTTCAAGAATTAATTCGAGATCCAATAACTCTAGCCTTTCCCAAAGAAAGACTAGGACTTGAGGAATCAAAAATTAATTCATCCGCTTAACTTACCTTCATAATTAGAGGTTAATAAGTTAGGGAAAAAATCCAATTCTCATCACAATCAATAAGGATAACTAGGATAGGACTTCCAAATCCTCATACCTTGCCAAGAGTTTATTTTATTATTATTATTTTATTTTTCTTATCATTTAACATACTACTTCCTTACTTTCAAAATCCCAATTTACAAGACTCATAACCAATAATAAGAACACCTCCGTGCAATTCCTTGAGAAGACGACCCAAGATTTAAATACTTCGGTTATCAATTTATTTAGGGGTTTGTTACTTGTGACAACCAAAACGTTTGTAAGAAAGGACTTTTGTTGGTTTAGAAGCTATACCTCCAACGAGAATTTATCTGCGAATTTCTATACCACGCAAAAGTTCTCTCTTCAGAGGCACCACAATGCTTTTTCCACCCTCCTTTGTTGATCATCCCCATTCGGATTTACCACATTGGCATTAACAGCATTATATTATCCATAGTGGATTCTACAGCCTTGTAAAGTCTTGCTTGTTGTAAACGTCGCCTACAAATCCTTTCAGGTTCTGGATCAAAGTCTAACAGAGGTTCCTTGTCTCTGTTCCTGCGCATAAACAAACAGAAAATAAGAAAAGATGGGATCTCTATGTTAGAGTGCAGAGAACTCCCAGTGAGGTAACCTATGTAAAATAATAAAATAAAATTAATAAATAAATAAATAAAAATTCGAAAATAATAACTGAAAAAAAAAAGATAAATAAATAAATTCAAAAATTAACAGGAAAATAAATAGGAAAAATAAAATTAACTAGGTGACACCAAACTTAATTTCAGAAATTAAGGAAAAATATTAATACTATTATTAGAGAAAATTTCGAAAATAATAAAGCAAAATTTAAATAAAAATAAAAACTAAAACGCCTATTTGATGAACGAACTCTTGGCGGTTTAGAATTTCCTCAAATGAATGAATTCTCGTTGTAAATATAGTTTCCAAACCAATCAATAATCCTTTCATACAAAAATTTGGTTGTCACAAATAACAAACCCCAAATAAGAATTAACCGAAGTATTTAGACTCCGGGTCGTCTCACAAGGAATTGCAATGAAGTGTATGATTATTGGCTATGAAAGGGTAAAGGGGGTTTTGATTGATGAGAGGGCAATAAAATAAATGACAAGAAAAGTAAAGAGAGCAATTAAAGAAAGCAATTAATAAAGAGAGACATGCATGGCAAGGATTGAGAATATAGGCTTTCTATCCTAGTCATGCAATGATTAATTCATCTTATTTAGTCAACTCCAACATTAGAAGAAGGTATCATATTATCTTCCATGAGAGAAAGTCTAATAAGACTAGCTAATCTTAATCCAAAAGTCCTAATCAGCTTACTAATTAAATTAGCAAAAGATTAGCGTCAATGGAAACAATATTAGCTAACAACTCTAGATCACCAACATGAGTTGGATTTTTATGACTCAAGATTGCCTAATTACTCTTTCCAAGCCAAGAATGCTCAAAATCTACTCTAAAGACCAACCAAGCATTTTGTCAAACACTTGGTGGGTACAAATGGAAAGCATGGTAAAAGTGCAAGAATAATAAATCTACCAACTACTAATTGCAAGAAAAGTAAATCAACAACTCAATTCATCAATAAAAAGAACATCAAACATTAAATTGCATTAAAAGAAAATGGAAATTCAACAAGGGTTCATCAACATAAAAGTAACAAAATAAAGGAAATGAACAAGAGAAACTAAAAAGATTAAGATGTAACAACAAGAAATTAAAAAGAAAACTATATCAAAACAAGAATTAAAAGTGAGATTCAAGAAAATTAAACCTAAACTACCCTAAATTCTAGAGAAAAGAGAGAGCTTCTCTCTCTAAAATTCTACCCTAAAACATGATAAAAATTAAACTATGACTACTTGGTTCATTCCCCCCTCAATCCTTGGGTTCAATAGCATCAGAAATGAGTTGGATTGGGCCCAAAATGCTTCAGAAATCGCTGGGGGCGATTTCACTAGAGTGGGCCACGTACATGGCGCGTGCGCGCCCCTGAACGCGAAGCAAAATATGGCAAATTTTATATCATTTTGAAGCCCCGGATGTTAGCTTTTCAACGCAACTAGAACCGCCTCATTTAAACCTTTGTAGCTCAAGTTATGGTCGATTGAGTGCCAGGAGGTCAGGCTTGACAGCTTTACGGTTTCTTCATTTCTTCATGTGTTCTCCCACTTTGCATGCTTTTCTCCTCACTTCTTCCATCCAATACTTGCCTTATGAACCTGAAATCACTTAACAAAATTTCAAGGCATCGAATGAAATTAAAGTGGATTAAATTTAGCTATTTTAAGGCCTAAAAAGTATGTTTTCATATTTAAGCACAAATCATGGGAGAGTTACAAAACCATGCTATTTCATTGAATAAATGTGAGAAAAGTTGATAAAATCTCCCAAATAAAGCACAAGATAAACCACAAAATCGGAGTTTATCATTAATCTAAGCAATCAAACAACTGATAGTTATTAATCACAGTCAATCCCCAGCAACGGCACCAAAAACTTGGTGCGGTATTTAGAGTCACAAACTAACCGGCAAGTGCACCGGGTCGTACCAAGTAATACCTCAGGTGAGTGAGGGTCAATCTCACGTGGATTGAAGGACTAAGCAACAATGATTGATTGATTGGCTTAGTTAGACAAACAGAAAAGAGTGTTTGAATATTCAAAGAGCATTAAACAATCTTACAGAAAGTAAAATAGTAAAGTAAATGGGTTGGGAGTAAAGTATGGAGAAGGTAGTTAAGGTTTCAGAGTTATCTATTTTTTCGGATTAACTTTTCTTACTAACGATTTTAATCATGTAGGATTTAATTTATATATAACTAGACCCTAATTCCTTAGACCTTTCTAGTCTCCTCTAATTTTCCTCAACTGCCAATTCCTTGGTCAATTAATTCCAATTAGAGGGTGATTATCAAATTCGAGTTTGTATGCCACAAAAACTTTAATTACCCAAAAATAAAAGGATTATATGTCACGTATCCCATTAAATCCAGATAATTAAAATTTAAGAGAATATGTTTTCAAGCTGTTGTTCAAGTAAAGAGCTTTTCCAAGTTATACAAGAACTCACGTAGAAGGAGGGTCATACTTCTATTCCACCCAAATTCATAAGATAAAGAGCGAAAACAATTCTTAAATTATAAATCCATACATGAATTAAAATAGAAAAAGCAATAAAATCAATCCATACAAATAGACAGAGCTCCTAACCTTAACAGTGGAGGTTTAGTTGCTCATGGTTCAGAATAAGGATTGTAAGTTGGAGTGGAATAATGTTCAAAAAATGTTGTGCTGGAACCCCCTGTTGGAATCCATTTTTATATCTAATCCTAATTAATTTAAATTCTATCTTCTAAAATTAAAAATAATATATTTTCCTCTAATAAGATTTAAATTTAAATCAGAATTAATTAAATAATCAAGTCTTCAATTGATGGATGAGGACCACTTGTTTTGTAACGGCCTAGCCTTTAGCCTCGAAGAAACGGCGCTTTTTCGGGATCAACCGGAATTTTTATGGAATTTTTAGGAATTTTAGTGCATATAAGCACCTCCACTACACAGGTGCTATGTCATCAAGCTGCTGAGTCAGCAGCTTGACTGCACCAGACACCTCTCCTAATCTAAGCAGGCACGTCGCGAAAAGTTGCGTTTTTGAACCACTTCGGGTCCGAATTTCAAAATTCTGATTTCCGTGGTTAGTCTCTATGTGACGAGCCGGTCACGAATTTCGAGAGAAAAATTATATTAATATAATATTCATATATTATTATTTTATTCAGAATATTATATTATTATCTTCTCTACTGTGATTAATGTTGATCTATGTTTAGTAATATAATAATTGAGCTTGAAATTTACCGGTAATGGATAATACCGGCATTCTTAGATGAACTTAGCAATGCTAATGCTTCATCATATATCTTTTATTCTCATGATTATCATGTTACTAGTATTATTTATACTAGTAAAGCTCATGCTTATCCTTAAGTAGTATAATCTGATGTGTCTAATTTTCGTAATTATCTTCAGAATGATATTTTATTATTAAACTCTGATGAGTCAGCACCCAGTGACACGTGGCTCTCCCAGAGTTAGCCACCACATGTTTCCTTTCTTGCTCTCCAAGCAAAGCTTTCTTAAGGAGAAAGTAAGAAATACTTGTGTTCTAATACATCTAGCTTCCGTAATTATCCTTTCTTGAGATATTTTTACACCAAAATTTAGGATAATGCTTATCCAAACCCCACGTTCTCCCATGTATCATCATTACTATCATTTTTACTTTCTAAACAAGTTAGAATTTGAAATTCTTGAGAGAGAAATGGAAGAACTTCCATGAAAACTTCCATGAACACCTAAGCTTCTTTCTCCGTTCTTTTTCAAACTAAAACCCCTATCAAAAATCTAATCCGACCAAAATGATCACCTCTTCCTCCTCTTCATTTCTATATCAATTTTCATGGAGTAAATCAAGGCATGATGGCTGCTCCTCCTCCTTGAAGTTTCATCCATGGTGGGAACTCAAGCTGATGATGTTTTCTTCATGTTTTCTCTTAATATCTCTTGTTCAATCACCACAGGCTCTAAGAAAACGTGATTTCTAGCTGCCTTGAGGTGAGAAAAACCTACTTTTCACCATCATGAAGCTTCAGCCTTCATGGTTCATATGGTTCTAAAGTTATTTTTGATGTTAAAATAGGCGTAAAAGTGCTTTTGGAAGCTTGTTCTTGGTTTAATTCTTGGCAGCTCCAAAGGAGGTAAGGTTTGGTAAATTAATCAATGAATGGTTGTTTTCTTGAAGTGCTAAATTAGATCTTTTTGCTTGAGGCTTGATTTTGAGTGTTTGTATGATGGTTTGATCATGAGATCTTGTTGTTTAATGCTTGAAAATCAAGTTTTTGATGGTTCTGAAGTTGTTGTTGTTGCTGCTAGAAAACGTGGCTTTCCAGCCATGAAATTCATGATATTTGATGTGTTTTTGATGTGTATTTGATGGCTGAAACGTTGCTCTTTGGTTTTGTGATGACAAGTCATCTTAGCCTAGTTTCACTAGTCTTTTTTCTTTGTTTTCATTTAGTTTCATGCACTTTCTTAAGCCATAAGTAAGTCAATTGGGTTGAATTTCATGTTTCCTTTGATTCAATCAACCATGGATAAATTGATGCATTTTCATGAGTTTTTGTGCCATAATTGCTCATATGACAAGAAGAAGAACAACTCTCATGATTATGGCATAGCTTTGATACAATTGTTGATTGATGATAGGTGAAATAAAGCTTGGAAGAAAGTTGCAAGAATGGGTTTGAAAAGAGGGATTCACGTTTGAGCTAACGTTTGCCTCAAACATTAACTCAAACGTGAGAATCAGATGAAGAACACCCTGGAGAAGAGCCAACGTTTGCGCCAACGTTTGCCTCAAACGTTGAGGCAAACGTTGGCTGAAGAAAAAAATAGGGGAAGGAGCCAACGTTTGCGCTAACGTTTACCTCAAACGTTAGGTCAAACATTGGCGCCAAAAAGAAGAGAAATAGCACTCCTGGGCATAGCAACGTTTGAGCCAACGTTTGCCTCAAACGTGAGGTCAAACGTTGGCACCAAACAGCATGAAGGGGCATACTTCCAACAAGAATAACTTGAGTTGTAGATGTCCAATTGAGGTGATTCCAAGTGGGTTAGAAAGTTGACATTCAGAGCTTTCCAACCATATATAATAGTCTATATTGGGCATAAAATTGGCAACGCGACAAGAGGACAAAGTAGCCCCCAAGAAGCATACAAAAAGGGAGCCTGGGAAGAACCACGTTTGAGCTCACGTTTGACCTCAAACGTTGGCTCAAACGTGGATGACAGCAACTTGGCTGAGCTGCATAATGCCACACACGAAGACGTTTGAGTCAAAATTTGCCTCAAACGTTGACTCAAACGTGAATGGTTCATGGCCCGGTTCACAAGTGGATTTCTTCCCAACACCAAGAGCAATCAACAGAGGCTATTGTCAACCCAATTCCATCAAGACTAAAGGCCCAATTCAAGGCTTAATGATCATTTGAAGAAAGTGTATAAATAGCCTAGGATTTGAAGTTTTAAGAGAGCTTTTCCTTTTTAGTGTTATTGAGTGATTTTGGAGAGAGCTTTTGGGTTTTGAGTATTTTGGAGATTTTAAATCTTGGGTGTTAGAGAATTGAAGGAATTCTGTTTCAATCTCACCCTAAGATCCCTCTGTTTTCATTTACTGCACTTTCTGAGAAAATTATATTTGCATTCCTTTCTTCTACTGCTTGATCTTTACTTTTCTTGCAATCGAATTCTCAATTTGGATCTAGGAAGGCATTGAGATCTAGACTTGGTTATCTAGTCTCTTGGGTCCTGAGATCTACATCTTTCAATTTCAATTTCCTTGTTTCATTGCTACACCAAGCTTATTTTCATTTGCATTTAAGATCCTGTTTAATTGAATCCATCTTCTACGTTTCTGTTTGTTGAGATTTACTGTTTTCTTGTTTAATTTTTGCAATCCCAGATCCCTGACCCATTTACAATTCAAGCCATTTACGTTTCTTGCACTCTAAGATTCTGCAATTTACATTTCTTGCGATTTAAGTTTCTGCCATTTAATTTCTTGCTCTTTAAGATTCAGCACTTTTATTTTCTGTTCTCTTTAATTTCCTGCAATTTACCCCTCTCCCTTTATTTTTCATGCAATTTAATTTCTGTTAATCACAAATCACTCAACCAACACTTGATTCGCTTGACTAAATCAACCACTAAACTAAAATTGCTCAATCCTTCAATCCTTGTGGGATCGACCTCACTCCCGTGAGTTTTATTACTTGATGCGACCCGGTACACTTGCCGATGAGTTTTGTGTCGGATCGTTTTCCACACATCAAGTTTTTGGCGCCGTTGCCAGGGATTGAATAGATTGACAATGATTAAGTGAGGTGGTAGTTTAGATCAAGCACTTTTTCTTTAATTTTGACTAACCTACTAACTGTTTGAATTTTTGCTTAAGCTAACTAGAACTTCATTCTAGCAATAGATTGAAGTATCACTGGTTGTGTGTTTCTTGTTTTGTTTGTATGTCAGGTATAGGGAGAGCTACTCCTATCTTATCCGAAGCTGACCAGAGAACTCTTAGGAGATTAAGAAGAGCTGAGAGAGGGAAAGGTATTGTTGGAGAGGAAGAATCTGAGGAAGAATATCACGAGATGGAAGGAGATCCATCTAATCCCAATCCACCACAGAGGAGAGTGTTGGCCTCCTACACTTTTGCAAATCCCAGACACTGTGGAAGCAGCATCTTAACTCCCAATGTCAATGCAAACAACTTCGAGCTAAAACCACAACTCATTACACTCGTTCAGAACAATTGTTCTTATGGAGGCAGCCCATTGGAAGATCCCAACCAGCATCTATCTACCTTCTTAAGGATTTGTGACACTGTCAAATCCAATGGCGTGAATCCTGAAACTTATAAGCTTCTGCTGTTCCCGTTCTCATTAAGGGACAAGGCCGCACAATGGCTTGAAACTTTTCCCCAAGGAAGTATCACTAGTTAGGATGATTTGGTAACTAAATTTCTAGCTAAATTCTATCCACCCCAAAGGGTCATCAGGCTGAAAACCGAGAAGCAGAAATTTACACAATTAGATGTCGAATCCTTGTATGAAGCATGGGAGAGGTACAAAGCCTTAATCAGAAAGTGTCCTCCAGAGATGTTCAATGAATGGGACGTGCTGCAAAATTTCTATGAAGGCCTGACATTGAAATCTCAAGAGGCATTAGACCATTCTGCTGGAGGTTCACTACAACTGATGAAAACTGCTGAGGAAGCCCAGAATCTTGTAGACTTGGTGGCCAACAATCAATATTTCTTTGCTTATCAAAGAAACCGCCAACCATCACAGAGAAAGGCGGTATTAGAACTAGAAGGAGTAGACTCCATTTTGGCTCAAAACAAAATGATGCAACAACAAATTCAACAACAGTTTGAACAAATGGCCAAAAGGATTGACAGCCTTCAAGTAGCAGCTGTGAACACAAGCCACCCATCAACTGTATGTGTACAGAATGAAGAAAGCCAAGAAGAGCAACAACAGGAGCAAGTACAGTACATGTATAACCAAAACTCTGGACAGAATGAAGTTTATGGTGATACCTACAATCCATCCTGGAAGAACCACCCAAACCTCAGATGGGAGACAATCACAACCAAAACCAACAACCATGGCAGAGGAACTCAAACCAAAACACTTCAAGGAACAACCAAAACCACAACCAACAGCAAACTAACCAAAACCCTTACAGAAAACCTCAAAACAACTACCCAAATCCCAACCATTATCAATCCAATAACCAACCCACCAACCAAAATGCCTACCATCCACCATCCACATCTCACAACCCACCACAAGCGTCACCAGAATCTCAAAGAATCACTAACTTGGAAACCTTGATAGACAAAATGTGGAAACACCAAGAAATGACAACCAAGAACCATGAAGCCTCCATGAAGAGCCTAGAGAGGCAGATTGGGCAAATCTCCAAGCAGATTTCTGTTGAGAGACCTTCAAGCTCACTACCAAGTGATACAATTCCAAATCCTAAGGAAGAGTGCAAGGCAATACAGTTAAAAAGTGGGAGAATATTGATGAGCAACAATGACACTACAATGAAACAAGTGGAGAGCAACAAAGAACCATCAGAGAAAGGAGAAGCTAGCAATGAAGACAGGACAACAAGAAGAAATGCCCCAGAGAAGCTCAAAGAGAAAGACAACCAGCCACATAGTTCAAAGGAAGTGATTCAAGGACAGCAGCAAGTAGGAAAAAGTATTACACCTCCACTGCCATACCCCCAGAGGTTCAGCAAAGAAACTAAGGACCAACACTTTCATAAGTTCCTTGAAACTTTCAAGAAGCTGGAAATCAATATTCCCTTAGCTGAAGCACTTGAACAAATGCCCTTATATGCCAAGTTCTTGAAGGAACTCATTAACAAGAAAAGAAGCTGGCTGGAGAAGGAGACTATACTTCTCACTGAAGAATGCAGTGCACTCATCAGAAAAGGACTCCCTCCCAAGTTGGAAGATCCAGGAAGTTTCTTCCTACCTTGCACCATCGGAAGTCTATTTATCAACAAGGGGATGTGCGATTTAGGAGCAAGCATAAATCTGATTCCATCCTCTTTAGTGAAAAAGCTTGGCATAGAGAAGGTGAAACCAATACAGATGTCATTGGAATTGGTGGACCAGTCAGTAGTACATCCCAAAGGAGTGATCGAAAACCTTTTAGTTAAGGTTGACAAGTTCATTTATCCTGCGGATTTTGTAATCTTGGAAACAGAAGAAGAAGAAAACAATTCGATTATCTTGGGAAGGCCATTTTTAGCTACCGCCAGAGCCATCATAGATGTAGAGTGATGAGCGGATAATTTATACGCTTTTTGGCATTGTTTTTAGTATGTTTTTAGTAGGATCTAGTTACTTTTAGGGATGTTTTCATTAGTTTTTATGTTAAATTCACATTTCTGGACTTTACTATGAGTTTGTGTGTTTTTCTGTGATTTCAGGTATTTTCTGGCTAAAATTGAGGGACTTGAGTAGAAATCAGATTCAGAGGTTGAAGAAGGACTGCTGATGTTGTTGGATTCTGACCTCCCTGCACTCAAAGTGGAGTTTCTGGAGCTACAGAACTTGAAATGGCGCGCTTTCAATTGCGTTGGAACGTAGACATCCAGGGCTTTCCAGCAATATATAATAGTCCATACTTTGGCCAAGAATAGATGACGTAAACTGGCGTTCAACGCCAGCTTTCTGCCCAAATCTGGCGTCCAGCGCCAAAAAAGGAGCCAAAACCAGAGTTGAACGCCCAAACTGGCACAAAAGCTGGCGTTCAACTCCAAGCAGGACCTCTACACGTGCAACACTCAAGCTCAGCCCAAGCACACACCAAGTGGGCCCCGGAAGTGGACTTATGCATCAATTACTTAATTCTGTAAACCCTAGTAGCTAGTTTATTATAAATAGGACCCCTTACTATTGTATTAGACATCTTTGGACGCCTGGTTCTTAGATCAGAGGGGCTGGCCATCTCGGCCATGCCTGGACCTTTCACTTATGTATTTTTAACGGTAGAGTTTCTACACTCCATAGATTAAGGTGTGGAGCTCTGCTGTTCCTCAAAGATTAATGCAAAGTACTACTGTTTTCTATTCAATTCATCTTGTTTCACTTCTAAGATATTCATTCGCACTTCAACCTGAATGTGATGAACGTGACAATCATCATCATTCCCTATGAACGCGTGCCTGACAACCACTTCCGTTCTACATTAGATTGAATGAGTATCTCTTAGATCTCTTAATCGGAATCTTCGTGGTGTAAGCTAGAATGATGGCGGCATTCAAGAGAATCCGGAAAGTCTAAACCTTGTCTGTGGTATTCCGAGTAGGATTCAATGATTGAATGACTGTGACGAGCTTCAAACTCGCGAGTGCTGGGTGTTAGTGACAAACGCAAAAGGAGGGTGAATCCTATTCCAGCATGATCGAGAACCGACAGATGATTAGCCGTGCTGTGACAGAGCATGTGAGCATATTTTTCACTGAGAGGAGGGGATGTAGCCACTGACAACGGTGATGCCCTTGCATAAAGCCAGCCATGGAAAGGAGTAAGACTAATTGGATGAAGATAGCAGGAAAGTAGAGGTTCAGAGGAACGAAAGCATCTCCATTCGCTTATCTGAAATTCTCACCAATGAATTACATAAGTATTTCTATCCTTACTTTATGTTTTATTTACATAATATATTGTAGCCCATATGAGTCAACTTAACTGAGATTTACAAGGTGACCATAGCTTGCTTCATACCGACAATCTCCGTGGGATTCGACCCTTACTCACGTAAGGTATTACTTGGACGACCCAGTGCACTTGCTGGTTAGTTACACGGAGTTGTGAACCATGGTCTTGGCATCATGTTTTTGGCGCCATTTCCAGGGAAAGAAAGAGTAATGAATTTTACATAATTAAAGTGTAATCACGATTCCGCGTACCAAGTTTTTGGCGTCGTTGCCGGGGATTGTTCGAGTATGGACAACTGACGGTTCATCCTGTTGCTCAGATTAGGTAATTTTCTTTTTATTTTCTTTTCAAAAATTTTTCAAAATCTTTCAAAAATTTTCTCACCTATTTTCGAAAAAAAAAAATTTATTCAAAATTTTTAAAGAATGAATTCTAGTGTTTCATGAAGCATGTGAAGCCTGGCTAGCTGTAAAGCCATGTCTAAATTTATTTGGACTGAGGCAGCAATTTGTTATCAAGAGCAAGCTAGTTGTTGTTAATCCACCTGCTAATGTTCTTGATTTACATGCTAAAGCTTGGCTGGCCATTGGCCATGTCTAGTGTTTTGGACCAGAGCTTTCATTGAAAGCTTGGCTGGCTAGTGAGCCATGTCTAATTCCTGGACTGAAGCTTTAGACTAACATGGCAAGATTCTTGGAATTCATGTTAAAAATTTTGGAATCCTTATTTTTTCTTTTTCATATAATTTTCGAAATAAAAATCCAAAAAATTAGAAAATCATAAAAAATCAAAAAAAAAATATTTTGTGTTTCTTGTTTGAGTCTTGAGTCATATCATAAGTTTGGTGTCACTTGCATATGCATCTTGCATTTTTCGAAAATATCATGCATTCATAGTGTTCTTCATGATCTTCAAGTTGTTATTGGTAAGTCTTCTTGTTTGATCTTGATGTTTTCATGTTTTGTGTCTTTTCTTGTTTTACATGTGCATTTTTCGTTTCTTAGAGTCTAAACATGAAAGATTTCTAAGTTTGGTGTCTTGCATGTTTTCTTTGCATTAAAAATTTTTCAAAATTGTGTCTATGATGTTCATCTTGACATTCATAGTGTTCTTGGTGTTCATCTTGACATTCATAGCATTCTTGCATGCATCACATGTTTTGATCTAAAAATTTCATGCATTGCATCTCTTTAGTGTTTTTCTCTCTCATCATAAAAATTTCAAAAAAAAAAAAAATATCTTTCCCATTTTCTCTCATCAAATTCGAAAATTTGAGTTGACTTTTTCAAAAATTTTTAAAATCAAATTGTTTCTCATGAGTCAAACCAAATTTTCAATTTGAAAATCTTATCTTTTTCAAAATCTTTTTCAAAAATCAAATCTTTTTTAAAATTCTTAGTTATTTTTGAAAATTCCAAAAATCTTTTTCAAAAATCTTTTTCTTATTTTTATATCAAATTTTCGAAAATAACACAATCAATTAATGTTTTGATTCAAAAATTTGAAGTTTGTTACTTGCTTGTTAAGAAAGATTCAAACTTTAAGTTCTAGAATCATATCTTGTGATTTCTTGTGAATCAAGTCATTAATTGTGATTTTAAAAATCAAATCTTTTTCAAAACTAATTTCTAAAATATCTTCTTATCTTACCTTTTTCAAAAAGTTGGTTTCAAAATATCTTTTCTAACCTCCTAACTTCTTATCTTTTCAAAATTTGTTCCAACTAACTAACTAACTTTTTGTTTGTTTCTTAACTTTTTCAAAACTACCTAACTAACTCTCTCTCTCTCTCATTTTCGAAAATATCTTCCCCCTTTTTCAAAATTTCTTTTTAATTTATTAATTATTTTAATTTTTAAATCTTAATTTTCGAAAATTACTAACATTTTTTCAAAAACTATTTTTCAAAAATCACTAACTCTTTTTCAAAAATATTTTTCGAAAATTCTTTCTCTACTATTATTATTATTTTTCTGTGCCCTCTTCTTTGTCATATGAGCAGGAGCAAGGATAAGAACATTCTTGTGGAAGCAGATCCAGAACCTGAAAGGACTCTAAAAAGGAAATTAAGAAAAGCTAAAATACAACAATCTAGAAATAACCTTTCAGAAATTTTCGAACAGAAAGAGGAGATGGCAGCCGAAAATAATAATAATGTAAGGAAGATGCTTGGTGACTTTACTGCACCTAATTCCAATTTACATGGAAGAAGCATCTCCATTCCTGCCATTGGAGAAAACAACTTTGAGCTGAAACCTCAATTAGTTTCTCTGATGCAGCAGAACTGCAAGTTTCATGGACTTCCATCTGAAGATCCTTTTCAGTTCTTAACTGAATTCTTGCAGATATGTGATACTGTTAAGACTAATGGAGTAAATCCTGAAGTCTACAGGCTCATGCTTTTCCCTTTTGCTGTAAGAGACAGAGCTAGAATCTGGTTGGACTCTCAACCTAAAGATAGCCTGAACTCTTGGGATAAGCTGGTCACGGCTTTCTTAGCCAAGTACTTTCCTCCTCAAAAGCTGAGCAAGCTTAGAGCTGAGGTTCAAACCTTCAGACAGAAAGAAGGTGAATCCTTCTATGAAGCTTGGGAAAGATACAAACAGTTGACCAAAAAGTGTCCTTCTGACATGCTTTCAGAATGGACCATCCTGGATATATTCTATGATGGTTTATCTGAGCTATCAAAGATGTCACTGGACACTTCTGCAGGTGGATCCATTCACCTAAAGAAAACGCCTGCAGAAGCTCAAGAACTTATTGACATGGTTACTAATAACCAGTTCATGTACACTTCTGAAAGGAATCTTGTGAGTAATGGGACGCCTATGAAGAAGGGAGTTCTTGAAGTTGATACTCTGAATGCCATATTGGCTCAGAATAAAATATTGACTCAGCAAGTCAATATGATTTCTCAGAGTCTGAATGGAATGCAAGCTGCATCCAACAGTACTCAAGAGCCTTCTTATGCAGAAGAAGCTTATGATCCTGAGAACCCTGCAATAGCAGAGGTAAATTACTTAGGTGAACCTTATGGAAACACCTATAACTCATCATGGAGAAATCATCCAAATTTCTCATGAAAGGATCAAAAGCCTCAACAAGGCTTTAATAATGGTGGAAGAAACAGGTTTAGCAATAGCAAGCCTTTTCCATCATCCACTCAGCAACAGACAGAGAACTCTGAACAAAATACTTCTAATTTAGCAAATTTAGTGTCTGATCTATCTAAGGCCACTGTAAGTTTCATGAATGAAACAAGGTCTTCCATTAGAAATCTGGAAGCACAAGTGGGCCAGCTGAGTAAAAGGATCACTGAAATCCCTCCTAGTACTCTCCCAAGCAATACAGAAGAGAATCCAAAAGGAGAGTGCAAGGCCATTGACATAAGCATCATGGCCGAACCTGTGAGGAGAGGAGAGGACGTGAATCCCAAGGAGGAAGACCTCCTGGGACGTCCAGTGGTCAATAAGGAGCTTCCCTCTGAGGAACCAAAGGACTCTGAGGCTCATTTAGAGACCATAAAGATTCCATTGAACCTCCTTATACCCTTCATGAGCTCTGATGAGTATTCCTCTTCTGAAGAGAATGAGGATGTTACTGAAGAGCAAACTGCCAAGTTTCTTGGTGCAATCATGAAGCTGAATGCGAAATTATTTGGCATTGATACTTGGGAAGTTGAACCTCCCGTGTTCATCAATGAACTAAGTGATCTGGATCAACTGACATTGCCTCAGAAGAGACAGGATCCTAGAAAGTTCATAATACCCTGTACCATAGGCACCATGATCTTTAAGGCTCTGTGTGACCTTGGTTCAGGAATAAACCTCATGCCCCTCTCTGTAATAGAGAAACTGGGAATCTATGGGGTGCAAGCTGCTAAAATCTCATTAGAGATGGTAGACAGTTTAAGAAAACAGGCTTATGGACAAGTAGAGGACGTGTTAGTAAAGGTTGAAGGCCTTTACATCCCTGCTGATTTCATAGTCCTGGATACTGGAAAGGAAGAGGATGAATCCATCATCCTAGGAAGACCTTTCCTGGCCACAGCAAGAGCTGTGATTGATGTTGACAGAGGAGAATTAGTCCTCCAAATGAATGAGGACTCCCTTGTGTTTAAAACTCAAGGATCTCTCTCTGCAACCATGGAGAGGAAGCATGAAAAGCTTCTCTCAAAACAGAGTCAACCCAAGCCCCCACAGTCAAACTCTAAGTTTGGTGTTGGGAGGCCACAACCAAACTCTAAGTTTGGTGTTGAACTCCCATATCCAAACTCTAAGTTTGGTGTTGGAGAGTTTCAACAATGCTCTGAACATCTGTAAGGCTCCATGAGAGCCCACTGTCAAGCTATTGACATTAAAGAAGCGCTTGTTGGGAGGCAACCCAATGTTTATTTATCTAATTTTTATTTTCATTGTTTTTCATGTCTTTATAGGTTCATGATCATGTGGAGTCACAAAATAAATATAAAAATTAAAAACAGAATCAAAAACAGCAGAAGAAAAAATCACACCCTGGAGGAGCATCTGTCTGGCGTTCAGCGCCAGAACAGAGCATGGTTCGGGCGCTGAACGCCCAAAATGGGCAGCTTCTGGGCGCTGAACGCCAGAACAGGCATGGTTCTGGCGTTCAACGCCAGAAATGGCACACAAATGGGCGTTGAACGCCCAAAATGGCCACCAACCTGGCGCTGAACGCCCAGAGTTGTGTGCAAAGGCATTTTTACATGCCTAAGGGGTGCAGGGATGTAAATCCTTGAACACCTCAGGATCTGTGGACCCCACAGGATCCCCACCTACCTCCACTCACTTCTTCTCACCACTCTCTTTAACACAACCCCATAAACACTCTTTCCCAAAAACCCTTCACCAATCACCTCAAACTCTCTTCCCCATCACCTCTTCACCACTCACATCCATCCACTCTTCCCCATAAACCTACCTCATAAACTCCACCTACCTTCAAAATTCAAAACCAATTTCCCACCCAAACCCACCCATATGGCCGAAACCTTTCCCCCCTCCCTTTCCTATATAAAGCCCTCCATTCTTCATCAAATTCACACAACACACCCCTCTACACCCTTCTTGGCCGAAACACCTTCCCTTCTCCCTCTCCTCCATTTCTTCTTCTTCTTCATTTATTCTTTCTTTTATTGCTCGAGGGCGAGCAATATTCTAAGTTTGGTGTGGTAAAAGAATAAGCTTTTTGTTTTTCCATTACCATTGATGGCACCTAAGACCGGAGAATCCTCTAGAAAGGGGAAAGGAAAGATAAAAGCTTCCACATCTGAGTCATGGGAGATGGAAAGGTTCATCTCCAAAGCCCATCAAGACCACTTCTATGATGTTGTGGCCAAAAAGAAGGTGATCCCTGAGGTCCCTTTCAAACTCAAAAGAAATGAGTATCCGGAGATCCGACATGAAATTCAAAAAAGAGGTTGGGAAGTTCTAACAAATCCCATCCAACAAGTCGGCATCCTAATGGTTCAAGAGTTCTATGCTAATGCATGGATCACCAAGAACCATGATCAAACTAAGAACCCGGATCCAAAGAACTATGTTACAATGGTTTGGGGGAAATACTTAGATTTTAGTCCGGAAAATGTGAGGTTGGCATTTAATTTTCCCATAATGCAAGGAGATGAACGCCCCTACACTAGAAGGGTCAACTTTAATCAAAGGTTGGACCAAGTCCTTATGGACATATGTGTGGAAGGAGCTCAATGGAAGATTGACTCCAAAGGCAAGCCGGTTCAACTAAGAAGATTGGACCTCAAGCCTGTAGCTAGAGGATGGTTGGAGTTCATTCAATGCTCAATCATTCCCACTAGCAACCGGTCTGAAGTTACTATAGACCGGGCCATCATGATCTATAGCATCATGATTGGAGAAGAGGTGGAAGTTCATACCTCAAGAACTCTACAAGGTGGCTGACAAGTCCTCCACTATGGCAAGGTTAGCCTTTCCTCACCTCATCTGCCACCTCTGTAATTCGGCTGGGATTGATATAGAGGAAGATATCCTCATTAAAGAGGACAAGCCCATCACTAAGAAGAAGATGGAGCAAGCAAGAGAGCCCATTCATGGAGCTCAAGAGGCGTATGAAGCTCATCACCATGAGATCCCGGAGATGCCTCAAATGAACTTTCCTCCACAAAACTATTGGGAGCAAATCAACACCTCCCTAGGAGAATTGAGTTCCAGTATGGGACAACTAAGGGTGGAACATCAAGAGCACTCCATCATGCTTCATGAAATAAGAGAAGATCAAAAAGCAATGAGGGAGGAGCAACAAAGACAAGGAAGAGACATAGAAGAGCTCAAGGACATCATTGGTTCCTCAAGAAGGAAACGCCACCATCACTAAGGTGGATTCATTCCTTGTTCTTATTTCTTCTGTTTTTCGTTTTCTATGTTATGTGCTTATCTGTGTTTGTGTCTTCATTACATGATCATTAGTAGTTAGTAACTTTGTCTTAAAAGTTATGAATGTCCTATGAATCCATCACCTCTCTTAAATGAAAAATGTTTTAATTCAAAAGAACAAGAAGTACATGAGTTTCGAATTTATTCTTGAACTTAGCTTAATTATATTGATGTGGTGACAATGCTTCTTGTTTTCTGAATGTATGCTTGAACAGTGCATATGTCTTTTGAAGTTGTTGTTTAAGAATGTTAAATATGTTGGATCTTGAAAGAATGATAACTAGGAGACATGTTATTTGATAATCTGAAAAATCATAAAAATGATTCTTGAAGCAAGAAAAAGCAGCAAAGAACAAAGCTTGCAGAAAAAAAAAATAATAATAGAAAGAAAAGCAAGCAGAAAAAGCCAAAAGCTCTTAAAACCAAGAGGCAAGAGCAAAAAGCCAATAACCCTTAAAACCAAAAGGCAAGGGCAATAAAAAGGATCCCAAGGCTTTGAGCATCAGTGGATAGGAGGGCCTAAAAGGAATAAAATCCTGGTCTAAGCGGCTAAACCAAGCTGTCCCTAACCATGTGCTTGTGGCGTGTAGGTGTCAAGTGAAAACTTGAGACTGAGCGGTTAAAGTCAAGGTCCAAGGCAAAAAAAGAGTGTGCTTAAGAACCCTGGACACCTCTAATTGGGGACTTTAGTAAAGCTGAGTCACAATCTGAAAAGGTTCACCCAATTATGTGTCTGTGACATTTATGTATCCGGTGGTAATACTGGAAAACAAAGTGCTTAGGGCCACGACCAAGACTCATAAAGAAGCTGTGTTCAAGAATCATCATACTGAACTAGGAGAGTCAATAACACTATCTGAACTCTGAGTTCCTATAGATGCCAATCATTCTGAACCTCAATGGATAAAGTGAGATGCCAAAACTATTCAAGAGGCAAAAAGCTATAAGTCCCGCTTATATGATTGCAGCTATGTTTCATTGATAGTTTGGAATTTATAGTATATTCTCTTCTTTTTATCCTATTTGATTTTTAGTTGCTTGGGGACAAGCAACAATTTAAGTTTGGTGTTGTGATGAGCGGATAATTTATACGCTTTTTGGCATTGTTTTTAGTATGTTTTTAGTAGGATCTAGTTACTTTTAGGAATGTTTTCATTAGTTTTTATGTTAAATTCACATTTCTGGACTTTACTATGAGTTTGTGTGTTTTTCTGTGATTTCAGGTATTTTCTGGCTAAAATTGAGGGACTTGAGTAGAAATCAGATTCAGAGGTTGAAGAAGGACTGCTGATGCTGTTGGATTCTGACCTCCCTGCACTCAAAGTGGATTTTCTGGAGCTACAGAACTCGAAATGGCGCGCTTTTAATTGAGTTGGAAAGTAGACATCCAGGGCTTTCCAGAAATATATAATAGTCCATACTTTGGCCAAGAATAGATGACGTAAACTGGCGTTCAACGCCAGCTTTTTGCCCAAATCTGGCGTCCAGCGCCAGAAAAGGAGCCAAAACCAGAGTTGAAGGCCCAAACTGGCACAAAAGCTGGCGTTCAACTCCAAGAAGGACCTCTACACGTGCAACACTCAAGCTCAGCCCAAGCACACACCAAGTGGGCCCCGGAAGTGGACTTATGCATCAATTACTTAATTCTGTAAACCCTAGTAGCTAGTTTATTATAAATAGGACCCCTTACTATTGTATTAGACATCTTTGGACGCCTGGTTCTTAGATCAGAGGGGCTGGCCATCTCGGCCATGCCTGGACCTTTCACTTATGTATTTTTAACGGTAGAGTTTCTACACTCCATAGATTAAGGTGTGGAGCTCTGCTATTCCTCAAAGATTAATGCAAAGTACTACTGTTTTCTATTCAATTCATCTTGTTTCACTTCTAAGATATTCATTCGCACTTCAACCTGAATGTGATGAACGTGACAATCATCATCATTCCCTATGAACGCGTGCCTGACAACCACTTCCGTTCTACATTAGATTGAATGAGTATCTCTTAGATCTCTTAATCGGAATCTTCGTGGTGTAAGCTAGAATGATGGCGGCATTCAAGAGAATCCGGAAAATCTAAACCTTGTCTGTGGTATTCCGAGTAGGATTTAATGATTGAATGACTGTGACGAGCTTCAAACTCGCGAGTGCTGGGCGTTAGTGACAAACGCAAAAGGAGGGTGAATCCTATTCCAGCATGATCGAGAACCGACAGATGATTAGCCGTGCTGTGACAGAGCATGTGAGCATATTTTTCACTGAGAGGAGGGGATGTAGCCACTGACAACGGTGATGCCCTTGCATAAAGCCAGCCATGGAAAGGAGTAAGACTAATTGGATGAAGATAGCAGGAAAGTAGAGGTTCAGAGGAACGAAAGCATCTCCATTCGCTTATCTGAAATTCTCACCAATGAATTACATAAGTATTTCTATCCTTACTCTATGTTTTATTTACATAATATATTGTAGCCCATATGAGTCAACTTAACTGAGATTTACAAGGTGACCATAGCTTGCTTCATACCGACAATCTCCGTGGGATTCGACCCTTACTCACGTAAGGTATTACTTGGACGACCCAGTGCACTTGCTGGTTAGTTACACGGAGTTGTGAACCATGGTCTTGGCATCATGTTTTTGGCGCCATTTCCAGGGAAAGAAAGAGTAATGAATTTTACATAATTAAAGTGTAATCACGATTCCGCGTACCATAGAGCAAGGAGAACTAACTCTCAGGATGCATGAGGAAAGCATTACTCTGAAAGTGTTTCCAGAACAACAAAATTCTGAAGAAAGAAGCCAAGTAATCAATGATTGTTTCCCAAGGCAAGCAATCAACAATTCAGTAAAGCAGAAGAATGAACATATGCAAGGAAAAGAAGGTACTCAAAAAGAAATTTGGAAGATAAACAAGAAGGAAAGTGCCACAACTAAAGCTACTGTCAAGGAAGAAAGGTTAACAAGAAAAAGGAAGAAAAACAAGAAGAAGGCTCACAAAGGGTGGAAGAATAAAAAAATCCCAACTGAAGGATTCTCCAAAGGCGACAAGGTGCAATTAATATATCAACAGCTGGGAAATGAGGATCACTACACTGTTAACCAAGTACTCTCTCTCGAGCACATTGAAATTGAGCATCAAGGCACACAAAGAAGGCTTACAGTGAGGAGGGATAAGCTGCGACATTGGCGATTGATAGCAAACTTTAGTTTGGCGATTTAAGTTTGGGTATACTTGAATTACTTCCTTTGAACTATGTGGCTGGTTGTTTTTCTCTTTGAGCTTCTCTGGGATATTTCTTCTTGTTGTCATGTCCTCATTGCTAGCTTCCCCTTTCTCTGATGGTTCCTTGTTGCTATCCAAAGGCTTCTTGGTTACCTCCTTGTTGTTGTCTATCAATGTTTTTCCACTCCATAATTGTATAGCTTTGCACTCTTCTTTTGGATTAGGAATGGTGTCACTCAGTAGTGAGCTTGAAGGTTTCTCAACAGAAATCTGTTTGGAGATTTGCCCAATCTGCCTCTCTAAGCTCTTCATGGAAGCTTCATGGTTCTTGGTTTTCATTTCTTACTGTTTCCATATCTTGTCTATCAAGGTTTCCAAGTTAGTGATTCTTTGAGATTCTGGTGATGCTTGTGGTGGGTTGTGAGGTGTGGATGGTGGATGGTAGGCATTTTGGTTGGTGGGTTGGTTATTGGATTGATAATGGTTGATCTTTTTTGTCTTGTTGTGATGGTTAGGTGGTCAAAGAACACTCAATGAAAGAGACAAGACAAAGGGAGAGCATAGCATGAGGACAAAATCCCATCACATGTCTCAAAAAGTGAATCTGCCACTCCTTGGAATGATCACGTTGAAAATCATTGAAGAAGTAAAAAATTGTCCTCATTCACCCTCACATGCACACCTTTGATTCGCATAACACACAATTGTATCCCAGCCCTCCATTGTTCATTTAAGTAATTATAACACACCACCTTCAAAGCCATGCACATAACCGAAGAGTTGCACACTCCCTGCACTCCAACCATTCAAACTCCATTCCCTCCATCATTCTTCATCATATAAGCTCAGCCCCAAATTTTTCTCTGAACACATCAAAATCTCCAACTTTCTTCACACCCCCTCTAACCTCAAAATGATCAGCCAATCAAGCAATCATGGCCTCTTCCTTAAGAACCAAACGAAGGAGAGGAAAGGAGCCCATGGTTGAAGAAAACACCCCTGAATTTGACCAGTGGAAATTTAGATCTTGGTACCATCAACTACAACTTGAATGGATGAGTCAGAAGAAGATATATCCAGAGGTTCAACTTCTATTGCCAGACGATGAGTGCCAAGAAATGAAAGCCAAGATTAGGAAGAGGAGGTGGGAGGAGCTCATTTCACCAATTACCAGAATGAATGCGAACATTATATGGGGATCCTATGCCAATACCCCAAGGACCGAAATGAATCAAGCTCTAACTTATAAGAGTTATGTGCGGGGAACTGAAGTAGATTTTAGCACAAATACTATCATGAAAGTATTAAAACTGAGGGCAACCCATTTTGATAAGCCAGGATACCATCAAAGGCTAAATAAAGAGCAAGACTATGATAAGATTGCCAGTGAGATTAGTGTAGTCAACACGGAGTGGGTAGGAACTACTAAAAACAAGTACAAGTACTTGAGAAGAGGAGATCTCACTCCTGAAGCAAAATGTTGGTATGAGCTAATGAAGAGATCAATCTTAGGCACAGTAAACAACTCGGAGGTCAATAAGAAGAGAGCTATCATGTTATATTGCATAATAACGGGAGGAGAAATGAAGATCCATGAGATCATTGCAAATGACATTCAAAGGTTAGCAGAGAAAAATTCGGCCGAAGGGTGGCTACACTACCCGAGCACCATTATGCGTTTATGTATGAAAGCCAAGGTGCCAATGGAAGAGGCAAATCCAACATGGTTGAACCCGGGCATGCCTATAACCATTGAAAGAATGATGATTGTTACTGAAGCACAGCAGAGCCGAAGACTACCAAGAAGAAGGCAAAGAAATGAACCAATGGAGGAAGAAGAGCCACAAGAGGAAGAGGAACAGCAACACATTCCACCACATAACACTCTAGATATGACTCAAATGCAGGAAGCAATTGGAAGATTATCACAACAATACATGAGAATTCAAGAAAGGCAAGAGGAATACCATTCCCAGTACATGAAAAACCAACAAGAGCAAGAGGAATGGCAGCTGAGAATGATGAACAATCAAAGTGAGTTTGAGTCAAAATTCTTCGTGATGCAAGAGGAGCATGCTTTTCAATCTCACGAATCATTTGGAAAGTTAGCACAAATGCAAGCTGAAAATATGAGGGCTCTCAAAGAGTTCACAACTCTCCAAGATGCAAGATATGAAGTCCAAGCCGACTACAACATAAATAGTCAAATCAAAATGAACTATATTGGAGAGCATCTGCACAACATGGATCCAGCATTTCCAACATTCGATGAGTTCTTCAAAGGGAAAAGTGAGATAGAAGTAAGCAAGGCTATGAGACTTGAAGATAGAGTAGAGGAGGCGATGAATAGAGCTGGGTTCTGGCGGGGTCAACAGACAACAGACATGGACACAGGGAACACCAACACCCAAGCAAATGAAAGAAGCAAGAAAAAGCCTGATACATGAAAGGTGGACCTACTCCTTACTACAAAGAAAGCATGCATCATTTCTGTATAAAGTAGTCTTTGCATCCTTATTAGGTCATTTTAGTTAATAGTCTTTGCATTATGTTTGTTTTCTTAAAATAAGTAAGCTAGTCTAAGTATGTGCTTGTGTGTTTACTTTCACTTAACTAATGCATGCTTTGTCCCCTGCATCTTTTCAATTCAATAAAAGAAATGTTTGAAGCATGAAGTAAGATGGTTCATTGTTAGCTAGAAGTCAAATAATAGTAAGTGGTGGCATGTATGTGTGATTGTGTGGCAACTCACTATTAGTGAATAAAAGGAATAGATTGTTCTCTTTTTAAGAAGAAAGTAGTTCACTGTCTATGAATCTCAACAAAATAAAAGTCCTTGGGTGAAAAGAAAAACAAAAAGAGAAGAGAAAAAGCCAAAAGTGGCAACAGAATAAAAGAAAAGTAAAAAGAAACAAAGCTAGACACCAATAGTTTGAACTTTAGAATATATGCCTGTGGTGTCTTTGTACTAGGATCTGCTTGGATTATTAAGTTCTTTGGAGTGCATTAACACTTGGTAACTTGGGTTAACTAACCCGGGATTATCAACTGAAAGTCCACTATCAAGAGCAACCTAGCTACAAGACATTTAGTAACCCAAAGAGGTGCTGGGGATCAATGTTCTAAGAAGGGATGTGAGCCAAGTGTCTAAAGTGAATAATGTGTCAAGCATAAACAAAGAAAAGAGCTTGTTACACTTGACACTGAACTAAAGCTTATAAAGTAAAAATTCAGTAAACAAGGACAAAGGAATAATGAGAGGTCATAGCAGTGTCTTGCTTGATGCTTAGAGAGAACTTTCTAGGCCTACTTGTCAATAAGGAGTGAGTAGTTACATATCTGCATAAAACCCCATGAGCTACCAATAATACTCTGCTAACATGAGCATTCTCTTTTGTTTTCATTCTTTCTTCTTAATAATTCTGTTCTTGCTTGGGGACAAGCAAGTTTTAAGTTTGGTGTTGTGATGACAAGTCATCTTAGCCTAGTTTCACTAGCCTTTTCCTTTGTTTTCATTTAGTTTTATGCACTTTCTTAAGCCATAAGTAAGCCAATTGGGTTGAATATCATGTTTTCTTAGATTCAATCAACTATGGATGAAATGATGTATTTTCATGAGTTTTATGCCATAATTGCTTATATAACAAGAAAAAGAATAACTCTCATGATTAGAGTATAGCTTTGATGCAATTGTTGGTTGATGATAGGTAGAAGAAAGCTTGGAAGAAGGTTGAGGAAAAGGGTGACAGCAAGAGGCAAGAGGAAGGACTTACATTTGAGCCAAAGTTTGCCTCAAACTTGGGCTCAAACGTGAGGAAGAGTGCAACCACACCCTGGAGAAGAGCCAACGTTTGCGCCAACGTTTGCCTCAAACGTTGAGGCAAACGTTGGCTGAAGAAGGAACAAGGGAGGGCAACATTTGCGCCAACGTTTGCCTCAAACGTGAGGTCAAACGTTGGCGCCAAAAAAAAGAGAAAGAGCACTCCTGGGCATGGCAACGTTTGAGCCAACGTTTGCCTCAAACGTGAGGTCAAACGTTGGCTACATTTTGGCAAGGAAGAGCAAGCAAAAGCACCCCTGGAGCAAGCCAACGTTTGCGCCAACGTTTGCCTCAAACGTTGGCGCCATTTTAGCATGAAGAAGAGTCCCTGATTGATGATTTAATTGAGCCACGTTTGCGCCAACGTTTGCCTCAAACGTTGGGCCAAACGTTGGCCAAAAAGAGAGCATGGGGAGATCCACGTTTGAGCTCACGTTTGACCTCAAACGTTGAGCCAAACGTGGATGACAGCATCTTGGCCTAGCTGCATAATTTTACACAAGTGACGTTTGAGTCAACGTTTGCCTCAAACGTTGACTCAAACGTGAATGGTTCATGGCCCGGTTCACTAATGGATTTCTTCCCAACACCAAGAGCAATCAACGGAGGCTACTATCAACCCAATTCCATCAAGACTAAAGGCCCAATTCAAGGCTTAATGATCATTGGAAGAAAGTGTATAAATAGCTGATGACAAGTCATCTTAGCCTAGTTTCACTAGCCTTTTTCTTTTGTTTTCAATTGAATTATGCACTTTCTTGAGCCAAAAGCAAGCCAATTGGGTAGATTTTCATGTTTCCTTTGATTTAATCAACCATGTATGAATTCATGCTATTTCATGAGGTTTTATGCTATAATTGTCACATATTATGAAAGAATGAATATCTCATGATTTTGAGCATAGCTTTGACGTGTTTGGTTGATTAATGATAGGTGAAGAAAGCTTGGAGAAAGGTTGATGCAAGAAGGAAGGGCTAGGAGGAAGAGAGAACAAAAAGTTTGAGCAAAAGTTTGCCTCAAACTTTAGCTCAAACTTTTGGATTAATTATGAACCAGGAAACAAAAGCTGGAGCAAAAGTTAGCCCCTAACTTTTTGGCTAACCTTTGGGCAAAAGTTAGCCCCTAACTTTTTGGCTAACTTTTGGGCAAAAGCTGGACCAAAAGTTAGCCCCTAACTTTTTGGCTAACTTTTGGCATGAAAAACACTCCCTGGATAAACAAAAAGTTTGCGCCAACGTTAGCCCCTAACTTTTTGGCTAACGTTGGCGCATGAAAAACTCTCCCTGGATGAGCAAAAGTTTGCGCCAACGTTAGCCCCTAACTTTTTGGCTAACGTTGGCGCCATGAATATGCAAGGGGTGGCCAAAATTGGAGCAAAAGTTAGACCCCTAACTTTTGCCCCAACGTTGGTATCAGCAAAACAAGGGTGTTGATGTGAAAAGTTGGAGCAAAAGTTAGCCCCTAACTTTTACTCCAACTTTTACTCAAGCTTTCATAATTCCAACCCGGTTCAATTCGGTTCTTCTCCAAACTCCAGAGCAATCAACCAAGGCCTCTATCAACCCAATTCCATCAAGAGCAAAGGCCCAATTGAAGGGTTGAAGACCATTTGAAGAAAGTGTATAAATAGCATAGGATTTAAGTTTTAAGGAGCTTCTCTTTTTAGTTTTCAGAGAGCTTCCCGTTTAGTTTTTCAGAATAGCTTTCTTTTCGGTTTTGCTTAGAGCTCACTTTTACATTTCTTAGCATTGTTGTTTAATTCAAGAGAATTTGGGAGGAGAATTGATCTCTCTTCTTCCTTGTTCTTGCCCAGCACTCTTTACTTTTCTTGTCTTGGATTTTGGGTGGAGAATTGAAGAAATTCTGTTTCAATCTCACCTTGGGATCTTGTTTAATTTTCTGCTTAATTGAATTTCAGTTTCGGTTACTTGCTTCTTCATCTACTTTCTTTGCAATTTACAATTTCCTTTGCAATTGTGCTTGTTGGATCTAGGAAGGCATTGAGATCTAGACTTGGTTTTCTAGTCTCTTGGGTCCTGAGATCTGAATTCCAATTTTACATCCTCTGTTTACTGCTTTTCATGCTCATTTACTTTTCTGTTTTAGATCCGATTCAATCCAAGTCTTCTTCTATTTCTCTGCTTGTTGCAATTTTACATTTCCTTGTTTAATTTCTGCAAATCCAACTCCCCATTCCCTTTACAATTCAAGCCATTTAAATTTCTTGCACTTTAAGATTTTGCAATTTACATTTCTTGCGTTCTAAGTTTCTGCCATTTAATTTCTTGTTCTTTAAGATTCAGCACTTTAATTCCTGTTCTCTTTAATTTCATGCCAATTACCCATTCCCTTTACTTTCTATGCAATTTAAATTCTGTAAATCACAAATCTCTCAACCAAATCTTGATTCGCTTGACTAAATCAACCACTAAACTAAAATTGCTCAATCCTTCAATCCCTGTGGGATCGACCTCACTCCCGTGAGTTATTATTACTTGATGCGACCCGGTGCACTTGCCGGTTAGATTTGGGTGTTTTGGAGAAATTCGTTTCTTCCACAAAAATATCCCATCAATAGCTTAGGATTTGAAGTTTTAGGGAGCTTTTCTTTTAGAGTTTTCTTTAAGAATTTTCATAGTATTCACAGTAGAGAACTTTTGGGTTTTGAGCTATTTGGAGATTTAGAGTCTTGGGTGTTGAAGAATTGAGGAAATTCTGTCTCACTCTCACCTTGAGATCTCTTTCTGTTTCTTTCACTGCACCATTGGAGAATTGAGATTTGAATCCAAGTTCTCTTTTGTTTTGATTTTTAATCTCTTGAAACTGAATTCTAAATTTGGATCTAAGAAGGCAGTGAGATCTAGACTTGGTTATCTAGTCTCTTGAGTCCTGAGATCTACATCTTTCAATTTCAATTTCCTTGTTTCATTGCTACACCAAGCTTATTTTCATTTGCATTTAAGATCCTTTTTAATTGAATCCATCTTCTACGTTTCTGTTTGTTGAGATTTACTGTTTTCTTGTTTAATTTTTGCAATCCCACATCCCTGACCCATTTACAATTCAAGCCATTTACGTTTCTTGCACTCTAAGATTGTGCAATTTACATTTCTTGCGATTTAAGTTTCTGCCATTTAATTTCTTGTTCTTTAAGATTCAGCACTTTTATATTATCTTCTCTTTAATTTCCTGCAATTTACCCCTCTCCCTTTATTTTTCATGCAATTTAATTTCTGTTAATCACAAATCACTCAACCAACTCTTGATTCGCTTGACTAAATCAACCACTAAACTAAAATTGCTCAATCCTTCAATCCTTGTGGGATCGACCTCACTCCCGTGAGTTTTATTACTTGATGCGACCCGGTACACTTGCCGGTGAGTTTTGTGTAGGATCGTTTTCCGCACATCAAGTTTTTGGCGCCGTTGCCGGGGATTGAAATAGATTGACAATGATTAAGTGAGGTGGCAGTTTAGATCAAGCACTTTTTCTTTAATTTTTACTAACCTACTAACTGTTTGAATTTTTGCTTAAGGTAACTAAAACTTCATTCTAGCAATAGATTGAAGTATCACTGGTTGTACGTTTCTTGTTTTGTTTGTATGTCAGGTATAGGGAGAGCTACTCCTATCTTATCCGAAGCTGACCAGAGAACTCTCAGGAGATTAAGAAGAGCTGAGAGAGGGAAAGGTATTGTTGGAGAGGAAGAATCTGAGGAAGAATATCACGAGATGGAAGGAGATCTATCTAATCCCAACCCACCACAGAGGAGAGTGTTGGCCTCCTACACTTTTGCAAATCCCAGACACTGTGGAAGCAGCATTTTAACTCCTAATGTCAATGCAAACAACTTCGAGCTAAAACCACAACTCATTACACTTGTCCAGAACAATTGTTCCTATGGAGGCAGCCCATTGGAAGATCCCAACCAGCATTTATCTACCTTCTTAAGGATTTGTGACACTGTCAAATCCAATGGCGTGAATCCTGAAACTTACATGCTTCTGCTGTTCCCGTTCTCATTAAGGGATAAGGCCGCACAATGGCTTGAAACTTTTCCCCAAGGAAGTATCACTAGTTGGGATGATTTGGTGACTAAATTTCTAACCAAATTCTATCCACCCCAAAGGGTCATCAGGCTGAAAACCAAGGTGCAGACATTCACACAATTAGATGCCAAATCCTTGTATGAGCATGGGAAAGGTACAAAGCCTTGATCAGAAAGTGTCCTCCAGAGATGTTCAATGAATGGGACGTGCTGCAAAATTTCTATGAAGGCCTGACATTAAAATCTCAAGAGGCATTAGATCACTCTGCTGAAGGTTCATTACAACTGATGAAAACTGCTGAGGAAGCCCAGAATCTTGTGGACATGGTGGCCAACAATCAATATTTCTTTTCTCATCAAAGAAACCGCCAACCATCACAGAGAAAGGGGGTATTAGAACTGGAAGGAGTAGATTCCATTTTGGCTCAAAATAAGATGATGCAACAACAAATTCAACAACAGTTTGAACAAATGGTCAAAAGGATTGACAGCCTTCAAGTAGCAGCTGTAAACACAAGCCACCCATCAACGGTATGTGTGCAGAATGAAGAAAGCCAAGAAGAGCAACAACAGGAGCAAGTGCAGTACATGTATAACCAAAACTCTGGACAGAATGAAGTTTATGGTGATACCTACAATCCATCCTGGAAGAACCACCCAAACCTCAGATGGGGAGACAATCACAACCAGAACCAACAACCATGGCAGAGGAACTAAAACCAAAACACTTCAAGAAACAACCAAAACCACAACCAGCAGCAAACTAACCAAAACCCTTACAGAAAACCTCAAAATAACTACTCCAACCCCAACCATTATCAATCCAATAAGCAACCCACCAACCAAAATGCCTACCATCCACCATCCACACCTCACAACCCACCACAAGCATCACCAGAATCTCAAAGAATCACTAACTTGGAAACCTTGATAGACAAGATATGGAAACACCAAGAAATGACAACCAAGAACCATGAAGCTTCCATGAAGAGCTTAGAGAGGCAGATTGGGCAAATCTCCAAACTGATTTCTGTTGAGAAACCTTCAAGCTCACTACCGAGTGACACCATTCCTAATCCAAAAGAAGAGTGCAAAGCTATACAATTACGGAGTGGAAAAACATTGATAGACAACAACAAGGAGGTAACCAAGAAGCCTTTGGATAGCAACAAGGAACCATCAGAGAAAGGGGAAGCTAGCAATGAGGACATGACAACAAGAAGAAATGTCCCAGAAAAGCTCAAAGAGAAAGACAACCAGCCACATAGTTCAAAGGAAGTAATTCAAGGACAGCAGCAAGGGGTAAAGATCATTATACCTCCACTACCATACCCTCAGAGGTTCAACAAAGAAACCAAGGATCAACACTTCCGCAAGTTCCTGGAAACTTTCAAGAAGCTGGAAATCAACATTCCCCTGGCTGAAGCATTGGAACAGATGCCCTTATATGCCAAGTTCTTGAAGGAACTCATTAACAAGAAAAGAAGCTGGTTGGAGAAGGAAACTATACTTCTCACTGAAGAATGTAGCGCGGTGCTTCAAAAGGGAATCCCACCGAAGCTTAAAGATCCAGGAAGTTTTGTAGTTGCTTGCACCATAGGCAACATGACATTAGACAAGACTCTTTGTGATCTCGGAGCTAGCATCAACCTAATGCCCATGTCTATGATGAGGAAGCTTGCTATAGAAGAACTCAAACCCACCAGGATGTCACTAGTCATGGCTGACAGATCGATCAAGACACCCAATGGGATTGTGGAAAACCTGTTGGTGAAGGTTGGGGAGTTTATTTTTCTAGCAGATTTTGTAATTTTGGATACTGAGGAGGAAGGAAACAACTCAATCATTTTGGGAAGGCCATTTCTAGCCACAGCAAAAGCCATCATTGATGTAGAAAAAGGAGAGATGATCTTCAGGGTCCACAATGAACAAATGGTCATAAACATTTTCAAGACAATGCAACACATCCCTGAGCAAGAGGATTACATGAGAGTGGATATGATAGAGAGTTTGGTGGAAGAAATGTTGGAAGATAATCCTCAAGAGCAAGAAGAAAATCAAGAGACAACAGAGGAACAAGTAGCCGAGATGTCTACTGAGCAAGAGGAAAAACAAGACAAGAAGGAAGAAGTACGAAAACAAGAACTAAAGCCACTACCTACCCATCTCAAATATGCATTCCTGGGTGCATCAGAGAGCTTCCCAGTGATCATCAATTCGTCATTAACAAAAAAGGAAGAAGGAGAACTTCTTGATGTACTCAATGCTCACAAAGACGCTTTAGGATGGACCATTGACGACCTGAGAGGCATCAGCCCTGCAGTATGTATGCATAAGATCCTCTTGGAAGATAACTCCAAGCCAGTAGTTCAACCTCAAAGGAGGCTAAATCCCACGATGAAGGAAGTTGTCCAGAAGGAAGTAATGAAGTTGTGGAATGCAGGGATAATCTTCCCAATATCCGACAGCTCATGGGTAAGCCCAGTCCAAGTTGTACCAAAGAAAGGAGGAATGACGGTCATCACCAATGAGAAGAATGAGTTAATCCCTACTAGAACAGTGACTGGGTGGAGAATGTGCATAGACTATAGAAGATTGAATGACGCCACCAGGAAAGATCATTTTCCTCTCCCATTCATTGATCAGATGCTGGAAAGATTGGCCAGCCATGCCTATTATTGCTTTTTGGACGGATATTCTGGGTATAATCAGATCGTGGTGGACCCCAAGGATCAAGAGAAGACTGCCTTTACATGCCCATTTGGAGTCTTTGCATACAGGAGGATGCCCTTTGGGCTTTGTAACGCCCCAGCCACATTTCAAAGGTGTATGCTCTCCATCTTCTCTGATATGGTCGAAAAGTTTCTAGAGGTCTTCATGGACGACTTCTCTGTTTTTGGTGACAATTTCAATACTTGCCTGAAACATCTAACTCTCGTCTTGAAACGGTGCCAAGAAACTAATTTGGTTTTGAACTGGGAGAAATGCCATTTCATGGTGCCCGAAGGGATTGTTCTTGGTCACAAAGTTTCAAGAAAAGGGATAGAAGTTGACAAGGCAAAAGTGGAAATCATAGAGAAGCTCCCTCCACCAACTAATGTGAAATCTGTTAGAAGTTTCTTGGGGCATGCAGGATTTTATAGAAGGTTTATCAAGGATTTTTCTAAAATAGCTAAACCTTTGAGTAATCTGCTTATGATTGATACTCCTTTTGTTTTTGATGAAAATTGCCAGCATGCCTTTGAAACTTTAAAAAATAGGCTCACAACAGCACCAATCATCACACCCCCAAATTGGGAACTACCTTTTGAACTCATGTGTGATGCAAGTGACATTGCAATTGATGCTGTGCTTGGACAAAAGAAGGGAAACTTGCATCACGTCATATATTATGCAAGTAAAGTATTGAATGAAGCTCAAAAAAATTACACCACAACAGAGAAGGAATTGTTGGCTGTGGTTTATGCATTTGATAAGTTCAGATCATACTTGATAGGATCCAAAATTGTGGTTTATACTGATCATGCTGCCATTAAGTACTTAATGTCAAAACAGGATGCTAAGCCAAGACTTATCAGGTGGATATTACTCTAACAAGAATTTGATATTGAAATAAAGGACATGAAGGGCACTGAAAACTAAGTTGCTGATCATTTATCAAGACTACCACAAGAAACAATCCAAGAAGCCTCACAGCCTGTGAATGAAAGCTTCCCAGATGAACATTTGCTGCAGATTCAATAAGCACCTTGGTTTGCTGACATAGCAAACTACAAAGATGACAATGTCGCAGCTTCTTCTAGTAATTCAAGTAATTCAAGTAAAACATAGCAAACTTCTCTTCTTCTAGTAATGATCCCAAAACACACAAATCTCACCGGCAAGTATACCGGGTCGCATCAAGTAATAAAACTCATGTGAGTGAGGTCGATCCCACAGGGATTGATGGATCAAGCAACTTTAGTGGGTGATTAGTTTAGTCAAGCTAACATTGATGTGAATTGTGTGAAATTGTAACCAACAGGAAGTAAAGGACAACAAATTTAAAGTTGCAGAATGTAAATTGGCAAGTAACTTAAAGAGCAAGAAATGTAAATTGCAAGAATCTTAAATTGCAAGAAATGTAAATTGCATGAAATTAAAGGGGAGTGGGTGCTGAAAATTAAAGAAAGCAATAGATCAAGCAACTGGAAATTTAAATTACCAGAAGAATAAAGGAAATTGGATGCTGGGAATTAAAATAGAATTGAGATTTTAAAGTGCAGTGAATTAAGGAACGCTGAGATGCTCAACTCAATTACAAAAAAAAATTGAAGATCTCAGGGAATCAAAGAGACTAGAAAACAAGTCTAGATCTCAAGCCCTTCCTTGATTCAACAGCAGATAATTGCAGAAGAAAATAGAGAAGAAAGCAGTAAAGACAATTTAGATCCAAATCACAATTCCTTCAAATTATGCAGCAAGTAAACAGAGAGAAATCTCAGAGGGAGAATGAAACAGAACACCTTCAATTCTCCACTCAAGACTCAAAAACAAAGAAAAGAAAACTAAAGAGAGAGCTCTCAAATCCTAGTGCTCCCTAGTGGAGCCAGACTCCTTAGTAAAATGAAACTAATGCCTTTATATAGGCTTTTACAAAATGAAAATGAAAAATGAAAACAATATTTACAAAATGAAATTCCTAATTTAACTTCTCTGTGTGCCTTTGAGTCATGTGCGCTTTGCTTGCTTTGGAGTGGAATTGGGTTGAAGATGGGTCCGGATGGTTGCTCTTGGACTTGGAAAGAAATCCGTTTGCAATTTGGACTTTGGAGCCTTTAAGTTTGAGTCAAAGTTTGAGGCAAACTATAACTCAAACGTTGCAGTGTTAAAATTATGCAGAATGGCAATTATCTGTCACTCACGTTTGAGTTCACGTTTGAGGTCAAACGTGAGCTCAAACGTGATCTCCTCCAAGGCATTCTTTGGCCAACGTTTGACCTCACGTTTGAGGTAAACGTTGGCGCAAACGTGAGGTCCTCCCAGGCATCAATTCATCAGCCAACGTTTGACCTCACGTTTGAGGCAAATGTTGGCGCAAACGTTAGCTCCTCCTCCAGGGTATTCCTCTGCCAACGTTTGACCTCACGTTTGAGGCAAACGTTGGCGCAAACGTGGGCTCCCCTCCAGGGCATCCATCTAGCAACATTTGGTCCTTAAATATGCCTTTCACTCATGCCTCAATTTCGTGCCAAATATGGATTGCCATATATCGTTGGAAAGCTCTAAATGTCATCTTTCTAACTCAACTGGAATCATTTTAATTAAACATCTACAACTCATGTTATGCTCCTTTAAAGGGGACAAGGTCGCTGGTGTTGCTGTCACTCACGTTTGACCCCACGTTTGAGGTCAAACGTGAACGCAAACGTTGGGAACATTGCCAGATTTGGAAGCTCAAACGTGCTGTCCACCCCATACTATTAATATTGTTGGAAAGCCCTGAATGTCTACTTTCCAATGCCGTTGAAAGAGCATCATTTGGAGCTTGACAACTCGAGTTATACTCCGTCGAAGGTGCAGAGGTCAGCTGGCCTTACTACAGGTTGACACCATGTTCATCTATGCATTTTCGGGGCAGTTTTCTCCCTCAGATTTAGTGTCCACCATGCAGTGCCATATATGCTTGGAAAGCTCTAGATGTCTACTTTCCAATGCCACTAGAATCACCTCATTTGGAGTTTTGTAGCTCATTTTATTCTTGTTGGAATGTGAAGAGGTCAGGGTTGCAAATCCTCTTTGCTTAACTCATAGGCCTCTTTGAGTTTGTTTCCAACTCTTTTGCCACCATGGGAGTATGATTCTTCTTTTTAGTGCTTTTATTGCTTCTTCTTCTAATATTTCCTACAAATTTTATGAAATTAAAAGATCTAGGAAATGTACCAATTAAGCACAAAAGCAATCAATATTTAAGCACAAATAATCAATTTCTTGTATGAAAAAGCATAGAAAAACATGACATGATGACATGTCATCACGACACCAAACTTAAACCTTGCTTGTCTCCAAGCGAGAAAAGAATCATGCAATAGAGATTGACAATCCAAGGTAAGAAGAATAGCAACTCAATGTTCATGGTAAGCTAGTTTTCTAAGCAGGCTACAATCACAAAAGAAATGTAGATGATTGATGCTTCTATCTAGCTCAATTTATGAAATATTTTTCTTATAATTCTTCCTTGAAACAAGCTTTTAATTTTCTTATTAGCTTCTCCTTTTGGGTGCTTTGCCACATGAGTTGATAACAAAGCTACGACTTCTAAATGCTTTGTTTTCAAGTATTACCACTTGATACATAAGCACCACAAGCATTTAATTAGAGGACTTCATTAAGCTCATTTTTTCTTTTCTTAACTCTCTAATCATTGATGCTCAGAACCTTGAGCTTTGAGGGAGTGCTTTTGCACTTTGAGCCTAGCCTTGACTTCTAAGTGTTTTGTTTTCAAGCATTTGGCTTGATACATAAACACCACAAGTACTTAGCAAATAAATTGCCATTGGTACTCAGAGCCTTCAGCTTTCTCATTCTTCCCCTTTTTCTTTCTTGCTTTATTTTGCATTTGCTTCTTCAAGGTTTTCATGATTTTAAAAGATTTCACAAAACGTGCTAGATGAAAACTTCAATTAAATAAAATCTAATGCAATTAAGCAACAATCAAACATACTAGCTTTCCAATACTTTTATGCACATGCTAAATTCTTCTTTAATTCCTTGTTTGTTTATGATCATGATACTTTATTGCTTTTGAATTCACAAAACTCAAGTTGGTAATCATAATGGCACAGCACCATGTTGCAATTTAAAAATCAAACTATGCCTTTTCATACCACACATGTATACAGAGAAGGTAATAAGACAGTCATGCAATTTAAAGTGCTGGAAACAAATGAGAGGAAAAAGAACTCTACAACCTTGTAGTTCATCTTCATTATTGTTGTCCTTTTTCCTCTATTCTTCCTTCTTCCCTTGCCAAACTCAGAATGTTTGCTCATCCTCAAGCAACAATTAGAACAATGGCTATGGGGCTAAGATGGATCATGAATATCTTACACAATGAAAAGTTAGTAGTACATGTGTTCTAAGCAAGCAAAATTAAAGATAATAATCAAGGCACAAGAGACAGAGACATTGTGATTGCAAACTTAAGAAGGTGAGCATAATACTTTGCATAAAGAATAAGTGGCACACCAAACTTAGTGTGACACTTTCACTTGGAATTGATGCAAGTATCTTGTAAGGATTAGAACCAAATTTTGTTGCATAACAACACCAAACTTAGAATGCAACCATATGTCAATTTATTGAAATTTAAACTAAACAAAGGAAGAAAACAAAGCAGAGAAAAAAATGTTACCTACGGTTGGGTTACCTCCCAACAAGTGCTCTTTTAGTGTCATTAGCTTGACATGTTGTTCTTCACTTTCTTCCTCTTCTTCCAGTTTGTTAAGAGGAATGACTTCAAGGGAGGAGAAGATTCAACTATTGCCCCCTGTCTTGATTTCCTCTCAGCAAGCTTTCTTTTGTACATGGCTTGATTGAGCTTGCTTGCTATTGGTCCAGGGGTTGGATTGCTTGTGGTTGACCTTCTCTTGAATGTTGTCCTTGGTAGCTTGGTCACAATCCTCTTCTTGGTGCTTTTGTTAATTGCCTTCACTTCCTTGAATCCAAGTTTTGGTGGTTGTGTGATTGTTGGAGTCTTCTTTTCATCAAGAGTCTCTTGTATTGGTGGTTCCCTGAGCTCTTCCTCTGTGCATTTCTCTACTTCACTTGAGTGTGAATTCTTTTGAGTATCTTCCTCCATTTCTTCTTCATGATTTTCCATTAATTCCTTTGGGAGGGAAGTTTCATGTTCCTCTATCACCTCAATTAGCTTCTGTGAATATAAACCACAGGTTCAAACACCTCCACAACCTCCTTTTCTATTGAAATGTTACTTGACACAGAGACTTCCTCATCTTGCCTTTCCACTTTCTCACCCTTAAATTGGTCTTCATCCTCACTGGTTGATGGTTCTAAGTTCCTCCTTATTTGCTCTGAGGGCCTATTCATCTTCTTGAGGATGGTTTCTTTCCAGGATTGGGGTTGTGTGTATCTTTCCACGAGTTTTCTGTGTATTTCAATGGCTTGGCATTGGCTTTCTAAGGGTTCTTTGGACCATTGAAGGTAATCCTTAACTGCTAATTCAAGAGATGAAGGTTGAGAGTAATTTTGGTGACATGGATGTGTTGTGGTGAAGTTGTGTTGAGGGGTATGGAATGAGTTGTGTGATTGATGGGATGACTTGTATGGATTTTGGAGGAAACTTTGTGTTAAGGCATAATCAAGTGATGAAGAACTTTCAAATGAGAAACTGGGACGTGAGGGTAAATGCTCTTCCATTCTTTGGTGATGTTTCCATCCACCATGAGAATAATGATATGAATCATTTTGTGGTGGTGGTTGGTATCCCATATGATTTTTTTGCTCATCTTGTGTCTCTGAAGCAAATCTCCATGAATTGGAATGCTCAGAATGTGTATTCTCTTGGTGATATTCCCAGCCACCATTAGAGATTGGTGATGGTGGGTAATATCCCATAAAATTTGTTTGATCATAAGATGAGTTGAACTCCATTTGAATTTTATAAAACACAACACCAAGGAAAATTGAAATTCATATCTCAGAGATGAATTTCTTAGTGAGGCAATAACTCAAACACCTTGGTTTCAACTTAGAACAGAGAACAAAAATAAAGAAAATGCTTGATCTAGACTTCTCACCCACTTAATCATTGTTGATCTAAATCAATCCCCGGCAACGGCGCCAAAAACTTGATGGTGTTTTTGCGGAAAAACGAATTCCCAAAACACACAAATCTCACCGGCAAGTATACCGAGTCGGATCAAGTAATAAAACTCATGTGAGTGAGGTCGATCCCACAGGGATTGATGGATCAAGCAACTTTAGTGGGTGATTAGTTTAGTCAAGCTAACATTGATGTGAATTGTGTGAAATTGTAACCAACAGGAAGTAAAGGACAATGAATTTAAAGTTGTAGAATGTAAATTGGCAAGTAACTTAAAGAGCAATAAATGTAAATTGCAAGAATCTTAAATTGCAAGAAATGTAAATTGCATGAAATTAAAGGGGAGTGGGTGCTGAAAATTAAAGAAAGCAATAGATCAAGCAACTGGAAATTTAAATTACCAGAAGAATAAAGGAAATTGGATGCTGGGAATTAAAACAGAATTGAGATTTTGAAGTGCAGTGAATTAAGGAACGCTCAGATGCTCAACTCAATTACAAAATAAAATTGAAGATCTCAGGGAATCAAAGAGACTAGAAAACAAGTCTAGATCTCAAGCCCTTCCTTGATTCAACAGTAGATAATTGCAGAAGAAAATAGAGAAGAAAGCAGTAAAGACAATTTAGATCCAAATCACAATTCCTTCAAATTATGCAGCAAGTAAACAGAGAGAAATCTCAGAGGGAGAATGAAACAGAACACCTTCAATTCTCCACTCAAGACTCAAAAACAAAGAAAAGAAAACTAAAGAGAGAGCTCTCAAATCCTAGTGCTCCCTAGTGGAGCCAGCCTCCTTAGTAAAATGAAACTAATGCCTTTATATAGGCTTTTACAAAATGAAAATGAAAAATGAAAACAATATTTACAAAATGAAATTCCTAATTTAACTTCTCTGTGTGCCTTTGAGTCATGTGGGCTTTGCTTGCTTTGGAGTGGAATTGGGTTGAAGATGGGTCCGGATGGTTGCTCTTGGACTTGGAAAGAAATCCGTTTGCAATTTGGACTTTGGAGCCTTTAAGTTTGAGTCAAAGTTTGAGGCAAACTATAACTCAAACGTTGCAGTGTTAAAATTATGCAGAATGGCAATTATCTGTCACTCACGTTTGAGTTCACGTTTGAGGTCAAACGTGAGCTCAAACGTGATCTCCTCCAAGGCATTCTTTGGCCAACGTTTGACCTCACGTTTGAGGCAAACGTTGGCGCAAACGTGAGGTCCTCCCAGGCATCAATTCATCAGCCAACGTTAGCTCCTCCTCCAGGGTATTCCTCTGCCAACGTTTGACCTCACGTTTGAGGCAAACGTTGGCGCAAACGTGGGCTCCCCTCCAGGGCATCCATCTAGCAACATTTGGTCCTTAAAGATGCCTTTCACTCATGCCTCAATTTCGTGCCAAATATGGATTGCCATATATCGTTGGAAAGCTCTAAATGTCAGCTTTCTAACCCAACTGGAATCATCTTAATTGGACATCTACAACTCAAGTTATGCTCCTTTAAAGGGGACAAGGTCGCTGGTGTTGCTGTCACTCACGTTTGACCCCATGTTTGAGGTCAAACGTGAACGCAAACGTTGGGAACATTGCCAGATTTGGAAGCTCAAACGTGCTGTCCACCCCATACTATTATATATTGTTGGAAAGCCCTGAATGTCTACTTTCCAATGCCGTTGAAAGAGCATCATTTGGAGCTCGACAACTCGAGTTATACTCCGTCGAAGGTGCAGAGGTCAGCTGGCCTTACTACAGGTTGACACCATGTTCATCTATGCATTTTCGGGGCCGTTTTCTCCCTCAGATTTAGTGTCCACTATGCAGTGCCATATATGCTTGGAAAGCTCTAGATGTCTACTTTCCAATGCCACTAGAATCACCTCATTTGGAGTTTTGTAGCTCATTTTATTCTTGTTGGAATGTGAAGAGGTCAGGGTTGTAAATCCTCTTTGCTTAACTCATAGGCCTCTTTGAGTTTGTTTCCAACTCTTTTGCCACCATGGGAGTATGATTCTTCTTTTTAGTGCTTTTATTGCTTCTTCTTCTAATATTTCCTACAAATTTTATGAAATTAAAAGATCAAGGAAATGTACCAATTAAGCACAAAAGCAATCAATATTTAAGCACAAATAATCAATTTCTTGTATGAAAAAACATAGAAAAATATGACATGATAACATGTCATCATTTGGTCAAAATCAGGTAAAAATCGGTTACCGAAAATATTGAAAAACTAGTTGAAAATCAAGCTGAAATCGGATGAACTTTTGGAAAAAATGTTTTTGGTCTTTGAAGGACAAGAAAAACGTTGGTTTTGATGATTTTGGGATCAAATTATAATTATTAAAAAGTTTGGGGTTGAAAGTTAATTAAAGAAAAAGTTAAGGGGCCAAAGTGCAAATATTAAAAGTTAAGGGGTCAAAATACAATTTCCAAAAGGTTCAGGGGTCAAAATGCACTTTTTTGAAAGTTGAATAAAATATTATATTTTAATATTAAAATATTAAAATATTATTTTATTGTTAATATTATTTTATTAATAATATTATTTTATTAATAATAATAAAATATTGATAAAAAGACAGTTTTTCCTAAAAGCCTCAGGAAGGCAGTTTTGAGTCCAGAATTTCTTAATTCTCTTTATTAAACACCTAAGGAAGAGTTCAAGAGAAAGTATTGAGGTATGTATGGTAATGAAAGAGGTTTTAGAAACTTTCATACATGTTGGAAAGAAAAGGAAATAAAAGCTATATAGCAGTGTGTTTGACCTTACAGAGTAAGCAGAGAATTGTAAAATGAGCTCACTGTGATGTTGTGATACTTGATTTATGATTGTGGAAAGATGATGAAGATGATTACTAAGTGATGAAAAGTATGGTTATATGTGACTTATGAGCCTTCGGGCGATGCTTGTGAATATTATGCGGGGACGCCCGTATTGTGATGTTGCTTCCCAGACAGGCTGCGGTAGAGATGTACCAGCCCTGCAAGCTGAATGCTTGGTAGAGGCCTGATTCGCATACCTGCGGTATATTGAGATTTGAGCAAATACCAGCCCTGCAAGTCGAGAGTACTTGGTAGAGGGTATGCGGTACTTAATCTGGGATTAAGTTCTGGGAAGGCCTTATCTGACCTGGAGGGTCGGATTGCGTCGGGTGTGGGTCGAAACCGACAAATGAGCTCATTACCTGCAGTAGGATCAGACATGCATCATACTTGTTTGTGCATATTTTAATTGGTTTGCCTATGTGAACAACTTTGTTTAATTGCTAACTGCTATACTTGACGTAAATGCTCTTGATTGTGTTTGAACCTCATTACTTGTGTTTGTAACTGATTGTTTGGATTGTGGTGATTGGATGTTGATTGAGTTGTTTGGGCCTAAGGCTGTGGTTGGTTTGTTTGAGGTCTAGCTTTGTATAAAGTATCTGACTGATTCAGCATAGACTTAATGAACCTATGCTTGGAACAAGATGATCATTTATACCGCGTAGGTAACTTCTTTTATGTTTATAGTCTAGTAAAGTATGAAAAATCAAACTCTTATAGCATAGACTTAATTGAACCTATGCTTGGGACAAGTTGGTCATTCATACCACTAGAAAACTTTTCAGATTCTTATATCTGGAAAAGAAGTTTGGATTTATGGTTAATTAACTGATTTCTTTTGAAAAGGTTTTGAATATTTGATTGTTAAACCATCAATTTTCAAAGGATTTAGAAACTTGCAAGCAGACATTATAAATGGACTTAACTATGAACCCCGACCTTACTAAGAACTCCCCAGTTCTTATCCCTTACACCTCTTCAGATGGACACGGGAGTCCTGCCCTACGAGATTAATCATCCGTACATCCACAATGACCCAGTGCGCAGCTACGAGTATTACATCCGATGTGCGGCACCATGTATACGTAATTATATAGTACGTGACCCTGAGATCGAGAATATCTCTTCTGGTAGCAATGAGCCAGATGGGGCACCAGCGAGCAGGCATCATCACCCACCCAACGGTTTTCAGTGAGGGGCTTTTGGATCAGAGACGAGGAGACTTTTGAGGCATCCATTCTAACCACGGTACCTTAGAGTGTTTCCCTCACTTGTACTAGCATGCTCAGAGGGAATAGACATGTCATAGAGTTAGCCTAGCCTGGGTGCCAGCTTAGGGGCTTTTGGACAGGCCAGGCCCCGGGACGTCTTATGTATATATGTGTATATATTATATGAGTCACTAACTGAAGGATGCTGTGTTATAATTCCTTACTAGTATAACTAAGCTGCTTCTGCATTATGATGTATATTGTGGTGTGATATTCTATGTATTGCCTTCTACAATTCCTTGAATGTGTGTACTCATGTTTCATTGTTATACTCTATGTATGCGACTCTAAACTACTATTGTTTTAAAAAAAAAATTTCTCGAAACTCGCGAGGTGTTAACAACGAACAGGCTTATATTTATTAAATATTACTTAAGTTGAGGAAACAAGTTGGTAACGTTCAACTTTTAGTATGATCATGACATGATGGAAGTTGGGCCGTTACAATTTGGTATCAGAGCTGTCCTTCCTGTTAGAGCCTGAGGAATGGACTGGATCATGCTTCATTGCATGCTCTGTTGTGCGTCTCATGCTTATAGGATATCCATGTGATATGTGTTGCATGATTGTCTTTGTGCCTTCATTCTGAGAATGTTCACGCCCAACTTGAGGTATTGAGACTGATCACCTTGGTATCGATTGTTTGGTGTGAACAAGATTAGGATGAGTTCACAGAGACGCAGCGCTTGGGGGAGAGACTACCGCTAACATTCCGTATGAAACGATGATAACCTATTTACTGCGATTCACGCTATGGCTGAGGCTGTGCGTGAAACAGCGATTGCTACTACTTCAGCAGTTGATCGTTTGGGAAAGCGTAATAGTGGTAATGGAGGAAGAATGAGATAGGATATGGGTAAGCGATCTCAGCAGGCACAAGTGTGACGAGTATGTAGGCAGTGTGGAAAGGAGCAAGGAGCTAGACCTTGTCAGTCTACAGGTATTATCTGTTTCTCTTGTGGTCAGCCTAGACACATGGCAAGGGATTGTCTGAAGAAGCCAATACAAGGTGTAGATAGGCCCCGACAGCAAGGATGTGTGTTTGCTATGACTGCTGACGATGCTATGAAATCAGACCCCCTAATCCAAGGTCAGTGTTATGTCAAATCTCGACTCTTAACTGTATTGTATGACTCTGGTGTGTCACATTCTTTTATTTTTGCGACTGTTGCGCATGAGTAGGGATTAGATTCTACTGTGTTAAATTATGATCTGATTGTCCATACAACTATATTTTATAATGCCTTGACTAGACGAGTGTGTCAACAGGTACCTAGTCGACTTGCCTTTATGTGGTATAGATATTATCTTAGGTCTAGATTGGTTGTCTAATCATCATGTTTTCCTTGATTGTTCTAAACGAAATGCTATATTCCCAAACATTTGCCATGCATATTGAGTGAGTTGAGTCTTGTATGTTCTATTCGAATTCCCTAAGAGTTACCTTTGGTAGTAGTGGATTAGAGGGTTATCTTCTATTATCTGCTAGCTCAAAGAGTGATGAACAAGCTTTGGAGCGAATTTGAGTGGTAAAGGAGTTTTCTGATGTTTTCCCTGATGATATACCTGAACTTCTACCCCAGAGAGAGATAGAATTCAGTATTGACTTGGTGCTTGGAACCAGACCAATTTTTATAGCATTGTATTGGATATCATCATTGGAACTGGCAGAGTGGAAGAAACAGTTAGATGAGTTATTGAGAATGAAGTTTATTCGTCTGAGTGTATCACTATGGGGAGCTCCAGTGTTACTGGTATAGAAGAAAGATAGTGGGACGAGATTGTGTGTAGATTATTTGCAACTGAACAAGATTACAATCAAGAATAAGTGTTCACTACTGAGGATAGATGATCTAATGGACCAGCTGAGAGGTGCGACAGTATTCTCTAAGATTTCTTTGCGGTCGAGTTACCATCAAATTTGAGTGAAAGACTCGAATGGTTAAGACTGCCTTTCAAACTAGATACTAAGAGGATGGAAGCTGTATATGAAACTGTTAAAGTCTGAGCTTTGTTCGGCAAAAGTGGCATTCATGGGACATGTGATCACACAAGACGGTATAATGGTAAATCCTTCAAAGAATGATGCAATGATACAATGGAAACAACCTACAATAGTTAAAAAAGTTCGTAGTTTCTTGGGGTAGCAGGATATTATTTGTGGTTTATTGAAGGTTTTTTACAGATAACTTTACCCTTGACTTACCTCACAAGGAAGGAAGTTCCGTTTGAATGGACAAAAGAGTGCAAAGAAAGTTTTGAAACTTTAAAGGAAAAGTTGACGACGGCATCAGTTTTGGTGTTACCAGACCCACAGGAACCTTTTGAGGTGTAGTATAATAATTCTTTTAAGAGATTTGGATACGTATTGATGCAGCATAGGAATATAGTGGCATATGCTTTGAGACAGCTGAGACCTCATGAAAAGAATTATCCGACACGTAATCTAGAATTAGTGGCAGTGGTTTTTGCACTCAAGATCTGGAGACACTATTTGCATGGAGCTCAATTGAAAGTTTTCTCTGATCATAAGAGTTTGAAGTATATCATTGATCAGAAAGACCTTAACATGAGGCAGAGACGATGGATGGAATTCCTAAAAGATTATGACTTTAAGTTAAGCTATCATCTTGGAAAGGCAAATGTAGTCGCAGATGCTTTGAGTCGAAAGAGTTTGGGCATATCCCTGATGATGATCAAGGAAGAAGAGATGATCTCAGTCTTTGAAAGCTTAAAATTAGGAATAAGAGAGACAAAGCTGCATTTTAGTACAACATATCACATACAGACTAATGAGTAGATAGAACGAACGATTCATACTTTGGAAGATATGTTGAAATCTTGGGTGAAAGATCAACAAGGTAACAGGGACAAATAGTTGCTGTTGGTTGAGTTTTCTTATTATAATAGTTATCAACAAAGCATCAAAATGGCACCGTATGAAACCTTCTATGAAAGAAAGTGTCAGTCACCATTATGCTGATATGACAAGGATGAAGGTAGGATTTTGGGGCCAGAATTAGTACAAGAGACTGTTGAATGGATTAAGCACATTCGAGAAGAGAATCAAACTGCTCAAAGTCGACAGAAGAGCTATGCAGATATTAGGCATAGGCCCTTAGGGTTTAGTAACGGTGACCATATTTTCTTAAGAGTGACACCTACAATTGGGATAGGTAGAGCTCTTAGAACTAAGAAATCGAGTCCACGATACTTAGGTACTTTTCAAGTTCTTAAAAGAGTCGATCCAGTAGCATACCAAATAGCCCTCCTTTCTTATTTGTCAAACCTTCACGATATTTTTCCTGTCACACAATTCAAGAAATATAATCCCTACAAAAGCCACATTTTACAACCAAAGATAGCTCAGCTACGAGCCGACTTAACATATCAAACTTTACCAGCCAGAATTGTGGAACGAAGTGACAAACAGCTGAAAAGGAAAACAGTACCATTGGTTAAGGTGGTGTGGGAACAAACTAGTATTGAAGAGTACAAATGGGAACTAGAAGACAAGATGAGGAAAGACTATCTGTTTCTCTTTAGAGGTAATTAAAATTTTGAGGGCAAAATTTTCTTTTAGGAGGGTAGAATGTAACGGCCTAGCCTTTAGCCTCGAAGAAACGGCGCTTTTTCAGGATCAACTGGAATTTTTATGGAATTTTTAAGAATTTTAGTGCATATAAGCACCTCCACTACACAGGTGCTATGTCATCAAGCTGCTGAGTCAGCAGCTTGACTGCACCAGACACCTCTCCTAATCTAAGCAGGCACGTCGCGAAAAGTTGCATTTTTGAACCACTTCGGGTCCGAATTTCAAAATTCTTATTTCCGTGGTTAGTCTCTATGTGACGAGCCGGTCATGAATTTTGAGAGAAAAATTATATTAATATAATATTCATATATTATTATCTTCTCTACTGTGATTAATGTTGATCTATGTTTAGTAATATAATAATTGAGCTTGAAATTTATCGGTAATGGATAATACCGGCATTCTTAGATGAACTTAGCAATGCTAATGCTTCATCATATATCTTTTATTCTCATGATTATCATGTTACTAGTATTATTTATACTAGTAAAGCTCATGCTTATCCTTAAGTAGTATAATCTGATGTGTCTAATTTTCGTAATTATCTTTAGAATGATATTTTATTATTAAACTCTGATGAGTCAGCACCCAGTGACACGTGGCTCTCCCAGAGTTAGCCACCACATGTTTCCTTTCTTGCTCTCCAAGCAAAGCTTTCTTAAAGAGAAAGTAAGAAATACTTGTGTTCTAATACATCTAGCTTCCGTAATTATCCTTTCTTGAGATATTTTTACACCAAAATTTAGGATAATGCTTATCCAAACCCCACGTTCTCCCATGTATGATCATTACTATCATTTTTACTTTCTAAACAAGTTAGAATTCGAAATTCTTAAGAGAGAAATGGAAGAACTTCCATGAAAACTTCCATGAACACCTAAGCTTCTTTCTCCGTTCTTTTTCAAACTAAAACCCCTATCAAAAATCTAATCCGACCAAAATGATCACCTCTTCCTCCTCTTCATTTATATATCAATTTTTATGGAGTAAATCAAGGCATGATGGCTGCTCCTCCTCCTTGAAGTTTCATCCATGGTGGGAACTCAAGCTGATGATGTTTTCTTCATGTTTTCTCTTAATATCTCTTGTTCAATCACCACAGGCTCTAAGAAAACATGATTTCTAGCTGCCTTGAGGTGAGGAAAACCTACTTTTCACCATCATGAAGCTTCAGCCTTCATGGTTCATATGTTTCTAAAGTTGTTTTTGATGTTAAAATAGGCGTAAAAGTGCTTTTGGAAGCTTGTTCTTGGTTCAATTCTTGCCAGCTGCAAAGGAGGTAAGGTTTGGTAAATTAATCAATGAATGGTTGTTTTCTTGAAGTGCTAAATCAGATCTTTTTGCTTGAGGCTTGATTTTGAGTGTTTTTATGATGGTTTGATCATGAGATCTTGTTGTTTAATGCTTGAAAATCAAGTTTTTGATGGTTCTGAAGTTGTTGTTGTTGCTGCTGGAAAACGTGGCTTTCCAGCCATGAAATTCATGATATTTGATGTGTTTTTGATGTCTATTTGATGGCTGAAACGTTGCTCTTTGGTTTGGTCAAAATCAGGTAAAAATCGGTTACCGAAAAGATTGAAAAACTAGTTGAAAATCAAGCTGAAATCGGATGAACTTTTGGAAAAAATGTTTTTGGTCTTTGAAGGACAAGAAAAACGTAGGTTTTGATGATTTTGGGGTCAAATTATAATTATTAAAAAGTTTGGGGTTGAAAGTTAATTAAAGAAAAGTTAAGGGGCCAAAGTGCAAATATTAAAAGTTAAGGGGTCAAAATGCAATTTTTGAAAGTTGAATAAAATATCGATAAAAAGACAGTTTTTCCTAAAAGCCTCAGGAAGGCAGTTTTGAGTCCAGAATTCCTTAATTCTCTTTATTAAACACCTAAGGAAGAGTTCAAGAGAAAGTATTGAGGTATGTATGGTAATGAAAGAGGTTTTAGAAACTTTCATACATGTTGGAAAGAAAAGGAAATAAAAGCTATATAGCAGTGTGCTTGACCTTACAGAGTAAGCAGAGAATTGTAAAATGAGCTCACTGTGATGTTGTGATGCTTGATTTATGATTGTGGAAAGATGATGAAGATGATTACTAAGTGATGAAAAGTATGGTTATATGTGACTTATGAGCCTTCGGGCGATGCTTGTGAATATTATGCGGGGACGCCCGTATTGTGATGTTGCTTCCCAGACAGGCTGCAGTAGAGATGTACCAGCCCTGCAAGCTGAATGCTTGGTAGAGGCCTGATTCGCATACCTGCGGTATATTGAGATTTGAGCAAATACCAGCCCTGCAAGTCGAGAGTACTTGGTAGAGGGTATGCGGTACTTAATCTGGGATTAAGTTCTGGGAAGGCCTTATTTGACCTGGAGGGTCGGATTGCGTCGGGTGCGGGTCAAAACTGACAAATGAGCTCATTACCTGCAGTAGGATCAGACATGCATCATACTTGTTTGTGCATATTTTAATTTGTTTGCCTATGTGAACAACTCTGTTTAATTGCTAACTGCTATACTTGACGTAAATGCTCTTGATTGTGTTTGAACCTCATTACTTGTGTTTGTAACTGATTGTTTGGATTGTGGTGATTGGATGTTGATTGAGTTGTTTGGGCCTAAGGCTGTGGTTGGTTTGTTTGAGGTCTAGCTTTGTATAAAGTATCTGACTGATTCAGCATAGACTTAATGAACCTATGCTTGGAACAAGATGATCATTTATACCGCGTAGGTAACTTCTTTTATGTTTATAGTCTAGTAAAGTATGAAAAATCAAACTCTTACAGCATAGACTTAATTGAACCTATGCTTGGGACAAGTTGGTCATTCATACCATTAGAAAACTTTTCAGATTCTTATATCTGGAAAAGAAGTTTGGATTTATGGTTAATTAACTGATTTCTTTTGAAAAGGTTTTGAATATTTGATTGTTAAACCATCAATTTTCAAAGGATTTAGATACTTGCAAGCAGACATTATAAATGGACTTAACTATGAACCCCGACCTTACTAAGAACTCCCCAGTTCTTACCCCTTACACCTCTTTAGATGGACACGGGAGTCCTGCCCTACGAGATTAATCATCCGTACATCCACAATGACCCAGTGCGCAGCTACGAGTATTACATCCGATGTGCGGCACCATGTATACATAATTATATAGTACGTGACCCTGAGATCGAGAATATCTCTTCTGGTAGCAATGAGCCAGATGGGGCACCAGCGAGCAGGCATCATCACCCACCCAACGGTTTTCAGTGAGGGGCTTTTGGATCAGAGATGAGGAGACTTTTGAGGCATCCATTCTAACCACGGTACCTTAGAGTGTTTCCCTCACTTGTACTAGCATGCTCAGAGAGAATAGGCCTGTCATAGAGTTAGCCTAGCCTGGGTGCCAGCTTAGGGGCTTTTGGACAGGCCAGGCCTCGGGACGTCTTATGTATATATGTGTATATATTATATGAGTCACTAACTGAAGGATGCTGTGTTATAATTCCTTACTAGTATAACTGAGCTGCTTCTGCATTATGATGTATATTGTGGTGTGATATTCTATGTATTGCCTTCTACAATTCCTTGAATGTGTGTACTCATATTTCGTTGTTATACTCTATGTATGCGACTCTAAACTACTATTGTTTTAAAAAAAAATTACTCGAAACTCGCGAGGTGTTAACAACGAACAGGCTTATATTTATTAAATATTACTTATGTTGGGGAAACAAGTTGGTAACGTTCAACTTTTAGTATGATCATGACATGCTGGAAGTTGGGCCGTTAAATGTTTCGTCCATTCTACAGCTTCTAATCTGTGTTTTCTGGGCTGAAAACTGGCTCAAAACTCGGCCTGAAATCGCCCCAGCATTTTCTGCATTTTCGGCATGTCGCGCATGTCACGCGTACGCGTCATCGCGTCGATGGTCTTTTTCGCGTGTCACGCGTACGCGTCAGGTACGCGCACGCATCACTGAGCAGATTCGCTCTTCACGCGTACGCGTCATGTACGCGCACGCGTCGCCATGGATAGCTCCAAGTCACGCGCACGCGTTAGGCACGCGCACGCGTCACTCCTCGCTGGTCAGCTCCTTGGTTTCTTCTCTTTCTCTGCAGAAACTCCATAAAATCCATCCAAATACTACCTAAAATAAATAAAACTGCACAAGACTCAAAGTAGCATCCATAGTGGCTAAAAGATAATTAATTCTTGATTAAACTTAACAATTTAAATGCAAATTCATTAGGAAAAGAAAGGAAAGATACTCACGCATCAGCGACGTGTAGACGTCGGTCACACGTACTCGTGACCGTGCTGGTGCTACTCGCGCGAAGGCAGCTTTGCGCGCGCATAACTCTCTGTTTGTAGTGGGATGTGTGCCAAAATTTCATACGACGCGTGTGCGTCATTGACGCGTTGATGAGCGGATAATCTATACCCTTTTTGGCATTGTTTTTAGGTAGTTTTTAGTATGTTTTAGTTACTTTTTAATATATTTTTATTAGTTTTTATGAAAAAATCAAATTTCTGGACTTTACTATGAGTTTGTGTATTTTTCTATAATTTCAGGTATTTTCTAGCTGAAATTGAGGGACTTGAGCAAAAATCTGAATCAGATGCTGAGAAAGGATTTCAGATGCTGTTGGATTCTGACCCTCCTGCACTCAAAATGGATTTTCTGGAGCTACAGAAGACCAATTGGCGCGTTCTCAATTACGTTGGAAAGTGGACATCTTGGGCTTTCCAGAAATATATAATAATTTATACTTTGCCAGAGATTTGATGGCCCAAACTGGCGTTAAACGCCAGCTAGAGACCCTTTTCTGGAGTAAAACGCTAGAACTGGCACCAAAATTGGAGTTAAACGCCCAAACTGGCACCCAAGCAGGCGTTTAACTCCAAGAATGGCCTATGCACGTGAAAGCTTCAATGCTCAGCCCAAGCACACACCAAGTGGATTGGAAGTGGATTTCTGCACTATCTGCACTTAGTTACTCATTTTCTGTAAACCTAAGTTACTAGTTTAGTATAAAAAATACTTCTAGAGATTCATTTTGTAAATCATGACATTTTACATCTCATATTGTATTTTCTACGGCATGAGTCTCTAAACCCCATAGGTGGGGGTGAGGAGCTCTGTTGTGTTTCAATGGATTAATTCAATTACTACTGTTTTCTATTCAATCATGCTTGATTCTATTCTATGATACTCACTCGCACTTCAATATAGAGAACATGATGATCCGTGACACTCATCATTATTCTCAAATCTATGAATACGTTCTTGACAACCACTCCCGTTCTATCTGAGCTCAACGTAGTCATTGGGCGACAGCTTGAGTGTGTATCTCTTGGGTCTCTGATCCACAGACCGAGTCCTTGAGATTAAAACCTCTGTGGTATAAGATAGAACCAATTGGCAGCATTCCTGGGATCCGGAATGTCTAAACCTTATCTGTGATATTCCGAGTAGGATCTGGGAAGGGATGACTGTGACGAGCTTCAAACTCGCGAATGTTGGGCGCAGTGACAGTGTGCAAAAGGATAGAGAGATCCTATTCCAACGCTAGTGAGAACTGACAGATGATTAGCCGTGCGGTAGCTGTACCTAGTATTTTTCATCCGAGACGAGAAATCTGACAGTTGATTATCCGTTCAGACATTGTACCTGGTATTTTTCATCCGAGAGGATCATATAGCTTGCCATTGAAGGAAGCCATGCATGTTTGGAGAAGAAGACAGTAGAAAAGCAGATATTCAGACAACAGAGCATCTCCGGAATCTCAACCTGTTCCTAACTAATGATCCACCAGTACCATTTATTTCATGTTATTTACTTTTCATAAACAAAATCATTTTTATCATTAATCTCCTGACTAATATTTACAAGATAACCATAGTTTGCTTCAAGCCGACAATCTCCGTGGGATCGACCCTTACTCAAGTAAGGTATTACTTGGACGACCCAGTGCACTTGCTGGTTAGTTGTGCGGATTTGTGAAAATTGTGATCACAATTCTGTGCACCAAGTTTTTGACGCCGTTGCTAGGGATTGTTCGAGTTTGGACAACTGACGGTTCATCTTGTTGCTTAAATTAGGAAAAATTTATCTTTTTGGTTTAGAGTTACTAAAATTGCGTCTTCTATTATTGTTTTTGGTTAAAATTTTAAAATCCTTGTTTTCCTTTTTCTAGATTTTTTTTTCAAAATTTTCTATATAAATAAATAAAAACTAATAAACTAATAATTGAGTCTTTTGTTTGAGTTTAATTTCATGTTTTAAGTTTGGTGTTGATTGCATGTTTTTATTTTTCTTCATATTTTTAATTTCATGTTCCTTGTTCTTTCTTGATCTTCAAGTTGTTCTTGTTTATTTTCCTTGTTTGATCTTTAGTTTTTCTTGTTTTGTGTCTTTCCTTGTTTTTCTTGTGCATTTTCGAATTATTAGTGTCCAAAGTATAAAAATCTTTAAGTTTGGTGTCCTTTGTGTTTTTATTTTCTTAAAGATTTCCAAAATTTGTTCTTGGTGTTCATCTTGATCTTCAAAGTGTTCTTGGTGTTCATCTTGACATTCAAAGTTTTCTTGTTTATTTTCTTTATTTTGATCTAAAAATTCTAAATTTGGTGTCATTTTATTATTTTTCTCTCTCCTCATTAAATTAAAAAATATATATATATTTTCCTTTATTTACTCATCATTTTCAAATTCTTTAGGTTGACTTAGTCAAAATTTTTAAAATTTGGTAGTTTCTTGTTAGTCAGGTTAAAATTTCAATTTTAAAAATTTATCTTTTTTTTAAATCTTTTTCAAAACAAATTCTTTTTCAATTTCCTTTTTTTATGTTTTTCGAAAATCTTTTATAAAATTTTTCAAAATCTTTTTCTTTTTTTTCAATTTTTGAATTGCTTGTCCTATTTTATTATTTTGATTGAAAAATTTTAAGTTTGGTGTTTTCTTATTAAGAAAGTTTCAACCTTTAAAATTTTAAAATCATATCTTTTTCAAGTCTTTTCTTTTATTTATTTATTTTCTTACAAGTATCTTTAATTTTAAGTCATATCTTTTTCAAAATTCCTAACCACTTTCTCTCTCTTCATTTTTCGAAAATCCTCACCCATAATTTTTCAAATCTTTTTAATTAATTTATTAATTTAGTTTTTTAATTTCTTTCATTTCTCTTCTTTCAATTTTTGAAACTTATACCATTATTCCCATTTACTTTATTTTAATTTCCTTAATTTCAAAAAATAATAATAATAAATAACATTTTTTATTTTATAATCCACATCATCTCCCTTTCTCCATCATGGACCTAAGTGGAAATGAACAGTCCAAAAGGACTCTGGGGTCGTATGCTAGCCCCACTACTGCTTCATATGGGAGTAATATCTGTATACCCCCCATCAGAGCCAGCAATTTTGAGCTAAACCCTCAGCTCATTATGATGGTGCAGCAAAACTGCCAGTATTCTGGTCTTCCACAGGAAGAACCTACTGAGTTTCTGGCACAGTTCTTACAAATTATTGACACAGTACGTGATAAGGAAGTAGATCAGGATGTCTATAGATTATTACTGTTTCCATTTGCTGTAAAAGATCAAGCTAAGAGGTGGTTAAATAACCAACCCACAGCAAGCATAAAAACATGGAAACAGTTATCAAACAAATTCCTGAATCAATATTTCCCTCCAAAAAGGATGACACAGCTAAGGCTGGACATCCAAGGCTTTAAACAAGAGGATAATGAATCTCTTTATAATGCCTGGGAGAGGAACAGAGAGATGCTAAGGAAATGCCCCTCTGAAATATTTTCAGAATGGGTGCAGTTAGACATCTTCTACTACGGGCTTACAGAAAAGGCCCAGATGTCTCTAGACCACTCACATGATGAATCGATACACATGAGGAAGACAATTGAAGAGGCTCAAGAGCTCATTAATACAGTTGCTAGCAATCAGCATCTGTACTTAAGTAGTGAGTCCTCCATGAAAGAAGAGGCTAAAGCACTATCCACTGAACTTAGTCCTCCAGAACAAGATGTTGAACTCAATCAGCAATTGCTTCTTATAACAAAATAGTTAGCAGAATTTAAAGAGATGCTACAAGACACTAAAAATGCTAACAAGAATATGGAAGCACAATTGGACCAGACAAGATAGCAGCTATCTAAACAGATAACAGAAGAGTGCCAAACTGTTCAGTTAAGGAGTGAGAAGACATTGAATGTTTCAACTCAAGGCAGCAAAAAGCCAAGAAAGGAAGAACTGACAGAGGATGACTAAGCCACTGCCCAAAATCCCTCTGAGGATATCAAGAGCCCAGAGAGGAATGATTCTGGCATTCAAACGCCAGAAAAGGGGGAAAATTGGTGTCAAACGCCCAGTGGATGGCCAGTTCTGGCGTCCAAACGCCAGAAAAGGGTGGTAATCTGGCGTTAAATGCCCATACTGCACCCAATTCTGGCTTTCAAACGCCAATAAGGGATCAGACACCTGCAAGTGCTGATAACAACCCCTTAAGCAGGCTTCTCCAACCACTTCTGTAGGAAATAAACCTGCAGCAACTAAGGTTGAAGAATATAAAGCCAAGATGCCTTATCCTCAGAAACTCCGCCAAGCGGAACAGGATAAACAATTTGCCCACTTTGCAAACTATCTCATGACTCTTGAAATAAAGATTCTGTTTGCAGAGGCACTTGAGCAAATACCCTCTTATGCTAAGTTCATGAAAGAGATCTTAAGTCATAAGAGGGATTGGAGAGAAACTGTAAAAGTTTTCTTCATTGAAGAATGCAGTGCAGTCATTTTGAAAAGCCTACCAGAGAAGCTTAAGGATCCTGGAAGCTTTATGATACCATGTACATTAGAGGATGCATGTACCAAGACAGCTTTATGTGATCTTGGGGCAAGTATCAACCTAATACCTGCATCCACTATCGAAAAGCTTGGTTTAATTGATGAAGTTAAACCAACCCGAATATGTCTCCAACTTGCTAATGGCTCCATTAAAAATCCATCAGGCGTAATTGAGGACATGATTGTCAAGGTTGGGCCATTTGCCTTTCCCACTGACTTTGTAATGCTGGAAATGGAGGAGCACAAGAGTTCAACTCTCATTCTAGGAAGACCCTTCCTAGCAACTGGACAAACCCTCATTGACGTCCCAAAAGGGGATATAACCCTGAGAGTCAATGAGGATGAGTTTAAGTTGAACGCTGTTAAAGCTATACAGCATCCAGACACATCAAAAGACTGCATGAGTGCTGATATTATTGACTCCCTGGTGGAAGAGGTCAATATGACTGAGAGTCTCGAATCAGAGCTAGAGGACATTTTTAAAGATGTTCAGCCTGATCTGGAGGAACCAAAAAAAATAGAAAAACCTCTGAAACCTCCTCAGGAAGAGGAGAAGCCTCCTAAACCCGAGCTCAAACCACTACCACCATCCCCTGAAATATGCATTTCTGGGAGAAGATGACACTTTTCCGGTAATCATAAGCACTGCTTTAGAGCCACAGGAAGAGAAAGCACTAATTCAAGTACTAAGGACACACAAAACTGCTCTTGGGTGGTCCATAAGTGATCTTAAGGGCATTAGCCCAGCCAGATGCATGCACAAGATCCTATTGGAGGATGATGCTAAGCCAGTGGTTCAACCACAGAGGCAGCTGAATCCAGCCATGAAGGAGGTGGTGCAGAAAGAGGTCACTAAGTTACTAGAGGCTGGGATTATTTATCCTATTTTTGATAGCCCCTGGGTTAGCCCTGTCCAAGTTGTCCCCAAGAAGGGAGGCATGACAGTGGTTCATAATGAAAAGAATGAACTGATTCCTACAAGGACAGTTACAGGGTGGCGTATGTGTATTGACTACAGAAGGCTCAACACAGCCACCAGGAAGGATCATTTTCCTTTACCATTCATAGACTAAATGCTAGAGAGACTAGCAGGCCATGAATACTACTGGTTTTTGGATGGCTATTCAGGTTACAACCAAATTACAGTGGATCCTCAGGACCAAGAGAAAATGGCATTCACATGTCCATCTGGAGTATTTGCCTACAGAAGGATGCCATTTGGTCTGTTCAATGCACCTGCAACCTTTCAGAGGTGCATGCTCTCTATCTTCTCTGATATGGTAGAGAAATTTTTGGAAGTCTTCATGAATGACTTCTCAGTATTTGGAGACTCATTCAGCTCCTGTCTTAACCATCTAGCACTTGTTCTGAAAAGGTGCTAAGAGACTAACTTGGTTTTAAACTGGGAGAAATGTCACTTTATGGTGACTGAAGGAATTGTCCTTGGGCACAAAATTTCGAATAAGGGAATAGAGGTGGATCAAGCTAAGGTAGAAGTAATTGAAAAGTTACCACCACCTGCCAATGTTAAGGCAATCATAAGTTTTTTGGGGCATGCAGGATTCTATAGGAGGTTTATAAAGGATTTTTCAAAAATTGCAAAACCTCTGAGCAATCTGCTAGCTGCTGACATGCCATTTGTCTTTGACACAGAGTGTCTGCAGGCGTTTGAGATTCTGAAAGCTAATCTGGTCACAGCACCAGTTATTTCTGCACCAGACTGGACGTTACCATTCGAACTAATGAGTGATGCCAGTGACCATGCCATAGGTGCAGTATTAGGATAGAGGCATAACAAGCTTCTGCATGTCATTTATTATGCTAGCCGTGTTTTAAATAACGTGCAAAAGAATTACACAACCACAGAAAAGGAGTTGCTTGTAGTGGTTTATGCCATTGACAAGTTCAGATCTTATTTAGTAGGATCAAAAGTGATTGTGTAAACTGACCATGCTACTCTAAAATATCCCCTCACAAAGCAGGATTCAAAACCCAAACTCATAAGATAGGTGTTGCTTCTGCAAGAGTTTGATATAGAAATAAGAGACAGAAAAGGGACAGAGAACCAAGTAGCAGATCACCTGTCCCGGATAGAACCAATAGCAGGAGCGTCTCTCCCTCCTACTGAAATCTCTGAAACTTTTTCAGATGAGCAACTCTTTGCCATTCAGGAAGTACCATGGTTTGCAGACATTGCAAACTATAAAGCTGTGAGATGAACCATATCTCTTTAAGAGATGTGTAGATGGAGTAATCCGTAAATGTGTGTCTAGAGAAAAGGCACAGAAGATCCTATGGCATTGCCATGGATCACAATATGGAGGACATTTTGAAGGTGAGCAAACAGCCACAAAGGTTCTCCAATATGGCTTCTACTAGCCTACTCTTTATAGAGACTCCCGAAAGTTTGTACGTAACTGTGACAGTTGCCAGAGGGCTAGTAATCTGCCTCACGGTTATGCCATGCCTTAGTAAGGGATCTTAGAGATTGAGTTATTTGATGTATGGGGTATTGACTTCATGAGGCCATTCCCACCATCATATTCAAACGCTTATGTTCTGGTGGCAGTAGACTATGTATCTAAATGGGTAGAGGTAATTGCAACACCCACTAATGATACTGAGACAGTGATGAAGTTCCTCCAGAAGCATATCTTCAGCAGGTTTGGTGTCCCTAGGATACTGATCAGTGATGGAGGCACTCATTTCTGCAATAAACAGCTTGACTCAGCTCTGGTCCGATATGGAATTAACCACAAAGTGGCGACTCCATATCATCCGCAGACAAATGGGCAGGCTGAAGTCTCAAATAGAGAACTAAAACGAATCCTGGAACGGACTGTAAGTACCCGTAGAAGAGATTGGGCAAGAAGTCTAGATGATGCTCTGTGGGCATACAGAACAGCATTCAAGACCCTTATAGGGACCTCTCCTACCAACTTGTGTATAGAACAGCCTGCCATCTGCCAGTGGAACTAGAACACAAAGCCTACTGGGCAACCAGATTCCTCAACCTTGATGCTAAGGTAGCTGGAGAGAAAAGATTACTCTAGTTGAATGAGCTGGAGGAGTTCAGACTCAATGCTTTCGAAAATGCTAAAATTTACAAAGAGAAAGCAAAAAGATGGAATGACAAAAAGTTATCATCTAGAGTCTTTGAACCAGGGCAGAAGGTTCTGCTGTTTAACTCTAGACTCATATTGTTCCCTGGGAAATTGAAATCCCGGTGGAAAGGACCATATGTGATTACAAGTATGTCACCATATGGATATGTGGAGCTTCAGGATATTGATTCTGACAAAAAGTTCATTGTTAATGGACAGAGAGTCAAACATTATCTTTAAGGCAATGTTGAGCAAGAGTGCTCAAAACTGAGACTAAATTAACAGCTCAGTAAAAGTCCAACTAAAGACAGTAAAGAAGCGCTTTCTGGGAGGCAACCCAGTCATTATAAAAAAATTAGATGTTTATAACAATTATATAAGTCCATTTAATTTTGATGCTTTTCAGTGAACAAGTCAAGGAAATAAAGGTTCAGAACAAAAACAAAAGGAATCACAAAGAAAAAGAGCTCACTGGCGTTAAAACGCCAGTAAAGAGGCAATTTGGGTGTTAAACGCCAGAATGGCTACCATTATAGGCGTTTAATGCCAGTAAAGGTATCATTCTAGGCGTTAAACGTAAGAATAGGCAGCATTCTGGGCGTTTAACGCCAGAAATGGCAGCATTCTGGGCATTCAGAAAAACACCTAGTAAAGAAGGATTTCTGGTGTTTAACGCCAGCCAGGGTACCTGGCTGGGCGTTAAACGCCCAAAATGGTCACCAGATGGGCGTTAATGCCAGAATGGCTATCATTCTGGGCATTTAACGCCAGAACAGCTATGGGGAGGTAATTTCGTTTCCAATTCAAATTTTTTAGAATTTTCATGTTTTAATTCATAATTATCTGCATCAAAATATTACAAATATTCATTTTTTATTTCCATTCCCAAAAATTAATAATCTTGTAAACTCTTTTTAATTCTTTTTCAATTCTTTTTAATTCTTTCTCAAAATGTTTTTGAAAACTCATCTATCTTTCCAATTTCTTTTCAAATCTTTTTAATTCATTCATATTATCTTTTTCTTAGATGCATAAACGAAAATTCAGATTTAACTTCCTCATATCATTTTCAAATCTTTCATATTTTACTAATCATATCCTTTATCAATCATATCTTCCTATCTTATCTTTTCAAAAATAATTCGAAACCCATTCCCTCCCTCCTTTTAAATACACATTCAGCCAGCCCCTCTTCACCCATCATTCGAATCCTTCTCTCCATCTATTCATCTGTTTTCTTTTTATTTTGCTTGAGGACAAGCAAATCTCTAAGTTTAGTGTGATTTCCGTGGTCCCTGAGCTAAAACAAACGAATCTCATGGCTCCCAAAAGAAGACAAACCACTTCAAGAGGCAAGAAAGAAAGCAATCCAAAGCCACTGTGGATGCATGAGAATTTCTTCACCAAAGAACATGCAGACCATTACTTCAAAATTGTGTGCAGAAGATTAATGATCCCAGAAGTTAGGTTCAATCTGAAAGAAGATGAATACCCGGAGATCTAAAAACAGATTCGAAACAGGGGCTGGGAAGTCCTGGCCAATCTTGAGATACATGTTGGAAGAAACATGATCTAGGAATTCTATGCAAATCTGTGGATGACGGATAAGCAAAGATTAGAGGGAACTCCTTTCCACTCCTTTCGGACCATGGTTAGAGGGAAGATTATTTACTTCCACTTTGACAAGGTGAGAGAAGTTCTCAAGCTTCCTCAACTACAAGATAATCCAGAATCCTTTAATAGGAGAATGGCCAAAGATAAAAGGCTAGATCAAGTTCTAGAGGACATATGCCTCCCTGGAACTGAGTGGATTACCAATACAAAAGGTGTCCCAAACTAGCTAAAGAGAGGAGATCTCAAACTAGTTGCTAGAGGTTGGCTGGATTTCATTGGGCGTTCTATACTCCCAACCAGCAACCGTTCTGAAGTCACTGTCAAGGGAGCAGTAATGATTCACTGTATTATGCTGGGGAAAGAAGTAGAGATTCATCAGCTGATTCCTGGTGAAATTTACATATTTGCAAACAAGGAATCCACTGATGCTAAATTGGCTTACCCAAGCTTGATCAGTCTGTTATGTAAAGATGCGGGGGTACAAATAGGCGTGGATGAATATATCCCAGTTGAACGCCCAATCACCAAAAAGGTGATGGATGGACCTCAAGTTTAAGACAACCCCATCAAAAGAAGGGCGCATGAGCTCCTCCCAGAAATTCCTCAATTTGAGGATTGGGCCCGCTTAGAAGCATCTGTTACCAAGCTGCAAGAGGCTATGGATCAACTCAAAGAAGAGCAGTAGAATCAAAATAGCATGATCTGCAAACTGCTTGATGCTACAATTTTAAGAAATTGCACGATCGGCAAAAATTCCTTCCGGCAAGTGCACCGGTTATCGTCAAGTAAAAACTCACAATAGAGTGAGGTCGAATCCCACAAGGATTGGTTGAGTGAGCAATTCGGATTAGAAGTGTGTTCTAGTTGAGCGGAATCAAGATTTAGATGAGAATTGCGGAATGTAAAATTGCATGAATTAAAGAGCGAGAAGCTAAATTGCTGAAATTAAAAAGGGATCGGGGTGATTGCATGAATTTAATTGCAGAATGTAAAGAGAAGTGATAGATCAGAAATGGGGAATTCATTGGGTTTCAGGAGATATTGAGATCTCCGAATCAAACATTTTTTTTTCCCTTCCTCAACCAATGCATTCATTGAATTTTGCTTGGCAATCTTATATGATTGGATCCCAATCCCTTGGCTCACCAATTCTCTCTAAAAACAAACAAATTCCCAATCCCTTGGTTTAAATGTTCATAAGAAGAGATGATGCTCGATCACTGATTATACCACACAGTTTCATGAACCACAATTTGGTAGGATTACATGTCACAATATCCATCCAAACCCCAATCCAATTCGCTGTGAGAAAGCTTCTCTAGCATGAATCCTCCATTCCTTTCCCAAGGTTCCGAAGGATTCCAATTATGGATAGTTTCTTTCCCAAGACAACTAACCAATGGAATTAGATCGAGAAGCTTTCTAACAAAATTCAAGAGAAAAGATTGAAGAAGAAGATAAAAACTATTATTGATTCATTGAATTACAATAGAGCTCCCTAACCCAATGAAAGGGGTTTAGTGAGTCATAGCTCTGAATTCAATTACAAAAAGTATGAAAACTAGAAAAAGTGATCCCCCAAAATTCCCCCCCGAGTACCAACCAACTTAAATTCTATCCTATTTATACACTTTCTAAATTGAGCTTCTGTTGTGTTTCTTGGGCTTTGAGGCCTTTCCCTGTTTCCTTTTGCTTTGGGTTTATGATCCATAATCCTGATGAGGCTGCTGATCCAATTCTGTAACATTCACTGAGCCAACTTAGTGATAATCAAGTAATGACACATGACTCAACAATTTGAAATTCCAGACTCATCAATTCTTCAGGCCCAATCCCATAAACCATGATATTCAATTGGGTTTCATACCAGAGTACGTTTAAGTTAATGTTTGTGCTCAAATGCTAACTTAAACTGCAATATCTTTGGCCCAGAAACCTTTTCAATTAGTGGCGTTTAAGTTGCAGTTTAAGCTTAAACTGCAACTTAAACGTTGGACACTCCTGGAGGTGGTATAATTCAAGCACGTTTAAGCTTCAGTTTAAGGTTAAACTGAAGCTTAAACGTGGAAATGGAAGAAGGCAAGTCTGGAGTGTGGAGTTGTCGAACACGTTTAAGCTTCAGTTTAAGGTTAAACTGAAGCTTAAACGTGGAAATGGAAGAAGGCAAGTCTGGAGTGTGGATTGTCGAACACGTTTAAGCTTCAGTTTAAGGTTAAACTGAAGCTTAAACGTGGAAATGAAGAAAGCAACCCTGGAGGAGAATGGTCGAACACGTTTAAGCTCCAGTTTAAGCTTAAACTGGAGCTTAAACGTGGAAATGGCTCCCTGGTGCATTTCTCATTTCTGGCGTTTAACTTCCAGTTTAAGGTTAAACTAGAGGTTAAACGCCACTTTCAGCTTTTCCTCAGCTTTCATGATTTTGGCGTTTAAGCTCTAGTTTAAGCTTAAACTGGAGCTTAAACGCCACTGATAGTTCCCAGCATTATATGGCTTGGTAGTTTGAGTTCCAGTTTAAGCTTAAACTGGAACTTAAACTCCACATGTGATATTCAAGCTTCCTTTATTGATTTTGTTGCTTCCTTGCCTAGCCTCTTCTTCCCTGAAATCATCCAAACAACTGCATCAAAGTCTTGCAAAATTTCATGAGAAATCTTCCATTCATAGCATTCAAGTAATATAACTAAAAACTCATGGAATTTGCATCAAAATCATACTGTTTGGATGGTTCATTGCTTTGTTATTCATTTAACCATTCTTGGTTACTTTAAGCTCAAGAAAATGCATAAAACAACTAAAACTAACAGAAAAATACTAGTGAAACTAGCCTAAGATGCCTTGGCATCACAACACCAAACTTAATGCTTGCTTGTCCCTAAGCAAGTCCTGAGTTATTTGAGAGGAAAGTATGAAACAGAAAGCAATTACATTGGCTATATTAGCAAGCATTTGAAGTTCATCAAAAGGGTTTTATGCAGAAAGTTGCAGCATCACTTTTTCATTCTTATCAGGTAAGATTATCACTTTTTCATTGCATCCATCAAACACTGCTATGGCCTCTTGTTATTCTTATGTCCTTGGCACTTTTCTCTTCTTTGTTTTTCTTTTCTTTTTCTTAGAGCTCCTTTGCTCCTTGTTTGCTTAGTGTCATGTGTTGCACAAGCCTTTGGCATTTTCTTTTTCTTATCAGTGCACTACACATATCCACTACAGGCATTTTAGTTCACATTTCTTCTTGAGACATTGGTGCCCAGCACCTCTTTGTGTGACTAAATATTTTGTATTTAGGTTGCTCTTGATAATGGACTTTTGGTTGATAATCCCGGGTTAGTTAACCCAAGTTACCAAGTGTTGAAACACTCCTCAGAACCTATTCATCCAAGCATATCCTTAATACATAAACACCACAGGCATTTGTCTCAGAAGTTCAAACCATTGGTGCCTAGCTTATTTTCTCAAAATTTTTTTTTTTTTTGGTTGCCCTTTTTCAGTGGCTTTTTCTTCTTCTTTTTCTTTCTTTTTCATGGCCAAAGACATTTATTCATCAAGATCCATAGACAGTATTCAAACTTCTACACAAAAATGATAATTCTACACTCAATTTCCAGTGATCTGACTAAACAATCAAGCATGCATACCACCACTTAATTCTACTTAATTTGTCACTAATTGAGCCAAGCTACTTTTGTTCAAACTTTTCTTTTATTTTTGGAAAACAGAACAAGCATGGCAAGCATTTGTTTAAGAAGGTGAAGTTATATCCAAACATCTAGGCATTCACTTTATTCAAAGCAGTAAACAGACAAACATACTAGAAATTTCACATAAAACTTAAATGACTTAAAATGAAAGAAAGCTCATAAAGACACTTCACAAACTATTATTTGATTATTAAGGAACAAGACCACCTCTCATTTGTTGCTTGGTTCTTCTTGACTCTTGGGGTCCTGTTTCTTCTTGCTTCTTGTCTCTCTTTGACCACTTGTACTTCCTTTGTCTTTTCTTATGAGCTTTGTCCAGAATCCAGCTTTTTTCATTGTTTCTTCAACTCTTTCTTCAAGGATCACTGCCTTTTTCATTTCTCCTTCTTTCCTCCCCTTTTGTCTTTTTCATCCATTCTTATCCTTCCTTTTGTACCTGCACAAACAAACAACTTTGATATCATTTTTTTCGGTCCATGTGAATAATGAATAGTACTTGTACATGTTTTTCCTTCTTTTTGAATTGTAAATCAATGATTGACTTCCTGAGCTTATAGCCGTGACTCTTGTATTTATGCACACTTATTACTGGACACCAAACTTAGTGTTTGGTAATGTCTCCTGATGACATGAAATCCATGTTGGTTGTCCTTAATGAATGTGCATAATTCTAATAAATCATAGTCACTTTGGCTCTTTGATCCTAAACAATTTTACTACCTAAAGTAATTGAAATCAAAGTATTAAAACATGCAAATGGTATACTTGTCATGAATTTCTAAATCCAGAGGAACTTCTTGCTTTTCATTAACTGTGTTTAAAGAGGAACACCAAACTTAATGTTTGGTTGTGCACTTTGAATGAAAGATTGAATACAATTTGAATAAAATTTGGTGTGCCTTCAGGCACACCAAACTTAGAGACCAATTGTATTTTACATGCAATGTTTAGTGCACTCTTTCAACAGTTGTCCTGAGGATTCAAGTTCATGCATAAGAAACCATGCTTTATTAGATGCAAAGCAAAACAATAAAGAGTAAGGATACTAAAACATGGGTTGCCTCCCATGAAGCGCTTCTTTAACGTCACTAGCTTGATGGTTGCCCCTTGTTAGGGTGGATTGTAGTGCTTGATGTCCTCTCCTCTCACTATGAAAACGTCCCCATTTGATTCCTTCATGATTTCCAAATGTTCCATAGAAAGAACTTTCCTGATTGTGAACACTTGAGGGAGCTGGGAAGGAATGGTTTTGAGGCCAGGTGGGATTGGCAGATAATGACTTGATATCACTTTATCTCCCGGAGAGAAACCTTCAGTGGGAATTTTCTTGTTTCTCCACCCTCTTGGCAATTTCTTTACAATTCTTCCCTTTCTCTTGAGGATTTCTTCATTGACCCTTATGCCAGGAGGATCCTTCTGATCTGTTTCTATTGATTCTTGTGGCTTTAACTCTTGCAATTCTTGTTTGCCTTCCAAGGACTGTTTCAGAGTTTCAGCTGCTGGATTGCTTTCCTCCAAACACAGATGGCTACTATCATCCTTAGGCTTTTCAGGTTCTGGTTCAGGCTCAGATGCAGGTTTGAAAACATTGAAAATGAGCTGTTCATCATGTATTCTCAAAATTAGCTCTCCTTGTTCTACATCTATGAGCGCTCTAGCAGTGGCTAGAAATGGCCTTCCCAGAATGATAGGGTGTAGGTAGCTTTCCTCCATGTCCAAAATGACAAAGTCTGTGGGGAAGAAATAATTTCCCACTTTCACCAGCACATTCTCAACTACCCCTTCAGCTTGCTTCTGAGTTTTGTCAGCCAGTTGTATGATTACATCAGTGGATCTCACCTCATTCAGTTGTAGCCTCTTCATAAGAGTCAGAGGCATCACATTTATGCTAGCTCCTAGATCACAGAATCCTCTGTCAATTTTTGTTTCCCCTATGATGCAGGGGATATGAAAACTTCCTGGGTCTGTTTTCTTAGAGACTATGTCCTTCTTGATAAGGGCACTGCATTCTTTGTTCATTATTACAGTTTGTCCTCCCTTCAAAACTCTTTTCTTGCTCAGCAATTCCTTTAAATACTTGATATGTGTAGGCATCTGCTGGAGAATCTCAAGAAAGGGAATATTGATATGGAGAGACTTAAATGTCTCTAAAAACCTTGAATAGGTTTTCCCTTTTTCACCTCCTCCTAACCTCTGAGGAAATGGTGCTTTTGGTTGGTATGTTTCCAGCATGCCTTTTTGCAGTTCCTTGGCTTGCTCAGTTTCACTTTCCTGCTTAGCTTCTTCCACACCTTCCTTCAAGATTTCTGGCTCCTGTTCTGAGGGTCTGATTCCTTCTTCTTCTGAGACTTCCTTCAATATGGTGATGGCCTTGCATTCTTCCCATCTCACTCCCTTTTGTTCCCCTTTAGGATTCTTTTCTGTGTCACTAGGGAACACTGCAGTTGACTTGGGGGCCTGTTGAGATAGCTCTCCTACTTGAGACTCCATCCTCTTGAGTTTTTCACCATGGTTCCTTAAGGTAGATCTCACATCATCCCTAAAGCTTTTCAACTCACTTATGTCCTGACCCATGTTTGCCAGCATTCTTTCTATCCTGTTTAATTGATCTTGAAATTGTTGGTTCGGATTAGGTTGGATAGGTTGATTATTTTGGCCATGATATGATGGTTGGGAGTAAGTGTTTTGTGTGGCTTGGTATGATCTTTGGTTGGAGTTTTGGTACGTGGACTTGTTATGTTGGTTTTGCTGGTTTCCCCACCCAAAGTTTGGGTGGTTTTTCCAGCCTGGGTTGTAAGTGTTGGAATGTGGATCATATGGTTGCCTTTGTTGATTTCCTACATAATTGGCCTCTTCCCAATCACCTCCTTCAGTGCTTACTTCCTCTTGATCTTGTGTGTGTATTGCAGCCACTTGCTTTGTTTCTAATTTCCTGGTGAGCTCTGCTAGTTGCTTGGCAAACACCTTGTTTTGGGCTAAAATTGTATCAACATGGTTCAGCTCCATGACTCCCTTAGTGTTGTGTCTCTCTGAAGCATAGTAGTACTCATTCTCAGCCACTGTCTCAATCACTTCAATGGCTTCTTCCACAGTCTTTTTCCTGTTCAATGAACCTCCTGATGAATGGTCTACAGCCTTCCTTGATTCATAAGAAAGTCCATCATAGAAAATATGCAATTGCACCTAGTCATGGAACATGTCTGGTGGGCATTTCCTTGTCAAATCCTTGAACCTCTCCCATGCCTCGTAGAGAGTTTCACCATCTTGTTGTCTAAAAGTCTGAACCTCAGATCGAAGCCTATTGACCTTTTGTGGGGGGTAGAAACGTGCCAGAAACTTACTTTCCACCTCATCCCAAGTTGTTAGGCTCCCCCTTGGGAATGATTCCAGCCACTTAGCTGCCTTGTCCCTAAGTGAAAATGGGAACAAGAGCAGTTTATAGGTATCTTCCTGGACTCCATTGGACTTCACAGTGTCACAAATTCTCAGGAATTTTGTGAGATGTTGGTTTGGATCTTCATTAGCACTCCCACCAAATGAACAATGATCCTCCACAAGTGATATTAGCTGTGGTTTGAGTTCAAAATTGTTGGCCTGAATGGGTGGTTTCTGAATGCTGCTACCACAATTCCCAGAGGTTGGGTTTATGTATGAACCAAGAACCCTCCTCTCGGGAATGGCATTGTTTCCATCAGCTCTCTCATGGTTGTGAACTTCTCTATCCATGTTGAGATCTAGAGCTTCCTCAAAATTGTCCTCAGATTCTCCTTCAGATTCTTCTTCTCCCAGTACTCTCTTCCCTCTTGCTTCCCTTCTAAGTTTATGAAGGGTCCTCTCTGGTTCGGTATAATGAGGAGTTGATGTCTCTCCTCTCCTACCTGTCATACAAAAACACAGCACAGGCAACAAACAAGTGAAATACTCTTGGTTAATGGAAGAGTATGGTTAGAGCAGTTGAGGAATTAATTCAAATAGTTAGTGAGTCAGTGAGTTAGTTGCTTGAATTTAAAGGCATAAAGAAAGAAAGCATGTAACAGAGTGCAGAAATTAAAATTCAACAAGTAACTTGAACTGAATTAACAAAGCAAGAAAAATGCTCAATCTAGTTAACTTCCAATTTGAGAATTGTCAATCGAAAACCAATCCCCGGCAACGGCGCCATAAACTTGATGCTACGATTTTAAGAAATTGCACGATCGGCAAAAATTCCTTCCGGCAAGTGCACCGGTTATCGTCAAGTAAAAACTCACAATAGAGTGAGGTCGAATCCCACAAGGATTGGTTGAGTGAGCAATTCGGATTAGAAGTGTGTTCTAGTTGAGCAGAATCAAGATTTAGATGAGAATTGCGGAATGTAAAATTGCATGAATTAAAGAGCGAGAAGCTAAATTGCTGAAATTAAAAAGGGATCGGGGTGATTGCATGAATTTAATTGCAGAATGTAAAGAGAAGTGATAGATCAGAAATGGGGAATTCATTGGGTTTCAGGAGATATTGAGATCTCCGAATCAAACATTTTTTTTTCCCTTCCTCAACCAATGCATTCATTGAATTTTGCTTGGCAATCTTATATGATTGGATCCCAATCCCTTGGCTCACCAATTCTCTCTAAAAACAAACAAATTCCCAATCCCTTGGTTTAAATGTTCATAAGAAGAGATGATGCTCGATCACTGATTATACCACACAGTTTCATGAACCACAATTTGGTAGGATTACATGTCACAATATCCATCCAAACCCCAATCCAATTCGCTGTGAGAAAGCTTCTCTAGCATGAATCCTCCATTCCTTTCCCAAGGTTCCGAAGGATTCCAATTATGGATAGTTTCTTTCCCAAGACAACTAACCAATGGAATTAGATCGAGAAGCTTTCTAACAAAATTCAAGAGAAAATATTGAAGAAGATAAAAACTATTATTGATTCATTGAATTACAATAGAGCTCCCTAACCCAATGAAAGGGGTTTAGTGAGTCATAGCTCTGAATTCAATTACAAAAAGTATGAAAACTAGAAAAAGTGATCCCCCAAAATTCCCCCCCCGAGTACCAACCAACTTAAATTCTATCCTATTTATACACTTTCTAAATTGAGCTTCTGTTGTGTTTCTTGGGCTTTGAGGCCTTTCCCTGTTTCCTTTTGCTTTGGGTTTATGATCCATAATCCTGATGAGGCTGCTGATCCAATTCTGTAACATTCACTGAGCCAACTTAGTGATAATCAAGTAATGACACATGACTCAACAATTTGAAATTCCAGACTCATCAATTCTTCAGGCCCAATCCCATAAACCATGATATTCAATTGGGTTTCATACCAGAGTACGTTTAAGTTAATGTTTGTGCTCAAATGCTAACTTAAACTGCAATATCTTTGGCCCAGAAACCTTTTCAATTAGTGGCATTTAAGTTGCAGTTTAAGCTTAAACTGCAACTTAAACGTTGGACACTCCTGGAGGTGGTATAATTCAAGCACGTTTAAGCTTCAGTTTAAGGTTAAACTGAAGCTTAAACGTGGAAATGGAAGAAGGCAAGTCTGGAGTGTGGAGTTGTCGAACACGTTTAAGCTTCAGTTTAAGGTTAAACTGAAGCTTAAACGTGGAAATGGAAGAAGGCAAGTCTGGAGTGTGGATTGTCGAACACGTTTAAGCTTCAGTTTAAGGTTAAACTGAAGCTTAAACGTGGAAATGAAGAAAGCAACCCTGGAGGAGAATGGTCGAACACGTTTAAGCTCCAGTTTAAGCTTAAACTGGAGCTTAAACGTGGAAATGGCTCCCTGGTGCATTTCTCATTTCTGGCGTTTAACTTCCAGTTTAAGGTTAAACTAGAGGTTAAACGCCACTTTCAGCTTTTCCTCAGCTTTCATGATTTTGGCGTTTAAGCTCTAGTTTAAGCTTAAACTGGAGCTTAAACGCCACTGATAGTTCCCAGCATTATATGGCTTGGTAGTTTGAGTTCCAGTTTAAGCTTAAACTGGAACTTAAACTCCACATGTGATATTCAAGCTTCCTTTATTGATTTTGTTGCTTCCTTGCCTAGCCTCTTCTTCCCTGAAATCATCCAAACAACTGCATCAAAGTCTTGCAAAATTTCATGAGAAATCTTCCATTCATAGCATTCAAGTAATATAACTAAAAACTCATGGAATTTGCATCAAAATCATACTGTTTGGATGGTTCATTGCTTTGTTATTCATTTAACCATTCTTGGTTACTTTAAGCTCAAGAAAATGCATAAAACAACTAAAACTAACAGAAAAATGCTAGTGAAACTAGCCTAAGATGCCTTGGCATCACTGCTCAAAGAACAAGAGAAATAAGGGCGTGAGATACAGGAACTAAAGCGCCAGAAGTTGCCCCTTGAAGAGCTAGACGTCCCACAGATTGAAGGAGCAAGTATCTCTCAAAATAAAGGTTGTTGAGTCCTAACTCTGTGATAACTTTTATTATTAGAGACCTATTTTAAGAGTTGCATGAGTATTAGTATTAGAGTCATTTATTTTTATGTCTTTAATTTCCTTTCTTATTATTTGTTTGCTTTTATGTTTAGTTTCTGTCTTGTTCTTATCTTTATTACACTATTTTAGTGCTTAGAGTCTATGTCTTAAAGCTATGAATTATTCCATGAATCTCTCACCTTTCTTAAAAAAATGTTTTTATTTGCAAAAGAACAAGAAGTGCATAATTTCGAAATTTATCTTGAAATTAGTTTAATTATTTTGATGTGGTGGCAATACTTTTTGTTTTCTGAATTAATCCTTGAACAGTGTATATTTTTTATAGTGAAGTTTATGAATGTTAAAATTGTTGGCTCTTGAAAGAATAATGAAAAAAGAGAAATGTTATTGATAATTTAAAAAATCATAAAATTGATTCTTGAAGCAAGAAAAAGCAATGAAAAACACAAAGCTTGCGAAAAAAAAGAGAGAGAGAGAAAGAAAAAGAAAAAGCAAGCAGAAAAAGCTAGTAGCCCTTTAAACCAAAAGGCAAGGGTAAAGAGGATCCAAGGCTTTGAGCATTAATGGATAGGAGGGCCCAAAGGAATAAAATCCTGGCCTAAGCGGCTAAATCAAGCTGTCCCTAACCATGTGCTTGTGGCATGAAGGTCCAATTGAAAAGCTTGAGACTGAGTGGTTAAAGTCGTGGTCCAAAGCAAAAGAGTATGCTTAAGAGCTCTGGGCACCTCTAACTGGGGACTCTAGCAAAGCTGAGTCACAATCTGAAGAGGTTCACCCAGTCATGTGTCTGTGGCATTTATGTATCCGGTGGTAATACTGGAAAACAAAATGCTTAGGGTCACAGCCAAGACTCATAAAGTAGCTGTGTTCAAGAATCAACATACTAAACTAGGAGAATCAATAATACTATTTGAATTCTGAGTTCCTATGGATGCTAATCATTCTGAACTTCAAAGGATAAAGTGAGATGCCAAAACTGTTCAGAAGCAAAAAGGCTACTAGTCCCGCTCATCTAATTGGAACTAAGCTTCATTGATATTTTGGAATTTATTGTATATTCTCTTATTTTTATCCTAATTTGTTTTTAGTTTCTTGGGGATAAGCAACCATTTAAGTTTGGTGTTGTGATGAGCGGATAATTTATACCCTTTTTGGCATTATTTTTAGGTAGTTTTTAGTATGTTTTAGTTACTTTTTATTATATTTTTATTAGTTTTTATGCAAAAATCACATTTCTGGACTTTACTATGAGTTTGTGTGTTTTTCTATAATTTCAGGTATTTTCTGGCTGAAATTGAGGGACCTAAGCAAAAATCTGATTTAGAGGCTGAGAAAGGATTGCAGATGCTGTTGGATTCTGACCCTTCTGCACTCGAAATGGATTTTCTAGAGCTACAGAAGCCCAATTGGGGCGCTTTTAATTGCGTTGGAAAGTGGACATCTTGGGCTTTCTAGAAATATATAATAGTCCATACTTTGCCCAAGATTTGATGGCCCAAACTGGCGTTAAACGCTAGCCAGAGACCCTTTTCTGGAGTAAAACGCTAGAACTGGCACCAAAACTGGAGTTAAACGCCCAAACTGGCACCCAAGCTGGCGTTTAACTCCAAGAATGGCTATACACATGAAAGCTTCAATGCTCAGCCCAAGCACACACCAAGTGGACCCCGAAAGTGGATTTCTGCACTATCTGCACTTAGTTACTCATTTTCTGTAAACCTAAGTTACTAGTTTAGTATAAAAACTACTTTTAGAGATTCATTTTGTAACTCATGACATTTTACATCTCTTATTGTATTTTCTACGGCATGAGTCTCTAAACCCCATAGATGGGGTGAGGAGCTCTGCTGTGTTTCAATGGATTAATGCAATTACTACTGTTTTCTATTCAATCATGCTTGATTGTATTCTAAGATACTCACTCGTACTTCAATATAGAGAACATGATGATCCATGACACTCATCATTATTCTCAAATCTATGAACGCGTGCCTAACAACCACTCCCGTTCTATCTGAGCTCAACGTAGTCATTGGGTGACAGCTTGAGTGTGTATCTCTTGGGTCTCTGATCCACGGACAAAGTCCTTGAGATTAGAACCTCTATGGTATAAGCTAGAACCAATTGGCAGCATTCCTAGGATCCGGAAAGTCTAAACCTTGTCTATGGTATTCCGAGTAGGATTTGGGAAGGGATGACTGTGACGAGCTTCAAACTCGCGAATGTTGGGCGCAGTGACAGTATGCAAAAGGATAGAGAGATCCTATTCCGAGCTAGTGAGAACCGACAAATGATTAGCCGCGCTGTAGCTGTACCTAGTATTTTTCATCCGAGACGAGAAATCCGACAGTTGATTAGCCGTGCAGATATCGTACCTGGTATTTTTCATCCGAGAGGATCATACGGCTTGCCATTGAAGGAAGCCATGCGTGTTTGGAGAAGAAGACAGTAGAAAAACAGAGATTCAGACAACAGAGCATCTCCGGAACCTCAACCTGTTCCTCACTACTGAACGACAAGTACCATTTATTTCATGTTATTTACTTTTCATAAACAAAATCATTTTTATCATTAATCTCCTGACTAAGATTTACAAGATAACCATAGCTTGCTTCAAGCTGACAATCTCCGTGGGATCGACCCTTACTCACGTAAGGTATTACTTGGACGACCCAGTGCACTTGCTGGTTAGTTGTGCGGAGTTGTGAAAAGTGTGATCACAATTTCGTGCACCACGCGTACGCGTGAGTGTTCAGATTTTTAAAATGACGCGCACGCGTGAGTGACTTTGTGCCATGGGCACAGTTCCCGCATCAGGCCAGCACAACTCTCGGCCTGACACCTCTTTACATCGATTTTCCTAGGTCATGCGTGCGCGTTATTGACGCGTACGTGTGAGGTGCCAAATTTTCAAATGACGCGTACACGTGAGGGACGCGTGCGCGTGGTATTGCTTGTGCGATTGGCACACTTTCTGCATTGCTCCCACGTAACTTTCTGCCATTTTTTTGTGCAGAATGCAGATACAAATGCAGATTATATGCAAAAATCATGAAAAGAGTCACTAAATAAAACTAAGAGAAAAAAAGAACGATCATACCATGGTGGGTTGTCTCCCACCTAGCACTTTGCTCTAACGTCCTTAAGTTGGACGGTTCACAAGCTCAATCTGCTTCTGCTGGTGGATCTTCCAATAGGAATACCTCTAGCTCTTTGTGTTCCTTCACCTTCTCACCATGATAAAGCTTTAAGCGTTGTCCATTGACCATGATGCAATTGGAACTTGACGGATGACGCAGGTGGAAGACTCCATATGGCTTTGCTTTCTCCACTCTATAGGGACCGTCCCATCTGGATCTCAGCTTTCTTGGCATGACTCTCAGCCTGGAGTTGTAAAGGAGAACCAGATCTCCAGGTCTGAACTCTCTTCTCTTGATATGCTTGTCATGCACAGCCTTCACCTTCTCTTTGTATAATCTGGAGTTCTCATATGCTTCGAGTCGAAGGGTCTCTAGTTCTGCTAGTTGTAGCTTCCTTTCAGCGCCAGCTTTCTCCAATCCCATGTTGCATTCCCTTACAGCCCAGAAAGCCTTGTGTTCCACTTCTACTGGAAGGTGGCAAGCCTTTCCGTACACTAAGCGGAAGGGACTCATCCCAATGGGTGTCTTGTACGCTGTCCGATACGCCCAGAGCGCATCAACAAGTCTGGTGCTACAGTCCTTCCTATGAGGCTTTACTATCTTTTCCAAAATGTGCTTTATTTCTTTGTTAGACACCTCTGCTTGTCCATTGGTCTGGGGGTGGTAAGCCGTTGCCACTTTGTGAACGATCCCATGCTTCTTCAGTAGTCCTGCTAGTCTCCTGTTACAAAAGTGAGTGCCTTGATCACTCACGATTGCTCATGGTGATCCAAAGCGACAGATAATATGATTTCTAACAAAGGAGACAACAGTGTTAGCATCATCAGTGCGGGTAGAAATTACTTCAACCCATTTAGAAACATAATCTACAGCTAACAGTATATAAAGGTAACCACTAGAGGTTGGAAATGGACCTATGAAGTCAATGCCCCAAACATCAAAAATTTCACAGAAAAAGCATAATTTGTTGGGGCATCTCATCCTTCTTGGATATATTACCAAACTTTTGGCATGGGGACAAGATTTACAAAAGGTAGCAGTATCCTTAAAAATAGTGGGCCACCGGAATCCACAGTCTAAAATTTTTCTAGCTGTTCTTTGAGGGGCAAAGTGTCCTCCACTCTCAGAAGAGTGGCAGGCCTCTAAAATAGACTGGAATTCTGATTGGGGCACACATTGTCTAATTACCTGGTTAGCACCACACCTCCATAAATATGGGTCATCCCATATATAATATTTAGACTCGCTTTTCAGCTTGTCTCTTTGATGCTTAGTAAAGTTAGGAGGGAAAGTATGGCTAGCTAGATAATTAGCTACAGGTGCATACCAAGGAACTACTTCAGATACTGCGTGCAAGCTATCAAATGGAAAAGCATCATTGATAGGAGTGGAGTCAGTCTTAATGTGCTCAAGGCGACTCAAGTGGTCTGCCACTAAATTCCGGTTACCACTTCTATCCTTGATTTCTAAATCAAATTCTTGTAGCAACAGTATCCAACATATTAACCTTGGTTTGGACTCCTTTTTAGCTAATAAATATTTTAGAGCTGCATGGTCTGAGTACACTACCACCTTATTACCAAGTAAATAGGCTCAGAATTTATCCAGAGCAAAAATAATAGCCAGAAGCTCTTTTTCAGTAGTAGTGTAATTAGACTGAGCAGTGTCTAGGGTCTTAAAAGCATACGCAATTACGAAAGGATCCTTACCTTTGCGCTGAATCAACGCCGCTCCTACTGCATGATTGAAAGCATCACACATAATCTCAAATGGCTGGTTCTAGTCTGGTCCTCTCACAATCGGGGCTTGAGTTAAGGCAACCTTCAGCTGATCAAATGCATTCATGAAGTCCTTTCTCAGTTCGAACTCAACATCTTTCTACAGCATTCTGGATAAAGGTAATGCTACCTTACTGAAGTCCTTGATAAATCTCCTGTAGAAACCTGCATGGCCAAGGAACGAACGGACTTCCCTCATGGAGGAGGGGTAAGGCAAACTAGAAATGACATCTACCTTTGCTGGATCTACAGAAATATCAGTATTAGAAACAACATGTCCTAGTACAATACCTTGTTTTACCATAAAGTGACATTTTTCAAAATTTAAAATAAGGTTTGAACTAACACACCTGTCTAATACTCTAGCTAAACTATCCAAGCAAAGGCTAAATGAATCACCATATATGCTGAAATCATCCATGAAAACTTCCATACAGTTCTCAATAAGATCTGAGAAGATACTCATCATGCATCTTTAGAAAGTAGTCGGTGCATTACATAAGCCAAAAGGCATCCTTTTGTATGCATACGTTTCAAAGGGACATGTGAAAGTAGTCTTCTCCTGATCTTCAGAAGCTATATGTATTTGAAAATAGCCTGTATAACCATCTAAAAAGAAGTAATGTGATTTACCTGACAGGCGATCAAGCATCTGATCAATAAATGGCAAGGGGTAATGATCCTTGCGAGTAGCTTGGTTGAGATGCCTGTAATCAATGCAAACTCTCCATGAATTCTGCGCTCTAGTTGTCAGGAGCTCTCCATGCTCATTGATGCGCATAAACTTGTTATGCTACGATTTAGGAAATTGCACGATCGGCAAAATTCCTTCCGGCAAGTGCACCGGTTATCGTCAAGTAAAAACTCACAATAGAGTGAGGTCGAATCCCACAAGGATTGGTTGAGTGAGCAATTCAGATTAGAAGTGTGTTCTAGTTGAGCGGAATCAAGATTTAGATGAGAATTGCGGAATGTAAAATTGGCGGGAAAAGTAAATGACAAGAAATTGAAATGGCGGAATCTTAAATTGCATGAATTAAAGAGCATAAGCTAAATTGCTGAAATTAAAAGGGAATGGGGGTGATTGCATGAATTTAGTTGCAGAATGTAAAGAGAAAGTGGAAATCAGAAATGGGGAATTCATTGGGTTATAGGAGATATTGAGATCTCCGAATCAAAACATGTTTATCTCTTCCTCAACCAATGCGTTCATTGAATTTTGCTTGGCAATCTTATATGATTGGATCCCAATCCCTTGGCTCACCAATTCTCTCTAAATACAAACAAATTCCCAATCCCTTGGTTTAAATGTTCATAAGAAGAGATGATGCTCGATCACTGATTATACCACACAGTTTCATGAACCACAATTTGGTAGGATTACATGTCACAATATCCATCCAAACCCCAATCCAATTCACTGTGAGAAAGCTTCTCTAGCATGAATCCTCCATTCCTTTCCCAAGGTTCCGAAGGATTCCAATTATGGGTAGTTTCTTTCCCAAGACAACTACCCAATGGAATTAGATCGAGAAGCTTTCTAACAAAATTCAAGAGAAAAGATTGAAGAAGAAGATAAACTATTATTGATTCATTGAATTACAATAGAGCTCCCTAACCCAATGAAAGGGGGTTTAGTGAGTCATAGCTCTGAATTCAATTACAAAGATATGAAAACTAGCTAAATGAAAAAGTAAAAGTCCTTCCTAACTTAAATTCTATCCTATTTATACACTTTCTATATTGAGCTTCTGTTGTGTTTCTTGGGCTTTGAGGCCTCTCCCTGCTTTCCTTTTGCCTTGGGTTTATGATCCATAATCTTGATGAGGCTGTTGATCCAAATTCTGTAACATTCATTGAGCCAACTTAGTGATAATCAAATAATGACACATGACTCAATAAATTGAAATTTCAGACTCATCAATCCTTCAGGCCCAATCCCATAAACCATGATATTCAATTGGGTTTCATACCAGAGTAAGTTTAAGTTAATGTTTGTGCTCAAATACTAACTTAAACCGCAATATTGTTGGCCCTGAAACCTTTTCCAAGAGTGGCGTTTAAGTTGCAGTTTAAGCTTAAACTGTAGCTTAAATGCCAGACACTTCCAGTGATGCCTTTTGTGGAAGCACGTTTAAGCTTCAGTTTAAGGTTAAACTGAAGCTTAAACGTGGAAATGGAAGAAGGCAGCCCTGGAGGGTAACTTAGTCGAACACGTTTAAGCTTCAGTTTAAGGTTAAACTGAAGCTTAAACGTGGAGATAGAAAAGGCAGCCCTGGAGGTCGAACACGTTTAAGCTCCAGTTTAAGGTTAAACTGGAGCTTAAACGTGGAAATGGAAGAAGGCATCCTGGAGGTCGAACACGTTTAAGCTCCAGTTTAAGGTTAAACTGGAGCTTAAACGTGGAAGCTGAGAAAGGTAGCCCTGGAGGTGTCGAACACGTTTAAGCTCCAGTTTAAGGTTAAACTGGAGCTTAAACGTGGAAATGGAGAAAGCAACCCTGGAGGAGAAAACTTGGTCGAACACGTTTAAGCTCCAGTTTAAGGTTAAACTGGAGCTTAAACGTGGAAATGGCTCCCTGGTGCACTTCCCATTTCTGGCGTTTAACCTCCAGTTTAAGGTTAAACTGGAGGTTAAACGTGGAAATGCTTCCTGATTGGCATTCTCATTCTGGCGTTTAACCTCCAGTTTAAGGTTAAACTGGAGGTTAAACGTGGAAATGCTTCTTTGGTGAGACTTTCATTCTGGCGTTTAACCTCCAGTTTAAGGTTAAACTGGAGGTTAAACTTCAGTTTCAGCATTTCTTAGCCTTCATGATTCTGGCGTTTAAGCTCCAGTTTAGGCTTAAACTGGAACTTAAACTCCACATGTGATATTCAAGCTTCCTTTATTGACTTTGTTGCTTCCTTGCCTAGCCTCTTCTTCCCTGAAATCATCCAAACAATTGCATCAAAGTCTTGCAAAATTTCATGAGAAATCTTCCATTCATAGCATTCAAGTAATATAACTAAAAACTCATGGAATTTGCATCAAAATCATACTGTTTGGATGGTTCATTGCTTTGTTCTTCTTTTAACCATTCTTGGTTACTTTAAGCTCAAGAAAATGCATAAAGCAACTAAAACTATCAAAAAAAATGCTAGTGAAACTAGCCTAAGATGCCTTGGCATCACTCATTCTTTACTGTTGTGACTCCAGACTTCTTGGGCACCACTTGTACTGGACTGACCCATTCACTGTCTGAGATGGGGTAAATGATATCTGCTTCAAGTAGCCTGGTCACTTCTTTCTTGACAACTTCTAAGATGGTGGGATTCAGTCTTCTTTGGGGTTGACGGACAGGTCTTGCTTCTTCTAAAAATATCCTATGCTCACAAACTTGAGGGCTAATGCCTACTATATCTGCCAGGCTCCACCCAATTGCTTTCTTGTATCTTCTCAGCACACTGAGCAGCTGCTCCTCCTGTTGGGAAGTGAGTTTCCTTGCAATGATAACTGGGAGCTTCTGATTATCCTCAAGGTAAGCATACTTGAGGTGGGGTGGAAGGGGCTTTAATTCCAATTTCTGCTCATGGCTGGGCATTTGATCATCTGGAGCTAGTGATGGTTGTAACGTGGCTTCATCTTGTCCAGGGGGTGTCCCCACACTTACATCTTGCTCCATATGCCTCTCTTCTACTTCCTCCTGGTGAATTGCAGCTACCATCTCATCAATGATGTCGCATTGGAAGATAGAATGATTTTCAGGGGGATGCTTCATAGCTTCATCCAGATTGAAGCTCACTGCTCTGCCATCTATCTCAAAAGAGTAAGTTCCTGAGAAGGCATCCAGCTTGAACTTTGAAGTCTTCAGGAAGGGCCTTCCAAGCAGGATGGATGATGGTCTTCCTGAGTCATTAGGGGGCATTTCCAAAATATAGAAGTCAATAGGAAATGTGAGCCCCTTAATGCTCACCAGTACGTCCTCAGCAATTCCAACCACAGAGATGATGCTTTTATCTGCTAAAACAAAACGAGCTGCCGACCTTTTTAAGGGAGGGAGCCTCAAAGCATCATATACAGACAATGGCATTATACTAACACACGCTCCTAAAACACACATACAGTCAGGAAATTTCACACCATCTATAGTAATAGTAACCATGCATGGACCTGGGTCACTACATTTTTCAGGTATATCACCTACCAATGCAGAAATGGAACTACCTAGAGGAATAATTTCTAAATTCTGTAATTTATCTTTATGCATGCACAAATCCTTTAGAAATTTAGCATATTTAGGTACCTGCTGAATGGAATCAAAAAGTGGAATGGTTACCTCAACCTTTTTAAATATTTCTAGCATTTTAGGGTCTAGTTCCATCTGCTTTCTGGACTTCCTAGCAAGGTGTGGAAATGGGATAAGAATGGCGCCACTTGCAGCTTCTGCGTCCCTTGGTGCACCATTCCTTGGCTGAGCTGCTTCTTCTTCAACCAAGTCTTGTACTACATCCTCCTCTTTAGCATCCTCTGCCTCCACAACGCCTTCAACTTGTATGTTTTCTTCTGAGCTTGGCTCCTCATGATTCCTCTCTTGCAGTGTGGTTCCGGACCTTAAAGTGATGGCATTGATGCCACCTTTGGGGTTGGGTATAGGTTGAGAAGGAATTGTACTGGAGCTTGAAGGTTGAGTGTTGGAGGTGCTCGACGATCCCATATGAGAAACAAGAGCTTGTATAGCAGAAGTCAGACCAGTAAGTGTGTTTTCCATGGTCGTTTGTCTTTGTGCAAGAGAGTGAAGCAACTCGTCATTGGGAGAGGAAGATGGGTAAGTGATTTGAGGGACCTGCTGTTGGTTGTTCTGAGGTGCTTGGGACAGCCTTTGGTGAGGTGCTCTGTAAGGTTGGTTTTGATTCTGCTGTCTGTTGTTGTTGTTCCACCTCTAATTTCCATTGATGTCTCTGCCTCCTCTATTGTAGTTGTCCTTCCATCCTTGGATGGAATTATCTCTCCATCCCTGGTTGGAGTTGTCTTGCCAACCTTGATTGTGGTTTCCACCTTGGTTGTAATTGCCGCCTTGTTGATTGTATCCTTGATTCGGGTGGTCATAGAAATTATGAGTAGCTGCCAAGGTGTTGTCTTCTTGTTGGAACTGCGGACACTCATCAGTGTAATGAGTATAATTAGCACATATTCCGCATACTCTTTGAGGAACTAACTGTTGACTTTGTTGTGATGAGGGGGCCTGAGGTTGTTGTTGATTTAGTTGTATCTGCTTCAGTAGGTTGGTCATCTCACATATAGCCTATGTGAAGGCAGTAGTCTCACTACTAGAGGAAACCTCTGCACCAGCCTTGGGGTGGTTGTTCCTGTGCCTGTGATTACGAGTGGACTCAGCTAAGTTGCTGATCAGTTGCCACGCTTCATCTGTGGTCTTGTACTTTTTCAAGGAACCATTACTTGCACCATCCAATGTAGTCTTGTCCTGAGGCTTCATGCCTTGAGTGAAGTAGTTGATCAACACCAATATGTCAATCATGTGATGGGGGTATGCGTCCAAAAGATTCTTGAAACGCTCCCAATACTCATAGAGAGTTTCTAATTCGCCTTGAACAATGCAGGAAATCTCTTTTCTCAATCTATCTGTAACTTCAGCTGGAAAGTATTTTTCCAAAAATTCTTTCCTGAGCGTCTCCCAGTTGATAACAGTCGCTTCAGGTTGGGAGTAGTACCACTCACTCACCTTTCCCTCAAGAGAAATTGGGAAGGTGATTAGCAGAATAGAAGTTTCATCTGCACCATGATGCCTAACAGTAGAACAGGCTGTTTGAAAATCCTTGAGGTGCTTGATAGGCTCCTGAGTAGGTAAGCCATGAAACTTGGGCATCAAGTTGATTAGCGCAGTCTTTAGTTTAAAATCTGCAGCCAGATTTGGGTGACGCACTTGATACGGTTGCAGAGTAAAGTCTGGGGCTCCAGCTTCCTGGAGAGTGATCCTCCTAGGTGCTGCTATGTTACCTGCATGTAAATCAACCGAATTAGTAGAAAAGGAGCTTGTTTCTTCCTCAGATGGCGCTTCGGATTCGCCCTCAGACGAGACAGGTGAATTGATAATAACCACTTCACCACCCTCAGAGGCTAACCTACGCCGAGCTCGCCTAATACGTGAAAGAGTTCTTTCAATTTCAGGATCAAATGCGGCTAAGCTCGGATCAGGCAACGAACGCGTCATTCAATAAAAGAAACATACAGCTCATGGTAATAAAAACAAAATAAAATACGCAAAAATTAAAAATATGTACACTAACTAATAATTTAGCACACAATTGCAACTCCCCGACAACGGCGCCAAAAATTGATGCGGGCAGAAATCGGCCAGTTAAGAAATTTATAATATAAGAATAGCGTTGTAAGTACAATTCTTAACCAGCAAAATCCGCTTATCAATTTAGAAGGGTTGTCACAAAATTAGAATAAAAATCCTAGGAGTATGAATCCCAGGTCGTCTCCCAACGAGTTGACAAAAGGGTGCTATCTTATTAACCAGGAGTTTTCCGAGAAATTTTGAGAGTTGAATAACAAGAAATAAATAAATGTAAATTAATACAATGAAAATTAAAAGAGATTTATGTATTCAAAATAAAAAGCCTTGACTGGGGAAATGATTAATTGGAAGTTCTTTCCTTGTTGAAATTCTCTCAAGTGTAGTATAAAGAGGTTGTTATTTTCACTTAATTAACCCTTACTAAATAAAGGAAAGTCAAGTGATTGAGCTAACTCTTATTCGCAAATCCTAGTACTCTCCCTTGGGAAAGTCAAGCGTTAGTAAATAGAGAATTAGCCAACAACTTCCAATTTAACTAATCACTTGAGCATTCCAACTCTAGGGTCTCCATTTAATCAACCCCCAAGTCAAGTTGGGAGTCTACTCCATTGACATAAAAATTACTTGCACAAAATTAAAAAGGGAATAGAAGGAAGTCATGATAGACAATAACTAAAAATTAATTAAAAGTAAAAGTAATCCTTTTGATGAGCGGATAATTTATACGCTTTTTGGCATTATTTTTAGGTAGTTTTTAGTATGCTTTAGTTACTTTTTATTATACTTTTATTAGTTTTTATGCAAAAATCACATTTCTGGACTTTACTATGAGTTTGTGTGTTTTTCTGTAATTTCAGGTATTTTCTGGCTGAAATTGAGGGACCTGAGCAAAAGTCTGATTTAGAGGCTGAGAAAAGACTACAGATGCTGTTGGATTCTGACCCTTCTGCACTTGAAGTGGATTTTCTAGAGCTACAGAATCCCAATTGGTGCGCTCTCAATTGCGTTGGAAAGTAGACATCTTGGGCTTTCCAGCAATGTATAATAGTCCATACTTTGCCCGATATTTGATGGCCCAAACTGGCGTCTAAATGCCAACCAGAGACCTTTTTGGCGTAAAACGCCAGAACTGGCACCAGAACTGGAGTTAAACGCCCAAACTGGCATCCAAGCTGGCGTTTAACTCTAGAAAAGGCCTATGCACGTGTAAAGCTCAATGCTCAGCCCAAGAACACACCAAGTGGGCTCCGGAAGTGGATTTCTGCACTATCTGCACTTAGTTACTTATTTTTTGTAATCCTTAGTAACTAGTTTAGTATAAATAGCACTTTTTACTATTATCTAAGGAGCTTGGAATATGACCTTGGGACTTTTATGTTATGTTTTGGAGGCTGGCCATTCAGCCATGCCTAGAACTTTTTCTCTTATGTAATTTCTACGGTGGAGTTTCTACACCTCATAGATTAAGGTGTGGAGCTCTGCTGTTCTTCATGAAGTAATACAAGTACTATTGTTTCTCTTTGTTCACGCCTACTTCTTCTCCAAGATATACTCTCGTACTTAATTCAGTTAAGTCAGAAACTTTCATGAACACTTAATCTTCAAAGCATGATTTCTTCTTAACTAAAACTCAAATCAAAACTCTGATTTCACCAAAATGATCCTCTCTTCTTCCTCTACATAACCATATAACATATCAAGGATGGAAATAAGGTGATATGGATGTCTCCCCCCCTCTTCAATTCGGTTTTCAAGGAAACATGCTTAAACATGTGTTTTCTTGATGTTCTTCCTTAGATCTCTTGCTTAGCTTGACTTGTGAACTAAGAATCTTCAATTCCCAGCACGTTTAAGGTGAGAAATCCCTTCCTAACATGTTGATTAAGGTTTGGTCAGTTGAGGTTTTTTGGATTCAAAGTTGTTCTTGATGTGTTTTAGGAGGAAAAAGTGCTTTAAGAACACTTCAACGAGTAACCAGATTTGGAGCAGCAAATCAAGGTAGGGTTTGATGAAATTAATCTTGATTAGTTATGTTTGAGATGTGTGATTATGATATGGTTTGGTTATGATTGAAATTGATTGCTTATCTGATTTATTCTTGGTGAAATTTTGTTGAAATTTTAATGAAATTTGATGATATTCAACTTTGAATTTATGTTCTTCATGGCTTCTGGAAAAACGAATCCTAACCCTTAAATTGGGGTTGAATTTGTGTTTAAATTAATTAGAAAATAAGGGGCTTTGGTGGCTTCAATTTTATTATGAATTATGGTAAAAATCGGTTTGCTGAAAAGACTAAAAAACGGATGAAAACAGAGAAAGAATCTGAAGAATTTACGAAAAATACTTTGAGTGTGGTGAAGAACATTGAAGAACACCTTTTAGATCTTAAAAAGAGCAAGTTTGTAATTATTTTGGGGTTTGAGGGGTTACTTGGTAATTTCTGAAAGTTAGGGTGGTTAAAGTAGAAATATTAAAAGTTACGGGTGGTAAAAAGTGAATTTTAAAGGTTAAAAGTTAAAGTGGGGTAATTTTCAAAAATTTAATGATAAAATAATAAATAATAATAAAAAATTAAATAATAATATTTAATTAAAAATAATATTTTAATAAAAATAATAAAATAATGCGAAAAAGGTAGTTTTTCGTAAAACTTTTAGAAAGACAACTTTAAACTCAGAATATCATAATCACCTTCATAAAACACTTAGGGAGTGTTAAAAACATATTAGTGAGGCAAAGACAAAGGAAAGATAAAAAGTTAAAGAAGAGATAAAAATCAAAGGAAAAGTCTGTAAAGTTTTAATAACAGGAAAACAGACAGAGATTAGTAAACGAACTAGGGCAACATAGTTAGTCCTTGAGTTGCGGCTAGGATTAGGTATTATATGAAAGGTTAAACTGTTTCAGTATAGACTTAATGAACCTATATTTGGGACAGACTTGTATCATACTTGGTTGTGCATTTTCTCTATTATGATTGTTGTATGAATGTATGCTTTCTTTGCTTGTATTTTATTCTCTGTCTCTGTGTTCTATTTTCTTGTATTCTTCTGTTTGTGTTCTGTTTTCTATTTTCTCTACTTCCTCTATTTATCTATCTTCTATTAACTGTTTCTCTATATTCTGTTATTCGCTTGCCAAACAACACGAAATTAATGAACGTAACTAATAACCCCGGCCCTACTAAGAACTCCCCAGTTCTTACCCCTTCTCTCTCCTTTCCCCCTCAGATGGTAGCAAGAGTACCCTTCCGTAGTTCGTTGATGATCGTTCCGCAAAAAGGACTCCGCTCTATGTAGTCTTATAAGTCTAGAGTGCTCTATTACCTGTTTATATGTATATACTGTGAGACCAGCCAACGTCTACACCCCGTTTGTATGCAAACTTTTACTTAAATCCTGTGTACGAGACTCCTGTTATGTGGCTACTTGATAAGATACCAGAGGAACGTTGATACGCACAAAACTTGTCTCTCAACAAATTTTCTTCGGCAAGTGTACCGAATTTTTCGTCAAGTAAAAACTCACAATAGAGTGAGGTCGAATCCCACAGAAATTGATTGATCAAGCAATTTTAATTAGAGGAATGTTCTAGTTGAGCGAACTAGAATTTGATTTGAGATTTGCAGAAAATTAAATGGTGGGAAAGTAAATAGCAGAAACAGTAAATGCTAGAAATAAAGAGCTGAATGTAAATGGCGGAAAGTAAATTGCAGAATCTTAAACAGGAATGGGGTAATTGCTCATAAAAGTAAATGGCAGAAATTAAAGAGAATGGGTAAGATCAGAAATGGGGAGTTCATTGGGCTCAGGAGATGTTGCATTCTTCGGATCAAGTTCATTTTCATCTCTTCCTCAATCAATGCATTCATTGATCTCCATGGCAATCTTAAGTGATCGAATTCCAATTTCTTGGTAATTCAATCTCTCAAATCTTGATCAATAGCCAATTCTTTGGTCAATTGCTCATGATAAGAGATGAAGTATGGTCACTGATTATACCACATGCATTTTCCAAATCAAGTGTTGGTAGGATTATAGTCACATATCCATCCAAACCCAATTTGGTCCAGCATGAGAAAGCATTTCTAGCATGATCTCTTTATTCCTCTTTCAAGGTTCAGAAGAGATCCAAGTATGAATAGCTTCTTTTCCAAGATAACTACCCAATTGGATGAAGATCGAAAGCTTTCTAGTAAAATCAAGAGAAAAGATAGAAGAAGGAGAATGAAAACTAATATTGATCCATCAAATTACAACAGAGCTCCCTAACCCAATGAAAGGGGTTTAATTGTTCATAGCTCTGAAAAATGAAAACCAAGATGGAGAATACATGATGAAAGTAAAACTAGAAGTGCAGAGAAAGTAAAATACAGAGAGTAGTTCAATGCCAAAGGCTCCCTAAAATTTCCAACTCCCTTACTAATTCAAAGCTACTCCTATATATACTACTCTTCTCATCTTCTAGTTAGCTCTTCAAGTCTTGGGTATGGGCCTCTGAATCTTGAGTTTGAAGCAGTTATCCTTTTCATTGGGCTTAGCTTTGCTTGCAGAGAGAAAAGGTGAAGTAGGCAGGGACTTTGACTCAGGACGTTAGTGGTGTCAACGTTAAGTGAAAGTGTGGGTTCGAGAACGTTAGTGACAATCACCTTTTTCACTAACATTCCTAACCCAAATATGATCACGTTGACTTCAACGTTAGTGGCACTAACGTGACCACTAACGTTGCCTCTTGGTCCTTCGCACACGTTATTGGGACTTACCTTTCCCAATAACGTGGAGAGTCCTCCCTTGTCTCTACGTTAGAGTCCACGTTAACTAGGTTAACGTGGCTTCTAACGTAGCAGTGCCAATTCTTTAAGAACGTTAGTGACACTTACCTTTGTCACTAACGTTCCAATGTGCCCCTTTTCCACGTTAGAGTCCACGTTAACTAGGTTAACATGGCTTCTAACGTAGTAATGCTAGCCATCCCCAACGTTAGTGACAAAGGTGAGTGTCACTAACGTTGGCTCATCATCTCTTTATCCACGTTAGCTTCCACGTTAACCAAGTTAACGTGGGAGTTAACGTTGCTCATGGTGGCTCTTGGTGGTTCACCCCAATGTTAGTGACAAAGGTAAATGTCACTAACGTTGGCTATCAATTGCTCTCTCCACGTTAGCTTCCATGTTAACTAAGTTAACGTGGGAGTTAACGTGGCTTATGGAGGCTTGGCCAACGTTAGTGACAAAGGTGAATGTCACTAACATTGGCTTCTCTTTTGCTTCTTAACGTTAGAGTCCACGTTAACTAAGTTAACGTGGCAACTAACGTGGCCAATTATGAGCTTAGTCCAACGTTAGTGACAAAGGAGAGTGTCACTAACGTTGGCCTTGTTGTCTTCTTCCACGTTAGAGTTCACGTTAACTTAGTTAACGTGACTCTTAACGTGGGCTTATGATGGCTTCGAGGGCGTTTTTGGCGATTACCTTTCTCATTAACTTTCCAAGTTAGCACCCATTCCACGTTAAAGGTCACGTTAGTCCACGTTAGTGGGACTAACGTGACTGCTAACGTGGTTCTTCTTTGCTTCCTTTGTCCTGAAATCAAGCAACAAAGTGCATCAAAGTTCTAGTCCAAGTCATGAGTCATGCATCATCCAATTTGTCATATAATTCATGCAAAATTCTCATGAAATCATGTAAAGTGCACAATGTATGCTTGAATCAAGATGTAAGTGAATATCTACCCAAAACTAGCTTATTTTCTAAGAAAATGCATGAAACTACCTTAAAAACAGTAAAGAAAAGGTCTATGAAACTGGCCAAAATGCCCTGGCATCACACGTCATATGGCAATGTCTGATCGTGCAGAGGAGTAGTAGATGATGTCCCATCTTTTGATGACATTTGACCTGACTCGAGTTTTGAAGACCTAGAACATACTTTCCCTCGCTTTAGTAGTTTAGAGGGACAGGTGAGTATAGATCCTAGGCTAGCCTGGGTGCCAATTTAGGGACTTCTTGTACAGGTCAGGGCCTGGGATGTTGTATGTATATATATGTATATAGTTATTATCTAGCTATATCTAGGGGTGTTCTAACTAAAAGTCTATACTCTAATAAAGGCTGTTTCACGAAATGTTATCAACTGTTTGAAATGTATTTATGTGTGGTTGTTTATAACCGTTTTATCTGTTATTAGTTGTGAATTGATTATGAATGAATCCGTCTATTAACCCAAATGTTTTCAAAAAAAAAGTACCTCATAAAATAACTATATTTTTAACAATGAATTACGCTCATATAATAAATAATAGGTAATAATTAGGAGGACAAGTTGGTAGCGCTCAGTTTCCGGTATGATCTAGACATACTGAAAATTGGGTCATTTCAATTTGGTATCAGAGCAGTTCGTTCCCAGTAGAGCCTGGGGAGTGGACTGACTATGCTTTACTGCATACTCTGCTTGTGTGTCTCATGCTGTTTGGGTATCTTCAAGATACATTTGGCATGAATGTCTATGAGCACTCATTTTGGGAATGTTTGTGCTTAACTTGAGATATTAAGAATGATCACCTTAATATTGATTGTTGTAACATCCCTTCCAACAAAATACCTTGCTTAAGTCAGGGTATTTCTACTAGAAAGAACGTTGCATGACCTTTTCCAATATTAACTACTTAATTACTGAGCCTTTGTATCGATTTCGCGTTTCAGTTTTAAGAAAATGCTAGAAAACTTTGTTTTTATTTATTAAAGACATGTATCAAGGATAAACATTGCAAATAATAAGAACAATCACATAAGTATTACTAATAGTAATTATTATACATAAGAAGTCATATAAACCCAGATACAACACCTACCCCTCTGTTAAAATAAAACCTCAAAGGACCAGAGTGAGGGGACTCTATGAAAGCAATTAAAACCATAAAGAAAGCCTACTAATTGCTTGCAGCTTCATATTGCATCTTCAAACCTGTGTCACTGAAAGGGTGGAAAATTTGGGGGTGAGAACCAAACCACATGTTCTCAGTAGAGGTCGAGAATGCCGTGAAAGTAAAGAATAAAGCGCAAATAGTTAATTTCATTCAGAGACATCTAAAAGAAAATTAACCTTCTTTAAAAGCATTAGTTAATTATTCAAAATCCTAGAACCATATTTTCTTTATAAAACTCTTAAAAATTTCCTAGACTGTATGAATGACCAACCTGTTCCAAGCATAGGTTCATTAAGTCTATGCTGAACCAGTTTGATTTTTCATACTTTACTAGACCATATCATAAAAGAAGTTACCTACGCGGTATAAATGATCATCCTGCTCCAAGCATAGGTTCATTAAGTCTATGCTGAACCAGTCAGATACTTTATACAAAACTAGACCTCAAACGTACCAGTCACGGCCTTAGGCCCAAACAACTCAATCAACACCCATTTCACCACAATCCAGCCAATCAGTTACAAACATAAGTAATGAGGTTCAAACACAATCAAGAGCAATTACATCAAGTATAGCAACTAGCAGTTAAACAGAATTATTCACGTAGGCAAACCAATTACAATATACACACCCAAACAATATCACATAGATGCATATGATGCATGTCTAGTCCTAGTGCAGGCCATGAGCTCATGTGTCGGTTAGCAGCTGCCTTCCCGACATTTATCCGGTCACGAGTTCACAATTTCCTGGATACGATTTTCCATTAAAATAAATGCGCATATAATTATTAGCAGCTCTATTGAGACAGCCTCTGCTTTCTACTCGCAGGAAACATATACTCTTGGGAACGAAAAACTACTCTTGGGTTGCCTCAGGGCAACAAACAAATAAACAAACATCTCTTGGGTTGCATTAAGTAACAAACAAATAAATAATATCTCTTGGGTTGCATTAAGCAACAAATATATATATAATATCTCTTGGGTTGCCGCAAGCAACAAACAAACATCTCTTGGGTTGCATTAAGCAACAGATAATCATACAATAAGTACTTTACTCTTTCCTTTTTCTTTCTTAATTGCAATGACGCAAGCGGGACAAGACTCACGCCCTTGCCAACAATCCCGTATACCAAATAATATTTACTTAAAAGAATCATTGAAGTTATTATCATTAAATAAGCCTTAAATATTGATTTTTATTAAGTCCTTGTACTTTTATAAAAATTTGGACATAATCTCCTTTAAAAATAGGACTTAGCCACCCTTACGGGTTCCTTCTTTCTCAACATTTCATCAGCCTCTTTCAGCAGTTGCCACAGCAATATATATTCTCAAAAAACATTTGATAATAGTATAGAAAATCTATTTCTTAAATTCCATATCCAAAATAATTGCCAACACAACTTGGTAGCCTGATTTCTATTTTATTTTTAAAATATCAAATGAATTCGGAATCACGCAAACTTTATATCTATGTGACCGTCTCAGATTAAGCTTTCTATTAAATTAAAAATCATAATTTTTCGCTGACTCTAGCTTCGGGAATATAAGCAAAACCGTGACTGCTCTGCAGTGTTTTAAAATCAGAAGACAGCAGCAGCATACAACATTCGAAATTTCATATAAAATCCAAATTAAATCCAACTACCTTCAAAATTAATGTGGTTAAACATAACTCATCCAAATTTCTTTCTCAATTAGTTCCAGGGTCATACCATTTTTAATGAAGAAGTAACGTAGCTTCGAAATTAGATAATTCTCTGCAGAATTCTGTTTTACAAATTATTGAACACAACCTCTTCCTAGTCCCATAACTCACTTATTAAAACATGGAAAACCCTGAACTTTAAATCACATATGCTAAACATACTTAATTTTCACCTCCAATTGGTTGCATCTCAATATCTATCCAGGATCAAAAGTTAGAAACTCTCAAAGTTACTAAATTAAGAAAACAGAATCTGGCTTTTTCTGCATAATGCATTATACTTCAAAAATTCATATCTTTAAAACTACAAGTCCAATTGTTCTGAAATTTTACGGTATTAGAATAATAGAAATAAAGTTTTATTTAAAATTGGTTCCATTTCAAAATTCAAACTGCAGAATTTCCAATAGAGGAATCAAGTTGCTGCTGTGTTAAACGTTCTGCAGAAAAACCAGATTTGACATCCATAATTCAAAAATTTACCATAAATCATAAACTTAATGAAAAAGTCTCAAATTCACCAGTTCAACTCTCTATATTCCCAAGCTTAATCCAGACTTAGTTCCATGCAAATCTGATCATCATAGAATTAGTTATAGATTTTCAAAGTTTCTAATTTCATTTAAATTAGTGCAGAAAATCAGATTCACGACTTAACTTTGAAAAATCATAACTAATGTTCCAGTTAATATGAAACCTTCAAAATTAAATCTCAACAATCACACTTAATATAATTTACTTAACATTTAAATTCTCATCATTTCAGTCACTATAGAGCCACTGATTCAATTTCAAAGTTGCTGTTTAATTTCAAGAGAACCTGATTTTCAGTAAACCATTTTGTATTCAAAATCCAACCCTTCAATACCCCTCAAAACCAATTCCAAATCAACCACCAACCAAGTTCATTAATATTACAATATACCAAATAACAGCTCAGCGACAACAAATCCAACATTACCCATTAAAATTCAGAAATTCTCAACAATTAGTCATCAAACAATTCTCAATCCACATAATCAATCAATATCACTAATCAACAATTCCAAATCACAATCTCAACCATTCCAATCACAATTTCAGCCACAATTCAATATTCACATAATCAATCAATTACTCACAGCTATTAAATCTATTTGCAGTTATTCAATAAACCTTGTAGGCATTCTTAAATTGAAATCATTTAAACCCCCTACCTCGATTAGCTAAACCGGAAGGAATTAACCACGATAAACCTGTTCTTTTTGAATTCATAGTAGCAGCAACAATTCCAACATTATTGGGACGCGGCAGCAGCATCAACCATGATCACACTCCAACAACAACAATTTTGACAACTCCAGCAGAACACAGCAACACTAAAACAAAGGTATCGGCTACCGTAATTAAAATAAGAATATAGCAGAGAAACAAAATTCTAAATAGAACAAGAGTGGAAACATTACAGGATTATGAATGGAGGTTCAAAGTCAAAATGAAGAAGATGGCGCAACAGTTTGTCTTCTCTAGCGATGAGCTCCAATTGTGGCGATTTCAATGAATACAGTATAATTAGGAATATTAGAGGCCGAGACAGGATCATTTCAAAGCGACAATGGTTCAGAAATGGTAACTCTAATAGCTAGGACAGAATTGACTCACCCGCAACGATAGCGGCGACTAGGAATTCGAAAGACAAACCCTAGTACCAACGGCAGCGGCGCTGCCTCCTCCTAGTCGTCGTGTTCTCCTTCTTCCTGTACGCGTTCTACTTCGCTCATCACCTCGCTTCACACGGTGGCGTTCTCCTCCTGTAGTGACTTGAACGGCGGCGGCTATCCCAAACAGAGACAGCGACGTCGTCTCCCCTTCTCTCCACGCGCAGCAGCTCTGATCGATGATGGTAGCAGTGACGGATGCACGAGGATGACGAAGTCAAAGCCTTCTTGATCATCCCAGCGTCTTCCTCCTATTCGCTTACTCCCTGACTCCCGACTTCTCCATCTCCCCCTCTCGATCTCTCTTCTTCCCCCTTCGAGCTCCCCTTTCTCTCTTCACTGTTTCCTTCCTTTTCTCTGAACGTATGTAGTGTGCGTTTTGTGAAATTAGGGTATCAATTAGGAAATTTGTGATCTTAAATTAAATTAGATTTTGATTTGATAAATTAGGGAAAAATATATACAAATAATATAACAATTTTACAAAATATTCATGATAGGATAACAATTTAGAATTCAAATATAATGCTATAAAGATTACTTTTAAAACGCATGAGATTTTATCTATCAATCTATTAACGAGCTCAAATAATTATTTTTAATTTAAATCATAGATTAAATATATTAATCACATTTTTATAAAATGTAGTTTAAACTCAATATTCAATTATTCAAATTAAATGATATAATTTTTTATTATTTTTCTATCACCGAAACTTTAATTTCAATTTACAAAATATCTAATTATAATAAAATTACTTAAACTTTAAGTATTTATAAAAATCCATTTAATCATTCCTAATAAATTAATCTCAAAAAGCTCAAACTAATAAAATAAACCATAATTTATCCATAATAGAAATTATTTAAATTATATAATTTTCAAAATACATGAAATAACCAACTATAAAAATTTACACAAGAATATTAATTGAATTAACTCTAAATATTAGTAAACTAATTCAATTACTCTTAATTAATTAATTTATAAAATAAAATATCAAATTAATAAAATAAATCCTAACTTTTTTCTGGATAAAAGTTACTTAAATTAAATTATATAATTCTTTCTTATTTTTCAATTACTAAAATTATACAAAATATTTCATTATATAAAATTACATTAAGAATCTTAATTAGTTTAAAATGAAATTATCTCTGAATCTATTTAATTATTTCTAATAAAATAATTTTTAAAATTATAAAGTTTAAACTTAATAAAATAAAATCACAATGTATTCATAATTAGATTTTCAAAAATGCGGGATGTTACATTCTATCCAACTTACAAAAATTTTCGCCCTCGAAAATTGATATAAGATGAAGAAAAGATTTATATTCACATCCCCTTTTGAATATTTTAAAGATACCAAGAAAATCATATCACATAAACATAGAAGAAAATATACTAGGTAATGCAAGAGTTGATAAAATAACTTAACTCATGATAAATTTTGAAATCCAAAATCAAATAGGCATAATATTCGTTCAGAACTTTTAACAAAGCATGAGCACTTCCTTTCGTCGTCTCAAAACTCCACAACTCCTTATAACTTCGTATACTAACCAAATTCACTTTCCACACGCACAAATCGCGTCCCTAAGAACTAGCGTATATAAGGAATACGAAATATGAGAAAAGAAAGACAAACGGCACGAAAGGTTTATGCGAGAAATTGGAAGAATGCTCAAGTTCACAGTTGGACAAAGATGGTATTTCGCAAGGTTTTGAAGGAATACATGAGATCGTCAACAAACAAGGATATATATAAGCAATGAAATGGAGCATAAAGGGAGTTAATTCGAAGCTTAGGAAGAAATTTTGAATCGAACAGTTTCAATATGAACATCATTAGGGAAAATAGTACAACAATTTTGAACAACTTCAATTTGAAATAGAGGGAATTAGTTTATCTTTTTCAAAAGAATATATATAAATCTAACATTTTTCAAAGTACTAAATTTAGTATAAATAATATGTTATATCAATTTAATTTTCAAATCAAAACAAATCATGCATGGTTTGTAAATTAAAGCTTGTTGGGCACTAAGGGTAAAATATTTTCTTTAAAAATCTTGGAGGATTACTTAAGTACATAATTAGGTAAGGATAGCCATAGAATTATAATAAAGTTGGAAGAGAATCAGGTTCAATTCAAAGAATAAATTTTGAAATAAAATTTTCTATAAATCAATAAAAGATAAGTGGTATATCACAGATAAACAAGATTAAACTACATAAAGAAGCTTCAGAGTTTATGTAAGAAAGTCTAGGCTGAATTAAAAACAATCCCCTCAAAATTTAAGCAAGGGTTGTGGATACAATCAAGTAAGAAAAGATGTAAATTGAAATTTTTCTCGAAGAGAATCTGAAACAAGTACTCAAGAAGGAAATTTCAAGAAATAGTATGCTGCACCGAAATAATTCCGAATTCAGAGCAAGGAGCATAGAGTTTGTAAGGTAAAGATAAATGTTTCAAAAGATTCAAACAACAACCAGATACAGAGTCAAGCAAGGACGTGCACAAATGATAATACAAGGTTAGCAGGAAAGAGATCAGAAACTAGAAATTCTAATACAATTAATAGAGAAAGAGATAACACTAAGCACGAATAAAAAGCATACGTCGAAACGGAACTAATCTCTAGAATTTAGTTTCTAACGTCCCCAAAACCTCGTAATTCGCATTAACCTATCATTTCTATTTCGTCTATGATAACCCATTAGTGTTCCATATACATAAATCATTAGTATTAAGTTGGCCAAATTTGATACCATGAGGTATGCAATGGTAAACTAATAGCGTTAATCATCAGACAGTCATGTATATAAAACAAAAACTCTCGTCACCAAGACAAGTCTTAAGGCATGACAGACACTCAGAGTATGAAATGAAGCATAGTCAGTCCATTCCTAAGGCTCTAACAGGAATGAACTGCTCTGATACTATATTGTAACTTCCCTTCCAGCAAAACACCTTGCTTAAGTCAGGGTATTTCTACTAGAAAGAACGTTACGTGACCTTTTCCAATATTAACTACTTAATTTCTGAGCCTTTGTATCGATTTCGCGTTTCAGTTTTAAGAAAATGCTAGAAAATTTTGTTTTTATTTATTAAAGACATGTATCAAGGATAAACATTGCAAATAATAAGAACAATTACATAAGTATTATTAATAGTAATTCTTATACATAAGAAGTCATATAAATCCAGATACAACACCTACCCCTCTGTTAAAATAAAACCTCAAAGGACCAGAGCGAGGGGACTCTATGAAAGCAATTAAAACCATAAAGAAAGCCTACTAATTGCTTGCAGCTTCATATTGCATCTTCAAACCTGTGTCACTAAAAGGGTGGAAAATTTGGGGGTGAGAACCAAACCACATGTTCTCAGTAGAGGTCGAGAATGCCGTGAAAGTAAAGAATAAAGCGCAAATAGTTAATTTCATTCAGAGATATCTAAAAGAAAATTAACCTTCTTTAAAAGCATTAGTTAATTATTCAAAATCCTAGAACCATATTTTCTTTATAAAACTCTTAAAAATTTCCTAGACTGTATAAATGACCAACCTGTTCCAAGCATAGGTTCATTAAGTCTATGCTGAACCAATTTGATTTTTCATACTTTACTAGACCATATCATAAAAGAAGTTACCTACGCGGTATAAATGATCATCCTGCTCCAAGCATAGGTTCATTAAGTCTATGCTGAACCAGTCAGATACTTTATACAAAACAAGACCTCAAACGTACCAGTCACGGCCTTAGGCCCAAACAACTCAATCAACACCCATTTCACCACAATCCAGCCAATCAGTTACAAACACAAGTAATGAGGTTCAAACACAATCAAGAGCAATTACATCAAGTATAGCAACTAGCAGTTAAACAGAATTATTCACTTAGGCAAACCAATTACAATATACACACCCAAACAATATCACATAGATGCATATGATGCATGTCTAGTCCTAGTGCAGGCCATGAGCTCATGTGTCGATTAGCACCTGCCTTCCCGACATTTATCCGGTCACGAGTTCACGATTTCCGGGATACGATTTTCCGTTCAAATAAATGCGCATATAATTATTAGCAGCTCTATTGAGACAGCCTCTGCTTTCTACTCGCAGGAAACATATACTCCTGGGAACGAAAAATTACTCTTGGGTTGCCTCAAGGTAACAAACAAATAAACAAACATCTCTTGGGTTGCATTAAGTAACAAACAAATAAATAATATCTCTTGGGTTGCATTAAGCAACAAATATATATATATAATATCTCTTGGGTTGCATTAAGCAACAAATATATATATAATATCTCTTGGGTTGCCACAAGCAACAAACAAACATCTCTTGGGTTGCATTAAGCAACAGATAATCATACAATAAGTACTTTACTCTTTCCTTTCTCTTTCTTAATTGCAATGACGCAAGCAGGACAAGACCCACGCCCTTGCCAACAATTCCGTATACCAAATAATATTTTCTTAAAAGAATCATTGAAGTTATTATCATTAAATAAGCCTTAAATATTGATTTTTATTAAGTCCTTGTACTTTTATAAAAATTTGAACATAATCTCCTTTAAAAATAGGACTTAGCCACCCTTACAGGTTCCTTCTTTCTCAACATTTCATCAGCCTCTTTCAGCAGTTGCCACAGCAATATATATTCTCAAAAAACATTTGATAATAGTATAGAAAATCTATTTCTTAAATTCCATATCCAAAATAATTGCCAACACAACTTGGCAGCCTGATTTCCATTTTGTTTTTAAAATATCAAATGAATTCCGAATCACGCAAACTTGATATCCATGCGACCTTCTCACATTAAGCTTTCTATTAAACCAAAAATCATAATTTTTCGCTGACTCTAGCTTCGGAAATATAAGCAAAACCCTGACTGCTCTGCAGTGTTTTAAAATCAGAAGACAGCAGCAGCATACAACATTCGAAATTTCATATAAAATCCAAATTAAATCCAACTACCTTTAAAATTAATGTGATTAAAAATAACTCATCCAAATTTCTTTCTCAATTAGTTTCAGGGTCATACCATTTTTAATGAAGAAGTAACGTAGCTTCGAAAGTAGATAATTCTCTGCAGAATTCTGTTTTACAAATCATTAAACACAACCTCTTCCTGGTCCCATAACTCACTTATTAAAATATGGAAAACCCTGAACTTTAAATCACATATGCTAAACATACTTAATTTTCACCTCCAATTGGTTGCATCTCAATATCTATCCAAGATCAAAAGTTATAAACTCTCAAAGTTACTAAATTAAGAAAACAGAATCTGGCATTTTCTGCATAATGCATCATACTTCAAAACTTCATATCTTTAAAACTACAAGTTCAATTGTTCTGAAATTTTACGGTATTAAAATAATAGGAATAAAGTTTTATTTAAAATTAGTTCCATTTCAAAATTCAAACTGCAGAATTTCCAATAGAGGAATCAAGTTGCTGCTGTGTTAAACGTTCTGCAGAAAAACCAGATTTGACATCCATAATTCAAAAATTTACCATAAATCATAAACTTAATGAAAAAGTCTCAAATTCACCAGTCCAACTCCCTATATTCCCAATATTAATCCAGACTTAGTCCCACGCAAATCCGATCATCATAGAATTAGTTATAGATTTTCAAAATTTCTAATTTCATTTAAATTAGTGCAGAAAATCAGATTCACGACTTAACTTTAAAAAATCATAACTAATGTTCCAGTTAATATGAAACCTTCAAAATTAAATCTCAACAATCACACTTAATATAATTTACTTAACATTTAAATTCTCATCATTTCAGTCATTATAGAGCCACTGATTCACTTTCAAAGTTGCTGTTTAATTTCAAGAGAACCTGATTTTCAGTAAACCATTTTGTATTCAAAATCCAACCCTTCAATACCCCTCAAAACCAATTCCAAATCAACCACCAACCAAGTTCATTAACATTACAATATACCAAATAACAGCTCAGCAACAACAAATCCAACATTACCCATTAAAATTCAGAAATTCTCAACAATTAGTCATCAAACAATTCCCAATCCACATAATCAATCAATATCACTAATCAACAATTCTAAATCACAATCTTAACCATTTCAATCACAATTTCAGCCACAATTCAATATTCACATAATCAATCAATTACTCACAGCTATTAAATCTATTTGCAGTTATTCAATAAACCTTGTAGGCATTCTTAAATTGAAATCATTTAAACCCCCTACCTCGATTAGCTAAACCGGAAGGAATTAACCACGATAAACCTGTTCTTTTTGAATTCATAGCAGCAGCAACAATTCCAACATTATTGGGACGCGGCAGCAGCATCAACCATGATCACACTCCAACAACAACAATTTTGACAACTCCAGCAGAACACAGCAACACTAAAACAAAGGTATCGGCTACCGTAATTAAAATAAGAATATAGCAGAGAAACAAAATTCTAAATAGAACAAGAGTGGAAACATTACAGGATTATGAATGGAGGTTCAGAGTCAAAATGAAGAAGATGGCGCAACAGTTTGTCTTCTCTAGCGATGAGCTCCAATTGTGGCGATTCCAACGAATACAGTATAATTAGGAATATTAGAGGCCGAGACAGGATCATTTCAAAGCGACAATGGTTCAGAAATGGTAACTCTAATAGCTAGGACAGAATTGACTCACCCGCAACGACAGCGGCGACTAGGAATTCCAAAGACAAACCCTAGTAGCAACGGCAGCGGCGCTGCCTCCTCCTAGTCGTCGTGTTCTCCTTCTTCCTGTACGCGTTCTACTTCGCTCATCACCTCGCTTCACACGGTGGCGTTCTCCTCCTGTAGTGACTTGAACGGCGGCGGCTATCCCAAACAGAGATAGCAACGTCGTCTCCCCTGCTCTCCACGCGCAGCAGCTCTGATCGATGATGGTAGCAGTGACGGATGCACGAGGATGACGAAGTCGAAGCCTTCTTGATCATCCCAGCATCTTCCTCCTATTCCCTTACTCCCCGAATCCTGACTTCTCCATCTCCCCCTCTCGATCTCTCTTCTTCCCCCTTCGAGCTCCCCTTTCTCTCTTCACTGTTTCCTTCCTTTTCTCTGAACGTATGTAGTGTGCGTTTTGTAAAATTAGGGTATCAATTAGGAAATTTGTGATCTTAAATTAAATTAGATTTTGATTTGATAAATTAGGGAAAAATATATACAAGTAATATAACAATTTTACAAAATATTCATGATAGGATAACAATTTAGAATTCAAATATAATGCTATAAAGATTACTTTTAAAATGCATGAGATTTTATCTATCAATCTATTAACGAGCTCAAATAATTATTTTTAATTTAAATCATAGAGTAAATATATTAATCACATTTTTATAAAATGTATTTTAAAAGCAATATTCAATTATTCAAATTAAATGATATAATTTTTTATTATTTTTCTATCACCGAAACTTTAATTTCAATTTACAAAATATCTAATTATAATAAAATTACTTAAACTTTAAGTATTTATAAAAATCCATTTAATCATTCCTAATAAATTAATCTCAAAGAGCTCAAACTAATAAAACAAACCATAATTTATCCATAATAAAAATTATTTAAATTATATAATTTTCAAAATACATGAAATAACCAACTATAAAAATTTACACAAGAATATTAATTGAATTAACTCCAAATATTAGTAAACTAATTCAATTACTCTTAATTAATTAATTTATAAAATAAGATATCAAATTAATAAAATAAATCGTAACTTTTTTTAGTATAAAAGTTACTTAAATTAAATTATATAATTTTTTCTTATTTTTCAATTACTAAAATTATAAAAAATATTCCATTATATAAAATTACATTAAGAATCTTAATTGGTTTAAAATGAAATTATCTCTGAATCTATTTAATTATTTCTAATAAAATAATTTTTAAAATTATAAAGTTTAAACTTAATAAAATAAAATCACAATTTATTCATAATTAGATTTTCAAAAATGCGGGATGTTACAATTGTTTGGTGCAAACAAGACCTCAATGACTGTGAACAGGCATGGTTTAATCGAGTTCTGAACGACGAATCGATGCGAGGCACAGCTATCTTCATATCTATTATGATCTCTATGGTTTTGACTATGTGAGATTTGGGTGCTGCATGGAATGGACCGATCTCTTCATCAGGATGGATTGAAGGAAATAGACCTCTTGAAGATAGATTTCTTGCATGTGCTTGAAATTTTGAGGGTAAAATTTTTTTTTAAGAGGGTAGAATGTAACAACCCCGTTTTTCGAGTACGTGAGATCTTTTCTGAAGACATGGATTTCTCCAGAAGATCAGTAAGGGGAGAACCTCTGCTATATCATCAAGTATCTCAATCTTCATTGTCATTATGTCATCTTTAAGCTAGGACCTCTTTTGGGGCAAGCTCGATAACGCAATCACGAAGAACCTAGTTTTTAAACCGTATCGGGTAGGAGTTTTGATTCTGATTTTCTTAAATAGTCTCAGTTTGACGAACCGGACTCAATTCATGAGAGAAGAGAGATAATAGTATAATATTATCATTATATTAGTATTAAAAGCTTATTGAATGATATTATAGTTTTACCTGGTCAGTTTTAGTTGAAAATAGGAAATCGATTTAACCGGGTTCACAGTTTACTGGTGTAGCTTAACACCAACACTCCCTGATGATTTTAGCAATGCTAAGGTCTCATCATACATATTATATTCTCATAATAAATATGCTACTAGTGTCATTTATGCTAGTAGCTCAGAAATAATTTTTAGAGATGTTTTTACAAGTGTTCCGATACATCTAGTTTTAGTAGTTATACACCTGAGATATTTTAATATTATTTTAACCCACCTCCAAGCCAACCAATCACAACTCACCCTACATCCCCAAGACCTCCAAGGCTGTCTCATTTCATCATTTTGGCTGAAAATAAAAAGAGAGAAAAGAGAGAAACTTCTATGAACACTTAATCTTCAAAGCTTGATTTCTTCTGAACTAAAACTCATATCAAAACTCCGATTTCACCAAAATGATCCTCTCTTCATCCTCTACATAACCATATAACATATCAAGGTTGGAAATAAGGTGAGATGGCTGTCTCCCTCCCTCTTCAGATCGGTTTTCAAGGAAACATGCTTAAACATGTGTTTTCTTGATGTTCTTCCTTAGATCTCTTGCTTAGCTTGACTCGTGAGCCAAGAATATTCAATTCCAAACTCGTTTAAGATGAGAAATCCCTTCCTAACATGTTGATTAAGGTTTGTTCAGTTGAGGTTTTTTGGATTCAAAGTTGTTCTTGATGTGTTTTAGGAGGAAAAAGTGCTTTAAGAACACTTCAACGAGTAACCGGATTTGGAGCAGCAAATCAAGGTAGGGTTTGATGAAATTAATCTTGATTAGTTGTGTTTGAGATGTGTGATTATGATATGGTTTGGTTATGCTTGAAATTGATTGCTTATATGAGTTATTCTTGGTGAAATTTTGTTGAAATTTTGATGAAATTTGATGATATTCAACTTTGAATTTATGTTCTTCATGGCTGCTGGAAAAACGAATCCTAACCCTTAAATTAGGGTTGAATTTGTGTTGAAATTAAGTGGGAAACAAGGGGCTTTGGTGGCTTCAATTTTATTATGAATTATGGTAAAAATCGGTTGCTGAAAAGACTGAAAAACAGATGAAAAAAGAGAAAGAATCTGAAGAATTTACGAAGAACACGAAGAAAACTTTGAGTGTGGTGAAGAAAATTGAAGAACACCATTTAGATCTTAAAAAGAGCAATTTTGTAATTATTTTGGTGTTTGAGGAGTTACTTGGTAATTTCTGAAAGTTAGGGTGGTTAAAGTAGAAATATTAAAAGTTACGGGTGGTAAAAATTGAATTTTAAAGGTTAAAAGTTAGAGTGGGGTAATTTTCAAAAATTTAATGATAAAATAATAAATAATAATAAAATATTAAATAATAATATTTAATTAAAAATAATATTTTAATAAAAATAATAAAATAATGCGAAAAAAGCATTTTTTCGTAAAACTTTTAGAAAGACAACTTTAAGCTCGGAATCTCATAATCACATTCATAAAACACTTACGAAGTGGTAAAAACATATTAGTGAGGCAAAGATAAAGGAAAGATAAAAAGTTAAAGAAGAGATAAAAATCAAAGAAAAAGTCTGTAAAGTTTTAATAACAGAAAAACAGACAGAGATTAGTAAACGAACTAAGGCAACATAGTTAGTCCTTGAGTTGCGACTAAGGTTAGGTATTATATGAAAAGTTAAACTGTTTCAGTATAGACTTAATGAACCTATACTTGGGACAGACATGCATCATACTTGGTTGTGCATTTTCTCTATTATGATTATTGTATGAATGTATGCTTTCTTTGCTTGTTTTTTATTCTCTGTGTCTGTGTTCTATTTTCTTGTATTCTTCTGTTTGTGTTCTGTTTTCTATTTTCTCTACTTCCTCTATTTATCTATCTTCTATTAACTGTTTCTCTATATTCTGTTATTCGTTTGCCAAACAACACGGAATTAATGAACGTAACTAATAACCCCGACCCTACTAGGAACTCCCTAGTTCTTACCCCTTCTCTCTCCTTTCCCCCTCAGATAGGAGCAAGAGTACCCTTCCGTAGTTCGTTGATGATCGTTCTGCAAAAAGGACTCTGTTGTAGGTAGTCTTCTAAGTCTAGAGTGCTCTGTTACCTGTTTATATATATTTACTGTGAGACCAGCCAACGTCTACACCCCGTTTGTATGCAAACTTTTACTTAAATCCTGTGTACGAGACTCCTGTTAAGTGGCTACTTGATGAGATACCAGAGGAACGTCATATGGCAATGTTTGATTGTGCAGAGGAGTAGTAGATGATGTCCCATCTTTTGATGACATTTGACCTGACTCGAGTTTTGAAGACCTAGAACGTACTTTCCCTCACTTTGGTAGTTTAGAGGGACTAGGTGAGTATAGATTCTAGGCTAGCCTGGGTGCCAGCTTAGGGACTTCTTGTACAGGTCAGGGCCTGGGATGTTGTATGTATATATATGTATATAGTTATTATCTAGCTATATCTAGGGGTGTTCTAACTAAAAGTCTATACTCTAATAAAGGTTGTTTCACGAAATGTTATCAAGTGCTTGAAATGTATTTATGTGTGGTTGTTTATAACTGTTTTATCTGTTTTCAGTTGTGAATTGATTATGAATGAATCCGTCTATTAACCCAAACACATTCAAAAGAAAAAGTACCTCGCAGAATAACTACGTTTTTAACAACGAATTAGGCTCATCTATAACAATATATAATGCCAAAACAGAGTTTTTGGTGTCCAACTTTATGTTCCAATATTACCCTTAATGATAGAAGTTCTCCGTACATGCATGCGTCGGTTATTTTAAATAAAAAACTTCCACCGTTAACAACACATATTCTTCTATAATAATTATCTCTTTCTTCCCTTATTCTCTCTCACTTTAAGTTGCTATTACTAGAAAAACTTCTTTCATTTCTCATTCATCTTTTCATGCATCTTTCTTACTTCATCTAATATAATTTATTTTTTGTCATTAAATAAAAGTGTGAAACTATGTTTATATGTTTGTTTTGATTAATTACCGTTGATAGGATACTAATGGAAGTGGTCGACCGACTTGGCAAGACTATGCGTGGCGACGAAGATAAAACATGAGCGAAAAACAAAGGCAGCAATACTTCGCCAGAAGGCGGCGTGCCAGTTAAGTTATACATCCCATTAATAAATTTTTGCCGTTAGTATATCATTTAATATGAATTATCTTTTACAATATATTTTCATGCTAATAACAAATTTTTTAAATATTCAGGTACTAATAACAATAGTGAAGTTGGTCCAAGTAATAGACTGAATGATCCAAATATAGGTAAGAATCCTGTATATTTATTTAATTAATAATAATTTATTTTTTCTTAAGTTTTGATTCGATAAACCTTCCATAATTGTCCTAAATAAAATTGTTATAGATATTATTATAATATCTTAATGTACTTTAAATTAAATATCTATAACAATATATAAAGGGAATATGAGAGTTTAGTGTCCAATTTTCACTTTTCTATCTTAATCTTATTGATAAATCGTGTTTAATATAATTTTCGTCTTAAAATTTGGTCAAAAATAGAATTATTAGTTAATTTTCCTTTATTTTTTGTACAGTTACTTTTTTATTCTACACATAACTTCTACCCACGTTGTCTTTTTCTTTGTTCTATAGAGTACATATAGTACTCTCTCCCGATCTTTATTTCACTTAATTAAAAAAAATAATGATAAATATGTGTATGGACTATGGAGAATGGTAAAAAATAATAAAAATAAAAATTAAATTTTTTTAAAAAATAATGAAACAAAAGATAATTTAACATATTGAATATAAAATAAAAAAAGTAATTAAAATTATGTGAGAAAAAGAGTTCTATAAATTTAAATTTTATATCTGCTTCAAATTAAATAATATTGAAAAAATAAATAAATTTATAAATATTTATAAATCTTTATCTTAATTGTTACATATAAAAATAACATAATAATTTTAGTATCATACTTAAATTAATTTAAATTTTATTATTCTATACATTAAAAAATAAATAACTTATAAAATTTTTATTTTTTATCTCAAATTTATAATTTAAAAGCATAAAAATTAATTTTCTAAAAATATTAAAAAAAATAACAATATAAAAATTACAATTTTGTTTTGAAATTAAATAAAATTTTAAGAAAATCTTAAAAATATTATTAGTTAGAGACATAGAAGTTGACATATTAGATTTAGAGAAAGATTAAGAATGATTACAAATAAGTGTTAAAAATAGGGGAGGTATTCAATATTACAATATTTTTATATTCAATTGTATATCTATAACAATATATAATGCCAATACATGGTAGTTTGGTGTCCAATTTTCTATTTCTTATTTTAACCCTACTAAAAAAATTCAAAAATATTTTACGGTTACTTATTTCACTGACAAATTTCACTAACAGTTACAAAAATTTACGCATAACTTCTATTCAATTTTTTATTCTCACAATCTCTCTTTTTTATTTTTTTATTTTTTTCTAATTCTCCTTTATCTTATGAACTCTTCTCTGTACGGAATAATTATTTAAATAAGTTTTTGTGACATCTTAAACTAGATAAAGACGATGTCAAAAAGTTTATTTTCATAGCCATATATGAAATGAGAAAAAGAATAATTAGAAGCCAACAAGTGTTTAACCAGGGGTGATAAATAGTTTTTTGTATAGATCTTATTATATTGAAGTATTCATTTAAATTATATTTTGTTTAATTTTATGTTAGTTTTTGTTTGTATAGTGTTATTTTGAGTATGTTTGTACTTTAATGGTCTGACTAGCAGTTTATCTTCATTCTAATTATTCTATTAGAATTTTTTTGTAATCATAAAGAATATATCTTTTTTATTTTTTTTTATAATTTCATCCATTCTACTACTTTTTTTTTTACTTCTCAATACACTTTGTTATATTTCTCTTGCTGTCGTTATTTTTTTACCTTCAATACCATCTATTTCAATTTTCATCACATCCATCGTTACAAATTTCATTTAGTTTTATTATAGTTACTACATTCACGTATAACTTCCACCTATATTTTTTTTCTCTTTAATTTACTTACCCAATTAATATTTTCATCATTCTTTTACCTTTTTAATTTGTCTCCAATATTTTACGTACAAAGATAGTGTTCTATCTTTTTCTCTTACCAAGAAAGAACTAATTTTTTTCATCTTATATGTATTCTTTATTTTTTTAAATATATCTATACCTATCAATGATGAATTGAAAAAGTCTAATATTTTGTTAAATTTATTTTTTCTTTTTTAAATTACTTCATAATATGGGATAATATTATTTTTTAATTTTTAAATTATTAATTATACAGAGTATTATATTTAAAGTCACATCAACATTAAAATAAAAAAAATACTTATCTAATAAATTTAAAGAGTGAATGATATATTAATAAAGAAATAAAATTAATTTCTTAAAAACAATAGAAAGGCGGCTGAACAGGCACGTTAGTGCCTGTTGAGCCGCTAGTAATAAATAATAGGTAATAATTAGGAGGACAAGTTAGTAGCGCTCAGTTTCCGGTATGATCTAAACATACTGAAAATTGGGTCGTTACACATCATGGCTTCTAAAACCTGGGTGATGTCTTTGCACCACTGCAACACCACTCCTCAAGATGGATTAACGTTTCCATTCAATTTGGGGATTACGATTTATAAAATGGGAATAGGGACTATTTTGACATAATAGGTGAACATATCTTACAAGCTTCCAACTGGGTACACATCTGTTAATATACCTGTCACTTAACGGTCCACGTGTACTCCCCGTTAACGGAAGCTGTGAGCCCATAAACGGAAGGACAAACGTGATTGATGTCAAATCTTTCGAGGACTAATTTGATTAAAAATATGTTTTGGGGACAAAAATGACGATCGTACAATCTTTCGGGGACCAATTTGATCATTAACCCTAAAAAATAGTCTTTCACACTCAATATTTCTCTGTGCTATAAGTCTTATTACCTTCCCAACATACACACACTATCGATCAGAAATTGTCCACTCCTGGCGAGCAGATACGATGCTGAAAGTGGAAAGATATTGTCCCATGGTTGCTGACATCCAAAACATATCCATATAGTGAGATGATCCCTCAAAAGGTGATAACATTGTTTGCTTTTCTCCATTTTCATTACAACCACTTCAAATAACTGTCGAGAAGAAAAATGCAAACCTCGGTCAACAAAAAACACAAAATATAGTGTAATTTCGCCGCCCTCTGCATACATTGAGATGAAATGAAATAGTGATTGGAAATAGCAGAGTTGGAACTTTGAACTATCTATAGTATAAATCCCCAAATTCTTCACATCATTATGTACATATGCATGGAAAAATATTTGTTGATCGTCGTTTCGCAACAGTGGCAAAAATTTACACTTAAATAATAATGCAAATATGAATTCTGACTGCTTTCAATCCTTGATCACATTTCGGCTGCTAATTCGACACAAAAACCTCAGAAAGTGGTATTGCAATTCTGTCTCAAACAGAATTGCCTTCATCATCTCCAAGGAGTGACAGAGAAAAAGGGGCAATGGCCACGTTAAACGATCTTGAGCCTACTTTATCAATATGTATCATCTCAAAGTCACCTTCCTGCATTATAAAAATCCAAAATGACAAGATTTAAGGTATAATATGGTTTTATTATGTGGGACTGATGCGAAGGCATATATGCAAATGCTTGAAATTCAGAATCAATCTTGAATCAAATAAACAACTATAACAATGGGGAATTAGCAGAAAAACTGTCATGTATATACTTCGAGTAGACAATTTATTTTATTGAAGCAAAATGATTAATATTTTTCCAGGAATATATAAATAAAGTAAAGGGTAGAAATTTTATGCTTCTATCCTTCGTTGTGGACTGTGGTTATATTACTACTACTTCCTCAATTTCTAAATGATAGTGTTTCTATAAAATTATAGATATTCCAAATTGATTGTCATTATGAAACTTCAAATAGTGATATTAGTAAAAAGTATTTTTATATCATTAATCATTTTGACCCTTGTTATTAAAGAGTGGTAGTTACTAGTTATTGCATCATTAGAGAACAAAGAATTGCCCAAAATAATGAAATAAATAAAATTGAAAGAAAAGCATCTCTTACCATTCTACCATTTGGTGTGTTCAATGGACATGCTGAAGAGTATTCAAAACTAGTCCCGGGAAGTATTGTTGGCTGTTCACCTACAACACCACTCCCCCTGTGATATTTAAAAAACAAAGCATAGAAGTTATGTTGAACTGGAAACACCATGGATTCAAAAGGAAAAAGAAACACCTAGAAAGCATAATACAACAAAATAGAAAAGGAAAAGATAATAAGCTCACCAGACATTTTCCATTTTCCCATTACCATCTGTTATAATCCAATGCCTTCTAAGAAGTTGAACAGGTTGGTCCGAGTTATTGGAGATTCTTATTCTATATGCAAAGAAGTATAGCCCCTTCGAAGGTTGACTTCTTCCCTCTATATATACACTCCTAACTTGAACCCTGATTCCCTGAATAAGTTGAAATATATGTCAAGAGTTCAGAATTCCCTTGTGTCCTAGCATGTGATGTCCCAGATTAGATAAAGCGCTAAAGGCATTTACTCCCAGAAATGACAAGTTTAACAGTTTCTACAAGAGAAGAAAAGAAGAAGAAAAAGAAAAAGAAAAAGAAATTTGGAACATTTTGGCAAGAGCTGAATCGACATTTCCATGTTTGAAATTATATTAAACTAATAGTTTAATCAAGGCAATCGAATCTAAACACTGTTTTAAAAAGGGAAGTCACATTTAATTCAGTTTAGATATAAGATTACGTCAAGATCGAATAATTTAAAATATGAGATTAGTATTTAACTGAATGTAGCGGTCATACCAATGTTGTAGCATCACTTGAACATTTTAAAAGTGAATGTGGGGCAATGCTTTTTAGTTCATCACGGTATTTCGCTGCATCCTGTGAAAAAGGGAGAGTACATCAGAATGCATATTTTTAAGAAAATATGTGTAACAGCACAAACACTGGAAAGAGGCCAAGTTTTGTCAATTCACAATAGAAGATGAAGGATAAGGGTACCAATCTCAGTCCAACAAACTTTGAACGAAAATTCAACTTGAGAAGAATAGGACAATTTAATTTCAAGTCAGATGGTGCTAGTGAGCTACTATCAGCTTGAGCATAGAAGCATAACTGCTTGAACTTTTGTTTGCTTACTGGCTGGCTTTATAACAAATAGTTACTGATTTTGAAAACACATGGAGCCGACAGTATTCATGGAATAACCAAGCAGAACTCAAGCATACATGCATGCAATCAAGCTTTCTTCTGCAAGATTATCAAGCCTACTCATATACCATACTACTTAAAAAGCTGAACTCTAATAATAATGTGCAGCCCATGATCAGTAATAGTATACAACTAATTATACCAACAGTAAATCAAACCAAAACAACGAGAAACTATTAGGTAGTGTTTATTTCCATAGACTGGAACTGAGACTGGGAAACTAGGACTCAGTATTATATTTGGTAGTTAGAGACTTGAACTAAAACTTCAGTCCCAGACACAAAAGTTCAGTCCCTTCAGTACCTCCAGAAAGTGGGGAACAGAGGGGACCGAAATTTTTGAAAATGGAGACTAAACTTTAATAATATTTTTAAAAAAAAAGGCTCTCATTTAATTTTTCAAATTCTAAATCTACCCCTCAATCTTTATATTTATCTTAAGCCAAATATGATAGTTAGACATAACTCAATCCAGTACATTTTATATCAAACACAGTACAGAGACTTAATTTAGTCTGTTTTTCAGTCTCTATCTCCCAATCTCTGTCTCTCAGTCTCAGTCTCAGAATGTATGTCGAAACATTGATATGCAGTTATATCCCATTAATGTTCTAATTCAAAATATGAAATGGGCAAGCTTCCTATTTAAACATTTTCCAGTTGAACAAGAAATTTAACCAACCGAAACAATGATCCTATAGTCAAGTACTCCACTCCAAGACCAATTGTTACCTGAGAGCTTCACCTATCGAAATCACATAACAGAATGCCCCCCAAAACCTCTTGTCAGTTCAGTTAGTTAGCTTCACACAGGAAGTTAGTTATTTTCCTCCCTAGTGGTTAGTCAGTTAGCAACTAACCGTGAATACATGTACAGCTTGAAGAGTAGTTAACTAGCTTAGTTTGAAAAGTTAGTTAGGCACAATAAATGAAATGCTTGAAAGAATAAAAATAAGAATAAAGACCTTGAATCTCTCATCAGCAATGGCTTCCTTGAGCAATCTCCTTAAACGCAAAACAGGCTCCTCCTCCTCAAACAGCTTGAGTGAGTCTCGAATCCTAGCGGCTTCTTTGTAATCCTACATACGCCAATGAATTTTTCGGGGGGGGGGGGGGGGGGGGGGAGGAAGGAAAAGCTTAAATAATCATAAAAAACTGAACAGAAAATAAACAAAGAAAATCTGCTGCTACAATAAACATTTTGGCGATTCCAAAAAGATCATCACCTCAGATTTAGCAGCTACTTCCATCTGCTGCTTTAAGAGTGCGTAAGTGTGGCTCCGAGACTGAAAGGAGCTTGTGGTGCTGTCTTCTCTGCCACTTCCATAACCGTTTCTCTCCGAAGCACACGCCAAAATCGTCACTCTCCTTCTCATGCTGCAATTTGCCCATTCCCTCTTCCGATTCGTCGTGGTCGAGCTCAATAACCGTAAATCCCCTAAACTCTTTATGCTTAACGATTGCATTTCCCCCCTATTTTTCTTCTTCCTTCTCTTTCGGTTGCAATTGTAACCTAAGCTAAGCTACGCTAGTGAGACTGATGGCTTGAACATGCAGCCATTGATGATTGGAAACTTAGCCTAAGAATCTTCACCGCACTTTGGTTTTTCTGTGCAGCGTTACTGCATTGGTGCTACTATGGTTAACGTGTTCTCTCACACTGTTGAGTTGAATTGAAGCTTAAGATGCCAAATTAGCACCACAAACAAAACGTGAGGATACCAAATTATCCATTTGTAGAAAATCCAAAGAACGAAAATAAAATAAAATAAAATAAAATAAAATTATTTTATAAAAATTTTTCGTGTTTACTTGTTTCATTATTTAGAGTTATCAGTGCGCTAGGCGCTAGCTGCGATGGAGATGTAAATGAAAATATGAGTACGAGGAGGAAAGAAAAAATGTAAAATAAGTAAAGAATTTAAATTGTTTAATTTTTATTTTATTTATTTTAAAAATGCTACATAATTAATAGATTAGACAATTATACGTAATAACCATACTTAAAAAAAAAAAAATACTAGTCTATTTCGAATTTGTGATAATATACACTAATGTTTTAAAAGGCTGGTCCGACTAAAAATCGATGACATTTTTTATTTGATTTAATAAAAAGTTTGCAAATTATAAAAATCAATAAAAAATAATTAAACTGCTCAAAAACTGAACTGTTAGATCGAATCAAAATTTAACCAATTATTTTAAAACGGTATTGTTTGGACATTTTTAAAAAAATAAAAATTTTAAAAAATTTTTAAAATTTTTTTTTAAATTCTTTCCTCTCGTCAAAAACCAGAACAAGTGCTCTTCCCTCTTGCAAAAAAAGAAAAGAGGTGACAAACTCTAGCTTTTATTATCGCGGTCATTCTTACTACCATCTTCCCGTCGTTCTTCGCGACGCGTTGTCCATCTTTTTCATCTGGTATAGCTTCTTCGTCTCTATACTGCGTTTGTTTCTGAAAATAGGACAAGACAAGATACTAAAAATAAGACATAAAAGAGAGAGATACAGAATTGAGTGTTCTTGTTCTTAACTTCACATAATTAATAAATAATTAGCCAATAAATTAATTGTTAATCCAAAAATTTAGAAAATGGAATTTTATAGTTTAATGTGGTAAAATTAATTGAAACATGAATTTTGACACTAATTTTAAAGAATTTGTCCTAAGATTGGCTCGAACAAGTTGAACTGGGCCATAACCGAGTCCATGACCCAACCTAAGCCTCATTAAACAAAATGAACTCAGCATCCTCTTCTTCCCTCATAAGCTATTCACGCTACACAAAGAAAATGGGAGGAGGAAGGAGATTATCAAAACCTAAGCTTGATTTCAAATCAAGATAACTTTCAATTCGGAGCTCCGATCGCCGCACCATTTACGGCCACTTGACCACCGCGTCGGGTTCTACAAATCCATCGGAACAATTTTATAGATAACCCTCATTTTCACCCCAGCTGCTGTACCCCTTAATTTTCAAAATTATGAGAGTATATGTTGAGATTTTGTTGGTTTGGTGTTTTAGATTCGAATTAACTTGCGAGAATTGTCAGGTCTAGCTCACTTCAACTGTGGGTCAGGTATGAACCCTCAAATCCTTTGTGGAATGTTAAATTAGTGAACTTTATATTGATTGTGGTGATAATTGTGATGTTAGATTGAAAATTTATTGTTGGTTGGAGTCAAGATTGAAAATGTGGAGCTTGGATTGAACTTTGGTGGCTAGAGGGCCGTTTAGTGTGGTTTTGGAGTCTTGAGGCTTGGAAAACGCTGAACTGTTAGGTGTTCTGTGCATTAACGAGGAATCAACCAAGGTATGGCTTCGGTTTCTCATAACTAAAATATAATATGTTGTGAAAATTTAGGTTAGTTATTTGTAGGATAGGTTGAATTATTTATGATGTTGATGATTGAGATTATGAGGGTTAGCAATTTGAGGTTGTGGTATGCTATAATATTTGTGATCTTTATTCTTGTATATGAGATTGATAAATGATGATGATGATGTATATTAGAATGCTATTTTGAACTTGAAATATTGGATTGAAAACTTGATGGAGATGGTGAATTAGTATATTGAGAAGTGTTGTGATATAATTGAGGTTGGTTTGGAGCCATTATGGTAAGATTTGCTAAGTTTTAAAGGGTTTGGGATTTAAATGTTTTGAAAGTTGATATTTGGTATTGTAATGAAATCTTTGATTTTGATGAATTTCGACGAGCCATAATTCAGTATCTGGATCTTCGATTTTTATCAAACTTGTCTAGAATAAAAATTTGGTCGGAGAGGTTTACACTGTTTTAAGAATGAATGAAAAATGATTTAAAATGAAAAAGTTATGCGCGTCCGAAGTTTGGTGTGCAAAATAGGAATTCTGGACATAGCAGCTTTTTGCAACTTCTGCTATGCACGCGTACGCGAGGGGCACACGTCAGATGAGACTCATCAGCCATAGGGCAGGCATACATCATATACATTTGTCTGTTTGCTTTGGTTTGCATTCTTGGGTTTGCCTATTTGATATTCATGCTTAACTACTATATGTTCTGTTTGCTGTATCTATAAACTACCCGTGTTTTTCTTGTATGCATTGTTTGTCTGTGTAACTGAGATGTCCCTTGTTTGGAGGAGGAGTGACGAGGACAGTTCCACTGGTATTTCAGAGGATTGGAGGAAAGGTTATGAATTTAGGGACTAAGTTAGACTTGAGATAGAATTAATAATCCTTAGATACTTCACCTTAATTATGGTTTTCAATTTTAGTTTTAAATTTGAATCTGTTGTCAAAAGTTCTAGGATCACCTCTGCCTTTTCTGGGACCTTATATGTTAGTTATGTGGGCACCATTACCATACTGAGAACCTCTAGTTCTCACCCCATACATATTTTGTGGTTTTCAAATACAGGACGTGAGGCACCTCGCTGAGGCATATTGATGCGTCCGCATCTTATACCCTTTTTCCTAGCATTTTCAAGTTGTTTTTAGTTAGATTTTATTAAGTTTTATTATATTTTAGTGCAAAAATTCTCTTTGGATGACTTTCAGTTTTTGTGGTGTTTTTATGATTTCAGGTGAATTTTGGGCGAATTTGGAAGAGTCTTGTGCAAAGACGAAGAAAGGATAGTAGATGCTGTCAACACTGACCTCCTTGCATTCCAACGAGCATAACTTGAGCTACAGAGGTCCAATTGATGTGGTCTCAACGGCTTTAGAAATCTAACTTCTAGATCTTTCCAACGATGTATAATAGTCTATACTTTCTTCCATAATCACTACCAAAACTGGCGCTAAACGCCGAGCTTGGCGTTTAGCGCCCAAGAGGGACATAACCAGCACTCCCTCCCGATGCTGAATGCCCACCAGAATGCTAGAACTACCCCTTTTTGGCGCTGAATGCTAGTAGCATAAGTCCCACTTCACTCATGGAGCATCTTTAGTTGGGTTTAGCTCTTAATTGTTATCTTATCTTTTCTTTTTATAATTTTTAATTACAAACAATATCTTTTAGGTTTAGAATTCAAGTTTCAAATCAAAAGATTTGATTTGATCTAGATTTGATTTTGTTTTGATTTAGTTTGAATTTGAATTCTAGGATTAGTCTTAGAGGTTTTTACTATAAATAAGGGGCCTCCTTCCTCCCCAATGACATATTCGATCTCTCCTCTGGGAAGGGGACTCCTCACTTCTGCATTTTCTCTGTAAGTCATGAGCAACCAAACCTCCTGGTTAAGGTTAGGAAGTCTGTTTATTTCTATGGATTAATATTATTATTCTTCTATTACATTTAATATTTGATTCAATTCTATGGGGTTGTTTTCGTTCTTAATATTATGAATCTGGGTGGAACGAAAATATTCATACCCTAACCCGAGCTTTAGGGTCGGGTCGGCAAAAGGGAAAGGGGCCGATCTCAAGGCGGTCCCTCTCACTTTAGAAGAGATTGGAAGACTATCAGAAGGCCCAAAGAGACCAAATACAGCAAGGTCACCGTCTACTAGAAGGCGGTTACCGAAAGATATGATCTTACCAACAAGATATAAGATAAGATAAAGATCTTCCCCCCAAAGAAGATCACCAAACACCACTATAAATACACTGGAGCCCCAGGTATGACTCATACTCCAATTCTACTAAAAAACATGCCTAAAGCCCTTGCTAACTGATGAGCGGATATCTTATACACTTTTTAACAACACTTTCATATAGTTTTTAGTAGTTTTTATTTATTTTTTATTGAGTTTTTATAGGTTTTATTTTAAATTGAAATTTTTGGATTCTACTATGAGTTTTTGTATTTTTGTACAATTTCAGGTATTTTTTGGCTAAAATTGAGGAGCTGGAGCAGAAGTCTAATTCAGAGACAGAGAAAGCACTGTAGATGCTGTCCAAATCTAACCTGCCTGCATTTGAAAGAGCTTTTCTGGAGCTACAAAGGTCCAACTGGAGCACTCTCAACGGCTATGGAAAGCTGACTTCTGGAGCGTTTTAGAAAAATATAATAGTCTATATTTTGCTTCAGATTAGAAGGCCTAAAACTAGCGTCCAATGCCAGCTTCCTGCCCCTTCCAGGCATCCAGCGCCCAAAGAGCAGAGCCTAGCATCCCAAGCCCCAGAGAGGACCCCTAGTTGGCATTCCACGCCCCAGAGACCTCATGGCACGTGGATCTCATTAAAGCTCAGCCCAAACACTCACCAAGTGGGCATCAGAAGGGGATTTTAGCACTAAATAAATTGTTTTATCCTTACTAGTCATCTGTTTAGTATTTAAGGGATCTTATTCATGTAATTCACAGAATTTTACAGACTCTCCGATTCAGGAGAGCATCATTCAAGGTTTTATCTTTGTTTTTATTTTTAGTATGAGTTTCTAAACCTCCTAGGTTGAGGGGAGGAGCCCTGTTGAGTCCTATGAATTAATAAAAGTACTATTTCTTCTTCTTCGATCCGTGTCTGATCTATCTCTAAGATGTATATTTCGATCTTCATCGTGGTGAACAGGACAATCTGACAAATTGGCTCTGTTTATCACATTAAGATGAACGAGTCTGAGAAACACCCACGTCTACTTGGGTTCGCGTGAGTACCTGGAAGAAAAGCACGAGCCAAAAGCTATGGATTTACATCTCTCAGATGGTTAATCCACGTATTCATTGAGGACTTCTTGAGACACCAGTTTAGCCGATCTCCATGGAGATTAAGGTCTCCGTGGTATAGGCTAGATCCAAGAAGCAGCGTTCTCTGATCCAAAAGATTCTACCTTGTCTGTGGAGTTTTGAGTAGGATTGCCAAGAGAATGGATTGCTATGCGCTTTACCCTTCGTCAGATTGAATATCACAACCACTGGCCATGGCCGTGTTCAACTTGTAGCAGAGGGGATTGATGAGTCCAATTCACACCCCATTCAAAAATTGGTGAATTAGTTCTTTTAGCAAGCGCACCAAAGTTATCGTCAAGTAATTACCCACAGTAGAGTGGGATCATATCCATAGAGATTGGCAAATTCGCGCAGTTTTAATTAATTGATGAATTAGTCAAGCGGATCAATAGGATTCTGAAGTGTAGAATTGTAAATGACATAAATGTAACTGACTAGAATATAAAGAAAAGCAATAAAGTGCAGAAATATAAATGGCAGAATGTAAAGTACAGAATCATAAATGACTTAAATGTAAATGGGAATGGGGAATTGCTGAATGTAAAATTAAGCTATAGAGAAATGGAGAGATAAGAATGGGGAAATTCATTGAGATTGGGAGATGTTGTCTCTTTGGATCAAATCTAGCTTATATCCTCTTCAATCATGCAACTCATTGACCTCTTGGCAATCATGATTGATTGAGCCCCAATCCCTTGGTGACTCAATCTCTCAGATCTTGATCAATAGCCAATTCCTTGGTCTAATTGCTCATGAAGAGAGATATGCTTGGTCCCTGATTATACCACACACTATTATAGGTCCAAGTAGAGGGAGGATTATATGTCACATATCCAAACACCAAAACACAGATTTTACTCAAGTGTGAGAAGGGATTTCAAGAATGGTTTCATGTTTCCTTTCCCAAGGTTCCCATGAAACCCAATTGCATTCAATCTCTTTTTCAAGATAATTGAACACTAAGCATTAAGAACAAAATTCCTTCTAGTAAATCAAAGAGAAGATGAAGAGAAGAAGAATTTTACTATTATCAATCCATCAAGTACAATAGAGCTCCCTCTCTCAATGAGAGGGAAGTTAGCTACTCATAGCTCAAAAAGTACTCAAAAGTGAAGTGTAAAAAGTGGATCCAAAACTAACTGCTTAACCCCCTCTTCAGTACTCCTTGGGGGTATTTATACTACTCCTAGTAAAATAAAAGAATCACAAAAGTGAAAAAAGAAAATTACATTTTGTAGGGAAAAGAAAACACTCAATAAGCGTGACTTCTCAGCTGGCGTGTGCTGGCGCTTTACTGGTGTGTCACGTGCCCTTCATTTCTAGCTTGGCGTGCCATGCCCAATCCTTCAAGTGGCACGCTCATCTCTCCATCAACCTTGACGTGCCACGCCTTTGAACTCAAGTGGCACGCCATAGTGGAATTCTTGTGTTGGCGTGCCACGCCTTCGAACTCAAGTGGCACGCCTTTTGCCTTTTTCCACTTTTTTTTGCCTTTGGAAACTTGAACTGGTGTGCCACACCCAGGGTCTGGCATGCCACGCCCTTGATCTATGCTTGGCTAAGCTTCTCTGGAAAGTTGCACTAGCGTGGCATGCCCAGGGTCTGGCGTGCCACGCCCCTTTTGTGAGTGAGTGGTTCCTCTGTTTGGCGTGCCACGCCACGAACTCAAGTGGCACGCCCCAATGCTTCTTTGCTCTCTGAATGACACTGGCGTGCCACGCCTGGTTGCTGAAGTGGCACGCCTAAGTGATGAATGGTGAGTGGCGTGCCACGCCTTCGATACCAAGTGGCACGCCCCATGTAATTGGCCTCCTTCATCCTCTCTGGAAACTTATACCAGCGTGCCACGCCCATGATCTTGTCTTGGTTCCAGTAGTTGGCGTGCCACGCCTCAGCCGTACGCCATAGTGACATGCTTGGGTTGGCATGCTACGCCTTCGATACCAAGTGGCACGCCTAGTCCTTACTTTTGTTCTCTCTATGCATTGGCGTGCCACGCCTGGTTGCTCAAGTGGCACGCCTGAGTGAGGTTGAGAGGTTGGCGTGCCATGCCTTCGACTTCAAGTGGCACGCCCAGTCTTCAATTGCCTTCAGCACATTCTCTGGATTATTGTACCAGCGTGCCACGCCATGCTGTCCAAGTGGCACGCCCATGGATTTGTGAACTCTTCAAGCTTGGCGTGCCACGCCTGGGTTCTCAAGTGGCACGCCTAAGTGACTTCTTGGAGCTGGAGTGCCACGCCTTCGATACCAAGTGGCACGCCATAGTGGGGGTTCTTCTTGGAATGGTGAGTTGGCATGCCACGCCCCTTTGCTGAAGTGGCACGCCCATAGTAGTTGATGGGTCAGGCGTGCCACGCCCAACCTGGCGTGCCACGCCCCTTTTGTGTCATCCATTGTAGTTCTCTGGAATTTTGTATTAGCGTGCCACACCCACATGCATTCTTGGATTTCTTCTCTGGAATTTAGTACTGGCGTGCCACGCCAGTGCATTTTTGTGGCGTTTGCTCCAAGTGGCACGCCAGTTTCACACGCCCAACTTCTTGTTTGTCTTCTACCCATTTTTGATGCCCTTTTTCACCTGAAATTCAGCACAATTCATCTCAAAGTAGTGTACCATAATATTCATCAATTAATGCATGAATTGTACTGATCAAATAAGATTTATGCTCTTTTATAGTCTTCTTTATGGAAGAAAGTAGGGTAGATGATGCAAGTCATAACAACACCAAACTTAAGCTTTGCTTGTCCCAAGCAAATAAATGTGAGTAAACCTTTATAACTTGAGGCCTTGGTTTGAATGATTGCAATACAACTAAGAGTAAAACTAAGTGTTCAACACATGTATGAATATTTTAATGCCATAAAAAGCTCTTGGATCCTTGAGGGTTCTTTTAGGTATAAGCTTTAGGGGTCCTTTCTATTGATTGTCACCTTGAAGTAGTAAGGGTTGTTTTGCTTTCTTGACCACGACTCTAAGTGTTTTGTCTCAAGACAACCCTTTAATTAAGCTTTCAATTAACACTCCCAAACCAGTTGGTTTTAGGGTACTAGGTGTTGAGACACCCCTAAGAATTTACTTGCCCAGGTCTCTTCTTGACACATCTTCACCACAAGTATCTACTAAGATCTTTAATTCTTTTTGAGCTTTTTGATGTTTCTTTTTCTATCCCAGTAGTTGATGCTCAAAGCCTTGGGCCTTTATTGCTTACTACCTCTTGGTTCTATGGATATTCAAGGAACACCCCTTAGCCTTCCCTTGTTATACCTTCTAGGACTAGTTGCTCTCCATGACTCATTTTTTTTTAGTTCATCCAAGGTTCTACACTTAGTTTCTTATTTCTTAGTTTGTTTGATAATCTCTCTTGGCCTTGGTCTCTCTTATTGTTTTTACACAACTCACAGAAACTCTTATGGAGACAAGCTCTACTTTTATTTATGTTGAAATGAAGACTTGAAATACATGGCATTTTCTTTCTTGTAAAAAAAAAAACTCATAAAGACTTCAAACCGGAATTAAACTAAGCATAAAACATAAACTATCCTAGCATGATTATTTATTCAAAGAGTAAAAAATGAAAAACTTAAACAAGATTTCAAAAATTAGAAAGTGTCAACCATGGGACTCAACAACCTTGAGCAGCTTCATCTTTAGTTCATTGGCCCCTTCCCTTTGTCCTTCTTTTTGGAAGGGGAGGAGCCACCTTCATCTAGCTTGGAGGAACCTTCTTGTGCTTTGGCATCCTTGGGCTTCCAAAATCCTGCCCTCCTCATATAATTCCTTTCATCTTCTTTATGTTTGGCTAGAATTTCCTCTTGTCTTGCACTTAGCTCTTCCATTCCTTGCATGAAGGTTGGGTATCCTGGGTTTAAAGCGGCCACGACGTTACACAAGTGATTCAGCTTCGCTTGTGTATTGATGTCATACTGCCTTTCGGATATGGTTCTGGCATCATAGAGATGTCTGAATTTGGCCAAGTTCCTCTGTTGCCATTTGCCTTGCTCTACTATTTTGTCCAGTGCACTTCGCACCTCTCCCCAGTTAAATTATTCTTGCTGCTCCTTCCTCATATGCTCCCAATTCCCTTGGAGTTGTTGAATGTTTTGGTTGACTTGGCTCCATTGTTGTTGTTGAGTTTCTTTGAGTTGATTGACATCTTCCCTCAAGTGGTCTAGATCTCCCTTCATTTGGTGTACATCTCCTTGCAATTGTTCCCAGTTGAATCCCTCTGGAAATTGCTGATATTGGTAGTGTGGTGGTGGTGGTTGAAGTGCCAGGAAGTGAGGTTGTTCTTCTGCCTCTTCATCTTCTTGTTGTTTTTGTGGTCCATGAGCCTGAGCTCTTCGTTCTCTGGCCCTGTTGAGTGGGTAAACAGCCACCACCTTGGCCATCTTTTTGGCATTTATAAATTTGTCTTGCTTCACAAGCACCTCATCAATGATCTTTTCAACTCCAGCCTCATCACATAGCCTCTGTATAATGCTACAAAATGCCAACCTTGTGTTGTCACTGGTGCTTTTCAGCACTTTGTTGATGTTGTTGGCGATCATCTCCCCCACGTTGATGTTTTCTCCTTTCATGATGCTGTAGATGAGCACAGCTCTCTCCTTGGTCACCTCTGAAGTGTTGAATGTGGGGATTAGGGACCTCCTCACAAATTCTAGCCACCCTCTAGCTTGGGGCTCAAATCTCTTCTCCTCAATTGGTTGGGTATCCCATCTTTGTCATTTATCCATCGCACATTCATCACACAAATTTCATTCAGGATCTCCTCAAACCCAGTGTCTTGCTGCTTCATTCTTTCTTCATAGCTCCGAGTGAAGCTTGTCCTCTTCACCATTAGCATTCTTTCTATGCTAGAGGGGCTGTAGTCAATGGATTTCTCCCTTACATAGCTAATGTAGCCATAGTGTTGTCCTGGTTGAGGTACTGCATTATCATAGAATTCCCTCACCAAGCTTTCTACCACTTTCCTTGGTGGGTTGCATAGAAGTGACCAACCCCTATTGTTGATCTCAATGTTGATTTCAAGATGCTCATTCCTCCCTAGTTGAAACCCAACTTCTGGAATGATCTCCCTCTCACTCACCCAACCATAGAATTGATTTTGGTTGAATGCGGAGAGGAACTTGTAGTCATTGAAAGAGCTTGAGGATCCAGAGGTGAGGATCCAGAGGTTAGTTCCTTGGTTTTTCTTTTCTTTGAGGCTGAGCTTTTTGGTGGTGCCATTGATGCCAAGGCATTTTGGCCAGTTTTACTGACCTTTTCTTTACTGTTTTAGGGTAGTTTCATGCATTTTCTTAGTTAATAAGAAAGTTTTGGGTATATAATCACTTACATCTTGATTCAAGCAAACATTCTGAATTTTATATGAATTTATGAGAATTATGCATGAATTGAATGATAAAGTGGATGATGCATGATCTCATGAGTTAGAACATAGCTTTGATGCACTTTACTTGCTTGATTTCAGGATAAAGAAAGCAAGGAAGATGCCACGTTAACAGCCACGTTAGTCTAACTAACGTGACCATTAATGTGGAATGGGAGCTAGCTTACAACGTTAATGAGAAAAGTGATCGCCAATAACGCCTTCGTGAGCCATCATAGCCCACGTTAATTGCCACGTTAACTACATTAACGTGGAAGCTAACGTGGAAGAGAAATAAAGCTCCAACGTTAGTAGTAAAAGTGAATACCACTAACGTTGGAAAAAGGGGCACACTTAGCCACGTTAAGAGTCACGTTAATTACATTAACGTGAACTCTAATGTGGAAGGAACAAAGAAGTGCCAACGTTAGTGACACTCACCTTTGTCACTAACGTTGGACCAAGCCACTATTAGCCACATTAGTTGCCATGTTAACTACATTAACGTGGAAGCTAACGTGGAGGAAAGAAATAATGAGCCAACGTTAGTGACACTCACCTTTGTCACTAACGTTGGAGATGGCAATCACCACCACGTTAGTGGCCACGTTAATACAATTAACGTGAGGCACTAACGTGAGAAGGGGCGTTTGGAGCATTAGTGACAAAGGTAAGTGTCACTAACGTTCTCGAGGCTGAGGCATGCCCACGTTAGGAGTCACGTTAGCTACACTAACGTGGACTCTAACGTAGGGAGGAAGGGCAACAAGCAAACGTTATTGGAAAAAGGTGAATGCCAATAACATTTGTGAAGGACCAAGAGGCAACGTTAGTGGTCACGTTAGTGCCACTAACATTGAAGTTATCGTGGACCATCTTGGGTTAGGAACGTTAGTGAAAAAGGTGATCGTCACTAACGTTCTCGAACCCACATTTTCACTTAACGTTAACAACACTAACGTCCTAACTAACGTCCATGCCTAACTCACATTTTCTCTGCAAGCAAAGCTGAGCCCACTGAAGACTGCAACTGCTTCAACTTAAGATCCAAAGGCCCATATCCAAGACTTGAAGAGCCAACTAGAAGATCAGAAGAGTAGTATATATAGGAGTAGTTTTGAACTAGTAAGGGAGCTTTTTTGGCATTGGGAGAACTACTCTATGTATAATTTTACTTTTTTTGCAAATTCTAGTTTTACTTTCAGAATGTATTTTCCATCTTTGCTTTCCATTCCCAGAGCTATGAACAACTAAACCCCTTTCATTGGGTTATGGAGCTCTGTTGTAATTTGATGGATCAATAATAGCTTTCATTATTCTTCTTCTTTCTTTTCTCTTGATTTTACTAGAAAGCTTTCAATCTTCATCTAATTGGGTAGTTGTCTTGGAAAAGAAGCTATTCATACTTTAATTTCTTCGGAACCTTGGAAGAGGAATGAAGAGATCATGCTAGAAATGCTTTCTCATGTTGGACCAAATTGGGGTTTGGACGGATATAGTGACATATAATTCTCCCAATACTTTGATTTGGAAATACATGTGGTATAATTAGTGACCATACTTCATCTCTTCTCATGAGCAATTAGACCAAGGAATTGGCTATTGATCAAGATTTGAGGGATTGAATTACCAAGAAATTGGAATTCAATCACTTAAGATTGCCAAGAAGATCAATGAATGCATTGATTGAGGAAGAGATGAAAATGAACTTGATCCAAAGAATACAACATCTCCTGAGCCCAATGAACTCCCCATTTCTGATCTTACCCATTCTCTTTACTTTCTGCCATTTACTTTTATGTTCATCTTCCCCATTCCCCATTTAAGATTCTGCAATTTACTTTCCGTCATTTAATTTCAGTTCTTTATTTCCAGCAATTATATTTTCTGCCATTTACTTTCTCAACATTTAATTTCCTGCAATTCTCAAATCAAATTTTGCTTAGCTCAACTAGAACATTCCTTCAATTAAAGTTGCTTGACCAATCAATCCCTGTGGGATTCGACCTCACTCTATTGTGAGTTTTCACTTGACAACAATTCGGTATACTTGCTGAGGGAAAATTGTTGAGAGACAAGTTTCCGTGCATCAAGTTTATGGCGCCGTTGCGGGGATTGATTTTGTATCAACAATGATTAAATTGGTGGATAATTAGATTGAGCATTTTTCTTTTGTTTGATTTAATTTCTGTTTAATTGATTCACTTTCAGTTTCAGTTATTTTCTTCCCGTTTGTGGTGTTCTCTTATTTGTTACAATTTAGTTCACTAACCCACTAACTGTTTGATATATTGCATCACTCACACTAATAGCATTTTTAACAAGAATACTCTCCATCTCCCTTTTGCTTTGGCCTTGTTGGTTGTATGACAGGTAGAAGAAGTAGGGCTTCAACTTCTTTTGATTCTGAACCTGAGAGGACCTTCCTTAGATTAAGGAGGGAAGCAAGAGGAAAGAGAGTTGTTGGTGCTGAAGAAGAGGAAGAGTACTTTGAACCAGACATGGATGAGAATATGGAGAACCATCATGAAGAAGAGGCTCACAATAATGGAAGAGAAGGTCTAGCGCATCATGCTGGGCAAGAGAGAAGAGTTCTGGGATCCTACATAAATCCAAACCCAGGAAACTGTGGAAGTAGCATCCAAAAGCCAACCATACATGCCAATAATTTTGAACTAATGCCACAACTTATCACCCTTGTTCAGAATAACTGTTCATTCAGAGGAAGTGTCCAAGAAGATCCCAATCAACATCTCACTACATTCCTGAGGATATGCGATACTGTAAAGTCTAATGGTGTTTATCCTGATACCTATAGACTACTTCTGTTTCCCTTCTCACTCAAGGACAAAGCATTTAAATGGCTGGAATCATTCCCGAAGGAGAGTATAACAACCTGGGAAGATATGGTGAACAAATTCTTGGCGAGATTCTATCCTCCTCAAAGAAACAACAGGTTGAGAGCTGAGGTACAAACCTTCAGGCAACAAGATGGTGAAACTCTCTATGAAGCATGGGAGAGGTTTAAGGACTTGACAAGAAGGTGCCCGCCAGATATGTTCACTGAATGGGTGCAGTTACACATTTTTTATGAAGGTCTTTCTTATGAATCAAAGAAGGCAATAGACCACTCATTTGGTGGATCTCTGAACAAGAAGAAGACCATTGAAGAAGCCATATATGTCATTGAGACTGTAGCTGAGAATGACTACTTCTATGCTTCTGAAAGAGGCAACACTAGAGGAGTGATAGAGCTAAACAACGTGGATGCACTGCTGGCCCAAAACAAGATGATCACCAAGCAGCTGGCTGATCTTACCAAGAAGATGGAGAGGAACCAAGTAGCAGCAGTCACCACCTCATTAGCAACCTAAGAAGGAGTTAATGTAGAAGCAGAGGGTGATCAGGAACAAGCCAACTACATTGGAAACTCACCTAGGCAGACCCATGACCCATACTCCAAAACTTATAATCCTGGTTGGAGAAACCACCTAAACTTTGGGTGGGGAAATCAACAAGATCAAGGCCAAGATCAGAGACGTCACAACCCCAACAACAATGTGGCTCACCAACATTCCACACAGAGACCATATCAGCACCCACCTAACAACACATCTCAACATCCATACCAAATCCAAAATGGCCATCCTCATCCCTCCAACCCCAACTTACCATCATCCGAAGATAGACTCTCAAGGATTGAGACTCTACTTGAAGGCATATGTAAGGAACTCCAAGATAACAAGGTGTTCAAGGAGGAGGTGCAAGCCAATATCAAAAACCAGGGAGACACCAATAAGAGGCTAGAATTTCAAGTGGGATACCTCTCTGAGAAGATTCCCAAACCTACTGACAGCTTCCCAAGTGACACAGAGAAAAACCCAAGAGGTGAAGCAAAGAAAGTAAGATGGGAAGAATGCAAGATGGTCACTATAAGTGATAGGGAGACTGAGGAAGAGCTGAACAAACCCTTCGAACACTATGGAGATACTTCAATAGAGAAGCAAGAAGAGGGTCACCAAGAAACCAAAATTACACAGAAGGAGATGCTGAAACTCTATGCACCTTTTCCCCAAAGGCTCAAGGGTGGTGTAGAAAAGAGAATATACTCAAAGTTCCTTGATATGTTTGCATCTCTCCATGTAAACATACCATTCATCAAGGCTCTCCAACAAAGGCCCTCATACATTAAGTATATGAAGGAGCTGCTGACCAGGAAAAGCTCACTTAAGGGAGGACAAACAATAATGATGAAAAAGGAGTGCAGTGCGCTCATTCAACCAGAGTTACCTACAAAAAGGAAGGACTCAGGGAGTTTTCACATCCCCTGTGCCATAGGAGAAACAATGTTTGATAAAGGACTCTGTGACCTGGGAGCAAGCATCAACTTAATGCCTTTATCCCTTATGAAGAAGCTGCAGATTAATGAGCTAATGCCCACAGACGTAGTCATCAGGCTTGCTGACAAAACTCAAAAACAAGCAGTAGGAGTGGTTGAAAATGTGTTGGTGAAGGTTGGAAACTACTTCCTTCCCACAGACTTTGTCATATTGGAAATGGAAGAGAGTCACCTTCACCCAATCATATTGGGAAGACCATTCCTAGCTACAGCCAGAGCACTCATAGACGTAAAGCGAGGAGAGCTAATACTGAGGATACATGACGAACAACTCGCATTCAATGTCTTCAAACCCTCACAGGAAGCAGATCAGGAAAACAAGGAACCAAGGGGAGAGCACGACAAAGCACTGGTGGAAGACACAAGCATTGAAGAACAAGCTGTTGGTGCATGAATTGTGAATCACACTTTTCACAACTCGTACCACTGACCAGCAAGTGCACTGGGTCGTCCAAGTAATACCTCACCTGAGTAAGGGTCGAATCCCACGGAGATTGTTGGTTTGAAGCAATCTATGGTTATCTTGTAAATCTTAGTCAAGAATTCAATTATGTTTACCAGTTGAATTGCGAATAACCAAGAGAGCATAAATTAAAGGTTACTTGTTGTGCAGTAATGGAGAATATGTTGGAGTTTTGGAGATGCTTTGTCTTCTGAATCTCTGCTTTCCTCTGTCTTCTGATTCACGCACGCACGTCCTCCTATGGCAAGCTGTGTGTTGGTGGATCACCGTTGTCAATGGCTACCTTCCATCCTTCCAGTGAAAACTACGCTCACGCGCTCTGTCACAGCACGGCTAATCACCGGTTGGTTCTCGATCCGGTTGGAATAGGATTTACTATCCTTTTGCGTCTGTCACTAACGCCCAGCCTTCAGGAGTTTGAAGCTCGTCACAGTCATTCAATCCTTGAATCCTACTCGGAATACCACAGACAAGGTTTAGACTTTCTGGATTCTCATGAATGCCGCCATCAGTTCTAGCTTATACCACGGAGATTCTGATTAAGGAATCTAAGAGATACTCATTCAATCGTATATAGAACGGAGGTGGTTGTCAGGCACTCATTCATGATTTGAGGAAGATGATGAATGTCACAGATCATCACCTTCATCACAGTTAAGCGCGAATGAACATCTTAGATAGGAACAAGCGTGTTTGAATGGAAAACTGAAATACTTGCATTAATTCATCGAGACACAGCAGAGCTCCTCACCCCCAACAATGGGGTTTAGAGACTCATGCCGTCAGAGAATACAAGGGTTTGATCTAAAATGTCATCAGATACAAAATAAGTCTCTAAAAGTTGTTTTTATACTAAACTAGTAGCCTAGGGTTACAAAATATGAGTAGACTATGATGGATGATGCAGAGATCCACTTCTGGGGCCCACTTGGTGTGTGCTGGGCTGAGACTTAAGCAATTCACGTGTAGAGGCCATTTGTGGAGTTGAACGCCAGTTTTTATGCCAGTTTGGGCGTTCAACTCCAGCTTTTGATCCTTTTCTGGCGCTGGACGCCAGAATTGGGCAGAGAACTGGCGTTGAACGCCAGTTTACGTCATCTATCCTTGTGCAAAGTATGGACTATTATATATTTCTGGAAAGCCCTGGATGTCTACTTTCCAACGCAATTGGAAGCATGCCATTTCGAGTTCTGTAGCTCCAGAAAATCCACTTTGAGTGCAGGGAGGTCAGAATCCAACAGCATCAGCAGTCCTTTTTCAGCCTGAATCAGATTTTTGCTCAGCTCCTTCAATTTCAGCCAGAAAAATACCTGAAATTACAGAAAAACACACAACTCATAGTAAAGTCCAGAAATATGAATTTTTCCTAAAAACTAATAAAAATAGACTAAAAACTAACTAAAACATACTCAAAACTATATGAAATTATCCCAAAAAAGCGTATAAAATATCCGCTCATCACAACACCAAACTTAAACTGTTGCTTGTCCTCAAGCAACTAGATAAATAAAATAGAAGATTAATAGGTTGGGAAGCAATAATATCTCAGAGTTTTTGATTGAAGCTCAGATTCTAATTAGATGAGCGGGACTAGTAGCTTTTTGCTTCTGAACAGTTTTGGCATCTCACTTTATCCATTGAAGCTCAGAGTGATTGGCATCTATAGGAACTTAGAATTCAGATAGTGTTATTGATTCTCTTAGTTCAGTGTGATGATTCTTGAACACAGCTTCTTTATGAGTCTTGGCTGTGGCCCTAAGCACTTTGTTTTCCAGTATTACCACCGGATACATAAATGCCACAAACACATAACTGGGTGAACCTTTTCAGATTGTGACTCAGCTTTGCTAAAGTCCCCAATTAGAGGTGTCCAGAGTTCTTAAGCACACTCTTCTTTTTGCTTTGGACCTTGACTTTAACCGCTCAGTCTCAAGTTTTCACTTGACACCTTCACGCCACAAGCACATGGTTAGGGACAGCTTGGTTTAGCCGCTTAGACCAGGATTTTAGTCCTTTTAGGCCCTCCTATCCACTGATGCTCAAAGCCTTGGGATCCTTTTCATTTGCCCTTGCCTTTTGGTTTTAAGGGTTATTGGCTTTTTCTGCTTGCTTTTTCTCTCTCTTCTCTTTTTTTTTTTGAATGCTTTGTTCTTTGCTGCTTTTTCTTGCTTCAAGAATCATTTTTTTGATTTTTCAGATTATCAATAACATGTCTCATGTTCATCATTCTTTCAAGAGCCAACATATTTAACAGTCTTAAACAACAAATTCAAAAGACATATGCACTGTTCAAGCATTCATTCAGAAGACAGAAAGCATTGCCACCACATTTAACTAATTAGAATTTCTTTTATTAAACTCGAAATTTTATTGCCTCTTATTCAAAAGATCTACTACTTTATTCATGTTAGCTGATGATGAGAAAAATAAACTATAGCTTAATTGGAGGTAAAATCAAAATAGATACTAATTACTACTATATGACTTCTAAGGTAAACTTTTATAAGGACACTGTCACAGAGTTAAGGCAGAAATTGGAAATTAACAACCTTTATTCTGGGGGCACGGGGGTTCCTCTGATCCTTGAGGTGCTTGGTCCTACAAGAGAAGAATTTTGGCGCTTCAGTTCCCTTAAGTCACGCCCCTGCTCCTCTTGTTCTTTAAACATATAGGTCAGCATTTGACTGTGTTCCTTCTGTTCTTTTATTATTTGCTCCATAGCTTCCCGTATCTTGGTGACGGACGTCTCAAGATACTCCCAGTATTCAGCTTGAAGGATCTCTGGGAGGAATTCCTGTGCTCTCTTCTTGATGGGATCCTCCTGTGCTTGTTGTTTTTCCATTGATGCTTTGGTGATTGGCTTTTCAATTAGGATATATTAAGTTATTCCCATTCTCACTCCAGCGTCCTTGCAGAGCAGAGAAATCACGCTTGGATAAGCCAACCTGGCCTCTTTTGAATTTTTGTTAGCAATCTAGTAGAGTTCAGTTGAAATCAGCTGATGAACCTTCACTTCCTTCCCCATCATGATGCAATGGATCATCACTGCTCTTTTAACTGTGACTTTAGAACAGTTGCTAGTGGGCAACAGAGAACGCCCAATGAAGTCCAGCCATCCTCTGGCGACTGGTTTGAGATCTTCTCTCTTGAGTTGATTTGGGACACCCTTTGTGTTGGTGGTCCACCTGGCTCCAGGGATACATATGTCCTCTAGAATCTTATCCAGGTCAATGTCTACTCTCATCATCCTCCTGTTGAAGGAGTCTGGATCATCCTTTAGTTGAGGTAGCTTTAAGATCTCTCTGATCTTGTCAGGGGTGGTATGAACAATCTTCCCTCTGACCATGGTTCGAAATTCATAGAAGGCAGTTCCAGATAGTTTTTGCTTGTCAGTCTGCCACATATTAGCATAGAACTCCTGGACCATGTTCCTTCCCACTTTCGTTTCAGGATTAGCTAGGACTTCCCAGCTCCTGATTCGAATTTGCTCCTGGATCTCCGGATATTCATCTTCTTTCAGATCGAATCTAACTTCCGAGATCACTGATCTCAGACCCATTACTTTAAGATAATGGTCTGAATGTTCTTTAGATAAGAACTTCCCTTGATTCCAAAGTGGTTTTGGAATGCTCTCTTTCTTGCCTCTTGGAGTGGGTTGTTTTCCTTTAGGAGCCATGATCTTAGTGATCTCGGATAAACACACCAAACTTAGAGGATTGCTTGTCCTCAAGCAAAAGAAAAGAAAGGAGAGGGGTAGAAGGAGAGCTAGGTGCAATTGTTGATGGAGGAGGAGGGAGGCCAAACCCAAATTTAAAGGGATGGGGGGTGGGTTTTCGAAAAATTGGAAAAGATAAGATAAAAAGATTGAGTTGAAAAAGATAAGATAGAAGATATAGTTTAATTTTGAAAAGATATGATAGATTTTTGAAAAAGATAAATCTGAATTTTGAAAAAGATAATATGGAGATTTGAAAAAGATATGGATTAGTTGAAAAGATTTTTGAGTGAAAGAGATAGATTTGTTTTCAGAAAAGATTTGAAAAGAGTTGGATTGAATTTGGAAAGATGGATTTTTAGAAATTAAGGATTTTAGAAATAAGGGTTCTTGACATGTTCATGTAAAAATCATGCATTGAAGCATAAAATTTGAAATTAAAATGGAAATACGTGTGGAAAAAATGAATTTGGCTCCTCCCTGCCTTCCTGGCGTTTGAACGCCCAAACACTGCCTGTTTTGGGCGTTCAGCGCCCAATTGCTGCTCTCCTGGGCGTTCAACGCCCAGCTGCTGCCATTACTGGCGTTCAACGCCCAGTGGATGCCCCATTCTGGCGTTGAACGCCCAGATTGCTACCCTTACTGGCGTTCAACGCCCAGTAGATGCCCATTTTGGGCGTTGAATGCCCAAAATATACTTTTACTGGCGTTTTCTTGCCAGTGAGCTCTTTTTCTCTGTTTTGTGTGCCGAGGTCTTCTGTAAATGATTATTTACCTTGTTGTCAATGAACTCTACATAAACAAATAAAAATAAAAATAGAAATAGGGCAAAAATGCTTAGAGGATTATTGCCCCATGGCTGGGTTGCCTCCCAGCAAGCGCTTCTTTATTGTCTTTAGCTGGACCTTGCTGAGCTTTTAATCTAGCTTCAGCCTTGAGCATTCCTGCTCAATGTTGCCTTCAAGGTAATGCTTGATTCTCTGTCCATTGACAATGAACTTCTTATCAGAATCAATATCTTGAAGCTCCACATAACCATATGGTGATACACTTGTAATCACGTATGGTCCCCTCCACCGGGATTTCAGTTTCCCGGGGAATAGCCTGAGTCTAGAGTTAAACAACAGGACCTTCTGTCCTGGTTCAAAGATTCTAGATGAAAGCTTTCTGTCATGCCATTTTTTTTATTTTTCTTTATAAAGCTTGGCATTTTCGAAAGCTGTGAATCTGAATTCCTCTAGCTCATTTAGCTGGAGCAATCATTTTTCTCCTGCTAATTTGGCATCAAAGTTTAGGAATCTGGTTGCCCAGTAGGCCTTATGTTCCAGTTCCACGGGCAGGTGGCATGCCTTACCATACACGAGTTGGTATGGAGAGGTCCCTATAGGGGTCTTGAATGCTGTTCTGTAAGCCCACAGAGCATCATCCAAGCTCCGTGCCCAATCCTTTCTACGGGTATTTACTATCCATTCCAGGATTCTCTTTAATTCTCTGTTAGAGACTTCAGCTTGCCCATTGGTTTGTGGATGATATGGAGTGGCCAGCTTGTGGCGAATTCCATACCGAACCATGGCAGAGTAAAGCTGTTTATTGCAGAAGTGAGTGCCCCCATCACTGATTAGTACTCTAGGGACACCAAACCTGCTAAAGATATATTTCTGGAGGAACTTTAGCACTGTTCTAGTATCATTGGTGGGTGTGGCAATAGCCTCAACCCATTTTGATACATAGTCAACTGCCACCAGAATATAAGTGTTTGAGTATGATGGTGGAAAAGGTCCCATGAAGTCAATTCCCCATACGTCAAACAACTCAATTTCCAAGATTCCTTGTTGAGGCATGGCATAACCATGAGGCAGGTTACCAGCTCTTTGGCAACTGTCACAATTACGTACAAACTCTCGGGAATCTTTATAGAGTGTGGGCCAATAGAAGCCACATTGGAGGACCTTGGTGGCTGTTCGCTCACCTCCGAAATGGCCTCCATATTGAGATCCGTGGCAATGCCACAAGATCCTCTGTGCTTCTTCTCTAGGCACACACCTACAGATAATTCCGTCTGCACATCTCTTAAAGAGATAAGGTTCATCCCACAAGTAGTACTTTGCATCAGTAATTAATTTCTTCTTTTGTATCCTGTTGTACTCCTTGGGTATGAACCTTGTAGCCTTATAGTTTGCAATATCGGCAAACCATGGTGCTTCCTGAATGGCGAATAAATGCTCATCAGGAAACGTCTCAGAGATCTCAAGAGAAGGGAGGGACGTCCCTTCCACTGGCTCTATCCGGGACAGATGATCAGCCACTTGGTTCTCTGTCTCTTTTCTGTCTCTTATTTCTATATCAAACTCTTGCAGAAGCAATACCCATCTGATGAGCCTGGGTTTTGAATCCTGCTTTGTGAGTAGATATTTAAGAGCAGCATGATCAGTATACACAATCACTTTTGATCTTACTAAGTATGATCTGAACTTGTCAATGGCGAAAACTACTGCAAGTAATTCTTTTTCTGTGGTTGTGTAATTTTTCTGGGCATCATTTAGAACGCGACTGGCATAATAAATGACATGCAGAAGCTTGTCATGCCTCTGTCCCAATACTGCACCAATGGCATGATCACTGGCATCACACATTAGCTCAAATGGTAATGTCCAGTCTGGTGCAGAAATGACTGGTGCTGTGACCAACTTAGCTTTCAGCGTTTCAAACGCCTGCAGGCACTTTATGTCAAACACAAATGGCGTGTCAGCAGCTAGCAGATTGCTTAGAGGTTTTGCGATTTTTGAAAAATCCTTTATAAACCTCCTATAGAATCCTGCGTGCCCCAGAAAGCTTCTGATTGCCTTAACATTGGCAGGTGGTGGTAATTTTTCAATTACCTCTATTTTTGCTTGATCCACCTCTATTCCCTTGTTTGAGATTTTATGCCCAAGAACAATTCCTTCAGTCATCATGAAGTGACACTTTTCCCAGTTTAAAACTAGGTTGGTTTCTTGGCATCTTTTCAGAACAAGTTTCAGGTGATCAAGACAGGAGCTGAATGACTCTCCATATACTGAGAAGTCATCCATGAAGACTTCCAGAAATTTTTCCACCATGTCAGAGAAAATAGAGAGCATGCATCTCTGGAAGGTTGCAGGTGCATTACATAGCCCAAAGGGCATCCTTCTATAAGCAAACACTCCGGATGGACATGTGAATGCTGTTTTCTCTTGATCCTGGGGATCCACTGCAATCTGGTTATAGCCTGAATAGCCATCCAAAAAGCAGTAATAATCATGACTTGCTAGTCTTTCTAGCATCTGGTCTATGAATGGTAAAGGAAAATGATCCTTTCTGGTGGCTGTATTGAGCCTTTTGTAGTCAATACACATGCGCCACCCTGTAACTGTTCTTGTAGGAACCAATTCATTTTTTTCATTATGAATCACTGTCATGCCTCCCTTTTTTGGGACGACTTGAACAGGGCTCACCCAGGGGCTATCAGAAATGGGATAAATAATCCCAGCCTCTAGTAATTTGGTGACCTCTTTCTGCACCACTTCCTTCATGGCTGGATTTAGCCGCCTCTGTGGTTGAACCACTGGTTTGGCATTATCCTCCAATAGGATTTTGTGCATGCATCTAGCTGGGCTTATGCCCTTAAGGTCACCTATGGACCACCCAAGAGCTGTCTTGTGTGTCCTTAGCACTTGAATAAGTGCTTCCTCTTCCTGTGAACTTAGAGCAGAGCTTATGATCACTGGAAAAGTATCACCTTCTCCTAGAAATGCATATTTCAAGGATGGTGGTAATGGCTTGAGCTCGGGTTTATGAGGTTTTTCCTCTTTTAGAAGAAGCTTCAGAGGCTCTTTCATGTCCTCTGAATCCTCCAAATCAGGCTGAACATCTTTAAAGATGTCTTCCAACTCTGATTCGAGACTCTCAGCCATGTTGATCTCTTCTACCAAGGAGTCAATAAGATCAACTTTCATGCAGTCTGTTGATGTGTCTGGATGCTGCATGGCTTTGACAGCGTTCAACTTGAACTCATCATCATTGACTCTCAGGGTTATTTCCCCTTGTTGGACGTCAATAAGAGATCGTCCAGTTGCTAGGAAGGGTCTTCCTAGAATGAGAGTAGCACTCTTGTGCTCCTCCATTTCCAGCACAACAAAGTCAGTGGGAAAGGCGAATGGCCTAACCCTGACAATCATGTCTTCAATCACGCCTGATGGGTATTTAGTGGAGCCATCAGCAAGTTGAAGACATATCCGGGTTGGTTTAACTTCTTCAGTTAAACCAAGCTTTCTAATAGTGGATGCAAGTATTAGGTTGATGCTTGCCCCAAGATCGCATAAAGCTGTCTTGGTGCAATCACCTTCTAATATGCATGGTATCAGAAAACTCCCAGGGTCTTTAAGCTTTTCAGGAAAGCTTTTCAGGATGACTGCACTGCATTCTTCAGTGAAGAGAACTCTTTCTGTTTCTCTCCACTCCTTTTTATGACTCAAGATCTCTTTCATGAACTTGGCATAAGAAGGTATTTGCTCAAGTGCCTCTGCAAACGGAATCTTTATTTCAAGAGTCCTTAGATAATCTGCAAAGCAAGCAAATTGCTTATCCTGCTCCTCTTTCCGGAGTTTTTGAGGATAAGGTATCTTGGCTTTATATTCCTCAACCTTAGTGGTTAAAGAAGCCTTTTTAGAGGGGTTGTTATCAGCACTTGTGTGTGTCTGATCCCTCACTGGCAATTGAGTGCCAGAGTCAGAAGCTGGAGTGAAACTGGACGCCAGCTCCTTGTCTGCTTCTGGCGTCTGAACGCCAGAACTGTGCCCATTTTGGGCGTTCAACGCTGGATTCTGCCCTATTTGGGCGTTCAACGCCAGATTCTTGCCCATTTCTGGCGTTGAACGCCAATCCTGCCTTGTTTCTGGCGTTGAACACCAGTTTTGGGCATGGTCTGGGCGTTCAGCGCCAGCCTTCCACCAATTATCTGGCGTTTTAGCGCCAGAATTATTTTTCCCTAGGCTCTTACTGTCCTCAGGTGAATCTTTGGTGGGTTGCTCATTTCTTGACTTTTTGATGCCTTGAGGTGGGGTATTTAATGTTTTTCCACTTATTAATTGAACTGCTTGGCATTCTTCTGCTATTTGCCTTGATAGCTGCTGCTTTGTTTGCTTAAACTGTTTGTCCATATGTATATTAGCTATCCTTGTCTCTTGTAGCCTGTCCTTGAATTCAGCTAGCTGCTTTGTTAGAAAATCCAATTGCTGATTGAATTCAGCAGCTTGTTTTACAGTACTGAATTCAGCAGTTACTGTTTTAACCTCTTCATTCATGGAAGGGTTGCTGCTTAGGTACAGATGCTGATTCCTGGCAACTGTATCAATGAGCTCTTGAGCCTCTTCAATTGTCTTTCTCATATGGATAGATCCACCAGCTGAGTAATCTAGAGACATCTGAGCTCCTTCTGCAAGCCCATAGTAGAAGATGTCTAACTGAACCCACTCTGAAAACATTTCAGAGGGGCATTATTGTAGCATCTCTCTGTATCTCTCCCAGGCATCATAAAGAGATTCATTATCTCCTTGTTTAAAGCCTTGGATGTCCAGCCTTAGCTGTGTCATCCTTTTTGGAGGAAAATACTGATTCAGGAATTTTTCTGTCAGCTGTTTCCATGTTCTTATGCTGGCCTTAGGTTGGTTATTTAACCACCTCTTAGCTTGATCTTTTACAGCAAATGGAAACAGTAATAGTCTGTAGACATCCTGATCTATTTCCTTATCATGTACTGTGCAGCAATTTGTAAAAATTGTGCTAGAAACTCTGTAGGTTCTTCCTGTGGAAGACCGAAATACTGGCAGCTTTGCTGCACCATGATAATGAGCTGAGGATTCAACTCAAAGCTACTGACTCCAATGGAGGGTATGCAGATGCTACTCCCATATGAAGCAGTAGAGGGGTTAGAATATGACCCCAGAGTCCTCCTGGACTGTTCATTTCCGCTTAGATCCATGATGGAGAAAGGGAGATGATGTAAAATAGAAAAAATATTTTTATTTATTTATTTATTAATTTATTTCGAAAATAAAATAAATCAAAATAGAATAAATAAAAATGAGTAAAAGATTTTCGAAAAAGTGAGGAGAGAGAAAGTGGTTAGGAGATTTTGAAAAAGATATGATGATTTTTGAAAAAGGTTTTAAATTTCGAAATAAAAATCTGAATTTTTGAAGGAGAGAGGAAAACAATAAGATACCGCAGGATTTAAAATTTTTAGATCTGAGGTTCCTTATTTTCGAAAATTTTGGAGGGAAAACACCAAGGAACACCAAACTTAAAAATTTTAAGATCAAGACACAAAAACACAAAGGAAGAACACCAAACTTAAAATTTTTAGAAAACCAGAATAATTTTTCGAAAATTTTAAGGAAAATCAACAAGAAAACACCAAACTTAAAGTTTGGCACAGGATTTAATAGAGAAAATATTATTTATGAAAAAGATTTTTAAAAAGAGTGTACCCAACTGCCACGGGCTTGGACTAATGCTCTAGCCAACTAGGCAGTAAATGTAACACTTGTTTTAAAGAAGGATATTTTTAACCAAGAACAATAATAAGAGACTCTAAACCAAAAAAAAAAAAAAAGAAAAATTTTCCTAATCTAAGCAACAAAACAATCCGTCAGTTGTTCAAACACGAACAATCCCCGGCAACGGCGCCAAAAACTTGGTGCACGAATTGTGAATCACACTTTTCACAACTCGTACCACTGACCAGCAAGTGCACTGGGTCGTCCAAGTAATACCTCACGTGAGTAAGGGTCGAATCCCACGGAGATTGTTGGTTTGAAGCAATCTATGGTTATCTTGTAAATCTTAGTCAAGAAGTCAATTATGTTTACCAGTTGAATTGCGAATAACCAAGAGAGCATAAATTAAAGGTTACTTGTTGTGCAGTAATGGAGAATATGTTGGAGTTTTGGAGATGCTTTGTCTTCTGAATCTCTGCTTTCCTCTGTCTTCTGATTCACGCACGCACGTCCTCCTATGGCAAGCTGTGTGTTGGTGGATCACCGTTGTCAATGGCTACCTTCCATCCTTCCAGTGAAAACTACGCTCACGCGCTCTGTCACAGCACGGCTAATCACTGGTTGGTTCTCGATCCGGTTGGAATAGGATTTACTATCCTTTTGCGTCTGTCACTAACGCCCAGCCTTCAGGAGTTTGAAGCTCGTCACAGTCATTCAATCCTTGAATCCTACTCGGAATACCACAGACAAGGTTTAGACTTTCCGGATTCTCATGAATGCCGCCATCAGTTCTAGCTTATACCACGGAGATTCTGATTAAGGAATCTAAGAGATACTCATTCAATCGTATATAGAATGGAGGTGGTTGTCAGGCACTCGTTCATGATTTGAGGAAGATGATGAATGTCACAGATCATCACCTTCATCACAGTTAAGCGCGAATGAACATCTTAGATAGGAACAAGCGTGTTTGAATGGAAAACAGAAATACTTGCATTAATTCATCGAGACACAGCAGAGCTCCTCACCCCCAACAATGGGGTTTAGAGACTCATGCCGTCAGAGAATACAAGGGTTTGATCTAAAATGTCATCAGATACAAAATAAGTCTCTAAAAGTTGTTTTTATACTAAACTAGTAGCCTAGGGTTACAAAATATGAGTAGACTATGATGGATGATGCAGAGATCCACTTCTGGGGCCCACTTGGTGTGTGCTGGGCTGAGACTTAAGCAATTTACGTGCAGAGGCCATTTGTGGAGTTGAACGCCAGTTTTTATGCCAGTTTGGGCGTTCAACTCCAGCTTTTGATCCTTTTTTGGCGCTGGACGCCAGAATTGGGCAGAGAACTGGCGTTGAACGCCAGTTTACGTCGTCTATCCTTGTGCAAAGTATAGACTATTATATATTGCTGGAAAGCCCTAGATGTCTACTTACCAACGCAATTGGAAGCATGCCATTTCGAGTTCTGTAGCTCCAGAAAATCCACTTTGAGTGCAGGGAGGTCAGAATCCAACAGTATCAGCAGTCCTTTTTCAGCCTGAATCATATTTTTGCTCAGCTCCTTCAATTTCAGCCAGAAAAATACCTAAAATTACAGAAAAACACACAACTCATAGTAAAGTCCAGAAATATGAATTTTTCCTAAAAACTAATAAAAATAGAGTAAAAACTACCTAAAACATACTCAAAACTATATGAAATTATCCCCAAAAAGCGTATAAAATATCCGCTCATCAGCTGTACACCTGGGAATCCCTTTGGTTGACGAACGAGACAATCAGCAGTTGTCACAGCTAAAGGAAAACCAGGAGGAACCTAAATCACCAGAGTTATATGAGACCAGCAACAAAATTTCCTTGGAAAAAGAGGCCACAAAGAGCAGGGCAACATCAAAAGGAACAAAGAAGAAGGCACCAAGGAGATGGAGGAACAAGAAGATCCCTACAGAGGATTTCTCTCCAGGGGATAAAGTGATCTCATCTTATTTACCAGATATCCCACCTCATCTTCCCACCATCCCATCTTAGCTACCTAAAGTTTTCACTATCAAAAGAATTCTCTCCTTAGAACATGTGGAGATTCTTGATGAAGCCAATGGAGATAGATTTACTACGAGGGGGGAAGATTTGAAGCATTACCAACCACCCTGACAAAGTTAGAATGTCAAGCTAGTGACGCTAAAGAAGCACTTTATGGGAGGCAACCTATGTTTTATATGCTTTAAAGTAGTTAATAATGCAAGGTTCATGAATTCCAAATCAACTTTGACATATAATTGAATGAATCCTTTTATGCAGCACATAGTGAAGAACAAGTTTGGTGTTCAAGGCATACTAAGAAGAGCATAAATGCAATTCATATCATGTTACTCTTAGAGCTTTGAACAAAACTTTGTACACCACATGGACACAAACTAAGTTTGGTGTCACCAATGTTGCATACATGAACAAATAAAAAGCCAGTTGGTTTGCATTCATGAATAGCACTTAGTTAGTTAGAAACAAAAATTTTAAAAAGTAGTTATCCCAAAATTTTTTTTTAATTTTGCCGCCACCATCCACAATTTCATTAATCACATCCTTTTTATTTTGTAGAAAAATTGATGGGACAATTGAAGGAGGAGGGTTCGGCCACCACAAAAGGAGAGGACTATTCACGTGTCTTCAAGGGGAATGCATTGGGAAATATTGCCATGCAACATTGAAAGAATGACACGCTTGGAAATCGAACCAACCCCATTATAAAGTTGATGATCCTTGTGCTCATCCCATGCTAAACCCCATCCGTTCATCATACACCCACACCATCAATCCACACCTTTCATTTACTCTCCACTCTTTTATATAAGTAGTCCCTAGTCCGTACCTCCCTTCACATTCCAACGCCCACTTCTTCAAGCTTCTTACTCTCGAAATACAATTCTCCAAGCTACACCCTATCCAGACCTAATCGAATTCCACCAGCAACTCATACTCCTCACCACCTTTACATATCAACTCCTATTCATGGCATCATCAAGCTCTAAAAGAAGAAAGGGGAAGGAGCCTGTAGAGCAACGCCCTTTCGATGAGAAGAAATTTAGAACCTTTCACCATGTATTACAATTCGGGTGGATGGTTGATAAGGAGATCATATATGAGCTAGGCTTTCAAGTCAAAAAAACTGAGTGCCCCAAAATCACAGAGAAGGTGGAAAAGAGGAGATGGGAGCTCCTCACTGATCCGGTCATAAAAGTAAACGCAACTCTTATAAGAGAGTTTTATGCAAATGCAGTCAGGTATGATAAGTCCGATGAATCTTATATAAGCTTTGTAAGAGGGGTAACCGTGGATTTCAGTCCCATGAGCGTCATGAGGGCGTTGAAACTACGAACCATACCATTTGCAGAAGAAAGCTATCACTCCAAAATAGATAGCAGTCCCAACTATGACCAGATTGTGCAAGATATTTGCGTACAAGGAGCTGATTGGGTACGAGATCCCCAAGGGAAGCTCAAGTTCATCAAGAGAGGGGACCTCACCCCTGAAGCGAAAGGGTGGTTCGAAATTGTAAGGAGATCCATCCTCCCTACTGGGAATAACTCAGAGGTGAATCTTAAGAGAGCAATAATGGTGCAACGTATACTTAAAGGGGGGAGAGATCAAGGTTCATGAACTCATAACCCAAGGCATTAGGAAGATGGCTAAGAAAAGCGATTCTGGAGGAAGGTTAGGCTACCCCAGCACTATTTTCCGTTTGTGTGACAGGGCTGGGGTGGTGTTCGAGGATGAGAACCCCGAGTGGATAAAAGTGGGCATCCCAATTACTGTTCGACGGATGCATGCTGTTGCATCTCCCCTACCTCAACGAAAGCCAAGAAAGAGGCTAGCCCATCAAGTGGTAGAAGGACAAAACCTAGAGGAGCAAGCCCCTTTGGACATGCACCAACTACAGGAAGCCATTGATGGCTTATCTAGATAATACTTGGAGAATTAAGGGGCACAGAAGGAGCTGCAACTACAGTCGGTGGGCCGTCAAGAAGAATCACTCTCTAGATGGATGAATCAACAGGGGAAGTGGCAAAAGCAAATGATGGAGCAGCAACTGAAACAAGGGAAATAATGGGGTGAATCCTTCCAGAGGTTGGAACAAAGGCAGGATCAACAACAAGAAGCCATCCAAAAGCTAATCAACATCCAAGCACATCAAGGTGCACACATACATGAAATGCATTAGAAATAATTAGAACAGGCAGAACTCTTCGATGAATACAGGGCGTTCGCAGAAGGAGTTTACATGAACAAGACTGGACATCATGTGAACACTCAAGCCAGGCTTAGATACTTAGTTGGATAACTGCCTGTACTGCATCCGAAAAATCACAAGATATGAAGAAGTGAAGGATGAATTAGCGCGAGAAGAAAGAGAGAGAGTAGAAAATAGTCATGAATCAGTAAGGAAGGCACTTGAGGATTGGAAGAAAGCCAGACTGGCACGGATACAAAAAAACACAAGTGGACACAAAGAGGACAAACAAGAGGGAGAGCATGAGCAACCCCAGGAGTAAAAGGTGGTGGAGTTCCCTCATTGTCCTATCTTTTTCTTTTTCAAGTCTTAAATAAGGAAAATCATGTATGAAATAGAACATGTTTCCATAGTAGTCTAGGAGTTTAAATTCTGCCTTTAAGTTTTCATTGCTTGGGTCTATGCTTCCTAGTCTAATGTCACTGCTGCATTTCAACTTTCCTACTTGTATGCTTGTCCTCTAAGTCAAATAAAAAGAGATGTTATAAAAAACTAGAGTGAGGTTCATATTGTGGAGTAAGTTCTTAAGCTTGTGGTGTAGTAATTACTTAGCTAAGTTGGTTCACCAACAAGGTAGGAAGGCAACTATCTGTCCTGAATCATATGCTTGAAACACACCCCATAAGACTAGCTAAATAACAAGATCCTAATAAGAAAAAGGGAAAGAAAAATGAAAGTTGAGAAATAAAGAAAAAGAATAAGAAATAAGGCTAGGCACCAAGGGTTGAATCTTAAGGCATGTGTCTATGGTGCTCCTGTGTAAAGGATCTACTTGGATGAATAAGCTCTCAGGGGTGCCTTATCACTTGGTAGCTTGGGTTAACTAACCCAGGATTATCAGCTGAAAGTCCACTATCAAGAGTAACCTTTGCTACAGAACACTTAGTAACCCAAAGAGGTACTGGACACCAAGGTCTCAAGTAAGAAAATAACAAACCATGTGCCTGTGGTGTGTATGTATGGGGGAAAGAGACTTGAGGGAGTAAGTCCTTAGGGGTGTCTTAATACCCAGCACCTTGGACCAACTGGTTTGGGAGTGCTGGCTGAAAGCTTATCTTAAAGAGTCGCCCCCTCACAAAGCACCTAGTCTAAGAACACAGTTAAACCCTGAAAAGATAAAGGGAACAATGAATAAAAGTCTCATAGGATGCAATCAAGTGAGTATTCCAGGGCATGATAAAGGTCTGAAAGACAGTGAAGGAATGAACCTAAGTTGCTATGCATGAAACCCCATAAAACCAAGGAGATGACTTCCACAATAATGACTCATTTCTCTTGGTATTTCATTCATCATTCTCATGTTTCAGTAGTTGCTTAGGGACAATCAAGCTTTAAGTTTGGTGTTGTGATGCCAGGGAATTTTGGCCAGTTTCACTGACCTTTTCTTTACTGTTTTAGGGTAGTTTCATGCATTTTCTTAGTTAATAAGCAAGTTTTGGGTAGATAATCACTTACATCTTGATTCAAGCAAACATTTTGAATTTTATATGAATTTATGAGAATTATGCATGAATTGAATGATAAAGTGGATGATGCATGATCTCATGAGTTAGAACCTAGCTTTGATGCACTTTACTTGCTTGATTTCAGGATAAAGGAAGCAAGGAAGATGCCACGTTAATAGCCACGTTAGTCTAACTAACGTGACCATTAACGTGGAATGGGAGCTAGCTTGCAACGTTAATGAGAAAAGTGATTGCCAATATCGCCTTCGTGAGCCATCATAGCCCATGTTAGTTGCCACGTTAACTACATTAACGTGGAAGCTAACGTGGAAGAGAAGTAAAGCTCCAACGTTAGTGGTAAAAGTGAATACCACTAACGTTGGAAAAAGGGGCACACTTAGCCACATTAAGAGTCACGTTAATTACATTAACGTGAACTCTAACGTGGAAGGAACAAAGAAGTGCCAACGTTAGTGACACTCACCTTTGTCACTAACGTTGGACCAAGCCACTGTTAGCCACGTTAGTTGCCACGTTAACTACATTAACGTGGAAGCTAACGTGGAGGAAAGAAATAATGAGCCAACGTTAGTGATACTCACCTTTGTCACTAACGTTGGAGATGGCAATCACCACCACGTTAGTGGCCACGTTAATATAATTAACGTGAGGCACTAACATCAGAAGGGGCGTTTGGAGCGTTAGTGACAAAGGTAAGTGTCACTAACACTCTCGAGGCTGAGGCATGCCCACGTTAGGAGTCACGTTAGCTACACTAACGTGGACTCTAACGTAGGGAGGAAGGGCAACAAGCAAACATTATTGGAAAAGGTGAATGCCAATAACGTTTGCAAAGGACCAAGAGGCAATGTTAGTGGTCACGTTAGTGCCACTAACGTTGAAGTTAACGTGGACCATATTGGGTTAGGAACGTTAGTAAAAAAGGTGATCGTCACTAACGTTCTCGAACCCACATTTTCACTTAACGTTAACACCACTAACGTCCTAACTAACGTCCATGCCTAACTCACATTTTCTCCGCAAGCAAAGCTGAGCCCACTGAAGACTGCAACTGCTTCAACTTAAGATCCAAAAGGCCCATATCCAAGACTTGAAGAGCCAACTAGAAGATTCGAAGAGTAGTTTATATAGGAGTAGTTTTGAACTAGTAAGGGAGATTTTTTAGCATTGGGAGAACTACTCTCTGTATAATTTTACTTTCTCTGCAACTTCTAGTTTTACTTTCAGAATGTATTTTCCATCTTTGCTTTCCATTCCCAGAGCTATGAACAACTAAACCCCTTTCATTGGGTTAGGGAGCTCTGTTGTAATTTGATGGATCAATAATAGTTTTCATTATTCTTCTTCTTTCTTTTCTCTTGATTTTACTAGAAAGCTTTCAATCTTCATCTAATTGGGTAGTTGTCTTGGAAAAGAAGCTATTCATACTTGGATCTCTTCAGAACCTTGGAAGAGGAATGAAGAGATCATGCTAGAAATGCTTTCTCATGTTGGACCAAATTGGGGTTTGGACGGATATAGTGACATATAATTCTCCCAATACTTTGATTTGGAAATACATGTGGTATAATCAGTGACCATACTTCATCTCTTCTCATGAGTAATTAGACCAAAGAATTGGCTATTGATCAAGATTTGAGAGATTGAATTACCAAGGAATTGGAATTCAATCACTTAAGATTGCGAAGGAGATCAATGAATGCATTGATTGAGGAAGAGATGAAAATGAACTTGATCCGGAGAATACAACATCTCCTAAGCCTAATGAACTCCCCATTTCTGATCTTACCCATTCTCTTTACTTTCTGCCATTTACTTTTATGTTCATCTTTGATAAACCCATATTTTATGATATATTTTGTGCTTAGTTTGAGTGATTTATTCAATCCTTCACCCACTTATTCATGTTAATTGCATGGTTTTACTTCTCCTTCCTTATTATGTGATGTATGTAAAAAACATGTTTTCTATGCTTTTAAATTAATTATTTTAATCACCTTTAATTCCATTCGATATCGTAATCAGTGCGTTGAGTAGTTTCAGATCTTCTAAGGCAGGAATGATTCAAAGGATGGAAAGAAAACATACAAAACTGGAAGGAAAGCACAAAACGGAGTCCTTGAAGAAACTGGCATCGACGCGATCGCATGGACGACGCGATCGCGTGCCAAGCGCGAAGAAGCAGCGACGCGGCCGCATGGATTCAAAAATATAACCCCCCAGTCACGCGAAACCCCATCAGTCGCGACGTCCCCCTGATGCACGGAAAACTTGTCTCTCAACAAATTTCCTTCGGCAAGTGTACCGAATTTGTCGTCAAGTAAAAACTCACAATAGAGTGAGGTCGAATCCCACAGGGATTGATTGATCAAGCAACTTTAACTAGAGGAATGTTCTAGTTGAGCGAATCCAGAATTTGAGTTGAGAATTGCAGAAAATTAAATGGCGGGAAAGTAAATAACAGAAAAGTAAATGCTAAAAATGAAGAACTGAATGTAAATGACGGAAAGTAAATTGCAGAATTTTAAATGGGAACGGGGGAATTGCTCATAAGAGTAAACAATAGAAATTAAAGAGAATGGGTAAGATCAGAAATGGGGAGTTCATTGGGCTCAGTAGATGTTGCATTCTCCGGATCAATTTCATTTTCATCTCTTCCTCAATCAATGCACTCATTGATCTCCTTGGCAATCTTAAGTGATCGAATTACAATTCCTTGTAATTCAATCTCTCAAATCTTGATCAATAGCCAATTCCTTGGTCAATTGCTCATGAGAAGAGATGAAGTATGGTTACTGATTATACCACATGCATTTCCCAAATCAAGTGTTGAGAGGATTATAGTCACATATCCATCCAAACCCAATTTGGTCCAGCATGAGAAAGTATTTCTAGCATGATCTCTTCATTCCTCTTTCAAGGTTCAGAAGAGATCCAAGTATGAATATCTTCTTTTCCAAGATAACTACCCAATTGGATGAAGATTGAAAGCTTTCAAGTAAAATCAAGAGAAAAAATAGAAGAAGAATAATGAAAACTAGTATTGATCCATCAAATTACAATAGAGCTCCCTAACCCAATGAAAGGGGTTTAGTTGTTCATAGCTCTGGAAAATAAAAACAAAGATGGAGAATACATGATGAAACTAGAAGTGCAGAGAAAGTAAAATACAGAGAGTAATTCTATGCCCAAAAAGGCTCCCTATATTTTCCAACCCACTAAATAATTCAAAGCTACTCCTATATATACTACTTTTCTGCTCTTCTAGTTGGCTCTTTAAGTCTTGGGTCTGGGCCTTTGGATCTTGAGTTTGAAGCAGTTATCTTCTTCATTGGGCTTGGCTTTACTTGCAGGGAGAAAGTGTGAAGTGGGAAGAGACTTTAGCTCAGGACGTTAGTGGTGTTAACGTTCAGTGAAAATATGGGTTCGAGAACGTTAGTGACATTCAACTTTTTCACTAACGTTCCTCACCCAAGTAAGAGCCACGTTAACCTCAACGTTAGTGGCAAAAACGTTGCCACTAACGTTGCCTCAATGTCCTTCGCGCACGTTATTGGGACTCAACTTTCCCAACAACGTTGGGAAGCCTCCCCTTTCCCTACGTTAGAGTCCACATTAATTTAGTTAACGTGGCTCTTGTAACGTAGGCTTGCCAACCTTCGAGAACGTTAGTGACACTTAACATTGTCACTAACGTTCCAATGTGCCCCTTAGCTTCCACGTTAGAGTCCACGTTAACTAGGTTAACGTGGCTTCTAACGTGGCTGTGCTAGCCATCTCCAATGTTAGTGACAATGTTGAATGTCACTAACGTTGGCTCATCATCCTTCTCCTCACGTTAACTTCCACGTTAACTAAGTTAACGTGGGAGTTAACGTGGCTCATGGTGGCAAGTGTGGGCTCCTTCCAACGTTAGTGACAATGTTGGGTGTCACTAACGTTGGCGATCACCTTCCTTCTTCACGTTAGCTTCCACGTTAACCTAGTTAACGTGGGAGTTAATGTGGCTTATTGGGGCTTGTGTGGGTTCCTTCCAACGTTAGTGACAATGTTTGGTGTCACTAACGTTGTCGACCACTTTGTTTCCTCACGTTTGCTTCCACGTTAACTAGGTTAACGTGGAAGTTAACGTGGCTTAATGTGACTTGGCCAACGTTAGTGATAATGTTGAATGTCACTAACGTTGGCTTCCCCCCTTTCTTCTTAACGTTAGAGGCCACGTTAACTAAGTTAACGTGGCAACTAACGTGGCCACTTATGAGCTTGGTCCAACGTTAGTGATAATGTTAAGTGTCACTAACGTTGGCTCCATTTCCTTTCTTCCACGTTAGAGTTCACGTTAACTTAGTTAGCGTGACTCTTAACGTGGGCAATGATGGCTTCGAGAGCATTATTGGCAATTACTTTTCTCAATAACTTTGCAAGTTACTCCCATTCCACGTTAGTGTAACTAACGTAGCCACTAATGTGGTTCTTCTTTGCTTCCTTTGTCCTGAAATCAAGCAATAAAGTGCATCAAAGTTCTAGTCCAAGTCATGGGAAATGCAACATCCAATTTATCCTTAAATTTATGCAAAATCCTCATGAAATCATGTAAAGTGCACAATGTATACTTGAATCAAGATGTAAGTGAATATCTACCCAAAACTATCTTATTTCCTAAGGAAATTCATGGAACTACCATAAAAATAGTAAAGAAAAAGGTCAGTGAAACTGGCCAAAATGCCCTAGTATCACAATGCCAAACTTAAAGCTTGCTTGTCCCTAAGCAAGTACTGGAACAAGAGAATGATGAATGGAATGCCAAGAGAAATGAGTCATTCTTGTGGAAGTCATGTCCCTGGTTTTATGGTGGTTTCATGCATAGCAACTTAGGTTCATTCCTGGCTTTCAGACCTTTATCATGTCCTAGAATACTCACTGTGATTGCATCCCATGAGACTTTTATTCATTGATCCTTTTGTTGTTATTTCAGGGCTTATTTTTGTTCTTAAGCTAAGTGCTCTGTAAGGGGGCAACTCTTTAAAATAAGCTTTCAGCCAACACTCCCGAACCAGTTGGTTTAAGGTGCTAAGTGTTGAAGCACTCCTAAGGACTTACTTGCTCAAGTCTCTCCCCCATACATACACACCACAGGCATATAGTTTATTTATTTTCTTTTCTTGAGACCTTGGTGTCCAGCACCTCTTTGGGTTACTAAATGTTCTGTAGTGAGGGTTACTCTTGATAGTGAAGTTTCAGCTGATAATCCCGAGTTAGTTAACCCAAGTTACCAAGTGATAAGGCACCCCTAAGAGCTTATTCATCCAAGTAGATCCCTCACACAGGAGCACCACAGACACATGCCTCAAGATTAAAACCATTGGTGCCTAGCCTTATTGCTTACTCTTATTCTTTTATTTTTCAACCTTTATTGTTCTTTCCCTTTTTCTTATTAGGATCTTCTTATTTAGCTAGTCTCATGGGGTGTATTCAAGGCATATGATTCAGGACAGATAGTTGTCTTCCCACCTTATGGTTGAACCAACTTAGCTAACTTATGACTATACCATAAACTCATGAACTTATTCCATAGTATGAACTCCTCTCTGGTCTTTAAAAACACTCATTCTCTTTTTTTCATTTGATTCAAAGGGACAAACATACAAGTAAGTAAAGTAAGGGTGCAGTGACATAAAGACCAACAAACATAGACCTTTTCAACACAAAAACTTAAAAGACAGAATTTAAAAAGGTTTAAACATAACATGGAAGCAAGTTCTATTTCATACAAGATCTTCCTTATTCAAAGCATAGAAAAAGATGGACTAAAGAAGGAACTCCACCACCTTTTACTCATGTGGTTGCCCATGCTTTCCTCCTTGCTTGTCCTCTTGATTGCTTGTACTCCCACTCCCTTTGCCTTTTCCAATCAGCTTCTTCCAGAAACCACCATCTTCCATCTTCTTATTGAGTGTTTCTTTCTGCTGTTTCACCTTCCTCTCTTCTTATTCTACAAAATCATTTTGGACCTCATCATATGTAGGGATGGCATAGTGTAGATGATGCATATTACTAGACCTGTAGTTCAACTTGGCCTGAGTGTTTATGTTGAACTCCTCCCTATGTAGCTGCCGTCCTTCATTAAGTACACTGAACTCATTGAATGCTCTCATCTGAGCTAGTTGCCGCTGATTGAGTTCTTACAAATGCTTATCTTGACGTTCTTGTCTCGCAGTAACTTGGTGGATGGCTTGAGTGAGTTGGGAGTATTGTTCCTGTTGCTGCTCCATCTGTTGTTTCTGCCACTCCTCTTGTTGGCTCATCCATTTGGATTGAAGCAGCAGTATTTACTCTTGTCCTTCTATCTGTCTCATCCCCAAATCTTCAATGGCCCTTAGAAGGTGATTCATATTCACGTTGGCTGGGTCATGATGCTCTTCTTGTTGATATTCTTCTTGATGAGGCTCCTCTTGGTGAGCTACTCCTTTTGATTTTGGCTTTCCTATGTGAGGTCTTCTTTGTTGTTGGGCTGGTGTCACATAAGTTAGCCGCTGAAAGGTCATCAGCCTCCCCGGATTTAACCAATCTGCGTTGCTATCCTCGAAGACAACCTTGGCCTTCGTGCACAATCTGAGGATGGTGTTGGGGTACCAAAGCCTGGCACCCGAATCAATCTTCTCAGCTGACTCTTGAATCCCCTCTGCTATAAGCTCGTGCACATTTATATCTCCACCTTGTACTAAGCAATGTACCATAGTAGCCCGATTGACATTGACCTCAGAATTGTTGGCTGCTGGTAAGATAGATCTCCTCACAAGTTCAAACCATCCCTTGGCCTCAGGGCTGAGGTCTCCTCTCTTGATGAACCTGGGTCTCTTATCCGCATGTCTTTCCCAGTCAGCTCCTATAACACATATGTCGTTCACAATTTGTTCGAGTTCATCAGTACCAGGGCTCTTACTTACTCTTGCTTGATAACTAAGCTCATCAAAATGTGGTGATTTTAGGTGCAGAGCTCTTGTTATAGCATTTGGGCTGAAGTCCACCTCCTTTCCTCTTACATAGCTTTTGAAGGTTGGGGCCTTAGTTTTGTCTTCTCTAACCACATTCGCATAGAACTCTTGATGAGGTTTGTATTGATCTTCCCCTCTGGATTCGTGAGCCCTTGCCACCCTCTTTGCTCAATTTTCTCCCGAATCTGTGGGCACTCGTCTTCATTGATTTCGAAGGTTAATTCGGGCAGTATCTTTTTGAGCTTTATCCGCTCAAACTCTTGTTCATGGAAGGCAGTTTTGAACCTCTTCTCATCAAAATGAACGCTCACCATTGGTTCCTTCCTCTTTTGCCTCTTGGAGCTTGATGATGCCATGAATTTGAGTTGCTGTGTGAGGGGGTTTGAAGGTAAGGATGGATGAAGAATTTGGTTGGTTAGGATGAGGTGTGATGAAGAGGTTTTGGACGTCAAAAGTGTGGATTGTGGAGAGTGGAAATTTGAGTGTGAAGGGTAAGTATGCACTAGGACTTACTTATATAGGGAGGTGAGGAAGAGATGAAAGGTGTGGATTGATGAGGTTGGTGTATGATGAACGGATGGGGTTTTGTATGGAATAAGCACGTAGATTACCAACTTTATGATGGAGTTGGTTCAGTTTCCACATTTGTTCTTCTTCCAATGTTGCATGGCAACCATTCCCAATGCATTCCTCCTTGAGGCACGTGTGTAGTACCCTCTTCATGAAGTGGCCGAACTCTTCTCATTTAATTGTCCAATCAATCCCCTTCAATGCTCCTTTCCTTTTCCTAAAAAAAAGATAAAAGAAGAAAAGTAAGAATTAATATCATAAAAGAAATCCATTTAAATTTTACGGCTAGAATAATAAAGAGAAGAAAAGATTTTATTTATTCATGAACTCCAACTAACTAACTAACTGTGTATCCTTATATGCATATTGGTGGCACCATGGGGTGACACCAAACTTAGTTTCAAGCATTGTGATGAAGAGGTTGTTGTTCAAAGCACCAAGACTAGCATGCTTTGGGTTGCATTCATGCTTTCTTGGCATGCTTTGAACACCAAACTTGTTCTTCACTATATACTGCATTTTAAGGATTTCACCAAGTTTTTGTCAAGTTTGGGTCGGAATTCATGAATATTGACTTATTCACTATTTTTTGAAAGCATATAAAACATGGGTTGCCTCCCATGAAGCGCTTCTTTAGCGTCACTAGCTTGACGTTTCTCCCCCATCAGGGTGGTTGGTAGTGCTTAAAGTCCTCCCCTCTTGCCTTGGACTTATATCCATTGGTTGTATCAATGATCTCCACATGTTCCAAGGAGAGAACTCTGTTGATAGTGAAGACCTTAGGTAACTGAGATGGTACAGTTGGGAGATTAGGGGGGATATCTGGGAAGTAAGCTGAGATCACTTTATCCCCTGGAGAGAAGCCTTCTGTAGGGATCTTCTTGTTCCTCCACCCCCTTGGTACCTTCTTCCTTGTCCCTTTTGATGTTGCCTTGCTCTTGGTGACTTCTTCTTCTAAGGGAATTTTGTTGTTGTCTTCACATGTCTCTAGTGGTTTAGGTTCCTCCAGCTTTTCCTTGAGTTGTGACAACTACTTATTTCCTTGTTCATCAACCAAGGGTTTTCCCAGGTGGACTGGTTGTCCTTCAGTGCTTGCTTCCTCTTTCAGCATCTCATTATGATCTTTGTTTGGTTTTTTGTTTTCTTGGTCTGCTTCTTGTGAGAGTTTGAAGACATTAAAGCTGAGTCGTTCATCATGGATCCTCAATATTAGCTCCCCTCGCTCCACATCTATGAGTGCTCTGGCCGTGGCTAGGAATGGTCTTCCCAATATGATTGGGTGAGTCTGGCTCTCTTCCATGTCCAAGATGACAAAGTCTGTGGGAAGAAAATATTTCCCAACCTTTAACAACACATTTTGCACCACCCCTATTGCTTGTTTTTGAGTTTTGTCAGCCAGCCTGATGACTACATCTGTGGGCAATATCTCATTGATCTGCAGCCTCTTTACCAGGGATAAGGGCATTAAGTTGATGCTGGCTCCCAAATCGCAGAGTGCTTTATCAAATATTGTTTCTCCTATGGCACAGGGGACATGAAAACTCCCTGGATCTTTTTTTTTTGTAGGCAACTGCGGTTGAATGAGGGCACTGCACTCCCTGTTCATCACTATAGTTTGGCCTCCCTTGAGTGAGCTTTTCCTGGGAAGCAGCTCCTTCATATACTTGATGTATGCAGGCATTTGTTGAATAATCTTGATGAATGGTATGTTGACATGCAGAGATGCAAACAAATCTAGAAACCTTGAGTATATTCTCTTCTCCACAGCACCATTGAGCAGTTGGGGAAAAGGTGCATAGAGTCTCAGCAGCTCCTGTTGTGAGATTTCTGGTTTTTGATGATCTTTTTTCTTCTTCTCTACTGAGGTATCTTCAGGTTGTTCTGACAGCTTGCTTGGCTTATCTTCAGTCTCCTTATCACTTATAGTGACCATCTTGCAATCTTTCTATCTTACTTTCTTTGTTTCACCTCTCGGGTTCTTCTTTGTGTCACTTGGGAATTCATCTGTGGGTTTAGGAATTTGCTCAGAGAGATACCCCACTTGAGATTCCAACCTCTTGATTGTGTCTCCCCCGATTCTTGAAACTTGCTCGTACTTCCTCTTTGAACACCTTGTTGTCTTGAATCTCCTTGCCTATGCCTTCAAGTAGATTCTCAATCCTTGAGAGTCTGTCATCAAATACTTGTAGATCGTGATTAGAGGTGGAAGGATGAGGTAAGTTATTTTGGTTTTGATGTGAATGTGGAGAGGTGTTGTTATGGGAGTGTTGATATGGCCTAGATGTGAAATGTTGGTCAGTTGCATTGTTGGGATTTGGGCGTCTTTGATCAAGGCTTTGGTCTTGTTGATTTCCCCACCCAAAGTTTGGGTGATTCCTCCATCCAGGGTTGTAGGTCCTGGAGTATGGATCATGGTTTTGCCTAGGTGAATTCCCAATGTAGTTGGCTTGCTCCTGACTACCCTCTGCTTCTTCATTCACTCCTTCTTGGGTTGTTGATGAAGTGGCGATTACTGCTACTTGGTTCCTCTCCATCTTCTTGGTGAGGTCAGCCAGCTGCTGGGTGATGAGCTTGTTTTGGGCCAGCAGAGCATCTACATTGTTTAGCTCCATCACTCCTCTTGTGATCCCCCTTTCGGAAGCATAGAAATAGTCATTCTCTGCTACAGTTTCAATGACATCTATGGCCTCCTCAATGGTCTTCTTCTTGTTCAAAGGTCCTCCGGATGAATGGTCCACTGCCTTCTTTGATTCATATGACAGGCCTTCATAGAAAATGTGTAGCTACACCCATTCGTTGAACATATCTGGTGGGCACCTCCTTGTTAGGTCTTTAAACCTCTTCCATGCTTCATAAAGAGTCTCACCATCTTGTTGCCTGAAAGTTTAGACCTCAGCTCTCAGCCTATTGATTAGTTGAGGGGGGTAAAATCTTGCTAAGAATTTGTTCACCACATCTTCCCAAGTTGTCAAGCTCTCCTTTGGGAAAGACTCCATCCACTTGGCTGCCTTATCCTTGAGTGAGAATGGAAATAAGAGTAGTCTATAGGCGTCAGGATGAACACCATTAGACTTCACTGTGTCACATATTCTCAGGAAGGTGGTTAGATGTTGATTGGGGTCTTCTTGGACACTTCCTCCGAACGAACAGTTGTTCTGCACAAGGGTGATGAGCTGTGATTTTAGTTCAAAATTGTTGGCATGGATGGTTGGCTTTTGGATGCTACTTCCACAGTTTCCTGGGTTTGGATTGATGTAAGAGCCTAAAACTCTTCTATCCTCCCCAGCATGATTTGCTCGTCCTCATCCGCCATGGTTGTGAGCTTCTTCTTCATGATGGTTTTCCATGTTTTCTTCCATGTTTGGTTCAAAGTATTCCTCCTCTTCCTCAGCACCAACTACTCTTTTTCCTCTTGCTTCCCTTCTTAATCTCAAGAAGGTCCTCTCAGGTTCAGAATCAAAGGAAGTTGAAGCCCCGCTTCTTCTCCTTGTCATACAACCAACAAGTACAAGCAAGGAAAATAGATGCAGAAAGTATTTCTGTCAGAATTACTATTAGTGTGAGTGATGCAATATATCAAACAGTTAGTGGGTTAGTGAAATGAATGGTAAATAACAAAGAAAAAGTAGGGGGAAGGGAAGAAATTAACTAAAACAGAAAGTAAATGACTCAAACAGAAAATTAAATCAAACAAAAATAAAATGCTCAATCTAGTTATCCTCCAATTTAATCATTGTTGATGCACAATCAATCCCCGGCAACGGCGCCATAAACTTGATGCACGAAAAACTTGTCTCTCAACAAATTTCCTTCGGCAAGTGTACATAATTTGTCGTCAAGTAAAAACTCACAATAGAGTGAGGTCGAATCCCACAGGGATTGATTGATCAAGCAACTTTAACTAGAGAAATGTTCTAGTTGAGCGAATCCAGAATTTAAGTTGAGAATTGCAGAAAATTAAATGGCGGGAAAGTAAATAACAGAAAAGTAAATGCTGAAAATGAAGAACTGAATGTAAATGACGGAAAGTAAATTGCAGAATTGTAAATGGGAATGGGGGAATTGCTCAAAAGAGTAAACAACAGAAATTAAAGAGAATGCGTAAGATCAGAAATGGGGAGTTCATTGGGCTCAGGAGATGTTGCATTCTCCGGATCAATTTCATTTTCATCTCTTCCTCAATCAATGCACTCATTGATCTCCTTGGCAATCTTAAGTGATCGAATTACAATTCCTTGTAATTCAATCTCTCAAATCTTGATCAATAGCCAATTCCTTGGTCAATTGCTCATGAGAAGAGATGAAGTATGGTCACTGATTATACCACATGCATTTCCCAAATCAAGTGTTGAGAGGATTATAGTCACATATCCATCCAAACCCAATTTGGTCCAGCATGAGAAAGCATTTCTAGCATGATATCTTCATTCCTCTTTCAAGGTTCAGAAGCGATCCAAGTTTGAATAGCTTCTTTTCCAAGATAACTACCCAATTGGATGAAGATCGAAAGCTTTCAAGTAAAATCAAGAGAAAAGATAGAAGAAGAATAATGAAAACTAGTATTGATCCATCAAATTACAACAGAGCTCCCTAACCCAATGAAAGGGGTTTAGTTGTTCATAGCTCTGGAAAATGAAAACAAAGATGGAGAATACATGATGAAACTAGAAGTGCAGAGAAAGTAAAATACAGAGAGTAATTCTATGCCCAAAAAGGCTCCCTATATTTTCCAACCCACTAAATAATTCAAAGCTACTCCTATATATACTACTCTTCTGCTCATCTAGTTGGCTCTTCAAGTCTTGGGTCTGGGCCTTCGGATCTTGAGTTTGAAGTAGTTATCTTCTTCATTGGGCTTGGCTTTACTTACAGGGAGAAATTGTGAAGTGGACAGAGACTTTAGCTCAGGACGTTAGTGGTGTTAACGTTCAGTGAAAATATGGGTTCGAGAACGTTAGTGACATTCAACTTTTTCACTAACGTTCCTCACCCAAGTAAGAGCCACGTTAACCTCAACGTTAGTGGCACAAACGTTGCCACTAACGTTGCCTCTATGTCCTTCGCGCGCGTTATAGGGACTCAACTTTCCCAATAACATTGAGAAGCCTCCCCCTTCCCTACGTTAGAGTCCACGTTAATTTAGTTAACGTGGCTCTTGTAACGTAGGCTTGCCAACCTTCGAGAACGTTAGTGACACTTAATATTGTCACTAACGTTCCAATGTGCCCCTTAGCTCCCACGTTAGAGTCCACGTTAACGTGGTTAACGTGGCTTCTAACGTGGCTGTGCTAGCCATCTCCAACGTTAGTGACAATGTTTAATGTCACTAACGTTGGCTCATCATCCTTCTCCTCACGTTAACTTCCATGTTAACTAAGTTAACGTGGGAGTTAACGTGGCTTATGGTGGCAAGTGTGGGCTCCTTCCAACGTTAGTGACAATGTTGGGTGTCATTAACGTTGGCGATCACCTTCCTTCTTCATGTTAACTAGGTTAACGTGGGAGTTAACGTGGCTTATTGGGGCTTGTGTGGGTTCCTTCCAACGTTAGTGACAATGTTGGTGTCACTAACGTTGTCGACCACTTTGTTTCCTCACGTTAGCTTCCACGTTAACTAGGTTAATGTGGAAGTTAACGTGGCTTAATGTGACTTGGCCAACGTTAGTGATAATGTTGAATGTCACTAACGTTGGCTTCCCCCCTTTCTTCTTAACGTTAGAGGCCAGGTTAACTAAGTTAACGTGGCAACTAACGTGGCCACTTATGAGCTTGGTCCAACGTTAGTGATAATGTTAGGTGTCACTAACGTTGGCTCTATTTCCTTTCTTCCACGTTAGAGTTCACGTTAACTTAGTTAGCGTGACTCTTAACGTGGGCAATGATGGCTTCGAGAGTGTTATTGGCAATTACTTTTCTCATTAACTTTGCAACTTACTCCCATTCCATGTTAGTGTTAACGTTAGTGTAACTAACGTAGCCACTAATGTGGTTCTTCCTTGCTTCATTTGTCCTGAAATCAAGCAATAAAGTGCATCAAAGTTCTAGTCCAAGTCATGGGAAATGCAACATCCAATTTGTCTTTAAATTTATGCAAAATCCTCATGAAATCATGTAAAGTGCACAATGTATACTTGAATCAAGATGTAAGTGAATATCTACCCAAAACTATCTTATTTCCTAAGGAAATGCATGGAACTACCCTAAAAACAGTAAAGAAAAGGTCAGTGAAACTGGCCAAAATGCCCTGGCATCACCCCCCAATTCTTCTTCTCCCTCTCTTCTCTCCCAACCCTCAACCACCACCAACCAGCCACCACCGCGCCACCACCCAGACGCCGCCGATCACCTGGACGCCGCCGCCACCTACCACCCTCCCTCCTTCCCCCTTCTTTCTTCCTCTTTCTTCTTTCTTCCTCCTCCTTCGCCACTGCCCACCACCCACCGCCGCCGTCCGTACCCGCCGCGACCCACCACCAGCACCAACCCCCTCCCCCTCCCTTCCCCTATTACCCCATTACCCACCCCCTCTTCTCCCCTCCCTGCCCCTACCCCCTAACAGCAGCAACCGCCGTGCCCACTGCCGCCAGCCGCTGCGCCGGACGTCGCCGCCACCACCCCCAGCCACCTCTGTACCCCAACCTCCTTCTTTCGCCTTCCAGGTTCCGCATACGTCACCCTTCTATCCATTCGTAGTTTATTCTTATTTTTTCGTTTATGTTCATGTTAGGATAGTTAGATATGCATGTTGTAGTGGATTTTAGGTTGTTAAGTAGCCTAGGATGTAGTTAGTGGATTTAGGTCTGTTTATTTGCACTGTTCTTGTTTCTGTTTTATCAAATCTGCAATTCTGCTGTTGCTGTGTTCATGTTCATATGCTGTACTTTCCTGCATTTGCTGCTCTTTACATTGAACTTTCATGTTTTTATTCCGTATATGTAATTGCAAGCTTTAATTTGGATTCATATGAACTGCTTGATTGCTGTTTATTTTCTGGAAAAGTCTTATTTTAGCCAGAATGCTGCCCAAATTTCTGTAAAATATCTCTGTTCATGTCTTGGTTTTGGCATTTTCACCTGTGCTTTCCATAATTTCACCAAACCAATTCATGAATGCTTAGGCACGCATTCTTATTTTCTTTGATCTCCTGATTCATAAATTGCAATTTTGATGTTTGATTCCTATTTTTGCTTTCTTTATCTCTATTTGAATCATCATCAAACTGCTTTACTTGTTTGAATATGAGTTACCTATAGCTTCTACCTGTGATTACTTGTTACTTGGACTATTTTCATTATGCCTCTTACTTTAACCCATTTTTCACTAACCCACTAATTTTAACTCTAACCAACCTAACCTTTTCAACACTTCTTTTATTGCTTTTCTTTCACTTTCTTTTAACATTCTACCCAAGGCATGATGTTAATTTTTCTATTTAACTTTTATTCAATTACATTTTGGATTGTGATTTCTTCTTTTCAGACTTTTCACTCCTATACAATCCTAAATGCACATATTACCTAACTCATATTCATTTTCCTATTGCTCCTTTGCCACTTTGTGTTTTCTTTGATTATTTGCCTATTTGCCTTCCTTTTTTATTATCTCCTGGTTTTCTGTTTTTCAGGATGTCAGATTCCCAGAGAAGGGGAAAAGGCAAGGCTACTTCCGGGAAAAGGAAACGAGGCGAAGCCTCCATGTCTATCATCGACCTCATGCATGATGCCTCCCTGCGGGAGAAAGCCTTTACCCCGCAGGAGAAGGCCGACCAGCTACTTCCCGCCACTGACCAAGTAAAGTTTGCAAACCGATACTGTGAGCTGAAGTGTCCAGTGTTTGCAAACTCCAGGAACCTATACCTGGAGCAGACTTTGAAGATCCCAGAAGAACTCCAGCTATATACCTCTGATCAGATCAAACAAAGAGGCTGGTTCTTTCTGGAGAGACCTCTGACTGAGGTTAATACATCTTGGGTTAGGGAATTCTACTGCAACTACTTCAAAACTTCCCTAGATACAGTGAACCTCAGAGGGAAGCAAATTCTAGTTACTGAGGAGGCAATAGAGGAGGTTCTGAAGCTTCTGCCTAAGACTGATCAGACAGATGGCTATCAGAAAGCTGAGGAGGATATGTGCTATATGCGATTTGACTGGGATGCAGTCAAGGCCCGGATTGCCCTTGACCCGTCAGTTCCTTGGATCATGGGTCAGAACACCACCATGCCGAAAGGGATCAAGCGGATTTACCTGAACGATGAGGCTCGGCTATGGCATCAGATATTCAGCAACTACATTATGCCGAGTACTCACGAGACTGAGATACCAGCCGCTATGATCACCCTCCTTTGGTGTGTGATGGAGGGCAAGGACCTGTACCTGCCACGCTTTATCCGGCACTACATGGCCAGGGTCCACGTCCGTGGCACACTTCCCTTTCCCTATCTGGTTACACAGCTGGGCCGTCGAGCTGACGTGCCATGGGAGGATGCTGATGAGAGGCCACCTGCTGCAGAGTGCAAGAAGCTTATCTCGCACAGCAGGAACTTCCTGGCGTTGGGCTACAGACCTCCATTCCTGACAACCACTGCTGCTGATACAGCTACACCATCTGCTGGTCCCTCTTCCTCCACTGCTGCACCATCTACCCCTGCCACCACCACTGCACCTCCACCTGCCACAAAGCCTGTCTATCATCTGGTGCACCGCTTATTTCGACGACTTGACCAGATGGAGCGTCGCAACAAGCGATGCTATGAGCACCTGAAGCTGATGATATGATCCGGCGACATTCCCTCCGAGCTTGACACACCATCCGAGGCATCTGAGGAGGAGGCGGATGTGCCCGAGGCAGAGACCCATCCCCAGGCAGACACCGAGCAGGCGGCCCCACAGACAGAGGTTCCATATCAGATTGAGGCTGCAGACCCTGAGATCCCCATTCAGACAGCCCCTCATCTACAGCAGCCAGACCCCCAGCCAGCCGCCACAAAGACACCAACTACCATCCCTTCTAGTGATGACACCCCTTCACACCCTGCTTGAGTGAGTATCAGGGATGATGCTTCATTTTAAGTGTGGGGAGGTCGCCATCTCTGGTGTATTATTTTGGTGAACCACTACAGACTCTTTTTCTTTTATTTTGGATATTTTTCTGTATTTTTCTCTTTATTTTTATTTTTATTTTCTGAGTATTTATACATTGCTACTGTTTATGTATTTTTACTCTATTTCTGCATTTTGCATTTTTAGTTCATATTTTAGCCACTTAGTTGCAATTCTAACTTATTAGTTATAGAAATTGTGGATTGATTAGTATAGTTTACCCTTTTTAGCATAAGATAGCTTAGTTAGAATTGAAAAGAAAAAGGAAGTAAACTAGAGTCTTTAACAGAATCAAAACAACCCACACCTTATATATATAGCATTACATGATAGTTAACAACACTTCATCAAGGAGAAGCACTAGAACTTTAAAGCCATTCAATATAAGTTTTATATTGAGAATAATGAGAATTTTTAACTAAACCTGCATGACATACACAAGTGATAAATAATTTTTGAGCTAGAGAACACATAGCCTGTGAGTTTTTGAGCTTAATTGTATGGTTACATTTAAACCATAATTTTTATTCCTGTGTGTTCCGCCCTTCTTTTATATTCTGATGTTCTTTACTTTGCTTTAATCTATATGTCCAATTATAGAATATAGAATATAGAATATAGATACATACCAAAAGAATGATTGAGGCCATCATTTGATTTTAGCTCATGATGAGCGGATAATTTATACGCTTTTTGACATTGTTTTTAGTATGTTTTTAGTAGGATCTAGTTACTTTTAGGGATGTTTTCATTAGTTTTTATGTTAAATTCACATTTCTGGACTTTACTATGAGTTTGTGTGTTTTTCTGTGATTTCAGGTATTTTCTGGCTGAAATTGAGGGACTTGAGCAAAAATCAGATTCAGAGGTTGAAGAAGGACTGCTGATGCTGTTGGATTCTGACCTCCCTGCACTCAAAATGGATTTTCTGGAGCTACAGAACTCGCAATGGCGCGCTTCTAATTGCGTTGGAAAGTAGACATCCAGGGCTTTCCAGAAATATATAATAGTCCACACTTTGCTCAAGTTTAGATGAAGGAAACTGGCATTCAACGCCAGCTCTATGCCCAATTCTGGAGTTCAGCGCCAGAAAGGGATAAAAAACCAGAGTTGAACGCCAGAAATGGATCAAAACCTGGCGTTCAACTCCACAAATGGCCTCTGCAAGTGGAAAGTTAAAGCTCAGCCCAAGCAACACCAAGTGGGCCCCGGAAGTGGATTTATGCATCAATTACTTACTTCTGTAAACCCTAGTAGCTAGTTTATTATAAATAGGACCTCTTACTATTGTATTAGACATCTTGGATTGTATTTTGAGCCTGTGATCTCGTTTTGGGGGCTGGCCATCTCGGCCATGCCTGGACCTTTCACTTATGTATTTTCAACGGTAGAGTTTCTGCACTCCATAGATTAAGGTGTGGAGCTCTGCTGTTCCTCAAAGATTAATGCAAAGTACTACTGTTTTCTATTCAATTCATCTTATTTCGCTTCTAAGATATTCATTCGCACTTCAACCTGAATGTGATGAACGTGACAATCATCATCATTCCCTATGAACGCGTGCCTGACAACCACTTCCGTTCTACATCAGATTGAATGAGTATCTCTTAGATCTCTTAATCGGAGTCTTCGTGGTGTAAGCTAGAATGATGGCGGCATTCAAGAGAATCCGTAAGGTCTAAACCTTGTCTGTGGTATTCCGAGTAAGATTCAATGATTGAATGACTGTGACGAGCTTCAAACTCGCGATTGCTGGGCGTAGTGACAGACGTAAAAGGATAGTAAATCCTATTCCAGCATGATCGAGAACCGACAGATGAATAGCCGTGCCGTGACAGGGTGCGTTGACCATTTTCACTGAGAGGATAGGATGAAACCATTGACAAGGGTGATGCCTCCAGACGATTAGCCGTGCCGTGACAGGGCATTTGGATCATTTTCCCGAGAGAAGACCGAAAGTAGCCATTGACAGTGGTGATGTATCACATAAAGCTAGCCATGGAAAGGAGTAAGACTGATTGGATGAAGATAGCAGGAAAGCAGAGGTTCAGAGGAACGAAAGCATCTCTATTCGCTTATCTGAAATTCTCACCAGTGATTTACATAAGTATTTCTATCCCTATTTTATTAATTAATTTCAAAAACCTCATTACTATTTTATATCTGCCTGACTGAGATTTGCAAGGTGACCATAGCTTGCTTCATACCAACAATCTCTGTGGGATTCGACCCATACTCACGTAAGGTATTACTTGGACGACCCAGTGCACTTGCTGGTTAGTTGTGCGAAGTTGTGAACCATGGTATTGGCAACATGTTTTTGGCGCCATTACCAGGGAAAGAAAGAGCGATGAATTTTACATAATCAAAGTGTAATCACAATTTCTGCGCACCAAGTTTTTGGTGCCGTTGCCGGGGATTGTTCGAGTTTGGACAACTGACGGTTCATCTTGTTGCTCAGATTAGGTAATTTCCTTTTGTTTTGTTTCCAAAAATTTTTCAAAAATCTTTCAAAAATTTCTCCTTTGTTTTCGAAAAAAAAAATAAAAAAAAATAATAAAAATAATGTTTTCAAAAAATAAATTATTTTATGGCTTCAAAACTTTCAAGAATGAATTCTAGAGTTTCATGGTAACATGTTGAATCCTATCTGGCTGAAAAGCCATACCCAAACTCCTTTGGGATTGGTCTTCAACTTATCACCTCAATGGATGTAAATCCATTCTAAAGCTTGACTGGCTATAAAGCCATGTCTAACCCTCAGATTGGAGCTTTAGACTAAAGAGTACAAGATTCCTGGAATTCATATGAAAAATTTTGAATCCTTATTTTTTCTTTTTCAAAATGATTTTCAAAAATTTTAAAATAAAAATACAAAAAAAAATCATAAAATCATAAAAATCAAAAATATTTTGTGTTTCTTGTTTGAGTCTTGAGTCATGTTATAAGTTTGGTGTCAATTGCATGTGCATCTTGCATTTTTCGAAAATTCTCATGCATTCATAGTGTTCTTCATGATCTTCAAGTTGTTCTTAGTAAGTTTTCTTGTTTGATCTTTGCATTTGCATGTTTTGTGTCTTTTCTTGTTTTTCATATGCATTCTTGAATTCTTAGTGTCTAAGCATTAAAGAATTCTAAGTTTGGTGTCTTGCATGTTTTCCTTGCATTAAAAATTTGTCAAAAATATGTTCTTGGTGTTCATCTTGACATTCAAAGTGTTCTTGGTGTTCATCTTGACATTCATAGCATTTTTGTATGCATTCAGTGTTTTAATCTAAAAATATCATGCATTGCATCATTTTTCTTATTTTTCTCTCTCATCATAAAAATTCAAAAATCAAAAAAATATCTTTCCCTTTTTCTCTCTTAAAATTTCGAAAATTAGATTTGACTTTTTCAAAAACTTTTAAAATCTAGTTGTTTTTATGAGTCAAATCAAATTTTCAATTTAAAAATCTCATCTTTTTCAAAATCTTTTTCAAAAATCAAATATTTTTCATTTTTTTTAGTTATTTTCGAAAATTTCAAAAATAACAATAACAATTAATGTTTTGATTCAAAAATTTCAAGTTTGTTAATTACGTGTTAAGAAAGATTCAAACTTTAAGTTCTAGAATCATATCTTGTGATTTCTTGTGAATCAAGTCATTAATTATGATTTTAAAAATCAAATCTTTTTCAAAACTAATCTCAATCATATATTTTCAAAAGTATCTTCTTATCTTATCTTTTTCAAAATTTGATTTCAAAATATCTTCTCTAACTTCCCAACTCCTTATCTTTTAAAAATTTGTTTCAACCAACTAACTAACTTTTTGTTTGTTTCTTATCTTTTTCAAAACTACCTAACTAACTCTCTCTCTCTCTAATTTTCGAAAATATCGCCCTCATTTTTAAAATTTCTTTTTAATTAAACTAATTATTTTATTTTTTATTTGAATTTTCGAAAAACTACTAACCCTTTTCAAAATTAATTTTCAAAAATTACTAACCCTCTTTCAAAAATTATTTTCGAAAATCCTCTCCCTCTCTCATCTTATTCTATTTATTTATTCATCTACTAACATCTCTTCCTCACATCACTCACCAAATTCGAACCCCCTCTTCTATCTGTGTTCGAATTTTTCTTCTTCTTCTTTTTCTACTAACAATAAGGAACCTCTTTACTGCGACATAGAGGATTCCTCTTCTTTTCTTTTTCTCTTCTCTTTCTTATGAGCAAGGACAGAGAAAAAGGCATTCTTGTTGAAGCTGATCCAGAACCTGAAAGGACTCTGAAGAGGAAACTAAGAGAAGCTAAATTACAACAATCTAGAGACAACTTGATTGAAAATTTCGAACAAGTAAAGGAGATGGCAGCCGAACCCAACAACAATGCAAGGAGAATGCTTGGTGACTTTACTGCACCTAATTCCAATTTACATGGAAGAAGCATCTCCATTCCTGCCATTGGAGCAAACAATTTTGAGCTGAAACCTCAGCTAGTTTCTCTGATGCAGTAGAACTGCAAGTTTCATGGACTTCCATCTGAAGATCCTTTTCAGTTCTTAACTGAATTCTTGCAGATATGTGATACTGTTAAGACTAATGGAGTAGATCCTGAAGTCTACAGGCTCATGCTTTTCCCTTTTGCTGTAAGAGACAGAGCTAGAGTATGGTTGGACTCTCAACCCAGAGATAGCCTGAACTCTTGGGATAAGCTGGTCACGGCTTTCTTAGCCAAGTTCTTTCCTCCTCAAAAGCTTAGTAAACTTAGAGTGGACGTTCAGACCTTCAGACAGAAAGAAGGTGAATCCCTCTATGAAGCTTGGGAGAGATACAAAGGATTGACCAAAAAGTGTCCTACTGACATGCTTTCAGAATGGACCATCCTGGATATATTCTATGATGGTTTATCTGAGCTATCAAAGATGTCATTAGATACTTCTGCAGGTGGATCCATTCACCTAAAGAAAATACCTGCAGAAGCTTAAGAACTCATTGACATGGTTGCTAATAACCAGTTCATGTACACTTCTGAGAGGAACCCTGTGAGTAATGGGACGCCTATGAAGAAGAGAGTTCTTGAAATTGATACTCTGAATGCCAAATTGGCTCAGAATAAAATATTGACTCAGCAAGTCAATATGCTTTCTCAGAGTCTGAATGGAATGCCAGCTGCATCCAACAGTACTCAAGAGGCATCTTCTAAAGAAGAAGCTTATGATCCTAAAAACCCTGCAATAGCAGAGATGAATTACTTAGGTGAACCTTATGGAAACACCTATAATCCATCATGGAGAAATCATCCAAATCTCTCATGGAAGGATCAAAGGCCTCAACAAGGCTTTAATAATGGTGGAAGAAACAGGTTTAGCAATAGCAAGCCTTTTCCATCATCCACTCAGCAACAGACAGAGAATTCTGAGCAGAATCCATCTAGCTTAGCAAACTTAGTCTCTGATCTATCTAAGGCCACTGTGAATTTCATGAATGAAACAAGGTCTTCCATTAGAAATTTAGAAGCACAAGTGGGCCAGCTGAGTAAAAGGATCACTGAAATCCCTCCTAGTACTCTCCCAAGCAATACAGAAGAGAATCCAAAAGGAGAGTGCAAGGCCATTGACATAACCAAAATGGCCGAACCCAATGAGGGAGAGGAGGACGTGAATCCCAAGGAGGAAGACCTCCTGGGACACCCAGTGATCAATAAGGAGTTTTCCTCTGAGGAACCAAAGGACTCTGAGGCTCATCTAGAGACCATAGAGATTCCATTAAACCTCCTTATGCCATTCATGAGCTCTGATGAATATTACTCTTCTGAAGAGAATGAGGATGTTACTGAAGAGCAAGCTGCCAAGTTCCTTGGTGCAATCATGAAGCTAAATGCCAAATTATTTAGTATTGAGACTTGGGAAGATGAACCTCCCTTGTTCACCAATGAACTAAGTGATCTGGATCAACTGACATTACCTCAGAAGAGACAGGATCCTGGAAAGTTCATAATACCTTGTACCATAGGCACCATGATCTTTAAGGCTCTGTGTGATCTTGGTTCAGGGATAAACCTCATGCCCCTCTCTGTAATAGAGAAACTGGGAATCTATGGGGTGCAAGCTGCTAAAATCTCATTAGAGATGGCAGACAATTCAAGAAAACAGGCTTATGGACAAGTAGAGGACGTATTAGTAAAGGTTGAAGGCCTTTACATCCCTGTTGATTTCATAGTCCTGGATACTGGAAAGGAAGAGGATGAATCCATCATCCTAGGAAGACCTTTCCCAGCCACAGCAAGAGCTGTGATTGATGTGGACAGAGGATAATTGATCCTTCAATTAAATAAGGACAACCTTGTGTTTACAACTCAAGGATCTCTCTCTGCATCCATGGAGAGGAAGCAGAAAAAGCTTTTCTCAAAGCAGAGTCAACCAAAGCCCCCACAGTCAGACTCTAAGTTTGGTGTTGGGAGGCCACAACCAAACTCTAAGTTTGGTGTTGAACTCCCATATCCAAACTCTAAGTTTGGTGTTGGGGGAGTCTCAACAATGCTCTGAACATCTGTGAGGCTCCATGAGAGCCCACTGTCAAGCTATTGACATTAAAGAAGCGCTTGTTGGGAGGCAACCCAATTTCTATTTATCTAACTATATTTTTCTTAGTTATATGTCTTTATAGGTTCATGATCACGTGGAGTCACAAAATAAACGAAAAATTTAGAAACGGAATCAAGAACAGCAGAAGAAAAATCACACCCTGGAGGAAGCACCTGTCTGGCGTTCAACGCCAGAACAAAGCATAGTTCTGGCGCTGAACGCCCAAAATGGGCAGTGTCTGGGCGCTGAACACCCAAAATGGACATCATCTGGGCGCTGAACGCCAGAATGGCACCCTGGAGAAGAGCTGGCGCTGAACGCCCAGAACAAGCATGGTTCTGGCGTTCAACGCCAGAAATGGCCAACAAATGGGCGTTGAACGCCCAAAATGGGCACCAACCTGGCGCTGAACGCCCTGAAGTTGTGTGCAAGGGTATTTTACATGCCTAATTTGGTGCAAGGTTGTAAATCCTTGAACACCTCAGGATCTGTGGACCCCACAGGATCATCTCAGGATCTGTGGACCCCACAGGATCACCTCAGGATCTGTGGACCCCACAGGATCCCCACCTACCTCACCCTCTTTCTCCATTCATGATCATCCCTTCTGTTTTCCATTCACCACTCACATCCATACATTCCACTTACCTACAAAATTCAATATCTCTTTCCCACCCAATCCCACCCATATGGCCGAATACACACATCCCCCCATCTCCTCCATATCTTCTTCTTCTTCCTCTATTCTTTCTTCTTTTGCTCGAGGGCAAGCAACATTCTAAGTTTGGTGTGGTAAAAGCATAAGCTTTTTGTTTTTCCATTACCATTGATGGCACCTAAACCTCTAAAAGAGGGGAAGGGAAGACAAAGGCTTCCACCTCCGAGTCGTGGGAGATGGAAAGATTCATCTCAAGGGTCTATAGCTCAGTGGTAGAACATGTGGCTGCAAATCAAGAGTTTCCTGAGATACCTCAGGGGATGCACTTCCCTCCACATAAATATTAGGAGCAAATCAACACCTCCCTAGGAGAATTAAGTTCCAACATGGGACAATTAAGGGTGGAACATCAAGAGCACTCCATCATCCTTCATGAAATAAGAGAAGATCAAAAAGCAATGAGGGAGGAGCAACAAAGACAAGGAAGAGACATAGAAGAGCTCAAGGACATCTTTGGTTCCTCAAGAAGGAAACGCCACCATCACTAAGGTGGATTCATTCCTTGTTCTTATTTCTTCTATTTTTCGTTTTCTATGTTATGTGCTTATCTATGTTTGTGTCTTCATTACATGATCATTAGTAGTTAGTAACTATGTCTTAAAAGTTATGAATGTCCTATGAATCCATCACCTCTCTTAAATGAAAAATGTTTTAATTCAAAAGAACAAGAAGTACATGAGTTTCGAATTTATCCTTGAACTTAGTTTAATTATACTGATGTGGTGACAATGCTTCTTGTTTTCTGAATGTGTGCTTAAACAGTTCATATGTCTTTTGAAGTTGTTGTTTAAGAATGTTAAATATGTTGGCTCTTGAAAGAATGATGACTAGGAGACATGTTATTTGATAATCTGAAAAATCATAAAAATGATTCTTGAAGCAAGAAAAAGCAGCAAAGAACAAAGCTTGCAGAAAAAAAATAGGCAAAAAAAAATAGAAAGAAAAAGAAAAAGCAAGCAGAAAAAGACAAAAGCTCTTAAAACCAAGAGGCAGGAGCAAAAAGCCAATAACCCTTAAAACCAAAAGGTAAGGGCAAATGAAAAAGATCCCAAGGCTTTGAGCATCAGTGGATAGGAGGGCCTAAAGGAATAAAATCCTGGCCTAAGCGGCTAAACCAAGCTGTCCCTAACCATGTGCTTGTGGCGTGAAGGTGTCAAGTGAAAAGTTGAGACTGAGCGGTTAAAGTCAAGGTCCAAAGCAAAAGAAGAGTGTGCTTAAGAACCCTGGACACCTCTAATTGGGGACTTTAGCAAAGCTGAGTCACAATCTGAAAAGGTTCACCCAATTATGTGTCTGTGGCATTTATGTATCCGGTGGTAATACTGGAAAACAAAGTGCTTAGGGCCACGGCCAAGACTCATAAAGAAGCTGTGTTCAAGAATCATCATACTGAACTAGGAGAATCAATAACACTATCTGAACTCTGAGTTCCTATAGATGCCAATCATTCTGAACCTCAATGGATAAAGTGAGATGCCAAAACTATTCAAGAGGCAAAAAAAAAAAAAAGCTACAAGTCCCGCTCATATGATTGAAGCTATGTTTCATTGATAGTTTGGAATTTATAGTATATTCTCTTCTTTTTATCCTATTTGATTTTCAGTTGCTTGGGGACAAGCAACAATTTAAGTTTGGTGTTGTGATGAGCGGATAATTTATACGCTTTTTGACATTGTTTTTAGTATGTTTTTAGTAGGATCTAGTTACTTTTAGGGATGTTTTCATTAGTTTTTATGTTAAATTCACATTTCTGGACTTTACTATGAGTTTGTGTGTTTTTCTGTGATTTCAGGTGTTTTCTGGCTGAAATTGAGGGACTTGAGCAAAAATCAGATTCAGAGGTTGAAGAAGGACTGCTGATGCTGTTGGATTCTGACCTCCCTACACTCAAAATGGATTTTCTAGAGCTAAAGAACTCGAAATGGCGCGCTTCTAATTGCGTTGGAAAGTAGACATCCAGGGCTTTCCTGAAATATATAATAGTCCATACTTTGCCCAAGTTTAGATGACGCAAACTGGCGTTCAACGCCAGCTCTCTGCCCAATTCTGGAGTTCAGCGCCAGAAAGGGATCAAAAACCAGAGTTGAACGCCAGAAATGGATCAAAACCTGGCGTTCAACTCCACAAATGGCCTCTGCACGTGGAAAGTTAAAGCTCAGCCCAAGCACACACTAAGTGGGCCCCGGAAGTGCATTTATGCATCAATTACTTACTTCTGTAAACCCTAGTAGCTAGTTTATTATAAATAGGACCTCTTACTATTGTATTAGACATCCTGGATTGTATTTTGATCCTGTGATCTCGTTTTGGGGGCTGGCCATCTCGGCCATGCCTGGACCTTTCACTTATGTATTTTCAACGGTAGAGTTTCTGCACTCCATAGATTAAGGTGTGGAGCTCTGCTGTTCCTCAAAGATTAATGCAAATTACTACTGTTTTCTATTCAATTCTTCTTATTTCGCTTCTAAGATATTTATTTGCACTTCAACCTGAATGTGATGAACATGACAATCATCATCATTCCCTATGAACGCGTGCCTGACAACCACTTCCGTTCTACATCAGATTGAATGAGTATCTCTTAGATCTCTTAATCGGAGTCTTCGTGGTGTAAGCTAGAATGATGGCGGCATTCAAGAGAATCCGTAAGGTCTAAACCTTGTCTGTGGTATTCCGAGTAGGATTCAATGATTGAATGACTGTGACGAGCTTCAAACTCGCGATTGCTGGGCGTAGTGACAGACGCAAAAGGATAGTAAATCCTATTCCAGCATGATCGAGAACCGACAGATGAATAGCCGTGCCGTGACAGGGTGCGTTGACCATTTTCACTGAGAGGATAGGATGAAACCATTGACAAGGGTGATACCTCCAGACGATTAGCCATGCCGTGACAGGGCATTTGGATCATTTTCCCGAGAGAAGAACGAAAGTAGCCATTGACAGTGGTGATGTATCACATAATGCCAGCCATGGAAAGGAGTAAGACTGATTGGATGAAGATAGCAGGAAAGCAGAGGTTCAGAGGAACGAAAGCATCTCTATTCGCTTATCTGAAATTCTCACCAGTAATTTACATAAGTATTTCTATCCCTATTTTATTAATTAATTTTGAAAACCTCATTACTATTTTATATCTGCCTGACTGAGATTTGCAAGGTGACCATAGCTTGCTTTATACCAACAATCTCCGTGGGATTCGACCCTTACTCACGTAAGGTATTACTTGGACGACCCAGTGCACTTGCTGGTTAGTTGTGCGAAGTTGTGAACCATGGTATTGGCATCATGTTTTTGGCGCCATTACCAGGGAAAGAAAGAGCGACGAATTTTACATAATCAAAGTGTAATCACAATTTCTGCGCACCAAGTTTTTGGCGCCGTTGCCGGGGATTGTTCGAGTTTGGACAACTGACGGTTCATCTTGTTGCTCAGATTAGGTAATTTCCTTTTGTTTTGTTTCCAAAAATTTTTCAAAAATCTTTCAAAAATTTCTCCTTTGTTTTTGAAAAAAAAATTTAAAAAAAAATAATAAAAATAATGTTTTCAAAAAATAAATTATTTTATGGCTTCAAAACTTTCAAGAATGAATTCTAGAGTTTCATGGTAACATGTTGAATCCTATCTGGCTGAAAAGCCATACCCAAACTCCTTTGGGATTGGTCTTCAACTAATCACCTCAATGGATGTAAATCCATTCTAAAGCTTGACTGGCAATAAAGCCATGTCTAACCCTCAGATTGGAGCTTTTGAGTAAAGAGTACAAGATTCCTGGAATTCATATAAAAAATTTTGAATCCTTATTTTTTCTTTTTCAAAATGATTTTCGAAAATTTTAAAATAAAAATACAAAAAAAAAATCATAAAATCATAAAAATCAAAAATATTTTGTGTTTCTTGTTTGAGTCTTGAGTCATGTTATAAGTTTGGTGTCAATTGCATGTGCATCTTGCATTTTTCGAAAATTCTCATGCATTCATAGTGTTCTTCATGATCTTCAAGTTGTTCATAGTAAGTCTTCTTGTTTGATCTTTGCATTTGCATGTTTTGTGTCTTTTCTTGTTTTTCATATGCATTCTTGAATTCTTAGTGTCTAAGCATTAAAGAATTCTAAGTTTGGTGTCTTGCATGTTTTCCTTGCATTAAAAATTTTTCAAAAATATGTTCTTGGTGTTCATCTTGACATTCAAAGTGTTCTTGGTGTTCATCTTGACATTCATAGCATTCTTGCATGCATTCATTGTTTTAATCTAAAAATTTCATGCATTGCATCATTTTTCTTGTTTTTCTCTCTCATCATAAAAATTCAAAAATCAAAAAAATATCTTTCCCTTTTTCTCTCTTAAAATTTCGAAAATTAGATTTGACTTTTTCAAAAACTTTTAAAATCTAGTTGTTTTTATGAGTCAAATCAAATTTTCAATTTAAAAGTCTCATCTTTTTCAAAATCTTTTTCAAAAATCAAATCTTTTTCATTTTTTTTAGTTATTTTTGAAAATTTTAAAAATATTTTTCAAAAATTTTTTTCTTAATTTTAACTCAAATTTTCGAAAATAACAATAACAATTAATGTTTTGATTCAAAAATTTCAAGTTTGTTAATTACGTGTTAAGAAAGATTCAAACTTTAAGTTCTAGAATCATATCTTGTGATTTCTTGTGAATCAAGTCAATAATTGTGATTTTAAAAATCAAATCTTTTTCAAAACTAATCTCAATCATATATTTTCAAAAGTATCTTCTTATCTTATCTTTTTCAAAATTTGATTTCAAAATATCTTCTCTAACTTCCCAACTCCTTATCTTTTCAAAATTTGTTTCAACCAACTAACTAACTTTTTGTTTGTTTCTTATCTTTTTCAAAACTACCTAACTAACTCTCTCTCTCTCTAATTTTCGAAAATATCTCCCTCATTTTCAAAATTTCTTTTTAATTAAACTAATTATTTTATTTTTTATTTGAATTTTCGAAAAACTACTAACCCTTTTCAAAATTAATTTTCGAAAATTACTAACCCTCTTTCAAAAATTATTTTCGAAAATCCTCTCCCTCTCTCATCTTATTCTATTTATTTATTCATCTACTAACATCTCTTCCTCACATCACTCACCAAATTCGAACCCCCTCTTCTATCTGTGTTCGAATTTTTCTTCTTCTTCTTTTTCTACTAACAATAAGGAACCTCTTTACTGCGACATAGAGGATTCCTCTTCTTTTCTTTTTCTCTTCTCTTTCTTATTAGCAGGGACAGAGAAAAAGGCATTCTTGTTGAAGCTGATCCAGAACCTGAAAGGACTCTGAAGAGGAAACTAAGAGAAGCTAAATTACAATAATCCAGAGACAACTTGATTGAAAATTTCGAACAAGTAAAGGAGATGGCATCCGAACCCAACAACAATGCAAGGAGAATGCTTGGTGACTTTACTGCACCTAATTCCAATTTACATGGAAGAAGCATCTCCATTCCTGCCATTGGAGCAAACAATTTTGAGCTGAAACCTCAGCTAGTTTCTCTGATGCAGCAGAACTGCAAGTTTCATGGACTTCCATCTGAAGATCCTTTTCAGTTCTTAACTGAATTCTTGCAGATATGTGATACTGTTAAGACTAATGGAGTAGATCCTGAAGTCTACAGGCTCATGCTTTTCCCTTTTGCTGTAAGAGACAGAGCTAGAGTATGGTTGGACTCTCAACCCAGAGATAGCCTGAACTCTTGGGATAAGCTGGTCACGGCTTTCTTAGCCAAGTTCTTTCCTCCTCAAAAGCTTAGTAAACTTAGAGTGGACGTTCAGACCTTCAGACAGAAAGAAGGTGAATCCCTCTATGAAGCTTGGGAGAGATACAAAGGACTGACCAAAAAGTGTCCTACTGACATGCTTTCAGAATGGACCATCCTGGATATATTCTATGATGGTTTATCTGAGCTATCAAAGATGTCATTAGATACTTCTGCAGGTGGATCCATTCACCTAAAGAAAATGCCTGCAGAAGCTGAAGAACTCATTGACATGGTTGCTAATAACCAGTTCATGTACACTTCTGAGAGGAATCCTGTGAGTAATGGGACGCCTATGAAGAAGAGAGTTCTTGAAATTGATACTCTGAATGCCATATTGGCTCAGAATAAAATATTGACTCAGCAAGTCAATATGCTTTCTCAGAGTCTGAGTGGAATGCAAGCTGCATCCAACAGTACTCAAGAGGCATCTTCTAAAGAAGAAGCTTATGATCCTGAAAACCCTGCAATAGCAGAGATGAATTACTTACGTGAACCTTATGGAAACACCTATAATCCATCATGGAGAAATCATCCAAATCTCTCATGGAAGGATCAAAGGCCTCAACAAGGCTTTAATAATGGTGGAAGAAACAGGTTTAGCAATAGCAAGCCTTTTCCATCATCCACTCAGCAACAGACAGAGAATTCTGAGCAGAATCCATCTAGCTTAGCAAACTTAGTCTCTGATCTATCTAAGGCCACTGTGAATTTCATGAATGAAATAAGGTCTTCCATTAGAAATTTGGAAGCACAAGTGGGCCAGCTGAGTAAAAGGATCACTGAAATCCCTCCTAGTACTCTCCCAAGCAATACAGAAGAGAATCCAAAAAGAGAGTGCAAGGCCATTGACATAACCAAAATGGCCGAACCCAATGAAGGAGAGGAGGACGTGAATCCCAAGGAGGAAGACCTCCTGGGACACCCAGTGATCAATAAGGAGTTTTCCTCTAAGGAACCAAAGGACTCTGAGACTCATCTAGAGACCATAGAGATTCCATTGAACCTCCTTATGCCATTCATGAGCTCTGATGAATATTCCTCTTCTGAAGAGAATGAGGATGTTACTGAAGAGCAAGCTGCCAAGTTCCTTGGTGCAATCATGAAGCTAAATGCCAAATTATTTGGTATTGAGACTTGGGAAGATGAACCTCCCTTGTTCACCAATGAACTAAGTGATCTGGATCAACTGACATTGCCTCAGAAGAGACAGGATCCTGGAAAGTTCATAATACCTTGTACCATAGGCACCATGATCTTTAAGGCTCTGTGTGATCTTGGTTCAGGGATAAACCTCATGCCCCTCTCTGTAATAGAGAAACTGGGAATCTATGGGGTGCAAGCTGCTAAAATCTCATTAGAGATGGCAGACAATTCAAGAAAACAGACTTATGGACAAGTAGAGGACGTATTAGTAAAGGTTGAAGGCCTTTACATCCCTGTTGATTTCATAGTCCTAGATACTGGAAAGGAAGAGGATGAATCCATCATCCTAGGAAGACCTTTCCCAGCCACAGCAAGAGCTGTGATTGATGTGGACAGAGGATAATTGATCCTTCAATTAAATAAGGACAACCTTGTGTTTACAACTCAAGGATCTCTCTCTGCATCCATGGAGAGGAAGCAGAAAAAGCTTTTCTCAAAGCAGAGTCAACCAAAGCCCCCACAGTCAGACTCTAAGTTTGGTGTTGGGAGGCCACAACCAAACTCTAAGTTTGGTGTTGAACTCCCATATCCAAACTCTAAGTTTGGTGTTGGGGGAGTCTCAACAATGCTCTGAACATCTGTGAGGCTCCATGAGAGCCCACTGTCAAGCTATTGACATTAAAGAAGCGCTTGTTGGGAGGCAACCCAATTTCTATTTATCTAACTATATTTTTCTTAGTTATATGTCTTTATAGGTTCATGATCATGTGGAGTCACAAAATAAACGAAAAATTTAGAAACGGAATCAAGAACAGCAGAAGAAAAATCACACCCTGGAGGAAGCACCTGTCTGGCGTTCAACGCCAAAACAGAGCATAGTTCTGGCGCTGAACGCCCAAAAAGGGCAGTGTCTGGGCGCTGAACGCCCAAAATGGACATCATCTGGGCGCTGAACGCCAGAATGGCACCCTGGAGAAGAGCTGGCGCTGAACGCCCAGAACAAGCATGGTTCTGGCGTTCAACGCCAGAAATGGCCAACAAATGGGCGTTGAACGCCCAAAATGGGCACCAACCTGGCGCTGAATGCCCAGAAGTTGTGTACAAGGGCATTTTACATGCCTAATTTGGTGCAAGGTTGTAAATCCTTGAACACCTCAGGATCTGTGGACCCCACAGGATCATCTCAGGATCTGTGGACCCCACAGGATCCCCACCTACCTCACCCTCTCTCTCCATTCATGATCATCCCTTCTGTTTTCCATTCACCACTCACATCCATACATTCCACTTACCTACAAAATTCAATATCTCTTTCCCACCCAATCCCACCCATATGGCCGAACACACACATCCCCCCATCTCCTCCATATCTTCTTCTTCTTCCTCTATTCTTTCTTCTTTTGCTCGAGGGCAAGCAACATTCTAAGTTTGGTATGGTAAAAGCATAAGCTTTTTGTTTTTCCATTACCATTGATGGCACCTAAACCTCTAAAAGAGGGGAAGGGAAGACAAAGGCTTCCACCTCCGACTCATGGGAGATGGAAAGATTCATCTCAAGGGTCTATAGCTCAGTGGTAGAACATGTGGCTGCAAATCAAGAGATCCCTGAGATACCTCAGGGGATGCACTTCCCTCCACATAAATATTAGGAGCAAATCAACACCTCCCTAGGAGAATTAAGTTCCAACATGGGACAATTAAGGGTGGAACATCAAGAGCACTCCATCATCCTTCATGAAATAAGAGAAGATCAAAAAGCAATGAGGGAGGAGCAACAAAGACAAGGAAGAGACATAGAAGAGCTCAAGGACATCTTTGGTTCCTCAAGAAGGAAACGCCACCATCACTAAGGTGGATTCATTCCTTGTTCTTATTTCTTCTGTTTTTCGTTTTCTATGTTTGTGTCTTCATTACATGATCATTAGTAGTTAGTAACTATGTCTTAAAAGTTATGAATGTCCTATGAATCCATCACCTCTCTTAAATGAAAAATGTTTTAATTCAAAAGAACAAGAAGTACATGAGTTTCGAATTTATCCTTGAACTTAGTTTAATTATATTGATGTGGTGACAATGCTTCTTGTTTTCTGAATGTGTGCTTAAACAGTTCATATGTCTTTTGAAGTTGTTGTTTAAGAATGTTAAATATGTTGGCTCTTGAAAGAATGATGACTAGGAGACATGTTATTTGATAATCTGAAAAATCATAAAAATGATTCTTGAAGCAAGAAAAAGAAAAAGCAAGCAGAAAAAGCCAAAAGGCAAGAGCAAATAACCCTTAAAACCAAAAGGCAAGGGCAAATAAAAAGGATCCCAAGGCTTTGAGCATCAGTGGATAGGAGGGCCTAAAGGAATAAAATCCTGGCCTAAGCGGCTAAACCAAGCTGTCCCTAACCATGTGCTTGTGGCGTGAAGGTGTCAAGTGAAAACTTGAGACTGAGCGGTTAAAGTCAAGGTCCAAAGCAAAAGAAGAGTGTGCTTAAGAACCCTGGACACCTCTAATTGGGGACTTTAGCAAAGCTGAGTCACAATCTGAAAAGGTTCACCCAATTATGTGTCTGTGGCATTTATGTATCCGGTGGTAATACTGGAAAACAAAGTGCTTAGGGCCACGACCAAGACTCATAAAGAAGCTGTGTTCAAGAATCATCATACTGAACTAGGAGAATCAATAACACTATCTGAACTCTGAGTTCCTATAGATGCCAATCATTCTGAACCTCAATGGATAAAGTGAGATGCCAAAACTATTCAAGAGGCAAAAAAAAAAAAAGCTACAAGTCCCGCTCATATGATTGAAGCTATGTTTCATTGATAGTTTGGAATTTATAGTATATTCTCTTCTTTTTATCCTATTTGATTTTCAGTTGCTTGGGGACAAGCAACAATTTAAGTTTGGTGTTGTGATGAGCGGATAATTTATACGCTTTTTGACATTGTTTTTAGTATGTTTTTAGTAGGATCTAGTTACTTTTAGGGATGTTTTCGTTAGTTTTTATGTTAAATTCATATTTCTGGACTTTACTATGAGTTTGTGTGTTTTTCTGTGATTTCAGGTATTTTCTGGCTGAAATTGAGGGACTTGAGCAAAAATCAGATTCAGAGGTTGAAGAAGGACTACTGATGCTGTTGGATTCTGACCTCTGGTAGCACAAATTGCGAATCACACTTTTCACAACGCGTACCACTAACCAGCAAGTGCACTGGGTCGTCCAAGTAATACCTTACGTGAGTAAGGGTCGAATCCCACGGAGATTGTTGGTTCGAAGCAATCTATGGTTATCTTGTAAATCTTAGTCAGGAAGTCAATTATGTTTATCAGTTGAATTGTGAATAACCAATAGAGCATAAATTAAAAGTTACTTGTTGTGCAGTAATGGAGAATATGTTGGAGTTTTGGAGATGCTTTGTCTTCTGAATCTCTGCTTTCCTCTGTCTTCTTGTTCACGCATGCACGTCCCCCTATGGCAAGCTGTGTGTTGGTGGATCACCGTTGTCAATGGCTACCTTCCATCCTTCCAGTGAAAACTACGCTCACGCGCTCTGTCACAGCACGGCTAATCACCGGTTGGTTCTCGATCCGGTTGGAATAGGATTTACTATCCTTTTGCATCTGTCACTAACGCGCAGCCTTCAGGAGTTTGAAGCTCGTCACAGTCATTCAATCCTTGAATCCTACTCGGAATACCACGGACAAGGTTTAGACTTTCCGGATTCTCATGAATGCCGCCATCAGTTCTAGCTTATACCACGGAGATTCTGATTAGAGAATCTAAGAGATACTCATTCAATCAGATATAGAACGGAGGTGGTTGTCAGGCACACGTTCATGGTTTGAGGAAGGTGATGAATGTCACAGATCATCACCTTCATCACAAGTAAGCGCGAATGAACATCTTAGATAGGAACAAGCGTGTTTGAATAGAAAACAGAAATACTTGCATTAATTCATCGAGACACAGCAGAGCTCCTCACCCCCAACAATGGGGTTTAGAGACTCATGCCGTCAGAGAATACAAAGTTTAGATCTGAAATGTCATGAGATACAAAATAAGTCTCTAAAAGTTGTTTAAATACTAAACCAGTAGCCTAGGGTTACAAAATATGAGTGGACTATGATGGATGATGCAGAGATCCACTTCTAGGGCCCACTTGGTGTGCTGGGGCCCACTTGGTGTGTGCTGGGGCTGAGATTTCGTGCAGAGGCCATTTGTGGAGTTGAACGCCAGTTTTTATGCCAGTTTGGGCGTTCAACTCCAGTTTTTGATCCTTTTCTGGCGCTGGACGCCAGAATTGGGCAGAGAACTGGCGTTGAACGCCAGTTTACGTCGTCTATCCTTGTGCAAAGTATGGACTATTATATATTGCTGGAAAGCCCTGGATGTCTACTTTCCAAAGCAATTGGAAGCATGCCATTTCGAGTTCTGTAGCTCCAGAAAATCCACTTTGAGTGCAGGGAGGTCAGAATCCAACAGCATTAGCAGTCCTTTTTCAGCCTAAATCAGATTTTTGCTCAGCTCCTTCAATTTCAGCCAGAAAAATACCTGAAATTACAGAAAAACACACAACTCATAGTAAAGTCCAGAAATATGAATTTTTCCTAAAAACTACTAGAAATAGACTAAAAACTAACTAAAACATACTCTAAACTATATGAAATTATCCCCAAAAAGCGTATAAAATATCCGCTCATCACAACACCAAACTTAAACTGTTGCTTGTCCTCAAGCAACTAGACAAATAAAATAGAAGACTAATAGATTGAGAAGCAATAATATTTCAGAGTTTTTGATTGAAGCTCAGATTCTAATTAGATGAGCGGGACTAGTAGCTTTTTGCTTCTGAACAGTTTTGGCATCCCACTTTATCTATTGAAGCTCAGAGTGATTGGCATCTATAGGAACTCAGAATTCAGATAGTGTTGTTGATTCTCTTAGTTCAGTGTGATGATTCTTGAACACAGCTTCTTTATGAGTCTTGGCCGTGGCCCTAAGCACTTTGTTTTCCAGTATTACTACCGGATACATAAATGCCACAGACACATAACTGGGTGAACCTTTTCAGATTGTGACTCAGCTTTGCTAAAGTCCCCAATTAGAGGTGTCCAGAGTTCTTAAGCACACTCTTCTTTTTGCTTTGGACCTTGACTTTAACCGCTCAGTCTCAAGTTTTCACTTGACACCTGCACGCCACAAGCGCATGGTTAGGGACAGCTTGGTTTAGCCGCTTAGACCAGGATTTCAGTCCTTTAGGCCCTCCTATCCACTGATGCTCAAAGCCTTGGGATCCTTGCCCTTGCCTCTTGGTTTTAAGGGTTATTGGCTTTTTCTGCTTGCTTCTCTTTTTTTTTTTTTTTTTTTTTGCAAGCTTTGTTTTTTGCTGCTTTTTCTTGCTTCAAGAATCATTTTGATGATTTTCAGATTATCAATAACATGTCTCATGTTCATTATTCTTTCAAGAGCCAACATATTTAACAGTCTTAAACAACAAATTCAAAAGACATATGCACTGTTCAAGCATTCATTCAGAAGACAGAAAGCATTGCCACCACATTTAACTAATTAGAATTTCTCTTATTTAAACTTGAAATTTTATTGCTTCTTATTCAAAAGATCTACTATTTTATTCATGTTTGCTGATGATGAGAAGAATAAACTATAGCTTAATTGGAGATAAAATCAAAATAGATACTAATTACTACTATATGACTCCTAAGGTAAAATTAAAATAAGAACAGTTATCACAGAGTTAAGGCTAAGATTAGAACTCAACAACCTTGAGGTTTGGGAAGTGGATGTTCCTCTAGTCTGTGAGGTGCTTGGTCCTTCAAGAGAGAAATTCTGGCGCTTCAGTTCCTTTAAATCACTCCCTTGCTCCTCTTGGAGTGGGTTGTTTTCCTTTAGGGGCCATGATCTTAGTGATCACGGATAAGCACACCAAACTTAGAGCTTTGCTTGTCCTCAAGCAAAAGAAAAAGAAGGAGATGGGTAGAAGGAGAGCTCCTCCCCACCATCCTGGCGTTTGAACGCCCAAACACTGCCTGTTTTGGGCGTTCAACGCCCAAATGCTGCTCTCCTGGGCGTTCAACGCCCAGTTGTTGCCCTTTTCTGGCGTTGAACGCCAGATAGCTATCCTTACTGGCGTTCAGCGCCCACTGGATGCCCATTTTGGGCGCTGAACGCCCAAAATGGCCTTCACTGGCGTTTTCTTGCCAGTAAGCTCCCTATCTCTGTTTTGTGTGTAGATTCCTTCTGTAACCCTGTAAACTTATGCAAATGATTCTTTACCTTAGTGTCAGTGAACTTTATATAAACAAATAAAAATAAAAATAGGGCAAAATGCTTAGAGGATTGTTGCCCCATGGCTGGGTTGCCTCCCAGCAAGCGCTTCTTTATTGTCTTTAGCTGGACCTTGCTGAACTTTTAATCTAGCTTCAGCCTTGAGCATTCTTGCTCAGTGTTGCCTTCAAGATAATGCTTGATTCTCTGTCCATTGACAATGAACTTCTTATCAGAATCAATATCTTGAAGCTCCACATAACCATATGGTGACACACTTGTAATCACGTATGGTCCCCTCCACCGGGATTTCAGTTTCCCGGGGAATAGCCTGAGTCTAGAGTTAAACAACAGGACCTTCTGTCCTGGTTCAAAGATTCCAGATGACAGCTTTCTGTCATGCCATTTTTTTGATTTTTCTTTATAAAGCTTGGCATTTTCGAAAGCTGTGAATCTGAATTCTTCTAGCTCATTTAGCTGGAGCAATCGTTTTTCTCCTGCTAATTTGGCATCTAAGTTTAGGAATCTGGTTGCCCAGTAGGCCTTATGTTCCAGTTCCACGGGCAAGTGGCATGCCTTACCATACACGAGTTGGTATGGAGAGGTCCCTATAGGGGTCTTGAATGCTGTTCTGTAAGCCCACAGAGCATCATCCAAGCTCCCTGCCCAATCCTTTCTACGGGTATTTACTGTCCGTTCCAGGATTCTCTTCAATTCTCTGTTAGAGACTTCAGCTTGCCCGTTGGTTTGTGGATGATATGGAGTGGCCACTTTGTGGCGAATTCCATACCGAACCATGGCAGAGTAGAGCTGTTTGTTGCAGAAGTGAGTGCCCCCATCACTGATTAACACTCTAGGGACACCAAACCTGCTAAAGATATGTTTCTGGAGGAACTTCAGCATTGTTTTAGTATCATTGGTGGGTGTGGCAATAGCCTCAACCCATTTTGATACATAGTCAACTGCCACCAGAATATAAGTGTTTGAGTATGATGGTGGGAAAGGTCCCATGAAGTCAATTCCCCATACATCAAACAACTCTATTTCCAAGATTCCTTGTTGAGGCATGGCGTAACCATGAGGCAGATTACCAGCTCTTTGGCAACTGTCACAATTACGTACAAACTCTCGGGAATCTTTATGGAGTGTGGGCCAATAGAAGCCACATTGGAGGACCTTGGTGGCTGTTCGCTCACCTCCGAAATGGCCTCCATATTGAGATCCATGGCAATGCCATAGGATTCTCTGTGCTTCCTCTCTGGGGACACACCTACGGATAATTCCGTCTGCACATCTCTTAAAGAGATAGGGCTCATCCCACAAGTAGTACTTTGCATCAGTGATTAGTTTCTTTTTTTGTATTCTATTGTACTCTTTGGGTATGAACCTTGCAGCTTTATAGTTTGCAATATCGGCAAACCATGGTGCTTCCTGAATGGCAAATAGATGCTCATCAGGGAACGTCTCAAAGATCTCAAGAAAGGGGAGGGACGTCCCTTCCACTGGCTCTATCCGGGACAGATGATCAGCCACTTGGTTCTCTGTCCCTTTTCTGTCTCTTATTTCTATATCAAACTCTTGCAGAAGCAATACCCATCTGATGAGCCTGGGTTTTGAATCCTGCTTTGTGAGAAGATATTTAAGAGTAGCATGGTCAGTATACACAATCACTTTTGATCCTACTAAGTATGATCTGAACTTGTTAATGGCGTAAACCACTGCAAGTAGTTCTTTTTCTGTGGTTGTGTAATTTTTCTGGGCATCATTTAAAACGCGACTGGCATAATAAATGACATGCAGAAGCTTGTCATGCCTCTGTCCCAATACTGCACCAATGGCATGATCACTGGCATCACACATTAACTCAAATGGCAATGTCCAGTCTGGTGCAGAAATGACTGGTGCTGTGACCAGCTTAGCTTTCAGCGTTTCAAACGCCTGCAGGCATGCTGTGTCAAACACAAATGGTGTGTCAGCAGCTAGCAGATTGCTTAGAGGTTTTGCGATTTTTGAAAAATCCTTTATAAACCTCCTATAGAATCCTGCATGCCCCAGAAAGCTTCTGATTGCCTTAACATTGGCAGGTGGTGGTAATTTTTCAATTACCTCTATTTTTGCTTGATCCACCTCTATTCCCTTGTTTGAGATTTTATGCCCAAGAACAATTCCTTCAGTCACCATGAAGTGACACTTTTCCCAGTTTAAAACTAGGTTGGTTTCTTGGCATCTTTTCAGAACAAGTTTTAGGTGATCAAGACAGGAGCTGAATGAGTCTCCATATACTGAGAAGTCATCCATGAAGACCTCCAGAAATTTTTCCACCATATCAGAGAAAATAGAGAGCATGCATCTCTGGAAGGTTGCAGGTGCATTGCATAGCCCAAAGGGCATCCTTCTATAAGCAAACACTCCGGATGGACATGTGAATGCTGTTTTCTCTTGATCCTGGGGATCTACTGCAATCTGGTTATAGCCTGAGTAGCCATCCAAAAAGCAGTAATAATCATGACCTGCTAGTCTCTCTAGCATCTGGTCTATGAATGGTAAAGGAAAATGATCCTTTCTGGTGGCTGTATTGAGCCTTCTGTAGTCAATACACATGCGCCACCCTGTAACTGTTCTTGTAGGAACCAGTTCATTTTTTTCATTATGAATCACTGTCATGCCTCCCTTTTTTGGGACAACTTGAACAGGGCTCACCCAGGGGCTATCAGAAATGGGATAAATAATCCCAGCCTCTAGTAATTTGGTGACCTCTTTCTGCACCACTTCCTTCATGGCTGGATTTAGCCGCCTCTGTGGTTGAACCACTGGTTTGGCGTTATCCTCCAATAGGATTTTGTGCATGCATCTAGCTGGGCTTATGCCCTTAAGGTCACCTATGGACCACCCAAGAGCTGTCTTGTGTGTCCTTAGCACTTGAATAAGTGCTTCCTCTTCCTGTGAATTTAAAGCAGAGCTTATGATCACTGGAAAAGTGTCACCTTCTCCTAGAAATGCATATTTCAAGGATGGTGGCAGTGGCTTGAGCTCTGGTTTAGGAGGTTTTTCCTCTTTCAGAAGAAAGTTCAAAGGCTCTTTCATGTCCCCTGAATCCTCCAAATCAGGCTGAACATCTTTAAAGATGTTTTCCAACTCTGATTCGAGACTCTCAGCCATGTTGATCTCTTCTACCAAAGAGTCAATAAGGTCAACTTTCATGCAGTCTGTTGATGTGTTTGGATGCTGCATGGCTTTGACAGCGTTCAACTTGAACTCGTCATCGTTGACTCTCAGGGTTATTTCCCCCTGCTGGACGTCAATGAGGGATCGTCCAGTTGCTAGGAAGGGTCTTCCTAGAATGAGAGTAGCACTCTTGTGCTCCTCCATTTCCAGCACAACAAAGTCAGTGGGAAAGGCGAATGGCCCAACTCTGACAATCATGTCCTCAATCACGCCTGATGGGTATTTAGTGGAACCATCAGCAAGTTGGAGACATATCCGGGTTGGTTTAACTTCTTCAGTTAAGCCAAGTTTCCTGATAGTGGATGCAGGTATTAGGTTGATGCTTGCCCCAAGATCGCATAAGGCTGTCTTGGTGCAATCACCTTCTAATATGCATGGTATCAGAAAACTCCCAGGGTCTTTAAGCTTTTCAGGAAAGCTTTTCAGAATGACTGCACTGCATTCTTCAGTGAGGAGAACTCTTTCTGTTTCTCTCCACTCCTTTTTATGACTCAAGATCTCTTTCATGAACTTGGCATAAGAAGGTATTTGCTCAAGTGCCTCTGCAAATGGAATCTTTATTTCAAGAGTCCTTAGATAATCTGCAAAGCGAGCAAATTGCTTATCCTGCTCCTCTTTCCGGAGTTTTTGAGGATAAGGTATCTTGGCTTTATATTCCTCAACCTTAGTGGTTAAAGAAGCCTTTTTAGAGGGGTTGTTATCAGCACTTGTGTGTGTCTGATCCCTCACTGGCAATTGAGTACCAGAGTCAGAAGCTGGAGTGACGTTAGACGCCAACTCACTGTCTGTTCCTGGCGCCTGAACGCCAGAAATGTGCCCCTGTTGGGCGTTCAGCGCTGGATTTTGCACCAATTGGGCGTTCAACGCCAGATTCTTGCCCATTTCTGGCGTTGAACGCCAATCTTGCCTTGTTTCTGGCGCTGAACGCCAGTTTTGGGCATGGTCTGGGCGTTCAGCGCCAGCCTTCCACCTATTTTCTGGCGTTTTAGTGCCAGAATTATTTTTCCCTGGGCTCTTACTGTCCTCAGGGGAATCTTTGCTGGGTTGCTCATTTCTTGAATTTTTGATGCCTTAAGGTGGGGTATTTAATGTTTTCCCACTTCTTAATTGAACTGCTTGGCATTCTTCTGCTATTTGCTTTGATAGCTGCTGCTTTGTTTGCTTAAACTGTTCTTCCATATGTATATTAGCCATCCTTGTCTCCTGTAACCTGTCTTTGAATTCGGCTAGCTGCTTTGTTAGCAAATCTAATTGCTGATTGAATTCAGCAGCTTGTTTTACAGTACTGAATTCAGCAGTTACTGTTTTAACCTCTTCATTCATGGAAGGGTTGCTGCTTAGATACAGATGCTGATTCCTGGCAACTGTATCAATGAGCTCTTGAGCCTCTTCGATTGTCTTTCTCATATGGATAGATCCACCAGCTGAGTAATCTAAAGACATCTGAGCTCCTTCTGCAAGCCCATAGTAGAAGATGTCTAACTGAACCCACTCTGAAAACATTTCAGAGGGGCATTTTCGTAGCATCTCTCTGTATCTCTCCCAGGCATCATAAAGAGATTCATTATCTCCTTGTTTAAAGCCTTGGATGTCCAGCCTCAGCTGTGTCATCCTTTTTGGAGGGAAATATTGATTCAGGAATTTTTCTGTCAGCTGTTTCCATGTCCTTATGCTGGCCTTGGGTTGGTTATTTAACCACCTCTTAGCTTGATCTTTTACAGCAAATGGAAACAGTAATAGTCTGTAGACATCGTGATCTATTTCCTTATCATGTACTGTGTCAGCAATTTGTAAAAATTGTGCCAGAAACTCTGTAGGTTCTTCCTGTGGAAGACCGGAATACTGGCAACTTTGCTGCACCATGATAATGAGCTGAGGATTCAACTCAAAGCTACTAACTCCAATGGAGGGTATGCAGATGCTACTCCCATATGAAGCAGTAGAGGGGTTAGAATATGACCCCAAAGTCCTCCTGGACTGTCCATCTCCACTTATGTCCATGATGGATCTATGGATATAACTTGGACTGATTTACCTTTTTATTTATTTTATTTTATAAGAAGTAAATACTTAAATAAAATAAAATAACTAAAAAGAATGTGAATTTTGAAATAATTTTTTTTTTAATTTTTTTTTTTCGTAAAAAAAATTAAAGATAATTAGTAAAAAAAACGAAATTTTTGAAAAAGAGGGAAGATATTTTCGAAAATTAGAGAGAGAGAGTTAGTTAGGTAGTTTTGAAAAAGTTAAGAAACAAACAAAAAGTTAGTTAGTTAGTTGAAACAAATTTTGAAAAGATAAGAAGTTAGGAAGTTAGAAGAGATATTTTGAAAAGATATATTTTTTTTTTAATTTAGTGAGGAGAGAGAAAAACAATAAGATAGTACAAGATTTAAAATTTTTAGATCTAATGCTCCTTGTTTTCGAAAAATTTGGAGGTAAAACACCAAGGAACACCAAACTTAAAAATTTTAAGATCAAGACACAAGGAAGCTCAAGAACACTTTGAAGACTCACAAGAACACAAGAACATGAAGGAAGAACACCAAACTTAAAATTTTTAGAAAACCAAACAAAAATTTTCGAAAATCAAAGGGGAATCAACAAGAAAACACCAAACTTAAAGTTTGGCACAAGATTTAATAAAAAAAATATTTTTGAAAAAGAAGGTTTTGAAAAGAGTATAAAAGATTCTAACCCAATCAAATTAATGTTCTAGCCAAATGAGTTATGGGACCTTATTTTAAGAAAGATTATTTTTGAAAACACCAAACTTAACGTTTGGCACAGGATTTAATAGAAAAATTATTTTTGAAAAAGGTTTTAAAAAATATGATAGCCAATTATCATGAACATAAACACCACGCTCTAACTAACTGAGTTATAAATTTAAAGTGTTTTAACAAAGGATAAATAATAAAAGACTCTAAACCCAAAAAGAAAGATTTTTTTCCTAATCTAAGCAACAAAATAATCCGTCAGTTGTTCAAACACGAACAATCCCCGGCAACGGCGCCAAAAACTTGGTAGCACAAATTGCGAATCACACTTTTCACAACGCGTACCACTAACCAGCAAGTGCACTGGGTCGTCCAAGTAATACCTTATGTGAGTAAGGGTCGAATCCCACGGAGATTGTTGGTTCGAAGCAATCTATGGTTATCTTGTAAATCTTAGTCAGGAAGTCAATTATGTTTATCAGTTGAATTGTGAATAACCAATAGAGCATAAATTAAAAGTTACTTGTTGTGCAGTAATGGAGAATATGTTGGAGTTTTGGAGATGCTTTGTCTTCTGAATCTCTGCTTTCCTCTGTCTTCTTGTTCACGCACGCACGTCCCCCTATGGCAAGCTGTGTGTTGGTGGATCACCGTTGTCAATGGCTACCTTCCATCCTTCCAGTGAAAACTACGCTCACGCGCTCTGTCACAGCACGGCTAATCACCGGTTGGTTCTCGATCCGGTTGGAATAGGATTTACTATCCTTTTGCATCTGTCACTAACGCGCAGCCTTCAGGAGTTTGAAGCTCGTCACAGTCATTCAATCCTTGAATCCTACTCGGAATACCACGGACAAGGTTTAGACTTTCCGGATTCTCATGAATGCCGCCATCAGTTCTAGCTTATACCACGGAGATTCTGATTAGAGAATCTAAGAGATACTCATTCAATCAGATATAGAACGGAGGTGGTTGTCAGGCACACGTTCATGGTTTGAGGAAGGTGATGAATGTCACAGATCATCACCTTCATCACAAGTAAGCGCGAATGAACATCTTAGATAGGAACAAGCGTGTTTGAATAGAAAACAGAAATACTTGCATTAATTCATCGAGACACAGCAGAGCTCCTCACCCCCAACAATGGGGTTTAGAGACTCATGCCGTCAGAGAATACAAAGTTTAGATCTGAAATGTCATGAGATACAAAATAAGTCTCTAAAAGTTGTTTAAATACTAAACCAGTAGCCTAGGGTTACAAAATATGAGTGGACTATGATGGATGATGCAGAGATCCACTTCTGGGGCCCACTTGGTGTGTGTTGGGGCTGAGATTTCGTGCAGAGGCCATTTGTGGAGTTGAACGCCAGTTTTTATGCCAGTTTGGGCGTTCAACTCCAGTTTTTTATCCTTTTCTGGCGCTGGACGCCAGAATTGGGCAGAGAACTGGCGTTGAACGCCAGTTTACGTCGTCTATCCTTGTGCAAAGTATGGACTATTATATATTGCTGGAAAGCCCTGGATGTCTACTTTCCAAAGCAATTGGAAGCATGCCATTTCGAGTTCTGTAGCTCCAGAAAATCCACTTTGAGTGCAGGGAGGTCAGAATCCAACAGCATTAGCAGTCCTTTTTCAGCCTAAATCAGATTTTTGCTCAGCTCCTTCAATTTCAGCCAGAAAAATACCTGAAATTACAGAAAAACACACAACTCATAGTAAAGTCCAGAAATATGAATTTTTCCTAAAAACTACTAGAAATAGACTAAAAACTAACTAAAACATACTCTGAACTATATGAAATTATCCCCAAAAAGCGTATAAAATATCCGCTCATCAACCTCCCTGCACTCAAAATAGATTTTCTGGAGCTACAGAACTCGAAATGGCACGCTTCTAATTGCGTTGGAAAGTAGACATCCAGGGCTTTCCAGAAATATATAATTGTCCACACTTTGCCCAAGTTTAGATGACGCAAATTGGCGTTTAACGCCAGCTCTCTACCCAATTCTGGAGTTCAGCGCCAGAAAGGGATCAAAAACCAGAGTTGAACGCCAGAAATGGATCAAAACCTGGCGTTCAACTCCACAAATGGCCTCTACACGTGGAAAGTTAAAGCTCAGCCCAAGCACACACCAAGCGGGCCCCGGAAGTGGATTTATGCATCAATTAACTTACTTCTGTAAACCCTAGTAGCTAGTTTATTATAAATAGGACCTCTTACTATTGTATTAGACATCCTGGATTGTATTTTGATCCTGTGATCTCGTTTTGGGGGCTGGCCATCTCGGCCATGCCTGGACCTTTCACTTATGTATTTTCAACGGTAGAGTTTCTGCACTCCATAGATTAAGGTGTGGAGCTCTGCTGTTCCTCAAAGATTAATGCAAAGTACTACTGTTTTCTATTCAATTCATCTTATTTCGCTTCTAAGATATTCATTCGCACTTCAACCTGAATGTGATGAACGTGACAATCATCATCATTCCCTATGAACGCGTGCCTGACAACCACTTCCGTTCTACATCAGATTGAATGAGTATCTCTTAGACCTCTTAATCGGAGTCTTCGTGGTGTAAGCTAGAATGATGGCGGCATTCAAGAGAATCTGGAAGGTCTAAACCTTGTCTATGGTATTCCGAGTAGGATTCAATGATTGAATGACTGTGACGAGCTTCAAACTCACGATTGCTGGGCGTAGTGACAGACGCAAAAGGATAGTAAATCCTATTCCAGCATGATCGAGAACTGACAGATGAATAGCCGTGCCGTGACAGGGTGCGTTGACCATTTTCACTGAGAGGATAGGATGAAACCATTGACAAGGGTGATGCCTCCAGACGATTAGCCGTGCCGTGACAGGGCATTTGGATCATTTTCCCGAGAGAAGACCGAAAGTAGCCATTGACAGTGGTGATGTATCACATAAAGCCAGCCATGGAAAGGAGTAAGACTGATTGGATGAAGATAGCAGGAAAGCAGAGGTTCAGAGGAACGAAAGCATCTCTATTCGCTTATCTGAAATTCTCACCAGTGATTTACATAAGTATTTCTATCCCTATTTTATTAATTAATTTCGAAAACCTCATTACTATTTTATATATGTCTGACTGAGATTTGCAAGGTGACTATAGCTTGTTTCATACCAACAATCTCCGTGGGATTCAACCCTTACTCACGTAAGGTATTACTTGGACGACCCAGTGCACTTGCTGGTTAGTTGTGCGAAGTTGTGAACCATGGTATTGGCATCATGTTTTTGGCGCCATTACCAGGGAAAGAAAGAGCGATGAATTTTACATAATCAAAGTGTAATCACAATTTCTGCGCACCAGCTCACTTATCCCAAAATAGCCTACCTTTTACGTCACCCTTATTAAGCCCCATTGAGCCTTTAAATGCCCTTTTTATTCTATTAGCCACATTACTAGCCTTAAGCAAAAAAACAAAATAAAATCCCAAGTTGAATCCTTGGTTAGCTTAAGATAGAAAATTATGAATAGTTTAAAATGTGGAAAACCTATTGGGAACATGGATGATAAAAACAAGAGGTAGAAAAATTGAAAAGAATAAAAATAACTCAAAATAAGAAATTTTGGGAAGCATGCTCATGAGAAATCAAAGTGATTAAATTACCATGTGCATTAAAAAAAATTTATTTTTCAGTATTTAATAAAGGGGATACAAAAGAATTCCCCAAATGCAAAAATAAAAGCAATGCACATAGAATAAGAATAAAAGTTGAAACATGAGCATGTAACATCCAAAAGTGGGAAAAAAATGGGAAAATAGGTAAAGAAGTTTTGTTTTACTAAGTATGTATGTTAGGTGAGATCTTAGTCTAATTAAGGATTCGCTTATTAGCTCACTTAGCCTTATACATATATCCTTACCTTTACCTTGGTCCCATTACAACCTTAATTAAAGACCTCATGATTTTTGGTATGACTGTATTCTATAATTGTTGATTAGTTAGATGAAGAACAAAGTTATAGAAAGGAAGAATAAAAAAGAGGAATAGAGTGACTAACCCAATAAACGCTGAGTGACTAGAGAGTAAACACAAATCCAGTGAGGGTTCAATAGCTCATTAACATTTATCTCTGTTTGAATTATCTAATTGTCTTGCAAGTTCATAAAATACTTTTTCTCCCATCTCAATTGTAAAAGTGCTTATTGATTATCTAAGGTTTGGCTATATATACATATATGGCTCCTTGAGAATGTGAATTAATTTAACTACCTGTAAGCTTTATATATGAGTGAATAAATTAGAATTGCATGATGCATTTAGGTAGTTGCATTTAGATTAGATTGCATTGCATGACATTCCATCACTTTAACCTTACTTATTACCTTGGATTTAGCATGAGGACATGCTATTGTTTAAGTGTGGGGAGGTTGATAAACCCATATTTTATGATATATTTTGTGCTTAGTTTGAGTGATTTATTCAATCCTTCACCCACTTATTCATGTTAATTGCATGGTTTTACTCTTCCTTCTTTATTATGTGATGTATGTGAAAAACATGTTTCCTATGCTTTTAAATTAATTATTTTAATCACCTTTAATTCCATTCGATGCCGTGATCAGTGCGTTGAGTAGTTTCAGATCTTCTAAGGTAGGAATGATTCAAAGGATGGAAAGGAAACATACAAAAATGGAAGGAAAACACAAAACGGAGTCCTTGAAGAAACTGGCATCCACGCGATCGCATGGACGACGCGATCGCGTGCCAAGCGCGAAAAAGCAGCGACGCGGCCGCATGATTGACACGACCGCGCGCCTTAAGCAGAACGCACATGACACGGTCGCATGACTGACGCGACCGCGTGGCAAGGAAAAGCTCCGAATGACGCGACCGCGTGACAGAGGCCACGCACCAGAAATTGCAGAAAACGCTCCCAGCAATTTCTGAACCCCTTTTTGGCCCAAATCTAAGTCCAGAAGGCATAGACCAGAGGTTATAAAGTGAGGGAATGCATCCATTCAGGAAGAGCTCGCCAATTTAGTTACTTTCCATGATTTAGATTAGCTTGGAGAGAGGTTCTCTCCTCTCTCTCTTAGGATTAGGATTTAGGACTTCTCTTAGTTTTAGGAGTGACTCTCGATCCAGGTTTAATGTTCCTTTACTTTAGTTGATTATTTACTTTTGCAAGTTGATTTATGAATTCTTCTATGTTCCAGATTATTTGAATTAATGTTATTTGAGGTATTCCAGTTTAATATTGCTTTCTCTCATTTATGCTATTATTGCTTTTACTCTGAAGACATCTTTATTCCAGTAGATTTACTTTTCCCCTTTTGGTTTTGGTTAAGAAATCAGTAACTCAGGAGTTATCCAATTCAACAGCATAATTGATAATTGTTATCTTGCCAATTGAATTGATCTTCAATAATCCCAATCTTTTCTTAGGAAATAAATAGGATTCGAAGATCAAACCAATTTGTCCCTTGACCTTCCCTTGCTTTAGCAAAGGTTAACTAAGAGGAATTAAGATTCAGCTTTCATTACTATTGATAAGGATAACTAATTTGGACTTCCAATTTCTCATACCTTGCTAAAAGTCTGCTTTACAGTATTTATTTATTTTAATTGCTATTTAAATCATTTGTCATATTTGTTCCTCATTCTTAAAACCCCCAATTTGCAATCTCCATAACCAATAATAATAACATACTTCTTTGCAGTTCCTTGAGAAGACGACCCGAGGTTAAATACTCGGTTATCAATTTTAAGGAGTTTGTTACTTGTGACAACCAAAACGTTTGCACGAAAGGGATTTCTGTCGGTTTAGAGACTATATCTACAACGTGACTGTTTTTATGACATTCTTTACTGGCAAAAATCCCGATCGTCAATCTTCCCCATTCCCCATTTAAGATTCTGCAATTTACTTTCCGTTTTTTAATTTCAGTTCTTTATTTCCAACAATTATATTTTCTGCCATTTACTTTCCCAGCATTTAATTTCCTGCAATTCTCAAATCAAATTCTACTTAGCTCAACTAGAACATTCCTTCAATTAAAGTTGCCTGACCAATCAATCCCTGTGGCATTTGACCTCACTCTATTGTGAGTTTTTACTTGACGACAATTCGGTATACTTGTCGAGGGAAAATTGTTGAGAGACAAGTTTCCGTGCATCAGCCATTAGGTTGAGAGAGTGTGTTTGAGGTTATGAAAAAGATGTGGGTTGCAAGGAAGAGCAAGCAAAACAAGGTTTTGCTCCAACACCAAACTTAGGACTTGATTGTCCCAATCAAGAAAAAAGAAAGAAAGAAAGTAGGGTGGAAGGGAGATAGTAAAAGCTGAAAGAAGAAAGGAAGGTAAAGGGTGTATGCTCTTCGTGTGTGATTGGGGATTGTTGAAGTGGGAGAGGAGATAGGGAGGTGAGGCTTTTATAATGGGTGAATGGTGCGGTACGAAGGGTGGGAATTAAAAAGGGTTAAATGTTTTCCCACTTGGGGAGTGGCGCCTAGCGTGGGAAGAAGCGCCAACTCCTTTCTCACAGTGTCTTCTGCATGTGTTGAGTTCCAAAGTGCAAGTACACTTTGACTTCCTTGCTTTGTGAGTTGTTTACCATGTGGGCCCCATCTTCTCTCCTGAAATAAAACTGAACCCATTAGTAATGACAAAATAACCCCTTCACATTCCTTCTCATCAAGAGTGAATTAGATTGCAACTGATGGGTGTCCCTTGGGACACCAAATTTAATTCTTTGGCATCTTAATAAATTGGTTTCGTCATTGTGTATTTAATGTGTTCATAAGAGTGGAATAACATCAATCTTTTAATTTTTCTTTTGATTCTAATTCCTCTGAACTCATTAAACCACGTTCATGTTCTTACCCAAAGCATTAAGTGCTTTCAAATAGGGTGACTTGGGCTGCTAGGTGATTCTTGGTGGTGGCCACACCAAACTTAATCTCTGGGCTTACTCTTCAAAATCAAGTTATTAATTATTTGTAAGCCTAGATTAAGTGGGTGAGAGGCCACACCAAACTTAGCGATTTGGCTAGTTCTCAGCCCATTCACTCATCATGATTTATGCCTTCACCAAGTTAAAATTCCAGAATAGGAAGAAATAAAAGAGTGTAAAGAAAATCTAGCCACTAAAGCTAATATCAAACTTTCTAATCTACAATTGTAAACTAATCCTAATATGGTAATGTAACACAAATGTGAGACTGAAAATGAAACTATCTAAAGCAATAGATTTTAACTACTTCTAAGAACAGCAATTAAATAAAAAAGGATAAAGTGTTGGGGTGCCTCCCAACTAGCGCTTCTTTATTGTCATTAGCTTGACATTCCTTCATCTTCAGTTGAGCTTGTAGCTCACTCTCTACTCCTCTAAGGAGCCTCTCAAGTAGTGTTTGAGTATATGGCCATTGACAGTAAAAGTTTTCTGAGTCTTGTCCTCCATGAGCTCTACATGTCTATAGGGAAACACCTTGAGTATGGTGAAAGGCCCTGACCATCGAGACTTCAGTTTCCCAAGGAAGAACTTGAGTCTTGAGTTGTAGAGTAACACCTTCTGTCCTTCAGTGAACTCCCTTCTTGCTATCTTTTGGTCATGCCATCTTTTTGTGTTCTCTTTGTAGATTTTTGCATTCTCATATGCTTGATTTCTAAACTCCTCCAGCTCGTTAAGTTGCATTAATCTCTTTTCTCTAGCAACTTGCTCATCATAGTTTAACATTTTTAGAGCCCAAAATGCTCTATGCTCAAGTTCAACTGGTAAGTGACAAGCCTTGCCATATACCAGTTGGTATGGAGACATCCCAATGGGAGTCTTATAGGCTGTTCTGTAGGCCCATAGTGCATCATCCAGCTTCTTAGACCAATCCTTTCTTGAGCTTCCAACAGTTTTTTCAAGGATTCTTTTTAGCTCTCTGTTGGAAATTTCAGCTTGCCCGTTGGTCTGTGGGTGGTATGGAGTTGCCACTTTGTGCTTTACTCAATATCTGAGAAGGAGTGTCTCGAGTTGTTTGTTGCAGAAGTGTGTCCCTCCATCACTAATGAGAGCTCTGGGAACTCCAAATCTACTGAAGATGTTCCTTCTCAAGAAGCTTATCACAACCTTATTGTCATTTGTTACAGTGGCTATGGTTTCTACCCACCTTGAGATATAATCAACAGCCAGCAATATATAGCTATTTGAGTAGGAGGTTGGAAAGGGTCCCATGAAATCAATCCCTCATACATCAAATAGCTCAAGCTCTAGCATGAATTGCTGTGGCATCTCATTTCTCTTCGTTAGATTACCAGCTCTTTGGCATCCATCATACCTTGACACCATTTCCTTGGCATCCTTAAACATTGTTGGCCAGTAAAATCCGGATTGAAGCACTTTTACTGCTGTTCTTTCTCCACTGAAGTGACCTCCATATGCGAATCCATGGCACTGCCATAACACTTCCTGACCTTCTTCATGGGATATACACCTTCTTAGGATTCCATCAGCACACTTTTTGAATAAATAGGGGTCATCCCAGATGTAGTGTTTGGCATCCTTAATTAGCTTCCTCCTGATGTGCTTATTGATGTTAATTGGTAGCTCCCCAATAGCCTTGAAGTTATCTATGTCTGCAAACCAAGGGGCTACTCGAATCATCATCAATTGTTCATCAGGAAAGCTTTCATTTAGTGCTACTTGCTGCATTTCTTCTTCTTGTGGGATCCTTGAGAGGTGGTCAGCTACCTTGTTTTCTGCTCCGCTCCTATCTTTAATCTTAATATCAAATTCTTGGAGCAGCAGAATCCACCTTATTAGTCTGAGCTTAGATTCTTGTTTGGTAAGCAAGTATTTGAGTGCTGCATGATCAGTGAACACAATTACTTTTGAGCCAATGAGATATGATCTAAACTTATCAAAAGCAAAAACTATGGCTAAAAGTTTTTTTTCTGTGGTGGTATAGTTCCTTTGATTCTCATTAAGGACCTTGCTAGCATAATAAGTATCATGTACTAGCTTGTCTTTCCTTTGTCCTAGAACAGCACCAACAACAAAATCAGATGCATCACACATTAGTTCAAAGGGAAGATCCCAGCTTGGTGGTGTTATAATAGGTGTAGAGGAGAGTTTCTTCTTAAGTTCATCAAAGAATACCATGCACTCTCTATCAAAAACAAAGGGAGTATTTGAGACAAGTAGATTGCTAAGGGGTTTTGCAATCTTTGAAAAGTCTTTGATAAACCTCCTATAGAACCCAGCATATCCCAAAAAACTTCTGATTGCTTTGACATTGCATGGTGGAGGTAATTTTTTAATTACTTCCACTTTTGCCTTGTCCACTTCTATGCCGTCTTTTAAAATCTTGTGACCAAGAACCACCCCTTCAGTTACCATAAAATGGCACTTCTCCCAGTTTAAAACTAGGTTGGTTTCTTGACACCTTTTTAGCACAAGAGCAAGATGGTATAGGCAATCAGAATATGAGTTCCCAAACACAGAAAAATCGTCCATGAATACTTCTATGAACTTCTCAATCATGTCAGAAAAAATGGAGAGCATGCACCTTTGGAATGTTGCAGGTGCATTGCACAATCTAAAGGGCATTCTCCTATAAGGAAAGACACCATATGGACAAGTAAATGAAGTTTTTTCCTGATCCTTAGGGTCTACAACAATTTGATTATAGCTCGAATATCCATCCAGGAAGCAATAATACTCATGTCCTGCCAATCTTTCAAGCATCTGGTCCATGAAAGGTAGGGGAAAGTGATCCTTCCGGGTGGCTTCATTAAGTTTCTGGTAGTCAATGCACATACGCCATCCAGTCACTGTCCTTGTGGGTATCAATTCATTCTTTTCATTTGCCACAACAGTGATCCCTCCCTTCTTAGGGACTACTTGCACTAGGCTTACCCAAGGGCTGTCTGAGATGGGGTATATCACCCCTACTTGCCACAATTTCAACACTTCTTTCTGAACCACTTCATTCATAGTTGGGTTCAGCCTCCTTTGTTGTTGTCTTGAAGGTTTAGCATCCTCTTCAAGTAAGATTTTATGCATACACATTGAAGGACTGATCCCTTTTAAATCTGCAAGTGTCCAGCCTATGGCATCCTTGTGTTGTCTCAGCACTTGGATAAGCTCCTCTTCTTGTTCCTTGCTTAGACTTGAATTTATGATCACTAGGTGAGTGTTGTTAGCACCCAGATATGCATATTTCAAGCTGGGTGGTAAGGTTTTCAGCTCTAGTTTTGGTGACTCTGCATATTTGTTGTCTGTAGTGGTTGGCATAATTGAGTTTCTCATGGTTGCTTGTGGTGGTTCTCCATCTAATGCTTGTTCCAGCTCAATGGTTTCTCCACATTATTCTTCTTTCAAGACTTCTTGAACTATCTGTTCCATGGTGTCCACCAGCATGCATTCTCTTATGGATTCCTTGGGGTAACTCATTGCTTTAAAGACGTTGAAGAACATTTTCTCTTCATGCAATCTCAAGACTAGTTCCCCTTTTTGCACATCAATGATGGCTCCAGCAGTAGCTAGAAATGGTCTTCCTAGGATAATTGACGTGTTGGCCTCTTCTTCCATGTCCAGCACAACAAAATCAGTAGGGAAAATGAATTCTCCTACTTTCACTAGCAAGTCCTCCACCACCCCATGTGGAAACTTAAATGTTCTGTCAGCCAATTGGAGTGCCATTCTTATTGGCTTGGCTTCCTCAATCTTCATCCTTCTCATCATGGTTAGGGACATAAGATTTATGCTAGCTCCCAAATCACACAAAACTTTCTCAATATTGATGTCCCCTATGATGTAGGGGATTTGAAAACTCCCTGGGTCTTTCAATTTTTGGGGTAGCATCTTCTGTATGATGGCGCTGCATTCGTCAGTCAATACTATGGTTTTTTTTTCCTCCCAGTTCCTCTTTTTGGTTATAAGCTCCTTCAAAAATTTGGCATAGAGTGGAATTTGTTCTAATGCCTCAGCAAATGGTATGTTGATTTGGAGCCTCTTGAAGATCTCTAGGAACTTAGAGAACTGGCCATCCTTCCCATCTTTTCCCAGTCTTTGTGGGTATGGTGCCTTTGGCACATAAGGCTTCAAGACTGGTTTTGGTGGAGGTGGAGCAGGGATCTCCCCTTCATCTTTGTTCCTATACTTTGCTGCAGCTTCTTCATAATTATCTTTGCTTGGGGTTCCTTCTTCTACAACCTTCCTACTTCTTAGAGTAATGGCTTTGCATTCCCCTCTTGGGTTAGCCATGGTATCACTAGGAAATGTGTGTGTGGGAAGTGGGATTTGCTTGGATAAAATCCCCACTTGTGCTTCTAACTTTGAGATTGCTGCATCTTGATTTTTCAAATTTGACCTGTATTCTTCTTGATTAGCATCTATCCTTCTTTCAGTTTGTGCTTGTCTGTCCATGAGGGTGGAGACTACCCCTGTAATCTGTGAGGATAGTTGTGCTATTGCAGCCTCCATCCTCTCAAAGTTGCTCTTGATTTCACATGGTTGCATAGTTGGGGATGGTGCATCTTGATTGAGGTTGTTGTGTATGGGTTGGTTACTATGGTATGATGTGTTTTGTGAGTTATGGTAGGGTCTATGTTCCCTGTTTGATGGTTGGGGTTGTGGTTGGAATGCTGATTTGATGAATAAGGCTTGTTGTGGTCCTGGTTGTAGTTTTGTTGATTTTCGTACCCAAAGTTTGGGTGGTTCTTCCAACCTGGGTTGTATGTCTTAGAGTGTGGGTCATATGGTGGTCTGGATGAATTGTTCACATAATTAGCTTGTTCTTAGTCACCTTCAGATTCTGGTGCATTCCCCTCTTGTTGAAGAGTTTGGTCTTGAATGACTGAGGCTTGGTTGGCCTCCATTCTCTTGGTTAAGGCTGCTATTTGTGCTGCAATTGCCTTGTTCTGAGCTAACAAAGTATCTACAGAGTTAAGTTCTAGCACTCCCTTCTTCTGAGTCCTTTCTGAAGCATAGAAATACTCATTTTCAGCTACAGTCTCAATGACATCTATGGATTCTTCAATGGTTTTCTTCTTGTTAAGTGAGCCTCCTGAAGAATGATCCACTGCCTTCTTTGGATTTGGGTTGATGTAGGAGCCTAAGACTCTCCTTTCTTGCCCATCATGATTGACTGGGCCTTCTCTGTCATGGTTTTGAGCTTCTTCTTCATGTTGGTTCTCCATATTATCCTCCATGTCTGTTTCAAAATACTCTTCCTCTTCCATAGCACCAACGACTCCCTTCCCTCTTGCTTCCCTCCTTAATCTAAGGAAGGTCCTCTCGGATTCAGAATCAAAGGAAGTTGAAACTCCGCTTCTTCTACCTGTCATACAACCAACAAGGAAAAAAGCAAGAAAGAAAATGAATGAAGAAATTACTCTTGTTAGAGTGGTTGTTAGTGTGAGTGGTGCAATTAATCAAACAGTTAGAAGAGTAGAAATATGGATGATGAATAAAATAATCAAAGAAGAAAGAAATAGAACTCAAAATAAAAAAAAATAAAAAAAATATAAAAGGCGCTAAATAAAAGAAACTAAAATAACAAGGAATTTAAATTGCTTAATCTAGCTCTCCAATCAATTTAATCACTGTCAAATTTGAGCCAATCCTCGGCAACGGCGGCATAAAACTTGATGAGTCCAATTCACACCCCATTAAAAAATTGGTGAATTAGTTCTTTTGGCAAGCACACCAAAGTTATCGTCAAGTAATAACCCACAGTAGAGTGGGATTGTATCCACAGAGATTGGCAAATTCGAGCAGTTTTAATTAATTGATGAATTAGTCAAGCGGATCAATAGGATTGTGAAGTGTAGAATTGTAAATGACATAAATGTAAATGACTAGAATATAAAGAAAAGCAATAAAGTGCAGAAATATAAATGGCAGAATGTAAAGTACAGAATCATAAATGACTTGAATGTAAATAGGAATGGGGAATTGCTGAATGTAAAATTAGGCTATAGAGAAATGAAACGATAAGAATGGGGAAATTCATTGAGATTGGGAGATGTTGTCTCTTTGGATCAAATCTAGCTTATATCCTCTTCAATCATGCAACTCATTGACCTCTTGGCAATCATGATTGATTGAGTCCCGATCCCTTGGTGACTCAATCTCTCAGATCTTGATCAATAGCCAATTCCTTGGTCTAATTGCTCATGAAGAGAGATATGCTTGGTCCCTGATTATCCCACACACCATTATAGGTCCAAGTAGAGGGAGGATTATATGTCACATATCCAAACACCAAAACCCAGATTCTACTCAAGTGTGAGAAGGGATTTCAAGCATGGTTTCATGTTTCCTTTCCCAAGGTTCCCATGAAACCCAATTGCATTCAATCTCTTTTCCAAGATAATTGAACACTAAGCATTAAGAATGAAATTCCTTCTAGCAAATCAAAGAGAAGAGGAAGAGAAGAAGAATTTTACTATTATCAATCCATCAAGTACAACAGAGCTCCCTCTCTCAATGAGAGGGAAGTTAGCTACTCATAGCTCAAAAAGTACTCAAAAGTGAAGTGTAAAAATGGATCCAAAACTAACTGCTTAACCCCCTCTTCAGTACTCCTTGGGAGTATTTATACTACTCCTAGTAAAATAAAATAATTACAAAAGTGAAAAAGGAAAATTACATTTTGGAGGAAAAAGAAAACACTCAATAAGCGTGACTTCTAAGCTGGCGTGTGGCTGGCCCTTTACTGGCGTGTCACGTGCCTTTCATTTCTAGCTTGGCATGCCACGCCCAATCCTTCAAGTGGCACGCTCATCTCTCCATCAACCTTGGCGTGCCATGCCTTTGAACTTAAGTGGCACGCCATATTGGAATTCTTGTGTTGGCGTGCCACGCCTTCGAACTCAAGTGGCACGCTCTTTGCCTTTTTCCACTTTTCTTTGCCATTAGAAACTTGAACTGGCGTGCCACGTCCAGGGTCTAGCGTGCTACACCCTTGCTCTATGCTTGGCTAAGCTTCTCTGGAAAGTTGCACTAGCGTGGCACGCCCAGGGTCTGGCGTGCCACGCCCCTTTTGTAAGTGAGTGGTTCCTTTGTTTGGCGTGCCACGCCACGAACTCAAGTGGCACGCCCCAATGCTTCTTTGCTCTCTGAATGACACTGGCGTGCCACGCCTGATTGCTCATGTGGCACGCCTAACTGAAGAATGGTGAGTGGCGTGCCACGCCTTCGATACCAAGTGGCACGCCCCATGTAATTGGCCTCCTTCATCCTCTCTGGAAACTTATACCAGCGTGCCATGCCCATTATATTATCTTGGTTCTAGTAGTTGGCGTGCCACGCCTCAGCCTTCAAGTGGCACGCCATAGTGACATGCTTGGGTTGGCGTGCCACGCCTTCGATACCAAGTGGCACGCCCAGTCCTTGCTTTTATTCTCTCTGTGTATTGGCGTGCCACGCCTGGTTGCTCAAGTGGCACGCCTGAGTGAGGTTGAGAGGTTGGCGTGCCACGCATTCGACTTCAAGTGGCACGCCCAGTCTTCAATTGCCTTCAGCACCTTCTCTGGATTATTGTACCAGCGTGCCACACCATGCTGTCCAAGTGGCACGCCCATGGATTTGTGAACTCTTCAAGCTTGGCGTGCCATGCCTGGGTTCTCAAGTGGCATGCCCAAGTGACTTCTTGGAGCTGGCGTGCCACGCCTTCGATACCAAGTGGCACGCCGTAGTGGGGGTTCTTCTTGGAATAGTGAGTTGGCGTGCCACGCCCCTTTGCTCAAGTGGCACGCCCATAGTAGTTGATGGGTCAGGCGTGCCACACCCAACCTGGCATGCCACGCCCCTTTTGTGTCCTCCATTGTAGTTCTCTGGAATTTTTTATTAGCATGCCACGCCCAGTCCCTGGCGTGCCACGCCCACATGCATGCTTGGACTTCTTCTCTGGACTTTAGTACTGGCGTGCCACGCCCAGCTCCTGCATGCCACACTAGTGCATTTTTGTGGCGTTTGCTCCAAGTGGCACGCCAGTTTCACATGCCCAGCTTCTTGTTTGTCTTCTACCCATTTTTGATGCCCATTTTCACCTGAAATTCAGCACAACTCATCTCAAAGTAGTGTACCATAATATTCATCAATTAATGCATGAATTGTACTGATCAAATGAGATTTATGCTCTTTTATGGTCTTCTTTATGCAAGAAAGAAGGGTAGATGATGCAAGTCATCAGGAATCAAGGACCATTGGCGTGGCTTTGATCACTTACAGCCTGCCATAAAAGAAGATCATTCACAAGCAAAAAAGATAATAGTACCAGAGTTACTTCAGAAAAACAAAGCAACTCCAACTTTTAATCTAATCCTATCATCTATTCCTATCCTTGAAAACACATGCTTTATACATTCAACATAAAACCTTCTGATTCCACCTGACTAAGACCTGCAAGACAACCATAGCTTGCTTCAAGCCACAATCCTCGTGGGATCAACCCTGACTCGCTCAAGTATTAATTGGACGACCCAGTGCACTTGCTGGTACTGCTGCTGTTGTACGAAATAATGTGGGTTACGCGTACACGCTCACCAAGTTTTTGGCGCCGTTGCCGGGGATTGTTGAGTTTGGACAAACTGCCGGATTGTCTTGCTCCCTAGATCAGGTAATTTTTATTTTTCAGTTCTTTAATTTTTAGTTTTCTTCTTCTTATTTTTTCAAAAACTTCTAAAAACTTTTTCAAAAATATTTTTCTTTTCTTTGTTTAATTTTTGTGTTCTTGGTTTGAGTCTTTGAGTCTTTAATTTTTATTTTCTTCTTCCTCTAATATTCAAAAATTTTAAAAAAGATTTTTCAAAAATATTGTTAAATTTGTAGTTCAATTGGCTAGAGCGTTGTGTTCATGTTCTTGGTAATATGTGTTTCTTTGAGTCTTTCTTTCTAAAAATTTTTTTTTCAAAAATAATTTTTCTTTGTTTAAATCTTGTGTCAAATCTTTAAGTTTGGTGTTTTCTTTTCATTTTTCTTGCAATTTTTGAAAATTTGGTCTTGGTTTTCTAAAAATTTTAAGTTTGGTGTTCTTTTTTCAATGTTCTTGAGTTCTTCAAGTCTTTAAATTTTATTCTTCGTGTTCTTGTTCATCTTCAAAGTGTTCTTGAGTCTTGTGTGTGTCTTGATCTTAAAATTTTTAAGTTTGGTATCCCTTGGTGTTTCCCTCCAAATTTTCGAAAATAAAAGACTCTAGATCTAAAAATTTTAAGTTTTGTGTCACATTTTGTGTTTTTCTCTTTCATCATAAATTTCAAAAATAAAAAAATTGATCTTTTCTAACTAATTTTAAACATAATTTTTGAATTTTTTTAATAAAATTCAGATTTTGATTTTAAAATTTTATCTTATCATATCTTAGTTGCCAAGTTTTCAAAAAAATCAAAATTTTCAAAAATAAAAATCTTATCTTTTACAAAAATCTTATCTTTTTCAAAACTTATCATATCTTTTTCAAAATTTTAAAATCTTATCTCATCTTTTTCAAAATCAAATTTCAAAATCTTATCTTTTTAAAATCAATTTGAAATCTTTTTAAAATCATATCTTATCTTTTTCTAATTTCAAATTTTGATTTCAAAATCTTTTCTTATCATACTTTTTATCTTATTTTAAATTTAAATCTTTTCTTATCTTATCTTTTATTTTTTATCTTTTCTTATTAATATCTTATCTTCTCTCTCATCTTTTTCAAAACCACCTAACTAACTCTCTCTTCTCAAATTTTTGAAAACTACTTCTTATCTCCTCTCTCTCTTATTTTTTCAAAGCCTCCTAACTAACTCTTCCCTCCTTAATTTTCGAAAATATCTCTTTTCTTCTCTCTCATCTTTTTTAAAACTAACTAACTAACTCTCTTTTCTCTCTATTTTCGAAAATTTCCTCTTTTCTCTCCCTTCTATTTTTCAAAAATTTTAACATTTAAATTTTAAAATCTTTTTAAATTATTAACCATATTTTCAAAAATTAATTAAATAAATAAAATAAAAATAAAAATATTTTAATTGTTATTTTATTTTTCTATTTATACCTCTTCTCTTCTCATCTCTATTCATTCAACTCTACTTCCTTCTCTAGCTCTAGCTCAATTTCTTTATCTGCATTCCTTTCTTCTTCACATCTCACTTGGAGTTTCTTGCCAATTGGCACAGAAAGCTCTCTTGTGATTTCCCTTCTTTATTTACTCTTATCTACCATCTCCAAGATAATTTTCCTTTACTTATTTTATTTTAATTTTAATTTTTTTATCTTCGTCTTCTTTTTCTACTTCTGACTTTAAGGAGGAGCTTTTTGTCTATTGGCAGTCTCTTTCTTTTCTTTTTTTCTTTTCTTCTTGTTTATGACCAGGAACAGGGATAAAGAAACCCTCTTGACTCTTGATCCTGAACCTGAGAAGACTCTGAGGAGGCGTTTATAACAAGCTAAAGCACAACACTCCGGAAGAGACCTTTCAGAAAGTTTTGAACAAGAATTGGAGGACATGGCCGAACCACAAGAGGAGCCTAGAAAGGTACTTGGTGACTTCACTATGCCTACCTCTGACTTTTATGGCAGAAGCATTGCTGTACCTACCATAGGAGCTAACAATTTTGAACTTAAGCCTTAGTTAGTCTCTCTTCTGCAACAGAACTGCAAATTCCATTGACTTCCACAGGAAGATCCACATCAGTTCTTAGCAGAATTCTTATAGATCTATGATACTATAAGGACTAATAGAGTTAATCCTGAAGTCTACAAGCTGATGCTCTTTCCCTTTGCTTTAAGAGACAGAGCTAAGTTCTGGTTGGATGCCTAGTCTAGAGAGAGTCTTGACTCTTGGGGAAAGCTAGTTAATTCTTTTCTTGCTAAGTTCTTTCCTCCTCAAAGGATGAGCAAGATTAGATTAGAAGTTCAAACCTTCAGACAAAGAGAAGGTGAATCCTTCTATGAAGCTTGGAAAAGTTACAAGCAACTGATTAGAAGATGTCTTCCTGACATGCTCTCAGAGTGGTCCATCGTAAGCATGTTCTATGATGGTTTGTCTGAGATGTCCAAAATTTCATTGGACAGCTCTGCAGGTGGATCTCTTAACTTGAAGAAAATGCCTGCATAAGCAAGAGAACTCATTGAGATGGTTGCAAACAACCAATTCATGCACACCTCTGAGAGGAATCCTGTAAACCATGGAATCTCTCAGAAGAAAGGAGTTCATGAAGTTGAGACTCTGAATGCCATCTTGGCTCAGAATAAGATCTTGACCCAACAGGTCAACATGATCTCTTAACATCTCACTGGGATGCAAATTGCAGCTAGCAGTGCTCAGGAAGCTTATCTTGAAGAAGAAGAAGCCTATGATCCTGATCAACCTACCATAGAGGAGGTGAATTACATGGGAGAAGCCTATGAAAACACTTACAACCCTTTATGGAGGAACCATCCTAACCGCTCATGGAAGGATCAACAGCAACCTCAGCAAGGTTTCGATCAAGGTGGTAGAAACCAGAATAGGGTCAATAACAGACCACCATTCCCATCTTCTCAAGGGAATATGGAGACTTCTAAGTAGAGCCTTTCTGACTTAGCCACTCTAATCTCCAGCCTTACTAAGACCACCCACAGTTTCATTAATGAAACAAGATCCTCCATTAGAAACTTGGAGGTACAAGTTGGTCAACTGAGTAAGAGGATCCCTGAGATCCCTCTAGACACACTTCCCAGTAATACTGAAGTTAATCCTAGAGAAGAGTGCAAGGCCATAACCATGGGTTGAGGCCGAAGTGGAGGCGAATGGGAAGGCATTGAACGGCAGTGAAGAAGCCTTCACTGGGCGTTCAACACCCACCATCCCAGGGAAGCTCTCATTAAACGCCAGCAAGGACATCCCTGCTGGGCTTTCAACGCCCAGAATGCTAGAGGGACTGGTGTCTAACGCCAGTCAGGGGGACTGCAAGGGCGTCCAACGCACAATAAGCTAACAGAGTTGGCGTTGAACGCCAACCCAAGCACACCGTTTGAGTGCCTGAATACCACTCAAGAACTGATAAACCCATATTTTATGATATGTATTATGCTCAATTTAGGTGATTTATTCAATCCTACACTCACTTGTTCATGTAAATTGCATGGTTTTACTTTTCCTTCCTTATTATGTGATATATGTGAAATACATGTTTCCTATGGTTTAAAATTATTTATTTTAATTACCATTTATTACTGTTCGATGCCATAATTTGTGTGTTGAGAAGTTTCAGATCTTCTAACACAGGAATGACTTAAAGGATGGAAAGAAAACATATAAAAATGGAAGGAAAGCACAAAATGGAGTTTTTGAAGAAACTGGCAGCAACGCGAACGTATGGACGATGCGGCCACGTGCCCAGTGCGAAAGTTGTGTGCATTTTAGCCAAAGTTGTGTGCATTTGTTTTTGGAACTCTACAAAATCTACTTCAACATGAAATTGTATTGAAGTAAAGCCACATTTATGCTTTTGCTACTCTCTTGAAGAATGTTTGTTACTTAACTTTTCTTCTAGCCTGCAAAATGGTTTTTCCGCAAGTTTTCGACTCTTTCATGAAAAAGTATTTGTAATCATGCTCTTGAGTTCTGTGAGCTTTGTCGTGGGTTCGAGATATTCTTTCCTGTAAACCTCCTACTTCTTTGACTCAATTTGAATTTGTTTCGAACTAAGGCGCTGGTTCTCTTCTTATTGGTCCTATTGAATTTCTTGGATCCAAGGGTTATCTTTGAAGTTGCCAATTGATTTATTTCCAGCAAACTTCATTGCTTGAGCGTCTATGTTTATCTGGGAATTGGATACATTCTCTTAAATCTATGAGCATTATCCTTGATATTGTTTCTCCGTTCTAAATCTTGTATCCTTCTGAGTAGACTCGAGAATTGTTTTGATATCACGTGTGATCTGTAGATGTAGTAACGCGATGTGTTAGTTCCTTAAGATGTGATATGTCTATACGGAAGTTGAAGCGGTAGGTGTGCAACGTTATGAGTTGTGAGAGTTTTGTTCCTTACGAATGGGTTTGCGGTTGTTAGGCTTATGATTGGTCATGAGGTTGTAAAATGATTGGTGGAGTTGGGGAAATTGAAGTTCTAAAGTGGGAACAAGATTTGTCAGCGAACGTTATGCCGCTGTTTAAATACCAACATGCTTTGCAGCCTTTTACCACACTAATTACCACTTTGCTTTGTGGACGCCTATCTTGATTTGCACCCTATTTTGGCACCTCAAGTTTTTATAAAGCCTTGAGATCATGTGACCTTGTGCATTGAGCCTATCTTGTAATGTTTGCCTTGCAATCACACTCCTACCTTTGTATCCTTATGCATACGACAATCCAGTATTTGAAAACCGTATATATGTTTATATTTTGAGATTTTTTGCTTCTCCCTTAAATATGTTCCAGGGTGAACTGTTATGAAATTTCTTTCGTTTTGTAGCAATTTTCGAGGGCGAAAATTTTTATAAGGTGGGTAGAATGTAAGACTCAGAGCTTTTGAAAAAGGGCTATCATGAGCTAATTTCAAATTCAGTATTTCTGTAGCTTAATTTCAGAAATTATCTTATTCAAGAAAATTAAAGCAAGTTTCGATTTATTGAATTTGAAATAAATTGAGATTATTATCCATTTTTACAATTATTGGATTATTTTCTATATTCAAATTATAAAGTTAGTAGTGGTGAATTAATAAGGATTTCTATATGTTTTGGATTAAATAATTAATATTTTAAATATTAATACTGGTATTTTGGAAAATGAAGAAATTAAGTATATTATTTCTAATTATCTGATTTGAACATTTTATTGAAAATAATTTGTAAAAGTGATGAACAAATAGTATTTTTTATATATAATTAGTGTTGGATTTAATTGAGCTTCAATTACTATATAGCCCCTAACCCTAAGTTTCAAAAAGGAAACCCTAATCCTATGCCCAGCAGCCGCCACCCTTATTTTCCCCTCAGCAAACCTGCAACACGCATGGTTTCCCCCTTCTTTTCCAAATCCATATACAGTAACAATAGAGAAAAAGAGAGGCAGAGAGCTACGGTAGGAGAGGAAATAAGCCATGCTGCGCTGCCACCGCCATCGTCCTCACCGCGCCTCACAGTGAGCCGCGCTACTATCGCTGGTCACCTTGCCGCCGTGTCCAGATCGCATCTAGTCCTCGTCACCGCCGCTCATCCTCACCACCGCCGGCTGCGTTGTCCCCGCCAAGCCGCCGAACCTGCCTCGCTGCCGCGCCATCACGCCTCGCCATCGAATCAACCCGCTGCTACCACTGTCACGGAGAAGAAGCGTCGAAGAGGGGCAGAACTCGAGTCTCGTCACTGCCGTCCATGGGGCCTCGAGCTGCGTCGCTGTCACCGGCAAGAGGGGGAAGATGCGAGCTGGAGGAGCAAGATGAGTCCTTCTGCCTCCGTTGTTCTGGTCCACTGAGAAAGGAAAGATGCTACCTTTGTGCTTCACGGTCGCCGATGAGCACGGAGAAGAGGAGCTGTGACCACGTCACTGCCGTTTGGAGGGCTATGCTTGGCTGCCGTTGTACCGCCCTGCTTCACCGTGGCTGAGCTCTGCCACTCCCAGCCCTTTTTGGCTTGTGATGTTGTTGCGGGAATCGCTACAGGAAGAGGAGCAGGCTGAGTCACCGTGATTTGGGCCGCTGTGACTTTCAGGATCACCGAAGAAGCTCCGGGCTGAGTTTCTCCCACCAGAGACTCTGCTGCCGTTGCCGGAAAAGTTTGCCGGTAAGGGTTTTAATTTGTGCTTTCGGTCATTTTGGATTTTGAGAAGGTTTTGATGCTGTGTGATTTTTATAGTTGATCCATCGGAGATTCTGGCTGCCGCCGGAGCTGTTGCCGGGGCCGGTTCGAAGTCGCAGCTGCTTCGTGTTGTTATTCCGAAAAGAAATTATGTTTCGAGAAGCCTCGGGTTAGTTTTTGGTTGTGTTTGGTTAATAAATGAGTTTTGGTAACCTGGGGTCGAGTCCTGATTATTATATGTTGCGATTAGTGTTGCTTTGGTTATTGCAAAAGTGGCTGGGAGCTGAGGTTTTGGTTGCCGTCAGTTCGGGTTGAGGCGGAAAGGACTCTGTGAGACGTTTGGATTTTGGAATTTACGTTTTGAGGTAGGGGCGCTTTTCGAAAACTATAATTTATTATTGGAATTATTACATATGGATACTGATGTGAGATATGGTGTATTTAGTGATTGTATCTGCCTTATGTATTATTTGATTGACTCGAATGATTTTGGATGTTTGTTTGGCTGAATTGTTGTGCGGCTTTGTGAAATGTAATGTTTTGAAGAGATTCTTTAAAGATTTGAAATCTGAGTTTAATTCGTTGAAGATTGATTTGATTTGAGTCAATTATTTGATGATGTGAAAAGTCAAATGCACTTTTGAATTCAGCATGGTTTACTTTAATTGACTTGATCTTGGACAAATGATTTGTTACTGAACCGTTTCTTTAAAGCTTTGGAAATGAGTTAAATCAGTTGATATTGAGTTGACTTTGAAATGGTTTTCTTGAGATATGCCACTGAGGCGACTGTTGGATTTGCTTTGAATTGATTTCTGGTTTTGAGCTGTCGAAAAAGAATGAGAAACGGTTTAGTTGGGACCCGAACCGGGTGGCAAAAGTCCAAGTTTTAGGGGAGGTGCTGTCAAAATTTCTACAAAATCCCAGTCTTATTTAAAAAGTTATTTAAAAAGGATCGGATTTGAGAAGTTGTATTATTTGGTTTATTAAGAGAATATTTATATTTTCAAGCTTAATTTATTTAGTGAAATTTATGCCTTGAGTTTGACTTATTTAGAAATGAACTATTTTTACCGTTTGAATCACTGAAGGAAAGAATGATGCTCTAATATTGATTTCAATATAAAAAGGGGCTTTTAGTGATTTCAAAGGAATCTAGACTTTTGATTGAGTAATTAAGTTTGAGGCATTTTGGAAGAGTTAGAAAAATGGATTCCTAAAAGAAACCTGAAAGTGGTTTGATTCAAATGAACCGGTTCCTTTTCAAATGAGTTGATTTTTAGACCGGGTTAGAACTTGTGATTTTGTATGGTCGGTTTCATAATAAATTCAGTTTTATTTACTTGAACCGAGAATCCATGATTTTAAGAGTTTCAATGAATTTTAAGGAATTGATATAGGTTGACCTTCCCTAAAGACTTGGGACTTTGCCGAGAAACTTTTGTTATGAAATCCCATTGTTGTATGGGTGATTCTGAATACTTTGAAATATATCCTTAACTTGCCATGGTTTTGGAAGTTTTGGAAAGAGAATACCGAGAGTGGCTTTATTTTAAAAAGGGAACTCACTTTGAGTAAATTTGGCTTATGAGCCTGAGATGATTTGAGAAACGAGATTTCTAAAGCCAAGGCTGAAAAGAGTTGAAACTTGATTTCAAAGTGAAGCGATTTGAGAAAAGGTGATTTATGGCTTAAATGCCGGTTTTATGAATTTGATGATATAGGATGGTGGAAGTGCTGTTTTGTTATGGGCCGGAATGGCTGTGTATGATATTGATTTATGGCTGATTGCCGAATGAGTTATGGGCCGTATGGTTGACTATGAATTATGAATTTAAGCCGGATGGCTGAGATGGATGTTGATCCATGGCTGGGACTGAATGAATATATGCTTGAGATACCTAGGTAGTAGCAAGGGTTATGGTTCGTCCTACTTGCTCCAGGTTAGAGACTGTGACGCCTGCGTAGTAGCGGTAGTAGTGGTGATTCCACTCGCTCCAGGTTGAGCTTTTAAACACCCGCCTGGGTAGTTGATGAGTATTTTGGTAGGAAAATAAATTTCTCCCAAAACACACAAATCTAACCGGCAAGTGTATCGGGTCGTATCAAGTAATAAAAACTCTCGGGAGTGAGGTCGATCCCACAGGGATTGAAGGATTGAGCAATTTTAGCTTAGTGGTTAATTTAGTCAAGCGAATCAAGATTTGGTTGAGTGTTTTGTGATTTGCAGAAATTAAATTGCATGGAAGTAAAGAGAACAGGGAATTAAAGTGCTGAATCTTAAAGAACAAGAAATTAAATACCAGAAACTTAGAATGCAAGAAATGTAAATTGCGGAATCTTAAAGTGCAAGAAATGTAAACGGCTGGAATTGTAAAGGGAATTGGGGATTGGATTTGCAGAATTTAAACAAGGAAAAGTAAATTGCATCAAACAAAAGAGTAAAAGAAGGTTTGGGTTGAATCGGATCTTGAAGCAGTAAAGTAAATGAACATTGAAAGCAAGAAACAAAATGTAAATTGGGAATTCAGATCTCAGGACCCAGAGACTAGAAAACCAAGTCTAGATCTCAATGCCTTCCTAGATCCAACAAGAACAATTGCAAAAGAAATTGTAAATTGCAAGGAAAGTAGATGAGAAGCAATTAACAGAAATTAAATTCAATCAAGCAGTAAATAAAGCAGAGAGATCCAAGGATGAGATTGAAACAGAATTTCTTCAATTCTCCAACCCAAGATCCAAGACAATTGTAATTGAAATTGAAAGCAATAAAACTAAGAGGAAGAGAGTGGAATTCTCCTTCCCCAAGACTAAGAAATTAAAGATCACTCAATATCCAAAGCTCTCCGAAAACTATTATGAAAACTCAAAGGGAAAGCTCTCTGAAGAACTTGAATTCTATCCTATTTATACACTTTCTTCAAATGATCTTCAAGCCTTGAGTTGGGCCTTTGCTCTTGGTGGAATTGGGTTGAAAGAGGCCTTGGTTGATTGCTCTTGAAGTTTGGAGAAGAACCAAAGGGAACCAATTGAACCGGGTTGGAGTTTTTGCAAAAGTTGGTGCAAAAGTTAGAGCAAAAGTTAGGGTCTAACTTTTGGTCTAACTTTTCATATCAGCCCACAAAATTTGCTGCTATCCACGTTGGGGCAAAAGTTAGGGGTCTAACTTTTGCTCCAACGTTGGCCTTCCTTAGTGCACTTGTGGCGCCAACGTTAGCCACCAAGTTAGGGGCTAACGTTGGCGCAAAATTTTGCTCCTCCCCTTGTGATTTTCATGTGCCAACGTTAGCCACCAAGTTAGGGGCTAACGTTGGCGCAAACTTTTGGTGCCCAGGGAGGTTTTCTTCATGCCAACGTTAGCCTCAAAGTTAGGGGCTAACGTTGGCGCAAACTTTTGGTGCCCAGGGGTGATTTTCATTTGCCAACGTTAGCCTCAAAGTTAGGGGCTAACGTTGGCGCAAACTTTTGGTACCCAGGGAGTGATTTTCAAGTTCCAACGTTAGCCCAAAAGTTAGGGGCTAACGTTGGGGCTAACTTTTCACTCAAAAGTTTGTGCAAAAGTTTGAGGCTAACTTTAGGTCCAGCTTTTTGCTTCCTGGTTCAATTTCACTTATTCCATTGTCTTCTCTTTACTCCTAGCTATTCCTTCTTGCTTCAACCTTTCTCCAAGCTTTCTTCACCTATCATTAATCAACCAAACACATCAAAGCTATGCTTAAAATCATGAGATATTCATTCTTTCATAATATGTGACAATTATAGTATAAAACCTCATGAAATAGCATGAATTCATACATGGTTGATTCAATCAAGGGAAACATGAAAATCTACCTAATTGGCTTGCTTGTAGCTCAAGAAAGTGCATAATTCTAATGAAAACAAAAGAAAAAGACTAGTTAAAATAGGCTAGGATGACTTGTCATCAGTAGTAGCCACAGTAGTGGTTATTCCACTGGCTCTGGGTTGAGCGGGTAGTAGCAATGGGTGTTTTTGTCCATGGTTAGCTACCAGGACATGTCGGGTTGGCTATATAACCGACAGATGATATCATCAGCCACTAGGGACAGGCATGCATCATATGCATCTATGTGACATTGTTTGGGTGTGCATATTGTACTTGGTTTGCCTATGTGATTAACTGCTAATTGTTCTACTTGCTATAACTGTTTGTTTGTGTTTGAACTTCCTATTTGTGTTTGCAACTGGGACTCTGTTGGATTGTGGTGATTGGTTGTTGGTTGGATTTGTTTGGGCCTAGGGCCGTGGTTGAAATGAGATAGACCGATGGTTAGTTTCGGTTTTGTGTGTTTCCTATTTGGAAAGATATAAAAGGCTATTTTGGTTCAGTATAGATAAACCTTTTTGAAAGGCTTTTGATGTTTTTGAGAATTGAATGGTTCCTCTTTCAAAAATGATTTTCGACTTCACTTTTATTGAAAATCGTTGTTTTCGAAAAGAGGTATAAGACGGTTATTAATCACTGGTACGGTTTATCTTCACGTATCCTATTACAGTAATTCCCAAAAACCCTCTACTGAGAACCCTTTCGAGGATGATATTCTCACCCCTGTACCTTTTTCCCCTTTCAGGATATGGGTGCTGAAGTCTCGAAGAGTTTATTTAGTTGTTGTTGTGATGCTCTGTATTGCTTTAGATTATTTATTGTACCCTCGCCTTTATCTTGATATATTCTGTAAGAGGGTTAGGAATTGTATTGGGTAATGCTTGTAATATTATTTATATATATGTATATATATATGGATGTACTCTTTATGAGTTTTGTAAGTTGCATGGTATCTATGGATGTATGTTATCGGATGAAAGTATTTTTTTGGGAGCGGTTTCGCGGTTTAAAGTTTTAAACAGGCTCATATTTTAGTATTAAATATTATAAGTGTCGTCGTAATGTCCGAGCTATCAGAGTAGCGCAGCCGGAAGCGTGAGCTTTGGTAGTTAGGGTGTTACATTATGGTATCAGAGCAGTTCTTCCTGTAGAGCCTGAGGAATGGACCGACTATGCTTTAGTTGCATACTCTGAGTGTTTGTCATGTAATAGGTCTTGTCGAATGACGAGAATTAGAGCTTTATGCACATGACGGTCTATTGATTAACACTGTTAGTCTCGCATTGCATAATTCTTGGTATTAAGTTTGGCCAGCTTAATACTAGTGAATTAGGTATATGAAAGCACTGATGGGTTATCATAGATGAAATCCGAGTTTTGAGTAAAGCGAATCGCGGGTTTTGGAAAAGTTGGAAACTATTTCTCGAGGCTATTCAGTTGTGTGTCTTGAATTTTGTTCGAGTCGACCTGTTCTTTTATATCCTAACTTGAAGTTCTTGTTTGCTAGTCCTTTTTGAAAAGTAGTTTGATTTTTCAACTCTATTCCTCTATCCATATGCATTCTTGTTTGACCTTAAGTGCATATGCTGGTTTAAGATCCTTGTTGCATCTATCTTCCTCTGTTTGATTTCTTCTTGATTCAAGTATTCTTTGATATAACCTTGAACTTGTCTTAATGTGCTGTGACTTTTAACTCCGGGTTCCGAGTTCATTCTTAGAGAACTTGTTGATTCAGTTTTCCTCTTATTTGGCAGTGATTACAGCTAATTTTGAGATTTTTAAAAAATTACAGCTAATTTCCAATGCACATCTTCAATTGATTATGTAATTGGGGTATTTTTCAAAATTCTGGAAAGAAAGAGGATTCTTCGCTTTTATTCCAGTTGATTTTTGTTGATAAACTTTACCTAAATTATTTTTAACTTGAGTTCGATTTAGCATACTACATTGTCGATGCTATTGTGATTATTTTAAAAATGTTGGACTCATGGCTTTCTTCTTATGAGTGGACTAAAGTCTCTTTTAAGCTTTTCATCTCTATGAATGTCATACGTGATTTTGTTTTTAATTATACATCTACCTTTTGGGAGCACTACAATCAATCTCAAATTTCCTTTCTCTGGTGAATCTCATTCTTATGAATCAGTTTGATTTGTTTAAAAAATAGTGCATCGTTTATCCTCTTACTGTCTTTACAAGAGTTTTTGTCAAAGATTTATCCTTGAAAAATTACTAATGATTGAATTGTCTTTTCCTATGACTTTTGTATTCTTTTGAATCAATTGAATGCTTTTTTGATGTTTCATGCCTAGTGGATCTTGTTTGAACTATCTTGGTTTAAGATCCTTTCTTGCATGGCTTGATTCCTTTTTAGTACATCTTAAACTCCTTGAATATCCTTCTGAGATGGTGATTTCAAGAACACTTTCGGAACCTTGTTTTGAACTTTTTAAAGAAGTTTTGAATTCTCGTTAAGGCAGTTCTAAACTAAATTTATTTTTCAACTACTTCATTGTAATGGAAACCATCGTTCAACTTTGACAAAGTTGTTTTAAAGTGGCATGCACTATTTTAAATGAGGTTTTGGAAAGCTTCCATGTTTAGTGGGAATCGGTTCGTTTGTAACACACTACTTATTTCCTTTACCAAATTGTAAGCAAATTTTTACTTCGGAGTTTCTTTTCTAAAAAGAGTTTAACTTCCTCTTTCATACTTGCTATAAATGTTATACACGCTTGTTTGAATATGGAATTTTGAGAATTTTGAACAAGCATTTAATTACTTCCGAGTTTTTTTGAACTGCTTTTGGTTAAGTTGTGCATCTAATTATCTTTCTAAAATATTTGAGGGAATATTTTAGCTCTTAGCCAAAGTTGTGTGCATTTGTTTTTGGAACTCTACAAAATCTACTTCAACATGAAATTGTATTGAAGTAAAGCCACATTTATGCTTTTGTTACTCTCTTGAAGAATGTTTGTTGCTTAACTTTTCTTCTAGACTGCAAAGTGGTTTTTCCGCAAGTTTTCGACTCTTTCATGAAAAAGTATTTGTAATCATGCTCTTGAGTTCTGTGAGCTTTGTCGTGGGTTCGAGATATTCTTTCCTATAAACCTCCTACTTCTTCGACTCAATTTGAATTTGTTTCGAACTAAGGCGCTGGTTCTCTTCTTATTGGTCCTATTGAATTTTTTGGATCCAAGGATTATCTTTGAAGTTGTCAATTGATTTATTTCTAGCAAACTTCATTGCTTGAGCGTCTTTGTTTATCTGGGAATTGGATATATTCTCTTAAATCTATGAGCATTATCCTTGATATTGTTTTTCCGTTCTAAATCTTGTATCCTTCTGAGTAGACTCGAGAATTGTTTTGATATCACGTGTGATCTGTAGATGTAGTAATGCGATGCGTTAGTTCCTTAAGACGTGATATGTCTATACGGAAGTTGAAGCGATAGGTGTGCAACGTTATGAGTTGTGAGAGTTTTGTTCCTTACGAATGGGTTTGCGGTTGTTAGGCTTATGATTGGTCATGAGGTTGTAAAATGATTGGTGGAGTTGGGGAAATTAAAGTTCTGAAGTGGGAACAAGATTTGTCAGCGAACGTTATGCCGCTGTTTAAATACTAACATGCTTTGCTACCTTTTACCACACTAATTACCACTTTGCTTTGTGGACGCCTATCTTGATTTGCACTCTATTTTGGCACCTCAAGTTTTTGTAAAGCCTTGAGATCATGTGACCTTGTGCATTGAGCCTATCTTGTAATGTTTGCCTTGCAATCATACTCCTACCTTTGTATCCTTATGCATACGACAATCCCAGTATTTGAAAACCGTATATATGTTTATATTTTGAGATATTTTTGCTTCTCCCTTAAATATGTTCCAGGGTGAACTGTTATGAAATTTCTTTTGTTTTGTAGCAATTTTCGAGGGCAAAAATTTTTATAAGGTGGGTAGAATGTAAGACTCAGAGCTTTTGAAAAAGGGCTATCATGAGCTAATTTCAAATTCAGTATTTTAGTAGCTTTAATTTCAGAAATTATCTTATTCAAGAAAATTAAAGCAAGTTTCGATTTATTGAATTTGAAATAAATTGAGATTATTATCCATTTTTACAATTATTGGATTATTTTCTATATTCAAATTATAAAGTTAGTAGTTGTGAAATAATAAGGATTTCTATATGTTTTGGATTAAATAATTAATATTTTAAATATTAATACTGGTATTTTGGAAAATGAAGAAATTAAGTATATTATTTCTAATTATCTGGTTTGAACATTTTATTGAAAATAATTAGTGTTGGATTTAATTGAGTTTCAATTACTATATTGCCCCTAACCCTAAGTTTCAAAAAGGAAACCCTAATCCTATGCCCAGCAGCCGCCACCCTTATTCTCCCCTCAGCAAACCTGCAACACGCATGCTTTCCCCCTTCTTTTCCAAATCCATACGCAGTAACAATAGAGAAAAAGAGAGGCAGAGAGCTACGGTAGGAGAGGAAATAAGCCATGCTGGGCTGCCACCGCCATCGTCCTCAACGCGCCTCACCGTGAGCCGCGCTACTGTCGCCGGTCACCTTGCCGCCGTGTCCAGATCGTGTCTAGTCCTTGTCACCGCCGCTCATCCTCACCATCGCCGGCTGCATTGTCCCTGCCAAGCCGCCGAACTTGCCTCGTTGCCGCGCCACCACGCCTCGCCATTGAATCAACCCACTGCTACCACTGTCACGGAGAAGAGGCGTCGAAGAGGGACAGAACTCGAGTCTCGTCGCCGCCGTCCATGGGGCCTCGAGCTGCGTCGCTGTCACCGGCAAGAGGGGGAAGACGCGAGCTGGAGGAGCAAGATGAGTCCTTCTGCCTCCGTTGTTCTGGTCCGCTGAGAAAGGAAATATGCTATCTTTGTGCTTCACGGTCGTCGACGAGCACGGGGAAGAGGAGCTGTGACCGCGTCACTGCCGTTTGGAGGGCTATGCTTGGCTGCCGTTGTACCGCCCTGCTTCACCGTGGCTGAGCTATGCCACTCACAGCCCTTTTTCGCTTGTGATGTTGTTTCGGGAATCGCTACAGGAAGAGGAGCAGGTTGAGTCACCGTGATTTGGGCCGCTGTGACTTTCGGGATCACCGAAGAAGCTCCGGGCTGAGTTTTTCCCACCAGAGACTCTGCTGCCGTTGCCGAAAAAGTTTGCCGGTAAGGGTTTTAATTTGTAGTTTCGGTCATTTTGGATTTTGAGAAGGTTTTGATGCTGCGCGATTTTTATAGTTGATCCATCAGAGATTTTGGCTGCTGCCGGAGCTGTTGCCGGGGCCGGTTCGAAGTTGCAGCTGCTTCGTGTTGTTATTCTGGTAAGAAATTATGTTTCGAGAAGCCTCGGGTTAATTTTCGGTTGTGTTTGGTTAATAAATGAGTTTTGGTAATGTGGGGTCGAGTCCTGATTATTATATGTTGCGATTAGTGTTGCTTTGGTTATTGTGAAAGTAGCTGGTAGCTGAGGTTTTGGTTGCCATCAGTTCGGGTTGAGGCGGAAAGGACTCTGTGAGACGTTTGGATTTTGGAATTTGCGTTTTGAGGTAGGGGCGCTTTTCGAAAACTATAATTTATTATTGGAATTATTACATATGGATACTGATGTGAGATATAGTGTATTTAGTGATTGTATCTGCCTTATGTATTATTTGATTGACTCGAATGATTATGGATGTTTGTTTGGCTGAATTGTTGTGCGGCTTTGTGAAATGTAATGTTTTGAAGTGATTCTTTAAAGATTTGAAATCTGAGTTTAATCCGTTGAAGATTGATTTGATTTGAGTCAATTATTTGATGATGTGAAAAGTCGAATGCACTTTTGAATTCAGCCTGGTTTACTTTAATTGACTTGATCTTGGGCAAATGATTTGTTACTGAACCGTTTCTTTAAAGCTTTGGAAATGAGTTAAATCGGTTGATATTGAGTTGACTTTGAAATGGTTTTCTTGAGATATGCCACTGAGGCGACTGTTGGATTTAGCTTGCTTTGAATTGATTTTCGGTTTTGAGCTGTTGAAAAGGAATGAGAAACGGTTTAGTTTGGACCCAAACCGGGTGGCAAAAGTCCAAGTTTTAGGGGAGGTGCTGTCGAAATTTCTACAAAATCTCAGTCTTGTTTAAAAAGTTATTTAAAAAAGATTGGATTTGAGAAGTTATATTATTTGATTTATTAAGAGAATATTTATATTTTCAAGCTTAATTTATTTAGTGAACTTTATGCCTTGAGTTTGACTTATTTAGAAATGAACTATTTTTACCGTTTGAATCACTGAAGGAAAGAATGATGCTCTAATATTGATTTCAATATAAAAAGGAGCTTTTAGTGATTTCAAAAGAATCTAGACTTTTGATTGAGTAATTAAGTTTGAGGCATTTTGGAAGAGTTAGAAAAATGGATTCCAAAAAAAACTTGAAAGTGGTTTGATTCAAATGAACCGGTTCCTTTTCAAATGAGTTGATTTTTGGACCGGGTTGGAACTTGTGATTTTGTATGGTCGGTTTCATAATAAATTCAGTTTTATTTACTTGAACCGAGAATCCATGATTTTAAGAGTTTCAATGAATTTTAAGGAATTGATATAGGTTGAACTTCCCTAAAGACTTGGAACTTTGCCGAGAAACTTTTGTTATGAAATCCCATTGTTGTATGGGTAATTTTGAATACTTTGAAATAAATCCTTAACTTGCCATGGTTTTGGAAGTTTTGGAAAGAGAATGCCGAGAGTGGCTTTGTTTTAAAAAGGGAACTCACTTTGAGTAAATTTGGCTTATGAGCCTGAGATAATTTGAGAAACGAGATTTCTAAAGCCAAGGCTGAAAAGAGTTGAAACTTGATTTCAAAGTGAAGCAATTTGAGAAAAAGTGACTTATGGCTTAAATGCCAGTTTTATGAATTTGATGATGTTGGATGGTGGAAGTGCTGTTTTGTTATGGGCTGGAATGGCTGTGTATGATTATGAATGTTGGCTGGTTCTGGATTGAACCGTGAGCCGGAATGGTTGTGTATGATATTGATTTATGGCTGATTGCCAAATGAGTTATGGGCCGTATGGCTGACTATGAATTATGAATTTAAGCTGGATGGCTGAGATGGATGTTGATCCATGGCTGGGACTGAATGAATATATGCTTGAGATACCTGGGTAGTAGCAAGGGTTGTGGTTCGTCCCACATGCTCCAGGTTAGAGACTGTGACACGTGGGTAGTAGCGGTAGTAGTGGTGATTCTACTCGCTCCAGGTTGAGCTTTTAAACACCCACCTGGGTAGTAGCCGCAATAGTGGTTATTCCACTGGCTCTGGGTCGAGCGGGTAGTAGCAATGGGGTTGTAGCTCAAACCTACTTGCTCCGGGATGGGTGTTTCTGTCCATGGTTAGCTACCAGGACGTATCGGGTTGGCTATATAACCGACAGATGATATCATCAGCCACTAGGGACAGGCATGCATCATATGCATCTATGTGACATTGTTTGGGTGTGCATATTGTACTTGGTTTGCCTATGTGATTAACTGCTAATTGTTCTACTTGCTATAACTGTTTGTTTGTGTTTGAACTTCCTATTTGTGTTTGCAACTGGGACTCTGTTGGGTTGTGGTGATTGGTTGTTAGTTGGATTTGTTTGGGCCAAGGGCCGTGGTTGAAATGAGATGGACCGATGGTTGGTTTCGGTTTTGTGTTTTTTCGGTTTGGAAAGATATAAAAGGCTATTTTGGTTCAGTATAGATAAACCTTTTTGAAAGGCTTTTGATGTTTTTGAGAATTGAATGGTTCCTCTTTCAGAAAAGATTTTCGACTTCACTTTTATTGAAAACTGTTGTTTTTGAAAAGAGGTATAAGACGGTTATTAATCACTGGTACGATATATCTTCACGTATCCTATTACAGTAATTCCCAAAAACCCTCTACTGAGAACCCTTTCGAGGATGATGTTCTCACCCCCCTACATTTTTCCCCTTTCAGGATATGGGCGCTGAAGTCTCGAAGAGATTATTTAGTTGTTGTTGTGATGCTCTGTATTGCTTTAGATTATTTATTGTACCCTCGCCTTTATCTTGATATATTCTGTAAGAGGGTTAGGAATTGTATTGGGTAATGCTTGTAATATTATTTATATATATGTATATATATATATATGGATGTACTCTTTATGAGTTTTGTAAGTTGCATGGTATCTATGGATGTATGTTATCGGATGAAAGTATTTTTTTGGGAGCAGTTTCGCGGTTTAAAGTTTTAAACAGGATCATATTTTAGTATTAAATATTATAAGTGTCGTCGTAATGTCCGAGCTATCAGAGTAGCGCAGCTGGAAGCGTGAGCTTTGGTAGTTAGGGTGTTACACTCTGTGTGACCTAGGGTGAAGCATTAACCTCATGGCACTCTCTATAATGGAGAAGTTGGGAATCCTTGGGGTACAAGCTGCACACGTCTCTTTAGAGACGGTAGACAAGACCATGAAGAAGCCATATGGCTTAGTGGAGGATGTCTTGGTTAAAGTTGAAAACCGCTACATCCCTACAAACTTCATTGTCTTGGACATAGGAAAGGATGAGGATGACTGTGTCATCCTTGGAAGACCTTTCCTAGCCACAGCCAATGCTATCATTGATGTAACTAAGGGAGAACTAACCCTAAAGTTAGGGAGGATCACATCTTATTCAAGATGCCTCATCCTAATTCTCCATCTAAAATTATTATTGGTGATTTGAAAAATCCATAAATTGATTCTCGAAGCAAGAAAAAGCATCAAAAAGCAAAAGAAAAAGCTTGTTGCAAAAGAAAAAATTATTATGCATGCGGAAAAAAATGGCGAAAAGAAAAAAATAATAAGCAGAAAAATCCATTACTGCCCAAAAATGTAAGAAAAGGAGGGCAGATTGAAAAAGCCAATGACCCTTTAAACCAAAAGGCAAGGGTAAAATGAACCAAGGTTTTGAGCATTAATGGATAGGAGGGCCCAAAGGAATAAAATCCTGGCCTAAGCGGCTAAACCAAGCTGTCCCTAACGATGTGCTTGTGGCATGAAGGTGTCAAGTGAAAAGCTTGAGACTGAGCGGTCAAAGTCGTGGTATAAAGCAAAAAGAGTGTGCCTAAGAACTCTGGACACCTCTATCTGGGGACTCTAGCAAAGCTGAGTCACAATCTGAAAAGGTTCACAGCCAAGACTCAGAAAGCTATGTTCAAGAATCAAAATAAGCTTAAATAAGAGAAATAATAATATTATCTGGACTCTAAGTTCCTAAAGATGTCAACATCTCTGAGTTTCAAAGGATAGTGAGATGCCAAAACTATTCAGAAGCAAAAAGCTGCTAAGTCCCGCTCATCTGATTTTAACTAAGCTTCATTTGAAATTTAGAAATTTATTGTATCTTAATTTTCTTTTTATCCTATTGTGTTTTTAGTTGCTTGGGGACAGGCAACGGTTTAAGTTTGGTGTTGTGATGAGCAGATATTTTATACGCTTTTTGACATCACTTTCATATAATTTTTAGTAGTTTTTATTTAGTTTTTATTGAGTTTTTATAGGTTTTAGTGTTAAATTCATATTTTTGGATTATACTATGAGTTTTTGTGTTTTTGTACAATTTTAGAAAATTTTTGGCTGAAATTGAGGAGCTGGAGCAGAAGTCTGATTCAGAGACAAAGAAAGCATTATAGATGCTGTCCAGATCTGACATGCCTGCATTCGGAAGAGCTTTTCTGGAGCTACAAAGGTCCAACTGGAGTGCTCTCAATGGCTATGGAAAGCTGACTTCCGGAGAGTTTCAGAAATATATAATAGTCTATACTTTGCTTCCTTTTAAAAGGCCCAAAACTAGCGTCCAATGCCAGCTTCCTGCCCCTTATAGGCATCCAGCGCCCAAAGAGCAGAGCCCAGCGTCCAAAGTCCCAGAGAGGATCCCCTAGCTGGCATTCCATGCCCCAGAGACCTCATGGCTGATGCCAGGGCATTTTGGCCAGTTTCACTGACCTTTTCTTTACTGTTTTAGGATAGTTTCATGCATTTTCTTAGTTAATAAGCAAGTTTTGGGTAGATAATCACTTACATCTTGATTCAAGAAAACATTGTGAATTTTATATGATTTTATGAGAATTATGCATGAATTGAATGATAAAGTGGATGATGCATGATCTCAAGAGTTAGAACCTAGCTTTGATGCACTTTACTTGCTTGATTTCAGGATAAAGGAAGAAAGGAAGATGCCACGTTAATAGCCACGTTAGTCTAACTAACGTGACTATTAACGTGGAATGGGAGCTAGCTTGCAATGTTAATGAGAAAAGTGATCGCCAATAATGCCTTCGTGAGCCATCATAGCCCACCTTAGTTGCCACGTTAACTACAATAACGTGGAAGCTAATGTGGAAGAGAAGTAAAGCTCCAACGTTAGTGGTAAAAGTGAATACCACTAACGTTGGAAAAAGGGGCAAACTTAGCCACGTTAAGAGTCACGTTAATTACATTAACGTGAACTCTAACGTGGAAGAAACAAAGAAGTGCCAACGTTAGTGACACTCACCTTTGTCACTAACGTTGGACCAAGCCACTGTTAGCCATGTTAGTTGCCACGTTAACTACATTAACGTGGAAGCTAACGTGGAGGAAGGAAATGATGAGCCAACGTTAGTGACACTCACCTTTGTCACTAACATTGGAGATGGCAATCACCACCACGTTAATACAATTAACGTGAGGCACTAATGTGAGAAGGGGCGTTTGGAGCGTTAGTGACAAAGGTAAGTGTCACTAATGCTCTCGAGGCTGAGGCATGCCCACGTTAGGAGTCACGTTAGCTACACTAACGTGGACTCTAACGTAGGGAGGAAGGGCAACAAGAAAACGTTATTGGAAAAGGTGAATGCCAATAACGTTTGTGAAGGACCAAGAGGCAACGTTAGTGGTCACGTTAGTGCCACTAACATTGAAGTTAACGTGGACCATCTTGGGTTAGGAACATTAGTGAAAAAGGTGATCGTCACTAACGTTCTCGAACCCACATTTTTACTTAACGTTAACACCACTAACGTCTTAACTAACGTCCATGCCTAACTCACATTTTCTCTGCAAGCAAAGCTGAGCCCACTGAAGACTGCAACTGCTTCAACTTAAGATCAAAAGGCCCATATCCAAGACTTGAAGAGCCAACTAGATGATCAGAAGAGTAGTATATATAGGAGTAGTTTTGAACTAGTAAGGGAGCTTTTTGGCATTTTGGAGAACTACACTTTGTATACTTTACTTTCTCTGCAACTTCTAGTTTTAGTTTTCATAATGTACTTTACACTTACGCTTTCCATTCCCAGAGCTATGAACAAATAAACCCCTTTCATTGGGTTAGGGAGCTCTGTTGTAATTTGGTGGATCAATAATAGTTTTCATTATTCTGTTTCTTTCTTTTCTCTTGATTTTACTAGAAATCTTTCAATCTTCATCCTATTGGGTAGTTATCTTGGAAAAGAAGATATTCATATTTGGATCTCTTCGGACCTTGGAAGAGGAATGAAGAGATCATGCTAGAAATGCTTTCTCATGCTGGACCAAATTGGGGTTTGGGTGGATATGGTGACATATAATCCTACCAATACTTTGATTTGGGAATACATGTGGTATAATCAGTGACCATACTTCATCTCTTCTCATGAGCAATTAGACCAAGGAATTGGCTATTGATCAAGATTTGAGAGATTGGGTTACCAAGGAATTGGAATCCAATCACTTAAAATTGCCAAGAAGATCAATGAATGCATTGATTGAGGAAGAGATGAGAATGAACTTGATCCGGAGAATACAATATCTCCTGAGCCCAATGAATCCCCCGTTTCTGATCTCACCCATTCTCTTTACTTTCTGCCATTTACTTTTATGTTCATCTTCCCCATTCCCCATTTAAGATTCTGCAATTTACTTTCTGTTATTTACATTCAGTTCTTTATTTCCAGTAATTACACTTTCTGCCATTTACTTTCCCGCCAGTTAATTTCCTGCAACTCTCCAATCAAATTCTGCTTAGCTCAACTAGAACATTCCTCCAATTAAAGTTGCTTGACCAATCAATCCCTGTGGTATTCGACCTTACTCTATTGTGAGTTTTTACTTGACGACAATTCGATATACTTGCCGAGGGAAATTTGTTGAGAGACAAGTTTCTATTCATCAATGGCACATAGATCTCATTAAAGCTCAGCCCAACACTCACCAAGTGGGCCTCAGAAGTGGATTTTAGCACTAAATAGACTGTTTTACCCTTACTAGTCATATGTTTAGTATTTAAGGGATCTTATTCATGTATTTCATAGAATTTTACAGACTATCCGATTCAGGAGAGCATCATTCAAGTTTTTATCTTTATTTTTATTTTCAGTATGAGTTTCTAAACCTCCTAGGCTGAGGGGAGGAGCCTTGTTGAGTCCTATGAATTAATAAAAGTACTATTTCTTCTTCTTTGATCCATGTCTGATCTATCTCTAATTGTTTTGCTTTATTTTCTTCTTCTATGAACTTATTCTTTGATTCTAGCAGCTCAGTGTCATGTGTTGTAGCAGCGTCTTAGCTTATTTGCACTCAGCACATATTCACTACAGACACTTGGCTCACAATTCTTCTTAAGACATTGGTGCCCAGCACCTCTTTGGGTTACTAAATGCCTTGTAACTAGGTTGCTCTTGATAATGGACTTTTGGTTGATAATCTCGGGTTAGTTAACCGAAGTTACCAAGTGTTAAAGCACTCCATAGAATCTAATCATCCAAGCAGATCCTAGTACAAAGACACCACATGCATATGTCCTAAGGTCCAAGCTATTGGTGTCTAGCCTTATTCTTTGCTTTCTTCTGTTTTTGTTGCCACTCTTGGCTTTTCTTTTTCTTTCTTTTTATTTATTTTTCTTTCATCCAAGGACTTTTATTTGCTAAGATTCATAGATAGCAACCTAGTTTTCACTAAAAGGGGGACAGTCTACCCTTTTATTCATTATTAGTGAGCTACTACACAATCAGACATACATACAACTGATGCGAGCAAAACCGTCGGTTAAAAATTCCTTCTCGGTTAAGGAGAAATAACCTCGTTGCAAGTATAGTCCTCAACCAACAAGTAATGCTCGATCAAAGTTTACAATTTCTAATTCAATTTAACCGAGAGTAATGAAACTTCGGGTCGTTCTCCCTAGGAATGCAAATGAAATGTTACGCTTTCGGTTGTTAAGGGGACAAAATGGTTTTGCAATCAAAGAACAAAAGATTAAAAGAACTAAGAAATAAAAGAACTAAGGAATGATCAAAATTGTAATTAATGAAAGTAAAGAGAAAATGAGATCAAAACTAGTGAAAATTCAAGGAATGCAATAAAGAGCCTTGACTTGGGAATGAGGATCCAAGGAATTCTATCATCACCATAATCACAACTATGGTAATTATGATGAGTCAATCTCGCCTAGTCAACCCAACCATCGAGGAGTAAGTCAAGCAAGCATAATTGACCTTAATCCATAAGTCCCAACCAACTTACCAAACTAGTTGATAAAAGGCTAGCGTCAATAGAAACAAGAGTCAAGTAACTACACAAGAATTACTACTAAATGTCGGACATTATGACTCTAGTATCTTAGGAACTCAAACCACAAGCCAAGGTAGGAAAATCTACTCAAAATCTAGAGTTGGCATTTTCACAAAAACCTTGTGTGCATAAAAGTAAAACATGGAAAATTGCAAAGTAAAAGGGAAGACTATAACCAACTATTAACAAAACCAAACATAAACAAGCAATCAAATATAAAGAAAGCATGAAACATAAAATTCATTAATTAAAACTTCAAGAAACACAAAATTGCAATATGAACAAAGTAACTTGATCCAAAAGAAAATGAAAGTAAAAGTACTTTAATTAAAGAGGAAATTGAGAGTACTTACAATTTAAGAAGTAAATATCCAAAATCAAAGCTTGCTATAAAATGCTACAATGGAAATTGATAAACCCTAGGAGAGCTCTCTACTCTACACTACTCCTACTCCTATTACTATCAAAAACTATGTAAAATTGTGCTTCAATGCCCCCCCTCTTGATAAGTGTTGAATTCTCCTTTATATAGCACTCCAAAACAGCATTTCAGCCTTCTAAAAATGAGCCTCAGGCCTCTAAATTCGCGCAGCACGTGTTTCATTAATGCAATCACGTGCAGGGACCTGTGCGGACGCACAGACGTGTGCGTCCGCACACTCGGCTGAAAATTGACTTGTGTGTACACACAGGTGCTTGTGCGCATGCACACGTGGAAATCCTCGCTTGTGTGCACGCACACTTCACTGTGTGTTCTTTTTCCTTGTTTTCTTCATGTTTTCTCCCTTGTACATGCTTTCTTCCACTTTTGACGATCCATTCTTGCCTCTAAGGCTTGAAATCACTCACAAACCATATCACGGTATCGAATGACATAAAAGTGGAATTAAAAATCACTAATCTAAGTATTAAAATGCATGTTTTCATATTTAGAATTAAATTAGGGGTTAAACACAAAAGTATGCTATTTTGGTGCTTAAGTGTGAGTTCATGTGCTAGAATCCATCCAAATTGAGTCAAAATATACCATCAAAATATGGACTCATCAATTCCCCTATACTTAAACAATAGCATGTCCTCATGCTAAACTAACAAGGAGAATGATCAAAGGGGGAATCAACTTATTAAATGCAATTACCTATATGCATGCAAGTATATTATATACTATCTATATCTATATATCTATCTATAGTATCTATATGAAATTGGTGAAAGCAAACAATCAAGTTTTCAAGCAAGTATGGACAAATAGGGCTAAGCAAGGAGATAATTCAATGCATCCAAAATGTAAAGAATTGATTAAACTCATCAAAGTGAAGCAACTTGCAAGAATACATGATAAGAAGCATGGTAACATAGGGTCGAGTAATTGAACCCTCACTAGGTGTGTATACACTATAGTCACTCAGTGTTTAGGGGTTTAATCACTCAAGTCCCTTCTGATCATGCTTTCAAGGTTTTGCTTTTCATCTAACAATCAACAAGTGATGCATGAAAGCAATTATCATTAGGACTTCATATGGTTGTAATGGGGTTAGGGTTAAGGAAGGATAGATATGGTTAAGTGGACTAAAATGGTTGAATCCTTGATTAGTTTAAGTCATCCACATCAACCTATATCAATCAAATCAAACAAAATGCAATCCTAACATTCCATCAATTCTTTTTCACAAACACTCATGTATGGCTTATCATTCACATCACATATGCATTTCTTATTCATTTTTTTCTTTTCTTCGGGATAACTTTCATCCCCTTGATAAACCACTATTTTATGATTTATCTTATGCTCAATTGAGTATTTTTATCAATTCTTCACCCACTTATTCATAAGATTTGCATGGTTTTACAATTCCTTCCTTATTCCATGATATATGTGAAAACATGTTTCCTATGCCTTAAAAATATTAATTTTAATTATCCTTTCTTACCATTCGATGTCGTGATCTATGTGTTAAGTAATTTTAGGCTTCATAGGGCAAGAATGGCTTAGAGGACAGAAAGAAAACATGCAAAAATGGAAGGAACGCACAAAAGGGAGTTTTGAAGAAAATGGCAGCGACGCGCACGCATGGGCGACGCGGATGCGTGCCTGGCGCAGAGTACAAATGACGCAGACGCATGACTGACGCGTACGCGTGGCAAGAAAAATCTCCAAATGACGCACACGCGTGACCCATGCGCACGCGTGACGGACGCCACGTGCAGAAAATTGCAGAAGTCGCCCCCAGCGATTTCTGGGCCCTTTTCGGCCCGAATCCAGGCCCAGAAAACACAGATTAGAGGTATTTACTTTATCACTTGGTTTATTCACTTTCCCAATTTGATTTATGAACTTTCCCATGTCAGAATTGATATCTTTATTTAATATAATTTGAGGTATTTCAGATTTATGATTGCTTCCTTTAGTTTATGTTATTGATGCTTCCAATTAATCTTCTCCTTGTCAAGGTATTTTTATTCGAGTATATTTTCTTCCCTTTTGGCTTTGGTTGAGTGATTGGTGACACTTGAGTTGTCAAACTCAGCGGTTGATTGAAAATTGGAATTTGCTGATTAATTTGGATCCCTCTAAAGCTAGTCTTTCCATAGGAGTTGACTAGGACTTGAGGAATTAAGTTGATTAGTCCACTTGACTTTCCTTTATTTAGTAAGGGTTATCTAAGTGGGAGCAATAAATAATTCTCATCACACTTGATAAGGATAACTAGGATGGGATTTCCAGTTCTCATACATTGCCAAGAGCTTTTCTAATTATTAATTTATTTTCTTGTTCCTTATTTTAAAAACCCAAAAACATACCTTTTTCCATAACTAATAATAATTCATACTTCCCTGCAATTCCTTGAGAGACGACCCGAGATTTGAATACTTTGGTTATAAATTTTATTGGGTTTTGTTACTTGTGACAACCAAAGTTTTTGTACGAAAGGATTCTTTGTTGGTTTAGAAGCCATACCTACAACGTGATTATTTTTATAAAATTCTTTACTAGCAGGAATCCAATCGTCACCCCTTCTTTATGGTGATGATGCTTTTTTTTTTTAAAGTAAAATGCATATGGTTCTAGTAGCTCATGCATGAGTGCACCCATTTTCCAAAACTTTCAATGAAATACCCAAATTAAATATTTTCATTCATTACCAATGTTTTCCAAAATTTTCCCCACACTTAGATGAAACACACTTCTCCAACCTAAGCTAATCAAGGATACAATCCAAGGTAAGACATCGTTTTCGCTTAAGGTTGTAATGTGGTGATATTACAAACAATGGGGTCAATTAAGGCTCAAAAGGGTTTAACAATGGTAAATGCAAAGGGTAGGCTATATGGGAAAAGTAAGCTTTCAAACAAAGATGGCCTCAATCATGCTCAATACAATTCAAAACATCAATCATTGGAAATAAAGAATTAAGCAAAACCAAGATTACAATCATAGAAGAGATATATCACACAATGAACAAAATTAGTGGTTAAAATGTGTAACCACTCAATATAGCCCAAAAACTCACAAGGTAATTGTTCTTTACTCTTCTATGTTCCAAAAAAAAATCATTCAAGCAAGTTTGAAAACAATTTTCTCAATCAATTCGATAGAAAGCCCAAAATTCTTGAAAAGTTCTTGTTGTTTTTCACCCAAATTTATTTCCTATATGTATGTATGATGTGATGGATGCAAAATTTTTCAAAATTTCCTAGTTCTTTTCCTAATTTTCAACAAGCAAAAAGTAACATGAACAATTAGGATCAAAATGAGCTAGGCATAAGCTAATCACATCATCCAATCACAATCCATATCTATACTATATACCAGCAAACAAGCTTAAAACATATATATATCATAATTAAAATGCAATACCAAGGATAACTAGATGCAAGCTAATATATATATATATATCAAAGTACTAAACAGTAGCAAAAAGTAAAGTACTGTCAATATCTACAAAAGCATAATAAAACTAAAAATAACTAAGTGAGAGTGTTCAGGAGAGAATGTTTACACCCAAAATGTCGTAGATCCTCCCCCACACTTAAGTCATGCACTGTTCTCAGTGCTCAAAATAATCAATTGGGGGAGAATCAACTATGAGAAACTCCACCATCAAATGGTGGTGGGTGATGATGACACTAATAAACAATGAGGGCTTCGGATGTCACTGGGGTAGTCTCAGCTACCGGTTCTTCAACTGTGGGCTCCTCATCTCTATGCTCCTCAGCTCTCTGAACTACTACCTCCTCAACCGTGGGCTTCGCTGGTCTCCGCTCAGGTGTCTGGACTGCCTGGCCAGCTTCAGCTGCTGGCTCCTCAGATGCAGGCTCCTCGGCTTAGGATCTTTGGTGTATCTGGAGGAGGTGGCCCAGGGTCTCTACCCTCAAACGTCGCCACTATCCATTGGAAGCGGCGAGTGTTATGGCATTTGGATCAGTGGATGGCCTGAAGGATCTCCCGGCACAACTCATATGGTGTCTGGGGTCGGGGTGTGGGTGCAGGTGCTGTAGGAGGTGCTGAAGGCTCTGCTGCTGCTGATGGAGGCTCAGTGGTCTTCCTCTTCTTTTGAGGCGGCCCGTCATAATCACCGTATGGCAGAAATAGCTGCTTACAAATGTAGAGAGACGTCCGGTCTATTGGGTGTCTCTCTACACCAGATAGAGCTACTAATCTGGTGATCATCGATGGAAAGGGAATGTTATATTTCTACTGTTGGTTTACCTTACACATCGAATCTCTGATAAGGGGAAGAACAGAGATCCTCTTTGATGGGTGGAAAAACGATTCCACACAAAACTCACTGGCAAGTGTACCAAGCCGCATCAAGTAGTAATTACTCACATGAGTGAGGTTGATCCCACAGGGATTGATGGATTGAGCAATTTTAGTTAGATGGTTAGTTTTGTTAAGCAAACAGTTGATGATTTGAGTGACACTTGAATAGCAGAAGATAAATTGTATGAAAATAAAAGGGAGAGGGAAAATTGATAGAATCTTAAGTGCAGAAAATGTAAAATTAAGTTGAAGCTTAAAGTGTAAGTAATGTAAATGACTGAAACTTAGATTGCAAGAAATGTAAATGGCTGAAGCTTAAAGTGCAAGAAAACTAAATGACTGAATCTAAATTGCTGAAAAATGTAAATTGCTTGAAGAGTAAAAGGGATTTGGGTGCTGGGGTTGAGAATTTAACAGGAAAATGTAAAGTGCAATCATTCAGAGAAGTAGAAGATGAAATGAATCTTCAGAAGATCTAAATAGAAATGAAAAATTACTTGAAAAAGTAAACAAAAAGAAAACTTAGCTCAATTATGAAATATATAAGAAAAATGAAGATCTAAGAGGAGAAATGAGATTAGAACACAGATCTAGATCTCAATTACACCCTTGATCAAGCAGAAAAGAAAATACAGAAGAAATGAAAATGAAAACAGCGAATGAAATTAGATCCAATTCCTTAATTCCCAGAATTATGTAGAAGAAGAACAAATATGAATTTCAGATCAAGAATTGAAACAGAATTTCTTCAATCTCAATCCAAAATTCAAAATAGAAAGTAGAAGTTGTCGAAGCAAGAACAATCAGAAAGAAAACTCCGATCTCAATCCCAATTTTCCAAATTCAAAGCTAAACTCAAAATGAAAACTCAATTGAGCTAAAGGTAAAACTAAATCAAAAAAAAAGTCCTCTACAAATCAAATTAACTCCTATTTAGACACTTTCTATTTTTTTGATTTTCAGAATTTAGAGTGGGCTTTTTCAAATTGGTGAAGAAGTGGATCCAAGACGGCATTTGATTGAAAAATGGACCAAGGCTAGCTCCAGTGGAGCGCTCGGTTAAGTAAGAAAACGTAGCGCTCCCTTGCTTAGTGTCAAGCCTTTGAACCAAGCCTTGTACCAAAGTAGTGCTCAGTGAATGATTTGAACGTAGTGCTACATGCTTGAGTTGGTCTCCACTTTCGAACCTTGCTGGCTTCATTTGCTAGCAATTTTGTCAGGCCAAAGTAGCGCTCAGTGAGGTTAAGCAACGTAGCGCTACTTTGCTTCCCTTGTGTGCATGGTTTGAACCTTGGCTCCTTCATTGGCGAGTGTCGCGCCTTGCTTTTATTTTGGTGGGTCACAAAAAAGTGAAAAGAGTTAACGTAGCGCTCTCTTAGTGGGAGCTTTGGTGCTCTCAACTAGCATTCAAAGAGTGAATGTTGGCGTTGGCCTAGTGATGAGTGGATAATTTATACGCCTTTTGACATTGTTTTTAGTATGATTTAGTTAGTTTTTAGTATATTTTTATTAGTTTTTAATTTAAATTCACATTTCTAGACTTTACTATGAGTTTGTGTGTTTTTCTGTGATTTCAGGTATTTTCTGGCTGAAATTGAGGGACTTGAGCAAAAATCAGATTCGGAGGTTGAAGAAGGACCGCAGATGCTGTTGTATTCTGACCTCTCTACACTCAAAATGGATTTTCTGGAGTTACAAAACTCCAAATGGCACGCTCTCAATTGCTTTGGAAAGTAGACATCCAGGGCTTTCCAGCAATAAATAATAGTTTATACTTTGATTAAGGATAGATGACGTAAACTGGCGTTGAACGCCAGTTCCATGCTGCATTCTGGAGTCAAACGCCAGAAACAGGTTGCAAAGAGGAGTTAAACGCCAGAAACAGGTTACAAACTGGCATTCAACTCCAAGAAAGACCTCTACACGTGTAAAGCTCAATGCTCAGCCCAAGCACACACCAAGTGGGCCCAGAAGTGGATTTCTGCATCATTTACTTATCTCTGTAAACCCTAGTAACTAGATTAGTATAAATAGGACTTTTTACTATTGTATTTAGAGGTCTTTGATCAGTTTTATGCTATCTTAGACTTTTGTGAGGGCTGGCCATTCAGCTATGCCTGAACCTTCATCACTGATGTATTTTCAACGGTAGAGTTTCTACACACCATAGATTAAGGTGTGGAGCTCTGCTGTTCCTCAAAGATTAATGCAAAGTACTACTGTTTTTCTATTTAATTCAGCTTATTCCGCTTCTAAGATATTCATTCGCACTTCAATATGATGGATGTGATGATCATGACAGTCATCATCATTCTCACTTATGAACGCGTGCCTGACAACCACTTTCGTTCTACCTTAGATTGGATGGATATCTCTTGGATATCTAATACAGGGGACCGAGTCCGAGATATTAGAGTCTTCGTGGTATAAGTTAGAACCCATGGATGGCCATTCCTGAGATCCAGAAAGTCTAAACCTTGTCTGTGGTATTCTGAGTAGGATCTGGGAAGGGATGGCTGTGACGAGCTTAAAACTCGCGAGTGCTGGGCGTAGTGACAGACGCAAAAGGATCAATGGATCCTATTCCAGTATGATCGAGAACCGACAGATGATTAGTCGTGCCGTAACAAAGCATTTGGACCTTTTTCACTGAGAGGATGGGATGTAGCCATTGACAACGGTGATGCCCTACATACAGCTTGCCATGGAAAGGAGTAGGAATGATTGGATGAAGACAGCAGGAAAGCAGAGGTTCAGAGGGACGAAAGCATCTCTATACGCTTATCTGAAATTCTCACCAATGAATTACATAAGTACCACTATCCTATTTTATATTTTATTTATCTTTTACTTATCAATTCATAAAATTAGTTTAATCCGCCTGACTGAGATTTACAAGGTTTATTACTTGGACGACCCAGTGCACTTGCTGGTTAGTTATACGAAGTTGTGAAACAGAATTAAGAACATGAACGTGCGTAATTAGTTTTTAGCGCCGTTACTAAGGAAGGAACTATCACGATTTCACACACCAAGTTTTTGGCGCCGTTGCCGGGGATTGTTCGAGTTTGGACAACTGATAGTTCATCTTGTTGCTCAGATTAGGTAACTTTATTTTAATTTCAAGTTTTTGATTTTATTTTTCTAATTTTCGAAAAAAAAGTATTTTCAAAAATTTTTAAATTAATTTATGTTCTTCAGAATTTTTAAGAATGAATTCTAGTCTAAATTCTTTTGGACTGAGGCTTCCAAACTATCAGCATAGAGGCAAGTTAATTTGAAAATGCCAAAAAAATTTTAAAATAAAAAAATCAAAAATATTTTTATGTTTCTTGTTTGAGTCTTGTGTCATGTTTTAAGTTTGGTGTCAATTGCATATTCATCTTGCATTTTTCGAAAATTACATTCATGCACTGCATTCATCATGATCTTCAAGTTGTTCTTGATGAACTTTCTTGTTTGATCTTCATATTGCATTATTTTGTGTTGTATGGTGTTTTTCATATGCATTCTTGCATTCATAGTGTCTAAACATGAAAGATTTCTAAGTTTGGTGTCTTGCATGTTTTTCTTTTCTTGAAAATTCTTCAAAAATAAGTTCTTGATGTTCATCATGATCTTCAAAGTGTTCTTGGTGTTCATCTTAGCATTCATAGTGTTCTTGCATGCATCATGTGTTTTGATTCATAACTTTCATGCATTGAGTCTTTTTTCATGTTTTTCTCTCTCATCATTAAAAATTCAAAAATAAAAAAATATCTTATCTGTTTTAAAAAAAATCTTATCTTTTCAAAATCTTTTTCAAAAATCATATCTTTTCCATTTTTTTATTATTTTCGAAAATTTTAAAAATCTTTTTCAAAATATTTTATAAATCTTTTTCTTATTTTTATATCATATTTACGAAAATCACATCATCAATTAATGTTTTGATTCAAAAAATTTCGAGTTTGTTACTTCCTTGTTAAGAAAGATTCAAACTTTAAGTTCTAGAATCATATCTTGTGATTTCTTGTGAGTCAAGTCATTAATTATGATTTTAAAAATTCAAATCTTTTTCAAAACTAATTTCAATTATATATTTCTAAAATTATATCTTTTAAAATCATATCTTTTCAAAAATATCTTTTAAATCATATCTTTTTCAAAAATTTGATTTTAAAATATCTTTTCTAACTTCTTATCTTCTTATCTTTTCAAAATTGAATTTTAAAACTTTTTCAACTAACTAATTGACTTTTTGTTTGTTTCTTATCTTTTTCAAAACCACCTAACTACTCTTCCTCTCTAACTTTCGAAAATACCTCCCTCTTTTTCAAAAATTCTTTTTAATTAATAAATTGTTTGAAACTTTAATTTTAATTTTATTTTAATTTTCGAAAATCGTCAACCCCTTTTCAAAAATTATTTTCGAAAACTCCTCCCTCTCATCTTCTTCTATTTAATTACTTACTAACACTTCTCCTCATCTCATATCTCTGCTCCTATCCTCACCCTTGTGTTTGGATTATCCATTGTTCTTCACTCTTATTCCCTTTCTTCTTCTACTAACAATAAAGAACCTCTTTACTGTAACATAGAGGATTCCACTTCTTTTCTTATTCTCTTCTCTTTCATATGAGCAGAAACAAGGAAAAGGGCATTCTTGTTGAAGCTAATCCAGAACCTGAAAGGACTCTGGAAAGGAAACTAAGAGAAGCTAAATTACAACAATCCAGAGACAACCTTACTGAAAATTTTGAACAAGAAAAGGAGATGGAAAACGAACCTAACAACAATAATGCAAGGAAGATACTTGGTGACTTTACTGCACCAAATTCCAATTTACATGCAAGAAGCATCTCAATCCCTGCCATTGGAGCAAACAATTTTGAGCTTAAGCCTCAATTAGTTTCTCTGATGCAACAGAATTGCAAGTTTCATGGACTTCCATCTGAAGATCCCTTTCAGTTCTTAACTGAATTCTTGCAGATCTGTGATACTGTTAAGACCAATGGGGTTGATCCCGAGGTCTACAGGCTTATGCTTTTCTCGTTTGCTGTAAGAGACAGAGCTAGAGTATGTTTGGACTCTCAACCTAAGGATAGCTTAAACTCTTGAGATAAGCTGGTCAAGGCTTTCTTAGCCAAGTTCTTTCCTCCTCAAAAGCTTAGTAAGCTTAGAGTGGATGTCCAAACCTTCAGACAGAAGGAAGGTGAATCCCTCTATGAAGCTTGGGAGAGATATAAGGAACTGACCAAAAAGTGTCCTTCTGACATGCTTTCAGAATGGACCTTCCTGGATATATTCTATAATGGTCTGTCTGAATTAGCTAAGATGTCGCTGGATACTTCTGCAGGTGGATCCATTCACCTAAAAAAAACACCTGCAGAAGCTTAAGAACTCATTGACATGGTTGCTAATAACCAGTTCATGTACACTTCAGAGAGGAATCCTGTGAGTAATGGGATGCCTCAGAAGAAGGGAGTTCTTGAAATTGATACTCTGAATGCCATGTTGGCTCAGAACAAAATATTAACTCAGCAAGTCAATATGATTTCTTAGAGTCTGAATGGAATGCAAGCTGCATCCAACAGTACTCAAGAGGCATCTTCTAAAGAAGAAGCTTATGATCCTGAGAACTCTGCAATAGCAGAGGTGAATTACATGGGTGAACCCTATGGAAACACCTATAATCCCTCATGGAGAAATCACCCAAATCTCTCATGGAAGGATCAACAAAAGCCTCAACAAAGCTTTAACAATGGTGGAAGAAATAGGTTTAGCAATAGCAAGCCTTTTCCATCATCCACTCAGCAAAAGACAGAGAGTTCTGAGCATATCCCATCTAGCTTGGCAAACATAGTCTCTGATCTATCTAAGGCCATTCTAAGTTTCATGAATGAAATAAGGTCCTCGATTAGAAATTTGGAAGCACAAGTGGGCCAGCTGAGTAAAAGGATCATTGAAACCCCTCCTAGTACTCTCCCAAGCAATACAGAAGAGAATCCAAAAGGAGATTGCAAGGCCATTGAATTGATTACCATGCCCGAACCTGTAAGGGAGGGAGAGGACGTGAATCCCAGTGAGGAAGACCTCCTGGGACGTCCAGAGATCAATAAGGAGTTTTCCTCTGTGGAACCAAAGGACTCTGAGGCTCATCTGGAGACCATAGAGATTCCATTAAACCTCCTTATGCCATTCATGAGCTCTGATGAATATTCTTCTTCTGAAGAGAATGAGGATGTTACTGAAGAGCAAGTTGCCAAGTACCTTGGTGCAATCATGAAGCTGAATGCCAAATTATTTGGTAATGAGACTTGGAAAGATGAACCTCCCTTGCTCATCAATGAATTGAGTGATCTGGATCAACTGACATTGCCTCAGAAGAAACAGGATCCTGGAAAGTTCTTAATACCTTGTACCATAGGCACTATGGCCTTTGAGAAAGCTCTATGCGACCTTGGGTCAGGGATTAACCTCATGCCACTCTCTGTAATGGAGAAACTGGGAATCTTTGAGGTGCAAGCTGCCAGAATGTCATTAGAGATGGCAGACAACTCCAGAAAACAAGCTTATGGACAAGTAGAGGACGTGCTAGTAAAGGTTGAAGGCCTTTACATCCCTGCTGATTTCATAATCTTGGATACTGGGAAGGATGAGGATGAATCCATCATCATTGGAAGACCCTTTCTAGCCACAGGAAGAGCTGTGATTGATGTGGACAGAGGAGAGTTGGTCCTTCAACTGAATAAGGACAACCTTGTGTTTAAAACTCAAGGATCTCCTTCTGTAACCATGGAGAGGAAGCATGAAAAGCTTCTCTCACTACAGAGTCAACCAAAGAGCCCACAGTCAAACTCTAAGTTTGGTGTTAGGAGGCCACAACCAAACTCTAAGTTTGGTGTTGAACCCCCACAACCAAACTCTAAGTTTGTATTGGGAGGTCCCAACCTTGCTCTGATTATCTGTGAGGCTCCATGAGAGCTCACTGTCAAGCTATTGACATTAAAGAAGCGCTTGTTGGGAGGCAACCCAATGTTATTTAATCATTTATATTTTATTTTCTCTTTGTTATTTCATGTTTTATTAGGTTAATGATCATGTGGAGTCACAAAAACTATTGAAAAATCGAAAACAGAGTGAAAAACAGCATTGAAAATAGAACACCCTGGAGGAAGGGCTTACTGGCGTTTAAACGCCAGTAAGGAGCATCTGGCTGGCGTTTAATGCCAGAATAGAGCATAAAACTGGCGTTAAACGCCAAAAACAAGTAGCAGTCTGGCGTTTAAATGCCAGGATTGCACCCAGAGGAAAGCTGGCGTTAAACGCCAGAAACAAGCATCAGACTAGCGTTTAACGCCAGAAACATGCACCATACTGGCGTTTAACGCCAGAATCATGTTGCAGTCTAGCGTTAAACGCCAGGATTGCATATATAGGGCGTTTTACACGTCTAATTGGAGCAGGGATGCTAAGTCCTTGACCCCACTGGATCTATGGACCCCACAGGATCCCTACCACTTCTTCTCTCATCTTCACACCTTTTCATAACATTGTTCCTCAATTTACTTCCACCAATCACCGCCATTACTCCTCCAAAACCATCATACAACCCACCTACACCCACCCACTTATATTCAAACCATCACTCCTTCCTTTTCACACATCATAACGACCTAAAACCCCCTTGACCAAACCATTCACACACCTCCATCTCCTCCATTTTCTTCTTCTTCTACTCACTTCTTTCTTCTTTTGCTCGAGGACGAGCAAACATTTTAAGTTTGGTGTGGAAAAAGCATTGCTTTTTTGTTTTTTTTTCCATAACCACTAATGCCTCAAGGGATGCACTTTCCTCCACAAAATTATTGGGAACAAATCAACACTTCCCTAGGAGAATTAAGTTCTAACATGGGACAATTAAGGGTGGAGCACTAAGAGCATTTCATCATCCTCCATGAAATTAGAGAAGATCAAAGAGCTATGAGGGAGGAGCAACAAAGACAAGGAAGAGACATAGAGGAGCTCAAGAGCACCATTGGTTCTTCAAGAAGAGGAAGACGCCACCCTCACTAAGGTAGACTCATTCCTTAATCTCCTTGTTTATTTATTTTCCTGTTTTTCGATTTCCATGCTTTATGTTTTATTTATGTTTGTGTCCTTATTACAAGATCATTAGTGTCTAAGAGTCTATGCCTTAAAGTTATGAATATGAATCCATCACCTCTCTTAAATGAAAACTGTTCTAAAAACAAAAGAACAAGAAGTACATGGTTTCGAATTCATCCTTGAAACTAGTTTAATTATTTTGATGTGGTGGCAATACTTTTTGTTTTCTGAATGTATGCTTGAACAGTGCATATGTCTTTTGAAGTTGTTGTTTATGAATGTTAAATATGTTGGCTCTTGAAAGAATGATGAAAAGAAAAAATGTTATTTGATAATCTGAAAAATCATAAAAATGATTCTTGAAGCAAGAAAAAGCAGTGAATACAAAAACTTGTAAAAAAAAAAAAAGAAAAAAAAGGCAAAAAAAAATAGAAAAAGAAAAAGCAAGCAAAAAAAGCCAAAAGCTCTTTAAACCAAAAGGCAAGAGCAAAAAGCCAATAGCCCTTAAAACCAAAAGGCAAGGGTAATAAAAAGGATCCAAGGCTTTGAGCATCAGTGGATAGGAGGGCCTAAAGGAATAAAATCCTGGCCTAAGCGGCTAAACCAAGCTGTCCCTAACCATGTGCTTGTGGCGTGAAGGTGTCAAGTGAAAACTTGAGACTGAGCGGTTAAAGTCGAGGTCCAAAGCGAAAAAGAAGAGTGTGCTTAAGAACCCTGGACACCTCTAATTGGGGACTCTAGCAAAGCTGAGTAACAATCTGAAAAGGTTCACCCAGTTATGTGTCTGTGGCATTTATGTATCCGGTGGTAATACTGGAAAACAAAGTGCTTAGGGCCACGACCAAGACTCATAAAGTAGCTGTGTTCAAGAATCAACATACTGAACTAGGAGAATCAATAACACTATCTGAATTCTAAGTTCCTATAGATGCCAATCATTCTAAACCTCAATGGATAAAGTGAGATGCAAACTATTCAAGAGGCAAAAAGTTACAAGTCCCGCTCATCTGATTGAAGCTAAGTTTCATTGATATTTTGGAATTTATAGTATATTCTCTTCTTTTTATCCTATTTGATTTTCAGTTGCTTGGGGACAAGTAACAATTTAAGTTTGGTGTTGTGATGAGCGGATAATTTATACACTTTTTGGCATTGTTTTTACATAGTTTTCAGTATGATTTAGTTAGTTTTTAGTATATTTTTATTAGTTTTTAATTAAAATTCACATTTCTGGACTTTACTATGAGTTTGTGTGTTTTTCTGTGATTTTAGGTATTTTCTGGCTGAAATTGAGGGACTTGAGCAAAAATCAGATTCAGAGGTTGAAGAAGGACTGCAGATGCTATTGGATCTGACCTCCCTACACTCAAAGTGGATTTTCTGGGACTTGAACGTAGTGCTACATGCTTGAGTTGGTCTCCACTTTCGAACCTTGCTGGCTTCATTTGCTAGCAATTTCCTCAGGCCAAAGTAGCGCTCAGTGAGGTTAAGCAACGTAGCGCTACTTTGCTTCCCTTGTGTGCAAGGTTCGAACCTTGGCTCCTTCATTGGCGAGTGTCGCGCCTTGCTTTTATTTTGGTGGATCACGAAAAAGTGAAAAGAGTTAACGTAGCGCTCTCTCCAATTGAGCGCTACCCTTGTTTTCTTTGGTTCCTTTGAGCGCTTGATGACAAGTCATCTTAGCCTAGTTTCACTAGCCTTTTTCTTTTGTTTTCAATTGAATTATGCACTTTCTTGAGCCATAAGCAAGCCAATTGGGTAGATTTTCATGTTTCCTTTGATTTAATCAACCATGTATGAATTCATGCTATTTCATGAGGTTTTATGCTATAATTGTCACATATTATGAAAGAATGAATATCTCATGATTTTGAGCATATCTTTGATGTGTTTGGTTGATTAATGATAGGTGAAGAAAGCTTGGAGAAAGGATGAAGCAAGAAGGAATGGCTAGGAGGAAGAGAGGACAAAAAGCTGGAGCAAAAGTTAGCCTCAAACTTTTTGGCAAACTTTTGGCATCACAAATCAACACCCTGGAGAGCAAAAGTTTGCGCCAACGTTAGCCCCTAACTTTTTGGCAAACGTTGGCGCATGAACAACACACCCTGGAGAGCAAAAGTTTGCGCCAACGTTAGCCTCTAACTTTTTGGCTAACGTTGGCGCCATGAGTGTGCAAGGGGGGCCAACGTTGGAGCAAAAGTTTGACCCCTAACTTTTGCCCCAACGTTGGTATCAGCAAAAGAGGGTGGCTGATGTGAAAATTTGGAGTAAAAGTTTGCCTCAAACTTTTACTCAAACTTTTACTCAAGCTTTCATGATTCCAAACCCGGTTCAATTTGGTTCTTCTCCAAACTCCAAGAGCAATCAACCAAGGCCTCTATCAACCCAATCCCATCAAGAGCAAAGGCCCAATTGAAGGCTTGAAGACCATTTGAAGAAAGTGTATAAATAGCATAGGATTTAAGTTTTAGGAGAGCTGCCTTTTGAGAATTTTTCAATACTTGCAGCAGAGAGCTCATTTTACATTCTAGCATTGTTATTTTAATTCAAGAGAATTGGGGAGGAGAATTGATCTCTCTTCTTCCTTGTTCTTGCCCAGCACTCTTTAATTTTCTTGCTTCGGATCTTGGGTGGAGAATTGAAGAACTTTTGTTTCAATCTCACCTTGGGATCTTGTTTAATTCTCTGCTTAATTGAATTTCAGTTTCTGTTACTTGCTCTCTCATCTACTTTCTCTGCAATTTACATTTCCTTTGCAATTACTCTTGTTGGATCTAGGAAGGCATTGAGATCTAGACTTGGTTATCTAGTCTCTTGAGTCCTGAGATCTGAATTCCAATTTTACATCCTCTGTTTAATGTTTTTAAATCTCATTCACATTTCTGTTTTAAGATCCGGTTCGATTCAAGTCATCCTTTACTTCTCTGTTTGTGTCAATTTACTTTTCCTTGTTTAAATTCTGCAAATCCAATTCCCAATTCCCTTTACAATTCAAGCCATTTACATTTCTTGCACTTTAAGATTCTGCCATTTACATTTCTTGCATTCTAAGTTTCTGTAATTTAATTTCTTGTTCTTTAAGATTCAGCACTTTAAATTTCAGTTCTCTTTTATTTCATGCCAATTACCCATTCCCTTTACTTTCTATGCAATTTAAATTCTGCAAATCCCAAATCTCTCAACCAAATCTTGATTCGCTTGACTAAATCAACCACTAAACTAAAATTGCTCAATCCTTCAATCCCTGTGGGATCGACCTCAACCCCGTGAGTTATTATTACTTGATGCGACCCGGTGCACTTGCCGGTTAGTTTTGGGTGTTTTGGAGAAATTCGTTTTTCCACAAAAATATCCCATCAGCGCTCAGTTTGAAAACTCAACGTAGCGCCCTTGGCCTTTGTCTCTTGGTGGGAGCTTTGGTGCTCTTAACTAGCGTTCAAAGAGTGAATGTTGGCGTTGGCCTAGTGATAAGCGGATAATTTATACACTTTTTGGCATTGTTTTTACATAGTTTTCAGTATGATTTAGTTAGTTTTTAGTATATTTTTATTAGTTTTTAATTAAAATTCACATTTTTGGACTTTACTATGAGTTTCTGTGTTTTTCTGTGATTTCAGGTATTTTCTGGCTGAAATTGAGGGACTTGAGCAAAAATCAGATTCAGAGGTTGAAGAAGGACTGCAGATGCTATTGGATTCTGACCTCCCTACACTCAAAGTGGATTTTCTGGAGCTACAGAACTCCAAATCTCACGCTCTCAATTGCGTTGGAAAGCAGATATCCAGGGATTTCCAACAATATATAATAGTCTATACTTTGATTAATAATAAACGACGTAAACTGGCGTTGAACGCCAGTTCCATGCTGCATTCTGGAGTCAAATGCCAAAAACAGGTTGCAAAGTGGAGTTAAACGCCAGAAACAGGTTACAAACTGGCGTTCAACTCCAAGAAAGACCTCTACATGTGTAAAGCTCAATGCTCAGCCCAAGCACACACGAAGTGGGCCCCAGAAGTGGATTTCTGCATCATTTACTTATCTCTGTAAACCCTAGTAACTAGTTTAGTATAAATAGGACTTTTTACTATTGTATTTAGAGATCTTTGATCAGTTTTATGCTATCTTAGACTTTTATGAGGGCTGGCCATTTGGCCATGCCTGAACCATCATCACTTATGTATTTTCAACGGTAAAGTTTCTACACACCATAGATTAAGGTGTGGAGCTCTGCTGTTCCTCAAAGATTAATGCAAAGTACTACTGTTTTTCTATTCAATTCAGCTTATTCCGCTTCTAAGATATTCATTTGCACTTCAATATGATGGATGTGATGATCGTGACAGTCATCATCATTCTCACTTATGAACGCGTGCCTGACAACCACTTCCGTTCTACCTTAGATTGGATGGATATCTCTTGGATATCTAATACAGGGGACCGAGTCCGAGATATTAGAGTCTTCGTGGTATAAGTTAGAACCCATGGATGGCCATTCCTGAGATCCGGAAAGTCTAAACCTTGTCTGTGGTATTCCGAGTAGGATCTGGGAAGGGATGGCTGTGACGAGCTTAAAACTCGCGAGTGCTGGGCGTAGTGACAGACGCAAAATGATCAATGGATCCTATTCCAGTATGATCGAGAACCGACAGATGATTAGCCATGCCGTGACAGAGCATTTGGACCTTTTTCACTGAGAGGATGGGATGTAGCCATTGACAACGGTGATGCCCTACATACAACTTGCCATGGAAAGGAGTAGGAATGATTGGATGAAGACAGCAAGAAAGCAGAGGTTCAGAGGGACGAAAGCATCTCTATACGCTTATCTGAAATTCTCACCAATGAATTACATAAGTACCACTATCCTATTTTATATTTTATTTATCTTTTACTTATCAATTCATAAAATCAGTTTAATCCGCCTGACTGAGATTTACAAGGTAACCATAGCTTGCTTCAAGCCGACAATCTCCGTGGGATCGACCCTTACTCACGTAAGGTTTATTACATGGACGACCCAGTGCACTTGCTGGTTAGTTGTACGAAGTTGTGAAATAGAATTAATAACATGAACGTGCGTAATTAGTTTTTAGCGCCGTTACCAAGGAAGGAACGATCACGATTTTGCACACCACCTAGTGAGCGCTTCCTTGCTCCTTGGTTGAGCGCCACTCTTTATTTTCATGGGTCACGCTTTTTAAAGCGTGGCCTAAGGTCTAAAGCGTGCTCAAACTTCAAAAGTGTGCAAAAAATGCCTCTTTCCACCATTTCTTCTCCTGCAAGCAACCAAACAACAAATCAAAGTCTCACCAAAATCACTAGATCTTTGCATCATTAAAAAAATCAATCAATTCTAGCATAAAACCTATGATTTTGTATAAAATAAATGATGGATGATTGAATTGTCATAACCATGCAAATCCACTCCAAATCACTGACTTATTATTCAAGAAAGTGCATAAAACCTGATGAAACAAGTGAAAAATGCTTGAAAAGCTAGCATAAGATGACTTGTCATCACAACACCAAACTTAAACCTTGCTTGTCCCCAAGCAAGCACTAAACATAAGAAGAAATGAAATGAAACAAAGAAGCATGCATGTCCTTATTTAGCAAATAATTGAACTTGGTTCATGGGATTTTATGCAGACAAATGTAGCTCAATTATTCTTAGCTATCTGATATGAAATGTCTCCTTGATGGCTCACTAGAGTTGCTGCTATACTGCCTTGCTTTTTGATTGATCCCTTGTTAGCTTTTTCTTTCTTTCTTTTGCTTTAGAAAGCTTATTTATTAATGAAAGCTTGGTGGCAGCCTTTTGGCTCAATTTTTGTTTTCAACACTTCTTCACCACAGACACTTGGCTCACATTTTCTTCCTAGGAACATTGATGCCCAGCATCTCTTTGGATTACTAAATGCTTTGTAACTAGGTTGCTCTTGATAGTGGACTTTCGGTTTACAATCCCAGATTAGTTAATCCAAGTGGCCAAGTTTTAAAATACTCCTCAGAACCTAATTGTCCAAGCATATCCTAGTACAAAAACACCACAGGCATATGTCCTAAGGTCCAAGCTATTGGTGTCTAGCCTTATTGTTTGTTTCTCTGCCAAGTCTTGGCTTTTCTTTTTCTTTTTCTTTCTCATTTTGCTTCTTTCTCAAGGGGTATTCATTAATAAAAGGTTTTATGGCAGCAACCTAATTCACACTACAAAGGATATTTTATTATGCAGCTTTTGTTATTGAGCTAATCATTAAATCAAACCAGTACCACCACTGAATTTCATTCTAATTTCTACAACATTGGACAATCACTTTCTTGTTTTAAACATTTTTCTTTTATTTATGCAGAAGAGAACAAAACAGAATTTAAGCTAATGAGTTATGATAAGCACAATGCAGGCTAGCATTTTTGGTAAACATCTCCACTTACACCTAATTGAACACTTCAGCAAGACATATAGGAATCCCCAAGTTAAAATACTTCAAAGCAACAAGGATTAAATGTTAATACAACCTGTTGGGAATGTCTCTCAGCTTTTCCTTCTATCGTCATTATTTTTCTCTGTTGTTCCTCCTTTGAACTTATTTTTGGTGTGTGAACACCAAACTTAGTTCCTTGCCAATGTTTCTTATACAACCAGTCAACCACACACACACACATACACACACACACACACACACACACATATATATATATATGAAACCTTTTGCCTTTGCTGAAGGTCATAAAGTTAAAAACTAGAAAATAAACATTGGTTAAGTAGTTTCTTTGATTGTTTGGAGCTAGCAACTCTTTATGCAGAAGGTGAAAATGTGTTTTTTTTTAAATGAGATTTTGGTGGAACACCAAACTTAGCATTCTTCATTTTCCCTTGAATTTTTTTGGTGTGCAACACCAAACTTATCTCCTTGCAATACAGATAAGACTACTCAACCTTTTTATTAAAATAGCTATGAAAAGAGATTACCTCAGGTTGGGTTGCCTCCCAACAAGCGCTCTTTTATTGTCACTAGCTTGACATCCTTGATTCTTGCTCAGCTCAGGTTCTGAACCTCCTTTTCTTTGTCCCATTGGCCTCCCAAGTAATGCTTTGCCCTGTGATCATTTGTTGTGAAATGGCTCTTCGTTGGTTCATCTAGCAATTTAAGGCTTCCATAAGGGAAAACCTTTGTCACCAAGTAAGGACCAGTCCATTTGGATTTGAGCTTGCCAGGGAAGACTTTGAGCCTGGAGTTATATAAGAGTACTTGCTGTCCTGGTTTGAACTCCTTCCTTGAGATCTTCTTGTCATGCCACCTCTTAGCTTTTTCCTTGTATATCTTAGCATTTTGATAGGCTTCTAGCCTAAACGCATCCAACTCATTTAGTTGCAGTAGCCTCTTCTCCCCTGCTGCTTGAGAATCAAGGTTGAGGAGTTTAGTGGCCCAGAAAGCTTTATGCTCAAGCTCTACAGGGAGGTGGCAAGATTTGCCATATAACAGCTGAAAAGGGGACTTTCCAATAGGAGGTTTGAATGCTGTCCTGTATGTCCAGAGTGCATCTTCTAGCTTTCTGGCCCAATCTTTTCTGGTGGCTCCCACAGTCTTCTCTAAAATCCTCTTCAACTCCCTATTTGCAAGTTCTGCTTGGCCATTGGTCTGTGGGTGATAAGCTGTGGCTACTTTATGCATTACCTCATATTTGTGAAGTAGTTTCTCCATCTGTTTATTGAAAAAATGACTGCCACCATCACTAACAAGTCCCTTAGGCACTCTATATCTTGTGAAAATGTGCTTCTTCAGGAATTGAAAGACAATTTGTGCATCATATGTGGTTGTGGCTATTGCTTCCACCCACTTTGAGACATACTCCACTGCTACCAAAATGTATTTGAAAGAGTACGAGGGAGGAAATGGGCCCATGAAATTAATGCCCCAAAGATCAAATAGCTCCACTTCTCATTCCTTCTTGTCAATCCTCTAGCTCTTTGGCATTCATTACATTGGTGAACAAACTCTCTGGCATCCTTGAAGATGGTTGGCCAATAAAATTCACTCTGCAATATTTTAGCAGCTGTTCTTTCTGGTCCAAAGTGTCCACCATAGGCTGAACCATGACAATGCCACAATATATCTCTCATTTCATTTTCAAGGACACACCTCCTAATCATTCCACCAGAGCATCTCTTGAATAAGAAAGGTTCGTCCCACAAAAACTTCCTTGCTTTATGGAGTAGCTTTTTCACTTATTGCTTGGAAAATTCTTGAGGTATCTTCCTTCCCACCTTGTAGTTTTCTATGTTAGCAAACCAAGGTACTTGTTGAACTTGGAAAAAGTGTTCATCTGGGAATTTTTCACTCACTGGTTGGGATATATCCTGATTAGCCTCTTGTGGCACTCTTGACAAATGATCTGCCACCTGATTCTCACTCCCCTTCCTATCTCTCACTTCAATGTCAAATTTTTGTAGCAGCAGCACCCATTTGATGAGTCTGGGCTTTACATCCTGTTTAGACATGAGATACTTGAGAGCAGCATGATCAGTATACACTATAAGTTTTGAACCAATCAAGTATTGTCTAAACTTATCAAATGCATACACAATGGCCAGTAGCTCTTTCTCTATGGTTATGTAATTCTTTTGTGCCTCATTTAACACCTTACTCGCATAGTATATGACATGATGCAACTTGTCTTTCTTTTGCCCCAATACAGCACCAATTGCAATATCACCTGCATCACACATAAGTTCAAAGGGGAGTCCCCATTCTAGAGGTGTGATGATTGGTACTGTAGTGAGTTTTCTTTTTAAAGTTTCAAAGGCATGTTTACAATTATCATAAAAAATAAAAAGATTTTCAACCACCAGCAAATTGCTCAATGGTTTGGCTATTTTTGAAAAGCCTTTGATGAATCTTCCATAGAATCCAGCATGCCCAAGGATACTTGTCACTGCCTTTACGTTAACAGGCACAATGAGATTTTCAATGATTTCTATTTTAGCTCTATCAACCTCTATACCCTCTGGTACCATAAAATGGCATTTTTCCCAATTTAAGACTAAATTTGTTTCTTGGCATCATTTCAATACAAGAGTTAGATGTTGCAAACAATTTTCAAAAGAGTTGCCAAAAATAGAGAAATCATCCATGAAGACCTCTAAGAATTTTTCAACCATACTGAGAAGATGGAAAGCATACACCTTTGAAAGGTAGCCGGGGCATTGCATAGCCCAAATAGCATCCTTCTGTAGGCGAAAACTCCAAATGGAATGTCTTTCTAAATTTCTTATTGAGGCTTCATGATTCTTGCTGGTCATCTCTTGATGCTTCATCATCTTTTCCATTAGTATCTCCAAGTTTGAGATCCTTTGAGCATCTTGTGGTATCTGTGGCTGGTTGTAGGATGTTGAGGGTGGATGATAGTTATTTTAGTTAGTGGCTGGGTTATTAGGTGGATAATAGCTGGAATTGGGGTAGTTGTTTTTGGATTTTCTGTATGGATTGTGGTTAGTATTTTGCTGGTTGCTGATGACAAGTCATCTTAGCCTAGTTTCACTAGCCTTTTTCTTTTGTTTTCAATTGAATTATGCACTTTCTTGAGCCATAAGCAAGCCAATTGGGTAGATTTTCATGTTTCCTTTGATTTAATCAACCATGTATTATTTCAAGCTATTTCATGAGGTTTTATGAAAGAATGAATATCTCATGATTTTGAGCATAGCTTTGATGTGTTTGGTTGATTAATGATAGGTGAAGAAAGCTTGGAGAAAGGTTGAAGCAAGAAGGAATGGCTAGGAGGAAGAGAGGACAAAAAGTTTGAACAAAAGTTTGCCTCAAACTTTAGCTCAAACTTTTGGAACGAGTGAAAATGAACCAGGGAGCAAAAAGCTGGACCAAAAGTTTGCCTCAAACTTTTGTGCAAACTTTTGGGCAAAAAGCTGGAGCAAAAGTTAGCCTCAAACTTTTTGGCAAACTTTTGGCATCACAAATCAACACCCTGGAGAGCAAAAGTTTGCGCCAACGTTAGCCCCTAACTTTTTGGCAAATGTTGGCGCATGAACAACACACCCTGGAGAGCAAAAGTTTGCGCCAACGTTAGCCTCTAACTTTTTGGCTAACGTTGGCGCCATGAGTGTGCATGGGGAGGCCAATGTTGGAGCAAAAGTTTGACCCCAAACTTTTGCCCCAACGTTGGTATCAGCAAAAGAGGGTGGCTGATGTGAAAAGTTGGAGTAAAAGTTTGCCTCAAACTTTTACTCAAACTTTTACTCAAGCTTTCATGATTCCAAACCCGGTTCAATTCGGTTCTTCTCCAAACTCCAAGAGCAATCAACCAAGGCCTCTATCAACCCAATCCCATCAAGAGCAAAGGCCCAATTGAAGGCTTGAAGACCATTTGAAGAAAGTGTATAAATAGCATAGGATTTAAGTTTTTAGGAGAGCTTCCTTTTTAGAATTTTTCAATACTTGCAGCAGAGAGCTCATTTTACATTCTAGTATTGTTATTTTAATTCAAGAGAATTGGGGAGGAGAATTGATCTCTCTTCTTCCTTGTTCTTGCCCAGCACTCTTTAATTTTCTTGCTTCGGATCTTGGGTGGAGAATTGAAGAACTTCTGTTTCAATCTCACCTTGGGATCTTGTTTAATTCTCTGCTTAATTGAATTTCAGTTTCTGTTACTTCCTCTCTCATCTACTTTCTCTGCAATTTACATTTCCTTTGCAATTACTCTTGTTGGATCTAGGAAGGCATTGAGATCTAGACTTGGTTATCTAGTCTCTTGAGTCCTGAGATCTGAATTCCAATTTTACATCCTCTGTTTAATGTTTTTAAATCTCATTTACATTTCTGTTTTAAGATCTGGTTCGATTCAAGTCATCCTTTACTTCTCTGTTTGTTGCAATTTACTTTTTCTTGCTTAAATTCTGCAAATCCAATTCCCAATTCCCTTTACAATTCAAGCCATTTACATTTCTTGCACTTTAAGATTCTGCAATTTACATTTCTTGCGTTCTAAGTTTCTGCCATTTAATTTCTTGTTCTTTAAGATTCAGCACTTTAAATTTCAGTTCTCTTTAATTTCATGCCAATTACCCATTCCCTTTACTTTCTATGCAATTTAAATTCTGCAAATCACAAATCTCTCAACCAAATCTTGATTCGCTTGACTAAATCAACCACTAAGCTAAAATTGCTCAATCCTTCAATCCCTGTGGGATCGACCTCACTCCCGTGAGTTATTATTACTTGATGCGACCCGGTGCACTTGCCGGTTAGTTTTGGGTGTTTTGGAGAAATTCGTTTCTCCACAAAAAATATCCATCAGTTGCTGTGGTTTGTATTTCTTGAGTTGTTTTGGTTTGAATTTTTTTGCCCAGGTTGCTGGCTGTGGTTGTCTCCCCACCTTAGATTTGGATGGTTCTTCCAAGAGGAGTTGTATGTGTCTCCATGGAATTTATTCTGGCTGGATCCTTGGTTGTACATGTCGTTCACTTGTTCCTGCTGCTGATCTTCATAATTTTCCTCATTTTGCCCCCACCCAACTGGTGGTTGGCTTGTGACATTCACTGATGCAACTTGTAAGCTGTCAATCCTCTTAGCCATCTGCTCAAATTGTTGCTGGATTTGCTGATGCATCACCTTGTTTTGAGCTAGAATAGTATCCACACCTTCCAACTCTAGTACACCCTTTCTCTGGGCTGGTTGGCGTTGTCTTTGATGAGCAAAGAAGTATTAATTGTTTGCCACCATATCTATGAGGTTCTAGGCTTCCTCTGCTATCTTCATTAGCTGGAATGAACCTCCTGCTGAATGATCTAGTGCTTCCTAAGCTTTCAGAGTCAACCCTTCATAGAAATTCTGAAGTATGTCCCATTCATTGAACATTTTAGGGGGGCATTTTCTAATCAAGGCCTTGTATCTCTCCCAAGCCTCATAGAGGGATTCTGCATCCATCTGTGTGAAGGTTTGCACCTCTGTCTTTAATCTGATAATCCTTTGAGGTGGGTAGAACTTGGCTAAGAATTTACCCACTAGATCCTCCCAGCTAGTGATGCTTTCTTATGTAAAGGCTTCAAGCCATTGAGAAGCCTTGTCCCTGAATGAAAATGGGAACAGCAAAAGTTTATATATGTCAGGATGCACTCCATTGGATTTCACTGTGTCACAGATCCTCAGGAAGATAGATAAATGCTGATTTGGATCTTCTAGTGGGCTTCCTCCATAGGAGCAGTTGTTTTGTACCAAAGTGATGAGCTGGGGCTTCAATTCAAAGTTGTTTGCATTAACATTTGGGGTAAGGATGCTACTCCCACAATGCCTTGGGTTAGCAAATGTGTAAGAAGCCAAGACTCTCCTCTGGGGTTGACCATTGTTGTTGGCTACTTCCACTGGTGGATTTGTTGGATTTTCCTCCATTTCTTGGTATTCTTCTTCAGAAGTTTCTTCACTAATGACCCCCTTTCCTCTGGCTTCTCTTTTTAGCCTTCGAAGAGTTCTCTCGTCATGATCACCAGAGGTGGAGACCTCTCTCCTTGCTTCTATCATACAACCAAAACAACAAGAAACACACAGAGCACTCTATAGCTTGAGTGCAACGAGAGTTAGTAGAGACAAAGTCTCAAATAGTTAGTGTGCTTATAAAAAAAAAGAAAAACAAAGAAAAAGTGCTTAATCTAGACCACCACCTTACTTAATCATTGTCAATCTAGATCAATCCCCGGCAACGGCGCCAAAAACTTGATGGGTGGAAAAATGATTCCACACAAAACTCACCGGCAAGTGTACTGGGTCGCATCAGGTAGTAATTACTCACACGAGTGAGGTCGATCCCATAGGGATTGATGGATTGAGAAATTTTAGTTAGGTGGTTAGTTTAGTTAAGCAAACAGTTGATGATTTGAGTGAAACTTGAATAGCAGAAGCTAAAGTGCATGAAAATAAAAGGGAAAGGGGAAATTGACAGAATCCTAAGTGCAGCAAAATGTAAAATTAAGCTGAAACTTAAAGTGCAAGTAATGTAAATGACTGAAACTTAGATTGCAAGAAATGTAAATGGCTGAAGCTTAAAGTGCAAGAAAACTAAATGACTGAATCTAAATTGCTGAGAAATGTAAATTGCTTGAAGAGTAAAAGGGATTTGGATGCTGGATTCAGAATTTAACAGGAAAATGTAAAGTGCAATCAATCAGAGAAGTAGAAGATGAAATGAATCTTCAGAAGATCTAAACAGAAATGAAGAATTACTTGAAGAAGTAAACAGAAAGAAAACTTATCCCAATTATGAAATCTAAAAGAAAAATGAAGATCTAAGAGGAGAAATGAGATTAGAACACAGATCTAGATCTCAATTACACCCTTGATCAAGCAGAAAAGAAAATGCAGAAGAAATGAAAATGAAAACAGCGAATGAAATTAGATCCAATTCCTTAATTCTAGCGAATTATGTAGAAGAAGAACAAATATGAATTTCAGATCAAGAATTGAAACAGAATTTCTTCAATCTCAATCCAAAATTCAAAATAGAAAGTAACTCCCATTTAACTCCTATTTATACACTTTCTATTTTTTTGATTTTCAGAATTTGGAGTGGGCTTTATCAAATTGGTGAAGAAGTGGATCCAAGATGGCATTTGATAGAAAAATGGACCAAGGCTAGCTCCAGTGGAGCGCTCAGTTAAGTAAGAAAACGTAGCGCTCCCTTGCTTAGTGTCAAGCCTTCGAACCAAGCCTTGTGCCAAAGTAGCGCTTAGTGAATGATTTGAATGTAGCGCTACATGCTTGAGTTGGTCTCCACTTTCGAACCTTGCTGGCTTCATTTGCTAGCAATTTCCTCAGGCCAAAGTAGCGCTCAGTGAGGTTAAGCAACATAGCGCTACTTTGCTTCCCTTGTGTGCATGGTTCGAACCTTGGCTCTTTCATTGGCAAGTGTCGCGCCTTGCTTTTATTTTGGTGGGTCACGAAAAAGTGAAAAGAGTTAACGTAGCGCTCTCTCCAATTGAGCGCTACCCTTGTTTTCTTTGGTTCCTTTGAGTGCTTAGTTTGAAAACTCAACGTAGCGCCCTTGGCGTTTGTCTCTTGGTGGGAGCTTTGGTGCTCTCAACTAGCGTTCAAAGAGTGAACACTGGCGTTGGCCTAGTGAGCGCTTCCTTGTTCCTTGGTTGAGCGCCATGCTTTATTTTCATGGGCCACGCTTTTTAAAGCATGGCCTAAGGTCCAAAGCATGCTTAAACTTCAAAAGTGTGCCAAAAATCTCTCTTTCCACCATTTCTTCTCCTGCAAGCAACCAAACAACAAATCAAAGTCTCACCAAAATCACTAGATCTTTGCATCATTAATAAAATCAATCAATTTTAGCATAAAACCTATGATTTTTTATAAAATTAATGATGGATGATTGAATTGTCATAACCATACAAATCCACTCCAAATCACTTACTTATTATGCAAGAAAGTGCATAAAACATAATGAAACAAGTGAAAAATGCTTGAAAAGCTAGCATAAGATGACTTGCCATCACTTTTCCCCTCCAGAATAGCCCATAGCAAAACTGCCATGCGGATTCTGATATGCGTGGGATGCGTGCTCGAAAGAATGTAATAGGAAAGGATCTGCTACCAAATCCTTACCTCTAGGTTGAGGTCAGTGCACGTTATGCTCAACGGGACTGCCTGCTCTCCCTTACTGTACTCCCATATGGCCTCAGGCAGGCCAATCTTTTCTAGGACCACATACAAATAAATCTTGCCCGTTGTCACGTCCTTCATTATTTGAGTGTAAGCATCTTGAGCCAGAGGAATATGCGGAATATCCAAGAGGGCCTCGAAAGCAGTATTAGAGGTGTCCAAGGTGACACCTCTTAGAAAAATAGTTTGGGCATCCCTCTTTGGGAAATTTGCATAAAATTCCTTGACCTGGTGTTCATTTACTTCCACCGGGTCGAATTTTACGAATTCCCAATAATAAAAATTTAGTCTGTTAAGGACCTGATCCGCATATTTCTCAGATAGGTTGAGCTTTCTCTCATAATGAAAGGCCTGTTTTTCTAGTTTCTTGTACTGTTCTTGGGTTTCAGTATTTATAAATGTGTCTTGTTGGTAACTTTGAGGCACAGGAGGAGGACGAGCCAAAGGATTGGCTTTCTCCTTTCCCTTGTGGGCCATACTAAAAAAGACAAAAATAGAATACAACTCAGGAGAAACAGAGAAAAATCACAGAAGGAAGAAGGAAACAGTTAAACAATTCAATTAAGAGCCAGTCAGATAAACAAACACTTAACCAGGGGAAAACATGTATAAAACAGTTGAATGCTCAAAAGAAAATGCACTTTCCCAAAATCAAGCAACCTAAGTTTCATATGCATGAGTGAACAAACAATGAAAGCATATATATATATATATATATATATATATATATGTATGTATGTATTAGGTGCATTATGTAAGTGAATTGAATTCGAAGAAATTGCTTATTGCAATTGTGCCTTGAAGATTGAAAGTGTTTGGAAAAATTGGCATACAGGGCTGACGTTAGGATTTTTGCCAGCAAAGAATGTCATAAAAATAGTCGCGTTGTAGATATAGTCTCTAAACCGACAAAAATCCCTTCGTACAAACGTTTTGGGTGTCATAAGTAACAAACCCCTTTTAAAATTGTTAACCGAGTATTCAAACCTCGGGTCGTCTTCTGAAGGAACTGCGAGGAAGTATGTTCTTATTATTGGTTATAAAGGTTGTAATTGGGGTTTAGAAGGTGAGAGGCAAGTAATTTAAATGACGAGTGAATTAAATGACAATTAAAAATAAATAATAACTATAAAACAACTTTTGGCAAGATAAGGGAAGTTAGAGGTCCAACTTAGTTATCTCTCTCAACTATAATGAAAGTTGAATCTAAACTCCACTTGGTCAACCTTTACTAGGGCAAAGGAAAGTCAATGGACTAATTAATCTGGCCTTTGAATCCTATTTATTTCCTAAGAAAAAGTTGGGATTACTTAAGTTCAGCTCAATTAGCAAGATAATGATTATCAATTATGTTGAGTTTAATAACTGTTGAGTTACTGAATCCTTAACCAGAACCAAAAGGGAAAAAAGTAAAATTGATAGAATAATAAAAATATCCTTGGATGGGAAGCAATGGTAACTTAAATCAAAGAGAACAATCATAAACTGAAAATACCTCAAATATCATTAATTCAAAGAACAATCTGTGACATGGAATAATTCATAAATCAAATTATAATAATCAATTCAAATGTTGGAATAAATAAAACTAAAAATAAAAGAACATTAAACATGGGATCCAGAGTTACTCTTAAAACAAGAAGAAATCCTAAATCGTAAAAGAGGGAGAGAGAAAATCTCCCTCTCAACTAAATCTAAATCATTGAAAACTAAAATATGCGAGCTCTTTTTTGAATGGATGTAAACCCACACTTTATAACCTCTGGTCTATGCTGTCTGTACTTGGATCTGGGCCAAAAAGGGCTTCAGAATTCGCTGGGGGCGTATTCTGTAAATTCTGATACGTGGCCCCTGTCACGCGTCCGTGTGGGTCACGCGGTCGGGTCATTTGGAGCTTTTCCTTATCACGTGGTCGCATCAGTCATGCAACCGCGTCATGTGCATTCTGCTTAAGGCGCGCGGTCGCGTCAGTCATGCGGCCGCGTCGCCGCTGATTCGTGCTTGGCACGCGATCGCGTCATCCATGCGATCGCGTGAATACCAGTTTCCTTCAAAGCTCCGTTTTGCTTTCCCCTTCCATTTTTGCATGTTTCCTTTTCCGTCCTTTAAGTCATGCTGCCTTAGAAAATCTGAAACTACTCAACACACTAATCACGGCATCGAATGGAAATAAAGGTAATTAAATTAATTGATTTTAAAGCTTAGGAAACATGTTTTTCACAATATGACATAATAAGGAAGGGAAAGTAAAACCATGCAATTAATGTGAATAAGTAGGTGAAGAGTTGAATAAATCACTCTAATTAGGCACAAAAGAACTCATGAAATATGGGTTTATCAAGGGCAAAAATCAAAGTCACAGTGAAAGTGTAACAACCCTGATTTTCGAGTACATAAGATCTTTTCTGAAAGTACGGATTTCTCCGGAAGATCAGTAAAGGGAACACCTTTGATATATCATCAAGCATCTCAATCCTCATTGTAATTATGTCATCCTTAATCTAGAACCTCTTCCGAGGCAAGCTCGATAATGCAATTGCGAAGAACCTAGTTTTTGAATAGTATCGGTTGGCAGTTTTGATTCCGATTTTCGTAAATAGTCTCTGTTTGATGAACCGGACTCGATTCATGAGAGGAGAGAGATAATAGTATAATATTATCATTATATTAGTATTATAAAATGCTTGAATGATATTATAAGGTTACCTGGTCTGTTTTAGTTAAAAATAGAAAATCGGTTTAACCGGGTTTACGGTTTACTGGTGCAGCTTAGCACCAGCACTCTCTGATGACTTTAGCAATGCTAAGGCCTCATCATACATGTTTTATTCTCACAATAAATATGTTACTAGTTTCATTTATGCTAGTAGCTCAGAAAATAATTTTTAGAGATGTTTTTATGAGTGTTCCGATACATTTAGTTTTAGTAGTTGTACACCAGAGATATTTTAATATTATTTTAATCCACCTCCAAGCCAACCAATCACAACTCACCTTACACCCCCATGACATCCAAGGCTGTCTCATTTCATCATTTTGGCCGAAAATAACAAGAGAGAAAAGAGAGAAACTTTCATGAACACTTAATCTTCAAAGCTTGATTTCTTCTGAACTAAAACTCAAATCAAAACTCCGATTTCACCAAAATGATCCTCTCTTCTTTCTCTACATAACCATGTAACTTATCAAGGATGGAAATAAGGTGAGATGGCTGTCTACCTCCCTCTTCAATTCGGTTTTCAAGGAAACATGCTTAAACAAGTGTTTTTTTGATGTTCTTCCTTAGATCTCTTGCTTAGATTGACTTGTGGGCCAAAAATATTTGATTTTCTGCACGTTTAAGGTGAGGATAACCTTCCTAAGATGCTGCTGAAGTTCGTTTAGTTGATGGTTTAGAGTTTTAAAGTTGTTCTTGATGTGTTTTAGAAGGAAAAAGTGCTTTAAGAACACCTCAAAGAGTAACCGTATTTGGAGCAGCAAATCAAGGTAGGGTTTGACGAATTTAATCTTGATTGATTGTGTTTGAGTTGTGTGATTACGATATGGTTTGGATGTGCTTGAAATTGATTGTTTGTATGAGTAATTCTTGTTGAAATTTTGGTGAAAATTTGATGAAATTTGATGAAATTCAAGCTATGAATGTGTGTTCTTGTGGCTGCTGGAAAATGAAACCCTAGAGCTTAAATTGAGGTTCAATTTGTGTTGAAATCATGTGGAAAAGATGGGGTTTTAGTGTCTGGGAATTTATTTTGAATTTTGGTAAAAATCGGTTGCTGAAAAGACTGAAAAACGGGTAAAAACAGAGAAAGAATCTGAAGAATATATGAAGAACACGAAGAACACCTTGAGTGTGGTGAAGAACATTGAAGAACACCCTTTAGATCTTAGAAAGGGCAAGGAAGTAAATATTTTGGTGTTTGAGGGATTATTTTGTAATTTCTGAAAGTTAGGGTGGTTAAAGTAGAAATATTAAAAGTTACGGGTGGTAAAAAGTGAATTTATAAAGTAAAAGGTTAAAGGAAGGTAATTTTAGAAAATATATTAATAAAATAATAAATAATAATAAAATATTAAATAATAATATTTAATTAAAAATAATATTTTAATAAAAATAATAAAATAATGCGAAAAAGGCAGTTTTCTGTAAAAGCTTTATAAAGACAACTTTAAGTGCAAAATCTCATAATTACCTTCATAAAACACTTAGGGAGTGGTAATAACATGTTAGTGAGGCAAAGATAAAGAAAAGATAAAAATTAAAAAAAAGATAAAAACCAAAGAAAAAGTCTGTAAAATTTTAACGACAGAAAAACAGACAGAGACTAGTGAACGAACTAGGGCAACTTAGTTAGTACTTGAGTTGCGACTAGGGTTAGGTATTATATGAAAAGTTAAACTGTTTTAGTATAGATTTAATGAACCTATACTTGGGACAAGCTAACTATTCATACCGAAATTTACATAAGCTTTAAATACTAACGTTAAACAGACAAATCAGAGCAGATGACCTATTGAGAGGTCATTTGTTGCCTTAAGGCAACTCTAGAATTATTTGTTTGATGATCTTCTGTGTGAAGGCATTCAGATAGATGGTGATACGACCACAGAACGTTTTCCAGTACTACACAGCTATTGAGAGCTATACCTACAACTGATAACTTGGGATCACTTGCAGAGGAAATTATTTCATACACGGCTGGAATGCCGTCACCTGTAAGGCAGAGTTTGCTTACAGAGGATATGACGCATACATCATTTGGTGAGAACTATACCTATGCTGACTGGAAAACCATACCCGTTTCAGCTGCTTCGGGTTACGTCGGGAGTGGGTAGAAACCGACAAATGAGCTCATTACCTGCGCTAGGGCTAGACATGCATCATACTTGGTTGTGCATTTTCTCTATTATGATTGTTGCATGAATGTATGCTTTCTTTATTTGTATTCTATTCCCTGTGTCTGTGTTCGTGTTATTTTCTTGTATTCTTTTGTTTGTATTCTGCTATATGTATCCTTTTTGTATTCTATTCTCTATTTACTGCGTTTCTGTATTCTGCTATTTATCTGCTAAATAACACAAAATTAATGAACTTAACTAATAACCCCGGCCCTACTAAGAACTCCCCAGTTCTTACCCCTTCTCTCTCCCTTCCCCCTTCAGATGGAAGCAAGAGTTCCTTTCCGTAGTTCACTGACGACCATTTGCAAAAAGGATTCCGCTCTAGGTAGTCTTCTGAGTATAGGGTGAATATCGTTCTCTGTTTATGTATATACTATGAGACCTGTAACGGCCCAACTTCCAGCATGTCATGATCATACTAAAAGTTGAACGTTACCAACTTGTTTCCCCAACTTAAGTAATATTTAATAAATATAAGCCTGTTCGTTGTTAACACCTCACGAGTTTCGAGTAATTTTTTTTAAAACAATAGTAGTTTAGAGTCGCATACATAGAGTATAACAACGAAACATGAGTACACACATTCAAGGAATTGTAGAAGGCAATACATAGAATATCACACAACAATATACATCATAATGCAGAAGCAGCTCAGTTATACTAGTAAGGAATTATAACATAGCATCCTTCAATTAGTGACTCATATAATATATACACATATATACATAAGACGTCCCGGGGCCTGGCCTATTCAAAAGCCTCTAAGCTGGCACCCAGGCTAGGCTAACTCTATGACATGCCTATTCCCTCTGAGCATGCTAGTACAAGTGAGGGAAACACTCAAAGGTAACGTGGTTAGAATGGACGCCTCAAAAGTCTCCTTGTCTCTGATCCAAAAGCGCCTCACAGAAAACCGTTGGGTAGGTGATGATGCCTGCTCGCTGGTGCCCCATCTGGCTCATTACTACTAGAAGAGATATCCTCGATCTCAGGGTCACGTACTATATAATTACGTACACAAGGTGCCGCACAATGGATGTAATACTCGTAGCTGCGCACTGGGTCATCGTGGATGTACGGATGATTAATCTCGTAGGGCAGGACTCCCGTGTCCATCTAAAGAGGTGTAAGGGGTAAGAACTGGGGAGTTCTTAGTAAGGTCGGGGTTCATAGTTAAGTCCATTTATAATGTCCTCTTGCAAGTTTCTAAATCCATTGAAAATTGATGGTTTAACAATCAAATATTCAAAACCTTTTCAAAAGAAATCAGTTAATTAACCATAAATCCAAACTTCTTTTCCAGATATAAGAATCTGAAAAGTTTCCTAATAGTATGAATGACCAACTTGTCCCAAGCATAGGTTCAATTAAGTCTATGCTGTAAGAGTTTGATTTTTCATACTTTACTAGACTATAAACATAAAAGAAGTTATCTACGTGGTATAAATGATCATCTTGTTCCAAGCATAGGTTCATTAAGTCTATGCTGAATCAGTCAGATACTTTATACAAAGCTAGACCTCAAAAAAACCAACCACAGCCTTAGGCCCAAACAACTCAATCAACATCCAATCACCATAATCCAAACAATCAGTTATAAACACAAGTAATGAGGTTCAAACACAATCAAGAGCAGTTACGTCAAGTATAGCAATTAGCAATTAAACAGAGTTGTTCACATAGGCAAACCAATTAAAATATGCACAAACAAGTATGATGCATGTCTGATCCTACTGCAGGTAATGAGCTCATTTTTCGGTTTCGACCCGCACCCGACGCAATCCGACCCTCCAAGTCTGATAAGGCCTTCCCAGAACTTAATCCCAGATTAAGTACCGCATACCCTCTACCAAGTACTCTCGACTTGTAGGGCTGGTATTTGCTCAAATCTCAATATACCGCAGGTATGCGAATCAGGCCTCTACCAAGCATTCAGCTTGCAGGGCTGGTACATCTCTACCGCAGCCTGTCTGGGAAGCAACATCACAATACGGGCGTCCCCGCATAATATTCACAAGCATCGCCCGAAGGCTCATAAGTCACATATAACCACACTTTTCATCACTTAGTAATCATCTTCATCATCTTTCCACAATCATAAATCAAGCATCACAACATCACAGTGAGCTCATTTTACAATTCTCTGCTTACTCTGTAAGGTCAAGCACAATGCTATATAGCTTTTAATTCCTTTTCTTTCCAACATGTATGAAAGTTTCTAAAACCTCTTTCATTATCATACATACCTCAATACTTTCTCTTGAACTCTTCCTTAGGTGTTTAATAAAGAGAATTAAGGAATTCTGGACTCAAAACTGCCTTCCTGAGGCTTTTAGGGAAAACTGTCTTTTTATCAATATTTTATTATTATTAATAAAATAATATTATTAATAAAATAATATTAACAATAAAATAATATTTAATATTTTAATATTAAAATAATAATATTTTATTCAACTTTCAAAAATTGCATTTTGACCCCTGAACTTTTTGGAAATTGCATTTTGACCCCTTAACTTTTAATATTTGCACTTTGGCCCCTTAACTTTTCTTTAATTAACTTTCAACCCCAAACTTTTTAATAATTATAATTTGACCCCAAAATCATCAAAACCAACGTTTTTCTTGTCCTTCAAAGACCAAAAATATTTTTCCAAAAGTTTATCAGATTTCAGCTTGATTTTCAACTAGTTTTTCAATCTTTTCGGTAACCGATTTTTACCTGATTTTGACCAAACCAAAGAGCAACTTTTCAGCCATCAAATACACATCCAAAACAGATCAAATATCATGAATTTCATGGCTGGAAAGCCACATTTTCTAGCAGCAACAACAACAACTTCAGAACCATCAAAAACTTGATTTTCAAGCATTAAACAACAAGATCTCATGATCAAACCATCACACAAACACTCAAAATCAAGCTTCAAGCAACAAGAGCTGATTTAACACTTCAAGAACCAAACCAATCATTGATTAATTTACCAAACCTTACCTCCTTTGCAGCTGCCAAGAATTGAACCAAGAACAAGCTTCCAAAAGCACTTTTACGCCTATTTTAACATCAAAAACAACTTTAGAATCATATGAACCATGAAGGCTGAAGCTTCATGATGGTGAAAAGTAGGTTTTCCTCACCTCAAGGCAGCTAGAAATCACGTTTTCTTACAGCCTGTGGTGATTGAACAAGAGATCTTAAGAGAAAACATGAAGAAAACATCATCAGCTTGAGTTCCCACCATGGATGAAACTTCAAGGAGGAGGAGCAGCCATCATGCCTTGATTTACTCCATAAAAATTGATATAGAAATGAAGAGGAGGAAGAGGTGATCATTTTGGTCGGATTAGATTTTTGATAGGGGTTTCGGTTTGAGAAAGAACGGAGAAAGAAGCTTAGGTGTTCATGGAAGTTTTCATGGAAGTTCTTCCATTTCTCTCTCAAGAATTTCGAATTCTAACTTGTTTAGAAAGTAAAAATGATAGTAATGATGATACATGGGAGAACATGGGATTTGGATAAGCATTATCCTAAATTTTGGTGTAAAAATATCTCAAGAAAGGATAATTACGGAAGCTAGATGTATTAGAACACAAGTATTTCTTACTTTCTCCTTAAGAAAGCTTTGCTTGGAGAGCAAGAAAGGAAACATGTGGTGGCTAACTCTGGGAGAGCCACGTGTCACTGGGTGCTGACTCATCAGAGTTTAATAATAAAATATCATTCTGAAGATAATTACGAAAATTAGATACATCAGATTATACTACTTAAGGATAAGCATGAGCTTTACTAGTATAAATAATACTAGTAACATAATAATCATGAGAATAAAAGATATATGATGAAGCATTAGCATTGCTAAGTTCATCTAAGAATGCCGGTATTATCCATTACCAGTAGATTTCTAGCTCAGTTATTATATTACCAAACATAGATCAACATTAACCACATTAGAGAAAATAATAATATAATATTCCAAATAAAATAATAATATATAAATATTATATTAATATAATTTTTCTCTCAAAATTCGAGACCAGCTCGTCACATAGAGACAAACTACGGAAATCAGAATTTTGAAATTCGGACCCGAAGTGGTTCAAAAACGCAACTTTTTGCGACGTGCCTGCTTAGATTAGGAGAGGTGTCTGGTGCAGTCAAGCTGCTGACTCAGCAGCTTGATGACATAGCACCTGTGTAGTGGAGGTGCTTATATGCACTAAAATTCCTAAAAATTCCATAAAAATTCCGGTTGATCCCGAAAAAACGCCGTTTCTTCGAGGCTAAAGGCTAGGCCGTTACATTCTACCTTCCTAAAAGAAAATTTTGCCCTCAAAATTTTAATTACCTCTAAAGAGAAACAGATATTCTTTCCTCATTTTGTCTTCTAGTTCCCATTTGTAATCTTCAATACTAGTTTGTTCCCACACCACCTTAACCAATGGTACTGTTTTCCTTTTCAGTTGTTTATCATTTCGTTCCACAATTCTGGCTGGTAAAGTTTGATATGTTAAGTCGGCTCGTAGCTGAGCTATCTTTGGTTGTAAAATATGGCTTTTGTAGGGATTATATTTCTTGAATTGTGTAACAGGAAAAATATCGTGAAGGTTTGACAAATAAGAAAGGAGGGATATTTGGTATGCTACTGGATCGACTCTTTTAAGAACTTGAAAAGTACCTAAGTATCGTGGACTCGATTTCTTAGTTCTAAGAGCTCTACCTATCCCAATTGTAGGTGTAACTCTTAATAAAATATGGTCACCGTTACTAAACCCTAAGGGCCTATGCCTAATATCTGCATAGCTCTTCTGTCGACTTTGAGCAGTTTGATTCTCTTCTCGAATGTGCTTAATCCATTCAGCAGTCTCTTGTACTAATTCTGGCCCCAAAATCCTACCTTCATCCTTGTCATATCACCATAATGGTGACTGACACTTTCTTTCATAGAAGGTTTCATACGGTGCCATTTTGATGCTTTGTTGATAACTATTATAATAAGCAAACTCAACCAACAGCAAATATTTGTCCCTGTTACCTTATTGATCTTTCACCCAAGATTTCAACATATCTTCCAAAGTACGACTCGTTCGTTCTATCTACTCATCAGTCTGTATGTGATATGTTGTACTAAAATGCAGCTTTGTCTCTCTTATTCCTAATTTTAAGCTTTCAAAGACTGAGATCATCTCTTCTTCCTTGATCATCATCAGGGATATGCCCAAACTCTTTTGACTCAAAGCATCTGCGGCTACATTTGCCTTTCCAGGATGATAGCTTAACTTAAAGTCATAATCTTTTAGGAATTCGATCCATCGTCTCTGCCTCATGTTAAGGTCTTTATGATCAAAGATATACTTCAAACTCTTATGATCAGAGAAAACTTTCAATTGAGCTCCATGCAAATAGTGTCTCCAGATCTTGAGTGCAAAAACCACTGCCACTAATTCTAGATTATGTGTCGGATAATTCTTTTCATGAGGTCTCAGCTGTCTCAAAGCATATGCCACTATATTCCTATGCTGCATCAATACGCATCCAAATCTCTTAAAAGAATCATTATACTACACCTCAAAAGGTTCCTGTGGATCTGGTAACACCAAAACTGATGCCATCGTCAACTTTTCCTTTAAAGTTTCAAAACTTTCTTCGCACTCTTTTGTCCATTCAAACGGAACTTCCTTCCTTGTGAGGTAAGTCAAGGATAAAGTTATCTGTGAAAAACCTTCAATAAACCACAAATAATATCCTGCTACCCCAAGAAACTACGAACTTTTTTAACTGTTGTAGGTTGTTTCCATTGTATCATTGCATCATTTTTTGAAGGATCTACCATTATACCGTCTTGTGTGATCACATGTCCCATGAATGCCACTTTTTCCAAACAAAGCTCACACTTTAACAGTTTCATATACAGCTTCCATCCTCTTAGTATCTAGTTTGAAAGGCAGTCTTAACCATCCGAGTCCTTCACTCAAATTTGATGGTAACTCGACCGCAAAGAAATCTTAGAGAATACTGTCGCACCTCTCAGCTGGTCCATTAGATCATCTATCCTCAGTAGTGAATACTTATTCTTGATTGTAATCTTGTTCAGTTGTAGATAATCTACACACAATCTCGTCCCACTATCTTTCTTCTATACCAGTAACACTGGAGCTCCCCATAGTGATACACTCAGACGAATAAACTTCATTCTCAATAACTCATCTAACTATTTCTTCCACTCTGCCAGTTTCAATGATGATATCCAATACAATGCTATAAAAATTGGTCTGGTTCCAAGCACCAAGTCAATACTGAATTCTATCTCTCTCTGGGGTGGAAGTTCAGGTATATCATCAGGGAAAACATCAGGAAACTCCTTTACCACTCAAATTTGCTCCAAAGCTTGTTCATCACTCTTTGAGCTAGCAGATAATAAAAGATAACCCTCTAATCCACTACTACCAAAGGTAACTCTTAGGGAATTCGAATAGAACATACAAGACTCAACTCACTCAATATGCATGCCAAATGATTGGGAATATAGCATTTCGTTTAGAACAATCAAGGAAAACATGATGATTAGACAATCAATCTAGACCTAAGATAATATCTATACCACATAAAGGCAAGTCGACCAGGTCATGTATGAAAGTCCTAACCTCAATAACAAAAGGTACCTGTTGACACACTCGTCTAGTCAAGGCATTATGAAATATAGTTGTATGGACAATCAGATCATAATTTAACACAGTAGAATCTAATCCCTACTCATGCGCAACAGTCGCAGAAATAATAGAATGTGACGAACCAGAGTCATACAATACAGTTAAGAGTCGAGATTTGACATAACACTGACCTTGGATTAGGGAGTCTGATTTCATTGCATCATCAGCAATCATGGCAAACACACGTCTCTGCTGTCGCGGCCTATCTATTCCTTGTATTGGCTTCTTCGGACAGTCCTTAGCCATATGTCCAGGTTGACCACAAGAAAAACAGATAATGCCTGCAGGTTGACAAGGTCTACCTCCATGCTCCTTTCCACACTGTCTACACACTGGTCGTACTTGTGCCTGCTGAGATTGCTTACCCATATCCTATCTCATTCTTCCTCCATTACCACTATTACGCTTTCCCTAACGATCAACTGCTGAAGTAGTAGCAGTCGCTGTTTCACGCACAGCCTCAGCCATAGCGTGAATCGTAGAAAATAGGTTATCATCGTTTTGTATGGAATGTTAGCGGTAGTCTCTCCCCAAGCGCTGCGTCTCTGTGAACTCATCCTAATCTTGTTGACACCAAACAATCGATACCAAGGTGATCAGTCTCAATAGCTCAAGTTGGGCGTGAACATTCTCAGAATGAAGGCACAAAGACAATCATGCAACACATATCACATGGATATCCTATAAGCATGAGACGCACAACAGAGCATGCAATGAAACATGATCCAGTCCATTCCTCAGGCTCTAACAGGAAGGACAGCTCTGATACCAAATTGTAACGGCCCAACTTCCAGCATGTCATGATCATACTAAAAGTTGAACGTTACCAACTTGTTTCCCCAACTTAAGTAATATTTAATAAATATAAGCCTGTTTGTTGTTAACACCTCGCGAGTTTCGAGTAATTTTTTTTAAAACAATAGTAGTTTTAGGGTCGCATACATAGAGTATAACAACAAAACATGAGTACACACATTCAAGGAATTGTAGAAGGCAATACATAGAATATCACACCACAATATACATCATAATGCAGAAGCATCTCAGTTATACTAGTAAGGAATTATAACACAACATCCTTCAGTTAGTGACTCATATAATATATACACATATATACATAAGACGTCCCGGGGCCTGGCCTGTCCAAAAGCCCCTAAGCTGGCACCCAGGCTAGGCTAACTCTATGACCTGCCTATTCCCTTTGAGCATGCTAGTACAAGTGAGGGAAACACTCTAAGGTACCGTGGTTAGAATGGACGCCTCAAAAGTCTCCTCGTCTCTGATCCAAAAGCCCCTCACAGAAAACCGTTGGGTAGGTGATGATGCCTGCTCGCTGGTGCCCCATCTGGCTCATTGCTACCAGAAGAGATATCCTCGATCTCAGGGTCACGTACTATATAATTACGTACACAAGGTGCCGCACATCGGATGTAATACTCGTAGCTGTGCACTTGGTCGTCGTGGATGTACGGATGATTAATCTCGTAGGGCAGGACTCCCGTATCCATCTGAAGAGGTGTAAGGGGTAAGAACTGGGGAGTTCTTAGTAAGGTCGGTGTTCATAGTTAAGTCCATTTATAATGTCCGCTTGCAAGTTTCTAAATCCTTTGAAAATTGATGGTTTAACAATCAAATATTCAAAACCTTTTCAAAAGAAATCAGTTAATTAACCATAAATCCAAACTTCTTTTCCAGATATAAGAATCTGAAAAGTTTCCTAATGGTATGAATGACCAACTTGTCCCAAGCATAGGTTCAATTAAGTCTATGCTGTAAGAGTTTGATTTTTCATACTTTACTAGACTATAAACATAAAAGAAGTTACCTACGCGGTATAAATGATCATCTTGTTCCAAGCATTGGTTCATTAAGTCTATGCTGAATCAGTCAGATACTTTATACAAAGCTAGACCTCAAAAAAACCAACCACAGCCTTAGGCCCAAACAACTCAATCAACATCCAATCACCATAATCCAAACAATCAGTTATAAACACAAGTAATGAGGTTCAAACACAATCAAGAGCAGTTACGTCAAGTATAGCAATTAGCAATTAAACAGAGTTGTTCACATAGGCAAACCAATTAAAATATGCACAAACAAGTATGATGCATGTCTGATCCTACTGCAGGTAATGAGCTCATTTTTCGGTTTCGACCCGCACCCGACGCAATCCGACCCTCCAGGTCTGATAAGGCCTTCCCAGAACTTAATCCCAGATTAAGTACCGCATACCCTCTACCAAGTACTCTCGACTTGCAGGGCTGGTATTTGCTCAAATCTCAATATACCGCAGGTATGCGAATTAGGCCTCTACCAAGCATTCAGCTTGCAGGGCTGGTACATCTCTACCGCAGCCTGTCTGGGAAGCAACATCACAATACGGGCGTCCCCGCATAATATTCACAAGCATCGCCCGAAGGCTCATAAGTCACATATAACCACACTTTTCATCACTTAGTAATCATCTTCATCATCTTTCCACAATCATAAATCAAGCATCACAACATCACAGTGAGCTCATTTTACAATTCTCTGCTTACTCTGTAAGGTCAAGCACAATGCTATATAGCTTTTAATTCCTTTTCTTTCCAACATGTATGAAAGTTTCTAAAACCTCTTTCATTATCATACATACCTCAATACTTTCTCTTGAACTCTTCCTTAGGTGTTTAATAAAGAGAATTAAGGAATTCTGGACTCAAAACTGCCTTCCTGAGGCTTTTAGGGAAAACTGTCTTTTTATCAATATTTTATTATTATTAATAAAATAATATTATTAATAAAATAATATTAACAATAAAATAATATTTTAATATTTTAATATTAAAATAATAATATTTTATTCAACTTTCAAAAATTGCATTTTGACCCCTGAACTTTTTGGAAATTGCATTTTGACCCTTTAACTTTTAATATTTGCACTTTGGCCCCTTAACTTTTTTTAATTAACTTTCAACCCCAAACTTTTTAATAATTATAATTTGACCCCGAAATCATCAAAACCAACGTTTTTCTTGTCCTTCAAAGACCAAAAATATTTTTCCAAAAGTTCATCAGATTTCAGCTTGATTTTCAACTAGTTTTTCAATCTTTTCGGTAACCGATTTTTACCTGATTTTGACCAAACCAAAGAGCAACGTTTCAGCCATCAAATACACATCAAAAACACATCAAATTTCATGAATTTAATGGCTGGAAAGCCACATTTTCCAGCAGCAACAACAACAACTTCAGAACCATCAAAAACTTGATTTTCAAGCATTAAACAACAAGATCTCATGATCAAACCATCACACAAACACTCAAAATCAAGCTTCAAGCAACAAGAGCTGATTTAACACTTCAAGAACCAAACCAATCATTGATTAATTTACCAAATCTTACCTCCTTTGCCGCTGCCAAGAATTGAACCAAGAACAAGCTTCCAAAAGCACTTTTACGCCTATTTTCACATCAAAAACAACTTTAGAACCATATGAACCATGAAGGCTGAAGCTTCATGATGGTGAAAAGTAGGTTTTCCTCACCTCAAGGCAGCTAGAAATCACGTTTTCTTAGAGCCTGTGGTGATTGAACAAGAGATCTTAAGAGAAAACATGAAGAAAACATCATCAGCTTGAGTTCCCACCATGGATGAAACTTCAAGGAGGAGGAGCAGCCATCATGCCTTGATTTATTCCATAAAAATTGATATAGAAATGAAGAGGAGGAAGAGGTGATCATTTTGGTTGGATTAGATATTTGATAGGGGTTTCGGTTTGAGAAAGAACAGAGAAAGAAGCTTAGGTGTTCATGGAAGTTTTCATGGAAGTTCTTCCATTTCTCTCTCAAGAATTTCGAATTCTAACTTGTTTAGAAAGTAAAAATGATAGTAATGATGATACATGGGAGAACGTGGGGTTTGGATAAGCATTATCCTAAATTTTGGTGTAAAAATATCTCAAGAAAGGATAATTACGGAAGCTAGATGTATTAGAACACAAGTATTTCTTACTTTCTCCTTAAGAAAGCTTTTCTTGGAGAGCAAGAAAGGAAACATGTGGTGGCTAACTCTGGGAGAGCCACGTGTCACTGGGTGCTGACTCATCAGAGTTTAATAATAAAATATCATTCTGAAGATAATTACGAAAATTAGATACATCAGATTATACTACTTAAGGATAAGCATGAGCTTTACTAGTATAAATAATACTAGTAACATAATAATCATGAGAATAAAAGATATATGATGAAGCATTAGCATTGCTAAGTTCATCTAAGAATGCCGGTATTATCCATTACCGGTAGATTTCTAGCTCAGTTATTATATTACCAAACATAGATCAACATTAACCACATTAGAGAAAATAATAATATAATATTCCAAATAAAATAATAATATATGAATATTATATTATTATAATTTTTCACTCGAAATTCAAGACCGGCTCGTCACATAGAGACAAACTACGGAAATCAGAATTTTGAAATTCAGACCCGAAATGGTTAAAAAATGCAACTTTTTGCGACGTGCCTGCTTAGATTATGAGAGGTGTCTGGTGCAGTCAAGCTGCTGACTCAGCAGCTTGATGACATAGCACCTGTGTAGTGGAGGTGCTTATATGCACTAAAATTCCTAAAAATTCCATAAAAATTCCGGTTGATCCCGAAAAAGCGCCGTTTCTTCGAGGCTAAAGGCTAGGCCGTTACAAGACCAGCCAATGTCTACACCCCATTTGTACGTGAACTTTAATCTAAATCCTGTGTACGAGACTCCTATTGTGTGCCTACTTGATGAGGTACCAGAGAGACATCCTATGCTGAGGAGTAGTAGATGACGTTCTACCTTTTGATGACGTTCCACCTGACTTGAGTTTTGAAGACCTAGAACATACTTTCCCTCGCTTTAGTAGTTTAGAGGGACTAGGTGAGTATAGAGTCTAGGCTAGCCTAGGTGCCAGCTTAGGGACCTCTTGAATAGGTCAGGACCTGGGATGTTGTTTGTATGTATATGTATATAGTTATTATCTAGCTATATCTAGGGGTGTTCTAACTAATGGTCTATACTCTAATAAGGGCTGGATCACTGAATGTTGCTAGTTACTTGCGATGTATTTATGTGTGGTTGCTTATAACTGTTTTATCTGTTATCAGTTGTGAGTTGATTATGAATGATTCCGTCTATTAATCCAAACATTTTAAAAAAATACATCGCAAATTAACTACGCTTTTAACAACGAATCAGGCTCATATGATAAATAATAGATAATAATTAGGAAGACAAATTGGTAGCACTCAGTTTCCGATATGATCTATACATATTGAAAATTGGGTCGTTACAGAAAGCATACGCATATTCATGTTTAGAAGATAAGAAATGATCACATGTACGTAGCTTCTTGCCCAAAGCAATATCCGATTGAGAAACAGATTGCATTGCTCAAAAACATAAAGGAACAAGTTGCTATGTATATGATCATTAATGTTAAAGATACATGAATAAGCATTTGATCAATTCACATAGAGAGCAATATATATGTACTGCTGCCAATGTCACCAAACAGGTTTCAAAATTTTAAGTTTAATTTTAGTTCGGTGTTGGCAGAAAAATCAGTGGGCAGTTCAGCATGCTATGCACTTAAAAGTACCAAATAGAATGATGAGAGCTGTAAATTTCAATCCAATTTGGTTTCAAGAACAAAATCAGCAATGAAGTGCATAGTTGGCAGGTTAATTATCAAAGGATGATATGCACATCAAAAATTGACATCAAACAAGATAATCACAAAGGCAAATTCAAGTTCAGTTTGATGTTTCAACATGAACACAGAGTGCATTAACCAAATCATCCCGGGCAACATTCACATTTAACAGAAAATTGGCACAAGTTCGAAACTGACGATGCAGAATGGAAGGAAAATCAAAAGCTATGATGATCAGACATAGAAGTTAAATAAAAAATTCCTATTCAGGCAACTCATCAGGCAGGTTATGTGCATCAGTGGAATAGCACTCACAGTTCATATATAGCAGCACTCATAGCCCAAACATTGCATCAATTAGTCCAGAAAATAACCTAAAACACTCAACTAGTATCAACATCTACATTAAATCTACTAAAATAGAAATCAACTAACCTATAACCACCTAATGACTAAAACAAAATTAAAAAGTAGAATTGAAAACATGTAAAATAAAATAGTGGAAATGGAACTGGAGCAGGGAAACAGGGGTTGAAACCTGTTATGCGGAAGGAAGAAAGGAAGCAGATGGAGAAGGGGAGGCGGTAAACGTCGTGGCGGCACAAAAGCTCGCTGCCGTTGGTGAGGTTGCCGGACTGAAGGTGCGGCCTAGGGCTGTGACGCGGAAGCAGTGTGCAGGTGGCACAGGGACGAGAGAGAGAGAAAAGGGGAAATGTGGAAGAGAGAGAAGAAGGAAAAAAGGAAGAGAGAGAGAGAGGGGTGACGGCGGCGCGGGGGTCCACTGGCGGTGGTTGGTCGCGGTGGCGGGAGGTGATGGTGTGAAGAGGAGGGGTTGGTTTCTGAGAGAAGAAGAAGAAAGGTTTGGGGTGTTTAGGGAAACTGAGGTGCGACACCCTCTCCTTTCGAATTAACGTTCGAAAAGTGTCCTGTACGCACAAGGCCGTGTGCGAGCGCAGACAGGGAAAAGGAAATAGGGTATGTGATAAACCCCTATTTTATGATTCATCTTGTGCTCAATTGAGTGTTTTTATCAATTCTTCACCCACTTATTCATAATATTTGAAGGAACGCACAAAATGGAAGGAACGCACAAAATGGAGTTTTGAAGAAAATGACAGTGACGCGCACGCATGGACGACGCGTACGCGCGGCAAGGAAAATCTCTAATGACGCGCATGCGTGACCCACGTGCAGGCGTGACGGACGCCACGTCCAGAAAATTACAGAAGTCGCCCCCAGCGATTTCTGGGCACTTTTTCGGCCTGAATCCAAGCCCAGAAACACAGAATAGAGGCTGGAGAATGAAGGAATCAAAGAACAACATTCATAGTTCACAATTTGAGGTTTTAGATGTAGTTTTCTAGAGAGAGAGAGGCTCTCTCCTCTCTTTTAGGATTTTAGAATTAGGATTTCTCTTAGAGTATAGTTATTTCTTCAATCCAGGTTCAATGTTCCTTTAATTTAATTTCTCCTCTACTTTTATTCATTTTATTACTTTAGTTGATTACTTGATGTTGCCAATTTGGTTTATGGATTCCTATGTTTAATTTTATTTTCTATTTAATACAATTCGAGGTATTTCAGATTTATGATATTGTTAGCTTTAATTGATGAAAAGGTATTTTTATTCGAGTAGATTTTTCCTCTTTGCTTTGGTTGAGTAATTGGTGACACTTGAGTTGTCAAACTCAGCTGTTAATTGAAAATTAAAATTTGCTGATTAATTTGGATCCCTCTAAAGCTAGTCTTTCCATAGGAGTTGACTAGGACTTGAGGAATCAAGTTGATTAGTCCACTTGACTTTCCTTTATTTAGTAGGGTTAACTAAGTGGGAGCAATAAACAATTCTCATCACACCTGATAAGGATAACTAGGATGGAATTTCCAATTCTCATACCTTGCCAAGAGTTTTTCTAATTTTTAATTTATTTTTCTTGCCATTTAAATTACTTGTTCCCTATTTCAAAAACCCAAAAAATATATCTTTTTCATAACCAATAATAAATCATACTTCCCTGCAATTCCTTGAGAGACGACCCAAAGTTTAAATACTTCGGTTATAAATTTTATTGGGTTTTGTTACTTGTACGAAGGGATTCTCTGTTGGTTTAGAAACTATACTTACAACGCGATTATTTTTATAAAATTCTTTACTTGCAGAAGTCTTCTCGTCAGTATGCGTGCGCACAAGGTCGTGCGGACGCTGCGGACAGAAGGTGAATCGCAGCCTGTGTGGGTGCACAAGAAGGTGTGTGTTCGCACAGAAAGAGGAAAGAGGTTGGATTCACACGCACAGCCTGTGCGTGCACAGCAACCAGAGGGGTCGCCAAGGTCTATGCGGGTGCACTGAGCTATGCGCGTGCACAGGTGGCCTTCTTTTTTTTGTTTTTTTTTTTGAAAAAGTGAGGTGTGCGGGCGCACGCAGGATGTGCGGATGCACAGCAGGAGAGAAAGGGGTAGTGTTCCCACGCACAAGCTATGCGCGTGCTATGAATAGAGGGAGTGTTTAAGGGTGTGCGTACGCACGCAGCTGTGCGCATACACAGGAACTAAAAAACAGGGGAACTGTGCAGATGCAAAAGGCTATGCGTACACACATGTCTCTGTTCCTGCAACAAAAATTTTGCCTCTAAGGCATCAAACATGACATCCAAAACAGGTTTTCAAGTCCCAAATCATCATAAGACTCCCCAAAACACATTATTCTACTAAAATTACCTAACAAACATCAAAATAAAACCAACTAACCAAGTAAAATAGCCAATTATTTGTGAAACGAAAGGTAAAAGAGAGAAAGTTAGAAGGATATTACCATGATGGGTGATGACAAGTCATCTTAGCCTAGTTTCACTAGCCTTTTTGTTTTGTTTTCAATTGAATTATGCACTTTCTTGAGCCAAAAGCAAGCCAATTGGGTAGATTTTCATGTTTCCTTTGATTTAATCAACCATGTATGAATTCATGCTATTTCATGAGGTTTTATGCTATAATTGTCATATATTATGAAAGAATGAATATCTCATGATTTTGAGCATAGCTTTGATGTGTTTGGTTGATTAATGATAGGTGAAGAAAGCTTGGAGAAAGGTTGATGCAAGAAGGAATGGCTGGGAGGAATGACTTGAGTCTTGGATTAATTATGAACCAGGAAGCAAAAGCTGGAGCAAAAGTTAGCCCCTAACTTTTTGGCTAACTTTTGGGAAAAAGCTGGACCAAAAGTTAGCCCCTAACTTTTTGGCTAACTTTTGGCATGAAAAACACTCCCTGGATGCACCAAAAGTTTGCGCCAACGTTAGCCCCTAACTTTTTGGCTAACGTTGGCGCCTGAAAAACTCCCTGGGCTAGCAAAAGTTTGCGCCAACGTTAGCCCCTAACTTTCTGGCTAATGTTGGCGCCATGAATAACTAAGGGGAGGCCAACGTTGGAGCAAAAGTTAGACCCCTAACTTTCGCCCCAACGTTGGTATCAGCAAAACAAGGGTGCTGATGTGAAAAGTTGGAGCAAAAGTTAGACCCTAACTTTTACTCCAACTTTTACTCAAGCTTTCATGATTCCAACCAGGTTCAATTTGGTTCTTCTCCAAACTCCAAGAGCAATTAACCAAGGCCTCTCTCAACCCAATTCCATCAAGAGCAAAGGCCCAATTGAAGGCTTGAAGACCATTTGAAGAAAGTGTATAAATAGCATAGGATTTAAGTTTTTAGGGAGCTTCCCTTTTAGTTTTTCAGAATAGCTTTCTTTTCGGTTTTGCTTGGAGCTCACTTTTATTTTTCTTAGCATTGTTGTTTTAATTCAAGAGAATTTGGGAGGAGAATTGATCTCTCTTCTTCCTTGTTCTTGCCCAGCACTCTTTACTTTTCTTGTCTTGGATTTTGGGTGGAGAGTTGAAGAAATTCTGTTTCAATCTCACCTTGGGATCTTGTTTAATTTTCTGCTTAATTGAATTTCAGTTTCGGTTACTTGCTTCTTCATCTACTTTTTTTGCAATCTACATTTCCTTTGCAATTGTTCTTGTTGGATCTAGGAAGGCATTGAGATCTAGACTTGGTTTTCTAGTCTCTTGGGTCCTGAGATCCGGATTTCCCATTTCCCATTTCCCATTCCCTGTTTACTGTTTTTATGCTTATTTACATTTCTGTTTTAAGATCCGGTTTGATTCAAGACATCCTTTACTTCTCTGTTTGTTGCAATTTACTTTTCCTTGTTTAATTCCTGCAAATCCAACTCCCAATTCCCTTTACAATTCAAGCCATTTACATTTCTTGCACTTTAATATTCTGCAATTTACATTTCTTGCGTTCTAAGTTTCTGCCATTTAATTTCTTGCTCTTTAAGATTCAGCACTTTAAATTCCAGTTCTTTTTAATTTCATGCAATTCATCCATTTCCTTTACTTTCTATGCAATTTAAATTCTGCAAATCACAAATCTCTCAACCAAATCTTGATTCGCTTGACTAAATCAACCACTAAACTAAAATTGCTCAATCCTTCAATCCCTGTGGGATCGACCTCACTCCCGTGAGTTATTATTACTTGATGCGACCCAGTGCACTTGCCGGTTAAGTTTGGGTGTTTTGGAGAAATTCGTTTCTCCGCTAAAATATCCCATCAAGTTTTTGGCGCCGTTGCTGGGGATTGAATTAGATTGACAATGATTAAGTGAGGTGGTGATCTAGATCTAGCATTTTTATTTTCTGTTCCTTTAATTTTTAATTATCCCACTAACTATTTGAATTTTCGCTTAAGCTAACTAAAACTTCATTCTAGCAATAGATTGAAGTGTCACTGGTTTGTGTGTTTCTTATGTTCTGCTTGTATGTCAGGTACAAGAAGAAATACACCCATCTTTCATGAACAAGACGAAAGAACTCTTAGAAGGTTAAGAAGAGCTGAAATAGGGAAAACTATTATTGGAGAAGAGGAATCAGAAGAAGAATTCCAAGATATGGAGGAACATTCAACCAATCCACCAGGTGGAGCAGACAACAACAATAACAATCCACCCCAGAGGAGAGTTTTAGCTTCCTATACTTTTGCAAATCCTAGACATTGTGGAAGTAGCATCTTAACTCCAAATGTCAATGCAAACAATTTTGAACTAAAGCCACAACTCATCACTTTGGTTCAAAACAATTGCTCTTTTGGTGGAGGACCACTTGAAGATCCGAACCAACACCTATCCACCTTCTTGAGGATTTGTAACACTGTTAAAACTAATGGTGTGCCTCCTGACAGCTACAAGCTATTGCTATTCCCATTTTCTCTCAGAGACAAGGCCACTCAATGGTTGGAATCCTTTCCAAGAGACAACATCAACAATTGGGATGATTTGGTAACCAAGTTCCTTGCCAAATTTTACCCACCTCAAAGGATCATAAGGTTGAAGACTGAGGTACAAACATTTACACAAAAGGAGGCTGAACCCATCCATGAGGCATGGGAGAGATACAAGGCTCTAATCAGGAAATGTCCTCCTGAAATGTTCACTGAGTGGGATAAGCTGCAGAATTTCTATGAGGGCTTAACATTGAAATCTCAAGAAGCTTTGGATCATTCAGCTGGAGGTTCCTTGCAACTCATGAAAACTGCAGAGGAAGCTCAAAATCTCATTGATATGGTGGCTAACAACCAATATTTCTTTGCTCATCAAAGAAACCGCCAACCATCACAAAGAAGAGGAGTAATGGAGCTAGAAGGAGTGGACTCAATCTTGGCTCAAAACAAGATGATGCAGCAGCAAATTCAACAACAATTTGAGCAAATGGCCAAGAGGATTGATAGTCTCCAAGTTGCAGCAGTTAACACTAGCCAACCATCAACCACATGGGGACAGAATGAAGAAACTCAAGAAGAACAACAACAAGAGCAAGTACAGTATATGCACAACCAAGGACCAAATAAAGTGTATGGTGATACATACAATCCATCCTGGAAGAACCACCCAAACCTCAGATGGGGAGATAATCAAATCCAAAACCAACAACCATGGCAGATGAACTCAAACCAAAACAACCCAAGAAGCAACCAAAACCACAACCAGCAGCAGACTAACCAAAACCCATAAAGAAAACCTCAAAACAACTACCCCAACCCCAACCAGTACCAATCTAATAACCAACCCACCAACCAAAATAACTACCATCCACCACCCACATCTCATAACCCACCTCAAGTATCACCTGAAGCCCAAAGAATCACTAACTTGGAGGCCGTGATAGACAAAATGTTGAAACACCAGGAAATGACAACCAAGAATCATGAAGCATCCCTGAAGAGCCTAGAGAGACAGATGGGGCAAATCTCCAAGCAGATTTCTCTTGAGAGACCCTCAAGCTCTCTGTCGAGTGACACAATTCCAAATCCTAAGGAAGAATGCAAGGCGATACAATTAAGGAGTGGGAGAACATTGATGAGCAATAATGACACTACAAAGAAGCAAGCAAAGAGCAGCAAAAGTGCAATAGAAGATGAGGAGCAAACAAAGGCAGATGAAGCCAAGGATCAAGTTGTGATGCCAAACAAGAGAACTGAGAAACTCAAAGAGAAAGACAACCAGCCACACGGTTCAACAGAAGTGACTCAGGTACAGCAGCAAATAGGAAAGAGCATCACACCTCCACTGCCATATCCCCAGAGGCTCAACAAAGAAACCAAGGACCAAGAATTTCATAAGTTCCTTGAGACTTTCAAAAAGCTGGAAATCAATATTCCCTTGGTTGAAGCACTTGAGCAAATGCCTCTGTATGCCAAGTTTTTGAAGAAGCTTATCAACAAGAAAAGAAGTTGGGATGAGAAGGAAACCATACTGCTCACTGAGGAATGCAGGGCTTTGATTGAAAAAGGGTTTCCCCCTAAGCTTGAAGATCCAGGGAGCTTTTGGCTACCTTGCACCATTGGGGAATTAACCATCACTAAAGCAATGTGCGATCTAGGAGCAAGTATCAACTTAATACCATCCTCCTTGATAAAAAAGCTGCATATAGAGGAAGTTAAACCAGTACAGATATCTCTAGAGCTAGTAGATAAGTCAACAGTATACCCCAGGGGTATGATTGAAAACCTGCTGGTCAAGGTGGACAATTTCATATACCCTGCAGATTTTGTGGTTCTAGATTCAGAAGGGGATGATGGTGACTCTATTATTCTGGGAAGGCCATTCTTGGCCACTGCTAGAGCTATCATAGACATAGAGGAAGGAGAATTAACTCTCAGAATGCATGATAAGAGTGTCACTCTGAAGGTGTTACCAAAAGCACAGTTTGGTAATGAGAAGAAAAACTATATGGAACTTGACAAGGAAGGATCTCAGTTAAAGGAAGAAAGCAACAAGGCGATTCATAACAACATCCCAAGGCAAAAGATTGTGCAAACTGATGAAGAAGTCCAAGAGAATATGGGAGTATTAGCCACTGAAGGGATGAAAGATCCCCAAGGTAAGCCTACGGCCAGAAAAGAAAGGTCAATGAAAGAAAGGATGAAACGCAGAAACAAAACAAAAAGGGGTTGGAAGAACAGGAAGATTCCAACAGAGGGGCTTTCCAAAGGTGACAAAGTGCAATTGATATATCAACAACTGGGAGCAAGCCGACAGACTGATGACTATTACAATGTCAGCAACATACTCTCGTTGGAACATGCTGAAATTGAACACCAGAGAACAAAGAGGAGGATCACAGTCAGGGGAGACAAGTTGAGGCACTACAACCCTCAACCACCATAAAAGAAAGCTCCAATGTCAAGCTAGTGACAATAAAAGAGCGCTCCATGGGAGGCAACCCATGATTTAAGATTTATGTCATTTTAAATTCAATAAGCTATGATCATCTGAGCATGAAATTTATTTTCATAGACGTACTCAATGAATGCATGAAATTTTTTTTTTTTCATATGCTAAGACTTCTAAAGTTTGGTGTGCCTTCAAGCATACCAAACCAGTGTTACAAACATTTTCATACTATATGCCTAGCATATGACCAAACACTAAGTTTGGTGTTTCTCTTCTAATGAAAATTAAAAAAATCATGCATCAATGATCATACATTATCTCTTACTGAGACTTTTCAATTAAAAAGAAATCATACTCTGTGATGAAGGCATCAATTGTGATTTACTACTAGCATCTCACATCTACCCCTTAAGCAAGATACAAGTTTGGTGTTCACCAAACTTTGATGCACGGATTTAGGGACACAATTGATCCTTCATGAAAAAAAAAAGAGAGAGAAAAAAAGAAAATTATGATGAAAACATTTCTTATAAACATTTGACCAAGAATGACATTGGGGATTTCAATTTCACTAGTTGGAGGAAAAAACACATATTTTCTACTATATGACCAAACATTAAGTTTGGTGTCCTCCAAGAAAAGTAACGGTTCAAATGGATATAAGGAATGGTTATTCATATAGTGTTAATGAAAAGAAGCACTCTTGCCACAGTTTGATAAAACTAATGCTTGTTGTCTTGTTGTGATGACTAGGTGGTCAAAGGACACTCTATGAAAGAGACAAGACAAGGGAAAGCATAGCATGAGGACAAAATCTCATCACATGCTTCAAAAAGAGAATCTGCCACTCCTTGAGATGATCACGGCAAAGACAATTGAAGAAGCAAGCTTTGTCTTTATTCATCCTTACATGCACACCTTTGATTCACATAGTATCCAATTGCATCCTAGCCCTTCATTGTTCATTTAAATAACATACCACCTCCAAGCCATGCATGTGACCGAACCTTTGCACTCCAACCATTTAAACTTCCCTTCATCATTTCTCATCAAAACAAGCTCGGCCTCAAATTTCATCTTTCTCCAAGACACACATCAAAATCTCTAACAATCTTCACACTCCCTTTAACCTCAAGAGTCTCAAACAACCAAGTGATCATGGCCTCTTCCTCAAGAACCAAACGAAGAAGAGGGAAAGATCCCATGGTGGAGGAGAGCACCCCTGAATATGACCAATGGAGATTCAAATCTCGGTACCATCAGATGCAAATTGAATGGATGAATGAGAAGAAGATATATCCAGAAATTACACTCTTGCTGCCGGACGATGGATGCCAAGAAATGAAGGACAAAATTCGAAAGAGAAGGTGGGAGGAACTCATATCACCAATCACCCGAATCAATGCTAATATCATAAGAGAGTTCTATGCCAATGTCTCAAGGCTTGACATGAGTGAGGCCCCAACATACAAGAGCTATGTGCGGGGAGTGGAAGTAGATTTTAGCTCAGATGCAATCAAGAAAGTCTTGGGACCAAAATTAGTTCGCTTTAGTGAACCGGGATACCACCAAAGGGTAAATGGTGATCCGGATTATGATGGGATTGCTAGAGATATTTGTATGGAGAACTCAGAGTGGGAAGGAGATGACAAGAATAAATACAAGTATTTGAAGAGAGTTAACCTTACCCCGGAAGCAAAGGGATGGTATGAGTTGTTGAAAAGATCAATTCTGGGCACAGTAAACACCTCAGAAGTTAACAAGAATAGAGCTATTATGTTGCATTGCATAATTGTGGGAGGAGAGGTAAAAGTTCATGAAATTCTGGCAAAGGACATTCAAAAGCTTGCTGAGAAGAATTCGGCCGGATCTTGGTTGTACTATCCGAGTACCATTTGGAGGTTGTGTGCAAAGGCTAAAGTGCCAATGGAAGAGGAGAATCCAATGTGATTAAGCCAAGGCATGCCTATAACCATTGAAAGAATGATGATGGCCCCTAAAGCACATCAAGGCCGAAGACCACATGGAAGAAGGGAAAGAGAGGAACCAATGGAGGGAGAAGAATTACAAGAGGAAGAAGAGCCACAAGAGGAGGATGAACAGCAGCACATTCCTCTACATAACAATCTGGACATGACTCAAATGCAGGAAGCAATTGGAAGATTATCACAACAGTACATGAGAATTCAAGAAAGGCAAGAGGAATACCATTCACTATACATGAAAAACCAACAAGCATAAGAAGAACGGGAGCTAAGAATGATGAACAAACAAAGTGAATTCGAGTCAAGATTCCTTGTGATGCAAGAAGAACATGCTTTTCAATCTCATGAATCATTTGGAAAGTTGGAACAAATGCAGGCTGAAAATTTGAGGGCTCTCAAAGAGTTCACAACATTCCAAGATGCAAGATATGAAGTCCAAGCCGACTACAACATAAATAGTCAAATCAAGCTGAACTATATTGGAGAGCATCTGCACAACATAGATCCAGCTTTTCCAACTTTTGATGAATTCTTTAAAAGGAGAAGTGAGATAGAAGTAAGCAATGCAATGAAGCTTGATGATAGAGTAGAGGAAGCAATGAATAGAGCTGGTTTCTGGCGGGATCAACAGACAACAGACATGGACACAGGGAACACCAGCAACCAGGTGTATGAAAGAAGAAAGAAAAAGCATGACAAATAAAAGGTGGACTTGCTCCTTGTTCAGCACTAAGAAAGCATGCATTGTGTCTGTTTTAAGTGGTCCTTGCATCTTTAAGAAGTTGTCAAAATTAATAGTCTTTGCATCTTGTTTGTTTCTCTTAGAATAAGTAAGCTAGTCTATGTATGTGCTTGTGTGTTCACTTTCACTTAACAAAAAGCATGCTTTGTCCCCTGCATTTTCAATTCAATAAAAGAAATGTTTGAATGTGAAGTGAGATAGTTCTCTGTTAGATAGAAGTAAAATAAAAGTAAGTGGTGGTATGTGTGTGATTGTATAATAGCTCACCTTTAATGAATCAGAACACTAGGATTTCTCTTCTTAAGTAGAAAGTAGCTACTGTCTATGAATCTCAATCAAATAAAAATCCTTGGTTAGAAAGAAAAACAAAAAGAAAGAAAAAAAGGGGAGAAAAAGAAATAGCCAAGAAGTGGCAGAACAAAAGAAAAACAAAAAGAAACAAAGCTGGACACCAATAGCTTGAACCTTAGAATATATGCCTGTGGTGTCTTTGTATTAGGATCTGCTTGGATTATTAAGCTCTTTGGAGTGCATCAACACTTGATGACTTGGGTTAACTAACCCGGGATCATCAGCTGAAAGTCCACTATCAAGAGCAACCTAACTACAAGGCATTTAGTAGCCTAAAGAGGTGCTGGGCATCAATGTTCTAAGAAGGAATGTGAGCCAAGTGTCTATAGTGAATAATGTGTCAAGTATAAAGAAAAGGAAATGAACTTGCTACACATGACACTCAAATAAAGCTCATGAACAAGATAATAGCCAAGGATAAAGGAATAATGAGAGGTCATAGCAGTATGTTACTTGAAGCTTGAAAGAGGCTTTCTAGGCTTAAGAGTCAATAAGAGGTGAGTGTGTACATATCCACATAAAACCCCATGAACTATCAATAACACTCTACTAGCATGAACATCCTCTCCCATTTCATTATTTCTTCTCAATAAATCATTTCTTGCTTGGGGACAAGCAATCTTTAAGTTTGGTGTTGTGATGACAAGTCATCTTAGCGTAGTTTCACTAGCCTTTTTCTTTTGTTTTCAATTGAATTATGCACTTTCTTGAGCCAAAAGCAAGCCAATTGGGTAGATTTTCATGTTTCCTTTGATTTAATCAACCATGTATGAATTCATGCTATTTCATGAGGTTTTATGCTATAATTGTCATATATTATGAAAGAATGAATATCTCATGATTTTGAGCATAGCTTTGATGTGTTTGGTTGATTAATGATAGGTGAAGAAAGCTTGGAGAAAGGTTGATGCAAGAAGGAATGGCTAGGAGGAATGACTTGAGTCTTGGATTAATTATGAACCAGGAAGCAAAAGCTGGAGCAAAAGTTAGCCCCTAACTTTTTGGCTAACTTTTGGGCAAAAGCTGGAGCAAAAGTTAGCCCTTAACTTTTTGGCTAACTTTTGGGCAAAAGCTGGACAAAAAGTTAGCCCCTAACTTTTTGGCTAACTTTTGGCATGAAAAACACTCCCTGGATGCACCAAAAGTTTGCGCCAACGTTAGCCCCTAACTTTTTGGCTAACGTTGGCACCTGAAAAACTCCCTGGGCTAGCAAAAGTTTGCGCCAACGTTAGCCCCTAACTTTCTGGCTAACGTTGGCGCCATGAATAACTAAGGGGAGGCCAACGTTGGAGCAAAAGTTAGACCCCTAACTTTTGCCCCAATGTTGGTATCAGCAAAACAAGGGTGCTGATGTGAAAAGTTGGAGCAAAAGTTAGACCCTAACTTTTACTCCAACTTTTACTCAAGCTTTCATGATTCCAACCCGGTTCAATTCGGTTCTTCTCCAAACTCCAAGAGCAATTAACCAAGGCCTCTCTCAACCCAATTCCATCAAGAGCAAAGGCCCAATTGAAGGCTTGAAGACCATTTGAAGAAAGTGTATAAATAGCATAGGATTTAAGTTTTTAGGGAGCTTTCCTTTTAGTTTTTCAGAATAACTTTCTTTTCGGTTTTGCTTGGAGCTCACTTTTATTTTTCTTAGCTTTGTTGTTTTAATTCAAGGGAATTTGGGAGGAGAATTGATCTCTCTTCTTCCTTGTTCTTGCCCAGCACTCTTTACTTTTCTTGTCTTGGATTTTGGGTGGAGAGTTGAAGAAATTCTGTTTCAATCTCACCTTGGGATCTTGTTTAATTTTCTGCTTAATTGAATTTCAGTTTCGGTTACTTGCTTCTTCATCTACTTTCTTTGCAATCTACATTTCCTTTGCAATTGTTCTTGTTGGATCTAGGAAGGCATTGAGATCTAGACTTGGTTTTCTAGTCTCTTGGGTCCTGAGATCCGGATTTCCCATTTCCCATTCCCTGTTTACTGTTTTTATGCTTATTTACATTTCTGTTTTAAGATCCGGTTTGATTCAAGACATCCTTTACTTCTCTGTTTGTTGCAATTTACTTTTCCTTGTTTAACTCCTGCAAATCCAACTCCCAATTCCCTTTACAATTCAAGCCATTTACATTTCTTGCACTTTAAGATTCTGCAATTTACATTTTTTGCGTTCTAAGTTTCTGCCATTTAATTTCTTGCTCTTTAAGATTCAGCACTTTAAATTCCAGTTCTCTTTAATTTCATGCAATTCATCCATTTCCTTTACTTTCTATGCAATTTAAATTCTGCAAATCACAAATCTCTCAACCAAATCTTGATTCGCTTGACTAAATCAACCACTAAACTAAAATTGCTCAATCCTTCAATCCCTGTGGGATCGACCTCACTCCCGTGAGTTATTATTACTTGATGCGACCCGGTGCACTTGCCGGTTAAGTTTGAGTGTTTTGGAGAAATTCGTTTCTCCGCTAAAATATCCCATCAATGGGGTGTCTTCCACCTAGCACTTTGGTTTATAGTCTTAAGTTGGACTTGGCGAGGAGATCCTTGTTAGGGCAGCTTATGCTTCCATTCCTCCTTGAATCTCCAACCAAATTTGCTATTGATTCAACCTCTGGGTTCCCAAATGAATTGCATCAACCTCTTAAGAGACTTCAAACTAGCAACTAGGATCCTTAAGTGTTGATCCTTGAAATTAATGCCTGGCTCCCATACTTGAGTTCCTCTATCACTATTAACATGCTCGTGTACTCCCCAGAATCCAATACATTGACTCTTGCACCAAAATTGAGCTCCAAATGTTGGATTGGCTCCTTTGATGAACATTCTGTTTCCTTGCCAATTAACATTCTTCTCTTCACCATCCACTACTCCAAGAAAGGTTCGAAGTTGACCATCCATTTCTAAAACGGCATATTGATGTGGGCCTAGAAATCTTGTTAGAGAAATCTTCATCCGCTCAATTCGTTCTTGCACAACTATCTTCACTTCTTGGCAAACAGAATCTTTCTCAACCTCTTTTGAATATTCTTCATCATCACTCAAGTAAAAAATCGGAGGTTGTGTGAAGTCCACATCAACATCTCCTTCCAAATCTAATAATGGAGGTCCATGAAGGTCATAGAAGGAATTACCCAAGTTGGACAGAAAATCTTAAATGATGGAATCCTCTTGATCAATTCCTACCCACTCTTCATTTATCTCTCTTTGCACTTCATGTTGTGACTTGATGTCTTCTTTTTGATTTTGCAATTCTTCTTTCACTCCACACTTTTTACTTGGTCCCACACATTCATCCACTAGAATTTCTTGCTTGTGGCATGAACGCAATAAAGCTAAATGACCCAAAGCTTTTGCTACGGTAGACATGACTTGCTCTTGCTTCTTTCGGAACTCTTGTTATTCTTGAATGAGCATGAAAAGTACTTCTTGTGTGGCTTGATCCATATATGAAGATGAAAATTAAGGTGATGAAGGTTGACAATCAAACTCATGAGGGTAAGGGTTTTGGTTTTGTATGTAGTGAGGGGATGGTGTATAAGATTGGTGACTATAAAGGTAAGTGTTTGGGTTCCATTGGGGTGCATTGTGGTGATGGTACGAAAAAGTCATCAAGAGAATATAAACAAAATCCTACTAAGAAAAACAACCAAACAACCAAAAAGAGCTATTTACACTATTAACATATTGATGCCAGGGCATCTTGGCCAGTTTCACTGACCCTTTTCTTTATTATTTTAGGGTAGTTTCATGTATTTTCTTAGTAAATAAGCTAGTTTTGGGTGAATATACACTTACATCTTGATTTAAGCAACCATTGTGAACTTTACATGATTTTATGAGAATTATACATAAATAGAATGATAAAATGGATGATGCTTGATCTCATGACTTGAGACAAAGCTTTGGTTCACCTTGTTTGTTTGATTTCAGGACAAAGGAAGAAAAGAAGAGCCACGTTAGCAGCCATGTTAGTCTCACTAACGTGACCACTAACGTGGAAAGGGAGCAAGCTTGCAACGTTAGTGGTAAAGTTACCACTAATAACGCTTTCGAAAGCCATCATGACCCACGTTAGTTGCTATGTTAGTTACATTAGCGTGGGAACTAACGTGGAAGGAAAGAGAAGCTCCAACGTTAGTGGTAAAAATGAACACCACTAACGTTCCAAAAGGTCACACATAGCCACGTTAAGAGTCACGTTAATCCAATTAACATCAACTCTAACATGGAAAAAGAAAGAGATGGCCAACGTTAGTGACACTCACCTTTGTCACTAACGCTGGAGCAGGCCAAGATTGCCCATGTTAGTGGTCATGTTAAGACCACTAACGTGAAGGGTAACATGGAGCAAGGGATGATATGCCAACGTTAGTGACACTAACCTTTGTCACTAACGTTGGAGATGGCAAGCACACCCACGTTAGTGGTCACGTTAATGCCATTAACGTGAAGCACTAACGTAGAAGGAAGGGGCGTTTTGAAGCGTTAGTGACAAAAGTAAGTGTCACTAACGCTCTCGAGCCTTGGCATGCCAACGTTAAGGGCCACGTTAGTTACACTAACGTAGATCATTAACGTGGAAGAGAGGGACAAGGAGCAATGTTATTGGTAAAAGTAAGTGCTAATAACACTTGCGAAGGGCAAAGAGGCTACTTTAGTGGTCACGTTAGTACCACTAACGTTGAAGTTAACGTGGATCAACTAGTTTGGAACGTTAGTGACAAAGTTATCGTCACTTACGCTCTCAAACCCATGTTTACACTTAACGTTAACGCCACTAACGTCCTAACTAACTTCCCATCATGCCTAACTCACATTCTTTCTGCAAGCAAAGCTGAGCCCACAAAAGACTGTAACTGCTTCAACCAAAGATCAAGGGCCCATATCCAAGACTTGAAGATCTAACTAGAAGATCAGAGGAGTAGTATATATAGGGATAGTTTTGAATTAAAAAGGGATCTGGAACTTGAGAACTACACTTTGTATATTTTACTTTCTCTATAACTTCTAGTTTAATTTCAGAATGCACTATTCTCTATCATCTTCCATTTCCAGAGCTATGAACAACTAAACCCCTTTTCATTGGGTTAGGGAGCTCTGTTGCAATTTGATGGATCAATTATAGTTTTCATTCTTCTTCTTCTTTCTTTTCTCTTGATTTTACTAGAAAGCTTTCAATCTTAATCCAATTTATTAGTTGTCTTGGAAAAGAAACTCTCCATAATTGGATCTCTTCTGAGCCTTGGAAAAGGGATAAGGAGATCATGCTAGAATTGCTTTCTCATGTTGGACCAAATTGGGGTTTGGATGGATATAGTGACATATAATCCAACCAACACTTTGATTTGGAAATACGTGTGGTATAATCAGTGACCATACTTCATCTCTTCCCATAAGCAATTAAATCAAGGAATTGGGCAATTGTTCAAGCTTAGAGAGATTGGGTTGCCAAGGAATTGGGATCCAATCACTTAAGATTGCCAAGGAGATCAATGAATGCATTGATTGAGGAAGAGATGAGAATGAACTTGATCCGGAGAATGCAACATCTCCTAAGCCCAATGAATCCCCCATTTCTGATCTTACTCATTCTCTTTACCTTCTATCATTTACTTTTATGCTCATCTCCCCAAATCCCCATTTATGATTCTGCAATTTACTTTCTGCAATTTACATTCCGCCATTTAGTTCGGGCATTTACATTTTCTGTTATTTACTTTCCCGCCATTTAATTTTCTATAATTCCCCAACTCAATTTCTGCTTAGCTCAACTAGAACATTCCTCTAATTAAAGTTGCTTGACCAATCAATCCCTATGGGATTTGACCTCACTCTATTGTGAGTTTTTACTTGACGACAATTCGGTATACTTGCTGAGGGAAATTTGTTGAGAGATGATGGGATATTCTAGCGGAAAAACGAATTTCTCCAAAACACCCAAAACTAACCGGCAAGTGCACCGGGTCGCATCAAGTAATAATAACTCACGGGAGTGAGGTCGATCCCACAGGGATTGAAGGATTGAGCAATTTTAGTTTAGTGGTTGATTTAGTCAAGCGAATCAAGATTTGGTTGAGTGATTTGTGATTTGCAGAATTTAAATTGCATGGAAAGTAAAGGGAATGGGTAATTGACATGAAATTAAAGAGAACAGGAATTTAAATGCTGAATCTTAAAGAACAAGAAATTAAATGGCAGAAACTTAGAACGCAAGAAATGTAAATTGCAGAATCTTAAAGTGCAAGAAATGTAAATAGCTTGAATTGTAAAGGGAATTGGGAGTTGGATTTGTAGAAATTAAACGAGGGAAAGTAAATTGCAACCAACAGAGAAGTAAAAGAACACTTGGATTGAACCAGATCTAAAAACAGAATTGTAAATAAGCATGAAAACAATAAACAGGGAATGGGAAATGGGGAATCCGGATCTCAGGACCCAAGAGACCAGATAACCAAGTCTAGATCTCAATGCCTTCCTAGATCCAACAAGAACAATTGCAAAGGAATTGTAAATTGCAAAGAAAGTAGATGAAGAACAATTAACAGAAATTAAATTCCATAAGCAGTAGAAGAAACAGAGAGATCTTCGGATGAGATTGAAACAGAATTCCTTCAATTCTCCAACCCAAGATCCAAGACAATTGCAATTGAAATTGAAAGCAATAAAACTAAGAGGAAGAGAGTGGAATTCTCCTTCCCCGAAACTAAGAAATTAAAGATCACTCAATATCCAAAGCTCTCCGAAAACTATTATGAAAACTCAAAAGGAAAGCTCCCTTAAGAACTTGAATTCTATCCTATTTATACACTTTCTTCAAATGATCTTAAGCCTTGAGTTGGGCCTTTGCTCTTGGTGGAGTTGGGTTGAGAGAGGCCTTGGTTGATTGCTCTTGGAGTTTGGAGAGGAACCAAAGTGAACCAAGTGAACCGGGTTGGAGTTTTGCAAAAGTTTGAGTAAAAGTTTGAGTAAAAGTTTGAGGCAAACTTTTGGTCCAACTTTTCATATCAGCCCCCATGTTTTGCTGATACCCACGTTGGTGCAAAAGTTAGGGCTCTAACTTTTGCTCCAACGTTGGCCTTCTTTAGTGCACTTATGGCGCCAACGTTAGCCCAAAAGTTAGGGGCTAATGTTGGCGCAAACTTTTGCTCCCCCTTTGTGTTTTTCATGTGCCAACATTAGCCCAAAAGTTAGAGGCTAACGTTAGCGCAAACTTTTGGTGGCCAAGGGGTGTTTTTCTCATGCCAACGTTAGCCACAAAGTTAGGGGCTAACGTTGGCGCAAACTTTTGGTGCCCAGGGAGTGTTTTTCTCATGTCAACGTTAGCCACAAAGTTAGGGGCTAACATTGGCGCAAACTTTTGGTGCCCAGGGAGTGTTTTTCTCATGCCAACGTTAGCCACAAAGTTAGGGATTAACGTTGGCGCAAACTTTTGGTGCCCAGGGAGTAACTTTCATATGCCAACGTTAGCCCAAAAGTTAGGGGCTAACGTTGGGGCTAACTTTTCACCCAAAAGTTCGTGCAAAAGTTTGAGGCTAACTTTTGGTCCAGCTTTTTGCTTCCTGGTTCATTTTCACTTATTCCATTGTCCTCTCTTTACTCCTAGCCATTCCTTCTTGCTTCAACCTTTCTCCAACCTTTCTTCACCTATAATTAATCAACCAAACACATCAAAGCTATGCTTAAAATCATGAGATATTCATTTTATCATAATATGTGACAATTATAGCCTAAAACCTCATGAAATAGCATGAATTCATACATGGTTGATTCAATCAAAGGAAGCATGAAAATCTACCCAAATTAGCTTACTTGTAGCTCAAGAAAGTGCACAATTCAAGTGAAAACAAAAGAAAAAGACTAGTGAAACTAGGCTAAGATGACTTGTCATCACAACACCAAACTTAAAGCTTGCTTGTCCCCAAGCAAGAAAAAAAAATTTATTGAGAAGAAAGGATGAAATGGAAGAGGATGTTCATGCTAGCAGAGTATTATTGATAGTTCATGGGATTTTGTGTGGATATGTAAATACTCACTTCTTATTGACTCCTAGGCCTAGAAAGTCTCCTTCAAGCTTCAAGCAACATACTGCTATGACCTCTCATTATTCCTTTATCCTTGGCTATTACTTTGTTTATAAGCTTTAATTGAGTGTCATGTGTAGCAAGTTCATTTCCTTTTCTTTATACTTGACACATTATTCACTATAGACACTTGGCTCACTTTCCTTCTTAGAACATTGATGCCCAGCACCTCTTTGGGCTGCTAAATGCCTTATAGTTAGGTTGCTCTTGATAGTGGATTTTCAGCTGATGATCCCAGGTTAGTTAACCCAAGTCACCGAGTGTTGATGCACTCCAAAGAGCTTAATAATCCAAGCAGATCCTAATACAAAGACACCACAGGCATATATTCTAAGGTTCAAGCTATTGGTGTCCAGCTTTGTTTCTTTTTGTTTTTCTTTTGTTCTGCCACTTCTTTTTTTCTTTTTTTTTGTTTTTCTTTCTAACCAAGGATTTTTATTTGATTGAGATTCATAGACAGTAGGCCACTCTATACTTAGAAGGAGATATCCTGGCTCTTTATTCACTAAAAGTGAGCTATTGTACAATCACACACATACAACCACTTACTTTTATTCTACTTCTATCTAACAGAGACCATCTTACTTCACATTCAAATATTTCTTTTATTGAACTTAAAGATGCAGGGGACAAAACATGCTTTTTGCTAAGTGAAAGTAAACACACAAGCACACACATAGACTAGCTTACTTATTCTAAGATTGATTCTACTTGTATTAGATGAACACTTTAACAAAACACAAGTCAAAGCATTTTTCAACAGCAAGAGTTAAGTGTAAATACAACCTATTGGTTTGCAGTTCCTTTGTCCTTCCTTCTGTTGTGCCCTTTTGAGTTATGATGCATAGTGTCTTTAACTGGTGGTGAATTCCCTGCATAATTCTCAACAGTTGCTTGCTTCTCAAGCCCTTAGATGACCAGTTAGTATGCATGAGTTGAGTGTGGCTTGTGGATTTAATTTGGTGTGGGGACACCAAACTTAAGCTCTTGCCACTTCTCTGGATACAGCAGGTTAACTCTAGGCAAAATCTTGTATCCTTGCTAAAGGTAATGAAGTTAAGACTAAAAAGCAGTTAAGTGGTTGAATAATCTGTTCGATTGCTTGGAGCTAACAATGTGCAGGAGATTAGAATGTGCTTTTGAATGAGGTTTTGGTGGAACACCAAACTTAGAATCCTCCATTCTCCTTTAAGTTGTTTTTGGTGTGCAACACCGAACTTAGCTCCTTGCAATACATATCAATTATTCAACATTTTTATTGAAAAGGCTATGAAAAGGAAACTACCTCAGGTTGGGTTGCCTCCCAACAAGCGCTCTTTTATTGTCATTAGATTGACATCCTTCAATTCCTTTCAAGAAGGCTGTAGGTTCTGGACCTCTTTTTCCTTATCCCATTGTCCTCCCAAGTACAGCTTTGCTCTGTGACCATTTGCTGTGAATTGATTCTTTGTTGCTTCATCTAGCAGCTCAATGCTCCCATAAGGAAAAACCTTTGTCACCAAGTATGGACCAGTCCACTTTGACTTCAGTTTGCCAGGGAAAATATTAAGCCTTGAATTATACAGGAGCACTTGCTGTCCTGGCTTGAATTCCTTCTTTGTGATTTTTTTGTCATGCCACCTCTTAGCTCTTTCCTTGTATATCTTAGCGCTCTCATAAGCTTCTATCCTAAATTCATCTAACTCATTTAGTTGCAACAACCTTTTTTCTCCTGCAGCTTGGGAATCAAGGTTGAGGAGTTTAGTGGCCCAAAAAGCTCTGTGTTCAAGCTCTACAGGGAGGTGGCAAGATTTGCCATACAATAGCTGAAAGGGTGACTTGCCAATAGGAGTTTTGAAAGCTGTCCTGTATGCCCATAATGCTTCTTCTAGCTTCCTAGCCCAATCTTTTCTTGTGCTTCCCACTGTTTTCTCTAGGATCTTCTTTAACTCCCTATTTGCTAGTTCAGCCTGGCCATTAGTCTGAGGGTGGTAAGGTGTAGCCACTTTATGGATTACTCCATATTTGTGGAGGAGCTTCTCCATCTGTTTGTTGCAAAAGTGACTTCCACCATCACTGATAAGACTCTTGGGCACTCCATATCTTGTGAAAATGTGCTTTTTAAGGAATTGGAGGACAATCTGTGCATCACAAGTGGTCGTAGCTATGGCTTCCACCCACTTTGAGACATATTCCACTGCGACTAAGATATATCTGAAAGAATAGGAAGGGGGAAAGGGCCCCATGAAATCAATTCCCCATAGATCAAATAATTCCAGTTCCAAGATGAAATTTTGAGGCATCTCATTCCTTCTTGTTAATCCTCCTGTTTTCTGGCATTCATTACATTGGTGGACATATTCTCTGGCATCCTTGAAAATAGTTGGCCAATAGAAGCCGCTCTGCAATATCTTTGCAGCTGTCTTCTCTGGGCCAAAGTGTCCACCATAAGCTGAACCATGACAGTGCCACAGGATATCCCTCATTTCACTCTCAGGGACACACCTTCTAATTACTCCATCATAACATCTCTTGAACAGGAAGAGTTCATCCCATAAGAATTTCTTTCCCTCATTGATTAACTTCTTCACTTGTTGCTTAGAAAAGTCTTGAGGTATCTTTCTTCCCACTTTGTAGTTTGCTATGTCAGCAAACCAGGGTGCTTGCTGGATCTGCAAAAGGTGCTCATCTGGGAAGCTTTCGTTCATGGGCTGAGATGCTTGTTGAATTGTTTCATGTGGTAGCCTCGACAAATGGTCAGCAACCCGGTTTTTAGTGCCCTTCCTGTCTCTTACCTCAATGTCAAACTCTTGTAAGAGCAATATCCACCTGATAAATCTTGGTTTAGCATCCTGTTTTGACATCAAATACTTAAGTGCAGCATGGTCAGTATAAACCACAACTTTGGATCCTATTAAGTATGATCTAAACTTATCAAAAGCATAAACTACAGCTAGCAACTCCTTCTCCGTTGTGGTGTAATTTCTTTGGGCCTCATTCAACACTTTACTTGCATAATATATGACATGATGTAAGTTGCCCTTCTTTTGCCCAAGTACAGCACCAATTGCAAGGTCACTTGCATCACACATGAGTTCAAAGGGTAACTCCCAATCCGGAGGTGTGATGATTGGTGCTGTTGTGAGTTTGTTTTTTAAAGTTTCAAAGGCTTGCTGGCAGTTTTCATAAAAAATAAAAGGGTTATCAAGCATTAGTAGATTACTCAAAGGTTTAGCTATTTTTGAAAAATCCTTGATAAACCTTCTGTAGAATCCGGCATGCCCCAAGAAACTTCTAACAGATTTCACATTAATTGGTGGAGGGAGTTTTTCTATGACTTCAACCTTTGCCTTATCAACCTCTATCCCTTTTCTTGAAACTTTATGGCCAAGAACAATCCCTTCGGGTACCATGAAGTGGCATTTCTCCCAGTTCAAAACTAAATTAGTTTCTTGGCACCATTTTAGGACAAGGGTTAAATGGTTTAGGCAAGCATTGAAATTATCACCAAAAACAGAGAAGTCATCCATGAAGACTTCTAAAAACTTTTCGACCATATCAGAGAAAATGGAGAGCATACACCTTTGAAATGTGGCAGGGGCGTTGCAGAGCCCAAAGGGCATCCTCTGGTATGCAAAGACTCCGAATGGACATGTAAAGGCAGTTTTCTCTTGGTCCTTGGGGTCCACCACGATTTGATTATACCCAGAATATCCGTCCAAAAAGCAATAATAGGCATGGTCGGCCAACCTTTCCAGCATCTGATCAATGAATGGGAGAGGGAAATGATCCTTCCTGGTGGCATCATTCAATCTTCTATAGTCTATGCACATCCTCCACCCAGTCACTGTTCTAGTGGGGATCAACTCATTCTTCTCATTAGTGATGACCATCATTCCTCCTTTCTTTGGTACAACTTGAACCGGGCTTACCCATGGGCTATCAGATATTGGGAAGATTATCCCTGCATTCCACAACTTCATTACTTCCTTCTGGACAACTTCCTTCATTGTGGGATTTAGCCTTCTTTGTGGTTGAACCATTGGTTTGGAATTATCTTCCAAGAGGATCTTATGCATACATACTGCAGGGCTGATTCCCTTCAGGTCATCAATGGTCCATCCTAAAGCATCTTTGTGAGCTTTGAGTACATCAAGAAGTTCTCCTTCTTCCTTCTTTGTCAGGGATGAATTAATGATTACTGGGAAGCTCTCCGATGTACCAAGGAATGCATATTTGAGATGGGTGGGTAATGGTTTCAGTTCTTGTTTTCGTACTTCTTCCTTCTTGACTTGTTTTTCATCTTGCTCACTGGAAGTCTCAGCTACTTGTTCCTTTGTTGCCCCTTGATTTCCTTCTTGCTCTTGAGGACTTTCTTCCAACATTTCTTCCACCAAACTCTCTATCATGTCCACTCTCATATAATCCTCTTGCTCAGGAATGTGTTGCATTGACTTGAAGACGTTTATGACCATTTGTTCATTGTGGACCCTGAAGATCATTTCTCCTTTTTCTACATCAATAGTGGCTCTTGCTGTGGCTAGAAATGGCCTTCCTAAAATGATTGAATTGTTTCCTTCCTCTTCAGTATCCAAAATCACAAAATCTGCTGGGAAAATAAACTCCCCAACCTTTACCAACAGATTTTCCACAATTCCAGTGGGTGTTTTGATTGATCTGTCAGCCATGACCAATGACATCCTGGTGGGTTTAAGCTCTTCTATAGCAAGTTTTCTCATCATTGAGAGAGGCATTAAGTTGATGCTGGCACCAAGGTCACATAGAGCTTTGTTGAGAATTATTCTGCCAATGGTGCATGAGACTACAAAGCTTCCTGGATCCTTGAGTTTTGGTGGAATGCCCCTTTGAATCAAAGCACTGCATTCCTCGGTGAGTAACACGGTTTCCTTCTCAAGCCAACTTCTTTTCTTGTTGATAAGCTCCTTCAAAAACTTGGCATACAGAGGCATTTGCTCAAGTGCTTCAGCAAAAGGAATATTGATTTCCAGCTTTTTGAAGGTTTCAAGGAATTTGTGAAAATGCTGGTCCTTGGTTTCTTTGTTGAACCTCTGGGGATATGGCAGTGGAGGTACAAAGGTTTTCTCTACTTGTTGCTTTTGATTCTTGGTTGGCTTTTCAACTGCTTCATTCCCTTTTTTTGGAATTTTTGGTTGTTCCCCCTTTGCTTGAGTTTTCTTTGAGGCTTCCTTGCTTGCCATTGCATCATCATCATTGGCTTCCTCTGTGTGTGTTGGTTGTTCCTCTTCTATTGGTCTTTTGCTACTTTCTACTTGCTTCTTAGTAGTGGCATTGTTGCTCATCAATGTTCTCCCACTCCTTAATTGTATTGCCTTGCATTCTTCCTTAGGATTTGGGATTGTGTCACTCGGCAGTGAGCTTGAAGGTCTCTCAAGAGAAATCTGCTTGGAGATTTGCCCCATCTGTCTCTCTAGGCTTTTCAGGGATGCTTCCTGATTCTTGGTTATCATTTCCTGGTGTTTCAACATTTTGTCTATCACGGCCTCCAAGTTAGTGATTCTCTGGGCTTCAGGTGATACTTGAGGTGGGTTATGAGATGTGGGTGGTGGATGATAGGCATTTTGGTTGGTGGGTTGGTTATTGGATTGGTACTGGTTGGGGTTGGGGTAGTTGTTTTGAGGTTTTCTATAGGGGTTTTGGTTGGTCTGCTGCTGGTTGTGGTTTTGGTTGCTTCTTGGGTTATTTTGGTTTGAGTTCCTCTGCCATGGTTGTTGGTTTTGGGTATGATTATCTCCCCATCTGAGGTTTGGGTGGTTCTTCCAGGATGGATTGTATGTATCACCATATACTTCATTTGGTCCTTGGTTGTGCATATACTGTACTTGCTCTTGTTGTTGTTCTTCTTGAGTTTCTTCACTCTGTCCCCATGTGGTTGATGGTTGGCTAGTGTTAACTGCTGCAACTTGGAGACTATCAATCCTCTTGGCCATTTGCTCAAATTGTTGTTGAATTTGCTGCTGCATCATCTTGTTTTGAGCCAAGATTGAGTCCACTCCTTCTAGCTCCATTACTCCTCTTCTTTATGATGGTTGGCGGTTTCTTTGATGAGCAAAGAAATATTGGTTGTTAGCCACCATATCAATGAGATTTTGAGCTTCCTCTGCAGTTTTCATGAGTTGCAAGGAACCTCCAGCTGAGTGATCAAGTGATTCTTGAGCCTTTAGGGTGAGTCCTTCATAGAAGTTCTGTAGCTTGTCCCACTCAGTGAACATTTCTGGTGGACATTTCCTCAGCAGAGCCTTGTATCTCTCCCATGCTTCATACAGATTTTCAGCATCCGATTGTGTGAATGTTTGTACCTCGGTTTTCAGCCTGTTAACCCTTTGAGGTGGATAGAATTTGGCTAGAAATTTAGTCACCAAATCATCCCAGCTAGTGATGCTTCCTTGAGGAAAAGTTTCAAGCCATTGTGCGGCCTTGTCCCTTAATGAGAACGGGAACAGCAGAAGCTTGTAGGTCTCAGGATTCACGCCATTGGACTTGACAGTGTCACAAATCCTTAAGATGGTAGACAGATGTTGATTTGGATCCTCCAATGGTCCTCCCCCAAACGAGCAGTTGTTTTGGACCAATGTAATGAGTTGTGGCTTTAATTCAAAGTTATTTGCATTGACATTAGGGGTGAGAATGCTGCTTCCACAATGTCTAGCATTTGCAAAGGTATAGGAGGCCAGAACTCTCCTTTGGGGTAGATTGTTATTGTTGTTGTCTGCTCCACCTGGTGGATTGGTTGAATGTTCCTCCATATCTTGGAATTCTTCTTCTGATTCCTCTTCTCCAACAATATTTTTCCCTCTTTCCACTCTTCTTAACCTTCTAAGAGTTCGTTCGTCTTGTTCATGAAAGATGGGTGTATTTCTTCTTGTACCTGACATACAAGCAGAACATAAGAAACACACAAACCAGTGACACTTCAATCTATTGCTAGAATGAAGTTTTAGTTAGCTTAAGCAAAAATTCAAACAGTTAGTGGGTTAATTGAAAATTAAAAAAACAGAAAATAAAAAAAAATGCTAGATCTAGATCACCACCTCACTTAATCATTGTCAATCTAATCAATCCCCGGCAACGGCGCCAAAAACTTGATGGGATATTTTAGCGGAAAAACGAATTTCTCCAAAACACCCAAAACTAACCGGCAAGTGCACCGGGTCGCATCAAGTAATAATAACTCACGGGAGTGAGGTCGATCCCACAGGGATTGAAGGATTGAGCAATTTTAGTTTAGTGGTTGATTTAGTCAAGCGAATCAAGATTTGGTTGAGTGATTTGTGATTTGCAGAATTTAAATTGCATGGAAAGTAAAGGGAATGGGTAATTGACATGAAATTAAAGAGAACAGGAATTTAAATGCTGAATCTTAAAGAACAAGAAATTAAATGGCAGAAACTTAGAACGCAAGAAATGTAAATTGCAGAATCTTAAAGTGCAAGAAATGTAAATAGCTTGAATTGTAAAGGGAATCGGAAGTTGGATTTGCAGAAATTAAACGAGGGAAAGTAAATTGCAACCAACAGAGAAGTAAAAGAACACTTGGATTGAACCGGATCTAAAAACAGAATTGTAAATAAGCATGAAAACAGTAAACAGGGAATGGGAAATGGGGAATCCAGATCTCAGGACCCAAGAGACTAGATAACCAAGTCTAGATCTCAATGCCTTCCTAGATCCAACAAGAACAATTGCAAAGGAATTGTAAATTGCAAAGAAAGTAGATGAAGAACAATTAACAGAAATTAAATTCAATAAGAAGTAGAAGAAACAGAGAGATCTTCGGATGAGATTGAAACAGAATTCCTTCAATTCTCCAACCCAAGATCCAAGACAATTGCAATTGAAATTGAAAGCAATAAAACTAAGAGGAAGAGAGTGGAATTCTCCTTCCCCGAAACTAAGAAATTAAAGATCACTCAATATCCAAAGCTCTCCGAAAACTATTATGAAAACTCAAAAGGAAAGCTCCCTTAAGAACTTGAATTCTATCCTATTTATACACTTTCTTCAAATGATCTTAAGCCTTGAGTTGGGCCTTTGCTCTTGGTGGAGTTGGGTTGAGAGAGGCCTTGGTTGATTTCTCTTGGAGTTTGGAGAGGAACCAAAGTGAACCAAGTGAACCGGGGTGGAGTTTTGCAAAAGTTTGAGTAAAAGTTTGAGTAAAAGTTTGAGGCAAACTTTTAGTCCAACTTTTCATATCAGCCCCCATGTTTTGCTGATACCCACGTTGGTGCAAAAGTTAGGGGTCTAACTGTTGCTCCAACGTTGGCCTTCCTTAGTGCACTTATGGCGCCAACGTTAGCCCAAAAGTTAGGGGCTAACGTTGGCGCAAACTTTTGCTCCCCCTTTGTGTTTTTCATGTGCCAACGTTAGCCCAAAAGTTAGAGGCTAACGTTGGCGCAAACTTTTGGTGGCCAGGGGGTGTTTTTCTCATGCCAACGTTAGTCACAAAGTTAGGGGCTAACGTTGGCGCAAACTTTTGGTGCCCAGGGAGTGTTTTTCTCATGCCAACGTTAGCCACAAAGTTAGGGGCTAACGTTGGCGCAAACTTTTGGTGCCCAGGGAGTGTTTTTCTCATGCCAACGTTAGCCACAAAGTTAGGGGCTAACGTTGGCGCAAACTTTTGGTGCCCAGGGAGTAACTTTCATGTGCCAATGTTAGCCCAAAAGTTAGGGGCTAACGTTGGGGCTAACTTTTCACCCAAAAGTTTGTGCAAAAGTTTGAGGCTAACTTTTGGTCCAGCTTTTTGCTTCCTGGTTCATTTTCACTTATTCCATTGTCCTCTCTTTACTCCTAGCCATTCCTTCTTGCTTCAACCTTTCTCCAAGCTTTCTTCACCTATCATTAATCAACCAAACACATCAAAGCTATGCTTAAAATCATGAGATATTCATTTTATCATAATATGTGACAATTATAGCCTAAAACCTCATGAAATAGCATGAATTCATACATGGTTGATTCAATCAAAGGAAGCATGAAAATCTACCCAAATTAGCTTACTTGTAGCTCAAGAAAGTGCACAATTCAAGTGAAAACAAAAGAAAAAGACTAGTGAAACTAGGCTAAGATGACTTGTCATCAAGAGACAAGTTTCCGTGCATCAACTTTATGGCGCCGTTGCCGGGGATTGATTTTGTATCTACAATGATTATGTTGGAAGATAACTAGATTGAGCAATTTTTTTTTGTTTTGTTTAATTCCATCTGAGTGATTTACTTTCAGTTTTAGCTATTTTCTTCCCTTTTTCCCTTGCCCATTTGTTGTGTTTTCTTCATTGTTTACAATTTAGTTCACTAATCCACTAACTGTTTGATACATTGTACCACTCACACTAACAGCCATTCTAACAAGAGTAATTTCTACATTCATTTTCTTTCTTGCCTTTTTGCCTTGATTGTATGACAGGTAGAAGATGCTGGGCTTCAACTTCCTTTGATTCTGAACCTCAGAGGACCTTCTTTAGATTAAGGAGGGAAGCAAGAGGGAAGAGAGTCGTTGGTGTTGAGGAAGAGGAAGAGTATTTTAAAACAGACATGGAGATGAATATGGAGAATCACCATGAAGAAGAAGCTCACAACCATGCCAGAAAAGGCCCAGTAAATCATGCTGGGCAAGAAAGAAGAGTTCTAGGCTCTTGCATCAATCCAAACCCAGGAAATTGTGGAAGTAGCATCCAAAAGCCAACCATACATGCCAATAACTTTGAACTAAAGCCCTAGCTCATCACCCTTGTTCAGAACAACTGTGCATTCGAAGGAAGTGCCCAAGAAGACCCCAATCAACATCTAACCACCTTCCTAAGGATATGTGATACTGTGAAGTCTAATGGTGTTCATCCTGACACTTATAGACTGCTTCTGTTCCCCCTTTCACTCAAGGATAAAGCATCTAAATGGCTGGAATCCTTCCCAAAGGAGAGTTTAACAACGTAGGAAGATGTGGTGAACAAATTCTTGGCGAGATTATACCCTCCCAAAGAATCAACAGGTTGAGAGCTGAGGTACAAACCTTCAGGCAACAAGATAGTGAAACTCTCTATGAAGCATGGGAGAGGTTTAAGGACTTAACAAGAAGGTGTCCGCCAGACATGTTCAATGAATGGATGCAGTTACACATTTTCTATGAGGGTCTTTCTTATGAATCAAAGAAGGCAGTAGACCACTCATCTGGGGGATCTCTAAACAAGAAGAAGACTATTGAAAAAGCAATAGATGTCATCGAGACTGTAGCTGAGAATGACTACTTCTTTGCTTCTGAAAGGAGCAACACTCGAGGAGTGATGGAGCTAAATAACATGGACGCTCTGCTGGCTCAAAACAAGATGATCACCAAGCAGCTGGCCGACATTACTAAGAAGATGGAAAGAAACCAAGTTGCAGCAGTCACCACCTCATTAGCAGCTCAAGAAGGAGTAAATACAGAGGAAGAAGGTGACTGGGAACAAGCCAACTATATTGGGAACTCACCTAACCAAACCCATGATCCATACCCCAAAACTTATAATCCTGGTTGGAAGAACCACCCAAACTTTGGGTGGGGAAATCAACAAGATCAAGGCCAAGATTAGAGATGTCACAAGCCCAACAACAATGCAATTCACCAACATTCCACACAGAGATCATATCAACACCCACCCAACAATACCTCTTGATGAGCGGATAATTTATACGCTTTTTGACATTGTTTTTAGTATGTTTTTAGTAGGATCTAGTTACTTTTAGGGATGTTTTCATTAGTTTTTATGTTAAATTCACATTTCTGGACTTTACTATGAGTTTGTGTGTTTTTCTGTGATTTCAGGTATTTTCTGGCTGAAATTGAGGGACTTGAGCAAAAATCAGATTCAGAGGTTGAAGAAGGACTGCTGATGCTGTTGGATTCTGACCTCCCTGCACTCAAAGTGGATTTTCTGGATCTACAAAACTCTAAATGGCGCGCTTCCAATTGCGTTGGAAAGTAGACATCCAGGGCTTTCCAGAAATATATAATAGTCCATACTTTGGCCAAGTTTAGATGACGCAAACTGGCGTTCAACGCCAGTTCTCTGCCCAATTCTGGCGTCCAGCGCCAGAAAAGGATCCAAAACCAGAGTTGAACGCCCAAACTGGCACAAAAGCTGGCGTTCAACTCCAAGGAAGACCTCTACACGTGCAACACTCAAAGCTCAGCCCAAGCACACACCAAGTGGGTCCCGGAAGTGGATTTATGCATCAATTACTTACTTTTGTAAATCCTAGTAGCTAGTTTATTATAAATAGGACATTTCACTATTGTATTTGACATCTTTGGATTATCTTTTGATCCTTTGATCATCTTTGGACGCCTGGTTCTTAGATCAGAGGGGCTGGCCATTCGGCCATGCCTGGACCTTTCACTTATGTATTTTTAACGGTAGAGTTTCTACACTCCATAGATTAAGGTGTGGAGCTTTGTTGTTCCTCAAAGATTAATGCAAAGTACTACTATTTTCTATTCAATTCATCTTATTTCGCTTCTAAGATATTCATTCGCACTTCAACCTGAATGTGATGAACGTGACAATCGTCATCATTCCCTATGAACGCGTGCCTGACAACCACTTCCGTTCTACATCAGATTGAATGAGTATCTCTTAGATCTCTTAATCGGAATCTTCGTGGTGTAAGCTAGAATGATGGCGGCATTCAAGAGAATCCGGAAGGTCTAAACCTTGTCTGTGGTATTCCGAGTAGGATTCAATGATTGAATGACTGTGACGAGCTTCAAACTCACGATTGCCGGGCATAGTGACAGACGAAAAAGGATAGTAAATCCTATTCCAGCAGGATCGAGAACCGACAGATGAATAGCCGTGCCGTGACAGGGTGCGTTGACCATTTTCACTGAGAGGATAAGATGAAACCATTGACAAGGGTGATGCCTCCAGACGATTAGCCGTGCCGTGACAGGGCATTTGAATCATTTTCCCGAGAGAAGACCGAAAGTAGCCATTGACAATGGTGATGTATCACATAAAGCCAGCCATGGAAAGGAGTAAGACTGATTGGATGAAGATAGCAGGAAAGCAGAGGTTCAGAGGAACGAAAGCATCTCTATTCGCTTATCTGAAATTCTCACCAATGATTTACATAAGTATTTCTATCCCTATTTTATTAATTAATTTCGAAAACCCAATTATTATTTTATATCCACCTGACTGAGATTTAGAAGGTGACCATAGCTTGCTTCATACCAACAATCTCCGTGGGATTCGACCCTTACTCACGTAAGGTATTACTTGGACGACCCAGTGCACTTGCTGGTTAGTTGTGCGAAGTTGTGAACCATGGTATTGGCATCATGTTTTTGGCGCCATTACCAGGGAAAGAAAGAGCGATAAATTTTACATAATCAAAGTGTAATCACTATTTCTGCGCACCAAGTTTTTGGCGCCGTTGCCGGGGATTGTTTGAGTTTTCGGCAAGCTTTTGGTCCGGTAACATCAGTGCCAATTTTGGATCTGGCAACAACACCAAGTTTTTGGCGCCGTTGCCAGGGATTGTTCGAGTTTGAACAACTAACGGTTCATCTTGTTGCTCAGATTAGGTAATTTTCTTTTTGTTTTATTTTCAAAAATTTTTCAAAATTCTTTCAAAAATTTTTTCTTGTGTTTTCGAAAAAATTTTAGATTCAAAATTTTTAAGAATGAATTCTAGTGTTTCATGAAGCATGTGAAGCCTGGCTGGCTGTAAAGCCATGTCTAAATTCATTTGGACTGAGGCTTCCAAACCATCAGCATAAAGGCAAGTTACATATTTGATAAGTAATGAGCAGTATATTCTGATATCTTTCTGAAGCTTGGTTGGCCATTGGCCATGTCTAGTGTTTTGGACTGGAGCTTTCTTTGAAAGCTTGGCTGGCTAGTGAGCCATGTCTAATTCCTGGACTGAAACTTTGGACTAATATGGCAAGATTCCTGGAATTCACATTAAAAATTTTAGAATCCTTATTTTTCTTTTTCAATTAGTTTTTTGAAAAATCCAAAAAAAATTAGAAAATCATAAAAATCAAAAATATTTCTCTGTTTCTTGTTTGAGTCTTGAGTCATGTTATAAGTTTGGTGTCAATTGCATGTGCATCTTGCATTTTTCAAAAATTTTCATGCATTCATAGTGTTCTTCATGATCTTCAAGTTGTTCTTGGTAAGTCTTCTTATTTGATCTTTGCATTTGCATGTTTTGTGTCTTTTCTTGTTTTTCATATGCATTCTTGACTTCTTAGTGCCTAAGCATTAAAGAATTCTAAGTTTGGTGTCTTGCATGTTTTCTTTGCATTAAAAATTTTTTAAAAACATGTTCTTGGTGTTCATCTTGACATTCATAGCATTCTTGCATGCATTCATTGTTTTGATCTAAAAATTTCATGCATTGCATCATTTTACTTGTTTTTCTCTCTCATTATTAAAAATTTAAAAATAAAAAAAAATATCTTTCCCTTTTTCTCTCTTAAAATTTCGAAAATTAGATTTGACTTTTTCAAATATTTTTAAAAATCTAGTTGTTTTTATGAGTCAAATCAAATTTTCAATTTAAAAATCTCATCTTTTTCAAAATCTTTTTCAAAAATCAAATCTTTTTCAAATTTCTTAGTTATTTTCGAAAATTCCAAAAATCTTTTTCAAAAATCTTTTTCCTATTTTTATTTCAAATTTTCGAAAATAACAATAACAATTAATGTTTTGATTCAAAAATTTCAAGTTTGTTACTTACTTGTTAAGAAAGATGCAAACTTAAGTTCTAGAATCATATCTTGTGATTTCTTGTGAATCAAGTCATTAATTGTGATTTTAAAAATTCAAATCTTTTTCAAAAACTAATTTCTATCATATCTTTTCAAAAATATCTTCTTATCTTATCTTTTTCAAAAATATGATTTCAAAATATCTTTTCTAACTTCCTAACTTCTTATCTTTTCAAAATTTGTTTCAACTAACTAACTAACTTTTTGTTTGTTTCTTATCTTTTTCAAAACCACCTAACTAACTCTCTCTCTCTCATTTTCGAAAATATCTTCCCCCTTTTTCAAAATTTCTTTTTAATTTATTAATTATTTTAATTTTTAAATCTTAATTTTCGAAAATTTCTAACATTTTTCAAAAACTATTTTCAAAAATCACTAACTCTTTTCCAAAAATTATTTTCGAAATTTTCCCTCACCCATCTCATTCTATTTATTTATTCGTTTACTAACATCTCATCTCACATCTCTGCCCTCCTCACAGTTGTGTTTCTTTCTTTACATCACATTCTTTGTCTCCCTCTTTTCTTCCACTCACAAAAGGATCCCTATACTGTGGTATAAAGGATCCATATTATTATTATTATTTTCTCTGTACCCTCTTCTTTGTCATATGAGCAGGAGCAAGGACAAGAACATTCTTGTTGAAGCAGATCCAGAACCTGAAAGGACTCTGAAGAAAAAATTAAGAGAAGCTAAATTACAACAATCCAGAGATAACCTCTCAGAAATTTTCGAACAGGAAGATGAGATGGCAGCCGAAAATAATAATAATGCAAGGAGGATGCTTGGTGACTTTACTGCACCTAATTCCAATTTACATGGAAGAAGCATCTCCATTCCTGCCATTGGAGCAAACAACTTTGAGCTGAAACCTCAATTAGTTTCTCTGATGCAGCAGAACTGCAAGTTTCATGGACTTCCATCTGAAGATCCTTTTCAGTTCTTAACTGAATTCTTGTAGATATGTGATACTGTTAAGACTAATGGAGTAGATCCTGAAGTCCACAGGCTCATGCTTTTCCCTTTTGCTGTAAGAGACAGAGCTAAAATATGGTTGGACTCTCAACCCAAGGACAGCCTGAACTCTTGGGATAAGCTGGTCATGGCTTTCTTAGCCAAGTTTTTTCCTCCTCAAAAGCTGAGCAAGCTTAGAGTGGATGTTCAAACCTTCAAACAGAAGGAAGGTGAATCCCTCTATGAAGCTTGGGAAAGATACAAACAGCTGACCAAAAAATGTCCTTCTGACATGCTTTCAGAATGGACCATCCTGGATATATTCTATGATGGTTTATCTGAGTTATCAAAGATGTCATTAGATACTTCTGCAGGTGGATCCATTCACCTAAAGAAAATGCCTTCAGAAGCTCAAGAACTCATTGACATGGTTGCTAATAACCAGTTCATGTACACTTCTGAGAGGAATCCTGTGAGTAATGGGACGCCTATGAAGAAGGGAGTTCTTGAAGTTGATACTCTGAATGCCATATTGGCTCAGAACAAAATATTGACTCAGCAAGTCAATATGATCTCTCAGAGTCTGAATGGAATGCAAGCTGCATCCGACAGTACTCAAGAGGCTTCTTATGAAGAAGAAGCTTATGATCCTGAGAACACTGCAATAGCAGAGGTGAATTACTTAGGTGAACCTTATGGAAACACCTATAACTCATCATGGAGAAATCATCCAAATTTCTCATGGAAGGATCAAAAGCCTCAACAAGGCTTTAATAATGGTGGAAGAAACAGGTTTAACAATAATAAACCTTTTCCATCACCCACTCAGTAACAGATAGAGAACTCTGAACAAAATACTTCTAATTTGGCAAACTTAGTCTCTGATCTGTCCAAGGCCACTATGAGTTTCATGAATGAAACAAGGTCTTCCATTAGAAATTTGGAAACACAAGTGGGCCAGCTGAGTAAGAGGATCACTGAAATCCCTCCTAGTACTCTCCCAAGCAATACAGAAGAGAATCCAAAAGGAGAGTGCAAGGCCATTGACATAACCAAAATGGCCGAACCCAATGAAGGAGAGGAGGACGTGAATCCCAAGGAGGAAGACCTCCTGGGACGATCAGTGATCAATAAGGAGCTTCCCTCTGAGGAACCAAAGGACTCTGAGGCTCATCTAGAGACCATAGAGATCCCATTAAACCTCCTTATGCCATTCATGAGCTCTGATGAGTATTCGTCTTCTGAAGAGAATGAGGATGTTACTAAAGAACAAACAGCCAAGTTTCTTGGTGCAATCATGAAGCTGAATGCCAAATTATTTGGCATTGATACTTGGGAAGTTGAACCTCCCTTGTTCATCAATGAACTAAGTGATCTGGATCAACTGATATTGCCTCAGAAGAGACAGGATCCTGGAAAGTTCATAATACCTTGTACTATAGGCACCATAATTTTTAAGGCTCTGTGTGACCTTGGTTCAGGGATAAACCTCATGCCCCTCTCTGTAATAGAGAAACTGGGAATCTATGGGGTGCAAGCTGCTAAAATCTCATTAGAGATGGCAGACAATTCAAGAAAACAGGCATATGAACAAGTAGAGGACGTGTTAGTAAAGGTTGAAGGCCTTTACATCCCTGCTGATTTCATAGTCCTGGATACTGGAAAGGAAGAGGATGAATCCATCATCCTAGGAAGACCTTTCCTGGCCACAGCAAGAGCTGTGATTGATGTTAACAGAGGTGAACTAGTCTTTCAATGGAATGAGGACTCCCTTGTGTTTAAAACTCAAGGATCTCCCTCTGCAACCATGGAGAGGAAGCATGAAAAGCTTCTCTCAAAGAAGAGTCAACCCAAGCCCCCACAGTCAAACTCTAAGTTTGGTGTTGGGAGGCCACAACCAAAGTCTAAGCTTGGTGTTGAACTCCCATATCCAAACTCTAAGTTTGGTGTTGGAGAGTTTCAACAATGCTCTGAACATCTGTGAGGCTCCATGAGAGCCCACTGTCAAGCTATTGACATTAAAGAAGCGCTTGTTGGGAGGCAACCCAATGTTTATTTATCTAATTTTGTTTTTGTTTTTCATGTTTTATTAGGTTCATGATCATGTGGAGTCACAAAATAAATATAACAATTGAAAACAGAATCAAAAACAGCAGAAGAAAAATCACACCCTGGAGGAGCATCTGCCTGGCGTTCAACGCCAGAACAGAGCATGGTTCTGGCGCTGAACGCCCAAAATGGGCAGCATCCTGGTGCTGAACGCCCAGAACAAGCATGGTTCTGGCGTTCAACGCCAGAAATGGCTAGTAAATGGGCGTTGAACGCCCAAAATGGGCACCAACCTGGCGCTGAACGCCCAGAGTTGTGTGCAAGGGCATTTTACATGCCTAATGTGGTGCAAGGTTGTAAATCCTTAGACACCTCAGGATCTGTGGACCCTACAGGATCACCTCAGGATCTGTGGACCCCACAGGATCCCCACCTACCTCCACTCACTTCTTCTCACCCCTCTTTCACACAACCCTATAAACACTCTTCCCCAAAACTCTTCACCAATCACCTCAATCTCTCTTCCCCATCACCTCTTCACCACTCACATCCATCCACTCTTCCCCATAAACCTACCTCATAAACCCCACCTACCTTCAAAATTCAAAACCAATTTCCCACCCAAACCCACCCATATGGCCGAAACCTTACCCCCCTCCCTTCCCTATATAAATCCCTCCATTCTTCATCAAATTCACAAAACACACCCCTCTACACCCTTCTTGGCCGAAACACTTCCCACTCTCCCTCTCTTCCATTTCTTCTTCTTCTTCATCTATTCTTTCTTTTATTGCTCGAGGGCGAGCAAAATTCTAAGTTTGGTGTGGTAAAAGCATAAGCTTTTTGTTTTTCCATTACCATTGACGGCACCTAAGACCGGAGAATCCTCTAGAAAGGGGAAAGGGAAGACAAAAGCTTCCACATCCAAGTCATGGGAGATGGAAAAATTCATCTCCAAAGCCCATCAAGACCACTTCTATGATGTTCTGGCCGAGAAGAAAGTGATCCCTGAGGTCCCTTTTAAACTCAAAAGAAATGAGTATCCGGAGATCCGACATGAAATTCAAAGAAGAGGTTTGGAAGTTCTAACAAATCCTATCCAACAAGTCGGCATCCTAATGGTTCAAGAGTTCTATGCAAATGCATGGATCACCAAGAACCATGATCAAAGTAAGAACCCGGATCCAAAGAACTATGTTACAATGGTTCGGGGGAAATACTTGGATTTTAGTCCGGAAAATGTGAGGTTGGCGTTCAACTTGCCAAACATGAAAGAGAACGCACGCCCCTACACAAGGAGAGTCAACTTTGATCAAAGGTTGGACCAAGTCCTTATGGACATATGTGTAGAAGGAGCTCAATGGAAGATTGACTCCAAAGGCAAGCCGGTTCAACTAAGAAGATTGGACCTCAAGCTTGTAGCTAGAGGATGGTTGGAGTTCATTCAATGCTCAATCATTCCCACTAGCAACTGGTCTGAAGTTACTATAGACCGGGCCATCATGATCCATAGCATCATGATTGGAGAAGAGGTGGAAGTTCATGAGATTATACCTCAAGAACTCTACAAGGTGGCTGACAAGTCTTCCACTATGGCAAGGATAGCCTTTCCTCACCTCATTTGCCACCTATGCAATTCAGCTGGGATTGACATAGAGGGAGATATCCTCATTAAAGAGGACAAGCCCATCACTAAGAAAAAGATGGAGCAAGCAAGAGAGCCCATTCATAGAGCTCAAGAGGCGTATGAAGCTCATCACCATGAGATCCCGGAGATGCCTCAAATGCACTTTCCTCCACAAAACAATTGGGAGCAAATCAACACCTCCCTAGGAGAATTGAGTTCCAATATGGGACAACTAAGGGTGGAACATCAAGAGCACTCCATCATGCTTCATGAAATAAGAGAAGATCAAAAAGCAATGAGGGAGGAGCAACAAAGACAAGGAAGAGACATAGAAGAGCTCAAGGACATCATTGGTTCCTCAAGAAGGAAACGCCACCATCACTAAGGTGGATTCATTCCTTGTTCTTATTTCTTCTGTTTTTCGTTTTCTATGTTATGTGCTTATCTATGAATGTCCTATGAATCCATCACCTCTCTTAAATGAAAAATGTTTTAATTCAAAAGAACAAGAAGTACATGAGTTTCGAATTTATCCTTGAACTTAGTTTAATTATATTCATGTGGTGACAATGCTTCTTGTTTTCTGAATGTACGCTTGAACAGTGCATATGTCTTTTGAAGTTGTTGTTTAAGAATGTTAAATATGTTGGCTCTTGAAAGAATGATGACTAGGAGAAATGTTATTTGATAATCTGAAAAATCATAAAAATGATTTTTGAAGCAAGAAAAAGCAGCAAAGAACAAAGCTTGCAGAAAAAAAAATAGGTGAAAAAAAAATAGAAACAAAAATAGAAAGAAAAAGCAAGCAGAAAAAGCCAAAAGCTCTTAAAACCAAGAGGCAAGATCAAAAAGCCAATAACCCTTAAAACCAAAAGGCAAGGGCAAATAAAAAGGATCCCAAGGCTTTGAGCATCAGTGGATAGGAGGGCCTAAAGGAATAAAATCCTGGTCTAAGCGGCTAAACCAAGCTGTCCCTAACCATGTGTTTGTGGCGTGTAGGTGTCAAGTGAAAACTTGAGACTGAGCGGTTAAAGTCAAGGTCCAAAGCAAAAAAAGAGTGTGCTTAAGAACCCTGGACACCTCTAATTGGGGACTTTAGTAAAGCTGAGTCACAATCTGAAAAGGTTCACCCAATTATGTGTCTGTGGCATTTATGTATCCGGTGGTAATACTGGAAAACAAAATGCTTAGGGCCACGGCCAAGACTCATAAAATAGCTGTGTTCAAGAATCATCATACTGAACTAGGAGAGTCAATAACACTATCTAAACTCTGAGTTCCTATAGATGCCAATCATTCTGAACTTCAATGGATAAAGTGAGATGCCAAAACTATTCAAGAGGCAAAAAGCTATAAGTCCCGCTCATATGATTGAAGCTCTGTTTCATTGATAGTTTGGAATTTATAGTATATTCTCTTCTTTTTATCCTATTTGATTTTCAGTTGCTTGGGGACAAGCAACAATTTAAGTTTGGTGTTGTGATGAGCGGATAATTTATACGCTTTTTGGCATTATTTTTAGTATGTTTTTAGTAGGATCTAGTTACTTTTAGGGATATTTTCATTAGTTTTTATGTTAAATTCACATTTCTGGATTTTACTATGAGTTTGTATGTTTTTCTGTGATTTCAGGTATTTTCTGGCTGAAATTGAGGGACTTGAGCAAAATTCAGATTCAGAGGTTGAAGAAGGACTACTGATGCTGTTGGATTCTGACCTCCCTGCACTCAAAGTAGATTTTCTGGAGCTACAGAACTCGAAATGGTGCGCTTCCAATTGCGTTGGAAAGTCGACATCCAGGGCTTTCCAGCAATATATAATAGTCCATACTTTGGCCAAGTTTAAATGACGCAAACTGGCGTTCAACGCCAGTTCTCTGCCCAATTCTGGCGTCCAGCGCCAGAAAAGGATCCAAAACCAGAGTTGAACGCCCAAACTGGCACAAAATCTGGTGTTCAACTCCAAGGAGGACCTCTACACGTGCAACACTCAAAGCTCAGCCCAAGCACACACCAAGTGGGCCCCGGAAGTGGATTTATGCATCAATTACTTACTTCTGTAAACCCTAGTAGCTAGTTTATTATAAATAGGACATTTCACTATTGTATTTGACATCTTTGGATTATCTTTTGATCCTTTGATCATCTTTGGACGCCTGGTTCTTAGATCAGAGGAGCTGGCCATTCGGCCATGCCTGGACCTTTCACTTATGTATTTTTAACGGTAGAGTTTCTACACTCCATAGATTAAGGTATGGAGCTCTGTTGTTCCTCAAAGATTAATGCAAAGTAATACTATTTTCTATTCAATTCATCTTATTTCGCTTCTAAGATATTCATTCGCACTTTAACCTGAATGTGATGAACGTGACAATCATCATCATTCCTTATGAACCCATGCCTGACAACCACTTCCGTTCTACATCAGATTGAATGAGTATCTCTTAGATCTCTTAATCGGAATCTTCGTGGTGTAAGCTAGAATGATGGCGGCATTCAAGAGAATCCGGAAGGTCTAAACCTTGTCTGTGGTATTCCGAGTAGGATTCAATGATTGAATGACTGTGACGAGCTTCAAACTCGCGATTGCCGGGCGTAGTGACAGACGCAAAAGGATAGTAAATCCTATTCCAGCAGGATCGAGAACCGACAGATGAATAGCCGTGCTGTGACAGGGTGCGTTGACCATTTTCACTGAGAGAATAAGATGAAACCATTGACAAGGGTGATGCCTCCAGACGATTAGCCATGCCGTGACAGGGCATTTGGATCATTTTCCCGAGAGAAGACCAAAAGTAGCCATTGACAATGGTGATGTATCACATAAAGCCAGCCATGGAAAGGAGTAAGACTGATTGGATGAAAATAGCAGGAAAGCAGAGGTTCAGAGGAATGAAAGCATCTCTATTCGCTTATCTGAAATTCTCACCAATGATTTACATAAGTATTTCTATCCCTATTTTATTAATTAATTTCGAAAACCCCATTATTATTTTATATTGGCCTGACTGAGATTTACAAGGTGACCATAGCTTGCTTCATACCAACAATCTCCGTGGGATTCGACCCTTACTCACGTAAGGTATTACTTGGACGACCCAGTGCACTTGCTGGTTAGTTGTGCGAAGTTGTGAACCATGGTATTGGCATCATGTTTTTGGCGCCATTACCAGGGAAAGAAAGAGCGATAATTTTTACATAATCAAAGTGTAATCACAATTTCTGCGCCCCACCTCTCAACATCCATATCAAAACCAAAATAGGCCTTCTCACCCCTCCAACCTCAACCCACCATCACCATCCGAAGATAGGCTCTCCAGAATTGAGACTTTACTTGAAGGTATATGCAAGGAAGTCCAAGACAACAGAGTGTTCAAGGATGAAGTGCGAGCTAATATCAAAAACCAGGGAGACACCATCAAGAGGCTGGAGTCTCAAGTGGGATATCTCTCTCAGCATATTCCCAAGCCTACTGATAGCTTCCCAAGTAACATAGAGAAAAACCCGAGAGGTGAAGCAAGGAAAGTAAGATAGGAAGAATGCAAGATGGTCGCTATAAGTGATGAGGGGAGTGTGGAAGAACTGAACAAACCATTAGAACACTCTCGAGATATTCCATTAGAGAAGCAAGAAGAGAGTGACTAAGAAACCAAACCCACACAGAAGGAGGAGTTAAGGGAGAAGGAAATTCTAAACCCATATGCACCATTTCCCCAAAGACTCAAGGGGGGTGTAGAAAGGAAAGTATACTCAAAGTTCCTCGACATGTTTGCATCTCTCCATGTAAACATACTATTCATCAAAGCTCTCCAACAAATGCCCTCATATATTAAGTGTATGAAAGAGCTGCTGACCAAGAAAAATTCACTAAAGGGATGACAAATAATATTGATGAATAAGGAGTGCAGTGCTCTCATTCAAACAGAGTTGCCTACAAAAAGGAAAGATCCAGGGAGTTTTCACATCCCTTGTGCTATAGGAGAAACAGTGATTGATAAGGGACTCTGTTACCTGGGAGCAAGCATCAACTTAATGCCTTGGTCCCTCATGAAGAAGCTTCAAATCAATGAGCTAATGCCCACAGATGTAATCATCAAGTTGGCTGACAAAACTCAAAAACAAGCAATAGGAGTGGTTGAAAACGTGTTGGTTAAGGTTGGGAACTACTTCCTTCCCACAGACTTTGTTATCTTGGAGATGGAAGAGAGTCACCTCCATCCAATCATATTGGGAAGACCACTCCTAGCCACAGCCAGAGCACTTATAGATGTGGAGCGAGGAGAGATGATACTGAGGATACATGATGAACAACTTACCTTCAATGTCTTCAAACCCTCACAAGAAGCAGATCAAGAAAACAATGAATCACGGGAAGATCACAATAAGGTACTGGTGGAAGAAACAAGCACTGAAGCACAAACAATACACCTGGAAATCCCTTTGATTGACAAATAATATAGTCAGAAGACACAATAGCTAAAGGAAACCCAAGAGGATCTAAACCCACCAGAGTCATATGAGACCAGCAACAAAATTTCCCTGGAAAAAGAGGCCACAAGGAGCAGGATAGCATTAAAAGAAACAAGGAAGAAGGCGCCAAGGGGATGGAGGAACAAGAAGATCCCTACAGAGGATTTCTCTCCAGCAGATAAAGTAATCTCTGCTCATTTCCCAGCTATTCCACCTCATCTCCCCACCATTCCATCTCAGCTGCCTAAAGTTTACACCATCAGCAGAATTCTCTCCTTGGAACATGTGGAGATTCTTAATGAAGCCAACAGAGATAGATTCACTGCGAGAGGGGAAGATTTGAGGCATTACCAACCACCCTGACTAAGGCTAATTGTCGAGCTAGCGACGCTAAAAGAGCACTTCGTTGGGAGGCAACCCAACCAAAGGTAGTTTTCTTTTTATGATTATCTCAATAAAGGTTACAAGTAGTTTTCCATGTATTGTGAGGAGTTAAGTTTGGTGTTGCACACCAAAACAATCCAAGGGTGAATGTGTAATTCTAAGTTTGGTATTCCACCAAAGATTTCATTTAGAATCACACTACACCCCTTCAATGACAAGCTACTAGCTCCAACCAATCAGGGAAACTACTTAAGAATAGCTTAGTTTCTAGTTCATAGTCGTTTTCTTAATAAAAGCACATGAGGTTCTCTGCATGTATTCGATCTGTTGCATTAGGCAAGGAACTAAGTTTGGTGTTCACACACCAAATTAAGTTCAAAAATTCACAAGCATACATGCATGCTAACTATTTCTCAAGTGCTTTGGAAACAAGCAACTTCCAATAACTTTACAGGAATTCAATCAATCTCTTGGAAAAATGATGCACCATCATCCAAGGAGACGAAGAAGGATGCAAAGGCTATGGATGATGACAACAAAGGGAGAGCTAGAAGTCACCACCAAGAGGTTGTGTTGTTACTTAATTCCATCTGCTTTGGAATGTTTAAATTCGAAGTTTGAATGTGCCCCTATTGATTCTTTAGTTTAAGTCAATATAATTTAGTGTTTGTTTTCTTTGATTTTGTCATATGTGTACTGGTCTAAGTTCCCTGTTTTCATTTTCATCCTGCTTAAATGTATGCTTGTCCTTTAAGCTAAATAAAAGAAAATTTTATGAAAAACCAGAGTGGGGTTCATCTTGTAAAGTAAGTTCTCAATGTTTATGGTGTGCTGATTGGTTAGCTAAGTTGGTTCACCAACAAGGTATACAGGCAACTATATGTTCTGAATCATATGCTTGAAGCACATTCTATAAGAAAAAGGGAAAGAACAGTGAGAGTTTGAAAAAGAAAGAAGAAGAATAAGAAATAAGGCTAGGCACCAAGGGGTTTAAATCTTGAGGGATGTGTCTGTGGTGTTCCTGTGCAAAGGATCAGCTTGGATGAATAAGTTCTTAGGAGTGCCTCATCACTTGGTAACTTGGGTTAACTAACCCGGGATTATCCACTGAAAATCCACTATCAAGAGCAACCTTGCTACAGAACACTTAGTAACCCAAAGAGGTGCTGGACACCAAGGCCTCAAGGAAAGAAAATAACAAACCATATGCCTGTGGTGTGCATGTATGGGGGATAGAGACTTGAGGGAATAGGTCTTTAGGGGTGTTTCAACACCTAGCACCTTGAACCAACTGGTTCAGGAGTGTTGGCTGAAAGCTTATTTTAAAGAGTCGCCCCCTCACAAAGCACTTAGCCTAAGAATGCAATAAACCCTGAAAAGAAGGCGGAGATCAAGGAATAAGGATCTCATAGGATGCAATCAAGCAACTATTCAAGAGCATGATAAGGACCTGAAAACCAGTAAAGGAATGATCCTAAGTTGCTATGCATGAAACCCCATAGACCAAGAACTTGACTTCTATAATAAGAACTTATTCTCTTGTTCTTTCATTCATCATTCTTATGTTTCAGTACTTGCTTAGGGACAAGCAAGCTTTAAGTTTGGTGTTGTGATGCCAGGGCATCTTGGCCAGTTTCACTGACCTTTTCCTTTACTATTTTAGGGTAGTTTCATGCATTTTCTTAGCAAATAAGCAGGTTTTGGGTGAATATACACTTACATCTTGATTCAAGCAACCATTATGAACTTTACATAATTTCATGAGAATTATGCATGAATAGAATGATAAAATGGATGATGCATGATCTCATGAATTGAGACAAAGCTTTGATGCACCTTGTTTGTTTGATTTCAGGACAAAGGAAGCAAAGAGGAGCCACGTTTGCAGCCACGTTAGTCTCACTAATGTGACCACTAACGTGGAAAGGGAGTAAGCTTGCAATGTTAGTGGTAAAGTTACCACCAATAACGCTTTTGAAAGCCATCATGACCCACATTAGTTGCTATGTTAGTTACATTAACGTGGAAACTAACGTGGAAGGAAAGAGAAGCTCCAACGTTAGTGGTAAAAGTGAACACCACTAACGTTCCAAAAGGCCACACATAGCCACGTTAAGAGTCACGTTAATCCAATTAACGTGAACTCTAACGTGGAAAAAGAAAGAGATCGCCAACGTTAGTGACACTCACCTTTGTCACTAACGCTAGAGCAGGCCAAGATTGCCCACGTTAGTGGTCACGTTAAGACCACTAACGTGAAGGGTAACGTGGAGCAAGGGATGATATGCCAACATTAGTGACACTAACCTTTGTCACTAACATTGGAGATGGCAAGCACACCCACGTTAGTGGTCACGTTAATGGCATTAACGTGAAGCACTAACATGGAAGGAAGGGGCGTTTTGAAGCGTTAGTGACAAAGGTAAGTGTCACTAATGCTCTCGAGCCTTGGGATGCCCACGTTAAGGGCCACGTTATTTACACTAACGTGGATCATTAACGTGGAAGAGTGGGACAAGGAGCAACGTTATTGGTAAAAGTAAGTGCCAATAACACTTACGAAGGGCTAAGAGGCTACGTTAGTGGTCACGTTAGTACCACTAATGTTGAAGTTAACGTGGATCAACTAGTTTGGAACGTTAGTGATAAAGTTATCGTCACTAACGCTCTCGAACTTAAGTTTACACTTAACGTTAAAGCCACTAACGTCCTAACTAACTTTCCATCATGCCTAACTGATGAGTATTTTGGTGGAAAAATGAATTTCTCCCAAAACACACAAATCTAACCGGCAAGTGTACCGGGTCGCATCAAGTAATAAAAACTCACGGGAGTGAGGTCGATCCCACAGGGATTGAAGGATTGAGCAATTTTAGCTTAGTGGTTAATTTAGTCAAGCGAATCAGGATTTGGTTGAGTGTTTTGTGATTTTCAGAAATTAAATTGCATGGAATTAAAGAGAACAGGGAATTAAAGTGCTGAATCTTAAAGAACAAGAAATTAAATGGCAGAAACTTAGAATGCAAGAAATGTAAATTGCGGAATCTTAAAGTGCAAGAAATGTAAATGACTTGAATTGTAAAGGGGATTGGGACTTGGATTTGCAGAAAATAAACAAGGAAAAGTAAATTTGCATCAAGCAGAGAAGTAGAAGAAGGTTTGGGTTAGATCGGATATTGAAGCAGAAAAGCAAATGAACATGAAAACAGTAAACAGAGAAGTAGAAATTGAAAGTTTAGATCTCAGGACCCAGAGACTAGAAAACCGAGTCTAGATCTCAATGCCTTCCTAGATCCAACAAGAACAATTGCAAGGGAATTGTAAATTGCAAGGAAAGTAGATGAAGAGCAATTAACAGAAATTAAATTCAATCAAGCAGTAAATAAAACAGAGAGATCCAAGGATGAGATTGAAACAGAATTTCTTCAATTCTCCAACCCAAGATCCAAGACAATTGTAATTGAAACTGAAAGCAATAAAACTAAGAGGAAGAGAAGTGAATTCTCCTTCCCCAAGACTAAGAAATTAAAGATCACTCAATATCCAAAGCTCTCCGAAAACTATTATGAAAATTCCAATGGAAAGCTCCCCGAAGAACTTGAATTCTATCCTATTTATACACTTTCTTCAAATGATCTTCAAGCCTTGAGTTGGGCCTTTGCTCTTGGTGGAATTGGGTTGAAAGAGGCCTTGGTTGATTGCTCTTGAAGTTTGGAGAAGAACCAAAGTGAACCAATTGAACCGGGTTGGAGTTTTGCAAAAGTTGGACCAAAAGTTGGAGCAAAAGTTAGGGTCTAACTTTTGGTCCAACTTTTCATATCAGCCAACATAACTTGCTGATACTCACGTTGGTGCAAAAGTTAGGGGTCTAACTTTTGCACCAACGTTGGCCTTCCTTGGTGCACTTGAGGCGCCAACGTTAGCCCAAAAGTTAGGGGCTAACGTTGGCGCAAACTTTTGCTCCTCCCCTTGTAGTTTTCATGTGCCAACGTTAGCCTCAAAGTTAGGGGCTAACGTTGGCGCAAACTTTTGGTGCCCAGGGAGTGTTTTTCTCATGCCAACGTTAGCCTCAAATTTAGGGGCTAACGTTGGCGCAAACTTTTGGTACCCAGGGAGTGATTTTCAAGTTCCAACGTTAGCCCAAAAGTTAGGGGCTAACGTTGGGGCTAACTTTTCACCCAAAAGTTTGTGCAAAAGTTTGAGGCTAACTTTAGGTCCAGCTTTTTGCTTCCTGGTTCAATTTCACTTATTCCATTGTCTTCTCTTTACTCCTAGCTATTCCTTCTTGCTTCAACCTTTCTCCAAGCTTTCTTCACCTATCATTAATCAACCGAACACATCAAAGCTATGCTTAAAATCATGAGATATTCATTCTTTCATAATATGTGACAATTATAGTATAAAACCTCGTGAAATAGCATGAATTCATACATGGTTGATTAAATCAAAGGAAACATGAAAATCTACCTAATTGGCTTGCTTGTAGCTCAAGAAAGTGCATAATTCTAATGAAAACAAAAGAAAAAGACTAGTTAAAATAGGCTAAGATGACTTGTCATCACAACACCAAACTTAAAGCTTGCTTGTCCTCAAGCAAGAAATAAATTTATGCTCCAAGGTTCTTTCAATTGAGATGGATTGAAGAATAACTTGTAAAGTCCAGTGAGTGAAGTGATCAGGTACAGTGGGGTAAATTCTAAATCATATGCTCATGCAAGGGCTTCAGTGCTTACTAGTCCTCACATATTGGGAGTCTTAGGTCTTAGGATTTTCATCCAAATGGTGTCATGGAGATCTCTTTATATGTAGTCACCTTGAAGCAGCTTAGAGTTTCTTTGCTTTGGCCTTGACTCTAAGTGTCATGTCTCAAAGCGGCTCTTTAAATAAGCTTTCAATCAATACTCCTAAACCAGTTGGTTTTAAGGTATTAGGTGTTGAAGCACCCCTAAGGATTTACTTGCTCAAGCCTCTTTCCTTGACACAGCTCAACCACAAGCATTTACTAGGCTAACAACTCTTTGAGTTTTGTTTCTTCTTTCTTTTTCTACCTAGTAATTGATGCTCAGAGCCTTGGGCCATGTTCTTTTTGCTTTTGTTTTTTCTTTATTTTCTTTTGTTTTGTTTGCTGCTTCTTGGATCAATAGATTTTTGAGAATCTCCACAATACTTCTTTGAACTTCATGTCCTGCCTATGAGCTCCCATGCAAGTTTTCACAAGCATGCAACCTCAATACATAATCATACAACTAGAACCACCACTTCTCCCAATCTTTTGCTTGCCTCAAAACTGATTGATTCCTCAATCCTTCTTTTCAATGAACTTTCATGTGATGCATTTCTTGAAAATTGAGTGCAAACAAGTTTTGAAGATAAGAATGTTGTGAATGATCAAGCATCTTGCTTATTGAATTATAAAGAAAGACTATGCTATGCAGGCAGGCAGGGGTAAAAAAAACTATACTATGCAGACAAGCAGGGCAGACAAGGATACAATCCAACTTTCAATTACAGCAATATTTGATGTAAAACAATCTCTTGACAATACAACCTGTTGAAGTTTACTTGCTTTCCTTCTTCTCATCATCATCATTGCTGACCTTCATGTTCATCTTTCACTTCTTTGATTGATGATGCTAAACATCTCCAAAAGCTTGTATGATACTCTGCAGTGATATTGAAAGTTGCTTGTTCCCCAAGCACTTGGAAACAATGGTTAATTTTCATGATTTATTTGTGGGATTTTTGAACTTACTTTGGTGTGGGAACACCAAACTTAGTACCTTGCCAATGGTTAACCATTTGTGATAATTTCTTTTTCTTTTTCAAAAATGACAGAACTGAAAAATAAGAAAAACAGTAAAATGGCTAACTAGTTCATCCAGTATGCTTGAAGCCTACATTATGCAGAAAGTGAGAATGTGTGTTACAATGGGGTTTTGGTGGACACCAAACTTAGAATTCTTCATTCTCCTTTATATTGTTTTGGTTTGTACACCAAACTTAGCTTCTTGCAATCTAGATAAAACTAATTAACCTTTTTATTGAAATAGATATGAAAAGATAGTTACCTCCGGTTGGGTTGCCTCCCAACAAGCGCTCTTTTATTGTCACTAGCTTGACATCCTTCACTCTGTTCTCATGGAAGTTGAGGCTTCTGTTGCCTTAGGTTTCCTCCTCTTGCTATGGGCTTCCTTCCCTCTGTTTCTCTTTCCATAGCCCTCTTACTTTCCTCCATGACTCCCTTCTCTTTCAACACAGCATCCTTTTCATGGCTCTTTGGGTTCAGAGTCCCCTCCTTCTCACTTAATTCAGCAAGGTTTTGAACTAGTTGTTCCATTTGCCTTTCAAGTCTTCTGAGTGAAGCCTCCTGGTTCTTGCTTATCATCTCTTGATGTTTCTTTATTTCTTCCCGCTCTATTACCATCATTTCTTGAATTTTTATGGACCTCTCCATCAGCATTTCTAGAATATAGGTTCTTTGAAAGGTTGGAAGTGGTTGTGGCTGTGTCAATTGTGGTGGTTGATGAAGGTCATTTTGAGCGAATGGTGAGGTAGGACGGGGTTGGAAGTGTGTGTGATTGTTGTTGTGGGGGTGTGTTTTAAGATGGTTTTTGAACCTGGGATTGTTGCAGTTGACGTCCCTTGGTTTTTGGTTTTGGTTCTCAACCCCCCTCCCATTAGAATGAGTTCTCCAAGGTGGATTGTACACATCATTCTGAGGCCTGTGTTGGAGCATGCTAGAGTGATTGCTTGGAGATTGTAGTTGCTCATAATTCTGTTGCTCATGGTTAATGACCCCAAAACTGTGTTCAGCTTGATTACTCCCATATGAGCTTTGAGTTAGGTTGTATGTATGTATTACAGCATGTCTCAACTCAGTGATTTTCCTAGCCATCATGTCCAGTTGTTGTAGAGTCTGCTGATGTATCTGCTTGTTTTGGCTTATTACTGCACGAGCACCTTCAATTTCTTTCTCTTGTGTGAATGGATGCACTTCTGCCTCTGGCTTAACAATTCTCTGTGATGGGTTCAATTTGACTAGGAGTCCATTCATCAGTTCTTCCCATCCGATAATGCTTCCTTGTGGAAAAGCTTCAAACCATTGGGCAACATCATTCATGGCTATGGATAGTTGCTTCGAACTATGGGTTACATTATCATCCAAGGTGGGGATATTACTCTCATGATTGCTAGAATTTGTTGAGTTCCCCTCCATGATCTGCACAGTCACAAAAATTCAAGTGATGATTGAATATTTTCAAGCTCATAATGTGATTTAGAAGGTTAGCTGGCACAAAATATCAAACAGCTGATGGACTTGGGAGATTAGTGGCAGAAATTGCTTCTCTTGTGTAAGCAAGAGCATTGCATAGAGCCAGAAATTTCCAGGAAAACTTCACTTTGTTGCTAAAGCGAAGTTTCAGTTATCTCAGGCAAAAATTCAAACAGTTAGTGGGTTAATTGAAAATTAAAGGACAGAAAAGAAAAATTGCTTGATCTAGATCACCACCTCACTTAATTATTGTCAATCTAATCAATCCCCGGCAACAGCGCCAAAAACTTGATGAGTATTTTGGTGGAAAAATGAATTTCTCCCAAAACACACAAATCTAACCGGCAAGTGTACCGGGTCGCATCAAGTAATAAAAACTCACGGGAGTGAGGTCGATCCCACAGGGATTGAAGGATTGAGCAATTTTAGCTTAGTGGTTAATTTAGTCAAGCGAATCAGGATTTGGTTGAGTGTTTTGTGATTTTCAGAAATTAAATTGCATGGAATTAAAGAGAACAGGGAATTAAAGTGCTGAATCTTAAAGAACAAGAAATTAAATGGCAGAAACTTAGAATGCAAGAAATGTAAATTGCGGAATCTTAAAGTACAAGAAATGTAAATGACTTGAATTGTAAAGGGGATTGGGACTTGGATTTGCAGAAATTAAACAAGGAAAAGTAAATTTGCATCAAGCAGAGAAGTAGAAGAAGGTTTGGGTTAGATCGGATCTTGAAGCAGAAAAGCAAATGAACATGAAAACAGTAAACAGAGAAGTAGAAATTGAAAGTTTAGATCTCAGGACCCAGAGACTAGAAAACCGAGTCTAGATCTCAATGCCTTCCTAGATCCAACAAGAACAATTGCAAGGGAATTGTAAATTGCAAGGAAAGTAGATGAAGAGCAATTAACAGAAATTAAATTCAATCAAGCAGTAAATAAAACAGAGAGATCCAAGGATGAGATTGAAACAGAATTTCTTCAATTCTCCAACCCAAGATCCAAGACAATTGTAATTGAAATTGAATGCAATAAAACTAAGAGGAAGAGAAGTGAATTCTCTTTCCCCAAGACTAAGAAATTAAAGATCACTCAATATCCAAAGCTCTCCGAAAACTATTATGAAAATTCCAAAGGAAAGCTCCCCGAAGAACTTGAATTCTATCCTATTTATACACTTTCTTCAAATGATCTTCAAGCCTTGAGTTGGGCCTTTGCTCTTGGTGGAATTGGGTTGAAAGAGGCCTTGGTTGATTGCTCTTGAAGTTTGGAGAAGAACCAAAGTGAACCAATTGAACCGGGTTGGAGTTTTGCAAAAGTTGGACCAAAAGTTGGAGCAAAAGTTAGGGTCTAACTTTTGGTCCAACTTTTCATATCAGCCAACATAACTTGCTGATACTCACGTTGGTGCAAAAGTTAGGGGTCTAACTTTTGCACCAACGTTGGCCTTCCTTGGTGCACTTGAGGCAACGTTAGCCCAAAAGTTAGGGGCTAACGTTGGCGCAAACTTTTGCTCCTCCCCTTGTAGTTTTCATGTGCCAACGTTAGCCTCAAAGTTAGGGGCTAACGTTGGCGCAAACTTTTGGTGCCCAGGGAGTGTTTTTCTCATGCCAACGTTAGCCTCAAAGTTAGGGGCTAACGTTGGCGCAAACTTTTGGTACCCAGGGAGTGATTTTCAAGTTCCAACGTTAGCCCAAAAGTTAGGGGCTAACGTTGGGGCTAACTTTTCACCCAAAAGTTTATGCAAAAGTTTGAGGCTAACTTTAGGTCCAGCTTTTTGCTTCCTGGTTCAATTTCACTTATTCCATTGTCTTCTCTTTACTCCTAGCTATTCCTTCTTGCTTCAACCTTTCTCCAAGCTTTCTTCACCTATCATTAATCAACCGAACACATCAAAGCTATGCTTAAAATCATGAGATATTCATTCTTTCATAATATGTGACAATTATAGTATAAAACCTCATGAAATAGCATGAATTCATACATGGTTGATTAAATCAAAGGAAACATGAAAATCTACCTAATTGGCTTGCTTGTAGCTCAAGAAAGTGCATAATTCTAATGAAAACAAAAGAAAAAGACTAGTTAAAATAGGCTAAGATGACTTGTCATCACTAACTCACATTCTTTCTGCAAGCAAAGCTGAGCCCACTAAAGACTGTAACTGCTTCGACCAAAGATCAAGGGCCCATATCCAAGACTTGAAGAGCTAACTAGAAGATCAGAGGAGTAGTATATATAGGGATAGTTTTGAATTAAAAAGGGATCTGGAACTTGAGAACTACACTTTGTATATTTTACTTTCTCTGTAACTTCTAGTTTAATTTCAGAATGCACTCTTCTCTATCATCTTCCATTTCCAGAGCTATGAACAACTAAACCCCTTTTCATTGGGTTAGGAAGCTCTGTTGCAATTTGATGGATCAATTATAGTTTTCATTCTTCTTCGTCTTTCTTTTCTCTTGATTTTACTAGAAAGCTTTCGATCTTAATCCCATTGGTTAGTTGTCTTGGAAAAGAAACTCTCCATAATTGGATCTCCTCTGAGCCTTTGAAAAGGGATAAGGAGATCATGCTAGAATTGCTTTATCATATTGGACCAAATTGGGGTTTGGATGGATATAGTGACATATAATCCTACCAACACTTTGATTTGGAAATACATGTGGTATAATCAGTGACCATACTTCATCTTTTCCCATGAGCAATTAAATCAAGGAATTGGGCAATTGTTCAAGCTTAGAGAGATTGGGTTGCCAAGGAATTGGGATCCAATCACTTAAGATTGCCAAGGAGATCAATGAATGCGTTGATTGAGGAAGAGATGAGAATGAACTTGATCCGGAGAATGCAACATCTCCTAAGCCTAATGAATCCCCTATTTCTGATCTTACCCATTCTCTTTACCTTCTGTCATTTACTTTTATGCTCATCTCCCCAAATCCCCATTTAAGATTCTGAAATTTACTTTCTGCAATTTACATTCCGCCATTTAGTTCCGGCATTTACATTTTCTGTTATTTACTTTACCGCCATTTAATTTTCTGCAATTCCCCAACTCAACTTCTGCTTAGCTCAACTAGAATATTCCTCTAATTAAAGTTGCTTGACCAATCAATCCCTGTGGGATTCGACCTCACTCTATTGTGAGTTTTTACTTGACGACAATTCGGTATACTTACCGAGGAAAATTTGTTGAGAGACAAGTTTCCGTGCATCACATATTCACAACAACCAAAAGATATAACACCATTTGCATCCCCGGCAACGGCGCCAAAAACTTGATGCGAGCAAAACCGTCGGTTAAGAATTCCTTCTCGGTAAAGGAGAAACAACCTCGTTGCAAGTATAGTTCTCAACCAACAAGTAATGCTCGATCAAAGTTTACAATTTCTAATCCAATTTAACCAAGAGTAATGAAATCTCGGGTCGTTCTCCCTAGGAATGCAAATGAAATGTTACGCTTTCAGTTGTTAAGGGGACAAAAGGGGTTTTGCAATCAAAGAACAAAAGATTAAAAGAACTAAGCAATGAAACAACTAAGGAATGATCAAATTTGCAATTAATGCAAGTAAAGAGAAAATAAGATCAAAACTAGTGAAATTGCAAGGAATTCTATAAAGAGCCTTGACTTGGGAATGAGGATCCAAGGAATCCTATCATCGCCATAACCACAACTATGGTAATTATGATGAGTCAATCTTGCCTAGTCAACCCCAACCATCGAGGAGTAAGTCAAGCAAGCATAATTGACCTTAATCCATAAGTCCCAACCAACTTACCAAACTAGTTGATAAAAGCCTAGCGTCAATGGAAACAAGAGTCAACTAACTACCCAAGAATTACCACTAAATGTCAGACATTATGACTCTAGTATCTTAGGAACTCAAATCACAAGCCAAGGTGGGAAAATCTACTCAAAATCTAGAGTTAGCATTTTCACAAACACCTTCTGTGCATAAAAGTAAAACATGGAAAATTGCAAAGTAAAAGGGAAGACTATAACCAACTATTAATAAAACTAAACATAAACAAGCAATCAAACATAAAGAAAGCATGAAACATAAAATTCATTAATCAAAACTTCAAGAAACACAAAATTGCAATATGAACAAAGTAACTTGAACCAAAAGAAAATGAAAGTAAAAGTGCTTTAATTAAAGAGGAAATTGAGAGTACTTACAATTGAAGAAGTAAATATCCAAAATCAAAGCTGGCTATAAAATGCTACAATGGAAATTGATAAACCCTAGGAGAGCTCTCTACTCTACACTACTCCTACTCTTATTACTATAAAAAAACTATGTAAAATTGTGCTTCAATGCCCCCCTCTTGATAAGTGTTGAATTCTCCTTTATATAGCACTCCAAAACAACATTTCAGCCTTCCAAAAATGAGCCAAGGGCCTCCAAATTCGTGCAGCACGTGTTTCATTAATGCAATTATGTGCAGGGACCTGTGCGGATGCACAGACATGTGCGTCCGCACACTCGACTGAAAATTGACCTGTGCGTACGCGCAGGTGCTTGTGCGCACGCACACGTGGAAATCCTCACTTGTGCGCACGCACACTTCACTGTGTGTGCTTTTTCCTTGTTTTCTTCATGTTTTCTCCCTTGTACATGCTTTCTTCCACTTTTAGCCATCCATTCTTGCCTCTAAGGCTTGAAATCACTCATAAACCATATCACGGCATCGAATGACATAAAAGTGGAATTAAAAATCACTAATCTAAACATTAAAATGCATGTTTTCATATTTAGAATCAAATTAGGGATTAAACACAAAAGTATGCTATTTGGTGCTTAAGTGCGAGTTCATGTGCTAGAATCTATCCAAATTGAGTCAAAATATACCATCAAATATGGACTCATCAACCACCACTTACTGTTATTTCACTTCTTGCCATAAGGAACTATTCCACTCTTGTTAAATCATGTTTGGATAAGCCAACCTGGCTTCTTTAGAATTTTTGTTAGCAATTTTGTAGAGTTCAGCTGAGATCAGCTGATGAACTTCCACTTCTTTTCCCATCATGATGCAATGGATCATCACTGCTCTTTTAACTGTGACTTCAGAACGGTTGCTAGTAGGCAACAGAGAATGCCCAATGAAGTCCAGCCATCCTCTGGCGACTGGTTTGAGATCTTCTCTCTTGAGTTGATTTGGGACACCCTTTGTGTTGGTGGTCCACCTGGCTCCAGGGATACATATGTCCTCTAGAATCTTATCCAGGCCCTTGTCTGTTCTCATCATTCTCCTATTGAAGGAGTCTGGATCATCTTTCAGCTGAGCTAGCTTTAAGATCTCTCTGATCTTGTTAGGGGTGGTATGAACAATCTTTCCTCTGACCATGGTCCGATATTCATAGAAAGTAGTTCCAGATAGTTTTTGCTTGTCAGTCTGCCACATATTAGCATAGAACTCCTGGACCATATTCCTTCCCAGTTTCGTTTCAGGATTAGCTAGGACTTCCCAGTTCCTGATTCGAATTTGCTCCTGGATCTCCGGATATTCATCTTCTTTCAGATCGAATCTAACTTCCGGGATCACTGATCTCAGACCCATTATTTTGTTATAATGGTCTGAATGTTCTTTAGATAAGAACTTCCCTTGATTCCAAAGTGGTTTGGGAATGCTCTCTTTCTTGCCTCTTGGAGTGGGTTGTTTTCCTTTAGGAGCCATGATCTTAGTGATCGTGGATAAACACACCAAACTTAGAAGTTTTCTTGTCCTCAAGCAAAAGAAAAGAAAGGAAAGGGATAGAAGGAGAGCTAGGTGCAATTGTTGATGGAAGGGGAGGGAGGCCGAACCCAAATTTAAAGGGAGGGAGGGTGGGTTTTCGAAAAAAGAGATAAAGATATGATAAAAGAGATTGATTTGGAAAAGATAAGATAGAAGATATGATAAGAGAGGATATAGTTTAAAATTGAAAAGATATGAAAGATTTTTGAAAAAGATAAATCTAGATTTTGAAAAAGATATTGATGAGTTGAAAAGATAGATATGTTTTTAAAAAGATTTGAAAAGAGTTAGATTGAATTTACAAAGAGGGTTTATGCTTATGGATTAAGATATATTTGATATTTTTAAAGTAGGATTTTTAGAAATTAGGGATTTTAGAAATCAGGGTTCTTAACATGTTTATGTAAGAAATCATGAATTGAAGTATGAAAATCAAGATTGGAATGAAAAAATATGAAGAAAAATGAGTTTGCCACCTCCCCATCATCCTGGCGTTTGAACGCCCAAACACTGCCTGTTTTGGGCGTTCAACGCCCAAATGCTGATCTCCTGGGCGTTCAACGCCCAGCTGTTGCCCTTTTCTGGCGTTGAACGCCAGATTGCTACCCTTACTGGCGTTCAGCGCCCACTGGCTGCCCCTTTTGGGCGCTGAACGCCCAAAAATAGGCTCTTACTGGGGTTTTCTTGCCAGTGAGCTCTTTTTCTCTATTTTGTGTGCAGATTCCTTCTGTAACCCTGTGAACTTATGCAATTGATTCTTTACCTTGTTATCAATGAACTCTATATAAACAAATAAAAATAAAAATAGAAATAGGGCAAAATGCTTAGAGGATTGATGCCCCATGGCTGGGTTGCCTCCCAGCAAGCGCTTCTTTATTGTCTTTAGCTGGACCTTGCTGAGCTTTTAGTCTAGCTTCAGCCTTGAGCACTCTTGCTCAATGTTGCCTTCAAGATAGTGCTTGATTCTCTATCCATTGACAATGAACCTCTTATCAGAATCAATATCTTGAAGCTCCACATAACCATATGGTGATACACTTGTAATCACGTATGGTCCCCTCCACCGGGATTTCAATTTCCTGGGGAATAGCCTGAGTCTAGAGTTGAACAGCAGAACCTTCTGTCCTGGCTCAAAGATTCTAGATGACAGCTTTCTGTCATGCCACTTTTTTTATTTCTCTTTATAAAGCTTGGCATTTTCGAAAGCCTTGAATCTGAATTCCTCTAGCTCATTTAGCTGGAGCAATCTTTTTTCTCCAGCTAATTTGGCATCAAAGTTTAGGAATCTGGTTGCCCAGTAGGCTTTATGTTCCAGTTCCACGGGCAGGTGACATGCCTTACCATACACAAGTTGGTATGGAGAGGTCCCTATACGGGGGGTCTTGAATGCTGTTTGTAAGCCCACAGAGCATCATCCAAGCTCCTTGCCCAATCCTTTCTATGGGTACTTACTATCCGTTCTAGGATTCTCTTTAATTCTCTGTTAGAGACTTCAGCTTGCCCATTAGTTTGTGGATGATATGGAGTAGCCACCTTATGGCGAATTCCATACCGAACCATGGCAGAGTAAAGTTGTTTATTGCAGAAGTGAGTGCCGCCATCACTGATTAATACTCTAGGTACACCAAACCTGCTAAAGATATGTTTCTGGAGGAACTTCAGCACTGTTTTAGTATCATTGGTGGGTGTGGCAATGGCCTCAACCCATTTTGATACATAGTCAACTGCCACCAGAATATAAGTGTTTGAGTATGATGGTGGGAAAGGTCCCATGAAGTCAATTCCCCAAACGTCAAACAACTCAATTTCCAAGATTCCTTGTTGAGGCATAGCGTAACCGTGAGGCAGATTACCAGCTCTTTGGCAACTGTCACAATTACATACAAACTCTCGGGAATCTTTATAGAGTGTGGGCCAATAGAAACCACATTGGAGGACCTTGGTGGCTGTTCGCTCACCTCCGAAATGGCCTCTATATTGAGATCCATGGCAATGCCACAGGATCTTCTGTGCTTCTTCTCTAGGCACACACCTACGGATTATTCCGTCTGCGCATCTCTTAAAGAGATAAGGTTCATCCCACAAGTAGTACTTTGCATCAGTAATTAATTTCTTCTTTTGTATCCTGTTGTACTCCTTGGGTATGAACCTTGCAGCTTTATAGTTTGCAATATCGGCAAACCATGGTGTTTCCTGAATGGCGAATAAATGCTCGTCCGGAAAAGTCTCAGAGATCTCAAGAGAGGGGAGGGGCGTCCCTTCTACTGGCTCTATCCGGGACAGATGATTAGCCACTTGGTTCTCTGTCCCTTTTTTGTCTTTTATTTCTATATCAAACTCTTGCAGAAGCAACACCCATCTGATGAGCCTGGGTTTTGAATCCTGCTTTGTGAGTAGATATTTAAGAGCAGCATGATCAGTATACACAATCACTTTTGATCCTACTAAGTATGATCTGAACTTGTCAATAGTGTAAACCACTGCAAGTAATTCTTTTTCTGTGGTTGTGTAATTTTTCTGGGCATCATTTAAAACGCGACTAGCATAATAAATGACGTGCAGAAGCTTGTCATGCCTCTGTCCCAACATTGCACCAATGGCGTGATCATTGGCATCACACATTAGCTCAAATGGTAATGTCTAGTCTAGTGCAGAAATAACTGGTGCTGTGACCAGCTTAGCTTTCAGCATTTCAAACGCCTGCAGGCACTCTGTGTCAAACACAAATGGCGTGTCAGCAGCTAGCAGATTGCTTAGAGGTTTTGCGATTTTTGAAAAATCCTTTATAAACCTCCTATAGAATCCTGCATGCCCCAGAAAGCTTCTGATTGCCTTAACATTGGCAGGTGGTGGTAATTTTTCAATTACCTCTATTTTTGCTTGATCCACCTCTATTCCCTTGTTTGAGATTTTATAACCAAAGACAATCCCTTCAGTCACCATGAAGTGACATTTTCCCAGTTTAAAACTAGGTTGGTCTCTTGGCATCTCTTTAGAACAAGTTTCAGGTGATCAAGACAGGAGCTGAATGAGTCTCCATATACTGAGAAGTCATCCATGAAGACTTCCAGAAATTTTTCCACCATATCAGAGAAAATTGAGAGCATGCATCTCTGGAAGGTTGCAGGCGCATTACACAGCCCAAATGGCATCCTTCTATAAGCAAACACCCCAGATGAACATGTGAATGCTGTTTTCTCTTGATCCTGGGGATCTACTGCAATTTGGTTATAGCCTGAGTAGCCATCCAAAAAGCAGTAATAATCATGACCTGCTAGTCTTTCTAGCATTTGGTCTATGAATGGTAAAGGAAAATGATCCTTTCTAGTGGCTGTATTGAGCCTTCTGTAGTCAATACACATGCGCCACCCTGTAACTTTTCTTGTAGGAACCAGTTCATTTTTTTCATTATGAATCACTGTCATACCTCCCTTTTTTGGGACGACTTGGACAGGGCTCACCCAGGGGCTATCAGAAATAGGATAAATAATCCCAGCCTCTAGTAATTTGGTGACCTCTTTCTGCACCACTTCTTTCATGGCTGGATTTAGCCGTCTCTGTGGTTGAACCACTGGTTTAGCATTATCCTCCAATAAAATTTTGTGCATGCATCTAGCTGGGCTTATGCCCTTAAGGTCACCTATGGACCACCCAAGAGCTGTCTTGTGTGTCCTCAACACTTGAATAAGTACTTCCTCTTCCTGTGAATTTAAAGCAGAGCTTATGATCACTGGAAAAGTGTCACCTTCTCCCAGAAATGCATATTTCAAGGATGGTGGTAATGGCTTGAGCTCGGGTTTAGGAGGTTTTTCCTCTTCCAGAAGAGATTTCAGAGGCTCTTTCATGTCTCTGAATCCTCCAAATTAGGCTGAACATCTTTAAAGATGTCTTCCAACTCCGATTCGAGACTCTCAGCCATGTTGATCTCTTCTACCAAGGAGTCAATAAGATCAACTTTCATGCAGTCTGTTGATGTGTCTGGATGCTGCATGGCTTTGATAGCGTTCAACTTAAACTCATCATCATTGACTCTCAGGGTTATTTCCCCCTGTTGGACGTCAATGAGGGATCGTCCAGTTGCTAGGAAGGGTCTTCCTAGAATGAGAGTAGCACTCTTGTGCTCCTCCATTTCCAGCACAACAAAGTCAGTGGGAAAGGCGAATGGCCCAACTCTAACAATCATGTCTTCAATCACGCCTGATGGGTATTTAGTGGAGCCATCAGCAAGTTGGAGACATATCCGGGTTGGTTTAACTTCTTCAGTTAAACCAAGCTTTCTGATAGTGGATGCTGGTATTAGGTTGATGCTTGCTCCAAGATCACATAAAGCTGTCTTGGTGCAATTACCTTCTAGTGTGCATGGTATCAGAAAACTCCCAGGGTCTTTAAGCTTTTCAGGAAAGCTTTTCAGAATGACTGCACTGCATTCTTCAGTGAGGAGAACTCTTTCTGTTTCTCTCCAATCCTTTTTATGACTCAAGATCTCTTTCATGAACTTGGCATAAGAAGGTATTTGCTCAAGTGCTTCTGCAAATGGAATTTTTATTTCAAGAGTCCTGAGATAATCTGTAAAGTGAGCAAATTGCTTATCCTGCTCCTCTTTCTGGAGTTTTTGAGGATAAGGTATCTTGGCTTTATATTCTTCAACCTTAGTTGCTGTAGGTTTATTGCCTACAGAAGTGGATGAAGAAGCCTTTTTAAAGGGGTTGTCATCAGCACGTGTGTGTGTCTGATCCCTCACTGGCAATTGAGTGCTAGAGTTAGAGGCTGGAGTGACGTGAGATGCCAACTCATTGTTTGTTCCTGGCGTCTGAACGCCAGAACTGTGCCCCTTTTGGGCGTTCAGCGCCAGATCTTGCCCATTTTGGGCATTCAACGCCAGATCCTTGCTTGTTTCTGGCGTTGAACGCCAGTCCTTGCTTGTTACTGGCGTTGAACGCCAGTCTTGGGTAGGGTCTGGGCGTTCAGCGCCAGCCTTCCACCAAATTTCTGGCGTTTTAACGCCAGAATTACTTTTCCCTGGGCTCTTACTGTCCTCAGGTGAATTTTGGGTGGTTTGCTCATTCCTTAGCTCTTTGCTGCCTTGAGGTGGGGTATGTAATGTTTTCCCACTTCTTAATTGAACTGCTTGGCATTCTTCTGTTATTTGTCTTGATAGCCGCTGCTTGGTTTGCTTCAATTGTTCTTCCACATTTATATTAGCCATCCTTGTCTCTTGTAGTTTATCCTTGAATTCAGCTAACTGCTTTGTTAGAAAATCCAATTGCTGATTGAATTCAGCAACTTGTTTCACAGGACTGAGTTCAGCAGTTACTATTTTAACCTTTTCTTTCATGGAAGGGTCACTGCTTAGGTACAGATGCTGATTCCTGGCAACTGTATCAATGAGCTCTTGAGCCTCTTCAATTGTCTTTCTCATGTGGATAGATCCACCAGCTGAGTAATCTAGAGACATCTGATCTCCTTCTGCAAGTCCATAATAGAAGATGTCTAACTGAACCCACTCTGAAAACATTTCAGAGGGGCATTTTCGTAGCATCTCTCTGTATCTCTCCCAGGCATCAAAAAGAGATTCATTATCTCCTTGTTTAAAGCCTTGGATGTCCAGCCTTAGCTGTGTCATCCGTTTTGGGGGAAAGTATTGATTCAGGAATTTTTCTGTCAGCTGTTTCCATGTCCTTATGCTGGCCTTAGGTTGGTTATTTAACCACCTCTTAGCTTGATCTTTCACAGCAAATGGAAACAGTAATAGTCTGTAGACATCCTGATCTATTTCCTTATCATGTACTGTGTCAGCAATTTGTAAAAACTATGCCAGAAACTCTGTAGGTTCTTCCTGTGGAAGACCGGAATACTGGCAATTTTGCTGCACCATGATAATGAGCTGAGGATTCAACTCAAAGCTACTGACTCCAATGGAGGGTATGCAGATACTACTCCCATATGAAGCAGTAAAGGGGTTAGCATACGACCCCAGAGTCCTCCTGGACTGTTCATTTCCACTTAGATCCATGATGGAGAAAGGGAGATGATGTAAAAAAATTTTTTATTTTTATTTATTTATTTATTTATTTATTTCAAAAATAAAATAAATTAAAAGAAAATAAATAAAAATAGGTGAAGATTTTCGAAAAAATGAGGGGAGAGAAAGTGGTAAGGAAGTTTTGAAAAAGATATGATTTGGAAAAGAGTTTAAATTTTAAAAAAATCTGAATTTTTTTTTAAAAATGATTTTCGAAAATTTGTTTTAAAATTAGAGAGAAAAGATATTTTTGAATTTAGTGAGGAAAGAGAAAAACAATAAAATAGCACAAGACTTAAAATTTTTAGATCTAATGCTCCTTGTTTTCGAAAATTTTGGAGGGAAAACACCAAGGAACACCAAAATTAAAATTTTAAGATCACGACACAAGGAAAACTCAAGAACACTTTGAAAACTCACAAGAACACAAGCACATGAAGGAAGAGCACCAAACTTAAAATTTTTAGAAACCCAAACTAAAATTTTCGAAAAACACAGAAAAATCAACAAGAAAACACCAAACTTAAAGTTTGGCACAAGATTTAATATAAAAATTATTTTTTTCTTTTGAAAAAGATTTTAAGAAAAGGAAAATAAGGATTCTAAATTCTAACACGACAACAATAAAAGACTCTAAACTAAAAAGAGAAATTTTTCCTAATCTAAGCAACAAAATAAGCCGTCAGTTGTCCAAACACGAACAATCCCTAGCAACGGCGCCAAAAACTTGGTGCACGAATTGTGAATCACACTTTTCACAACTCGTACCACTAACCAGCAAGTGCACTGGGTCGTCCAAGTAATACCTTACGTGAGTAAGGGTCGAATCCCACGGAGATTGTTGGTTTGAAGCAATCTATGGTTATCTTGCAATTCTTAGTTAGGAAGTCAATTATATTTATCAGTTGAATTGCGAATGAACAAGAGAGCATGGGTTAAAAGTTACTTGTTATGCAGTAATGGAGAATATGTTGGAGTTTTGGAGATGCTTTGTCTTCTGAATCTCTGCTTTCCTCTGTTCTCTGATGCATGCACGCACGTCCTTCTATAGCAAGCTGTGTGTTGGGGCATCACCGTTGTCAATGGTTACATCCCCTCCTCTTGTGAAAATGGTCCAAATGCTCTGTCACAGCACGGCTAATCATCTGAGGTTCCCGATCATGCTGGAATAGGATTCACCCTCCTTTTGCGTCTGTCACTACGCCCAGCACTCGCGAGTTTGAAGCTCGTCACAGTCATTCAATCCCTGAATCCTACTCGGAATACCACAGACAAGGTTTAGACTTTCCGGATTCTCATGAATGCCGCCATCAATCTAGCTTATACCACAGAGATTCTGATTAAGGAATCTAAGAGATATTCATTCAATCTGATGTAGAACGGAGGTGGTTGTCATACAAAAAGTGAGTAGACTATGACAGATAGTGCAGAGATCCACTTCTGGGGCTCACTTGGTGTGTGCTGGGGCTGAGACTTAAACATTTCACGTGCATAAGGTTGTTTAGGTCATTCAACGCCAGGTTTGGATCCATTTCTGGCGTTGAACTCCAACTTTTAATCCTTTTCTGGCGCTGGACGCCAGAATTAGGCAGAGAACTAGCGTTGAACGCCAGTTTACGTCGTCTATCCTTGAGCAAAGTATGGACTATTATACATTTCTGGAAAGCCCTGGATGTCTAATTTCCAATGCAATTGGAAGCGCGCCATTTCAAGTTCTGTAGCTCCAGAAAATCCACTTTGAGTGCAGGGAGGTCAGAATCCAACAGCATCAGCAGTCCTTTTTCAACCTGAATCAGATTTTTACTCAGCTCCCTCAATTTCAGCCAGAAAAATACCTGAAATTACAGAAAAATACACAACTCATAGTAAAGTCCAGAAATATGAATTTTTCCTAAAAACTAATGAAAGTAAACTAAAAACTAACTAAGACATACTAAAAACTATATGAAATTAACCCCAAAAAGCGTATAAAATATCTGCTCATCAGTATGCAATTTATCCTATTCTACAAAAGAAAAACTAACTAAATATCCTAATATATTGGAGTTAAGGAAGAGAAATTACCTCCGGAAGTCAGGTACTGACCGACCTCCCCACACTTAAGGCTTTGCACCGTCCTCGGTGCCATCTGTTAGGAACAAAGGTGGGCTGGTGGTAGTATCTCCACAGTCGGGACCGTCATGGCTCCCTGTGCTTGTAAAGGAAATGGAGTCCGGGGTGTCTGAGTCCTTGAATTTTCCCATAATCAGCTCCTTAAGGTATGTGAATCGGCGCTTGTTACGGCGCTCTCTTAGCTTAGCTTTTTGTTCCTGCCGATCCAACTTTTCAAGTATCTGATGGAGCAGTTGGGTTGTAGTAGTTGCTTGTGGTGCGGAAGGAGGAATGTCCTCAGCCGGTTCGGTAGGCTGGCTAGTAGTGGCTGCTGGAAGTCTAATATATTTCCCATTAGGACGTACTGATCATCCTGTGGAAGCATGGCTTTGGTGTCCCCAGCTCTGTAGGAGAATCCGGCTACTGAGATGAGATCTGAGACCAAGGCGGGAAAAGGTAAGTTGCCCGCAATTTGTACGTATTCTATGGCATTCCGGATGTGTCTTGGTAGGTTCAAAGGCTGGTCTGTAAGGATGCACCATAGTAGAACGGCCATGTCTGTAGTGAAGGAGGATTCGTGAGTGCTCGGAAAGACGTAGTGGGACATGATCTGTGCCCATACGCGAGCCTCCAAGGTAAGTGCTGAAGCCGATATTCCCTTAGGACGGGAACGGTGGTATCCGTAGATCCATCTGTTGCCAGGTAGTGCGATAACTCTGAGAACGGCGTCCCAGTCAAATTGGTACATCTGGCGCTTGAGTGAGGCTTCTTGAATGGCGTCCAATCCTTCTGGAGCAAGGGGAAGATCTAAAGCGTGTTGAATAGCCTCTTCTGCAATGGGGACTTGCTTTTGACGTACATAGATAGACTGCAGGGTTGGCAGGTGGAAATTAGAGTAGAACTCAACTACCCAAGAAAGATTAACTTGCCTTGGCAGTCTCTGGAGGAAACCCCATTGTCTTCGTTCAATTTTCGGCTCAACAAAGGTAGCAATATTGGGCGGGAGGATAAGAAGGTATTCGTTGTTGTAGCTCCGTTCTGCCAGGATAGGGAACATCTGCTCACAGTAGCGATTGGGAAATCGCGCAGTGTCCTTTGCTGGGAAGGCTTTCTCTTTTTCATCAACCTTTATAATCCTCTTAATTTTTTTTGTTGAGGGCTTGACTGCAGTTGAAGAAGGCCCTGCCACTAATGCTCTTTTTGTTCCTCTTCTTGCTGGTGGTTTCGAAGTAGCTTTTTCTTTTCCTTTCTTGGTGGCCATCCTGAAAAGGAAAAAAGAAAGTAACATGAATTCAAAGGGACAGAGCAAGGAAGATGATGGTATAAGTGATAATCAATGCACAGTAAAGAGGATGTCGTTAACACATGGTCATGACTACATGTGAAAGTTTCACCAATGGAAATATAGAAAGTGCATTTGATGACAATTAAATGCAAGGTGTTTATTGGCATGCAGGCAAAGGCATGAGTAGCATAGATCAAGCATTTAAATTGTTAAATATGTTATCACTCGTAACAAACTAACCATCACGTTTGTATTGACAATTAAATTAAATTAATAAAATAGTAAAGGAAATTTATGAAAAGCAAGCATTGAATAGTAGAGAAGAATAATGTAGAAAATACCTAATGTCATATGGATTTTTTAACAAACACGTAGCATGCATGATGAATAAACTATTGAAAATAATAATTTGAACATGCAAGCAACCCTTTAAAAAGTAATATATAATTGCCAAACAATTTTGCAACAATCCACAAGCATATAATGAGAAATAATGACTCAATTAAATTTCGAACATCATGTAAAAGAAAAAAAGAAAGAAAAAGAAAATATGGATAATGAAAGTAAAAAGAAAAGAAAAGCAGAAAACATAAAAATAAGAAAGATAATGGAAAAGTAAGGAAGGAAGAAGAAAAGAAAAACCTTGATAATGGGGATGAGAGACAGGGAGAAGAAGGTGAGAAAGAAGGAAGAAGGAAGAAGGAAGAAATAAGGAGGGAAAAGAGAAAATAGGATTTGGGGAGAAGAAAGATAAGATATTTGGCAAATCAGGGTAAGCTGTGCGGCGTAAGCAACGCGGACGCGTAGGTGACGCATTCGCGCGAATTGCGCTTATTCAAATTGACGCAGTCGCGTCGGTCACGCGGTCGCGTCGGTCATGCGGTCGCGTGACACGTTTTATGCTACTAGCGCGAGGGCAGCCTCGCGCTCGCACAAGTCTCTGTTCGAAATCTTATTTTGCCAAAATATGGGTGACGTGATCGCGTGGGTCATGCGATCGCGTGAGTGGCCAATATTGGGATATGATGCGGACGCGTGGGGCACGCATTCGCGTGGTAAGGGCTGTGCGTCTAGCGCTAGTCCAGCACCACTCCAGCATAACTTTCGGCTATGCACCCTTTCCACGTCGATTTTCAGGTCACACGGTCACGTGGGTGATGCGGTCGCGTGGGGTGTGCCGAAGGCACGCCTCCAGCAACGCTCTCGTGTGACTTTCTGTTTGCTTTCTTATTCTTTCTGAGCCACCTGCGATGCGGAAGCGTCATTGATACGGTCGCGTCGCGTGAAATTTTTTTATTTTTAATTAAAAATAAAAATATGCAAATGCAGAGTTATGGAAAAAGAAAACTACGAATAAAGAAAAGAACGATCATACCATGGTGGGTTGTCTCCCACCTAGCACTTTGCTTTAACGTCCGTAAGTTGGACGCTCCATTAGCTCAGTCTTCGGCTATGTATGGATCTTCTAAGAGGAAGATCTCGAGCTCCTTATTTTTCTTCAACTTCTCACCATGGTACAGCTTTAAACAATGTCCATTAACTTTGATGAGTTCAGAGCTTGAAGGATGACTTAGGTGAAAAACTCCATACGGCTCGGCCTTCTCTACTCTATATGGGCCTTCCCATCTTGATCTCAACTTGCCACGCATGAGCCTCAGTCGAAATTTATAAAGGAGGACTAAGTCCCCAGGTTGGAACTCTCTCCTCTTGATGTGCTTATCATGTACAGCCTTCATCTTCTCCTTGTACAGCCTTGAGTTCTCATAAGCTTCCAGGCGAAGGCTTTCTAATTCTTGCAGTTGCAACTTCTTCTCAGCTACGGCTGTTTTAAATCCCATATTGCATTACTTTACTGCCCAAACGGCTTTGTGCTCTACTTCAACTGGGAGATGGCAGGCTTTTCCATAAACTAAGCGGAAAGGACTCATCCCAATGGGTGTCTTGTATGCGGTTCTGTATGCCGAAAGTGCATCTTGTAGCCTGGTGCTCTAGTCTCTCCTATGAGGTTTGACTATCTTCTGCAATATACGCTTTATCTCTCTGTTTGACACCTCGGCTTGCCCATTAGTCTGAGGATGGTAGGCTGTTGCAACTTTATGAATTATCCCATGCTTCTTCAGTAATTGATGAGCGGATAATTTATACGCTTTTTGGTATTATTTTTAGTATGTTTTTAGTAGAATCTAGTTACTTTTAGGAATGTTTTCATTAGTTTTTATGATAAATTCACATTTCTGGACTTTACTATGAGTTTGTGTGTTTTTCTGTGATTTCAGGTATTTTCTGGCTGAAATTGAGGGACTTGAGCAAAAATCAGATTCAGAGGTTGAAGAAGGACTGCTGATGCTATTAGATTCTGACCTCCCTGCACTCAGTGGATTTTCTGGAGCTACAGAACTCAAAATGGTACGCTTCCAATTGCGTTGGAAAGTAGACATCCAGGGCTTTCCAGCAATATATAATAGTTTATACTTTGGTCGAGTTTAGATGACACAAAAGGGCGTTGAACACCAGTTCTATGCTGCAGTCTAGAGTTAAATGCGAGAAACACGTCACGAACCAGAGTTGAACGCCAAAAACACGTTACAACTTGGCGTTCAACTCCAGAAGAAGCCTCTACACGTGTAAACTTCAAGCTCAGCCCAAGCACACACCAAGTGGGCCCCAGAAGTAGATTTCTGCATCAATTACTTACTTCTATAAACCTTAGTAGCTAATTTAGTATAAATAGGACTTTTTACTATTGTATTTACATCTTCGGATCATCTTATGATTTTTAGTTCATCTTTAGATCATATTGATCACGTTGGGGGCTGGCCTCTCGGCCATGCCTGAACCTTTCACTTATGTATTCCCAACGGTAGAGTTTCTACACTCCATAGATTAAGGTGTGGAGCTCTGCTGTTCTTCACGAATTAATGCAAAGTACTACTGTTTTTCTATTCAATTCAACCTATTCCGCTTCTAAGATATTTATTCGTACTTCAATATGAATGTGATGAATGTGACAATCATCATCATTCCCCCACGAATGCGTGCCTGACAACCACTTCCGTTCCACCTTAGATTGAATGAATATCTCTTGGATCTCTTAATCAGAATCTTCGTGGTATAAGCTAGATTGATGGCGGCATTCATGAGAATCCGGAAAGTCTAAACCTTGTCTATGGTATTCCGAGTAGGATTCAGGGATTGAATAACTGTGACGAACTTCAAACTCGCGAGTGCTGGGCGTTGTGACAGATGCAAAAGGATAGTAAATCCTATTCCAGTATGATCAAGAACCTCCAGATGATTAGCCATGCAGTGATAGCGCATCGGACCATTTTCACAGAGAGGATGGGATGTAGCCATTGACAACGGTGATGCCTCCAGATGATTAGCCATGCAGTGACAGCGCATCGGACCATTTTCACAGAAAGGATGAGATGTAGCCATTGACAACGGTGATGCCCTTACATAAAGCTTGCCATGGAAAGGGGTAAGACTGATTGGATGAAGACAGCAGGAAAGCAGAAGTTCAGAGGGACGAAAAGCATCTCTATACGCTTATCTGAAATTCTCACCAATGATTTAAATAAGTATTTCTATCTATACTTTATATTTATTTATTATTAATATTCGAAAACTCCATAACTATTTGATATCCGCCTGACTGAGATCTACAAGATGTCCATAGCTTGCTTCATACCAACAATCTCCATGGGATCGACCCTTGCTCACGTAAGGTTTTATTACTTGGACGACCCAGTGCACTTACTGGTTAGTTGTGCGAAGTTGTGAATTATGTTTGGACCATGGTATTGTGCACCAGTTTGTTGGCGCCATTGCAAGGGAGAGAACGAACAAATAATTTTGCAAATCTGAGTAACAATTTCGCATACCAAGTTTTTAGCGCCGTTGCCGGGGATTGTTCGAGTTTGGACAACTGACGGTTTATCGTGTTGCTCAGATTAGGTAATTTTCTTCTTATTTTGTTTTCAAAAAGTTTTCAAAAATCTTTTAAAAAATTTTTCCTTTATTTTCGAAAAAAAATTTTAAATCTTTTCAAAAATATATTTTTCTTCATAATTTTTAAGAATGAATTATAGAGTTTCATGAAGCATGTTAAAGCCTGGCTGGCTGTAGAGACATGTCTAAATTCTTTTTGACTGAGGCCTCCACATGTTAGGGAATTGCTTGTACTGCTGAAGCTTGGCTGGCTATTAAGCCATGTCTAACCCTTGGATTGGAGCTTTAGGCTAACAATGAAAGATTCCTGGAATTCATATTAAGAATTTTGAAATCCTTATTTTTATTTTTCAAATAATTTCGAAAATACAAAAAAAAATCATAAAATCATAAAAATAAAAAATATTTTGTGTTTCTTGTTTGAGTCTTGAGTCAATTTCAAGTTTGGTGTCAATTGCATTTTTTCTAAAAATTCTTTGCATTTTTCGAAAATTCATGCATTCATAGTGTTCTTCATGATCTTCAAGTTGTTCTTGGCCAGTCTTCTTGTTTGATCTTCATATTTTCTTGTTTTATGTCTTTTCTTGTTTTTCATGTGCATTTTTGCATTCATAGTGTCTGAACATGAAGGACTTCTAAGTTTGGTGTCTTGTATGTTTTCTTTGCATTGAAAAATTTTCAAAAATATGTTCTTGATGTTCATCATGATCTTCAAAGTGTTCTTGGTGTTCATCTTGACATTCATAGCATTCTTGCATGCATTCATTGTTTTGATCCAAAATTTTCATGCATTGAGTCTTTTTCATGTTTTTCTCTTTCATCATTAAAAATTCAAAAATCAAAAAATATCTTTCCTTTTTTCTCTCATAAAATTCGAAAATTTGGATTGACATTTTAAAAAATTTTTAAAATTCAATTGTTTCTTATGAGTCAAATCAAATTTTCAATTTAAAAAATCTTATCTTTTTCAAAATCCTTTTTAAAAATTAAATCTTTTTCATTTTTCTTATTTATTTTCGAAAATTTCAAAAATATTTTCAAAATCTTTTTCTTAATTTTATATCATATTTTCGAAAATATCATCAACAATTAATGTTTTGATTCAAAAATTTCAAGTTTGTTACTTGTTTGTTAAGAAAGATTCAAACTTTAAGTTCTAGAATCATATCTTGTGATTTCTTGTGAATCAAGTCATTAATTGTGATTTTAAAAATCAAATCTTTTTCAAAACTAATTTCAATCATATTTTAAAAAAAAAATCTTATCTTTTTCAAAAATTTGATTTTCAAATATCTTTTCTAACTTCTTATCTTCTTATCTTTTCAAAATTGATTTTCAAAATTTGTTTCAACTAACTAATTGACTTTTTGTTTGTTTCTTATCTTTTTCAAAACTACCTAACTAACTCTCTCTCTCTAATTTTCGAAAATCTCTTCCCTCTTTTTCAAAAATTCTTTTTAATTAACTAATTGTTTCAATTTTTAATTTTAATTTGATTTTATTCCTAATTTTCGAAAATCGCTAACTCCTTTTCAAAATTTTATTTTCGAAAATCCTCCTTCTCTCTCATCTCCTTCTATTTATTTATTCATCTACTAACACTTCATCTCAGCCAAATTCGAACCCCCTATTCCATCTATGTTCGAATTTTCTCTTCTTCCTTTCTTTACATTACATTCTTTTCTTCTTCTACTCACACAGGGGAACCTCTATACCTGGGTAAAAAGGATCCCTATTATTATTATTTTTCTGTTCCCCCTTTTTCATATGAGCAAGAGCAAGGACAAGAACATTCTTGTTGAAGCAGACCCTGAACCTGAAAGGACTCTAAAGAGGAAACTAAGAGAAGCTAAAATACAACAATCCAGAGATAACCTTACAGAAATTTTCGAACAGGAAGAGGAGATGGTAGCCGAAAATAATAATAATGCAAGGAGGATGTTTGGTGACTTTATTGCACCTAATTCCAATTTACATGGAAGAAGCATCTCCATCCCTACCATTGGAGCAAACAATTTTGAGCTGAAACCTCAATTAGTTTCTCTGATGCAACAAAACTGCAAGTTTCATGGACTTCCATCTGAAGATCCTTTTCAGTTCTTAATTGAATTCTTGCAGATCTGTGATACTGTTAGGACTAATGGAGTAGATCCTGAAGTTTACAGGCTCATGCTTTTCCCTTTTGCTATAAGAGACAGAGCTAGAGTGTGGTTAGACTCTCAACCCAAAGATAGCCTGAACTCTTGGGATAAGCTGGTCAAGGCTTTCTTAGCCAAGTTCTTTCCTCCTCAAAAGTTGAGTAAGCTTAGAGTGAATGTTCAAACCTTCAGACAAGAAGAAGGTGAATCCCTCTATGAAGCGTGGGAGAGATACAAGCAACTGACCAAAAAGTGTCCTTCTGACATGCTTTCAGAATGGACCATCTTGGATATATTCTATGATGGTCTGTCTGAATTAGCTAAGATGTCATTGGATACTTCTGTAGGTGGATCCATTCACCTAAAGAAAATGCCTGCAGAAGCTCAAGAACTCATTGACATGGTTGCTAATAACCAGTTCATGTACACTTCTGAGAGGAATCCTGTGAGTAATGGGACGCCTCAGAAGAAGGGAGTTCTTGAAATTGATACACTGAATGCCATATTGGCTCAGAACAAAATATTGACTCAGCAAGTCAATATGATTTCTCAGAGTCTGAATGGAATGCAAGCTGCATCCAACAGTACTCAAGAGGCATCTTCTGAAGAAGAAGCTTATGATCCTTAAAACCCTGCAATAGCAGAGGTGAATTACATGGGTGAACCATATGGAAACACCTATAATCCATCATGGAGAAATCACCCAAATCTCTCATGGAAGGATCAATAAAAGCATCAACAAGGCTTTTAATAATGGTGGAAGAAACAGGTTTAGCAATAGCAAGCCTTTTCGATCATCCACTCAGCAACAGACAGAGAACTCTGAACAAAATACTTCTAATCTAGCAAACTTAGTCTCTGATCTATCTAAGGCCATGACAGTGCACAACCAAGGGATGTTATATTGGTAAGATTTTTCTCTTTAATATCACCTCGTCGTGAGTATAGCCTACCAATAACAATCCTCGGGGGTCAAATTTAGAAGAGGGATTTGGTTGTCACAGGTTCAACCCTAATAGAAATAACCGAAGTATTCAAACCTCGGGTCGTCTCACGAAAAATGGGCAAACATGTGCTTTGACATTGGTTAGAAATCCGGGGTTGAGAGTTATGAGCATGAAAACAAATGGAAAACTCAACAAGCAGGTAATCTTAAATTGCAATAAACGAATTCAACTACGTAAGCAAAAACTAAGCAATTTCAATGAGCAAGCGATATTCTACTTAATTTTCCCTTAAGCTAAGCGAATAACTATGACTAAGACACTTGAAATTGGAAATCGGTTTTCAATTATGAATGATAAAAACAACTCTTGGCTAGACATGGGAATTGGGGTCACAGTCCTTGTCCAACACTCCATCTTGACAATTATGAGGAACCAAGCTCATTAAGTCTACTCCCAAATCTTAAGTACGTGATATCTACTCCTAGACTTGAAGTACGTCAAATGGCCTTGGCCACATCAACCCATAAGTCCCAACCTACCTACTAATTAGATTAGTAGTGGGTTGGCGTCAATGAGTATCAAATTGACCACCTAGGGCTCCCAAATCATCAAATCCATTAGACCCAATGACTCAAGTTTACCCAATTTACTTGACCTAGGCCAAGAGTGAAAAGAACTACTCCATAATCAAAGTAAACAATTCATCAAACACTTGGTAAGCACTAACAAAAGACATGTTCAAAATAGTAATTAAATTGAATTCTACAAATACCCACTAACAATGATCAACATACAATCAAACAATCAACAAGATTAAACGTAGAAATCATCAATGTAACATCAACAAAACAAGATTCACAACATTCATGAAATGGGTAAAATAACAATTGACAAGAATCATAAAACTATCACTAGATGTAAGCAAGATTGTAGCAAGGAAATTAAATTGAACAATTAAAACTGTAATCAACAAAATCCAATTCACAAATCAACAAGGAAAAATCAAAATGGAAACTAGATCTAGAGAGGAACAAGGGTTTCTCTCTCTAGAATCACCAAAGAACCAAAAAAAAAACTCTCAAAATTATCTCCTAGTCTCCAAATGAGTCATTCCCCCTTTTTCCCTAAGCATCCTTGGGTCTTTTCCATGCAAGAAACAGATTGAAATTGGGCCTCCTTGGCCTCAGAAATCGCCAGGCACGATTTCTCTTAATGAGGTCACGTGCAGCTTCCCACGCGTGCGCGCCATGCGTGCGCGCGCCGATTACTTTTGTGATCCACGCGGGCACGCCAGTTGCGCGTGTGCGTCGATAGAAATCTTCCAATCTGCACGGATGCGTCCATCCTTGCGCGCCGCTTCTATCCAGTCCCATCCACACGAGCGCGTGGAGTGCGCGGGCACGCCGATGCTGCTGCTCCCAAGACTTCAATTCTTCATGTTACTCCCTTTTTGTACATGCTTTCTCCCTCTCTTCTGAGTCATTCCTAACCTATAATTCCTGAAATTACTCAACACAGATATCATGGCATCGAATGACAATAGAAGAGGATTGAAATATGGCAAATTTAAGGTAAAACAAGCATGTTCTTCATCATAGAGCAATATTGGGAAGTGAACACAAAACCATGCATTTCTTGTGAATAAGTGTGGGAAATATTGATAAAATCCCCCAAAATAAGCACAAGATAAACCACGAAATCAGGGTTTATCAAATCTCCCCACACTTAAACCAAGCATGCCCTCATGCTTAAAATAAAAAGACCAAAGATTATGATGGGAAAGGGTTTATGAAATGCTAAGTATCTAAACGGATGCATGTAACTAATGTAAAGTCATCTACCTACTTGGTCAAAAGTAAATCCATCCTTCAAGAATACATGTGAGCATATAGGGTGAAGATAGTATGCAGTTCACGAATCCTACCAAACTGAACATCACTAAAGAGTGCATATGACTTGCTAAGCGAATGCTTGTGAAAGCCGGGAACAAGCATTGAGCATTGAACCCTCACCGGAAGTGTATCCGCTCTATTCGCTCAAGTGTCTAGGGTTCGTCACTCAATCTCCTCCTAATCATGCTTTCCAAGATTTGTCTTTCATCTAATCAATCGACAATTACTTAATGCATGCTTACAAGTATCATGAGGTCTTATTCATGGGTTGTAATGGGGCTAAGGTGAAGGTAAGGATGTATATGGCTAAGTGGGCTTAAAATTTGAGTCCTTGATCAACCTTGGATCCCACTAGACACCTAAAACAACCTATATAACTACAATATATTCTTAGCTGCCCTTGAATTTCTACCCTTTTGCATACTCATGCCTTCTTTTCAGTCCACCTACTATATGCATTGTTTTTATTACTTTATCTTGGGGCATTTTGTATTTTTTTTGTAGATATGACATTATCATCATCCCCTTTTCTTTGGGATTTCTTAGTGAACTAAAGTGTCAATGCATATGGTGCAATCATTTAGCACATGAGTATGTTCCCAAAATCCTAGAATTTTCAATTATACTACAATTACATGCCTATATATCTACCCGAATTTCCAAAGTATACCCTTCCTGTATGAATGATACACAACCTAACTTACCTAAGCTAATCAATGATTCAAATTCAGGGACATTCATGGTTTTTCGCTTAGGGTTGTTGACGTGCTCCATTTAAGAACAAGAGGGTTTATCAAAGGCTCAAAATTGGTTAGCAATGGTAGATATAAGGGTTAAGGCTATTTGGGAAAAGTGACTGTTGAAATGATGGCCTCAATCACGCAAATACATTCATACACAAAACAATGGACATATAGAATTAGACAAATCAAGGATCACATTCATAGAGAGAGAGATATGCACACAAGAATGGAAATAATGGTTAAAAGATGTAACCATGCAATAGGCTCAAAACTTTCATGCTTGTGTTCTTAACTCAATCACTATGTTCCAAAATACATTCTTAAAGCAAGTTCACTGCAAAATTTTAAAAAATTTGGTAGGTCACCCAGAACACAGTTTCTTGGAGAGAAAGTTATTGCTTTGACCAAGTAATTCTATAAAACTAACTATCATGCAAGGGTATTTACAAGAAAAACTAACTACGCATGCAATATGCTAACATCTATGCAAAAGATAAATCCATGGTTATTGAAGATAAGAGAATGTTACCCATGGAGATCGGTCGAATGACCTCCCCACACTTAGAAATTAGCACGGTCCTCCGTGCTACGGATGATACTCAAGGGACGGTCGGGACCGGAGTCTTCACTATCCACTCCATCAGAACTTTCATCGCTTGGGTTCGAGGTGGATGTGAATATCTCAGGCTCCTCCATGTTTGGGGCAACACGACTCAGAAGCTTCTTGAGGTGGGTGTATCGGCAGTGGTTGCGCCGCTCATACCTATCCAGCTTCCGGTGAAGACCTTCTATCCTCTGATTTGTGGATCTTAGTGGTGGTGATGATGAGCTCGAGGGACAAAGAAGTGGCGGGACCATGTCGGGGCTTGGTTTGTTCATGGGAAGATATAGGTATTTTCTGCTTGGGATCACATCGCCCTTAGCCAAAACCATGATCTTCTTATCCTTGGCTTCCCAAGAAACACCCGCAGCAGAAACTAAGTCAGATACCAAGACTGGAAATGGCAGGTTACCTCGGTCGTGAACTTGACTCATTGCTCGCTTGACAAGAAATGGAATGTTCACCGGCTTCTCCGTGAGGATACACCAAACAAGCAAAGCAAGGTCCGCTGTGATAGACGACCTGTGAGTGCTAGGTAGCACATAGTGGGAAAGGATCTGCGCCGAGGCTCTAGCTTCCACAGTGAGGGAGCGAGCATTGATACTCTTGGGCCTCATCCGCTGGCTACCATGGATCCAAAATGCTTCAGGCTCAGCGATGACTTGGAGAATTGAGTCCCAATTAAATCCGTACTCCACTCGCTGACGCAAGACTTCTTAGTATCCATCCATGTCAATTGGCACTGGTAAAACATTGAGCACCTGCTGAATAGCCTCTTCTGAAACTGAAACTTGCTTCCGGCACATATACACCGATCGAAGAGATGAGAGATGGTAGTTAGTGCAAAATTCTTCCACCCAAGAGAGGTTGATTTCCCTTGGTTTCCTCAAAAGAAACCCCCATCCTCGCTTTTCGATACGGGGTAGGATATAAGGAGCAACCTTATCCGGCAGAGCGAGTAAGTGCTCAGGATGATAGTTCCTTGCCGCTATGGAGGGGAACCGAAGTTCACAAAAGCGGTTAGGGAACCTTGATGAGTCTTTTGCCGGTTTGCCCTTGTTATCCTCATCAATAGGAGCGGGTGTCTTTCCGTTCTTTGATAAAGGTTTGGCTCCTATTGAAGAACGCGCCTTAGAATTTGATCCTTGGGGCACCCTTTTTGCGGCCGGTTTCCTCGAAGCTACCTCCTTGCCCTTTTTGGTGGCCATCCTAAAAGGAAAGGGGAGGAAGGAAAACATTAAATCGAAGAAACAAATTGATGAAAACATGCAAGTGATTTGTCATGCCCATGATGAATATGAACGCAGGGGTTATATCACTTGCCATGTGATGCAAGAAAAGGTAAGGCATGCAAAAGCATGAGAAGAGTAGTCTCAAGCATCCTTAGTAAAAGCAAGTCATGTTCAATTAATATGGGATTGGCAAGTATGAACCTTAAGCACATAAATTAGACTCAATGCATTTAAGAGGAAGCAAGTGAATGAGGAGGGAGCATCAATTTGAAAGTGTATGACTAAAATGAGCCAAAATGGTAGTTGTGCATTTCCTCGAACACTTGGCGTGCAATAATCAAGAAATGAGCAATTATGAAATACTAAACCAATCTAAAGCCCAAAATAGAACATCAATCACCACATAAACATCACACAATGGTAAAAGAGTGACAAAAGATCTAGTAATGCAAATTAAGTTCAAGTTCAACATCCATGGATAAACAAAGAAAAGAGAGGGAAAATAAGCAAACAAAAACAAGAAATATCATTAACAAGCAAAAGAGAAACTAAGTAAGACAGCAAGAAGCAATTGATTAAAAGAAATAGCGTAAAGGAAAGTGGAAGTAAAGGAAAGGAAGAAGTTGAACCTTGAAGAGTATGAAAAAGCAAGGTTGAATCTTCTTTTGTGAAGATGAGAGAGGAAATAAGAGAAGTGTAGCGCCACCGGAAAAGGTGGTTGTCACCAGTGAGTGGCCGGAGACAATGGTGGTGGGTTGTGGAAGAAGAAGAAGAGAAGAGAAATGATGAAGAGAGGGGAAGAGTGAACTAAGAAAGAAAAAGAAGAAAATATGAGTGAGAAAGGAGTAAAACGGCGCGAAGTATCAAACTGATTCGCGTAGATGGCGCGCGCGCGCAAAATGCACTGACGCGTCGTGAAGGTGCTAACTAAGGGCGCGTGCGCGGCAGTGGCGCGTGCCCGAGAGGAGTTGTGCCCCAGGCACAAAAGTGGCATAAACCTGGCTCAAGTCTCTGGTTTTTGTACCAGGGTGACCCAGGGAGGCAAGCGCGCGGACGCGTACCATGCGCGGGCGCGTGCTTGTGGTATTCGAGAGCTGGCACGGGCGCGCACTACGCACGGACGCGTCAGCTTCGGCACAAAGTTGGCCCAATTGTGGCACAACTCTCTGGAAAATGTACCAGAGACTCCACAAAGCCCCATCGGCACGCGCGCGCACTGTGCGCTTGCGCGTCGATGGTCAACTGGCAATGTTGCACGCAGGCGGCATGTACGCGAATGCGTGGGTGCCTGGCGCGAGTTGGGCACAAAGTTGGCCCAACTTTCGGGTTTTTGCCCTGAAAATGGGAATTCGCAGCCGGCGCGCACGCGCACTGTACGCTTGCGCGTCGGTGCTCTTTTTTTTTGAAAGAAAAAAAATTGTGTTTTCTTTACCTCTTTCACAACCTATCTAAATGAACATTCTATCTATCTAACAGAATCAACAAAGCTAGCATCTCTAAGCACTCAATCCAATCATCAAAAGATCATAAAATTCAAGGAATTAAAGATACTACAAGATGGTATAAACAAGGAAGATCTTACCACGGTGGGGTGCCTCCCACCAAGCACCTTTCTTTTACGTCCTTAAGTTGGACGGTCCTCTTCTCAAGCTTCATCTCTACTTGGTGCATCCTCCAATATGTACAACTCTAGCTCCCTTGGAGGTTTGAAACCATGATATTTCTTCACTCTATGCCCATTCACCTTGAAAGTCGCTTCACCTTTGGGATCAAACAATTCCACCACTCCGTAGGGCTTCATTTCTTTCACCTTAAAAGGTCCTTCCCACCTAGAACGGAGCTTGCCAGGCATAAATCGGAGCCTTGAGTTGTAGAGGAGGACTTCATCTCCTTCTTTAAAGTCCTTCTTTCGAATGTGATGGTCATGGAATGCCTTAGTCTTCTCCTTGTAAATTCGGGCATTTTCATATGATTCGTTCCTCAAACACTCAAGCTCTTCTAATTGTAATTTCCTAGCTTCACCCGCCTTGGCCAAATCCATGTTGCACTGCTTTACCGCCCAGTATGCTCGATGCTCAATCTCCACCGGAAGGTGGCATGCCTTACCATAGATGATCCAAAAGGGACTCATCCCTATCAGAGTCTTATAAGCCGTTCTGTATGCCCATAGTGCATCTCTTAGCCGGAGGCTCCAATCCTTTCTTTGTGGATTGACCACTTTTTCCAAGATTCTCTTGATTTCCCGGTTGGAAACTTCTGCTTGCCCATTTGTTTGAGGATGATAAGCAGTAGCAACCTTATGCGATACTCCATAGCGCTTGAGCAATGCTTCTACCTTCCTGTTATAAAAGTGGGATCCTTGGTCGCTCACGATTGCTCGTGGTGACCCATAACGGCATACAATGTGATTCCTAATGAAAGAAACAACGGTGTTGGCGTCGTCAAGGCGGGTAGGTACGGCCTCCACCCACTTTGACACGTAGTCAACCGCTAACAGAATGTACAGATACCCACTAGAGTTAGGAAACGGTCCCATAAAGTCAATGCCCCATGCATCAAATATCTCACAGAACAACATAGGTTGCTAAGGCATTTCATCCCTTTGGGATGTGTTTCCTGACTTTTGACACTGATGACAAGACACACATAGCCGGTTAGCATCCTTGAATAAGGTTGGCCACCAGAATCCACAATCCAACACCTTTTTGGTGGTCCTTTGTGGGCCAAAGTGGCCACCACAATCGGACGAATGACAAGCTTCCAGAATTGGTTGAAATTCGGATTCCGGGACACACCTTCGGATTACTTGGTCTACACCTCTCTTCCACAAGTGAGGGTCATCCCAAATGTAGTATTTGGAATCACTCCTCAACTTGTCCCTTTGATTTTTTGAAAAGTTGGGAGGGAAGATTCTTGCAACCAAGTAGTTCGCCATTGGGGCAAACCAAGGAAAACTAGCTGACACAGCATGCAAACTTTCCAATGGGAATGAGTCATTGATCGGAAATGGATCAGTTTTTAAATTCTTAATGCGGCTTAAGTGATCCGCAACCAGGTTTTGAGATCCACTCCGGTCCCTAATCTCAATGTCGAATTCTTACAAAAGCAAGATCCAACGTATGAGTCTAGGCTTTGACTCATTCTTTGTCAATAAATACTTCAAAGCTGCATGATCCGTGTATACCACTATCTTTGAACCTAGCAAATAAGATCTGAATTTATCTAAGGCATGAACAATGGCTAAGAGTTCTTTTTCGGTAGTGGTATAGTTGGATTGTGCGGCATCTAGCGTCTTAGAAGAGTAACCAATGACATAAGGAAGTTTACCTTCACGCTGTGCAAGCGCGGCACCCACAGCATAGTTTGACGCATCGCACGTTATCTCAAACGGCAACGTCCAGTTGGGGCCTCGTACAATCGGTGCTATGGTGAGAATTTTCCTCAACTCTTCAAAAGCTTTTACACATTCACTGTCAAACTCAAAATCCACATCTTTTTGGAGTAGGCGCGACAGTGGCAAAGCAATCTTGCTGAAGTCTTTGATGAAGCGCCTATAAAATCCTACATGTCCCAAAAATGAGCGGACTTCCCTCACGGATGAGGGGTGAGGCAGAGTAGTAATAACATCGACCTTGGCCGGGTCCACAGAAATGCCTTCATGAGATACTACATGTCCTAACACTATACCTTGTCGTACCATAAAGTGACATTTTTCAAAATTTAAGACAAGGTTGGTGTCAACACATCTAGCTAGGACCTTGGCCAAGCTCTCCAAACAACAATCAAATGAGACACCATAAACGCTGAAATCATCCATAAAAACCTCTAGACAATTCTCCATTAGATCGGAGATGACACTCATCATGCACCTCTGAAAAGTGGCGGGTGCGTTACATAGTCCAAATGGCATCCTTTTATAGGCAAAGGTGCCAAACGGACATGTAAACGTGGTCTTCTCCTGATCTTCAGGAGCAATATGTATCTAAAAATATCCAATAAATCCATCAAGAAAACAGTAGTGAGATTTACCTGCCAAGCGGTCTAGCATCTGATCGATGAAAGGTAAGGGGTAATGGTCCTTCCGTGTGGCGGCATTCAATCTTCTATAGTCAATACATACTCGCCACGCATTTTACATCCTTTTAGTGACCATTTCTCCGTCTTCCTTCTTGACAGTTGTGATGCCCGACTTCTTGGGAACAACTTGAACCGGGCTCGCCCACTCACTGTCGAAAATAGGGTATATGATATCCGCATCCAGTAGTCGGGTGACCTCTTTCTTCACTACGTCGAGGATGGTTGGGTTGAGCCTCCTTTGTGGTTGCCGAACCGGCTTGGCTACATCTTGGAGAAATATCCTATGCATGCACTTATGCGGGTCAATCCCCACAATATCCGCAAGGCTCCATCCTATCGCTTTCTTGTACTTTCTTAGAACGTCTAGGAGTTTTTCCTCTTCTTCACTTGAGAGTTCACTAGCAATAATAACCGGAAACCCACAGTTGTCTTCTAAGAACGCATATTTCAGATGAGAGGGAAGGGTTTTCAGTTCACTTTCTACCTCAAGATGAGGTTCCTTTTCATCAAGCTCATGGGACTCATTCTTGGCAACTTCTTTAAGTTCATCCTCTTGGTCATCTATCTCCTCAACGGTGGGGTAGCACGACTTGTCATGATCTTCTTCTTGTACTTCCGCTACCACTTCATCAATTATGTCGCATCGGAGCATAGAATGTTCTTCGGGAGGATGTTTCATGGCTTCCTCTAAATTGAAATTGATAGTCTTGTCTCCAACTCCAAAGGAATATATACCGGTGAAGGCATCTAGCTTGAATTTGGAGGTTTTGAGGAAAGGTCTACCAAGTAGGATGGAGGATGAGCTTCTACCTTCCGTTGGGGGCATCTCAAGGATGTAAAAGTCAACCGGAAAAACCAAATCCTTAATTGCCACAAGTACATCTTCAGCTATTTCCATTACTGTGATCACACTTTTATCGGCTAAGGCAAACCTCGCCGCCGACTTCTTCAATGGAGCTAAATTCAACCGCACATAGATGGAAAGCGGCATGATGCTAACACAAGCTCCCAGATCACACATACAGTCATGAAAAGTGTATCCACCAATACAACAAGACACTAAGCACGGTCCAGGGTCACCACATTTTCTTGGAATAGGCTCCATCAAGGAAGAAATCGAGCCACCCAAGGATAGTGTCTCCAATTCCCCTATTCTACCCTTGTGTGTACACAAGTCTTTCAAAAATTTTGCATACTTGGGGATTTTTTGAATAGCGTCAAGGAGTGGTATGGTTACCTCGACCTTTTTGAACACTTGGAGCATGTCTAAATCAAATTCCGGTGTCTTCTTTGCTTTCTTCACCATGGAAGGAAATGGAATAGGAATTGATTCATCGACTACGGCTTTCCTCTTGGGTTCCTTGAGATTTACTCCTTCTTCCTCATGCCTTTTGTCTACCACCTCTTCTTCATGTGGAGCTCCAACAACTACCTCTTCCTCATGCATCTCTCCCATGACTCTTGGGGGTATTTCCTCCAACATAGTCCCCGACCGTAGAGTGATGGCATTGAGACCGCCTCTTGGGTTTGGTTGGGGTTGGGATGGAAGGTTGGATGAACTTGAGGGTTGGGTGGTGTTGTTATTGGGAGTTGGTGGTTGGTTTGACATGTTCATCTTTGAGAGTATGTTGGTGAGGTTAGCCAATTGAGTGTTCAAGGCCTCAAATTGAGCCTTGTTGATCTCATCTCGTTTTTCCATAGCGGCTCTAAGCTCATCAACTTGATTGTTGGAAGATGTAGGAGTTTGGTTTTGTTGTCTATGATGTAGTGTTTGGTACTTAGTGTAGTTGTTTTGGTTTTGGTTAGCTTGGTAGTTGGTGTTATTGTGGTGGTATTGGGATGAAGATGGGTTGTTATTGTGATGAGAAGGAGGGTTATTCCATCTTTGGTTCTGATTGCTTCCTTGTGAATTATCTCTCTACCCTTGATGTTGATTGCTACCTTGATGGTAGTTGTTTTGGCCTTGAGAAGGATATGGTGGACGGTTGTTGTAATTCACATTGGCTACCACAAGGGCATGTTCCTCTTGAATTTGATGGCATTGGTCGGTGTAATGTGTAGTGCTAGAGCACAATCCATAAATCCTTGGAGGGCCTTCAAGTTGAGCAACTGGAGGAGGGGCTTGGATGGCTTTGATGGAGTAATACTCCCTTTGATCTCTTTGAATTTGTGTAAGGATGGTGGCCATATCCCCAAGTGCTTTGGTTAGACTTGCTTCGGAGGGGGACGGTTCTACCACACCCTTAAGGGGGTTACTCCTCACTCTTGTGTGTTGCGTAGACTCGGTGACATCCTTGATCAAATCCCAAGCTTCTCTTTCCGTCTTGTTTTTCGAAAGGGACCCGCCACTAGAGGCGATAAGCAATCTTCTATCTTCCGCGCAAAGACCTCCGGTAAAGTAGCTAATGAGCAAGCGAGTGGTCATTCCGTGATGTGGGCATGACTCCAATAGCCTCTTGCACCGAGACCAATACTCATACATGCTCTCTTGGTCTCTTTGCATTATGCCCAAAATCTCTTTCTGGATGTACTCGGTCTTCTCCGGTGGGAAGAACTTGTCAAGAAACTCTCTTCTCAGGAAATCCCAATTAGTCACAATATCATCCGGTAGCGAATAAAACCATGTTTTTGCTTGTGCTTCAAGAGAAAAAGGAAAGGCAAAAACCATGATGGCTACCTTATCGGCTCCATGCCTTCGAGCCGTAGAACAAGCAACATGAAAATCCTTCAAATGTCGGATGGGGTCTTGACCCGGCAACCCATGATACTTAGGAAGTAGATTTATCAAGCTACTATTCAACTCAAAGTTTGGATCAAGGTTAGGATACCTTGCTTGTAACGGTTGAAGTATGATATCCGGAGCTCCTTGCTCATGCAAAGTGATCCGGCGTGGCTCCGCCATGTGTGGCTCACCTGTAGGATGCAAAGATGTATTAGCAGTGTCAACAGAAGAATAGGAAGTAACAAACTCCAAGTCACCCTCGGTGGCGTCTAGTAATTCGGTGTTTTCCTCAAGAGAGGCCGAAGTACTAGGCGTGTAGTCCAATCGCCTTCTAGCTTGCCGAGTGTGCAACAAAGTTCTTTCAATCTCAGGATCAAAATTGGCTAAGCTAGAATTCGGTTGAGACCGAGTCATCAAACTTGAAAGTCATAATACAAATGCAAAAGAAATTTAAACTATAGCTAAGTATTGAAAGAGCAAAATATCTACAATATTCACATATTCACATAACCAATATCAAGGCATACGTTGCAACCATTCCCCGGCAACGACGCCATAAATTTGACAGTGCACAACCAAGGGATGTTATATTGGTAAGATTTTTCTCTTTAATATCACCTCGTTGTGAGTATAGCCTACCAACAACAATCCTCGGGGGTCAAATTTAGAAGAGGGATTTGGTTGTCACAGGTTCAACCCCAATAGAAATAACCGAAGTATTCAAACCTCGGGTCGTCTCACGAAGAATGGGCAAACATGTGCTTCTACATTGGTTAGAAATCCGGGGTTGAGAGTTATGAGCATGAAAACAAATGGAAAACTCAACAAGCAGGTAATCTTAAATTGCAATAAACGAATTCAACTACGTAAGCAAAAACTAAGCAATTTCAATGAGCAAGCGATATTCTACTTAATTTTCCCTTAAGCTAAGCAAATAACTATGACTAAGACACTTGAAATTGGAAATCGGTTTTCAATTATGAATGATAAAAACAACTCTTGGCTAGACATGGGAATTGGGGTCACAATCCTTGCCCAACACTCCATCTTGACAATTACGAGGAACCAAGCTCATTAAGTCTACTCCCAAGTCTTAAGTACGTAATATCTACTCCTAGACTTGAAGTAAGTCAAATGGCCCTGGCCACATCAACCCATAAGTCCCAACCTACCTACTAATTAGATTAGTAGTGGGTTGGCGTCAATGAGTATCAAATTGACCACCTAGGGCTCCCAAATCATCAAATCCATTAGACCGAATGACTCAAGTTTACCCAATTCCCTTGACCTAGGCCAAGAGTGAAAAGAACTACTCCATAATCAAAGTAAACAATTCATCAAACACTTGGTAAGTGCTAACAAAAGACATGTTCAAAATAGTAATTAAATTGAATTCTACAAATACCCACTAACAATGATCAACATATAATCAAACAATCAACAAGATTAAACATAGAAATCATCAATGTAACATCAACAAAACAAGATTCACAACATTCATGAAATGGGTAAAATAACAATTGACAAGAATCATTAAACTATCACAAGATGTAAGCAAGATTGTAGCAAGGAAATTAAATTGAACAATTAAAACTGTAATCAACAAAATCCAATTCACAAATCAACAAGGAAAAATCAAAATGGAAACTAGATCTAGAGAGGAACAAGGGTTTCTCTCTCTAGAATCACCAAAGAACAAAAAAAAACTCTCAAAATTATGTCCTAGTCTCCAAATGAGTCATTCCCCATTTTCCCCCTAAGCATCCTTGGGTCTTTTCCATGCAGAAACAGCTTGAAATTGGGCCTCCTTGGCCTCAGAAATCGCCAGGCACGATTTCTCTTAATGAGGTCACGTGCAGCTTCCACGCGTGCGCGCCATGCGTGCGCGCGCGCCGATTACTTTTTTGATCCACGCGGGCGCGCTAGTTGCGCGTGTGCGTCGATAGAAATCTTCCAATCTGCGCGGATGCGTCCATCCTTGCGCGCTGCTTCTATCCAGTCCCATCCATGCGAGCGCGTGGAGTGCGCGGGCGCGCCGATGCTGCTGCTCCCAAGACTTCAATTCTTCATGTTCCTCCCTTTTTGTACATGCTTTCTCCCTCTCTTCTGAGTCATTCCTAACCTATAATTCCTAAAATTACTCAACACAGATATCACGGCATTGAATGACAATAGAAGAGAATTGAAATATGGCAAATTTAAGGTAAAACAAGCATGTTCTTCATCATAGAGCAATATTGGGAAGTGAACACAAAACCATGCATTTCTTGTGAATAAGTGTGAGAAATATTGATAAAATCCCCCAAAATAAGCACAAGATAAACCACGAAATTGGGGTTTATCAGGCCACTGTGAGTTTCATGAATGAAACAAGGTCCTCCATTAGAAATTTGGAAGCACAAGTGGGCCAACTGAGTAAAAGGATCACTGAAATCCCTCCTATTACTCTCTCAAGCAATACAGAAGAAAATCCAAAAAGAAAGTGCAAGGCCATTGATATGACCATCATGGCCGAATCCAATGAGGAAGGAGAGGACGTGAATCCCAAGGAGGAAGACTCCCTGGGACGTCCAGTGATCAATAAGGAGTTTCCCTCTGAGGAACCAACGGAATCTGAGACTCATCTAGAGACCATAGAGATTCTATTGAACCTCCTTATGCCATTCATGAGTTCTGATGAGTATTCTTCTTCTGAAGAGAATGAGGATGTCACTGAAGAACAAGTTGCCAAGTTCCTTGGTGCAATCATGAAGTTGAATGCCAATTTATTTGGTAATGAGACTTGGGGAGATGAACATCCCCTGTTCAGTGATGCGCATAAACTTGTTATGCTACGATTTAGGAAATTGCACGATCGGCAAAATTCCTTCCGGCAAGTGCACCGGTTATCGTCAAGTAAAAACTCACAATAGAGTGAGGTCGAATCCCACAAGGATTGGTTGAGTGAGCAATTCGGATTAGAAGTATGTTCTAGTTGAGCGGAATCAAAATTTAGATGAGAATTGCGGAATGTAAAATTGCATGAATTAAAGAGCGAGAAGCTAAATTGCTGAAATTAAAAGGGAATGGGGGTGATTGCATGAATTGAGTTGCAGAATGTAAAGAGAAGATGGAAATCAGAATTGGGGGATTCATTGGGTTATAGGAGATATTGAGATCTCCGAATCAAAACATGTTTATCTCTTCCTCAAGCAATGCGTTCATTGAATTTTGCTTGGCAATCTTATATGATTGGATCCCAATCCCTTGGTTCACCAATTCTCTCTAAAAATGAACAAATTCCCAATCCCTTGGTTTAAATGTTCATAAGAAGAGATGATGCTCGATCACTGATTATACCACACAGTTTCATGAACCACAATTTGGTAGGATTACATGTCACAATATCCATCCAAACCCCAATCCAATTCACTGTGAGAAAGCTTCTCTAGCATGAATCCTCCATTCCTTTCCCAAGGTTCCGAAGGATTCCAATTATGGGTAGTTTCTTTCCCAAGACAACTACCCAATGGAATTAGATCGAGAAGCTTTCTAACAAAATTCAAGAGAAAAGATTGAAGAAGAAGATAAACTATTATTGATTCATTGAATTACAATAGAGCTCCCTAACCCAATGAAAGGGGGTTTAGTGAGTCATAGCTCTGAATTCAATTACAAAGATATGAAAACTAGCTAAAAGTGAAGGTAAAAGTCCTCCTTAACTTCAATTCTATCCTATTTATACACTTTCTATATTGAGCTTCTGTTGTGTTTCTTGGGCTTTGAGGCCTCTCCCTGCTTTCCTTTTGCCTTGGGTTTATGATCCATAATCTTGATGAGGCTGTTGATCCAAATTCTGTAACATTCATTGAGCCAACTTAGTGATAATCAAATAATGACACATGACTCAATAAATTGAGATTTCAAACTCATCAATCCTTCAGGCCCAATCCCATAAACCATGATATTCAATTGGGTTTCATACCAGAGTAAGTTTAAGTTAATGTTTGTGCTCAAAGACTAACTTAAACCGCACTATTTTTGGCCCAGAAACCTTTTCCAAGAGTGGCGTTTAAGTTGCAGTTCAAGCTTAAACTGCAGCTTAAACGCCAGACACTTCCAGTGAGGCCTTTTGTAGAAGCACGTTTAAGCTTCAGTTTAAGGTTAAACTGAAGCTTAAACGTGGAAATGGAAGAAGGCAGCCCCTGGAGAGTCATGTAGTCGAACACGTTTAAGCTTTAGTTTAAGGTTAAACTGAAGCTTAAACGTGGATATAGGAAGGGCAGCCCTGGAGGTCGAACACGTTTAACCTCCAGTTTAAGGTTAAACTGGAGGTTAAACGTGGAAATGGAAGGAGGCATCCTGGAGGTCGAACACGTTTAACCTCCAGTTTAAGGTTAAACTGGAGGTTAAACGTGGAAGCTTAGAAGGGTAGCCCTGGAGGTGTCGAACACGTTTAAGCTCCAGTTTGAGGTCAAACTGGAGCTTAAACGTGGAAATGGAGAGAGCAACCCTGGAGGAGAAAACTTGGTCGAACACGTTTAAGCTCCAGTTTGAGGTCAAACTGGAGCTTAAACGTGGAAATGGCTCCCTGGTGCTTTTCCCATTCTGGCGTTTAACCTCCAGTTTAAGGTTAAACTGGAGGTTAAACGTGGAACTCCTTCCTGAGTGGCATTATCATTCTGGCGTTTAACCTCCAGTTTAAGGTTAAACTGGAGGTTAAACTTCAATTCCAGCATTTCTTAGCCTTCCTGATTCTGGCGTTTAAGCTCCAGTTTAGGCTTAAACTGGAACTTAAACTCCACATGTGATATTCAAGCTTCCTTTATTGATTTTGTTGCTTCCTTGCTTAGCCTCTTCTTCCCTGAAATCATCCAAACAATTGCATCAAAGTCTTGCAAAATTTCATGAGAAATCTTCCATTAATAGCATTCAAGTAATATAACTAAAACTCATGGAATTTGCATTAAAATCATACTGTTTGGATGGTTCATTGCTTTGTTCTTCATTTAACCATTTTTGGTTACTTTAAGCTCAAGAAAATGCATAAAACAACTAAAACTAACAGAAAAATGCTAGTGAAACTAGCCTAAGATGCCTCGGCATCACAACACCAAACTTAATACTTGCTTGTCCCTAAGCAAGTCCTGAGTTATTTGAGAATAAAGTATGAAACAGAAAGCAATTACATTGGCTATATTAGCAAGCATTTGAAGTTCATCAGAAGGGTTTTATGCAGAAAGTTGCAGCATCACTTTTTCATACTTATCAGGTAAGATTATCACTTTTTCATTGCATCCATCAAACACTGCTATGGCCTCTTGTTATTCTTATGTCTTTGGCACTTTTCTCTTCTTTGTTTTTCTTTTCTTTTTCTTAGAGCTACTTTGCTCCTTGTTTGCTTAGTGTCATGTGTTGCACCAGCCTTTGGCATTTTCTTTTTCTTATCAGTGCACTACACATATCCACTTTAGGCATTTTAGTTCACATTTCTTCTTGAGACATTGGTGCTCAGCACCTCTTTGTGTGACTAAATGTTTTGTATTTAGGTTGCTCTTGATAATGGACTTTTGGTTGATAATCCCGGGTTAGTTAACCCAAGTTACCAAGTGTTGAAACACTCCTCAGAACCTATTCATCCAAGCATATCCTTAATACATGAACACCACAGGCATTTGTCTCAGAAGTTCAAACCATTGGTGCCTAGCTTATTTTCTCAATTTTTTTCTTTTTGGTTGCCCTTTTTCAGTGGCTTTTTCTTCTTCCTTTTCTTTCTTTTTCATGGCCAAAGACATTTATTCATCAAGATCCATAGACAGTTTTCAATTTCTACACAAAGAATGATAATTCTACACTCTAATTCTAGTGATCTGACTAAACAATCAAGCATGCATACCACCACTTAATTCTACTTGATTTGTCACTAATTTAGCCAAGTTACTTTTGTTCAAACTTTTCTTTTATTTTTGGAAATAGAACAAGCATGGCAAGCACTCGTTTAAGAAGGTGAAGTTATATCCAAACATCTAGGCATTCACTTTATTCAAAGCAATAAACAGACACTCATACTAAAAAAAAAAAAAAAAACTCCACATAACACTTAAATGACTTATGATGAAAGAAAGCTCATAAAGACAATCCACCAATGATCATTTGATTATTAAGGAACGAGACCACCTCTTATTTATTGCTTGGTTCTTCTTAATTCTTGGGATCCTGCTTCTTCTTGCTTCCTGCCTCTTTTTGACCACTTGTGCTTCCTTTGTCTTTTCTTATGAGCTTTTTCCAGAATCCAGCCTTTTTCATCGTTTCTTCCACTCCTTTTTCAAGGATCATTGCCTTGTTTATTTCTCCTTCTTTCCTCCCTTTGAAATACTCATCAAAAGCTGGGAATGCTGGGTCCATCTTGTGTAGATGTTCCCCTATGTAGTTAAGCTTGATTTGCGAACTGATGTTGTAATCAGCTTGGACTGAGTATCTTGCATTCTGTAAAGTGGTGGCTTCCTTGATTGCCAAGACATTGGCATCTTGGTGTTGGCATATGTGGCTGAAGGATTCCTGTAAGTGTAAATTCTGTTCCCTTTGCAGATCGAAGAATCTTGATTCAAAGTTCCTTTGCATATCCATCATTTTTAGGTGAAAGTCCTCTTGTCTCTCCTGAGACCTCATGTATTGTTGAGACATTCCTTCCATGATTTCCTGCATTCTGCTCATATCCATGGGGTCTCTGGGAATTCGTTGTCTTCTTTCTGGAATTGCTTGCTCTTCTTGCTCTTCTTCTCTGTCTTCTCCTTCCTGTCTTTCTTGTTCTGCTTCTTGCTCGGCTTCCACTTGTTGCCCTTCTTCATTTCTTCTTCTTGTATGTCTTGGAGGAGTTGGGCCAAGAGTCATTCTGTACGCAGTTATGGCCAATCCAGGATATAGCCAATTAGGTCTTTCATCCTCAAGTGGTACTTGGGCATCGATGCATAGTCTAATGATAGTGCTAGGGAAGTGGAGCCAGGATTCAGGGTCACTTTTCTAACTAAACTCTTGTATCTGTTCAGCAATGAGTTTATGAACTTTGATCTCCCCTCCCACCATAATGCAATGTAGCAAGATGGCTCTTTTAGGGACTATTTCTGAAGAGTTTGCAGTGGGTAGGATGGATCTCCTAACTATTGCATACCACCCTTTAGCTTCAGGTGTTAGGTCTCCCCTTCTCAAGACTCTTGGAGCCCCTCTTGTTTTTCTCACCCATTCAGCTCTGATGGCACAAAGGTCTTCAGCAATAGTTGCATAGTCAGGTTCTCCTATCATCCTTTCTTCATAACTTGCTTGGCTGAAATGTATGTTTTTCAGGCCAAGGGTTTTCATGATTGCTTTGGGACTGAAGTCAACTTCCACCCCTCTCACATAGCTTTTGTATGTGGGTTTCTTGGTTGGATCCTCCCTTACTGCATTTGCATAAAACTCTTTCACCAAGTTGATGTTGATTTTAGTGATTGGCTTAGTCAGGAGCTCCCACTTCCTCTTTTTGATCTTTTCCCAAACACCTGGGAACTCATCCTTTTCAAGGTCAAAGGGAACCTCAGCTAGTACCGTTTTAGGTCTCATCTATTCGGCTTGAATCTCATGGAAAACTGATCTGTATCTCCATGCATCGAATTCCCTGTTTTCCTCCATTGGCTGCTTGTCTTTTCTCCTTTTGTGGCTAGATGAAGCTGCCATTGGTTCTTTAGTTTTGGTAAGTGACAAGCTGAAGTTGACAAGGTGAAGCAAGAAGTGTTGTTGGAAGTGTGGGGAGGTTGTTTTCGGCAAGAGATAGTTTATGCTATGATGAAGGAAATGTGCATGAAGGAGATTTGGTGGTGTTGAACTTGTTCCCCAAGTGGTTCTTTATAGTGCCCGTAAGTGCAAAATGGACGGCTAGGGTGATTTGTGCAGGGTGGCTTGATGGTAAATATATGAATTAGGGAGAAGGACGAATTGCTTTTCATTTTCTTGGAAGTATTCTGGGTGCATTAGGTTGTACATGTAGCTATCTTTTCTTGCAGAACTTCCTTTTCCCATGTGTTAGTTTCAAAGACTTGTGAATTTTCTTTTTGACCAAGCATCGTACCTCCCTTTGTCTTTTTCCTCCATTTTTGTCTTTTCTTTTGTACCTGCACAAACAAACAAGTTTGCTATTATTTTTCGGTCCATGTGAATTATGAATAGTACTTGCACATGTAAATCAATGATTGTCTTTATGAGCTTATAGCCGTGACTTCTACATGTATGCACACTTATTATTTGGACACCAAACTTAGTGTTTGGTCAAGTCTCCTGATGACATGAAATCCATATTGGTTGTCCTTAATGAATGTGCTTAATTCTAATAAATCATAGTCACCTTGGCTCTTTGATTCTAAACAAATTTACTACCCTAAGTAATTGAAACCAAAGCATTAAAACATGCGAATGGTATACTTGTCATGAATTTCGAAATCCAGAGGAACTTCGTGCTTTTCATGAACCGTGTTCAAAGAGGAACACCAAACTTAATCTTTGGTTGTGCACTAAAAATTGAATGCATTTTGAATAAAATTTGGGGTGCCTTCAGGCACACCAAACTTAGAGGCAAATTGCATTTTACATGCAATGTTTAGTGCACTCTTTCAGCAGTTGTCCTGAGGATTCAAGTTCATGCATAAGAAACCATGCTTTATTAGATGCACAACAAAACAAAAAAAGTAAGGGTATTAAAACATGGGTTGCCTCCCATGAAGCGCTTCTTTCACGTCACTAGCTTGACGGTTGTCCCTTGTTAGGGTGGATTGTAGTGCTTGACGTCTTCTCCTCTCACTATGAAAACGTCCCCACTTGATTCATTCATGACCTCTAAATGTTCCATAGAAAGAACTTTCCTGATTGTGAACACTTGAAGGAGCTGGGAAGGAATGGTTTTGAGGCCAGGTGGGATTGGCAGATAATGACTTGATATCACGTTATCTCCCGGAGAAAAACCTTCAGTGGGAATTTTCTTGTTTCTCCACCCTCTTGGCAATCTCCCTATCACTCTTCCCTTTCTCTTGAGGATTTCTTCATTGACCCTTATGTCAGGAGGATCCTTCTGATCTGTTTCCACTGATTCTTGTGGCTTTAACTCTTGCAACTCTTGTTTGCCTTCCAAGGACTGTTTTAGAGTTTCAGCTGCTGGATTACTCTCCTCCAAACACAGATGGCTACTATCATCCTTAGGCTTTTCAGGTTCTGGTTCAGGCTCAGATGCAGGTTTGAAAACTTTGAAAATGAGCTGTTCATCATGTATTCTCAGAATTAGCTCTCCTTGTTCTACATCTATGAGCGCTCTAGTAGTGGCTAGAAATGGTCTGCCCAGAATGATAGGGTGTAAGTAGCTTTCCTCCATGTCCACAATGACAAAGTCTGTGGGGAAGTAATAATCCCCCACTTTCACCAGCACATTTTCAACTACCCCTTCAGCTTGCTTCTGAGTTTTGTCAGCCAGTTGTATGATTACATCAGTGGATCTCACCTCATTCAGTTGTAGCCTCTTCATAAGAGTTAGAGGCATCACATTTATGCTAGCTCCTAGATCACAGAATCCTCTGTCAATTTTTGTTTCCCCTATGATGCAAGGGATATGAAAACTTCCTGGGTCCGTTTTCTTAGAGAGTGTGTCCTTCTTGATGAGAGCACTGCATTCTTTGTTCATTGTTACCGTTTGTCCTCCCTTCAAAACTCTTTTCTTGCTTAACAATTCCTTTAAATACTTGATGTGTGTAGGCATTTGATGGAGAATCTCAAGAAAGGGAATATTGACATGGAGAGAGTTAAATGTCTCTAAAAACCTTGAATAGGTTTTCCCTTTTTCACCTCCTCCTAACCTCTGAGGAAATGGTGCTTTTGGTTGGTATATTTCCAGCATGCCTTTTTGCAGTTCCTTGGCTTGCTCAGTTCCACTTTCCTGCTTAACTTCTTCCACACCTTCCTTCAAGATTTCTGGCTCCTGCTCTGAGGGCCTGATTCCTTCTTCTTCTGAAACTTCCTTCAATATGGTGATGGCCTTGCATTCTTCCCATCTCACTCTCTTTTGTTCCCCTTTAGGATTCTTTTCTGTGTCACTAGGGAACACTGCAGTTGATTTGACGGCCTGTTGAGATAGCTCTCCTACTTGAGACTCCATCCTCTTGAGTTTTTCACCATGGTTTCTTAAGGTAGCTCTCACATCATCCCTGAAGCTTTTCAATTCGGTTATGTCTTGACTCATGGTTGCCATCATTCCTTCTATCCGGTTTAATTGATCTTGAAATTGTTGGTTCGGATTAAGTTGGGTAGGTTGATTATTTTGGCCATGATATGATGGTTGGGGGTAAGTGTTTTGTGTGGCTTGGTATGATCTTTGGTTGGAGTTTTGGTATGTGGAATTGTTATGTTGGTTATGGTTGTAAGGTTTGTGGTTTTGTGGTTGGGTTTGTTGGTTCCCCCACCCAAAGTTTGGGTGATTTTTCCATCCTGGGTTGTAAGTGTTGGAGTGTGGATCATATGATTGCCTTTGTTGGTTTCCCACATAGTTGGCCTCTTCCCAATCACCTCCTTCAATGCTTACTTCCTCTTGATCTTGTGTGTGTATTGCAGCCACTTGCTTTGTTTCTAATTGCCTGGTAAGCTCTGCTAGTTGCTTGGCAAACACCTTGTTTTGGGCTAGAATTGTATCAACATGGTTCAGCTCCATGACTCCCTTAGTGTTGTGCCTTTCTGATGCATAGTAGTACTCATTCTCAGCCACTGTCTCAATCACCTCAATGGCCTCTTCCACAGTCTTTTTCCTGTTCAATGAACCTCCTGATGAATGGTCTACAGCCTTCCTTGATTCATAAGAGAGTCCATCATAGAAAATATGCAATTGCACCCAATCATGGAACATGTCTGGTGGGCATTTCCTTGTCAAGTCCTTGAATCTCTCCCATGCCTCGTAGAGAGTTTCACCATCTTGTTGTCTAAAAGTCTGAACCTCAGATCGAAGCCTATTGACCTTTTGTGGGGGGTAGAAACGTGCCAGAAACTTGCTTTCCACCTCATCCCATGTTGTTAGACTCCCCCTTGGGAATGATTCCAGCCACTTAGCTGCTTTGTCCCTAAGTGAAAATGGGAACAAAAGCAGTTTATATGCATCTTCCTGGACTCCATTGGACCTCACAGTGTCACAAATTCTCAGGAATTTTGTGAGATGTTGGTTTGGGTCTTCATTAGCACTTCCACCAAATGAACAATGATTCTCCACAAGTGATATTAGCTGTGGTTTGAGTTCAAAATTGTTGGCCTGAATGGGTGGTTTCTGGATGCTACTACCACAATTCCCAGAGGTTGGGTTTATGTATGAACTAAGAACCCTCCTCTCAGGAATGGCATTGTTTCCATCAGCTCTCTCATGGTTGTGAACTTCTCTATCCATGTTGAGATCTAAAGCTTCCTCAAAATTGTCCTCAGATTCTCCTTCAGATTCCTCTTCTCCCACTACTCTCTTCCCTCTTGCTTCCCTTCTCAGTCTATGAAGGGTCCTCTCTGGTTCGGTATATGGAGGAGTTGATGTCTCTCCTCTCCTACCTGTCATACAAGAACACAGCACAGGCACAAACAAGTGAAATACTCTTGGTTAATGGAAGAGTATGGTTAGAGCAATTGAGGAATTAATTCAAACAGTTAGTGAGTCAGTGAGTTAGTTGCTTGAATTTAAAGGCATAAAGAAAGAAAGCATGTAACCGAGTGCAGAAATTAAAATTCAACAAGTAACTTGAACAGAATTAACAAAGCAAGAGAAATTACTCAATCTAGTTAGCTTCCAATTGGAGAATTGTCAATCGAAAACCAATCCCCGGCAACGGCGCCATAAACTTGATGCGCATAAACTTGTTATGCTACGATTTAGGAAATTGCACGATCGGCAAAATTCCTTCCGGCAAGTGCACCGGTTATCGTCAAGTAAAAACTCACAATAGAGTGAGGTCGAATCCCACAAGGATTGGTTGAGTGAGCAATTCGGATTAGAAGTATGTTCTAGTTGAGCGGAATCAAAATTTAGATGAGAATTGCGGAATGTAAAATTGCATGAATTAAAGAGCGAGAAGCTAAATTGCTGAAATTAAAAGGGAATGGGGGTGATTGCATGAATTGAGTTGCAGAATGTAAAGAGAAGATGGAAATCAGAATTGGGGGATTCATTGGGTTATAGGAGATATTGAGATCTCCGAATCAAAACATGTTTATCTCTTCCTCAAGCAATGCGTTCATTGAATTTTGCTTGGCAATCTTATATGATTGGATCCCAATCCCTTGGTTCACCAATTCTCTCTAAAAATGAACAAATTCCCAATCCCTTGGTTTAAATGTTCATAAGAAGAGATGATGCTCGATCACTGATTATACCACACAGTTTCATGAACCACAATTTGGTAGGATTACATGTCACAATATCCATCCAAACCCCAATCCAATTCACTGTGAGAAAGCTTCTCTAGCATGAATCCTCCATTCCTTTCCCAAGGTTCCGAAGGATTCCAATTATGGGTAGTTTCTTTCCCAAGACAACTACCCAATGGAATTAGATCGAGAAGCTTTCTAACAAAATTCAAGAGAAAAGATTGAAGAAGAAGATAAACTATTATTGATTCATTGAATTACAATAGAGCTCCCTAACCCAATGAAAGGGGGTTTAGTGAGTCATAGCTCTGAATTCAATTACAAAGATATGAAAACTAGCTAAAAGTGAAGGTAAAAGTCCTCCTTAACTTCAATTCTATCCTATTTATACACTTTCTATATTGAGCTTCTGTTGTGTTTCTTGGGCTTTGAGGCCTCTCCCTGCTTTCCTTTTGCCTTGGGTTTATGATCCATAATCTTGATGAGGCTGTTGATCCAAATTCTGTAACATTCATTGAGCCAACTTAGTGATAATCAAATAATGACACATGACTCAATAAATTGAGATTTCAAACTCATCAATCCTTCAGGCCCAATCCCATAAACCATGATATTCAATTGGGTTTCATACCAGAGTAAGTTTAAGTTAATGTTTGTGCTCAAAGACTAACTTAAACCGCACTATTTTTGGCCCAGAAACCTTTTTCCAAGAGTGGCGTTTAAGTTGCAGTTCAAGCTTAAACTGCAGCTTAAACGCCAGACACTTCCAGTGAGGCCTTTTGTAGAAGCACGTTTAAGCTTCAGTTTAAGGTTAAACTGAAGCTTAAACGTGGAAATGGAAGAAGGCAGCCCCTGGAGAGTCATGTAGTCGAACACGTTTAAGCTTTAGTTTAAGGTTAAACTGAAGCTTAAACGTGGATATAGGAAGGGCAGCCCTGGAGGTCGAACACGTTTAACCTCCAGTTTAAGGTTAAACTGGAGGTTAAACGTGGAAATGGAAGGAGGCATCCTGGAGGTCGAACACGTTTAACCTCCAGTTTAAGGTTAAACTGGAGGTTAAACGTGGAAGCTTAGAAGGGTAGCCTTGGAGGTGTCGAACACGTTTAAGCTCCAGTTTGAGGTCAAACTGGAGCTTAAACGTGGAAATGGAGAGAGCAACCCTGGAGGAGAAAACTTGGTCGAACACGTTTAAGCTCCAGTTTGAGGTCAAACTGGAGCTTAAACGTGGAAATGGCTCCCTGGTGCTTTTCCCATTCTGGCGTTTAACCTCCAGTTTAAGGTTAAACTGGAGGTTAAACGTGGAACTCCTTCCTGAGTGGCATTATCATTCTGGCGTTTAACCTCCAGTTTAAGGTTAAACTGGAGGTTAAACTTCAATTCCAGCATTTCTTAGCCTTCCTGATTCTGGCGTTTAAGCTCCAGTTTAGGCTTAAACTGGAACTTAAACTCCACATGTGATATTCAAGCTTCCTTTATTGATTTTGTTGCTTCCTTGCTTAGCCTCTTCTTCCCTGAAATCATCCAAACAATTGCATCAAAGTCTTGCAAAATTTCATGAGAAATCTTCCATTAATAGCATTCAAGTAATATAACTAAAACTCATGGAATTTGCATTAAAATCATACTGTTTGGATGGTTCATTGCTTTGTTCTTCATTTAACCATTTTTGGTTACTTTAAGCTCAAGAAAATGCATAAAACAACTAAAACTAACAGAAAAATGCTAGTGAAACTAGCCTAAGATGCCTCGGCATCATTCAGCAATGAACTAAATGCATTGGATCAACTGAGATTGCCTCAGAAGAAACAGGATCCTGGAAAGTTCCTAATACCTTGTACCATAGGCACCATGACCTTTGAGAAGGCTCTATGTGACCTGGGGTCAGGAATAAACCTTATGCCACTCTATGTAATGGAGAAGTTGGGAATCTTTGAGGTACAAGCTGCTAAAATCTCATTAGAAATGGCAGACAATTCCAGAAAATAGGTTTATGGACAAGTAGAGGACATGTTAGTGAAGGTTGAAGGCCTTTACATCCCTGCAGATTTCATAATCCTAGATATTGGAAGACCCTTCCTAGCCACAGCAAGAGCTGTGATTGATGTTGACAGAGGTGAATTAGTCCTTCAATTGAATGAGGACTCACTTGTGTTTACAACTCAAGGTTATCTTTCTGTAAACATGGAAAAGAGGCACAGTAAGCTTCTCCCACTGCAGAGTCAACCAGAGCCCCACAGTCAAACTCTAAGTTTGGTGTTGGGAGGCCACAACCAAACTCTAAGTTTGGTGTTGAACTCCCATATCCAAACTCTAAGTTTGGTGTTGGGAAGTCTCAACAATGCTCTGAACATCTGTGAGGCTCCATGAGAGCCCACTGTCAAGCTATTGACATTAAAGAAGTGCTTGTTGGGAGGCAACCCAATTTTTATTTATCTAATTTTAATTTATTTTTATTGTTATTTCATGTTTTATTAGGTTCATGATCATGTGGAGTCACAAAATAAATATAAAAATTGAAAACAGAATCAAAAACAGCAGAAGAAAAATCACACCCTGGAGGAGGATCTTACTGGCGTTTAAACGCCAGTAAGGAGCATCTGGCTGGTGTTCAACGCCAGAACAGAGCATGGATCTGGCGTTGAACGCCAGAAACAAGCAGCATCCTGGCATTCAGACGCCAGAAATGTACAGTGAGGAAAGCTGGCGTTGAACGCCAGAAACAAGCATAAAGCTGGCGTTCAACGCCAGAAATATGCTGCATCTGGGTGCTGAACGCCTAGAACAAGCATCAATTCGGCGTTTAAACGCCAGAATTGCATGCAAAGGCATTTTACATGCCTAATGGGTGCAGGGATGCAAATCCTTGACACCTCAGGATCTGTGGACCCCACAGGATCCCCACCTTCCCTCTTCTCAATGTTCATCCTCTCTTCCCAATAAACACTCTTCCCCAAAACTCTTCACCAACCACCTCAATCTCTCTTCCCTATTACCACTTCACCACTCACATCCATCCACTCTTCCCCATAAACCTACCTCATAAACTCCACCTACCTTCAAAATTCAAAATCAATTTCCCACCCAAACCCACCTTATATGGCCGAAACTAAACCCCCCTCCCCTCCCTATATAAAGCCCTCCATTCTTCCTCATTTTCACACAACACAACTCTCTCTTCCCCTTCTTGGCCGAATACACCTCTCCCTCCTCTCCTCCATATTTTCTTCTTCTTCTTCATCTATTCTTTCTTCTCTTGCTCGAGGGCGAGCAATATTCTAAGTTTAGTGTGGTCAAAGCATAAGCTTTTTGTTTTTCCATTACCATTGATGGCACCCAAGACCGGAGAATCCTCTAGAAAAGGGAAAGGGAAGACAAAAGCTTCCACCTCCGAGTCATGGGAGATGGAAAGATTCATCTCCAAAGCTCATCAAGACCACTTCTATGATGTTGTGGCCAAGAAGAAGGTGATCCCCGAGGTCCCTTTCAAGCTCAAGAGAAATGAGTATCCGGAGATCCGACATGAAATCCAAAGAAGAGGTTGGGAAGTTCTAACAAACCCCATCCAACAAGTCGGCATCCTAATGGTTCAAGAGTTCTATGCCAATGCATGGATCACTAAGAACCATGATCAAAGTAAGAACCCGAATCCAAAGAGTTATATTACAATGGTTCGGGGGAAATACTTAGATTGTAGTCCGGAAAATGTGAGGTTGGCGTTCAACTTGCCTATGATGCAAGGAGATGCACGCCCCTGCACTAGAAGGGTCAACTTTGATCAAAGGTTGGACCAAGTCCTCATGGACATATGTGTTGAAGGAGCTCAATGGAAGATTGACTCAAAAGGCAAACCGGTTCAACTTAGAAGACTGGACCTTAAGCCTGTAGCTAGAGGATGGTTGGAGTTCATCCAACGCTCCATCATTCCCACTAGCAACCGATCTGAAGTTACTGTGGATCGGGCCATCATGATTCATAGCATCATGATTGGTGAGGAAGTAGAAGTTCATGAAGTCATCTCCCTTGAACTCTATAAAATAGCCGAAAACTCCTCTCCCTTGGCAAGGCTAGCTTTTCCTCATCTTATTTGCCATCTATGTTACTCAGCTGGCGCTTTCATAGAAGGAGACATTCCCATTGAGGAAGAGAAGCCCATCACTAAGAAAAGGATGGAGCAAACAAGAGAGCCCACTCATGGAGCTCAAGAAACACATGAGGAAGCTCATCATCAAGAAATCCCTGAGATACCTCAAGGGATGCACTTTCCTCCACAGAATTTTTGGGAGCAAATCAACACCTCCCTAGGAGAATTAAGTTCCAACATGGGACAATTAAGGGTGGAACATCAAGAGCACTCCATCATCCTTCATGAAATTAGAGAAGATCAAAGAGCTATGAGGGAGGAGCAACAAAGACAAGGAAGAGACATAGAAGAGCTCAAGGACATCATTGGTTCCTCAAGAAGGAAACGTCACCATCACTAAGGTGGACTCATTCCTTGTTCTTAAATTCTCTATTTTTCGTTTTCTTTATGTTAAGTGCATATCCATGTTTGTGTCTTATTACATAATCATTAGTATTTAGTAACTTTGTCTTAAAGTTATGAATGTCCTATGAATCCATCACCTCTCTTAAATGAAAAATGTTTTAATTCAAAAGAACAAGAAGTACATGAGTTTCGAATTCATCCTTGAACTTAGTTTAATTATATTGATGTGGTGACAATGCTTCTTGTTTTCTGAATGAATGCTTGAACAATGCATATGTCTTTTGAAGTTGTTGTTTAAGAATGTTAAATATGTTGGCTCTTGAAAGAATGATGACAAGGAGACATGTTATTTGATAATCTGAAAAATCATAAAAATGATTCTTGAAGCAAGAAAAAGCAGTGAATACAAAAGCTTGCAGAAAAAAAAAAGAGAGAAAAGAAAAAAAATGGCGAAAAAAAAATAGAAAAAGAAAAAGCAAGCAAAAAAAGCCAAAAGCTCTTAAAACCAAGAGGCAAGAGCAAAAAGCCAATAACCCTTAAAACCAAAAGGCAAGGGTAAATAAAAAGGATCCCAAGGCTTTGAGCATCAGTGGATAGGAGGGCCTAAAGGAATAAAATCCTGGCCTAAGCGGCTAAAACAAGCTGTCCCTAACCATGTGCTTGTGGCGTGAAGGTGTCAAGTGAAAACTTGAGACTGAGAGGTTAAAGTCAAGGTCCAAAGCAAAAGAAGAGTGTGCTTAAGAACCCTGGACACCTCTAATTGGGGACTTTAGCAAAGCTAAGTCACAATCTGAAAAGGTTCACCCAATTATGTGTCTGTGGCATTTATGTATCCGGTGGTAATACTGGAAAACAAAGTGCTTAGGGCCACGGCCAAGACTCATAAAGTAGCTGTGTTCAAGAATCAACATACTGAACTAGGAGAATCAATAACACTATCTGAACTCTGAGTTCCTATAGATGCCAATCATTCTGAACCTCAATGGATAAAGTGAGATGCCAAAACTATTCAAGAGGCAAAAAGCTACAAGTCCTGCTCATCTGATTGAAGCTATGTTTCATTGATAGTTTGGAATTTATAGTATATTATCTTCTTTTTATCCTATTTGATTTTCAGTTGCTTGGGGACAAGCAACAATTTAAGTTTGGTGTTGTGATGAGCATATAATTTATACGCTTTTTGGCATTGTTTTTAGTAGAATCTAGTTACTTTTAGGGATGTTTTCATTAGTTTTTATGCTAAATTCACATTTCTGGACTTTACTATGAGTTTGTGTGTTTTTCTGTGATTTCAGGTATTTTCTGGCTGAAATTGAGGGACTTGAGCAAAAATCAGATTCAGAGGATGAAGAAGGACTGCTGATACTGTTGGATTCTGACCTCCCTGCACTCAAAGTTGATTTTCTGGAGATACAAAACTAAAAATGGCGCGCTTCGAATTGCGTTGGAAGGTAGACATCCAGGGCTTTCCAGCAATATATAATAGTTCATACTTTGTCCGAGTTTAGACGACGCAAAAGGGCATTGAACGCCAGTTCTACACTGCAGTCTGGAGTTAAACGCCAGAAACACAACACGAACCAGAGTTGAACGCCAAAAACACGTTACAACTTGGCGTTCAACTCCAGAAGAAGCCTCTACACTTGTAAACTTCAAGCTCAGCCCAAGCACACACCAAGTGGGCCCCGGAAGTGGATTTATGCATCAATTACTTACTTCTATAAAACCTAGTAGCTAGTTTAGTATAAATAGGACTTTTTACTATTGTATTTACATCTTCGGATCATCTTATGATTTTTAGTTCATCTTTAGATCATATTGATCACGTTGGGGGTTGGCCTCTCGGCCATGCCTGAACCTTTCACTTATGTATTCTCAACGGTAGAGTTTCTACACTCCATAGATTAAGGTGTGGAGCTCTGCTGTTCTTCACGAATTAATGCAAATTACTACTATTTTTCTATTCAATTCAACTTATTCCGCTTCTAAGATATTCATTCGTTCTTCAATATGAATGTGATGAATGTGACAATCATCATCATTCCCCCACAAACGCGTGCCTGACAACCACTTCCATTCCACCTTAGATTGAATGAGTATCTCTTGGATCTCTTAATCAGAATCTTCGTGGTATAAGCTAGATTGATGGCGGCATTCATGAGAATCCAGAAAGTCTAAACCTTGTCTGTGGTATTCCGAGTAGGATTCAGGGATTGAATGACTGTGACGAACTTCAAACTCGCGAGTGCTGGGCGTAATGACAGACGCAAAAGGATAGTAAATCCTATTCCAGTATGATCGAGAACCTCCAGATGATTAGCCATGCAGTGATAGCGCATCAGACCATTTTCACAGAGAGGATGGGATGTAGCCATTGACAACGGTGATGCCTCCAGATGATTAGCCATGCAGTGACAGTGCATCGGACCATTTTCACAGAAAGGATGAGATGTAGCCATTGACAACGGTGATGCCCTTACATAAAGCTTGCCATGGAAAGTGGTAAGACTGATTGGATGAAGATAGCAGGATAGCAGAAGTTCAGAGGGACGAAAAGCATCTCTATACGCTTATCTGAAATTCTCACCAATGATTTACATAAGTATTTCTATCTTTACTTTATGTTTATTTATTATTAATATTCGAAAACTCGATAACTATTTGATATCTGGCTGACTGAGATCTACAAGATGACCATATCTTGCTTCATACCAACAATCTCCGTGGGATCGACCCTTACTCACGTAAGGTTTTATTACTTGGACGACCCAGTGCACTTGCTGGTTAGTTGTGCGAAGTTGTGAAGTTATGTTTAGACCATGGTATTGTGCACCAGTTTGTTGGCGCCATTGCCAGGGAGAGAACGAACAAATAATTTTGCAAATTTGAGTAACAATTTCGCATACCAGTAATCCTGTTAGTTTCCTGTTACAAAAATGGGTGCCTTGATCGCTCACGATTGCTTGTGGGGATCCAAAGCGACAAATAATGTGGTTTCTAACAAAGAAAACAACAATGTTAGCATCATCAGTGCGGGTAGGAATTGCTTCCACCCATTTGGAAACGTAATCCACAGCTAACAATATATAAAAATGACCATTAGAATTTGGAAATGGACCCATGAAGTCAATGCCCCAAACATCAAAAACTTCACAGAAAGGCATAATTTGTTGAGGCATCTCATCCTTCTTGGATATATTACCAAATTTTTGGCATGGGAATCAGGATTTACAAAATTCAGCAGCGTCTCTAAAAAGAGTAGGCCACCAGAATCCACAGTCTAGGATGTTTCTAGCTGTTCTTTGAGGGCCAAAGTGTCCTCCACTCTTAGATGAGTGGCAGGCCTCTAAAATAGACTGGAATTCTGATTGAGGCACACACCGTCTAATTACCTGGTCAGCGCCACATCTCCAAAAATATGGGTCATCCCATATATAATATTTAGACTCGCTTTTCAGCTTGTCTCTTTGATGCTTAGTAAAGTTTGGAGGAAAGGTGTGGCTAACTAGATAACTAGCTATAGGTGCATACCAAGGGACTACCTCAGATACTGCTTGCAGGTTATCAAATAGGAAATTATCAGCTATAGCAGTGGAGTAATGCTTAATGTGCTCAAGGAAACTCAAGTGGTCTACCACTAGATTCTGGTTACCACTCCTATCCTTAATTTCTAAATCAAATTCTTGTAGCAGCAGTATCCAACGTATAAGCCTTAGTTTGGATTCTTTTTTAGCTAATAGATACTTTAGAGCTGCGTGGTCTGAGTACACTACTACTTTCGTACCAAGTAAATAGGCTCGGAATTTATCCAGAGCAAAAACAATAGCAAGAAGCTCTTTCTCAGTAATAGTATAATTAGACTGAGCGACATCTATAGTTTTAGATGCATAAGCAATTACAAAAGGGTCCTTACCTTCACGCTGAGCCAGTGCTGCACCTATTGCATGGTTGGAGGCATCGCACATTATTTCAAATGGCTGGCTCCAGTCTGGTCCTCTCACAATTAGAGCTTGAATCAGGGCGGTCTTTAGCTTATCAAACGCTTGTTTGCAATCCTCTCTGAACTCGAATTCAATATCTTTTTGCAGTGGTCTGGATAAGGGAAGTGCTACCTTACTAAAGTACTTAATGAATCTCCTGTAAAAACCTGCATGGCCAAGAAACGAACGGACTTCCCTCACAGAGGAGGGGTAAGGTAAACTAGAAATAACATCCACCTTTGTTGGATCTATAGAAATGCCAGTATTATACACAACATGTCCTAGTACAATCCCTTGTTTAACCATAAAGTGACATTTTTCAAAATTCAATATAAGGTTTGTATTGACACATCTATCTAACACTCTAGATAAACTATCCAAGCAAATATTGAAGGAATCACCATATACACTAAAGTCATCTATAAAAACCTCCATACAGTCCTCAATAAGATCAGAGAAAAGACTCATCATGAACCTTTGGAAAGTAGCTGGTGCATTACACAAGACAAAGGGCATTCTCTTATAAGAATAAGTCCCAAAAGGACATGTAAAAGTGGTCTTTTCCTGATCTTCTGGAGCTATATGAATCTGGAAAAAGCCTGTGTAACCATCTAAGAAACAATAACATGATTTACCTGACAAGCGATCCAGCATTTGATCAATGAATGAAAGAGGATAGTGATCCTTACGAGTGGCCTGGTTTAGGCGTCTGTAGTCAATGCAGACCCTCCAGGCGTTCTGAACTCTGGTTGCCATGAGCTCTCCATGCTCATTCTTCACTGTAGTGACTCCAGACTTGTTGGGCACCACTTGTATTGGGCTTACCCATTCACTGTCTGAGATGGGCTAGATGATTCTGCCTCCAGTAGTCTGGTCACTTCCTTCTTGACAACCTCTAAGATAGTGGGGTTCAGTCTTCTCTGGGGTTGATGGACAGGTCTTGCTCCCTCTTCTAAGAATATTCTGTGCTCACAGACATGAGGGTTGATGCCTACTATATCTGCTAAACTCCAACCAATTGCCTTCTTGTGCCTCCTCAGCACACAAAGTAGCTGCTCTTCTTGTTGAGAAGTGAGTTCCCTTGCAATGATAACTGGAAACTTCTGTTTCTCCTCAAGGTTAGCATATTTGAGGTGTGGAGGGAGGGGTTTCAATTTTAACTTCTGCTCATGGTTAGGCTCTGGGTTATCTGGAGCTGGTAACAATGGTAAAGCACTGCTATTGTCCTCAGAAAGTGTCCCCACACTCGGACCTTGTCCTATGTACTTCTCTTCAAATTCCTCCTGGTGAATTTCAGCCACGGTTTCATCTATGATGTCACACTGGAGGATAAAATGATCCTCCAGAGGATGCTTCATAGCTCCATTCAGATTGAAGATTACTACTCGGCCATCTATTTCAAAAGAGTATGTTCCTGAAAAAGCATCTAATTTGAACTTTGAGGTTTTCAGGAATGGTCTTCCGAGCAAGATTGATGATGGCTTCTCTGAGTCATTTTAGGGCATCTCCAGGATATAAAAATCAATGGGGAAGGTGAGCCCCTTAATGCCCACTAACACATCTTCAGCAACTCCAGCCACTGTAATAATGCTTTTATCTGCTAACACAAAATGAGCTGCCGACCTTTTTAAGGGAGGGAGCCTCAAATTATCATATATAGACAAAGGCATTATACTAACACATGCTCCTAAATCACACATGTAGTCAGAAAATATCACACCACCAATAATACAATTAACCATACATGGACCTAGATCACTACACTTTTCAAGTATACCTCCCATTAAAGCAGATATAGAACTACCTAAAGGAATAGTTTCTAATTCATTAATTTTGTCTTTATGTATACATAAATCTTTTAGAAACTTTGCATACTTAGGTACCTGCTGAATAACATAAAAAAGGAGAACAGTTACCTCAACCTTTTTGAGTATCTCTACCATTTTGGGGTCGGGTTCCAACTGCTTCTTGGCCTTCCTTGCAATTTGTGGAAATGGAATAAGAATAGCGTCCTTCACAGCTTCAGCGTCCTCTGGTGCTTCTTCCTGTGATTGAGCTTCTTCTTTTTCAACCATGTCCTGTATGTCCTCTTCCTCTTCAACATCTTCTACTTCCACTATCTCTTCAGTTGAGGCATGTTCTAGGGGGTTTGGTTCCTCCTGATTCCTCTCTTGCAGTGTAGTTCTAGACCATAGGGTAATGGCATTGATGCCACCCTTCGGATTGGACAAGGGTTGAGAAGGAATTCCACTGGAGTTTGCCTGTTGAGTGTTTAATGTATTGGGTGGTGCCAGCTGAGAGATGAGAGCTTGTATGGCGGATGCTAGGCCATTAAGTGAACTTTCCATGTTCCTTTGTCCTTTTGCAATGGATTGAATGGCCTCTTTACTCGGAGAGGAATTAGATTGAGTGATCTGCGGAACTTGTTGTTGGTTGTGCTGTGGCCCTTAGGACTGCCTCAGGTGAGGTGCTCTGTAAGGCTGGTTCTGGTTCTGCTGTCTGTTGTTGTTATTATTCCACCTCTGATATCCTTGATTATCTCTGCCTCCTCTGTTATTATTGTCCCTCCAATTCTGGTTAGAATTATCTCTCCAACCTTGGTTGGAATTGTCCTGCCATCCATGGTTGCAACTGCCACCTTGATTGTATCCTTGGTTGGGGCGGTCATAGAAGTTATGAGTGGCTGCCACGGTGTTGTCTTCCTCTTGGAGCTGCGAACATTTATCAGTATAATGGCTGTAATCATCACATAATCCGCACACTCTCTGTGGGACTAGCTGTTGGCTTTGATGCGCTTGTTGTTGACTCAACTGCATCTACTTCAGTAAGGTGGTCATTTCACTTATACTCTGAGCCAAAGCAGTAGTTTCCTTGCTAGAGGATACCTCTGCAACAGCTTTTAACCGGCCTTGTTTCTACCTGTGATTCCTTGTAGATTCAGCTAAGTCGCTGATCAATTGCCATGCCTCATCAGTGGTCTTATACTTTTTCATAGACCCATTGCTAGCACTTTCCAATGTAGTCTTATCTTGGGGCCTCATGCCCTGTGTTACATAGCCGAGCAACACTATCTTGTCAATCATATGGTACGGGAAAGCTTCCAGAAGATTGTTGAAGCGCTCCCAATATTCATAGAGAGTCTCGGATTTATCCTGAACAATCATGGAAATGCCTTTCCTCAGTTTATCAGTAACTTCAGCTAGAAAGAATTTTTCCAAAAATTCTCTTCTAAGTGTATCCCAGTCGGATACAGTTGCTGCGGGTTTAGTGTAGTACCACTCTCTCGTCTTTTCCTCAAGAGAGAATGGGAAGGCTTTTAACAAAATTAAAGTTTCATCTGCACCATCACGCCTGACAGTAGAACAGGCTGCTTGGAAGTCTCTAAGGTGCTTGATAGGCTCTTGAGTAGGTAAGCCATGAAACTTGGGCATCAAATTGAGCAGTGCTGTTTTTATTTCAAACACTCTAGCCACCGCTGGGTGATGCACTTGAAACGGTTGCATTGAAAAATCAGGGGCTCCAGTCTCCTGGATAGTAATTCTCCTAGGTGCTGCCATGTCACCTGCACGTAAATCAACTGAATCAGCAGAAAGGGAGCCTGTTTCTTCCTCAAGTGACGTTTCAGATCCGCCCTCAGAGAGGACTAACCGACGCCAAGCTTGCCTTATTCGTGAAATAGTTCTTTCAATCTCAGGATCGAATACTGGCAAGCCTGGATCAGAAAGTGAACGCATCATTTAATGAAAGAAATATGAAGCTCATAGTAGCAAAATAAAATAAAATACAAATAAATAAATTCCAATTAATAACTTTAGCACTCTATTGCAACTCCCCGGCAACGGCGCCAAAAATTGGCGTGGCAAAAATTGGCGAGTTAAAAAATTATTAGAAGAGATACGTTGCAAGTACAGTTCTTAACCAACCAGAAATCCGCTTATCAATTTAGAAGGGTTGTCACAAAATTTAAATTAAAATAATGGGAGTATGAGTTCCAGGTCGTCTCCCAACGAGTTGCAGAAAGGTGTGCTATTTTATTAATTAGATGTTTTCAAAAAATGGTTTGAGTTGAATAACAGGAAATTAAATTTGAGAATTTGTGTAAATTTAAATAAAAGCCTTGGCTGGGAGTAGATTAGTTGGAAGCCCTATTCCTATTGAAGTACTCTCAAGATTAATTGATAATTGAGGGTTGTTCTATTTAGTTATCCCTTACTAGGTAAGGAAAAGTCAAGCAAGTTGGAAAGTTGTTTCTATTCACAAGTTCCAATCCGCTCAATTGAGAAGGATTGGTGTCAGTGACTAGAGGGCAATCCAACAATAAACCCAATTACAATTTTTCTTTTAAGCATTCCAACTTAAGTTCTTCCCTTCAATCAACTCCCATCCAAGTTATGGAACTACTCGCTCATTGTAAATGTAGAATTCATAACATAGAAAAGGGAAATATAGAAAGACATGATAAGTAATAATCAAAGGGATCAATTAAAAATAAAAATAGTTCTTGTATTAATAAATTCTAAAAATAATCCAATAATATTTCTGAGTAAACAAAGGACATGGAAGAGTAAGAGACAAGTAAAGAAAACAAACTAGAATGACGAAGTCTTGCTGAGGTAATAACTCTTCTCAATATCCCAATGCGAAAAGTAATAAAAATAAATCCTAAGAACTATGAATGTGTAGAGAGAAAACCTAGAGGAGGAGTAAAAACTAGATGTAAAACTGAGAATTGTCTGTAATGAATTCTTGTTTTTCGTTTTTCCATGTTCCTTGGCTCTAGTCTGCTTTTCTGGGCCGAAAATTGGGTCAAAACAGGGCCCAAAATTGCCCCCAGCGAATTCTGCAGATTCTGCAGATCGTGTATGTCACGCGATTGCGTCATTCATGCGGACGCGTCATTCGGCGTTTTGCCTTGCCACGCGGGCGCGTCGTCCACGCCTCCACGTCACTTGTGCAGTTCCAATCCACGCGGTCGCGTGAGCCATGCGTCCGTGTCACTGCGATTTCTTCTATGTCGTGCGGTCGCGTGAGCCATGCGTCCGCGTCACTTCTCGCTGGTCATCTCCTCAATTTCTTGTGTTCCTTCCATTTTTGCAAGCTTCCTTTCCAATCTCCAAGTCATTCATGCCCTATAACGCCTGAAACACTTAACACACAGATCACGGCATCTAATGGAATGAAGGAGAATTAAAATACGTAATTAAAAGTCTTTAGGAAGCAAATATTCAATCATGTAATAATTTTAGGAAGGAAATATAAATGCATGCCAATCATATGAATAAGTGGGTAAAGAATTGATAAAACCATACAATTAAGCACAATATAAACCATAAAATAGTGGTTTATCACTAGGCTAGCACACTTATTGCAAAATTAAACACAAATGAATGCAAGATGACTTAAACTAAAAGTTGACTATCAACTAAAACGGACATGTTCTTTCTTTATTGAATATGATAAACAAGGAGCAAGTCCATGATGGCCGGAATTCACACCCCATATAAAAATGATGAATCCGTTCTTTTGGCATGCGCACCAAAATTATCGTCAAGTAATAACCCACAGTGGAGTGGGATCGTATCCACAGAGATTATTATATTTGACCAATTTTAATCAATTGGTGAATTAGTTAAGCTAAGCAAAATAGATTATGATTGCAGAATTCTAAATGGGCAGAAACATAAATGACTCAAAAGTAAAGAGAAGCAGTAAAGTGCAAAAAAGGAAATGGCAATAATATAAAGTGCAGAAATATAAATGACTTAATTGTAAATGGGAATGGGGATTTGACAGAATGTAAAGAAAGCTATAAAGAAAGTGGAGGATAAGAATAGCAAGAAATCATTGAGATCAGGAGATGTTGTTCTCTTTGGATTAAATCCAATTCATATCATCTTCAATCATGCAACTCATTGACCTCTTGGCAATCGTGATTGATTGAATTCCAATTCCTTGGTGATTCAATCTTTCAGATCTTAATCAATAGCCAATTCTTTGGTCTAATTGCTCATGAAGAGAGATATGCTTGGTCCCTGATTATACCACACATCATCATAGGTCCAAGTAGTGGGAGGATTATATGTCACTATATCCAAACACCAAAATCCAGATCCTACTCAAGTGTGAGAAGGGATTTCTAGCTTGGTTTCATGTTTCCTTTTCCAAGGTTCCCATGAAACCAATTTTGCATTCAATATCTTTTCCAAGATAATTGAACACTAACATTAAAACGAAATTCCTTCTAGAAAATCAAAGAGAAAATGAAGAGAAGAAGAAATTAACTATCATTAATCCATAAAGTACAATAGAGCTTACTCTGTCAATGAGAGGGAATTTAGCTACTCATAGCTCATAGAAAAGTACAAGAGATGGAAGAAATGATGAAGTAAAAAGTAAATCTAACTAAAACTCTACTCAATAACCCAACTCGCTACTGCTTAACCCCTTTCTCAGTACTTTTAGGGGTTATTTATAATACTCCTAGCACTAGAATAAAGAAAATACAAAAGAGAAAAGAAAAATACAATTTGGAGGGAAAAAACTCAATAAGCATGACCTTCCAGCTGGCGTGTGATGACAAGTCATCTTAGCCTAGTTTCACTAGCCTTTTTCTTTTGTTTTCAATTGATTTATGCACTTTCTTGAGCCATAAGCAAGCCAATTGGGTAGATTTCCATGTTTCCTTTGATTCAATCAACCATGTATGAATTCATGCACTTTCATGAGATTTTATGCTATAATTGTCATATATTATGAAAGAAACACAATCTCATGATTTGGAGCATAGCTTTGATGTGTTTGATTGATTGATGATAGGTGAAGAAAGCTTGGAGAAAGGTTGAAGCAAGAAGGAATGGCTAGGAGCAAGAGAGAACAAAAAGTTTGAGCAAAAGTTTGCCTCAAACTTTAGCTCAAACTTTTAGGAGAAAAGCTTGAGCCAACGTTTGCCTCAAACTTTTTGGCAAACGTTGGCATCACAAAATCAACACCCTGGAGGACAAAAGCTTGCGCCAACGTTTGCCTCAAACTTTTTGGCAAACATTGGCGCCATCAGCAACACACCCTGGAGAGAAAAAGTTTGCACCAACGTTTGCCTCAAACTTTTTGGCAAACGTTGGCGCCACATATATGCACTAGGGGACCAACGTTTGAGCAAAAGTTTGACCCCAAACTTTGGCTCAAACGTTGGTAGCAGCAAGAATGGGGCAGCTGATGTAAAAAGTTTGAGTAAAAGTTTGCCTCAAACTTTTACTCAAACTTTTACTCAAGCTTTTAAGATTCACAACCCGGTTCACATTGGTTCTCTCTCCAACTCCAAGAGCAATCAACCAAGGCCTCTATCAACCCAATTCCATCAAGAGCAAAGGCCCAATTCAAGGCTTGAAGACCATTTGAAGAAAGTGTATAAATAGATTAGGATTTAAGTTTCTAGGGAGATTTTCTTTTAGGTTTTGATTAGGTAGTTTTGTAGAGAGCTCACCTTTACATTTTTGGTATTGTTGTTTTAATTCAAGAGAATTTGGGGAGGAGAATTGATCTCTCTTCTTCCTTGTTCTTGCTTGAATACTTTTTGCTTTTCTTGCTTCGGATCTTGGGTGGAGAATTGAAGAAATTCTGTTTCAATCTCACCTTGGGATCTTGTTTAATTTTCCGCATCATTGAATTTCAGTTTCTGTTAATTGCTTCTTCTTTTACTTTCTCTGCAATTTACATTTCTTCATTTCCTTTGCAATTGTTCTTGCTGGATCTAGGAAGGCATTGAGATCTAGACTTGGTTATCTAGTCTCTTGAGTCCTGAGATCTGGATTTCCCATTTTCGATTCTCTGTTTAATGCTTTTCAAGCCCGTTTACAATTCCGTTTTAGATCCGATTCAATTCAAGTTATCTTCTACTCTTCTGTTTGTTGAATTTTACTTTTCCTTGTTTAATTTCTGCAAATCCAATTCCCAATCCCCTTTACAATTCAAGCCATTTACATTTCTTGTACTTTAAGATTCTGCAGTTTACATTTCTTGCATTCTAAGTTTCTGCCATTTAATTTCTTGTTCTTTAAGATTCAGCACTCTAATTCCTGTTCTCTTTAATTTCATGCAAATTTCCCATTCCCTTTACTTTCTGTGCAATTTAAATTTTGTTAATCACAAATCTCTCAACCAAATCATGATTCGCTTGACTAAATCAACCACTAAGCTAAAATTGCTCAATCCTTCAATCCCTGTGGGATCGACCTCACTCCCGTGAGTTATTATTACTTGATGCGACCCGGTGCACTTGCCGGTTAGTTTTGGGTGTTTTGGAGAAATTCGTTTTTCCACAAAAATATCCATCAGCGTGTGACAGGCGTTTGAGTTGCGTGCCATGCCCAGCCTCCAATTTGGCTTGGTGCGCCACGCCAAGCTCTTCAAGTGGCACGCCCCATGTGCTGATATCGCTGGCGTGCCACGCCTTCGAGCCTAGGTGGCATGCCTAGGGTCATCTTAAGTGTTGGTGTTGACTTGGCGTGCCACACCTTCGAACCCAAGTGGCACGCCCAGCCCTTTTTCTTCTTCTTGTATTCTCTGAAAAGTTGAACTATCGTGGCACGCCCAGGGTCTGGCGTGCCATGCCCACTATGCATGCTTGATGCTCTTCTCTGGTCCATTGAACTAGCGTGGCACGCCCAGGTTTTGGCGTGCCACGCCCACTATGTGTGCTTGATTCTTCTTCTCTGGATAATTGAACTGGCGTGTGATGCACGGAAACTTGTCTCTCGACAATTTCCCTCGGCAAGTATACCGAATTGTCGTCAAGTAAAAACTCACAATATAGTGAGGTCGAATCCCACAGGGATTGATTGGTCAATCAACTTTAATTATAGGAATATTCTAGTTGAGCTAAGCAGAATTTGATGTGAGAGTTGTAGGAAATTAAATGGCGGAAAGTAAATAGCAGAAAATGTAAATGCTGGAAAGAAAGAGCTGAATATAAATGACGGAAAGTAAAGTACAGAATCTTAGATGGGGAATGGGGAATTTAGCATGAAAGTAAATTGCATAAATTAAAGAGAATGGGTAAGATCAGAAATGGGGGATTCATTGGGCTTAGGAGATGTTGCATTCTCCGGATCAAGTTCATTTTCATCTCTTCCTCAATCAACGCATTCATTGATCTCCTTGGCAATCTTAAGTGATTGAATTCCAATTCCTTGGTAATTCAATCTCTCAAATCTTGATTAATAGCCAATTCCTTGGTCTAATTGCTCATGAGAAGAGATGAAGTATGGTCACTGATTGTACCACATGTATTTCCAAATCAAAGTATTGGGAGAATTATATGTCACCATATCCGCCCAACCCCCAATTTGGTCCAACAAGAGAAAGCATTTCTAGCATGATCCCTTCATTCCTCTTCCAAGGTTCCGAAGAGATCCAAGTATGAATAGCTTCTTTTCCAAGACAAATACCCAATTGGATGAAGATGGAAAGCTTTCTAATAAAATCAAGAGAAAAGAAAGAAGAAGAATAATGAAAACTATTATTGATCCATCAAATTACAACAGAGCTCCCTAACCCAATGAAAGGGGTTTAGTTGTTCATGGCTCTGGGAATGGAAAACAAAGATGGAGAATGCATTCTGAAAGTAAAACTAGAAGTTGCAGAGAAAGTAAAATTATACAGAGAATAGTCCCCTCAATCCAAAAGCTCTTCTCTAGTTCAAAACTACTCCTATATATACTATTCTTCTGATCTTCCAGTTTGCTCTTCAAGTCTTGGATATGGGCCTTTGGATCTTGAGTTGAAGTAGTTTGGAATCTTTAGTGGGCTCAGCTTTACTTGCAGAGAAAGTGTGAAGTAGGCATGGACTTTGGCTAGGACGTTAGTGGCGTTAACGTTAAGTAAAAATGTGGGTTCGAGAACGTTAGTGATGATCACCTTTTGCACTAACGTTCCTAGCCCAAGATGAGTTACGTTAACTTCAACGTTAGTGGCACTAACGTGAACACTAACGTTGCCTCTTGGTCCATCGCGAGCGTTATTGGCGTTTACCTTTGCCAATAACGTTGCCCTTAGCCCCTTTTTCTCACGTTAGAGTCCACGTTAGTATAACTAGCGTGGCTCTTAACGTGGGCATGCCTTAGCCTCGAGAGTGTTAGTAACACTTATCTTTGTCACTAACGCTCCAAACGCCCCTTCTCACGTTAGTGCCCCACGTTAATTGTCTTAACGTGGCCACTAACGTGGTGGTGATTGCCATCTCCAACGTTAGTGAGAAAGGTGAGTGTCACTAACGTTGGCTCATCAATTCTTTCCTCCACGTTAATGCACTTAACGTGGTAACTAACGTGGCTCATTGATGAGCGGATAATTTATACACTTTTTGGCATTGTTTTTAGTATGTTTTTAGTATGTTTTAGTTAGTTTTTATTATATTTTTATAAGTTTTTAATTAAAATTCACTTTTCTGGACTTTACTATGATTTTGTGTGTTTTTCTGTGATTTCAGGTACTTTCTGGCTGAAATTGAGGGACCTGAGCAAAAATCTGATTCAGAGGCTGAAAAGGACTGCAGATGCTGTTAGATTCTGACCTCCCTGCACTCAAAGTGGATTTTCTGGAGCTACAGAAGCCCAATTGGCGCGATCTCAAGTGCGTTAGAAAGTAGACATCCGGGGTTCAAAGTCAGCATCAGAATTCCCAGCGTTAAACGCCGGAACTGGCACCAAAGTGGGAGTTAAACGCCCAAACTGGCACAAAAGCTGGCGTTTAACTCCAAGAGAAGTCTCTACACGAAAATGCTTCAATGCTCAGCCCAAGCACACACCAAGTGGGCCCGGAAGTGGATATTTACGTCATTTACTCATTTCTGTAAACCCTAAGCTACTAGTTCTCTATAAATAGGACCTTTTGCTATTGTATTTTCGTCTTGGTTCTTCTGGTTCCCTCTCTGGGGCCGAAGCCAATGAACACCATTATCACTTACGTATTTTCAATGGTGGAGTTTCTACACACCATAGATTAAGGTGTGGAGCTCTGCTGTACCTCGAGTATCAATGCAATTACTATTGTTCTTCTATTCAATTCAGCTTGTTCTTGTTCTAAGATATCACTTGTTCCTCAACTTGATGAATGTGATGATCCGTGACACTCATCATCATTCTCACCTATGAACGTGTGCCTGACAACCACCTCTGTTCTACCTTCGATTGAGTGTTTATCTCTTGGATTCCTTAATCAGAATCTTCGTGGTATAAGCTAGAATTGATGGCGGCATTCTTGAGAATCCGGAAGGTCTAAACCTTGTCTGTGGTATTCTGAGTAGGATTCAAGGATTGAATGACTGTGACGAGCTTCAAACTCGTGATTGTGGGGCGTTAGTGACAGACGTAAAAGAATCACTAGATTCTATTCCGACATGATCGAGAACCGACAGATGATTAGCCGTGCTGTGACAGAGTACGTTGAACATTTTCACTGAGAGGACGGGACTGTAGCCATTGACAACGGTGATGCCCAACATACAGCTTGCCATGTAAAGGAGTAAGAAGGATTGGATGAAGACAGTAGGAAAGCAGAGAGACGAAAGGGACAAAGCATCTCCATACGCTTATCTAAAATTCTCACCAATGAATTACATAAGTATCTCTATCTTTATTTTATGTTTTATTTATCTTTTAATTATCAATCCTCCATAACCATTTGAATTCCCCTGACTGAGATTTACAAGATGACCATAGCTTGCTTCATACCAACAATCTCCGTGGGATCGACCCTTACTCGCGTAAGGTTTATTACTTGGACGACCCAGTGTACTTGCTGGTTAGTTGTGCGGAGTTGTGATAAAGAGTTAAGATTACAATTGAGCGTACCATGTTGATGGCGCCATTGATGATCACAACTTCGCCCACCACTCATAGTGGCTTAGTCCAACGTTAGTGACAAAAGTGAGTGTCACTAACGTTGGCAATTCCTTGCTCCTTCCACGGTAGAGTTCACATTAACCAAGTTAACGTGGCTCTTAACGTAGCCAATATGGGCTTAGTCCAACGTTAGTGACAAAGGTGAGTGTCACTAACGTTGGCATTATCTTTCCCTTCCACGTTAGAGTTCATGTTAACTGAGTTAACGTGACTTTTAACGTGGCCAATTGCCCTTTTGGAGCGTTAGTGGCACTTACTTTTACCACTAACGCTTGGAGCTTCCTTTTCTTCCACATTAACTACCACATTAATGTAGTTAACGTGGTATATAACATGGGCTATGATGGCTTCAAAGACGTTATTTTTGATCACTTTGTCCTGAAATCAAGCAAATAAAGTGCATCAAAGCTCTAATCCAAGTTATGAGTCATGCATCATCCAATTTGTCATTAAATTCAAGCATAATTCTCATGAAATCATATAAAATTCACAATGTTTGCTTGAATCAAGATGTAACTATAATTCTACCCAAAACTTGCTTATTTCCTAAGAAAATGCATGAAACTACCCTAAAACAGTAAAGAAAAGGTCAGTGAAACTAGCGAAAATGCCCTGGCATCACAACACCAAACTTAAAGCTTGCTTGTCCATAAGCAAGTACTAGAACAAGAGAATGATGAATGAAATGACAAGAGAAATGAATCATTATTGTGGAAGTCATGTCCTTGGTTATGGGGTTTCATGCATAGCAACTTAGGTTCATTCCTTTACTGGCTTTCAGACCTTTATCATGCCTTGGAGTACTCACTTGATTGCACCCTTTTAGACTTTTATTTGTTGACCCCTTTGTCTTTTCAAGGTTTATTGCATCCTTAGGCTAAGTGCTCTGTGAGGGGGCGACTCTTTAAAATAAGCTTTCAGCCAACACTCCCGAACCGGTTGGTTCAAGGTGCTAGGTGTTGATTCACCCCTAAGGACTTACTCCCTCAAGTCTCTCTCCCCCATACATGCACATCACAGGCATATGGTTTGTTATTTTCTTTCCTTGAGGCCTTGGTGTCCAGCACCTCTTTGGGTTACTAAATGTTCTGTAGCAAGGTTGCTCTTAATAGTGGATTTTTAGTTGATAATCCCGGGTTAGTTAACCCAAGTTACCAAGTGATGAAGCACTCCTAAGAACTTATTCATCCAAGCAAATCCTTGGTACAAGAGCACCACAGACACATCCCTCAAGATTCAAGCCCTTGGTGCCTAGCCTTATTCTTTATTACTTTTCTTTCTTTTTCAACTCTTATTGTTCTTTTCCTTTTTCTTATTAGGATCTTGTTATTTAGCTAGTCTCATGGGGTGTATTTCAAGCATATAACTTCAGGACAGATAGTTGCCTTCCTACCTTGTTGTGAACCAACTTAGCTAAGTGATTACTACACCACAAATTTAAGGACCTACTCCACAACTTGAACATCACTCTGGTCTTTTCATAACATCTCTTTTTATTTGGCTTAAAAGGACAGGCATACAAGTAAGCAAGGTGAAAATGAAGACAAGTAACTTGAACCAGCACACATATGACAAAGGCAATGAAAGCAAATATTAAATTCTAGTGATTTAAGCTATAGAGTAACTATTAATCAAGGGCACATTCAGACTTCCAATTTTTTTTTTACATCTCCAAGCATATGGGATCAAGTAGCAATACAACCTTTTTGTGGTGCCTTCTGGTTATCTCTTTGTTGTCATCATCCATAGCTTCTGCGTCCTTCTTCGCCTCCTTGGATGGTGGTGCACTGTTTTTCTAGAAGGTTGATTGAATTCCTGCAAAGTTATTAGAAGTTGCTTATTCCCCAAGCACTTGAGGAATAGTTAGCTTGCATGTATGCTTGTAAATTTTTGGACTTAATTTGGTGTGTGAACACCAAACATAGTTCATTGCCTAATGCAGAACCTCATGTGCTTTTATTGATAAAACAACTATGAAATAGAAACTAAACTATTGTTAAGTGGTTTTCCTGATTGGTTGGGGCTAGCAACTTGCCATTGAGGAGGTGTAATGTGATTCTAACTGAAATCTTTGGTGGAACACCAAACTTAGAATTACACATTCACTCTTGGATTGGTTTGGTGTGCAACACCAAACTTGGCTCCTCACAATACGAGGGAAACTGCTTATATCCTTTATTGAGATGATCATGGAAAGGAAACTACCTTACGTTGGGTTGCCTCCCAACAAAGCGCTCTTTTAGCGTCGCTAGCTCGACGATTTCTCCATCAGTTGAGATGATATTTCATTTTGGGGCTTTCCCCCATGTTGCCCATGTAGTGCTTGAGCCTTTGTCCGTTCACAGTGAACGTCCTCTTTGAACTTTCTTCCATGATTTCTATGTGTCCATACGACAAGACCTTTGTTACAAGAAAGGGTCCTGACCACCTTGATTTGAGTTTTCCAGGGAAAAGTCTTAATTTGGAATTGTAGAGGAGCACTTGCTGTCCTTTTTCGAAGTTCCTGGGTGCCAGATAGAGGTCGTGCCTTCTCTTTGCCTTTTCTTTATAAATCTTGGCATTTTCATAGGCTTGAGATCTGAACTCCTCCATTTCCTGCAGCTGCAAGACCCTGTTTTCACCAGCAGCAATGCTATCAAAATTTAGTAGCTTGAGAGCCCAGAGGGCTTTGTGTTCCAGCTCCAATGGTAAATGACAAGCTTTTCCATACACCAGTTGATATGGGGACATCCCGATTGGTGTTTTGAATGCCGTTCTGTATGCCCAAAGAGCATCATCCAGCTTCTTCGACCAATCCTTTCTTGATGCTCCTACAGTCTTTTCCAGAATCTTTTTTAGCTCTCTGTTAGATATCTCAGTTTACCCACTTGTTTGGGGGTGGTAAGGTGTGGCAATCTTGTGTTTCACCCCGTGTCATAGGAGGAGTGTTTCTAGTGGTCTGTTACAAAAATGGCTCCCTCCATCACTGATGAGTGCTCGGGGGACTCTGAACCGGCTAAAGATGTTCTTTCTGAGGAAGTTCATGACTACCTTGTTGTCATTCGTTGGGGTTGCAATAGCCTCTACCCACTTGAAAACGTAATCCACTGCTACCAAGATGTACTTGTTTGCATATGAGGTTGAGAATGGTCCCATGAAATCGATTCCCCACACATCAAACAGTTCCAGTTCTAAGATGAAATTCTGTGGCATCTCATTTTTTTTGGGTAAGTTTCCAGCACTTTGACATTCATTGCAGTTCTTTACTAGTTCTTTGTTATCCTTGAAAAGGGTGGGCCAAAATAATCCGCTTTGTAACACCTTGGCAACAGTTCTATTGTAACGACCCAACTTCCAGAACGTCATGATCGTACAAAAAATAAGGCGTTACTAACCTGTTTTCCTTTATTAACTATTTACTATTGAGCCTTTAGTTCGATATCGCGATTCAGTTTTGTAGAAAATTCTAGAAAAATTTTGTTTTTGTTTATTAAATCATGTCAAAGAATCAACAAGCAATGGTAATCACATAATTATTAATATTAATATCTGTCATACAAAAGATTTTAAATAAAACTCAGATACAAATTCTATCCCTCTGTATAAAATAAAAATCTTAAGCAATAAGGGCGAGGGAACTCTATAAAAGCAAATTAACTCATACACTTAACTCATGAATAAATTCTATAATCGCCTGTAGCTTCAAACTGTGTCTTCGAACCTGGGTTACTGAAATGGTGGAAGATTTTGGGGTGAGAACAAACCACACGTTCTCAGTAGGGAATGGGAATGCCGTAAAAGTAATGATTAACATGCAAATAATTAACTTTGCTTAATAAACATTCTTTGTCAACCCTTTGAAATACTTTTTAATCTTACTTTAGATAAATAGTTACTTTCTTTAGATTCCTAAACCCAAAACAGATCTCAATCACAAAATTTGACATACTAAATATCTTTCAGCCACATAATTGATTCTCAGTCACAACAAACAGTTATCAATCATCTCTATACATTCACAAATTACTAGCACAAGTAAGAAACTCAATTAAACACACAAACAAATCACAATAAAACAAACAACACAATCACAGAGAAGTAATATAAGCAAACACAACCAAATGCAAATGCAGAACCAATATGATCCATGTCTGTCATAAGCAGGCCATGAGCTCACGTGTCGGTTTACACCCTGTAGCCCGACACTACCTAGGAACAAGTCCCAGATATGGCTTCCCTTTGTGTCCTTAGTGCATATGTGTCGGTGGTAAGAATACCGCTCCTTCGTGACTACCGGCAGTCGGCGCAAAGCCCGACCCCATAATATACGCCCAAGGGGAAACAGTGATTCTCAGTTCGTGGGCGTCCCCGAGATCAATTCACAAACAAACAGAGATGTTCAGTTCGTGAGTTATACCCGAGATCAATACACAATAATTCATGGGTTATTCCCGTAATCAATGATTATCAGTCCGTGGGTTTTTCTCGCATATAAATCAAATAACAATCTATAGGTTTCCCCAAGATCAATGATCATTCAGTTCGTGGGTACTTCCCAAATTGTACCAATTATCAATTCATGGGTTTTCCCCGTAGTTAAACAACTAACAGTTCGTGGGGTTTTCTCGTATTTTATCACTTTTCATTTTCCGTTCTAAATCACAACAATCCACATATCAATTCTTCATTCTCTCTTTCCCTTTTAGTTCTTAACATTTTTCTTTAAACCTTTCTTAACTTTCTCAGGCATTTATCCATAAAAATCTTAACCATCAAGCCAGTCATAATCTCTACTTTAGCAATCTTGACTCAAGCCAACTTTTAAACTATCTTTCAGCTTAGTTCTCTATCAAAGACTCAGGAAAATCATTTATTTTAAATTCATTAAACACTTTTCAAAACATAACCTTTTATTAGAAGTAATCAAATAAAACTCTTTCTCAAATTTACTAATTTTCCAAAGATTCAAAATCATCTCTCTTTGCTATTCAAATTCAAATATTATAAATTCATCAAACTTCTAAAAAGTAACCCTTTATTTCAAGCCCAAAACATAATTCTTTTCATATTGAATCAATCTCAAAACATAGTTTCTTTCTTAAATAATTTAATTTTGAAACATAAACCTTTCTTTGGTAAGTCGAAATTAAAATAGAATAATTCTTTTCTTTACTAAATAAAGCTCAAGTAATATAATTTTCCAAATTCAAAGCTTCTAAAATAACTTTTCAAATGAAACCTCAGATTTTTATAAAATTTCGGCAGCACCTCCCCTAAAACTCGGACTTAACCACCCTTACGGGTTCCCTCTTCCTTCACATCTCATCAAACCTTTCTCAACAATTCATCAGTCCTTTTCTCAATAACTATCATACAGAATATTCTCAATCAAACAGAAATTCACAACTCACAATAAATAGTAATTCGATTATACTCTGTGATTCCCACATAATCCATTAATTCAATTCATTTCTTATCAATTCATAACTAATTTCCACATAATCCGTTAATAACTTCCATTGTATCAATTCATCAATTATTTTAACCAAAGGACTAACAGTTTTTCACTTTCCGAATTCCCAAAACATATTATCACCTAACTTAACCAAAATCCTAGCAATATTGATACCAAAACACAGAGTATGTATTATTTACATAATTCCAGTTCTCTTATAATATGTTCACCCAAAAATTCTGCTCCATATAATTCCCAATTATTAAAAGTTATCCTTATACTTTTAGAGTTACTGTTCTTATATTTAAATTCAGATTTCATAAGATAAATTTAATAATCAAGCTTCAATTTGTTAACAGTTCTCAAACTTAATTCTAATTAATCATGAACCAACATTAACAACTACCAAAACCAGTTCCAACCAGTCACAAGTCAATTTCACAGCCATTCTGATACATCAAATAACTAAAAACAACAACAAACACTTACTCTCCATAACCAGAATACAGCCACACAACTCAACTAATTCAGTATATTCACATGGAATCAAAACTTTTTAATAATCCCATCAAAATCAGAAAACACCAATATCAATTACAGCTTCAAACTAAAGCAAATCTCATCAATTAATTACTCACGACAACGAAACCAGTCAATATCACAGCCATAACCCAAACTCAATTCACATTCGCATCCAACTCCAATCACAACTCAGAATAATCACCACAACTAACTCTTCTCAAATACATTTCACTTAATGATTAACTCTTCATATCTCAATTAATAAGTAAACTTAAATAAACCACTAATCGCAGCCACAGTTCAACCAATTCCAACCTGTCACAAATCCATTTTACAGCCATCCCAATATATTAAATTTCTAATTCAATATCAAACAATTCAAAGTAATTCATTCAAGATCAAAATCTCAGCCAACTCATCACAAGAAAATCAGTAATCCAAAATACAATTCACAACCAGATTTCAACCAATTCAGCAATATCACATAAGATCAGAATTTCCAACAAATCCACGACCGTTACACTATATCAAATAACCAGCACATCAGTCAATTCAATATAAATCCGTCAAAGATCAGAATTCCAGTCCGTTTGCAACCATCAAGTAAAACAGCATATGGCAACCAGCTCAACATAATCAAATAACAGGATTCTCAATAATTCCAAACAATTAGAAAATCGGTAATAATTACAGCCTCAAATCAAAATCAATATTACCAGTTTAATCACCATTCACAACCACATTTAATTTGAATCATAACTCAGAAAAATCACAATAGCTAACCATTCTCAAGCACATTTCAAGTCATTATTGTCAATTAAGAAATTCTTAACTATTATTAACTATTTTCACTTATCCAATAACTTTGTAGGCATTCTAAATTAAAAACGTTAAATCTCCTACCTCAATGTCGCATTAACAACGCAATTAAACCAAGCAGCAGCCTCGGTGACATTTTTCCTATGAGTTCCCTTCCTCTGGCAACAACACAGCAGCTCGGGACCTACGTAGCAGCATCAGAATCATCAAGAGCGGCTCCAACATTGGTTCCTAAGGACCCCAACAGCAATATCCACGGCGGCAGAGGTTTTGGTACTGCAAAAATCAAAAGCAGAGGCAGAACAAAGGACAACGGTGAGCAGGAACTAGCACCAATTGCATCTGAATCAAAACAGCAACTTCGGCAGTCTCAACTAATACCAGCAGCAGACTTTACTCATGGTGATGGCGACCACCAAGACAACAGGGACGGCTCACGGCGGTGGCGACGGATCCTGGCCGTGGTGATGGTACGACAGTGCGAACAGCATCCACCCTTCTCTCTCGGACGCACAGGTTCGGCCCTGTCTCTCTCTCCTAACGGTCTTGACAACGACGGACCCCAAGTTGGTGGCAGAAAGTTCGATGGCGTTTGGCCTCTGCAGCGACGGCAGCGAAACGCCGGTGATGGCGGGTCGGACAGTGGCTAGACGACGATGTGGCGCAGGTCCTTCTCTTCCTCTCGGCGCTGCTCCTTGCCTCGGCTCTGGTCTTCCCCCGCAACAGCGTTGGCGACTAGACGGATCGGCAGTGATGCGAGCTTGTGGCTCCATGAACAGGACGGCGCCGTGATGCAGCTCGACGGCGAGGCGTGGCGGCAGCAGCTCTTCCCTCCAGTTCGACAATGACGCGACGGCGGCACTGGGACGTTGGCGCGGCGGCGAGGCATGGGTCGATCTCTCTCCTCGCTCAGATCTCCCCTCCCCTCTGCTAGCAACGGTGGCAACGGTGGCAGTGGCACTGGTGCACGAAATTGTGATCTCCAGGCTCGAACAAATCCTGGTAATGGCTCCAAAGCTTGGTGCTCTGATCTTAATTCATAATTGTCACAACTTCGATACAACTAACCAGCAAGTGCACTGGGTCGTCCAAGTAATACCTTACGTGAGTAAGGGTCGAATCCCACGGAGATTGTTGGTATGAAGCAAGCTATGGTCACCTTGTAAATCTCAGTCAGGCAGATATAAAACAGTGATATGGTTTTCGAATAATGAATAATAAAATAGGGATAGAGACACTTATGTAATTCATTGATAGGAATTTCAGATAAGCGAATGGAGATGCTTTCGTTCCTCTGAACCTCTGCTTTCCTGCTATCTTCATCCAATCAGTCTTACTCCTTTCCATGGCTGGCTTTATGCAAGGGCATCACCGTTGTCAGTGGCTACATCCCCTCCTCTCAGTGAATAATATGCTCACGCACCCTGTCACGGCACGGCTATTCATCTGTCGGTTCTCGATCATGCTGGAATAGGATTCACCCTCCTTTTGCGTCTGTCACTAACGCCCAACAATCGCGAGTTTGAAGCTCGTCACAGTCATTCAATCATTGAATCCTACTCGGAATACCACAGACAAGGTTTAGACTTTCCGGATTCTCTTGAATGCCGCCATCATTCTAGCTTACGCCACGAAGATTCTGGTTAGGAGATCTAAGAGATATTCATTCTAGCTTATTTCATGTAGAACGGAAGTGTTTGTCAGGCACGTGTTCATAGGGGAGATGGTGATGAGCGTCACACATAATCATCACCTTCATCACGTTCTTGGGTGCGAATGGATATCTTAGAAGCGAAATAAGAAGAATTGAATAGAAAACAGTAGTACTTTGCATTAATCTTTGAGGAACAGCAGAGCTCCACACATTAATCTATGGAGTGTAGAAACTCTACCGTTGAAAATACATAAGTGATAGGTCCAGGCATGGCCGTGTGGCCAGCCCCCATGGTCTAAGAACAATGCGTTCCAAGATCCTCAAAAAGACTAGTAAAAGGTCCTATTTATAATAAACTAGCTACTAGGGTTTACATGAGTAAGTAATTGATGCATAAATCCACTTCCTGGGCCCACTTGGTGTGTGTTTGGGCTGAGCCTAAGTGTTGCACGTGCAGAGGCCATTTGTGGAGTTGAACGCCAGTTTCTGTGCCAGTTTGGGCGTTCAACTCTGGTTTTGGATCCTTTTCTGGCGCTGGACGCCAGATTTGGGCAGAAGGCTGGCGTTGAACGCCAGTTTACGTCGTCAATTCTTGGCCAAAGTATGGACTATTATACATTGCTGGAAAGCCCTAGATGTCTACTTTCCAACGCAATTGGAAGCGCGCCATTTCGAGTTCTGTAGCTCCAGAAAATCCACTTTGAGTGCAGGGAGGTCAGAATCCAACAGCATCAGCAGTCCTTTTTCAACCTCTGAATCTGATTTCTGCTCAAGTCCCTCAATTTCAGCCAGAAAATACCTGAAATCATAGAAAAACACACAAACTCATAGTAAAGTCCAGAAATGTGAATTTAACATAAAAACTAATGAAAACATCCCTAAAAGTAACTAGATCCTACTAAAAACATACTAAAAACAATGCCAAAAAGCGTATAAATTATCCGCTCATCACAACACCAAACTTAAATTGTTGCTTGTCCCCAAGCAACTGAAAATCAAATAGGATAAAAAGAAGAGAATATACTATAAATTCCAAACTATCAATGAAACATAGCTCCAATCATATAAGCGGGACTTATAGCTTTTTGCCTCTTAAATAGTTTTGGCATCTCACTTTATCCGTTGAGGTTCAGAATGATTGGCATCTATAGGAACTCAGAGTTCAGATAGTGTTATTGATTCTCCTAGTTCAGTATGATGATTCTTGAACACAGCTTCCTTATGAGTCTTGGCCGTGGCCCTTAGCACTTTGTTTTCCAGTATTACCACCGGATACATAAATGCCACAGACACATAATTGGGTGAACCTTTTCAGATTGTGACTCAGCTTTGCTAAAGTCCCTAATTAGAGGTGTCCAGGGTTCTTAAGCACACTCTTCTTTTGCTTTGGACCTTGACTTTAACCGCTCAGTCTCAAGTTTTCACTTGACACCTACACGCCACAAGCACATGGATAGGGACAGCTTGGTTTAGCCGCTTAGACCAGGATTTTATTCCTTTAGGCCCTCCTATCCACTGATGCTCAAAGCCTTGGGATCCTTTTTATTTGCCCTTGCCTTTTGGTTTTAAGGGTTATTGGCTTTTTCTGCTTGCTTTTTCTTTTTCTTTCTATTTTTTTTTTCGCCTATTTTTTTTTTTTTCTGCAAGCTTTGTTCTTTGCTGCTTTTTCTTGCTTCAAGAATCATTTTTATGATTTTTCAGATTATCAAATAACATGTCTCCTAGTCATCATTCTTTCAAGAGCCAACATATTTAACATTCTTAAACAACAACTTCAAAAGACATATGCACTGTTCAAGCATACATTCAGAAAACAAGAAGCATTGTCACCACATCAATATTATTAAACTAAGTTCAAGGATAAATTCGAAACTCATGTACTTCTTGTTCTTTTGAATTAAAACATTTTTCATTTAAGAGAGGTGATGGATTCATAGGACATTTATAACTTTAAGACATAGTTACTAACTACTAATGATCATGTAATGAAGACACAAACACAGATAAGCACATAACATAGAAAACGAAAAATAGAGAAAGCAAGAACAAGGAATGAATCCACCTTAGTGATGGTGGCGTTTCCTTCTTGAGGAACCAATGATGTCCTTGAGCTCTTCTATGTCTCTTCCTTGTCTTTGTTGCTCCTCCCTCATTGCTTTTTGATCTTCTCTTATTTCATGAAGCATGATGGAGTGCTCTTGATGTTCCACCCTTAGTTGTCCCATATTGGAACTCAATTCTCCTAGGGAGGTGTTGATTTGCTCCCAATAGTTTTGTGGAGAAAAGTGCATTTGAGGCATTTCCAGAATCTCATGGTGATGAGCTTCATACGCCTCTTGAGCTCCATGAGCGGGCTCTCTTGCTTGCTCCATCTTTTTCTTAGTGATGGGCTTTTCCTCTTTAATGAGGATATCTCCCTCTATGTCAATCCCAGCCGAATTGCATAGGTGGCAAATGAGGTGAGGAAAGGCTAACCTTGCCATGGTGGAGGACTTGTCAGCCACCTTGTAGAGTTCTTGAGGTATAATCTCATGAACTTCCACCTCTTCTCCAATCATGATGCTATGGATCATGATGGCCCGGTCTATAGTAACTTCAGACCGGTTGCTAGTGGGAATGATTGAGCATTGAATGAACTCCAACCATCCTCTAGCTACAGGCTTGAGGTCCAATCTTCTTAGTTGAACCGGCTTGCCTTTGGAGTCAATCTTCCATTGAGCTCCTTCTACACATATTTCCATAAGGACTTGGTCCAACCTTTGATCAAAGTTGACTCTCCTTGTGTAGGGGCGTGCGTTCTCTTCCATGTATGGCAAGTTGAACGCCAACCTCACATTTTCCGGACTAAAATCTAAGTATTTCCCCCGAACCATTGTAACATAGTTCTTTGGATCCGGGTTCTTACTTTGATCATGGTTCTTGGTGATCCATGCATTGGCATAGAACTCTTGAACCATTAGGATGCCGACTTGTTGGATGGGGTTTGTTAGAACTTCCCAACCTCTTCTTTGAATTTCATGTCGGATCTCCAGATACTCATTTCTTTTGAGTTTAAAAGGGACCTCAGGGATCACCTTCTTCTTGGCCACAACATCATAGAAGTGGTCTTGATGGGCTTTGGAGATGAACCTTTCCATCTCCCATGACTCGGATGTGGAAGCTTTTGCCTTCCCTTTCCCTCTTCTAGAGGATTCTCCGGTCTTGGGTGCCATCAATGGTAATGGAAAAACAAAAAAAGCTATGCTTTTACCACACCAAACTTAGAATATTGCTCGCCCTCGAGCAATAAACAAAAGAATAGAAGAAGAAAAAGAAGAAATATGGAGAGGGAGAGGGAGATGTGGTTTCGGCTAAGGAGAGTGTAGAGTGGTGTGTTTTGTGAATTTGGTGAAGAATGGAGGTCTTTATATAGGGAATGGAGGGGGGTTAAGGTTCGGCCATATGGGAGGGTTTGGGTGGGAAATTGGTTTTGAATTTTGAAGGTAGGTGGAGTTTATGAGGCAGGTTTATTGGGAAGAGTGGGTGGATGTGAGTGGTGAAGGTTTAGTGGGGAAGAGAGCTTGAGGTGATTGGTGAGGGGTTTCTAGGGAAGAGTGTTTATGGGGTTGTGTGAAAGAGAGTGGTGAGAAGAAGTGAGTGGAGGTAGGTAGGGATCCTGTGGGGTCCACAGATCCTGAGTGGATCCTGTGGGGTCCACAGATCCTGAGGTGTTCAAGGCATTTACATTCCTGCACCATTAAGCATGTAAAAATGCCTTTGTACCCAACTCTGGGCGTTCAGCGCCAGGTTGGTGGCCATTTTGGGCGTTCAACGCCCATTTGTGTGCCATTTCTGGCGTTGAACGCCAGAACCATGCCTGTTCTGGCGTTCAGCGCCCAGAAGCTGCCTATTTTGGGCGTTCAGCGCCAGAACCATGCTCTGTTCTGGCGCTGAACGCCAGACAGATGCTCCTCCAGGGTGTGATTTTTCTTCTGCTGTTTTTGATTCCGTTTTCAATTTTTCTATTTATTTTGTGACTCCACATGATCATGAACCTATAAAGACACATAACTAAGAAAAATATAGTTAGATAAATAAACATTGGGTTGCCTCCCAACAAGCACTTCTTTAATGTCAATAGCTTGACAGTGGGCTCTCATGGAGCCTCACAGATGGGCAGAGCTTTGTTGAGACTCTCCAACACCAAACTTAGAGTTTGGATATGGGAGTTCAACACCAAACTTAGAGTTTGGTTGTGGCCCCCCAACACCAAACTTAGAGTTTGACTGTGGGGGCTCTGGTTGACTCTGCTTTGAGAGAAGCTTTTCAAGCTTCCTCTCCATGGTTGCAGAGGGAGATCCTTGAGTTTTGAATACAAGGGAGTTCTCATTCCATTGAAGGACTATTTCACCTCTGTCAACATCAATCACAGCTCTTGCTGTGGTTAGGAAAGGTCTTCCTAGGATGATGGATTCATCCTCTTCCTTTCCAGTATCCAGGACTATGAAATCAGTAGGTATGTAAAGGCCCTCAACCTTTACTAATACATCTTCTACTTGTCCATAAGCCTGTCTTCTTGAGCTGTCTACCATCTCTAGTGAGATTTTAGCAGCTTGCACCCCATAGATTCCCAGTTTCTCTATTACAGAGAGGGGCATGAGGTTTATTCCTGAACCAAGGTCACACAGAGCCTTAAAGATCATGGTGCCTATGGTACAGGGTATTATGAACTTTCCAGGATCCTGTCTCTTCAGAGGCAATGTCAGTTGATCCAGATCACTTAGTTCATTGATGAACAAGGGAGGTTCAACTTCCCAAGCATCAATGCCAAATAATTTGGCATTCAGCTTCATGATTACACCAAGAAACTTGGCAGTTTGCTCTTCAGTAACATCCTCATTCTCTTCAGAAGAGGAATACTCATCAGAGCTCATGAAGGGCATAAGGAGGTTCAATGGGATCTCTATGGTCTCTAGATGGGCCTCAGAGTCCTTTGGTTCCTCAGAGGGAAGCTCCTTATCGATCACTGGACGTCCCAGGAGGTCTTCCTCCTTGGGATTCACGTCCTCCACTCCACTTGTAGGTTCGGCCATGGTGCTGATGTCAATGGCCTTGCACTCTCCTTTTGGGTTCTCTTCTGTATTGCTTGGGAGAGTACTGGGAGGGATTTCAGTGATCCTTTTACTCAGCTGGCCCACTTGTGCTTCCAGATTTCTAATGGAAGATCTTGTTTCATTCATGAAACTTACAGTGGCCTTAGACAGATCAGAGACTAGATTTGCTAAATTAGAAGCATTTTGTTCAGAGTTCTCTGTCTGTTGTTGAGTTGATGATGGAAAAGGCTTGCTGTTGCTAAACCTGTTTCTTCCACCATTGTTAAAGCCTTGTTGAGGCTTTTGATCCTTCCATGAGAAATTTGGATGATTTCTCCATGATGAGTTATAGGTGTTTCCATAAGGTTCACCTAAGTAGTTCACCTCTGCTATTGCAGGGTTCTCAGGATCATAAGCTTCTTCTTCAGGAGAAGCCTCTTGAGTACTGTTGGATGCAGCTTGCATTCCATTCAAACTCTAAGAAATTATATTGACTTGCTGAGTCAATATTTTGTTCTGAGCCAATATGGCATTCAGAGTATCAACTTCAAGAACTCCCTTCTTCACAGGCGTCCCATTACTCACAGGATTCCTTTCAGAAGTGTACATGAATTGGTTATTAGCAACCATGTCAATGAGTTCTTGAGCTTCTGCAGGCGTTTTCTTTAGGTGAATGGATCCACCTGCAGAAGTGTCCAGTGACATCTTCGATAGCTCAGATAAACCATCATAGAATATATCCAGGATGGTCCATTCTGAAAGCATGTCAGAAGAACACTTTTTGGTCAACTGTTTGTATCTTTCCCAAGCTTCATAGAAGGATTCACCTTCTTTCTGTCTGAAGGTTTGAACATCAGCTCTAAGCTTGCTCAGCTTTTGAGGAGGAAAGTACTTGGCTAAGAAAGCCGTGACCAGCTTATCCCAAGAGTTCAGGCTGTCTTTGGGTTAAGAATCCAACCATAATCTAGCTTTGTCTCTTACAGCAGAAGGGAAAAGCATGAGCCTGTAGACTTCAGGATCTACTCCATTAGTCTTAACAGTATCACATATCTGCAAGAATTCAGTTAAGAACTGAAAAGGATCTTCAGATGGAAGTCCATGAAACTTGCAGTTCTGCTGCATCAGAGAAACTAATTGAGGTTTCAGCTCAAATTTGTTTGCTCCAATGGCAGGAATGGAGATGCTTCTTCCATGTAATTTGGAATTAGGTGCAGTAAAGTCACCAAGCATTCTCCTTGCATTATTATTATTTTCGGCTGCCATCTCCTCTTCTTGTTTGAAAATTCCTAACAGGTGCTTACTGGTTAGTTGTAATTCAGAGTCCTTTCAGGTTCTGGATCTGCTTCAACAAGAATATTCTTGTCCTTGCTCCTGCTTATATGACAAAGAAAAAGGCACAGAAAAATAATAATAATAGAGATCCCTTTTTTTTTTTTTGAATGAGGGAGAGATGTTAGTAGATGAATAAAAAAAATAGAAGGAGATGAGAGAGAAGAGAATTTTCGAAAATAATTTTTGAAAAAGAGTTAGTGATTTTTGAAAATAGTTTTTGAAAAATGTTAGTAATTTTCGAAAATTAAGATTTAAAAATTAAAATAATTAATAAATTAAAAAGAAATTTTGAAAAAGGGGGAAGATATTTTCGAAAATGAGAGAGAGAGAGTTAGTTAGGTAGTTTTGAAAAAGTTAAGAAACAAACAAAAAGTTAGTTAGTTAGTTGAAACAACTTTTGAAAAGATAGGAAGTTAGGAAGTTAGAGAAGATATTTTGAAATCAAATATTTTTTTTTTAAAAAGATAAGATAGAAAGATATTTTTGAAAAGATATGATAGGAATTAGTTTTGAAAAAGATTTGATTTTTAAAATCACAATTAATGACTTGATTCATAAGAAATCACAAGATATGATTCTAGAACTTAAAGTTTGAATCTTTCTTAACAAGCAAGTAACAAACTTCAAATTTTTGAATCAAAACATTAATTGATTATGTTATTTTCGAAAATTTGGTATAAAAATAAAAAAAAAAGATTTTTTCTTTTTTTTGAAAAATATTTTTGGAATTTTCGAAAATAACTAAGAATTTTGAAAAAGATTTGATTTTTGAAAAAGATTTTGAAAAAGATAAGATTTTCAAATTGAAAATTTGATTTGACTCATAAGAAACAACTAGATTTTAAAAATTTTTGAAAAAGTCAAATCTAATTTTCGAATTTATGAGAGAGAAAAAGGGAAAGATATTTTTTTTTATTTTTGAATTTTTATGATGAGAGGGGAAAACACTAAAAAGATGCAATGCATGAAATTTTTAGATCAAAACATGTGATGCATGCAAGAATGCTATGAATGTCAAGATGAACACCAAGAACACTTTGAATGTCAAGATGAACATCATAGACACAATTTTGAAAAAATTTTTAATGCAAAGAAAACATGCAAGACACCAAACTTAGAATTCTTTAACACTTACGCACTAAGAATTCAAGAATGCATATGATAAACATGAAAAGACACAAATCAAAAAATCTTCAAGATCAAACAAGAAGACTTACCAAGAACAACTTGAAGATCATGAAGAACACTATGAATGCATGATATTTTCGAAAAAATGCAAGATGCATATGCAATTGACACCAAACTTATAACATGACTCAAGACTCAAACAAGAAACACAAAAATATTTTTGATTTTTATGATTTTCTAATTTTTTTGTATTTTTATTTATTATTTTTTTTTTCGAAAATTATTGTGAAAAATAAAAATAAGGATTTCAAAATTTTTAATATGAATTCCAGGAATCTTGCCATGTTAGTCTTAAAGCTCCAATCAAAGGGTCAGGCATGGCTCAATAGCCAGCCAAGCTTTAGTATGTAACTCAGACATGACACGCCTGACATTCCTTACATTCAACAGCCAATTGGCTAAGAAAGATAAAGAAGCTCTTCTCTTGGGTATAAGGATTGAGACATGGCTTTACAGCCAGCCAGGCTTCAACATGCTTCATGAAACGCTAGAATTCATTCTTAAAAATTCTGAAACCATAGAATAATTTATTTTTGAAAACATATTATTTTTTTTTTTTGAAAATATTGTTATTATTTTTTTTTTCGAAAACAGATGAGAAAATTTTAGAAATATTTTTGAAAAATTTTTGAAAACAAAATAAAAAGAAAATTACCTAATCTGAGCAACAAGATGAACCGTCAGTTGTCCATACTCGAACAATCCCCGGCAACGGCGCCAAAAACTTGGTGCACGAAATTGTGATCTCCAGGCTCGAACAAATCCTGGTAATGGCTCCAAAGCTTGGTGCTCTGATCTTAATTCATAATTGTCACAACTTCGATACAACTAACCAGCAAGTGCACTGGGTCGTCCAAGTAATACCTTACGTGAGTAAGGGTCGAATCCCACGGAGATTGTTGGTATGAAGCAAGCTATGGTCACCTTGTAAATCTTAGTCAGGCAGATATAAAACAGTGATATGGTTTTCGAATAATGAATAATAAAATAGGGATAGAGACACTTATGTAATTCATTGATAGGAATTTCAGATAAGCGAATGGAGATGCTTTCGTTCCTCTGAACCTCTGCTTTCCTGCTATCTTCATCCAATCAGTCTTACTCCTTTCCATGGCTGGCTTTATGCAAGGGCATCACCGTTGTCAGTGGCTACATCCCCTCCTCTCAGTGAATAATATGCTAACGCACCCTGTCACGGCACGGCTATTCATCTGTCGGTTCTCCATCATGCTGGAATAGGATTCACCCTCCTTTTGCGTCTGTCACTAACGCCCAACAATCGCGAGTTTGAAGCTCGTCACAGTCATTCAATCATTGAATCCTACTCGGAATACCACAGACAAGGTTTAGACTTTCCGGATTCTCTTGAATGCCGCCATCATTCTAGCTTACGCCACGAAGATTCTGGTTAGGAGATCTAAGAGATATTCATTCTAGCTTATTTCATGTAGAACGGAAGTGTTTGTCAGGCACGTGTTCATAGGGGAGATGGTGATGAGCGTCACACATAATCATCACCTTCATCATGTTCTTGGGTGCGAATAGATATCTTAGAAGCGAAATAAGAAGAATTGAATAGAAAACAGTAGTACTTTGCATTAATCTTTGAGGAACAGCAGAGCTCCACACCTTAATCTATGGAGTGTAGAAATTCTACCGTTGAAAATACATAAGTGATAGGTCCAGGCATGGCCGTGTGGCCAGCCCCCATGGTCTAAGAACAATGCGTTCCAAGATCCTCAAAAAGACTAGTAAAAGGTCCTATTTATAATAAACTAGCTACTAGGGTTTACATGAGTAAGTAATTGATGCATAAATCCACTTCCTGGGCCCACTTGGTGTGTGTTTGGGCTGAGCCTAAGTGTTGTACGTGCAGAGGCCATTTGTGGAGTTGAACGCCAGTTTCTGTGCCAGTTTGGGCGTTCAACTCTGGTTTTGGATCCTTTTCTGGCGCTGGACGCCAGATTTGGGCAGAATGCTGGCGTTGAACGCCAGTTTACGTCGTCAATTCTTGGCCAAAGTATGGACTATTATACATTGCTGGAAAGCCCTGGATGTCTAATTTCTAACGCAATTGGAAGCGCGCCATTTCGAGTTCTGTAGCTCCAGAAAATCCACTTTGAGTGCAGGGAGGTCAGAATCCAACAGCATCAGCAGTCCTTTTTCAACCTCTGAATCTGATTTCTGCTCAAGTCCCTCAATTTCAGCCAGAAAATACCTGAAATCATAGAAAAACACACAAACTCATAGTAAAGTCCAGAAATGTGAATTTAACATAAAAACTAATGAAAACATCCCTAAAAGTAACTAGATCCTACTAAAAACATACTAAAAACAATGCCAAAAAGCGTATAAATTATCCGCTCATCACAACACCAAACTTAAATTGTTGCTTGTCCCCAAGCAACTGAAAATCAAATAGGATAAAAAGAAGAGAATATACTATAAATTCCAAACTATCAATGAAACATAGCTCCAATCATATGAGCGGGACTTATAGCTTTTTGCCTCTTAAATAGTTTTGGCATCTCACTTTATCCATTGAGGTTCAGAATGATTGGCATCTATAGGAACTCAGAGTTCAGATAGTGTTATTGATTCTCCTAGTTCAGTATGATGATTCTTGAACACAGCTTCCTTATGAGTCTTGGCCGTGGCCCTTAGCACTTTGTTTTCCAGTATTACCACCGGATACATAAATGCCACAGACACATAATTGGGTGAACCTTTTCAGATTGTGACTCAGCTTTGCTAAAGTCCCCAATTAGAGGTGTCCAGGGTTCTTAAGCACACTCTTCTTTTGCTTTGGACCTTGACTTTAACCGCTCAGTCTCAAGTTTTCACTTGACACCTACACGCCACAAGCACATGGATAGGGACAGCTTGGTTTAGCCGCTTAGACCAGGATTTTATTCCTTTAGGCCCTCCTATCCACTGATGCTCAAAGCCTTGGGATCCTTTTTATTTGCCCTTGCCTTTTGGTTTTAAGGGTTATTGGCTTTTTCTGCTTGCTTTTACTTTTTCTTTCTATTTTTTTTTTCGCCTATATTTTTTTTTTTTTTCTGCAAGCTTTGTTCTTTGCTGCTTTTTCTTGCTTCAAGAATCATTTTTATGATTTTTCAGATTATCAAATAACATGTCTCCTAGTCATCATTCTTTCAAGAGCCAACATATTTAACATTCTTAAACAACAACTTCAAAAGACATATGCACTGTTCAAGCATACATTCAGAAAACAAGAAGCATTGTCACCACATCAATATTATTAAACTAAGTTCAAGGATAAATTCGAAACTCATGTACTTCTTGTTCTTTTGAATTAAAACATTTTTCATTTAAGAGAGGTGATGGATTCATAGGACATTTATAACTTTAAGACATAGTTACTAACTACTAATGATCATGTAATGAAGACACAAACACAGATAAGCACATAACATAGAAAACGAAAAACAGAGAAAGCAAGAACAAGGAATGAATCCACCTTAGTGATGGTGGCGTTTCCTTCTTGAGGAACCAATGATGTCCTTGAGCTCTTCTATGTCTCTTCCTTGTCTTTGTTGCTCCTCCCTCATTGCTTTTTGATCTTCTCTTATTTCATGAAGCATGATGGAGTGCTCTTGATGTTCCACCCTTAGTTGTCCCATATTGGAACTCAATTCTCCTAGGGAGGTGTTGATTTGCTCCCAATAGTTTTGTGGAGGAAAGTGCATTTGAGGCATTTCCGGAATCTCATGGTGATGAGCTTCATACGCCTCTTGAGCTCCATGAGCGGGCTCTCTTGCTTGCTCTATCTTTTTCTTAGTGATGGACTTTTCCTCTTTAATGAGGATATCTCCCTCTATGTCAATCCCAGCCGAATTGCATAGGTGGCAAATGAGGTGAGGAAAGGCTAACCTTGCCATGGTGGAGGACTTGTCAGCCACCTTGTAGAGTTCTTGAGGTATAATCTCATGAACTTCCACCTCTTCTCCAATCATGATGCTATGGATCATGATGGCCCGGTCTATAGTAACTTCAGACCGGTTGCTAGTGGGAATGATTGAGCATTGAATGAACTCCAACCATCCTCTAGCTACAGGCTTGAGGTCCAATCTTCTTAGTTGAACCGGCTTGCCTTTGGAGTCAATCTTCCATTGAGCTCCTTCTACACATATGTCCATAAGGACTTGGTCCAACCTTTGATCAAAGTTGACTCTCCTTGTGTAGGGGCGTGCGTTCTCTTCCATGTATGGCAAGTTGAACGCCAACCTCACATTTTCCGGACTAAAATCTAAGTATTTCCCCCGAACCATTGTAACATAGTTCTTTGGATCCGGGTTCTTACTTTGATCATGGTTCTTGGTGATCCATGCATTGGCATAGAACTCTTGAACCATTAGGATGCCGACTTGTTGGATGGGGTTTGTTAGAACTTCCCAACCTCTTCTTTGAATTTTATGTCGGATCTCCGGATACTCATTTCTTTTGAGTTTAAAAGGGACCTCAGGGATCACCTTCTTCTTGGCCACAACATCATAGAAGTGGTCTTGATGGGCTTTGGAGATGAACCTTTCCATCTCCCATGACTCGGATGTGGAAGCTTTTGCCTTCCCTTTCCCTCTTCTAGAGGATTCTCCGGTCTTGGGTGCCATCAATGGTAATGGAAAAACAAAAAAAGCTATGCTTTTACCACACCAAACTTAGAATATTGCTCGCCCTCAAGCAATAAACAAAAGAATAGAAGAAGAAGAAGAAGAAGAAGAAATATGGAGAGGGAGAGGGAGATGTGGTTTCGGCTAAGGAGAGTGTAGAGTGGTGTGTTTTGTGAATTTGGTGAAGAATGGAGGTCTTTATATAGGGAATAGAGGGGGGTTAAGGTTCGGCCATATGGGAGGGTTTGGGTGGGAAATTGGTTTTGAATTTTGAAGGTAGGTGGAGTTTATGAGGCAGGTTTATTGGGAAGAGTGGGTGGATGTGAGTGGTGAAGGTTTAGTGGGGAAGAGAGCTTGAGGTGATTGGTGAGGGGTTTCTAGGAAAGAGTGTTTATGGGGTTGTGTGAAAGAGAGTGGTGAGAAGAAGTGAGTGGAGGTAGGTGGGGATCCTGTGGGGTCCACAGATCCTGAGTGGATCCTGTGGGGTCCACAGATCCTGAGGTGTTCAAGGCATTTACATTCCTGCACCATTAGGCATGTAAAAATGCCTTTGTACCCAACTCTGGGCGTTCAGCGCCAGGTTGGTGGCCATTTTGGGCGTTCAACGCCCATTTGTGTGCCATTTCTGGCGTTGAACGCCAGAACCATGCCTGTTCTGGCGTTCAGCGCCCAGAAGCTGCCTATTTTGGGCGTTCAGCGCCAGAACCATGCTCTGTTCTGGCGCTGAACGCCAGACAGATGCTCCTCCAGGGTGTGATTTTTCTTCTGCTGTTTTTGATTCCGTTTTCAATTTTTCTATTTATTTTGTGACTCCACATGATCATGAACCTATAAAGACACATAACTAAGAAAAATATAGTTAGATAAATAAACATTGGGTTGCCTCCCAACAAGCGCTTCTTTAATGTCAATAGCTTGACAGTGGACTCTCATGGAGCCTCACAGATGTGCAGAGCTTTGTTGAGACTCTCCAACACCAAACTTAGAGTTTGGATATGGGAGTTAAACACCAAACTTAGAGTTTGGTTGTGGCCTCCCAACACCAAACTTAGAGTTTGACTGTGGGGGCTCTGGTTGACTCTGCTTTGAGAGAAGCTTTTCAAGCTTCCTCTCCATGGTTGCAGAGGGAGATCCTTGAGTTTTGAATACAAGGGAGTTCTCATTCCATTGAAGGACTATTTCACCTCTGTCAACATCAATCACAGCTCTTGCTGTGGTTAGGAAAGGTCTTCCTAGGATGATGGATTCATCCTCTTCCTTTCCAGTATCCAGGACTATGAAATCAGTAGGTATGTAAAGGCCCTCAACCTTTACTAATACATCTTCTACTTGTCCATAAGCCTGTCTTCTTGAGCTGTCTGCCATCTCTAGTGAGATTTTAGCAGCTTGCACTCCATAGATTCCCAGTTTCTCTATTACAGAGAGGGGCATGAGGTTTATTCCTGAACCAAGGTCACACAGAGCCTTAAAGATCATGGTGCCTATGGTACAGGGTATTATGAACTTTCCAGGATCCTGTCTCTTCTGAGGCAATGTCAGTTGATCCAGATCACTTAGTTCATTGATGAACAAGGGAGGTTCAACTTCCCAAGCATCAATGCCAAATAATTTGGCATTCAGCTTCATGATTACACCAAGAAACTTGGCAGTTTGCTCTTCAGTAACATCCTCATTCTCTTCAGAAGAGGAATACTCATCAGAGCTCATGAAGGGCATAAGGAGGTTCAATGGGATCTCTATGCTCTCTAGATGGGCCTCAGAGTCCTTTGGTTCCTCAGAGGGAAGCTCCTTATCGATCACTGGACGTCCCAGGAGGTCTTCCTCCTTGGGAGTCACGTCCTCCACTCCACTTGTAGGTTCGGCCATGGTGCTGATGTCAATGGCCTTGCACTCTCCTTTTGGGTTCTCTTCTGTATTGCTTGGGAGAGTACTGGGAGGGATTTCAGTGATCCTTTTACTCAGCTGGCCCACTTGTGCTTCCAGATTTCTAATGGAAGATCTTGTTTCATTCATGAAACTTACAGTGGCCTTAGACAGATCAGAGACTAGATTTGCTAAATTAGAAGCATTTTGTTCAGAGTTCTCTGTCTGTTGCTGAGTTGATGATGGAAAAGGCTTGCTGTTGCTAAACCTGTTTCTTCCACCATTGTTAAAGCCTTGTTGAGGCTTTTGATCCTTCCATGAGAAATTTGGATGATTTCTCCATGATGAGTTATAGGTGTTTCCATAAGGTTTACCTATGTAGTTCACCTCTACTATTGCAGGGTTCTCAGGATCATAAGCTTCTTCTTCAGGAGAAGCCTCTTGAGTACTGTTGGATGCAGCTTGCATTCCATTCAGACTCTAAGAAATTATATTGACTTGCTGAGTCAATATTTTGTTCTGAGCCAATATGGCATTCAGAGTATCAACTTCAAGAACTCCCTTCTTCATAGGCGTCCCATTACTCACAGGATTCCTTTCAGAAGTGTACATGAACTGGTTATTAGCAACCATGTCAATGAGTTCTTGAGCTTCTGCAGGCGTTTTCTTTAGGTGAATGGATCCACCTGCAGAAGTGTCCAGTGACATCTTTGATAGCTCAGATAAACCATCATAGAATATATCCAGGATGGTCCATTCTGAAAGCATGTCAGAAGGACACTTTTTGGTCAACTGTTTGTATCTTTCCCAAGCTTCATAGAAGGATTCACCTTCTTTCTGTCTGAAGGTTTGAACATCAGCTCTAAGCTTGCTCAGCTTTTAAGGAGGAAAGTACTTGGCTAAGAAAGCCGTGACCAGCTTATCCCAAGAGTTCAGGCTGTCTTTGGGTTGAGAATCCAACCATAATCTAGCTTTGTCTCTTACAGCAGAAGGGAAAAGCATGAGCCTGTAGACTTCAGGATCTACTCCATTAGTCTTAACAGTATCACATATCTGCAAGAATTCGGTTAAGAACTGAAAAGGATCTTCAGATGAAAGTCCATGAAACTTGCAGTTCTGCTGCATCAGAGAAACTAATTGAGGTTTCAGCTCAAATTTGTTTGCTCCAATGGCAGGAATGGAGATGCTTCTTCCATGTAAATTGGAATTAGGTGCAGTAAAGTCACCAAGCATCCTCCTTGCATTATTATTATTTTCGACTGCCATCTCCTCTTCTTGTTTGAAAATTCCTAACAGGTGCTTACTGGTTAGTTGTAATTCAGAGTCCTTTCAGGTTCTGGATCTGCTTCAACAAGAATATTCTTGTCCTTGCTCCTGCTTATATGACAAAGAAGAAGGCACAGAAAAATAATAATAATAGAGATCCCTTTTTTTTTTTTTTGAATGAGGGAGAGATGTTAGTAGATGAATAAAAAAAATAGAAGGAGATGAGAGAGAAGAGAATTTTCGAAAATAATTTTTGAAAAAGAGTTAGTAATTTTTGAAAATAGTTTTTGAAAAATGTTAGTAATTTTCGAAAATTAAGATTTAAAAATTAAAATAATTAATAAATTAAAAAGAAATTTTGAAAAAGGGGGAAGATATTTTTGAAAATGAGAGAGAGAGAGTTAGTTAGGTAGTTTTGAAAAAGTTAAGAAACAAACAAAAAGTTAGTTAGTTAGTTGAAACAACTTTTGAAAAGATAGGAAGTTAGGAAGTTAGAGAAGATATTTTGAAATCAAATATTTTTTTTTTTTAAAAAGATAAGATAGAAAGATATTTTTGAAAAGATATGATAGGAATTAGTTTTGAAAAAGATTTGATTTTTAAAATCACAATTAATGACTTGATTCATAAGAAATCACAAGATATGATTCTAGAACTTAAAGTTTGAATCTTTCTTAACAAGCAAGTAACAAACTTCAAATTTTTGAATCAAAACATTAATTGATTATGTTATTTTCGAAAATTTGGTATAAAAATAAAAAAAAAAGATTTTTTCTTTTTTTTGAAAAATATTTTTGGAATTTTCGAAAATAACTAAGAATTTTGAAAAAGATTTGATTTTTGAAAAAGATTTTGAAAAAGATAAGATTTTCAAATTGAAAATTTGATTTGACTCATAAGAAACAACTAGATTTTAAAAATTTTTGAAAAAGTCAAATCTAATTTTCGAATTTATGAGAGAGAAAAAGGGAAAGATATTTTTTTTTATTTTTGAATTTTTATGATGAGAGGGGAAAACACTAAAAAGATGCAATGCATGAAATTTTTAGATCAAAACATGTGATGCATGCAAGAATGCTATGAATGTCAAGATGAACACCAAGAACACTTTGAATGTCAAGATGAACATCATAGACACAATTTTGAAAAAATTTTTAATGCAAAGAAAACATGCAAGACACCAAACTTAGAATTCTTTAACACTTACGCACTAAGAAGTCAAGAATGCATATGATAAACATGAAAAGACACAAATCAAAAAATCTTCAAGATCAAACAAGAAGACTTACCAAGAACAACTTGAAGATCATGAAGAACACTATGAATGCATGATATTTTCGAAAAAATGCAAGATGCATATGCAATTGACACCAAACTTATAACATGACTCAAGACTCAAACAAGAAACACAAAAATATTTTTGATTTTTATGATTTTCTAATTTTTTTGTATTTTTATTTATTATTTTTTTTTTCGAAAATTATTGTGAAAAATAAAAATAAGGATTTCAAAATTTTTAATATGAATTCGAGGAATCTTGCCATGTTAGTCTTAAAGCTCCAATCAAAGGGTCAAGCATGGCTCAATAGCCAGCCAAGCTTTAGTATGTAACTCAGACATGACACGCCTGACATTCCTTACATTCAACAGCCAATTGGCTAAGAAAGATAAAGAAGCTCTTCTCTTGGGTATAAGGATTGAGACATGGCTTTACAGCCAGCCAGGCTTCAACATGCTTCATGAAACGCTAGAATTCATTCTTAAAAATTCTGAAACCATAGAATAATTTATTTTTGAAAACATATTATTTTTTTTTTTGAAAATATTGTTATTATTTTTTTTTTCGAAAACAGATGAGAAAATTTTAGAAATATTTTTGAAAAATTTTTGAAAACAAAATAAAAAGAAAATTACCTAATCTGAGCAACAAGATGAACCGTCAGTTGTCCATACTCGAACAATCCCCGGCAACGGCGCCAAAAACTTGGTGCACGAAATTGTGATCTCCAGGCTCGAACAAATCCTGGTAATGGCTCCAAAGCTTGGTGCTCTGATCTTAATTCATAATTGTCACAACTTCGATACAACTAACCAGCAAGTGCACTGGGTCGTCCAAGTAATACCTTACGTGAGTAAGGGTCGAATCCCACGGAGATTGTTGGTATGAAGCAAGCTATGGTCACCTTGTAAATCTCAGTCAGGCAGATATAAAACAGTGATATGGTTTTCGAATAATGAATAATAAAATAGGGATAGAGACACTTATGTAATTCATTGATAGGAATTTCAGATAAGCGAATGGAGATGCTTTCGTTCCTCTGAACCTCTGCTTTCCTGCTATCTTCATCCAATCAGTCTTACTCCTTTCCATGGATGGCTTTATGCAAGGGCATCACCGTTGTCAGTGGCTACATCCCCTCCTCTCAGTGAATAATATGCTCACGCACCCTGTCACGGCACGGCTATTCATCTGTCGGTTCTCGATCATGCTGGAATAGGATTCACCCTCCTTTTGCGTCTGTCCCTAACGCCCAACAATCGCGAGTTTGAAGCTCGTCACAGTCATTCAATCATTGAATCTTACTCGGAATACCACAGACAAGGTTTAGACTTTCCGGATTCTCTTGAATGCCGCCATCATTCTAGCTTACGCCACGAAGATTCTGGTTAGGAGATCTAAGAGATATTCATTCTAGCTTATTTCATGTAGAACGGAAGTGTTTGTCAGGCACGTGTTCATAGGGGAGATGGTGATGAGCGTCACACATAATCATCACCTTCATCACGTTCTTGGGTGCGAATGGATATCTTAGAAGCGAAATAAGAAGAATTGAATAGAAAACAGTAGTACTTTGCATTAATCTTTGAGGAACAGTAGAGCTCCACACATTAATCTATGGAGTGTAGAAACTCTACCGTTGAAAATACATAAGTGATAGGTCCAGGCATGGCCGTGTGGCCAGCCCCCATGGTCTAAGAACAATGCGTTCCAAGATCCTCAAAAAGACTAGTAAAAGGTCCTATTTATAATAAACTAGCTACTAGGGTTTACATGAGTAAGTAATTGATGCATAAATCCACTTCCTGGTCCCACTTGGTGTGTGTTTAGGCTGAGCCTAAGTGTTGCACGTGCAGAGGCCATTTGTGGAGTTGAACGCCAGTTTCTGTGCCAGTTTGGGCGTTCAACTCTGGTTTTGGATCCTTTTCTGGCGCTGGACGCCAGATTTGGGCAGAAGGCTGGCGTTGAACGCCAGTTTACGTCATCAATTCTTGGCCAAAGTATGGACTATTATATATTGCTGGAAAGCCCTGGATGTCTACTTTCCAACGCAACTGGAAACGCGCCATTTCGAGTTCTGTAGCTCCAGAAAATCTACTTTGAGTGCAGGGAGGTCAGAATCTAACAGCATCAGCAGTCCTTTTTCAACCTCTGAATCTGATTTCTGCTCAAGTCCCTCAATTTCAGCCAGAAAATACCTGAAATCATAGAAAAACACACAAACTCATAGTAAAGTCCAGAAATGTGAATTTAACATAAAAACTAATGAAAACATCCCTAAAAGTAACTAGATCCTACTAAAAACATACTAAAAACAATGCCAAAAAGCGTATAAATTATCCGCTCATCAGGCACCCACCGCACTGCCTCTCTCTTCTCCCCCCCTCTCCTTCCTTCCTCGGTCCCCCTTTCCTTTCTATTCCCGTTCTTCTTTTTTTTTTTTTTTACTTACTGAGGTTCCTGTCTGTGAGGGGTGGGGTGACAGCACTGGAATTAGGAAACTAGGGTTTGAGGGTGGCGGCTGTAGAGGGTAAGGGTATTAACGTTAGGGTATTTGAAATCAGGATTTCTAATTTGGAAAATTAGGGTTAGAAATTAGGATTTTATAAAGTAATATGGATAGATATGAATAGATATTTTGATAAAATAGAATAGTAGAGTAATTTTAAAATCAAATATACTTTATCAAAAATATTTAGGAATATTATTTATCAACATATGGCTAAGTGCAATCAATTATTTCTAATTTACATTATAAAATGAACAAGTTAATTATATTTTGTAAAGTATATTTTAAATTCAAATATCAATTTTCTAGATTAAATCATACAAATCTCTATTATTTTTCTATCTCTGAAACTTTAATTTCAATTTATAAAATATGTAATTATAATAAAGTTGTACATAAATATTAATTGACTTAAACTTAAAGTATTTATAAATATCAATCTAATCATTTCTAATAAAATAATTTCTAAGAGTTCAAGTTAATAATATAATTCATTCAAAATAGAATTTATTTAAATTAAATTATACAATTATTCTAATTTTTCAATTATCAAACTTATAATTTCAATTATACCAAATATCCAATAAAGATTATATAAAAATTCTAATTAATTTAAACTTCAATTATCATGAAACTCCATTTAATTACCTTTAGCAAAATAATTTTCTTAAAATAAATCACAAATAACTAATTATTTGATTCTCAAAAACTAGGGTTGTTACATTCTACCTACCTTAGAAAAATTTTCGCCCTCGAACATTGTTAGAATAAAATAAGTTCAAAGTGAAATCAAAGAAAACAGAATATATGGACAAAAGTATAGGCAATGTCAAGGATGAATATTCAAAGAGTTAAGTAAGCAATCAGATTCATAGACGAGCAAAGGTATACAAGAATGACAAGGTATGGTTGGGAAACAATCATATCACTTTCTAAGGAGAAATTCAAACCAGAGAATTCCAATAAAAGCAATGAAGAAGAAGACGGCACGAGTTCATGTGGCACGAATAAAGATTATACGTCGAATCGAAGCTAACTTCATAACCTCTAACGCTCCCAAACCCCATAAATCGCATTACCTATTCTTCTATTTCGTCTATGATAACCCATTAGTGTTGCCATGTACATAGATCATTAGTATTAAGTTGGCCAGACCTAATACCATGAGGAATGCAATGGTAAACTAACAGCGTTAATCATCAGACAGTCATGCATATAAAACTCAAACTCTTGTTATCAGAACAAGTAACAAAGCATGACAGACACTCAGAGTATGCAATGAAGCATAGTCAGTCCATTCCCAAGGCTCTAACAGGAACAAACTGCTCTGATACCATATTGTAACGACCCAACTTCCAGAACGTCATGATCGTACCAAAAGTAAAGCGTTACTAACATGTTTTCCTTTATTAACTATTTACTATTGAGCCTTTAGTTCGATATCGCGATTCAGTTTTGTAGAAAATTCTAGAAAAATTTTGTTTTTGTTTATTAAAATCATGTCAAAGAATCAATAAGCAATAGTAATCACATAATTATTAATATTAATATCTATCATACAAAAGATTTTAAATAAAACTCAGATACAAATCCTATCCCTCTGTATAAAATAAAAATCTTAAGCAATAAGGGCGAGGGAACTCTATAAAAGCAAATTAACTCATACACTTAACTCATGAATAAATTCTATAATCGCCCGCAGCTTCAAACTGTGTCTTCAAACTTGGGTCACTGAAATGGTGGAAGATTTTGGGGTGAGAACAAACCACACGTTCTCAGTAGGGAATGGGAATGCCGTAAAAGTAATGATTAACATGCAAATAATTAACTTTGCTTAATAAACATTCTTTGTCAACCCTTTGAAATACTTTTTAATCTTACTTTAGATAAATAGTTACTTTCTTTAGATTCCTAAACCCAAAACAGATCTCAATCACAAAATTTGACATATTAAATATCTTTCAGCCACATAATTGATTCTCAGTCACAACAAACAGTTATCAATCATCTCTATACATTCACAAATTACTAGCACAAGTAAGAAACTTAATTAAACACACAAACAAATCACAATAAAACAAACAACACAATCACAGAGAAGTAATATAAGCAAACACAACCAAATGCAAATGCACAACCAATATGATGCATGTCTGTCCTAAGCAGGCCATGAGCTCACGTGTCGGTTTACACCCTGTAGCCCGACACTACCTAGGAAGAAGTTCCAGATATGGCTTCCCTTTGTGTCCTTAGTGCATATGTGTCGGTGGTAAGAATACCGCTCCTTCGTGACTACCGGCAGTCGGCGCAAAGCCCGACCCCATAATATACGCACAAGGGGAAACAGTGATTCTCAGTTCGTGGGCGTCCCCGAGATCAATTCACAAACCAACAGAGATCTTCAGTTCGTGGGTTATACCCGAGATCAATACACAATAATTCATGGGTTATTCCCGTAATCAATGATTATCAGTCCGTGGGTTTTTCCCGCATATAAATCAAATAACAATCTATAGGTTTCCCCGAGATCAATGATCATTCAGTTCGTGGGTACTTCCCAAATTGTACCAATTATCAATTCATGGGTTTTCCTCGTAGTTAAACAACTAACAGTTCGTGGGGTTTTCCCGTATTTTATCACTTTTCATTTTCCTTTCTAAATCACAACAATCCACATATCAATTCTTCATTCTCTCTTTCCCTTTTAGTTCTTAACATTTTTCTTTAAACCTTTCTTAACTTTCTCAAGCATTTATCCATAAAAATCTTAACCATCAAGCCAGTCATAATCTCTACTTTAGCAATCTTGACTCAAGCTAACTTTTAAACTATCTTTCAGCTTAGTTCTCTATCAAAGACTCAAGAAAATCATTTATTTTAAATTCATTAAACACTTTTCAAAACATAACCTTTTATTAGAAGTAATCAAATAAAACTCTTTTTCAAGTTTACTAATTTTCCAAAGATTCAAAATCATCTCTCTTTACTATTCAAATTCAAATATTATAAATTCATCAAACTTCTAAAAAGTAACCCTTTATTTCAAGCCCAAAACATAATTCTTTTCATATTGAATCAATCTCAAAACATAGTTTCTTTCTTAAATAATTTAATTTTGAAACATAAACCTTTCTTTGGTAAGTCAAAATTAAAATAGAATAATTCTTTTCTTTACTAAATAAAGCTCAAGTAATATAATTTTCCAAATTCAAAGCTTCTAAAATAACTTTTCAAATGAAACCTCAGATTTTTATAAAATTTCGGCAGCACCTCCCCTAAAACTCGGACTTAACCACCCTTACGGGTTCCCTCTTCCTTCACATCTCATCAAACCTTTCTCAACAATTCATCAGTCCTTTTCTCAATAACTATCATACAGAATATTCTCAATCAAACAGAAATTCACATCTCATAATAAATAGTAGTTCGATTATACTCTGTGATTTCCACATAATCCATTAATTCAATTCATTTCTTATCAATTCATAACTAATTTCCACATAATCCGTTAATAACTTCCATTGTATCAATTCATCAATTATTTTAACCAAAGGACTAACAGTTTTTCACTTTCCGAATTCCCAAAATATATTATCACCTAACTTGACCAAAATCTTAGCAATATTGATACCAAAACACAGAGTATGTATTATTTACATAATTCCAGTTCTCTTATAATATGTTCACCCGAAAATTCTGCTCCATATAATTCCCAATTATTACAAGTTATCCGTATACTTTTAGAGTTACTGTTCTTATCTTTAAATTCAGATTTCATAAGATAAATTTAATAATCAAGCTTCAATCTGTTAACAGTTCTCAAACTTAATTCTAATTAATCATGAACCAACATTAACAACTACCAAAACCAGTTCCAACCAGTCACAAGTCATTTTCACAGCCATTCCGAAACATCAAATAACTAAAAACAACAACAAACACTTACTCTCCATAATAAGAATACAGCCACGCAACTCAACTAATTAAGTATATTCACATGGAATCAGAACTTTTCAATAATCCCATCAAAATCAGAAAACACCAATATCAATTACAGCTTCAAACTAAAGCAAATCTCATCAATTAATTACTCACGACAACGAAACCAGTTAATATCACAGCCATAACCCAAACTCAATTCACATTCGCATCCAACTCCAATCATAACTCAGAATAATCACCACAACTAACTCTTCTCAAATACATTTCACTTAATGATTAACTCTTCAAATCTCAATTTAATAAGTAAACTTAAATAAACCACTAATCGCAGCCACAGTTCAACCAATTCCAACCTGTCATAAATCCATTTTACAGCCATCCCAATATATTAAATTTCTAATTCAATATCAAACAATTCAAAGTAATTCATTCAAGATCAAAATCTCAGCCAACTCATCACAAGAAAATCAGTAATCCAAAATACAATTCACAACCAGATTTCAACCAATTCAGCAATATCACATAAGATCAGAATTTCCAACAAATCCACGACTGTTACACTATATCAAATAACCAGCACATCATTCAATTCAATATAAATCCGTCAAAGATCAGAATTTCAGTCCGTTTGCAACCATCAAGCAAAACAGCTTATGGCAACCAGCTCAACATAATAAAATAACAGGATTCTCAATAATTCCAAACAATTAGAAAATCGGTAATAATTACAGCCTCAAATCAAAATCAATATTACCAGTTTAATCACCATTCACAACCACATTTAATTCGAATCATAACTCAGAAAAATCACAATAGCTAACCATTCTCAAGCACATTTCAAGTCATTCTTGTCAATTAAGAAATTATTAACTATTATTAACCATTTGCACTTATCCGATAACTTTGTAGGCATTCTAAATTAAAAATGTTAAATCCCCTACCTCAATGTCACATTAACAACGCAATTAAACCAAGCAGCAGCCTCGGTGACGTTTTTCCTATGAGTTCCCTTCCTCTGGCAACAACACAGCAGCTCGGGACCTACGTAGCAGCATCAGAATCATCAAGAGCGGCTCCAACATTGGTTCCCAATGACCACAACAGCAATATCCACGGCGGCAGAAGTTCTGGTACTGCAAAAATCAAAAGCAGAGGCAGAACAAAGGACAACGGTGAGCAGGAACTAGCACCAATTGCATCTGAATCAAAGCAGCAACTTCGGCAGTCTCAACTAATACCAGCAGCAGACTTTACTCATGGTGATGGCGACCACCAAGACAACAGGGACGGCTCACGGCGGTAGCGACGGATCCTGGCCGTGGTGATGGTACGACAGTGCGAACAGCATCCACCCTTCTCTCTCGGACGCACAGGTTCGGCCCTATCTCTCTCTCCTAACGGTCTTGACAACGACGGACCCCAAGTTGGTGGCAGAAAGTTCGATGGCCTTTGGCCTCTGCAGCGACGGCAGCGAAACGCCGGTGATGGCGGGTCGGACAGTGGCTGGACGACGATGTGGCGCAGCTCCTTCTCTTCCTCTCGGTGCTGCTCCTTGCCTCTCTCTGGTCTTCCCCCGCAACGGCGTTGGCGACTAGACGGATCAGCAGTGATGCGAGCTTGTGGCTCCATGAACAGGACGGCGCCGTGATGCAGCTCGACGGCGAGGCGTGGCGGCAGCAGCTCTTCCCTCCAGTTCGACGATGACGCGACGGCGGCACTGGGACGTTAGCGCGGCGGCGAGGCGTGGGTCGATCTCTCTCCTTGCTCAGATCTCCCGTCCCCTCTGCTAGCAACGGCGGCGACGGTGGCAGTGGCACCCACCGCGCCGCCTCTATCTTCTCCCTCCTCTCCTTCCTTCCTCGGTCCCCCTTTCCTTTCTATTCCCGTTCTTCTTTTTTTTTTACTTACTGAGGTTCCTGTCTGTGAGGGGTGGGGTGACAGCGCTGGAATTAGGAAACTAGGGTTTGAGGGTGGCGGCTGTAGAGGGTAAGGGGATTAGTGTTAGGGTATTTGAAATCAGGATTTCTAATTTGGGAAATTAGGGTTAGAAATTAGGATTTTAGAAAGTAATATGGATAGATATGAATAGATATTTTGATAAAATAGAATAGTAGAGTATTTTTAAAATCAAATATACTTTATCAAAAATATTTAGGAATATTATTTATCAACATATGGCTAAGTGCAATCAATTATTTCTAATTTACATTATAAAATGAACAAGTTAATTATATTTTGTAAAGTATATTTTAAATTCAAATATCAATTTTCGAGATTAAATCATACAAATCTCTATTATTTTTCTATCTCTGAAACTTTAATTTCAATTTATAAAATAATTAATTATAATAAAGTTGTACATAAATATTAATTGACTTAAACTTAAAGTATTTATAAATATCAATCTAATCATTTCTAATAAAATAATTTCTAAGAGTTCAAGTTAATAATATAATTCATTCAAAATAGAATTTATTTAAATTAAATTATACAATTATTCTAATTTTTCAATTATCAAACTTATAACTTCAATTATACCAAATATCCAATAAAGATTATATAAAAATTCTAATTAATTTAAACTTCAATTATCAAGAAACTCCATTAAATTACCTTTAGCAAAATAATTTTCTTAAAATAAATCACAAATAACTAATTATTTGATTTTCAAAAACTAGGGTTGTTACATTCTACCTACCTTAGAAAAATTTTTGCTCTCGAAAATTGTTAGAATAAAATAAGTTCAAAGTGAAATCAAAGAAAGCAGAATATATGGACAAAAGTATAGGCAATGTCAAGGATGAATATTCAAAGAGTTAAGTAAGCAATCAGATTCATAGACAAGCAAAGGTATACAAGAATGACAAGGTATGGTTGGGAAACAATCATATCACTTTCTAGGGAGAAATTCAAACCAGAGAATTCCAATAAAAGTAATGAAGAAGAAGATGGCACGAGTTCATGTGGCAAGAATAAAGATTATACGTCGAATCGAAGCTAACTTCATAACCTCTAACGCTCCCACACCCCATAAATCGCATTACCTATTCTTCTATTTCGTCTATGATAACCCATTAGTGTTGCCATGTACATAGATCATTAGTATTAAGTTGGCCAGACCTAATACCATGAGGAGTGCAATGGTAAACTAACAGCGTTAATCATCAAACAGTCATGCATATAAAACTCAAACTCTTGTTATCAGAACAAGTAACAAAGCATGACAGACACTCAGAGTGTGCAATGAAGCATAGTCAGTCCATTCCCAAGGCTCTAACAGGAACAAACTGCTATGATACCATATTGTAACGACCCAACTTCCAGAACGTCATGATCGTACCGAAAGTAAGGCGTTACTAACCTGTTTTCCTTTATTAACTATTTACTATTGAGCCTTTAGTTCGATATCGCGATTCAGTTTTGTAGAAAATTCTAGAAAAATTTTGTTTTTGTTTATTAAAATCATGTCAAAGAATCAACAAGCAATAGTAATCACATAATTATTAATATTAATATCTGTCATACAAAATATTTTAAATAAAACTCAGATACAAATCCTATCCCTCTGTATAAAATAAAAATCTTAAGCAATAAGGGCGAGGGAACTCTATAAAAGCAAATTAACTCATACACTTAACTCATGAATAAATTCTATAATCGCCCGCAGCTTCAAACTGTATCTTCGAACCTGGGTCACTGAAATGGTGGAAGATTTTGGGGTGAGAACAAACCACACGTTCTCAGTAGGAAATGGGAATGCCGTAAAAGTAATGATTAACATGCAAATAATTAACTTTGCTTAATAAACATTCTTTGTCAACCCTTTGAAATACTTTTTAATCTTACTTTAGATAAATAGTTACTTTCTTTAGATTCCTAAACCCAAAACAGATCTCAATCACAAAATTTGACATATTAAATATCTTTCAGCCACATAATTGATTCTCAGTCACAACAAACAGTTATTAATCATCTCTATACATTCACAAATTACTAGCACAAGTAAAAAACTCAATTAAACACACAAACAAATCACAATAAAATAAACAACACAATCACAGAGAAGTAATATAAGCAAACACAACCAAATGCAAATGCACAACCAATATGATGCATGTCTGTCCTAAGCAGGCCATGAGCTCATGTGTCGGTTTACACCCTGTAGCCCGACACTACCTAGGAAGAAGTCCTAGATATGGCTTCCCTTTGTGTCCTTAGTGCATATGTGTCGGTGGTAAGAATACCGCTCCTTCGTGACTACCGGCAGTCGGCGCAAAGCCCGACCCCATAATATACGCACAAGGGGAAACAGTGATTCTCAGTTCGTGGGCGTCCCCGAGATCAACTCACAAACAAACAGAGATCTTCAGTTCGTGGGTTATACCCGAGATCAATACACAATAATTCATGGGTTATTCCCGTAATCAATGATTATCAGTCCGTGGGTTTTTCCCGCATATAAATCAAATAATAATCTATAGGTTTCCCCGAGATCAATGATCATTCAGTTCGTGGGTACTTCCCAAATTGTACCAATTATCAATTCATGGGTTTTCCTCGTAGTTAAACAACTAACAGTTCGTGGGGTTTTCCCGTATTTTATCACTTTTCATTTTCCTTTCTAAATCACAACAATCCACATATCAATTCTTCATTCTCTCTTTCCCTTTTAGTTCTTAACATTTTTCTTTAAACCTTTCTTAACTTTCTCAGGCATTTATCCATAAAAATCTTAACCATCAAGCCAGTCATAATCTCTACTTTAGCAATCTTGACTCAAGCCAACTTTTAAACTATCTTTCAGCTTAGTTCTCTATCAAAGACTCAAGAAAATCATTTATTTTAAATTCATTAAACACTTTTCAAAACACAACCTTTTATTAGAAGTAATCAAATAAAACTCTTTCTCAAGTTTACTAATTTTCCAAAGATTCAAAATCATCTCTCTTTACTATTCAAATTCAAATATTATAAATTCATCAAACTTCTAAAAAGTAACCCTTTATTTCAAGCCCAAAACATAATTCTTTTCATATTGAATCAATCTCAAAACATAGTTTCTTTCTTAAATAATTTAATTTTGAAACATAAACCTTTCTTTGGTAAGTCAAAATTAAAATAGAATAATTCTTTTCTTTACTAAATAAAGCTCAAGTAATATAATTTTCCAAATTCAAAGCTTCTAAAATAACTTTTCAAATGAAACCTCAGATTTTTATAAAATTTTGGCAGCACCTCCCCTAAAACTCGGACTTAACCACCCTTACGGGTTCCCTCTTCCTTCACATCTCATCAAACCTTTCTCAACAATTCATCAGTCCTTTTCTCAATAACTATCATACAGAATATTCTCAATCAAACAGAAATTACACAGAGTATGTATTATTTACATAATTCCAGTTCTCTTATAATATGTTCACCCAAAAATTCTGCTCCATATAATTCCCAATTATTACAAGTTATCCTTATACTTTTAGAGTTACTGTTCTTATCTTTAAATTCAGATTTCATAAGATAAATTTAATAATCAAGCTTCAATCTGTTAACAGTTCTCAAACTTAATTCTAATTAATCATGAACCAACATTAACAACTACCAAAACCAGTTCCAACCAGTCACAAGTCATTTTCACAGCCATTCCGAAACATCAAATAACTAAAAACAACAACAAACACTTACTCTCCATAACCAGAATACAGCCACACAACTCAACTAATTAAGTATATTCACATGGAATCAGAACTTTTCAATAATCCCATCAAAATCAGAAAACACCAATATCAATTACAGCTTCAAACTAAAGCAAATCTCATCAATTAATTACTCACGACAACGAAACCAGTTAATATCACAGCCATAACCCAAACTCAATTCACATTCGCATCCAACTCCAATCATAACTCAGAATAATCACCACAACTAACTCTTCTCAAATACATTTCACTTAATGATTAACTCTTCAAATCTTAATTTAATAAGTAAACTTAAATAAACCACTAATCGCAGCCACAGTTCAACCAATTCCAACCTGTCACAAATCCATTTTACAGCCATCCCAATATATTAAATTTCTAATTCAATATCAAACAATTCAAAGTAATTCATTCAAGATCAAAATCTCAGTCAACTCATCACAAGAAAATCAGTAATCCAAAATACAATTCACAACCAGATTTCAACCAATTCAGCAATATCACATAAGATCAGAATTTCCAACAAATCCACGACCGTTACACTATATCAAATAATCAGCACATCATTCAATTCAATATAAATCCGTCAAAGATAAGAATTTCAGTCCGTTTACAACCATCAAGCAAAACAGCTTATGGCAACCAGCTCAACATAATCAAATAACAGGATTCTCAATAATTCCAAACAATTAGAAAATCGGTAATAATTACAGCCTCAAATCAAAATCAATATTACCAGTTTAATCACCATTCACAACCACATTTAATTCGAATCATAACTCAGAAAAATCACAATAGCTAACCATTCTCAAGCACATTTTAAGTCATTCTTGTCAATTAAGAAATTCTTAACTATTATTAACCATTTGCACTTATCCAATATCTTTGTAGGCATTCTAAATTAAAAACGTTAAATCCCCTACCTCAATGTCGCATTAACAACGCAATTAAACCAAGCAGCAGCCTCGGTGACGTTTTTCCTATGAGTTCCCTTCCTCTGGCAACAACACAGCAGCTCGGGACCTACGTAGCAGCATCAGAATCATCAAGAGCGGCTCCAACATTGGTTCCCAATGACCCCAACAGCAATATCCACGGCGGCAGAGGTTCTGGTACTGCAAAAATCAAAAGCAGAGGCAGAACAAAGGACAACGGTGAGCAGGAACTGGCACCAATTGCATCTGAATCAAAGCAGCAACTTCGGCAGTCTCAACTAATACCAGTAGCAGAATTTACTCATGGTGATGGCGACCACCAAGACAACAGGGACGGCTCACGGCGGTGGCGATGGATCCTGGCCGTGGTGATGGTACGACAGTGCGAACAGCATCCACCCTTTTCTCTCGGACGCATAGGATCGGCCCTGTCTCTCTCTCCTAAAGGTATTGACAACGACGGACCCCAAGTTGGTGGCAGAAAGTTCGATGGCGTTTGGCCTCTGCAGTGACGGCAGCGAAACGCCGGTGATGGCGGGTCTGACAGTGGCTGGACGACGATGTGGCGCAGCTCCTTCTCTTCCTCTCGGCGCTGCTCCTTGCCTCGGCTATGGTCTTCCCCCGCAACGGCGTTGGCAACTAGACGGATCGGCAGTGATGCAAGCTTGTGGCTCCATGAACAGGACGGCGCCATGATGCAGCTCGACGGCGAGGCGTGGCGGCAGCAGCTCTTCCCTCCAGTTCGACAATGACGCGATGGCGGCACTGGGACGTTGGCGCGGCGGCGAGGCGTGGGTCGATCTCTCTCCTCGCTCAGATCTCCCCTCCCCTCTGCTAGCAACGGCGGCGACGGTGGCAGTGGCACCCACCGCGCCGCCTCTCTCTTCTCCCCCCTTCTCCTTCCTTCCTCGGTCCCCCTTTCCTTTCTATTCCCGTTCTTCTTTTTTTTTTTACTTACTGAGGTTCCTGTCTGTGAGGGGTGGGGTGACAGCACTGGAATTAGGAAACTAGGGTTTGAGGGTGGCGGCTGTAGAGGGTAAAGGGATTAGGGTTAGGGTATTTGAAATAAGGATTTCTAATTTGGGAAATTAGGGTTAGAAATTAGGATTTTATAAAGTAATATGGATAGATATGAATAGATATTTTGATAAAATAGAATAGTAAAGTAATTTTAAAATCAAATATACTTTATCAAAAATATTTAGGAATATTATTTATCAACATATGGCTAAGTGCAATCAATTATTTCTAATTTACATTATAAAATGAATATGTTAATTATATTTTGTAAAGTATATTTTAAATTCAAATATCAATTTTCTAGATTAAATCATACAAATCTCTATTATTTTTCTATCTCTGAAACTTTAATTTCAATTTATAAAATAATTAATTATAATAAATTTGTACATAAATATTAATTGACTTAAACATAAAGTATTTATAAATATCAATCTAATCATTTCTAATAAAATAATTTCTAAGGGTTCAAGTTAATAATATAATTCATTCAAAATAGAATTTATTTAAATTAAATTATACAATTATTCTAATTTTTCAATTATCAAACTTATAATTTCAATTATACCAAATATCCAATAAAGATTATATAAAAATTCTAATTAATTTAAACTTCAATTTTCATGAAACTCCATTTAATTACCTTTAGCAAAATAATTTTCTTAAAAAAAATCACAAATAACTAATTATTTGATTTTCAAAAACTAGGGTTGTTACATCTATCCCCTCCAAAATGGCCTCCATAACACGAGCCGTGGCAGTTCCACAAGACTTCTCGTCCCTCTTCTTCCGAAACACATCTTCTCAGGATTCCATCTGAACACTTCTTGAAGAGATATGGTTCATCCCAACAAAATACTTTGTGTCATTGATGAGCTTTCCCTTTTGATGTTTGTTGATCTCTGGAGGTAAAGCCCCAGTTGCCTTGAAATTAGCAATGTTTGCAAACCAGGGTGCTTTGTGAACCGTCATTAGCTGCTCATCTGGGAAACATTCATTTACACTTGTATCATGTGTTCTACCTTTTTCATGAGGGATCCTGGATAGGTGATCGGCTACCTTGTTCTCCACTCCTTTCTTGTCTATAATCTCAATATTGAATTCCTGCAACAATAAGATCCACCTTATCAGTCTTGGTTTTGACTCTTGCTTGGCAAACAAGTATTTAAGTACTATGTGGTCTGTGAAAACAATCACTTTGGCACCAATGAGGTATGATCTAAACTTGTCAAATGCAAAAATTATTGCCAGCAACTTCTTTTCAGTGGTGGTGTCATTTCTTTGAGTGTCATTGAGGACTTTGCTGGCATAGTATATCGCATGGACTAAGTTATCTTTCCTCTGCCCTAACACTGCCCCTACTGCAAAATCAGATGCATCACACATCAGTTCAAATAGTAAGTTCCAATCAGGTGGGGAAATGATAGGGGCAGAGGACAGCCTCTTTTTCAAGTTTTCGAATGCTAGCATGTATTTTTCATCAAAGACAAATGGTGCATCAGATACAAGGGGATTGCTAAAGGGCTTGGTTATCTTTGAAAAATCTTTAATAAACCTTCTGTAAAAGCCGGCATGCCCTAAAAAGCTCCTAATTGCCTTGACATCACTTGGTGGGGGTAATTTTTCAATGAGTTCCACCTTAGCTCTATATACCTCAATGCCTTGGTTAGAAACCTTATGGCCAAGAACTATTCCCCCTGTCACTATAAAGTGACATTTCTCCCAGTTCAAGACCAAGTTAGTCTCTTGACATCTTTTTAATACCAGGGCCAAGTGATTTAGGCAATTAGTGAAGGAATCTCCGAATACCGAAAAGTCATCCATAAAGACTTCAATGAATTTTTCTATCATATCTGAGAAAATGGAGAGCATGCAGCGTTGGAAAGTTGCAGGTGCATTACATAGCCCAAATGGCATGCGCCTGTAGGCAAACACTCCATATGGGCAAGTGAATGAGGTTTTCTCTTGGTCTATCGGATCAACCACTATTTGTTTATATCCTGAATAACCATCAAGAAAACAGTAATATGCGTGTCTTGCAAGTCTTTGCAGCATCTGATCCATGAAAGGAAGGGGGAAATGATCTTTTCTTGTAGCTTCATTGAGTTTTCTGTAGTCTATGCACATCCGCCATCCTGTGACGGTCCTTGCAGGGATTAGTTCGTTCTTCTCATTGGGGAATACAGTGATTCCTCCCTTTTTTGGGACAACTTGCACGGGGCTGACCCATGGGCTGTTGGAGATCGGGTAGATTACCCCTCCCTGCCATAACTTCATAACTTCTTTCTGTACCACTTCCTTCATGACTAGATTTAGCCTCCTTTGGGGTTGAATGGATGGTTTGGCATCATCTTCCAACAGTATCTTATGCATGCATATGGCCGAACTGATTCCTTTCAGGTCAGCGAGGGTCCATCCAATGGCATCCTTATGCTTTCGCAATACTTAGAGTAATTCATCCTCTTGATCTCGGCTGAGGGATGAGTTTATGATCACTGGGTAACTTTCACTCTTTCCTAAGTATGTGATGCCAAGGCATCTTAGGCTAGTTTCACTAGCATTTTTCTGTTAGTTTTAGTTGTTTTATGCATTTTCTTGAGCTTAAAGTAACCAAGAATGGTTAAATGAATAACAAAGCAATGAACCATCCAAACAGTATGATTTTGATGCAAATTCCATGAGTTTTTAGTTATATTACTTGAATGCTATGAATGGAAGATTTCTCATGAAATTTTGCAAGACTTTGATGCAATTGTTTGGATGATTTCAGGGAAGAAGAGGCTAGGCAAGGAAGCAACAAAATCAATAAAGGAAGCTTGAATATCACATGTGGAGTTTAAGTTCCAGTTTAAGCTTAAACTGGAACTTAAACTACCAAACCATATAATGCTGGAAATGGCGTTTAACTTCCAGTTTAAGCCTAAACTGGAGCTTAAACGCCAGAATCATGAAGGCTAAGAAATGCTGGAACTGGCGTTTAACCTCCAGTTTAACCTTAAACTGGAAGTTAAACGCCAGAATGAGAATTTCACCAAGGGAGCATTTCCACGTTTAAGCACCAGTTTAACCTTAAACTGGAGCTTAAACGTGTTCGACACATTTCTCACCAGGAAGCATTTCCACGTTTAACCTCCAGTTTAACCTTAAACTGGAGGTTAAACGCCAGAAGTAAGAAAGGCACCAATAGCATTTCCACGTTTAAGCTCCAGTTTAAGCTTAAACTGGAGCTTAAACGTGTTCGACTATTTCTCTCCTCCAGGGTTGCTTTCTTCATTTCCACGTTTAAGCTTCAGTTTAACCTTAAACTGAAGCTTAAACGTGTTCGACCCAATTGCTCCTCCAGGGTTGCTTTCTTCATTTCCACGTTTAAGCTTCAGTTTAACCTTAAACTGAAGCTTAAACGTGTTCGACATTTCACACTCCTGGGTTGCTTTCTTCCATTTCCACGTTTAAGTTTCAGTTTAACCTTAAACTGAAACTTAAACTTCAACTTAAACGCCACTTTTTGAAAGGGTTTCTGGGCCAAATATATTTAAGTTTAAGTTAGCATTTGAGCACAAACATTAACTTAAACGTATTATGGTATGAAACCCAATTGAATATCATGGTTTATGGGATTGGGCCTGAAGAATTGATGAGTCTGGAGCTTCAATTCCAGTTTTGAGAGTGGGTGGCAGAGCTTTGAGTTCAAGTTTGGGTGCTTCTATCTTTTCATTCTCTTCCTTTGGTGCACCCTGTATATGAATCTCTGCTGTTGCAGCCTCTTCGCTAGATGTTGATTCCTCCTCTGTTAACCCTTCAAGATCTTCTTCTTCAAAAATCTCCTGTACTGCATCTTCCAGTGAATCCAACCTCATACATTCTCCCAATGGTTCTGGTGGGTAACTCATGGCCTTGAACACATTGAATGTCATCTTTTCATCATATAATCTCAGGGTGAGTTCACCTTTTTAAACGTCAATGATAGCTCCAGCAGTAGCCAAGAACGGTCTACCCAGGATGATGGAGGCTTTGGCTTCCTCCTGCATGTCCAGCACTATAAAGTCTGCTGGGAAGATGAAGTCTCTTACCTTCACTAGCAAGTTTTCCACTATGCCATGAGGGAACTTGAATGATCGGTCTGCCAGTTGTAAGGTCATTTTTGTTGGTTTGGCCTCCTCATTCTTTATTTGTCTCATCATAGCTACAGACATCAGATTTATGCTGGCTCCTAAATCACATAGAGCCTTTTCCACTGTTATTTCTCCTATAATACAAAGAATCTAGAAGCTCCCAGGATCCTTCAATTTCTGGGGCAATTATGCTGAATGATGGCACTACATTCTTCGGTTAGTATCACAGTATCGTTGTTCTTCCACCTTCTCTTCTTGGTCATCAATTCCTTCAAGAACTTGGCATAGAGCGGCATTTGCTCTATTGCTTTAGCAAAGGGTATGTTAATCTATAGTTTCTTGAAGATTTCTAAAAATCTGGAGAATCGGCTGTCATCCTTCCTCAATTGTTGAGGATATGGGGCTTTTGGAACATATGGCTTCAACTCTTCTCCCTTTTGATGTGAATTGGAGGTGGGGACTTGAACTTCATCTTGTTCCTCCTTCCTTCCAATTGAATCTTTTTCTTGTGGTTGCTTGGACGCCTCCTTCAATTCCTTTCCACTTCTGAGGGTGATAGCATGGCACTCCTCCCTTGGGTTTGGTTCAATGTTACTGCGAAGGTCATGGCTGGGAGCGTGCTGAAATAGGTAGCCAATTTGTGTCTCAAGTTTCTTGATGGCAGCATCTTGATTATGCATGTTGGACCGCACTTCCTCTCAGAACACTTTACTGTCCTGGACCTCCTTACATATGACTTCAAGTAAGGTCTCAATTCTTGATAGTCTTTCTTCCGATGATAGTGAGTTGAGATTGGAGGGATGAGAAGGGCCATTTTGGCTTTGATTTGGATGTTGAGGTGTGTTGTTAAGTGGGTGCTGATATGATCTCTGTGTGGAATGTTGGTGAGCCACATGGTTGTTGGGGTTGTGACATCTCTGATCTTGGCCTTGGTCTTGTTGGTTTCCCCACCCAATGTTTGGGTGGTTCCTCCAACCAGGATTATACGTTTTGGAGTATGGGTCATGGTTCTGCCTAGGTGAATTTCCAATATAGTTGGCTTGCTCCTGACTACCCTCTGCCTCTTCATTCACTCCTTCTTGAGTTGCTGCTGAAGTGGTGATTGCTGCTACTTGATTCCTCTCCGTCTTCTTGGTAAGATCAGCCAACTGCTTGGTAATCATCTTATTTTGAGCTAGCAGTGCTTCCACATTGTTCAGTTCCATCACTCCTCTAGTGTTGCCTCTTTCAGAAGCGTAGAAGTAGTCATTCTCAGCTACAGTCTCAATGACATCTATGGCTTCTTCAATGATCTTCTTCTTGTTCAGAGATCCCCCAGATGAGTGGTCTACTGCCTTCTTTGATTCATAAGAAAGACCTTCATAGAAAATGTGTAGCTGTACCCATTCATTGAACATATCTGGCAGGCACCTTCTTGTCAGATCCTTAAACCTCTCACATGCTTCGTAGAGAGTCTCACCATCTTGTTGCCTGAAAGTTTGAACCTCAGCTATCAACCTGTTGATTCTTTGAGGAGGATAGAATATTGCCAAGAATTTATTCACCACATCTTCCCAGGTTGTTAAGCTTTCCTTCGGGAAGGATTCCAGCCATTTAGATGCCTTGTCCTTGAGTGAGAAGGGGAATAGAAGTAGTCTGTAGGTGTCAGGATGAACACCATTAGACTTCACAGTGTCACATATCCTCAACAAGGTGGTTAGATGCTGATTGGGATCTTCTTGAACACTTCCTCCGAATGAACAGTTGTTCTGAACAAGGGTGATGAGCTGTGGCTTTAGTTCAAAGTTGTTGGCATGTATGGTTGGCTTTTGGATGCTACTTCCACAGTTTCCTGGGTTTGGATTGATGTAGGATCCTAGAACTCTTCTCTCTTGCCCAACATTATGCACTAGGCCTTCTCTGCCATGGTTGTGAGCCTCTTCTTCATGATGGTTCTCCATATTCTCATCCATGTCTGGTTTAAAATACTCCTCTTCTTCCTCCGTACCAACTACTCTCTTTCCTCTTGCTTCCCTCCTTAATCTAAGGAAGGTCTTCTCAGGTTTAGAATCAAAGAAAGTTGAAGCCCCGCTTCTTCTACCTGTCATACAACCAACAAGGCAAAAGCAAGAATGGGGTAGATGCAGAGAGTATTCTTGTTAGAAATGCTGTTAGTGTGAGTGGTGCAATATATCAAACAGTTAGTGGGTCAGTGAACTAAATAGTAAACAACTAAGAAAGGGGTAGGGGAAAGGAAGAAAATAGCTAAACTTAAAGTGAATTACTCAAATGAAATCAACAAAATAAAAAAAATGCTCAATCTAGTTATCCACCAATTTAATCATTGTTGATACAAAATCAATCCCTGGCAACGGCACCATAAACTTGATGCACGGAAACTTGTCTCAACAATTTCCCTCGGCAAGTATACCGAATTGTCATCAAGTAAAAACTCACAATAGAGTGAGGTCAAATCCCACAGGGATTGATTGGTCAATCAACTTTAATTAGAGGAATATTCTAGTTGAGCTAAGCAGAATTTGATGTGAGAGTTGCAGGAAATTAAATGGCGGAAAGTAAATAGCAGAAAATGTAAATGTTGGAAATAAAGAGCTGAATATAAATGAAAGAAAGTAAAGTGCAGAATCTTAAATGGGGAATGGGGAATTTAGCATGAAAGTAAATTGCAGAAATTAACGAGAATAGGTAAGATCAGAAATGGGGGATTCATTGGGCTTAGGAGATGTTGCATTCTCCGGATCAAGTTCATTTTCATCTCTTCCTCAATCAATGCATTCATTGATCTCCTTGGCAATCTTAAGTGATTGAATTCCAATTCCTTGGTAATTCAAGCTCTCAAATCTTGATCAATAGCCAATTCCTTGGTCTAATTGCTCATGAGAAGAGATGAAGTATGGTCACTGATTGTACCACATGTATTTCCAAATCAAAGTATTGGGAGAATTATATGTCACCATATCCGCCCAGCCTCCAATTTGGTCCAACATGAGAAAGCATTTCTAGCATGATCCCTTCATTCCTCTTCCAAGGTTCCGAAGAGATCCAAGTATCAATAGCTTCTTTTCCAATACAACTACCCAATTGGATGAAGATTGAAAACTTTCTAGTAAAATCAAGAGAAAAGAAAGAAGAAGAATAATGAAAACTATTATTGATCCATCAAATTACAACAGAGCTCCCTAACCCAATGAAAGGGGTTTAGTTGTTCATGGCTCTGGGAATGGAAAATAAAGATGGAGAATGCATTCTGAAAGTAAAACTAGAAGTTGCAGAGAAAGTAAAATTATACAGAGAATAGTCCCCTCAATCCAAAAGTTCTTCTCTAGTTCAAAACTACTCCTATATATACTACTCTTCTGATCTTCCAGTTTGCTCTTCAAGTCTTGGATATGGGCCTTTGTATCTTGAGTTGAATCAGTTTGGAATCTTCAGTGGGCTTAGCTTTACTTGCATAGAAAGTGTGAAGTAGGCATGGACTTTGGCTAGGACGTTAGTGGCGTTAACGTTAAGTGAAAATGTAGGTTCGAGAACGTTAGTGATGATCACCTTTTGCACTAACGTTCCTAGCCCAAGATGAGTTACGTTAACTTCAACGTTAGTGGCACTAACGTGACCACTAACATTGCCTCTTGGTCCATCACGGGCGTTATTGGCGTTTACCTTTGCCAATAACGTTTCCCTTAGCCCATTTTTCTCACGTTAGAGTCTACGTTAGTATAACTAACGTGGCTCTTAACATGGGCATGCCTTAGCCTCGAGAGCATTAGTGACACTTACCTTTGTCACTAACGCTCTAAACATCCCTTCTCACGTTAGTGCCCTACGTTAATTGTCTTAACGTGGCCACTAACGTGGTGGTGATTGCCATCTCCAACGTTAGTGACAAAGGTGAGTGTCACTAACATTGGCTCATCAATTCTTTCCTCCATGTTAGCTTCCATGTTAATGCACTTAACGTGGTAACTAACGTGGCTCATAGTGGCTTAGTCCAACGTTAGTGACAAAAGTGAGTGTCACTAACGTTGGCGATTCCTTGCTCCTTCCACGTTAGAGTTCACGTTAACCAAGTTAACGTGGCTCTTAACGTAGCCAATATGGGCTTAGTCCAACGTTAGTGACAAAGGTGAGTGTCACTAACGTTGGCATTATCTTCCTCTTCCATGTTAGAGTTCACGTTAACTGAGTTAACGTGACACTTAACGTGGCCAATTGCCCTTTTTGAGCGTTAGTGGCAGTTACTTTTACCACTAATGCTTGGAGCTTCCTTTTCTTTCACGTTAACTACCACGTTAATGTAGTTAATGTGGTAATTATCGTGGGCTATGATGGCTTCGAAGACGTTATCGGCGATCACTTTTCTCATTAACGTTGCAAGCTAGCTCCCATTCCACGTTGGTGGTCACGTTAGTTAGACTAACGTGGCTACTAACGTGGCTTTTCCTTGCTTCCTTTGTCCTGAAATCAAGCAAACAAAGTGCATCAAAGCTCTAATCCAAGTTATGAGTCATGCATCATCCAATTTGTCATTAAATTCATGCATAATTCTCATGAAATCATATAAAATTCACAATGTTTGCTTGAATCAATATGTAAGTGTAATTCTACCCAAAACTTGCTTATTTCCTAAGAAAATGCATGAAACTACCCTAAAACAGTAAAGAAAAGGTCAGTGAAACTGGCCAAAATTCCCTGGCATCAGCGTGCCATGCCTTGTGTATGGCGTGCCACGCCCAACATTTCTCCTTGGTCCAGTAGCTGGCGTGTCACGCCTGGTCCTTCAAGTGGCACGCCTAAGTGAGAATCTGGAGCTGGTATGCCACGCCTTCGATACCAAGTGGCATGCTCAGCCTTTGCTTTGACCCTTTTTAACATTGGCGTGCCACGCCTGGATGCTCAAGTGGCACGCCGAAGTGAGGATGAGAGCTTGGTGTGCCACGACTTCGACACCAAGTGGCATGCCCAGCTTTACTTTGGCCTCCTAGAATGTTGGTGTGCCACGCCTGGGTCTTCAAGTGGCACGCCCAAGTGACAATTGAGAGCTGGCGTGCCACGCCTTCGACACCAAGTGGCACGCCCAGCCTTTTGGCTTTCAACCTCTTCTCTGGAAACATGTACTAGCGTGCCATGCTTTGATGCTCAAGTGGCACGCCCCTTTAGTGTGGCTCTTTTAAGCTTGGCATGCCACACCTGGGCCTTCAAGTGGTATGCCCAAGTGACAATTTGAAGCTGGCATGCCACGCCTTCAATACCAAGTGGCACGCCCAAGAGATGATCCCCTTTGGATGGATGAACTGGCGTGCCACGCCCCTTGGTTCAAGTGGCACACCTATAGTCTGTGATGGGCTTTGGCGTGCCATGCCCATGTAAAGGCTTTGGGTGTCCTCTTCTGGTAAACTATGCTGGCGTGACACGCCCAGCTCCTGGCATGCCACGCCCATGTAAAATGTTCAAACATGCTTCCCTGAAAATCATAACTGGTGTGCCACGCCCATATAGAGGTCTTGAGGATCCTTTCTATAATTCAATACTGGCGTGCCACGTCCAGCTCCTGGCGTGCCACGTCCAGCTCCTGGCGTGCCACGTCCAGCACCTGGCGTGCCACGCCCATTCATTTTTGTGGCGTCTGTTCCAAGTGGCACGCCAGTTTCACACGGCCAGCTTGTTTTGTTGTTTTCTTCCCTTTTTGTTGCTCTTTTCCACTTGAAATTCAGCACAACCCCATTTCAAAGTAATGTACCATAATATTCATCATTTAACTCATGAATTGCAATGATCAAATGAGATTATGCTCTTTTATGGTCCTTTTTATGCAAGAAAAAAGGGTAAATGATGCAAGTCATCACAACACCAAACTTAAGCTTTGCTTGTCCCAAGCAAATCAATTTGAGTAGTTCTTAGATAAATTGATACTTGACCTTGAATGGATGCAAAACATTACTAAAGATGAGGTTAAGTGTTTAACACATGAATATTTTTGTTTCAATGTCACAAAGAACTTCTAGATTCTTGAAGGTTCTTCCAAGTATAAGCTTCAGGGGCCCTTTTTATTGATTGTCACCTTGAAGTAGCAAGAGTTATTTCATTCTCTTTTAGTTTTTCTTTCCTTTTTAGTTTTTCTTTTTCATGGACCACGACTCCAAGTGTTTTGTCTCAAGACAACCCTTTAGGTAGGCTTTCAATTAGCACTCCCAAACCAGTTGGCTTTAGGGTACTAGGTGTTGAAACACCTCTAAGAATTTACTTACCCAGGTCTCTTCTTGACACATCTTCACCACAAGCATCTACTAGGTTTTCTAACTCTTTTGAGCTATTTAGTGTTTCTTTCCATCCTAGTAGTTGATGCTCAGAGCCTTGGTTTTTTATTGCTTACTACTTCTTGGTTCTATGGATAGTCAAGAAGCACCCTTTTGCCTCTACTTGTCATACCTTTCAAGCCTAGTTGATTTTCATGACTCATTTTCTTTTCAGTTCATTCAAGGTTCTATACTTAGTTTCTTATCTCTTAGTTTTTGAACAATCTCTCTTGGTCTTAGTCTCTTTTACTCTTATTTTTGTAACAACTCACAACAACTCTTATGGAAACAAACTACGCTTTTATTGATGTTGATGATACTTGAAATAACATTGTATTTTCTTTCTTGTAATTCAAAGGACTCGTAAAAGACTTCAGGACATAAGAAAATTAAGCATTAAACATAAACTATCCTAACATTGCATTTTATTATCAAACATAAATTTAAACGTAAAGAAACGAAACAGAAATTCAGAAATTTGAGAATGTCAACCATAAGACTTAACAACCTTGAGCAGCTTTAGTTCATTGGCCCTTTTCCTTTGTCTTTCTTTTTAGAGGGGGAGGAGTCATCATCATCCTTCTTGGAGGATTCTTCTTGTGCCTTTTTGTCCTTGGGCTTCCAGAATCCCAGCCTCCTCATATAAGATTTTACATTTTCTTTGTGCTAGTATGCAATTTCTTCCTGCCTAGCACTGAGCTCCTCTATCTTCTGCATGTAGGTTGGGTAGTTGGGGTTCATGTTGGCTACTGCATTGCACAAGTAGCTCAATTTTGTTTGTGCGTAGCAGTAATATTCCCCTATTGCTATGGTTCTAGATTCATAAAGATGCCTAAACTCAGCAAGGCTCTCCATTTGGCGTTGTTGTCGCTCCAGAATTATTCCGAGGTTGCCTTGCATCTCACCCCAATTGATCTGGTCTTGCTGCTCCTTCATGTGATCCATGCTCCCTTGGAGTTGTTGTATGTTCTGATTCACTTTGTCCCATTGTTGTTATTCTTTGAGTTGGTTGATATCTTCTCTCAGATGATGTATATCTCCCTTCATTTGGTGTATATCTCCTTACACTTGCTCCCAGTTGAAACCTTCAGGAAATTATTGGTATTGTTGGTATGGTGGTGGTTAGAGTGCTAGGTAGTGTGGTTGCTCTTCATCTTGTTGTGGTTGCCCTTGTGGTACATGAGCATGCCCTTTATGCTCCCTTCTCCTCTCAAGTGGGTTGACAGCCACTACTTTGGCCATCTTCTTGGTAGTTATGGGCTTGTCTTGTTTTACCAGCACCTCATCAATAATCTTCTCAACCCCTGCTTCATCACATAGCCTTTAGATAATGCTGGGGAAGGCCAACCATGTGCTATCCTTGGTACTTTTCAGGACCCTGTTGATGTTGTTGGCAATCATCTCCCCAACATTCACTTTTCAGGACCCTACGCCGCCGCTGCACCGCCAACCACCCCCCAAACCTCACCGTACCACCACCCCCTCCCCCATTCTCCCCCTCTTTCTTCTTCTTTCTTCCTCTTCCTCCATCCACCGCCACTGCCCCCCTCCGCGACCACCATCCACCGCTGCCGCTCCATCCCAGCCGCGCCACCCATCCGCCACCCACGCCCCTCTTCCCTTCCTTCCCCTTCCCCCCCAATCCCTATCTGAAACCCTACCTCCGAACAGCAGCCACCGCTGCCGTGGCACCCTCAACCACCGCATCTGCCGCCACCACTGCCATCCCCCAGCCACCTCTCTGCCCTACTTTCTTTCCTTCACCTTCCAGGTTCTGCTGATCGTCACCCTTCTTTCCATTCATCGTTAATTTCCTATTTTTCTGTTTCTGTTCATCATTCGGCTAGTTAGATATGTATGTTGTAGTGGATTCTAGGTTGTTAGGTAGCTTAGGATGTGGTTAGTGATTTAGGCCTGTTGACTTGCGCTGTTCATGTTTCTTGTTTTCTAATTTTCGCAATTCTACTATTGTTGTGTTGTTAATATTGTTCATATGCTGTAATTTCTTGTTCATGCTGCTTTTTACACTGCTTTTCCATGTTCTTATTCCCTTTATGTAATTGCAGCTATATTTTAATTCATATGAGCTATTCTGATTGCTATTTATTTTTCGGGAACATCCAATTTTAGCCGAGATGCTGCCCAAATTTCTGTAAATTATTTTGATTTTCATTCCTGTTTTGGTTTTGGCAAACTTGCACTCTGCTTTACTCAGCTTTTACCAAACCAATTCTTGAATGACAGGGCAAGCTTCCTTATTCTTTTTCATTTCCTAGTTTATAAATTGTATCTTGGATGATTCAATTCCACTCTTTGCTATATTCATTTGATTCATCCTTAACTTCCTTGTTTGAATTTGAGTTATCTGTTGCTTTAATTTGTGAATGCTTGTTACTTGGAATATGATCATTATGCCACTTACCTTAACACACTTTTTACTAACTCACTAATTTTAACTTCCTCAACTCTTTTTCAATTCTAACCAAACCTAACCTTTCAAAACATCTCTTCTGGTTTTTCACTTTCTTTTAACATTCTAACCAAGGCATGATGATACTTTTCTAATTGACTTGAATTGAAGTACATTTTGGATTGTGACATTTTTCTTCTCAGTATTCTAACTCTTTACTTAACTCAATTTCCTCTTCTATTGCTACTTTGCCACTTTGTGTTTCTTTTGATTTTTTGCCTATTTGTTTTCCTATTTTTTTTTTATATATCCTGGTTTTCTGTTTTTCAGGATGTCTGACACCCAAAGAAAGGGAAAAAGAAAGGCAACCACTGGCAAATGCAAAAGAGGAGAAGCCTCCATGTCCATACTGGACCTCATGCATGATGACTCCTGGCGGGAGAAACAATTTACCCCGCAGGAGAAGGCTAACCAACTACTCCCTGCTACTGATCCCATTAAATTTGCAAACCGATACTGCAAGCTGAAGTATTCGGTGTTTGCAAACTCCAGGAACCTGTATCTAGAAAGGATTCTGAAGATCCCAGAAGAACTCCAGCAATACACCTCTGATCAGATCAAAGAAAGAGGCTGGTTCTTCCTGGAGAGAAACCTGATTGAGGTTAATGCATCTTGGGTAAGGGAATTCTACTGCAATTACTTCAAAACTTCCCTAGATGTAGTGAACCTAAGAGGGAAGCAGATTCTGGTTACTGAAGAGTCTATAGAGGATGTTCTAAAGCTTCTGCCTAAATCCGCTCAGCCGGATGGATATCAAAAGGCTGAGGAGGACATGCGCTTCATGAAATTTGACTGGGATGCAGTCAAGGCCAGGATAGCCCTTGACCCGACTGTCCCATGGGTCATGGGTCAGAACACCACCATGCCTAAGGGAATCAAGCGGGCATACTTGAACGATGAGGCTCGACTATGGCATCAGATCCTAAGCAACTTTATTAGGCCGAGTATCCACGAGACGGAGCTACCTGCCGCTATGATCACCCTCCTATGGTGTGTGATGGAGGGTAAGGACCTGTACCTGCCACGCTTTATCCGGTACTATATGACCAGGGTCCACGTCCAAGGCACTCTCCCCTTTTCTTATCTGATTACACAGCTAGGCTGTTGAGCTGACGTTCCTTGGGAGGATGCTGATGAGAAGCCACCTGCTGCAGGATGCAAGAAGATTATCCCTCACAGCAGGAACTTTCTGGCTTTGGGCTACAGACCTCCATCCCTCACTCCTACTGATGAGACAGCCATACCATCTGCCGGCCCCTCTTCCTCCACAGCTACCCCTACTACCACCACTGCACCTCCACCTACCTCAGAGCCGGTTTATCACCTAGTGCACCGCCTGTTTCGACAGCTAGACCAGATGGAGCGCCGCAACTAGCGCCGATATGAGAGAGCTGAGCGTCGCAACAAGCGATGCTATGAGCTCCTAAAGCTGATGATACGATCTGGCGATATCCCCTCCGAGCCTGACACACCATCAGAGCCATCTGAGGAGGAGGCGGATGATCACGAGGCAGATACCCACCCCCAGAGAGACTGAGCAGGCAGGCACAGAGCAGGCTGCATCACAGCACGAGACCCCGCATCAGATTCAGCTTTTCGACCCTGAGATCCCTATTCAGTCAGCACCTCCTCTGCAGCAGGCAGATCCTCCGACCAGCACCACAGAGACTCCAGCTACCCACCCTTCCAGTGATGACACCCCTTCACACCCTGCTTGAGTAAGCATTAGGGACGATACTTCATTTTAAGTGTGGGGAGGTCGCCATCTCTGGCGTATTTTTTGGTGAACCACTACAGACTCTTTCATTTTATTTTGCTATTTTTCTGTATTTTTCTCTTTTATTTTTATTTTTTTTCTCAGTACTTATACATTGCTATTTTCATCTATTTTGACTCTATTTCTGCATGTTACACCTTAGTTCATATTTTAGCTATTTAGTTTAGTTGCAATTCTAACTTATTAAGTTATAGAAATTGTGGAATGATTAGTATAGTTTACCCTTTTTTCTTAGCATAAGATAACTTAGTTTAATTTGAAAATATAAAAAGGTAGTAAACTAGAGACTTGAACATAATAGAAACAACCCACACCTTGTATATATAGCATTCCATGTTAGTTAGTTAACAACATTTCATCAAGGAGAAACACAAACTTTAAAGCCACTCAAAATAAATTTTACATTGAGAATAATGGGAACTCTTGATTTTTACTTGCATGACATATATAATTGATATATGATTTATGAGTTAGAGAACATACAGCCTGTGAGTTTTGAGCTTAATTGTATGGTTACATTCAAACCATAATTTTTATTCCTGTGTGTTCCACCCTTCTTATTTATTCTGGTGTTCTTTAGTTTGTTTTAATCTATATGTTCGATTATAGAATAGAAATACATACCAAGAGAGTGATTGAGGCCATTGTTGATTTTAGCTCACTTATCCCAAATTAGCCTACCTTTTACATCACCCTTGTTGGCCCCCCTTAAGCCTTTAAAATCCCCTCTTATTCTATAAACCACATTACTAGCCTTAAGCAGAAAAACAAAATAAAAATCCCAAGTTGAATCCTTGGTTAGCTTAAGATAGAAATTGTGTAATTGTTTAAGTGTGGGAAACCTATTGTGAACATGGATGATAAAAACAAAGGGTAGAAAGTTGAAAAGAATAAAATAATTCAAAATAAAAAATTTTTTTTGGGAAGCCTGCTCATGTGAAATCAAAATAATTGAATTACCATGTGCATCAAAAACAAAAAAAATAAAAAAATAAAAAAATAAAAAATAAAAAATATTTACTTTTCAGTATTTGAATAAAGGGGATACAAAAGAATTCCCCAAATTCAAAATAAAGCAATGCACATGGGACAAGATAAAAATTAAAATATGAGCCTGTATCAAAAGTGGGAAAAATATGGGAAAATAGGTAAAGAAGCTTTGCTTTACAAGTTATGTATGTTAGGTGAGATCTTAGACTAATCAAGGATTCGCTCAATTAGCTTACTTAGCCTTATACATATACCCTTACCTTTACCTTGGCCCCATTACAACCTTAATTAAAGACCTCATGATTTTTGGTATGTCTATATTCTATAATTGTTGATTGGCTAGATGAAAAACAAAGTTATAGAAAGTAAGGATAAAAAGAAGAATAGAGTCATTAACCCAATAAACACTGAGTGACCAGAGAGTAAACACAAAATCTAGTGAGGGTTCAATAGCTCATTAACATATATCTCTGCTTGAATTATTAATCGTCTTGCAAGTTTACAAAATATTTTCCCATCTCAATTGTAAAAGTGCTTTATCATTATCTGAGGTCTGGCTATATATATGATTTCTTGAGAAATGTGAATTAATTCAACTACATTTGAGCTTTATATACAAGTAAATAAAAATAATTAGAATTGCATGATGCATTTAGGTAGTTGAATTTAGAATAGATTGCATTGCATGAAATTCCACCACTTCAACCTTACCTTACTCTTTATCTTAGATTTAGCTTGAGGACATGCTATTGTTTAAGTGTGGGGAGGTTGATAAACCCATATTTTATGATATATTCTGTGCCTAATTTGAGTGATTTATTCAATCCTTCACCCACTTATTCATATTAATTCCATGGTTTTACTTTCCCTTCCTTATTATGTGATGTATGTGAAAAACATGTTTCCTATGCTTTAAAAGTAATTATTTTAATTTCCCTTTATTACCATTCGATGCCATGATTCGTGTGTTGAGTGATTTCAGATCTTCTAAGGCAGGAATGACTTAAAGGATGAAAAAGAAACATACAAAATTGGAAGAAAAGCATAAAACGGAGTTTTTAAAGAAACAGGCAGCGACGCGATCGCATGGACGACGCGGCCGCATGCCAGCGCGAATTAACAGCGACGTGACCGCGTGCTTGACGCGATCGCGCGCCTTAAGTGAAACGCATATGACGCGGACTAATGACTGACGTGACCGCGCGACAAGGAAAACTCCAAGTGACGCGACCGCGTGACCCACGCGGCCGTGTGACAGAGCCCACGCACCAGAAATTACAGAAAACGCTCCCAGCGATTTCTGAAGCCCTTTTTGGCCCAAATCCAAGTCCAGAAGGCACAGATCAGAGGTTATGAAGTGGGGGAATGCATCCATTGAAAAAGGAGAGTCTCTAATTAGTTACTATTCAGGAATTAGACGTAGTTTTGAGGGAGGTTCTATCCTCTCTCTTTAAGATTAGGATTTAGATTTAGGATTTTATGCGCTTTCAGGATTATCTTTTTATCAGGTTCAATATTCCTTTTTATTTATCTTTTCAATTTAATTTATGAATTCTTCTATGTTACAGATTACTCTTTTGAATTAATGTTAATTGAGGTATTTCAGTTTATTATTGCTCTCCTTTCTTTATATTACTATTGCTTCCAATCTGAAGACATTTTTATTCCGGTAGATTTACTTTTCCCCTTTTGGTCTTGGTTAAGAAAACAATAACTCAGGAGTTATCAAACTCAAATATGATTGATAAATGTTATCTTTACTAATTGAATTGAACTTCAACAATCCCAATCTTTCCTTAGGGATTAACTAGGATTTGAGGATCTAACTAATTAGTCACTTGACTTTCCCTTGCTCTAGCAAAGGTTAACTAAGTGGAATTAAGGTTCAATTTTCATCATCATTGATAAGGATAACTAGGATAGGACTTCTAATTTCTCATACCTTGCCAAAAGTTTATTTTACAGTTATTTATTTACTTTACAGTCTTTTACTTATTTCAATTGTAATTTAAATTACTTGCCCCTCATCTTCAAAACCCCGATTTACAATCTCTATAACCAATAATAAGAACATACTTCCCTGCAGTTCCTTGAGAAGACGACCCGAGGTTTAAATACTTGGTTATCAATTTATTTAGGGGTTTGTTACTTGTGACAACCAAAACGTTTGTACGAAAGGATTTCTATTAGTTTAGAAACTATACTTACAACGCAATTATATTTGTGAATTTCTTTAATAGCAGAAATCTAAACGTCAAAAGGTCAGTGAAACTGGCCAAAATGCCCTGGCATCACAACAACAAACTTAAAGGTTGCTTGTCCCTAAGCAAGTACTGAAACATAAGAATGATGAATGAAAGAACAAGAGAAACAAGTTCTTATTATAGAAGTAAAGTTCTTGGTTTATGGGGTTTCATGCATAGCAACTTAGGTTCATTCCTTTATTGGTTTCCAGGTCCTCATCATGCTTTTGAATACTTGCTTAATTGCATCTTATGAGATCTTTTTTCCTTGATATCCCTTTTTTTCAGGGTTTATTGCATTCTTAGGCTAAGTGCTCTGTGAGAGGGCAACTCTTTAAAATAAGCTTTTAGCCAACACTCCCGAACCAGTTGGTTCAAGGTGTTAGGTGTTGAAACACCCCTAAGGACCTACTCCCTCAAGTCTCTCTTCCCCATACATGCACACTACAGGCATATGGTTTATTATTTTCTTTTACTTGAGGTCTTGGTGTCCAGCATCTCTTTGGATCACTAAATGTTCTGTAGCAAGATTGCTCTTGATAGTGGATTTTCAGTTGATAATCCCGGGTTAGTTAACCCAAGTTACCAAGTGATGAAGCACTCCAGAGAACTTATTCATCCAAGCAGATCCTTTGTACAGGAACACCACAGACACATCCCTCATGATTTAAACCCTTGGTGCCTAGCCTTATTTCTTATTATTTTTCTTTCTTTTTCAAACTCTTATTGTCCTTTCTCTTTTTCTTATTGTGGTCTTGTTGTTTACCTAGTCTCATAGAATGTGCTTCAAGCATGTAATTCAATACACATGAGTGCCCTCATACCTTATAGGTGATCCAACTTAGCTAATCTATTACCATACCACGAACCTTGAGGACTTACTTCATAATATGAACCCCACTCTGGTTTTTCATAACATTTTTCTTTTATTTAACCTTAAAGAGCAAGCATACAATTAAGCAAGGTGAAAGTGAAAACAAGTAACTTGGACCAGCACACATATGACAAAAGTAAAGAAAACAAACACTAGATTCTAGTGACTTAAACTAAAGAGTAACTATCAACAGGGGCACATTCAGACTTCCGATTTGAACATTCCTAAGCAAATGGAATCAAGTAAAAACACAACCTTTTGCTGGTGACTTTTGGCTCTCCCTTTGTTGTCATCATCCATAACTTTTGTATCCTTCTTTGCCTCCTTGGATGATGGTGCACCGTTTTTCTAGAAGATTGATCGGATTCCTGCAAGGTTATTAGAAATTGTTTGTTCCCAAAGCACTTGGAAACTAGTTAGCATGAATTTCTGAACTCAATTTGGTGTGTGAACACCAAACATAGTTTCTTGCTTAATGCAATAGATTGAATACATGCAGAAAACCTCATGTGCTTTTATTAATAAAATGACTATGGACTAGAAACTAAACTATTGTTAAGTGGTTTCCCTGATTGGTTAGGGCTAGCAACTTGTCATTGAAGAGGTGTAGTGTGATTCTAACTGAAATCTTTGGTGAAACACCAAACTTAGAATTACACATTCACTCTTGGATTGTTTTGGTGTGCAATACCAAACTTAGCTCCTCACAATACAGGGAAAACTACTTGTAACTTTTATTGAAATGATCATGAAAAGGAAACTACCTTAGGTTGGGTTGCCTCCCAACGAAACGCTCTTTTAGCGTCGCTAGCTCGACGATTTCTCCATTAGTTGAGATGATACTTTATTTTGGGGTTTTCCCCCATGTTGCCCATGTAGTGTTTGAGCCTTTGTCCGTTCACAGTAAAAGTCCTCTTTGAACTTTCCTCTATGATTTCTATGTGTCCATATAGCGAGACCTTTGTGACAAGAAAGGGTCCTGACCACCTTGATTTGAGTTTCCCAGGGAAAGTCTCAATTTGGAGTTGTAGAGGAGCACTTGCTGTCCTTTTTCGAAGCTCCTGGGTGTCAGATGGAGGTCGTGCCTTCTCTTTGCCTTTTCTTTATAGATCTTGGCATTTTCATATGCTTGAGATCTAAACTCCTCCATTTCCTGCAGCTGCAAGACCCTTTTTTTACTAGCAACAATGCTATCAAAATTTAGTAGCTTGAGAGCCCAGAGGGCTTTGTGTTCCAGCTCCAATGGTAAATGACAGGCCTTTCCATACACCAGTTGATATGGGGACATCCCGATTGGTGTTTTGAATGCCGTTCTGTATGCCCAAAGAGCATCATCTAGCTTCTTTGACCAGTCCTTTCTTAATGCTCCTACGGTCTTTTCCAGAATCCTTTTCAACTCTCTGTTAGATATCTCGATTTGCCCACTTGTTTGGGGGTGGTAAGGTGTGGCAACCTTGTGTTTTACCCCATATCGTAGGAGAAGAGCTTCTAGTGGTCTGTTACAAAAATGGCTCCCTACATCACTGATGAGTGCTTGTGGGACTCCGAATCGGCTAAAAATATTCTTTCTGAGGAAGTTCATGACCACCTTGTTATCATTCGTTGGGGTTGCAATAGCCTCTACCCACTTGGATACGTAATCCACTGCTACCAAGATATACTTGTTGGAATATGAGGTTGGGAAGGGTCCCATGAAATTGATTCCCCAAACATCGAACAGTTCCAGCTCTAAGATGAAGTTCTGTGGCATCTCATTTCTTTTGGGTAAGTTTCTAGCTCTTTGACATTCATTGCAGTTCTTTACTAGTTCTTTGGCATCTTTGAAAAGGGTGGGCCAAAAGAATCCACTTTGTAACACCTTCTGAAACACATCTTCTCAGGATTCCATCTGAACACTTCTTGAAGAGATATGGCTCATCCCAGACAAAATATTTAGCATCATTGATGATTTTTCTTTTTTGATGTTTATTGATCTCTGGAGGCAAGGCCCCAGTTGCCTTGAAATTTGCAATGTCTGCAAACTAGGGTGCTTTGTAAACCGTCATTAACTGTTCATCTGGGAAGAACTCATTTACACTTGCATCATGTGTTCCACCTTTGTCATGAGGGATTCTGGATAGGTGATCGGCTACCTTGTTCTCCACTCCTTTCTTGTCTCTAATTTCAATATTGAATTCCTGCAACAACAAGATCCATCTTATCAGTCTTGGTTTTGATTCCTGCTTGGCAAACAAATATTTAAGTGCTGTGTAATCTGTGAAAACAATCATTTTGGCACCAATGAGGTATGATCTAAACTTGTCAAATGCAAAAACTATTGCCAGCAACTCCTTTTCAGTAGTGGTATAGTTTCTTTGAGTGTCATTGAGGACTTTGCTGGCATAGTATATCACATGGACCAAATTATCTTTCCTCTGTCCTAACACTGCCCCAACTGCAAAATCAGATGCATTGCACATCAGTTCAAATGGTAAGTTCCAATCAGGTGGGGAAATGATAGGGGCGGAGGACAGCCTCTTTTTCAAGTTTTCGAATGCTAGCATGCACTTTTCATCAAAGACAAATGGTGTATCAGATACAAGGAGATTGCTTAAGGGCTTGGCTATCTTTGAAAAATCTTTAATAAACCTTCTGTAAAAGCCAACATGCCCTAAAAAGCTCCTAATTGCCTTGACATCACTTGGTGGGGGTAATTTTTCAATGAGTTCCACCTTAGCTCTGTCTACCTCAATGCCTTGGTTAGAAACCTTATGGCTAAGGACTATTCCTCCTGTCACCATAAAGTGACATTTTTCCCAATTCAAGACCAGATTGGTCTCTTGACATCTTTTTAATACTAATGCAAGGTGATTTAGGCAATTAGGAAAGGAATCCCTGAATACTGAAAAGTCATCCATACAGACTTCAATAAATTTCTCTATCATATCTGAGAAGATAGAAAGCATGCAGTGTTGAAACAGTACAGGAGCATTACATAGCCCAAATGGCATGCGCCTGTATGCAAACACTCCATATGGGTAAGTAAATGATGTTTTCTCCTGGTCTCTCGGATCAACCACTATTTGATTATATCTTGAGTAACCATCTAGAAAACAGTAATATGCGTGTCCTGCAAGTCTTTCCAGCATCTGATCCATGAAGGGGAGTGGGAAGTGATCTTTTCTTGTAGCTTCATTTAGTTTTTTGTAGTCAATGCACATCCTCCATCCTGTGACCATTCTTGTAGGGATGAGTTCGTTCCTCTCATTGAGTACTACTGTTATTCCTCCTTTCTTGGGGACCACTTGGACGGGGCTGACCCATGGGCTATCCGAAATTGGGTAGATTACAACTCCTTGCCACAGCTTCATGACTTCCTTCTGTACCACTTCTTTCATGACTAGATATAGCCTCCTTTGGGGTTGGATGGAGGTTTTGGCATCATCTTTCGACAATATCTTATGCATGCATATGGCCGAACTGATTCCCTTCAGGTCAGCGAGGGTCCATCCAATGGCATCCTTATGCTTTTGTAACACATGGAGTAGTTCCTCCTCTTGTTCTTGGCTGAGGGCTGAGTTTATGATCACTGGGTAACTTTCATTCTCTCCTAAATATGCATATTTGAGAGTGGGCGGCAGTGCTTTGAGTTCAAGTTTGGGTGCTTCTTTTCTTTCATTCTCCTCCTCTAGTGTGCCCTGAACATGAACCTCAACTGTTGCAGCCTTTTCGCTTGATGCTGATTCCTCTTCTTCTGTTAACCCCTCTAGTTCTTCTTCTTCAAAAGTCTCTTGTACTGCATCTTCCAGTAAATCCAAACTCATACATTCTCCCAATGGTTCTTGTGGGTAACTCATGGCCTTGAACACATTGAATATCATCTTCTCATTGTGTATTCTAAGGGTAAGTTCACCCTTTTGGACATCAATGATAGCTCCGGCAGTGGCTAAGAATGGTCTTCCCAGGATGGTAGAAGCATTGGCCCCTTCCTTCATATCCAACACTACAAAGTCTGCTGGGAAGATAAAGTCTCCTACCTTCACCAACAAGTCTTCTACTATGCCGTGGGGAAAATTGAATGATCGGTCTGCTAGTTGCAGGGCCATTTTTGTTGGCTTGGCCTCCTCAATCCTCATTTTTCTCATCATTGCTACAGACATCAGATTTATGCTGGCTCCTAAATCACATAGAGCCTTTTCCACTGTGATTTCCCCTATAATACAAGGAATCTGGAAGCTCCTAGGATCCTTCAATTTCTGTGGTAGTTTGTGCTGAATGATGGCACTACATTCTTCAGTTAATATCACAGTCTCGTTGTCCTTCCAGCTTCTCTTCTTGGTCATTAATTCCATTAAGAAATTGGCATAGGGCAGCATTTGCTCTATTGCTTCAGCAAAGTGTATGTTAATCTGTAGTTTCTTGTAGATTTCTAAAAATCTTGAGAATTGGCTGTCATCCCCCTTCTTCTTCAATTACTGAGGGTATGGGACTTTTGGAACGTATGGCTTCAGCACTTCTCCTTCTTGATGTGAATTGGAAGTGGGAACTTGAACTTCATCTTGTTCCTTTTCCTTTTCATTTGAGTCATTCTCTTGTGGTTTCTTGGAGGTCTCCTTCAATTCCTTCCCACTTCTGAGGGTGATAGCCTGACACTCCTCCCTTGGGTTTGAATCAGTGTTGCTGCAAAGGTTGTGGCTGGGAACTTGCTTAAATAGGTAGCCGATTTGTGTTTCAAGTTTCTTGATGGCAGCATCTTGATCCTGCATATTGGATCGCACTTCCTCTTGGAACATTTTACTATCTTGGATTTCTTTGCATATGCCTTCAAGTAGAGTCTCAATCCTTGAGAGTCTATCTTCGGATGATGGTGAGTTGAGATTGGAGGGATGAGAAGGGCCATTTTGGTTTTGATATGGATGTTGAGAGGTATTGTTAGGTGGGTGCTGATATGATCTCTGTGTGGAATGTTGATGAGTTGCATTGTTGTTGGGGTTTTGACATCTCTGATCTTGGCCTTGATCTTGTTGATTTCCCTACCCAAAGTTTGGGTGGTTCCTCCAACCAGGATTATACGTTTTGGAGTATGGATCATGGGTCTACCTGGGTGAATTCCCAATGTAGTTGGCTTGTTCCTAGTCACCCTCATCCTCAAAATTTACTCCTTGTTGGGCTGCTAATGAGGTGGTGATTGCTGCCACCTGGTTCCTTTCCATCTTCTTGGTAAGGTTAGCCAGCTGCTTGGTGATCATCTTGTTTTGAGCCAGCAGTGCGTCCATGTTGTTCAGCTCCATCACTCCTGTAGTATTGCCCCTTTCAGAAGGATAGAAGTAATCATTCTCAGCTACAGTCTCAATGACATCTATGGCTTCTTCAATGGTCTTCTTCTTGTTCAGAGATCCCCCAGATGAGTGATCTACTGCCTTCTTTGATTCGTAAGAAAGATCCTCATAAAAAATATGTAATTGCACCCATTCATTGAACATGTCTGGCGGGCACCTTCTTGTCAAGTCCTTAAACCTCTCCCATGCTTCATAGAGAGTTTCACCATCTTGTTGCCTGAAGGTTTGTACCTTAGCTCTCAACCTGTTAATTCTTTGAGGAGGGTAGAATCTCGCCAAGAATTTGTTCACCACCACTTTCCAGGTTGTTAGACTCTCATTCGGGAAGGATTCCAGCCATTTAGCTGCTTTATCGTTAAGTGAGAAGGGAAACAAAAGCAGTCTATAAGTGTCAAGATGAACACCATTAGACTTCACAGTATCACATATCCTTAGGAAAGTGGTGAGATGTTGATTGGGGTCTTCTTGGGCACTTCCTCCGAATGCACAATTGTTCTGGACTAGGGTGATGAGCTAGGGCTTTAGTTCAAAATTATTGGCATGTATGGTTGGCTTTTGGATGCTACTTCCACAATTTTCTAGGTTTGGATTGATATAAGAGCCTAGAACTCTTCTCTCTTGCCCAGCATGATTCGCTGGACCTTCTCTGCCATGGTTGTGAGCATCTTCTTCATGGTGGTTCTCCATATTCTCCTCCATGTCTGGTTCAAAGTACTTTTCCTCCTCCTCAGCACCAACGACTCTCTTTCCTCTTGCATCCTTCCTTAATCTAATGAAGGTCCTCTCAGGTTCGGAATCAAAGGAAGTTGAAGCCCCGCTTTTTCTACCTGTCATACAACCAACAAGGCAAAAAGTAAGAGAGAAATTGAATGGAGAAATTACTCTTGTTAGGAATGCTGTTAGTGTAAGTGGTGCAATATATCAAACAGTTAGTGGGTTGGTTAACTGACTTGTAATTAATGACAAAAAACACAACAAATTGGTAAGGGTTAAAGGGGAGAAAATAGGTAAAACTGAAAGTAAATCACTCAAATGGAATTAATACAAAACAAAAGAAAAAATGCTCAATCTAGTTATCCTCCAACTTAATCATTGTTGATACAAAATCAATCCCCGGCAACGGCGCCATAAACTTGTTGCACGAAAACTTGTCTCTCAACAATTTCCCTCGGTAAGTATACTGAATTTTCGTCAAGTAAAAACTCACAATAGAGTGAGGCTGAATCCCACATGGATTGATTGGTCAAGAAACTTTAATTAGACGAATGTTCTAGTTGAGCTAAGCAGAAATTAAGTTGAGGAATTGCAGAAAGTTAAATGGCGGGAAAGTAAATAACGAAAAATGTAAATGCTGGAAATAAAGGGTAGAATGTAAATGGCGAAAAGTAAATTGCAGAATCTTAAATGGGAATTTGGGAAGATGAGCAAAAACGTAAATGGCAGATAATAAAGAGAATGGGTAAGATCAGAAATGGGGATTCATTGGGCTCAGGAGATGTTGGCTTTTGGTCCTTCGCAAACGCTATTGGTATTCACCTTTTTCCAATATCGTTGCTTCTTGCTTCTTTTCCCCTCGTTAGTGATCCGCGTTAGTGTAACTAACGTGGCCCTTAACGTGGGCATGCCCAAGCTTCGAGAGCGTTAGTGACACTTACCTTTGTAACTAATGCTTCAAACGCCCCTTCTTCCCACGTTAGTGTCTCACGTTAATTGCATTAACATAACCACTAACGTGGTGGTGATTGCCATCTCCAACGTTAGTGACAAAGGTGAGTGTCACTAACGTTGGCCCATCATTCCTTCCTCCACGTTAGCTTCCACATTAATGTAATTACATTAACGTGGCAACTAACGTGGGCAATATTGGCTTAGTCCAACGTTAGTGAAAAAGGTGAGTGTCACTAACGTTGGCGATTCCTTATTCCTCCCACGTTAGAGTTCACGTTAATGTAATTAACGTGACTCTTAACGTGGCCAAGTGTGCCTTTTTTGGAACGTTAGTGGCATTCACTTTTACCACTAACGTTGGAGCTTCCCTTTTCCTCCACATTAGCTTCCACGTTAATGTAATTAACGTGGGCTATGATGGCTTTCGAAGGCGTTATTGGTGATCACTTTTTCCATTAACGTTGCAAGCTAGCTCCCATTCCACGTTAGTGGTCACGTTAGTTAGACTAACGTGGCTCTTCCTTGCTTCCTTTGTCCTGAAAGAAAATAAAGTGCATCAAAGCTTGGTTCTTAATCATGAGATCATGCATCATCCATTTTATCATTCAATTCATGCATAATTCTCATGAAATCATGTAAAGTTCACAATGTTTGCTTGAATCAATATGTAAGTGAATATTTACCCAAAACTTGCTTATTTACTAAGAAAATACATGAAACTACCCTAAAATAGTAAAGAAAAGGTCAGTAAAATTGGCCAAAATGCCCTGGCATCACAACTCAACTATGAGAAGGAATTTCAAGCATGGTTTCATGTTTCCTTTTCCAAGGTTCCCATGAAACCCAATTTGCATTCAACTTCTTTTCCAAGATGATTGAATGCTAGACTTGAAAAACGAAATTCCTCCTAGCAAATCAAAGAGAGATAAAAAGAAGAAGAAATTCACTGTCATTAATCCATCAAGTATAACAGAGCTCCCTCTCCCAATGAGAGGGAGTTTAGCTACTCATAGCTTAGAAAAAAGTACAAGAGATGGAAGAAGATGAAGAGAAGTGTAAGAGTAAAACTCAACTAATTCCTCCACTAGCCAACCAATCAACCCCTTTTTCAGTACTCTCAAGGGTTATTTATACTAATCCTTTTACTAGAAATAAAAATTACAAAAAGGAAAATAAAATTACAATTGAAAATTAAAGGAAAAACTAATTAAATTGAGCCATGTGCCTGGCGTGTGAGTGGCGTGCCACGCCCAGCTCCTTAACTTGGCTTGGCATTCCGTGCTTGGCTTCCAAGTGGCCCGCCTCCTTTGTGTGTAACGACCCAACTTCCAATACGTCATGATCGTACCAAAAGTAAGGCGTTACTGACTTGTTTTCCTTATTAACTATTTACTATTAAGCCTTTAGTTCGATATCGCGATTCAATTTTAGTAAAAATACCAGAAATTTTTGTTTTTGTTTATTAAAATCATATAGCAAACATCACCAAGTAATAATAATCACATAATTACTAATAATAATTTCTGTCATACAAAAGATTTAAAATAAAACTTAGATACAAATCCTATCCCTCTGTATAAAATAAAAATCTTAAGCAATAAGGGCGAAGGAACTCTATGAAAGCAAATTAACTCATAAATAAATTATAGAATCGCCCGCAGCTTCAACTGAATCTTCGTACCTGTGTCACTGAAAGGGTGGAAAATTTGGGGTGAGAACAAACCACACGTTCTCAGTAGGGAATGGGAATGCCGTAAAAGTAATGATTAACATGCAAATAATTAACTTTGCTTAATAAACATTCTTTATCAACCCTTTGAAATACTTTTTAATCTTACTTTAGATAAATAGTTACTTTCTTTAGATTCCTAAACCCAAAATAGATCTCAATCATAAAATTTGACATATTAAATATCTTTCAGCCACATAATTGATTCTCAGTCACAACAAACAGTTATCAATCATCTCTATACATTCACAGACTACCAGCACAAGTAAGAAACTCAATTAAACACACAAACAAATCACAATAAAACAAACAACAGAATCACAGAGAAGTAATATAAGCAAAGACAACCAAATGCAAATGCACAACCAATATGATGCTTGTCTGTCCTAAGCAGGCCATGAGCTCACGTGTCGATTTACACCCTGCAGCCCGACATTACCTAGGAACAAGTCCCAGATATGGCTTCCCTTTGTGTCCTTAGTGCATATGTGTTGGTGGTAAGAATACCGCTCCTTCGTGACTACCGGCAGTCGGCGCAAAGCCCGACCCCATAATATAGGCACAAGGGGAAACAGTGATCCTCGGTTCGTGGGCGTCCCCGAGATCATTTCACAAACAAAACAGAGAACTTCAGTTCGTGGGTTATACACGAGATCAAAACACAATAACATAGCGATCTTCAGTTCGTGGGTTATACCCGAGATCAATACACAGCAAACATTGATCTTCAGTTCATGGGCTATACCCGAGATCAACATACAACAATTCATGAGTTATTCCCATAATCAATGATTATCAGTCCGTGGGATTTTCCCGCATATAAAATAATTAACAATCTATAGGTTTTCCCCGAGATCAATGATCATTCAGTTCGTGGGTACTTCCCGAATTTTACCAATTATCAATTCATGGATTTTTCCCGTAGTTAAATAACTAACAGTTCGTGGGGTGATGTGTATTTTCGGAAAATGAATAATCGAATCCCAAACACACAAAACTAACCGGCAAGTGCACCGGGTCGTATCAAGTAATAATAACTCACGTGAGTGAGGTCGATCCCACAGTGATTGAAGGATTGAGCAATTTCAGTTTAGTGGTTGATTTAGTCAAGCGAATCAAGATTTGGTTGAGTGATTTGTGATTAACAGAATTTAAATTGCATGGAAAGTAAAGGGAATGGGTAAATTGCATGAAATTAAAGAGAACAGAAAATAAAGTGCTGAATCTTAAAGAACAAGAAATTAAATGGCAGAAACTTAGAACGCAAGAAATATAAATTGCAGAATCTTAAAGTGCAAGAAATATAAATGGCTTGAATCGTAAAGGGAATTGGGGATTGAATTTGCAGAAATTAAACAAGGAAAAGAAAAATTCAACAAACAGGAATGTAAAAGATGGATTCAATTAAACCGGATCTTAAATGAAAATGAGAATAAGCTTGGTGTGACAACGAAATAAGGAAATTGAAATTGAAAGCTATAGATCTCAGGACTCAAGAGACTAGATAGCCAAGTCTAGATCTCACTGCCTTCCTAGATCCAGCAAGAACAATTGCAAAGGAAATAAAGAAATGTAAATTGCAGAAGAGTAGAAGAAGAAGCAATTAACAGAGATGGAAACTCAATGCTGAAAATTAAACAAGATCCCAAGGTGAGATTGAAACAGAATTTCTTCAATTCTCCACCCAAGATCCAAAACAAGAAAAGTAAAGATTGCTGAGCAAGAACAAGGAAGAAGTGAGATCAATTCTCCTTCCCAATTCTCTAGAATTCTAAAGCAACAATTCAAAAAAATGTAAAGGTGAGCTCTCTGTAAGTGTTCTCAGAATGCCAAAAGGAAAAACTCCCTAAAACTTAAATCCTAAGCTATTTATACACTTTCTTCAAATGGTCTTCAAGCCTTGAATTGGGCCTTTGCTCTTGATGGAATTGGGTTGATAAAGGCCTTGGTTGATTGCTCTTGGAGTTGGAGAAAGATCCATTGTGAACCGGGTTGAAATCATAAAAGTTTGAGTAAAAGTTTGAGTAAAAGTTTGAGGCAAACTTTTACTCAAACTTTTTATACCAGATTGCTTATGCTTGCTGCTACCAACGTTTGAGCCAAAGTTTGAGGTCAAACTTTTGCTCAAACGTTGGCCCCCTTGTAAATGGGTGTGGCGCCAACGATTGCCAAAAATCTTGTGGCAAACGTTGGCGCAAACTTTTCTCCTCCAGGGTGTGCAAGTGTGGCGCCAACGTTTGCCAAAAAGTTTGAGGCAAACGTTGGCTCAAGCTTTTCTCCTCCAGGGTGTTGGTTTTGTGATGCCAACGTTTGCCAAAAAGTTTGAGCTAAAGTTTGAGGCAAACTTTTGCTCAAGCTTTTTTCCTCTGGAGTGTTTTCAATTCTTCCAAAAGTTTAAGCTAAAGTTTGAGGCAAACTTTAGCTCAAGCTTTTTTTCTCTGGTATGTTTTCAACTCTTTTAAAAGTTTGAGCTAAAGTTTGAGGCAAACTTTGGCTCAAACTTTTTGTTCTCTCTTGCTCCTAGCCCTTCCTTCTTCCTTCAACCTTCTTCAAAACTCTTTTCACCTATCATCAATCAATCAAAAGAATCAAAGCTATGCCCCAAATCATGAGATTGTGTTTCTTTCATAATATATGACAATTATAGCATAAAATCTCATGAAAGTGCATGAATTCATACATGGTTGATTGAATCAAAGGAAACATGGAAATCTACCCAATTGGCTTGCTTATGGCTTAAGAAAGTGCATAAAACCTATTGAAAACAAAAGAAAAAGAATAGTGAAAATAGGCTAAGATGACTTGTCATCACAACACCAAACTTAAAGCTTACTTGTCCCCAAGCAAGAAGAGAATTATGCTCAAAGGTTCTTCCAATCAGAATGGATTTGAAAAATTACATGTACTATCCTGTGAGTGAAGTGATTAAGTGACAGTGGGGTGAACTCTAAATTATATGCTCATGCAAGGGCTTCAGTGCTTACTAGTCCTTACATATTGGGGGTCTTAGGTCCTAGGACTTTCATCCAAATGATATCATGGAGATCTCTCTATAGGTAATCACCTTGAAGCAGCTTATAGTTGCTGTGCTTTGGCCTTGACTCTAAGTGTCATGTCTCAAAGCGGCTCTTTAGATAAACTTTCAATCAATACTCCTAAACCAGTTGGTTTTAAGGTATTAGGTGTTAAAGCACCCCTAAGGATTTACTTGCTCAAGCCTCTTTCTTTGACACAATTCAACCACAAGCATTTACTAGGATAACAACTCTTTGAGTTTTTGTTTCTCCTTTCTTTTCTGCCTAGTAATTGATGCTCAGAGCCTTGGGCCATGTTCTTTTTGTTTTTGTATTTTCTTTATTTTCTTTTGTTTTGTTTGCTGCTTCTTGGATCAATAAATGTTTGAGAATCTCCACAACACTTCTTTGAACTCTATGTCCCGCCTAATAGCTCCCATGCAAGGTTTCATAAGCATGCAACCTCAATACATAATTATACAACTAGAACCACCACTTCTCCTAATCTTTTGCTTGCTTCAAAATTGTTTAATTCCCCAATCCTTCTTTTCAAAGAACTTTCATGTGATGCATCTTTTTGAAAAATTGAGTGCAAACAAGTTTTGGAGAGTATGATGTTGTAAATGATCAAGCATCTTGCTTATTGAATTTCAGAAAGAAAAACTATACTAAACAGACAGATAATCAGGGAAACAAAACCACTCTCAATCATAGCAGTGTTTGATGTAAGATAATCACTTAACAATACAACCTTTTGGAGTTCGCTTGCTTTACTCCTCATCATCATCATCACTGATCCACACATTCCTCTTTCATCTCTTTGGTTGATGATGCTTAATCCTTCCAAAAGCTTGTATGATGCTCTGCAATGATATTGAAAGTTGCTTGTTCCCCAAGCACTTGAAAAATGGTTAGCATGCATGATTTATTTGTGGGCCTTTTAAACTTACTTTAGTGTGGGAACACCAAACTTAGTACCTTGCCAATGGTTCTCATGCATCAGATTAACCATGTGTGAAACTTTTTTTTTCTTTTTCAAAAGTAATAAACTGAAAACTAGGAAACAGCAGAATAGTTAACTAGTTTATCTAAATGCTTGAAGCTAGCATTATGCAGAAAGTGGGAATGCGTTTTATGATGAAATTTTGGTGGAACACCAAACTTAGAATCCTTCATTCTCCCTTAGATTGTTTTGGTGTGCAACACCAAACTTAGCTTCTTGCAATATAGATGAAGTTAATTAACCTTTTTATTAAAATAACTATGGAAAGAAAACTACCTCAGGTTGGGTTGCCTCCCAACAAGCGCTCTTTTATTGTCATTAGCTTGACATCCTTCATTTTCTGATCATGGAAGTTGAGGCTTCTGTTGCCTTTGGTTTCCCCCTCTCACCGTGGGCTTTTCCTTGATGATTGTTTCTTTTCCCGTAGCCTTCTCACTTTTTTCCATAACTGCTTTCCCTTTCAACCCAGCAGCTTTTTCACTGTTCTTTGGGTCATCTTCAGTGGCCCTTAGGGATATATTTGCCTCTCTCTCGCCCAATTCAGCAAGATTTTGAACCAGTTGTTCCATTTGCTTTTCAACTCTTCTGAGTGAGGCCTCTTGGTTCCTGCTTATCATCTCTTGATTTTTCCTTATTTCTTCCTGCTCTACTGTCATCATTTCTTGAACCTTCATGTATCTTTCCATCATCATTTCTAGGACATAGAGTCTTTGAGAGTTTGGAAATTATTGTGGTTGTGTCAACTGTGATGGTTGATGAGAGTCATTTTGGGCGAGTTGTGAGGCAGGATGGGGTTGGAAGTGTGTGCATTGGGGTGGTGCGTGATGGTTGTTGTTGTGGGGGTGGTTTTTATGCTGGTTTTTGAAATTGGGGTTGTTACAGTTGAAGTCCCTTGGTCTTTGATTTTGGTTTTTAACCCCCCTCCAGTTGGATTGAGTTCTCCAGGGTGGGTTGTACACATCATTCTGAGTCCTACGTTGGAACATGCTTGAGGAGCTATTTGGAGAGTGTGAACGCTCATGACTGTGTTGCTCATAGTTAATTACTCCAGAACCGTTTTCAGATTGATTCCAATAATGGGGATTTTGAGGTGAGTTCTGTGCATTTGCCACAGCATGTTGCAGTTCATCTACTTTTCTGTTAATCAGCTCCAATTATTGCTTAAGCTGTTGATGTATCTGCTCGCTTTGGGCCATGATTGCACGAATACCTTCAATTTCCTTCTCTTGTGCGAATGGTTGCACTCTTACCTCTGGTTTAACAGTTCTCTGAGGTGGCTTCATCTTGACTAGGAGTTCACTCATTAGTTCTTCCCATCCGATGATGTTTCCTTGTGGGAAAGCTTCAAACCACTGAACAATGTCGTTCATGGTAATGAGTGGTTGCTTGTCATCTAAGGTGGGGATATTACTCCCCTACTTACTAGAATTCTTTGAGTTCCCCTCCATGATCTACACAATCACAAACTGTCCAAATGAAGATTGAATATATTCATGCCCAAAATGTGATCGGAAAATTAGCTGACACGATGTATCAAACAGTTGATAGGCTTGAAAGATTAATGAAAGAAAATTGCTTCTCTCTTATATTCAACAGGCAAAAACATAAGAATCACACAATGCCAGAGAAACCAGGAAAACTTCAATCTATTGCTAGAATGAAGTTTAGTTTAAGCAAAATTTCAAACAGTTAGCGTGTTAGTCAAAAATTAGAGAAAAAGAAAAGAAAAAGTGTTTGATCTAGATCTCCACTTCACGTAATCATTGTCAATCTATTTCAATCCCCGGCAACGGCGCCAAAAACTTGATGTGTATTTTCGGAAAACGAATAATCGAATCCCAAACACACAAAACTAATCGGCAAGTGCACCGGGTCGTATCAAGTAATAATAACTCACGTGAGTGAGGTCGATCCCACAGGGATTGAAGGATTGAGCAATTTCAGTTTAGTGGTTGATTTAGTCAAGCGAATCAAGATTTGGTTGAGTGATTTGTGATTAACAGAATTTAAATTGCATGGAAAGTAAAGGGAATGGGTAAATTGCATGAAATTAAAGAGAACAGAAAATAAAGTGCTGAATCTTAAAGAACAAGAAATTAAATGGCAGAAACTTAGAACGAAAGAAATATAAATTGCAGAATCTTAAAGTGCAAGAAATGTAAATGGCTTGAATCGTAAAGGGAATTGGGGATTGGATTTGCAGAAATTAAACAAGGAAAAGAAAAATTCAACAAACAGGAATGTAAAAGATGGATTCAATTAAACCGGATCTTAAATGAAAATGAGAATAAGCTTGGTGTGACAACGAAACAAGGAAATTGAAATTGAAAGCTATAGATCTCAGGACTCAAGAGACTAGATAGCCAAGTCTAGATCTCACTGCCTTCCTAGATCCAGCAAGAACAATTGCAAAGGAAATAAAGAAATGTAAATTGCAGAAGAGTAGAAGAAGAAGCAATTAACAGAGATGGAAACTCAATGCTGAAAATTAAACAAGATCCCAAGGTGAGATTGAAACAGAATTTCTTCAATTCTCCACCCAAGATCCAAAACAAGAAAAGTAAAGATTGCTGAGCAAGAACAAGGAAGAAGTGAGATCAATTCTCCTTCCCAATTCTTTAGAATTCTAAAGCAACAATTCAAAAAAATGTAAAGATGAGCTCTCTGTAAGTGTTCTCAGAATGCCAAAAGGAAAAACTCCCTAAAACTTAAATCCTAAGCTATTTATACACTTTCTTCAAATGGTCTTCAAGCCTTGAATTGGGCCTTTGCTCTTGATGGAATTGGGTTGATAAAGGCCTTGGTTGATTGCTCTTGGAGTTGGAGAAAGATCCATTGTGAACCGGGTTGAAATCATAAAAGTTTGAGTAAAAGTTTGAGGCAAACTTTTACTCAAACTTTTTATACCAGATTGCTTAAGCTTGCTGCTACCAACGTTTGAGCCAAAGTTTGAGGTCAAACTTTTGCTCAAACGTTGGTCCCCTTATAAATGGGTGTGGCGCCAACGATTGCCAAAAATCTTGAGGCAAACGTTGGCGCAAACTTTTCTCCTCCAGGGTGTGCAAGTGTGGCGCCAATGTTTGCCAAAAAGTTTGAGGCAAACGTTGGCTCAAGCTTTTCTCCCAAAAGTTTGAGCTAAGGTTTGAGGCAAACTTTTGCTCAAGCTTTTTTCCTCTGGAATGTTTTCAATTCTTCCAAAAGTTTAAGCTAAAGTTTGAGGCAAACTTTAGCTCAAGCTTTTTTTCTCTGGTATGTTTTCAACTCTTTTAAAAGTTTGAGCTAAAGTTTGAGGTAAACTTTGGCTCAAACTTTTTGTTCTCTCTTGCTCCTAGCCCTTCCTTCTTCCTTCAACCTTCTTCAAAACTCTTTTCACCTATCATCAATCAATCAAAACAATCAAAGCTATGCCCCAAATCATGAGATTGTGTTTCTTTCATAATATATGACAATTATAGCATAAAATCTCATGAAAGTGCATGAATTCATACATGGTTGATTGAATCAAAGGAAACATGGAAATCTACCCAATTGGCTTGCTTATGGCTTAAGAAAGTGCATAAAACCTATTGAAAACAAAAGAAAAAGAATAGTGAAAATAGGCTAAGATGACTTGTCATCATGGGGTTTTCCCATATTCTATCACTTTTCATTTTCCTTTCTAAAACTCAACAATCCATATATCAGTTCCCCATTCTCTTTTCCCTTTGAATCCTTAACATATTTTCTTAAACATTTCTTAACTTTCTCAAGCATTCGTTCGCAAAAATCTCAATCATCATTCAGTTCATAATCTCTGCTTTAGCAACCTTGAGTCAAGCCAACTTTAAAACTATTTTTCAGTTTAGTCCTCTATCAAAAGACTCAAGAAAATCATTTATTTTAATTTCACTAAACACCTTTCAAAACATAGCCTCTCATTAGAAGTAATCAAATAAAACTTAAATAATCATTTTTCAAATCCAAATTTTCTAAAATAACTTCTCAAATAAAACCTCAAATTTTATAAAAATTTCGGCAGCACCTCCCCTAAAACTCGGACTTAGCCACCCTTACGGGTTCCCTCTTTCTCAACAAGTCTCCCCCTTTCCTCAACAACTACCAAATAAGAGGTTCTCAAATCAGTCAGAAAATTCACAATTTACAATAGCCAACAGTTCGGTCATAACCCACAATTCCCACATAACCCATCAATACAACTTTCGCCTCATCAATTCGTAACTAACTTTCACTTATCATATGATTCTTTCAAAATTAAACTCAATAAACTATTATTCCAAGAAACTTGGTGTTGAGGTAATTTGGTCACAATAAAAACTTATACCATCTCTCTTATAATTCTGTTATTGTTTCCTAAGAAAATGCAGAAAAATAACAGCAAGTAGTAAGTTTGATAAATTCCTTAAAAATCCAGTTTTCACCCAATGCCTTTCAAAATTCACGACCTCAAACAAGACTCTTTTAGCTTTTTATTGAATCAAATTCCAGATTAATACTATGTCATATGAAAAAGTTATGAAGTGAGAAACACAGCCAGGCCTTTTAGAATTCGGTTTCCAAAATCCAGTGAGTTATCCATACTCTTTTCAACATATCTACTTGGTTAAATAGGATATTGACATGAAATTTAAAATGCAGATTGTGGACACAGGAAGCTTGAAAATGCCGTTTGTTTCAGCTCAAATACTTACCAGAATTGAAAGTTAAGTGAGTTAGAAGATGGTGCTTCTGCAGTAAAGAAACAGAATTTTCTGCAGAAACCATCAATCTTCAAAAATTCATTTCTCCCAAAATACTCATCAATAAATTCTGATTTTTTTATGAGATGCTCAAAACACAGTAAAGTTTCATGCAAAAATAATTTCATTCAAGTATATGACCTGGAATGCTCTCAGAAATTGATTCTTTCTACTGTCATGTATGCAGAAATTCTGCCTTAAGCATTTTCAACAACCTTACTTATCAAAAACCACATTTGAACTTATAACCCTTCCAAAATCACACGTTTAACCTCTTTCCAGTTATTCAAAATTGTCTTCATTGCCAACACAGCCCAAGAGCCCAGAATCAATAATTCACACGATGTCAAGTACTTAAGCACCATCAAACCTTTTCTTTTCTACACTATGCCAAGCATAATGTTCCATATACACTCATCATCATTCAAACATACAATAACTCATCAATTCACACCAGCAAGCTCAGCAACAAAAGTAACACCATTTATTCTATCCCTTACAACATTCAGTATGCACAATCATCAAATCAATCACCAACTACAGTTATAATTCAACTCAATTCCATCCACATCAGAGAAAACAATATCAATTACAACTTCAAACACTCACAACAATGCCCAAAGACATTCGCAGCCTTAACCTGAATTCAATAATCCAATTGAAGCACTAAAACATCATCAAACTTACTCCAAATTTCCCAACCTCAAACCAAGCTTATTTCTATCAATTAGTCTCTCATAACAACAAAACTAATTACATTCACAGCAATAATCAAAACTCAATTCATCAGTTATCCATACCACAGCTTTTCAATAATTAACTCGGCATATTGCAATTTAATAAACTATACTAAATTAGTCATTATTCACAACAGCATCTAAATTCAATCACAGCTCAAAATATTCACAACAAATAACAAATTTCAAATGCATTTCAGGTCATTCATGTCAATTAAGAAATTCTTAACCATTGTTAACCATTTGCACTTATTCAAATAACTTGGTGGGCATTCTAAATTAAAAACGTTTAATCCCCTACCTCGACTAGCCGAAACTGTCGAAAATTCACTAAACGCAGCTGCTCCATTAGCAGTTTCCAGCACCTATTTCCATGGCAGCAACAATGACAAGGTTAAACGCCTCCTCTCCTCTCGATCTGGAATTCCAGAAGTAGCAGCCAAACAGGGCCAGCAGCAACGTGAGGTGGTCACGGTGAATTCAAATAGGATAACAGTAAAAATTCTGGAAACTCCATGCTAACTCAAATTGAAGCAAGAGCCAGAATGCCTTACCTCAATTAGTCGTAATTGAAGAATTTAAATGCGGTAAACCCAATATTACGAATCCACGCAGTTTTGATGGCGGCGGAGGCTCTGGCAGCTGTGAGAACCATGAGCAGAGACAGAACTGGGCAAGCCTCCACTCCAAACCTTCAAAAACAGCACTAGCTCCAACAAAGCTTGGCGGTGGTAGAAGCTGACTTCAGTGCTGGTGATGCTGGACAGAACCACGAAGGGAACAGAGGGCATGAACGGCGGCATTGGAATGACGGCCGCGGAACCCTCGCGGCAGTGGCCGTGGATCGATGGCGACAGCGGCGTGGAACACAGCTCCTCGTGGTGGTCGCTCTCCTCCTTTTGGCGACGTCAGCAGCGATGACAGACCCTTGAAGCGGCGGCGGCAGAACGCGAATGGACGATGGCGACGCGGGCTCTGGCTCTATGGACGGGACGGCGCTGCGAAGCAGCTCGACGACGAGCTCCAGGGAGGCGGCACGGCGAACAGCATCCACCCTTCTCCCTCGGACGTGCAGCTTCAGCCCTCTCCCCTTTCCTTGCAACAGTAACGGTGACCATGGTAACACGGTGGGATGAGGCTGGACGGCGGCGCTTTAGCTCAGTAATGGCGACGCGGTGGTAGCTGGCGGGCTTCTCTTCTTCGTGCATCTCTCTCTCTCTAATTTCTCGTTTCTGAAATTGTTCCACTGAAGGGGTGAAAGGGGGTGGGGTGCGGCTGTGGTGAGGGTGCCAGGGTTAGGGTTTCTCAATTAATTTGGGAATTAGGGTTTCTGATTCAATTTGGGAATTAGGGTTAGGAATTAGGATTTTATAAAATAATATAGATAGATATGAATAGATATTTTGATAAAATTAAAGGGTAGAGTAATTTTAAAATCAAGTGTACTCTATTAAAAATATTTAGGAACATTATTTATCATCCTATTGCTATGTTCAATCATTTATTTCTAATTTACATTATAAAATGAACAAGTTAATTATATTTTGTAAAGTACAATTTAAATTCAAATATCAATTTTCTAGATTAAATCATACAAATCTCTATTATTTTTCTATCTCTGAAACTTTAATTTCAATTTATAAAATAATTAATTATAATAAAAATTGTACATAAATATTAATTGACTTAAACTTAAAGTATTTACAAATATCGATCTAATCATTTCTGATAAAATAATTTCTAAGAGTTCAAATTAATAACATAATTCATTCAAAATAGAATTTATTTAAATTAAATTATACAATTCTTCTTATTTTTCAATTATCAAAATTATAATTTCAACTATACCAAATATCTAATAAAATTTATATAAAAGTTCTAATTAATTTAAACTCCAATTATCATGAAACTCCATTTAATTACCTTTAGTAAAATAATTTTCTTAAAATAAATCACAAATAACTAATTATTTGATTTTCAAAAACTAGGGTTGTTACATTCTACCCACCTTAGAAAAATTTTCGCCCTCGAAAATTGCTAGAATAAAATAAGTTCAAACTTAAATCAAAGAAAACAGAATATATGAACAAAAGCATAGGCATTATCAAGAATGAATATTCAAAGAGTTACGTAAGCAATCAGATTCATAGGCGAACAAAGGCATACAAGAATGATAAGGTATGGTTCGGGAACAATCAAATCACATTCTAAGGAGGAAATTTAAACTAAAGAATTCCAGTGAAAGCAACGAAGAAAAAGATGGCACGAGTTTGCGTGGCACGAATAAAGATTACACGTCAAAACGAAGCTAACTTTATAACTTCTAACGCTCCCAAACCCCGTAAATCGCATTACCTATTCTTCTATTTCGTCTATGATAATCCATTAGTGTTCCCATATACATAAATCATCAGTATTAAGTTGGCCAGACCTAATACCATGAAGTATGAAATGGTAAACTAACAGCGTTAATCATCAGACAGTCATGCAAATAAAACACAAACTCTTGTTACCAGAACAAGTCACAAAGCATGACAGACACTCAGAGTATGCAATGAAGCATAGTCAGTCCATTCCCAAGGCTCTAACAGGAACGAACTGCTCTGATACCATATTGTAACGACCCAACTTCCAATACGTCATGATCGTACCAAAAGTAAGGCGTTACTGACCTGTTTTCCTTATTAACTATTTACTATTAAGCCTTTAGTTCGATATCGCGATTCAATTTTAGTAAAAATACCAGAAATTTTTGTTTTTGTTTATTAAAATCATATAGCAAACATCACCAAGTAATAATAATCACATAATTACTAATAATAATTTCTGTCATACAAAAGATTTAAAATAAACCTTAGATACATACTCTATCCCTCTGTATAAAATAAAAATCTTAAGCAATAAGGGCGAGGAAACTCTATGAAAGAAAATTAACTCATAAATAAATTCTAGAATCGCTCGCAGCTTCAACTGAATCTTCGTACCTGTGTCACTGAAAGGGTGGAAAATTTGGGGTGAGAACAAAGCACACGTTCTCAGTAGGGAATGGGAATACCGTAAAAGTAATGATTAACATGTAAATAATTAACTTTGCTTAATAAACATTCTTTATCAACCCTTTGAAATACTTTTTAATCTTACTTTAAATAAATAGTTACTTTCTTTAGATTCCTAAACCCAAAATAGATCTCAATCACAAAATTTGACATATTAAATATCTTTCAGCCACATAATTGATTCTCAGTCACAACAAACAGTTATAAATCATCTCTATACATTCACAGACTACCAGCACAAGTAAGAAACTCAATTAAACACACAAACAAATCACAATAAAAGAAAACAACACAATCACAGAGAAGTAATATAAGTAAACACAACCAAATGCAAATGCACAACCAATATGATGCATGTCTGTCCTAAGAAGGCCATGAGCTCACATGTCGGTTTACACCCTGCAGCCCGACATTACCTAGGAACAAGTCCCAGATATGGCTTCCCTTTGTGTCCTTAGTGCATATGTGTCGGTGGTAAGAATACCGCTCCTTCGTGACTACCGGCAGTCGGCGCAAAGCCCGACCCCATAATATACGCACAAGGGGAAACAGTGATCCTCAGTTCGTGGGCGTCCCCGAGATCATTTCACAAACAAAACAAAGATCTTTAGTTCGTGGGTTATACCCGAGATCAATACACAATAACATAGCGATCTTTAGTTCGTGGGTTATACCCGAGATCAATACATAGCAAACATTGATCTTCAGTTTATGGGCTATACCCGAGATCAACATACAACAATTCATGGGTTATTCCCGTAATCAATAATTATCAGTCCGTGGGTTTTTCCTGCATATAAAACAAATAACAATCTATAGGTTTTCCCCGAGATCAATGATCATTCAGTTCGTGGGTACTTCCCAAATTTTACCAATTATCAATTCATGGATTTTCCCCGTAGTTAAACAACTAACAGTTCGTGGGGTTTTCCCGTATTTTATCACTTTTCATTTTCCTTTCTAAAACTCAACAATCCATATATCAGTTCCCCATTCTCTTTTCCCTTTGAATCCTTAACATATTTTCTTAAACATTTCTTAACTTTCTCAAGCATTCGTTCGCAAAAATCTCAATCATCAATTCAGTTCATAATCTCTGCTTTAGCAACCTTGAGTCAAGCCAACTTTAAAACTATTTTTCAGTTTAGTCCTCTATCAAAAGACTCAAGAAAATCATTTATTTTAATTTCATTAAACACCTTTCAAAACATAGCCTCTCATTAGAAGTAATCAAATAAAACTTAAATAATCATTTTTCAAATCCAAATCTTCTAAAATAACTTCTCAAATAAAACCTCAAATTTTATAAAATTTCGGCAGCACCTCCCCTAAAACTCGGACTTAGCCACCCTTACGGGTTCCCTCTTTCTCAACAAGTCTCCCCCTTTCCTCAACAACTACCAAATAAGAGGTTCTCAAATCAGTCAGAAAATTCACAATTTACAATAGCCAACAGTTCGGTCATAACCCACAATTCCCACATAACCCATCAATTCAACTTTCGCCTCATCAATTCGTAACTAACTTTCACTTATCATAGGATTCTTTCAAAATTAAACTCAATAAACTAGTATTCCATGAAACTTGGTGTTGAGGTAATTTGGTCACAATAAAAACTTGTACCATCTCTCATATAATTCTGTTATTGTTTCCTAAGAAAATGCAGAAAAATAGCAGCAAGTAGTAAGTTTGATAAATTCCTTAAAAATCCAGTTTTCACCCAATGCCTTTCAAAATTCACGACCTCAAACAAGACTCTTTTAGCTTTTTATTGAATCAAATTCCAGATAAATACCATGTCATATGAAAAAGTTATGAAGTGAGAAACACAGCCAGGCCTTTTAGAATTCGGTTTCCAAAATCCAGTGAGTTATCCATACTCTTTTCAACATATCTACTTGGTTAAATAGGATATTGACATGAAATTTAAAATGCAGATTGTGGACACAGGAAGCTTGAAAATGCCGTTAGTTTCAGCTCAAATACTTACCAGAATTGAAAGTTAAATGAGTTAGAAGATGGTGCTTCTGCAGTAAAGAAACAAAATTTTCTGCAAAAACCATCAATCTTCAAAACTTCATTTCTCCCAAAATACTCATCAATAAATTCTGAATTTTTTATGAGATGCTCAACACACAGTAAAGTTTCATGAAAAAATAGTTTCATTCAAGTATATGACCTGGGATGCTCTCAGAAATTGATTCTTTCTACTGTCATGTATGCAGAAATTCTGCCTTAAGCATTTTCAACAACCTTACTTATCAAAAACCACATTTGAACTTATAACCCTTCCAAAATCACACGTTTAACCTCTTTCCAGTTATTCAAAATTGTCTTCATCGCCAACACAGCCCAAGAGCCCAGAATCAATAATTCACACGATGTCAAGTACTTTAGCACCATCAAACCTTTTCTTTTCTACACTATGCCAAGCATAATTTTCCATATACACTCATCATCATTCAAACATACAATAACTCATCAATTCACACCAGCAAGCTCAGCAACAAAAGTAACACCATTTATTCTATCCCTTACAACATTCAGTATGCACAATCATCAAATCAATCACCAACTACAGTTATAATTCAACTCAATTCCATCCACATCAGAGAAAACAATATCAATTACAACTTCAAACACTCACAACAATGCCCAAAGACATTCGCAGCCTTAACCTGAATTCAATAATCCAATTGAAGCACTAAAACATCATCAAACTTACTCCAAATTTCCCAACCTCAAACCAAGCTTATTTCTATCAATTAGTCTCTCATAACAACAAAACTAATGACATTCACAACAATAATCAAAACTCAATTCATCAGTTATCCATACCACAGCTTTTCAATAATTAACTCGGCATATTGCAATTTAATAAACTATACTAAATTAGTCATTATTCACAATAGCATCTAAATTCAATCACAGCTCAAAATATTCACAACAACTAACAAATTTCAAATGCATTTCAGGTCATTCATGTCAATTAAGAAATTCTTAACCATTGTTAACCATTTGCACTTCTTCAAATAACTTGGTGGGCATTCTAAATTAAAAACGTTTAATCCCCTACCTCGACTAGCCGAAACTGTCGAAAATTCACTAAACGCAGCTGCTCCATTAGCAGTTTCCAGCACCTATTTCCATGGCAGCAACAATGACAAGGTTAAACGCCTCCTCTCCTCTCCGATCTGGGATTTCAGAAGTAGCAGCCAAATAGGGCCAGCAACAACGTGAGGTGGTCACGGTAAATTCAAATAGGATAACAGTAAAAATTCTGGAAACTCCATGCTAACTCAAATTGAAGCAAGAGCCAGAATGCCTTACCTCAATTAGCCGTAATTGAGGAATTTAAATGCGGTAAACCCAATATTACGAATCCACACAGCTTTGATGGCGGCGGAGGCTCCAGCAGCTGCGAGAACCATGAGCAGAGATAGAACTGGGCAAGCCTCCACTCCAAACCTTCAAAAACAGCACCAGCTCCAACAAAGCTTGACGGTGGTAGAAGCTGACTTCAGTGCTGGTGATGCTGGACAGAACGACGAAGGGAACAGAGGGCATGAACGGCGGCATTGGAACGACGGCGGCGGAACCCTCGCGGTGGTGGCCGTGGATCGATGGCGACAGTGGCGTGGAACACTGCTCTTCGTGGTGGTCGCTCTCCTCCTTTCGGCGACGTCAGCAGCGACGACAGACCCTTGAAACGGCGGCGGCAGAATGCAAATGAACGACAGCGATGCGGGCTCTGGCTCTATGGACGGGACGGCGCTGCGAAGCAGCTCGACGGTGAGCTCCAGGGAGGCGGTACGGCGAACAGCATCCACCCTTCTCCCTCGGACGTGCAGCTTCAGCCCTCTCCCCTTTCCTTGCAACAGCAACGATGACCATGGTAACACAGCGGGATGAGACTGGACGACGGCGCTGTAGCTCAGTAATGGCGATGCGGTGGCAGTTGGCGGGCTTCTCTTCTTCGTGCATCTCTCTCTCTCTAATTTCTCGTTTCTGAAATTGTTCCACTGAAGGGGTGAAAGGGGGTGGGGTGCGGCTGTGGTGAGGGTGCCAGGGTTAGGGTTTCTCAATTAATTTGGGAATTAGGGTCTTTGATTCAATTTGGGAATTAGGGTTAGGAATTAGGATTTTATAAAATAATATTGATAGATATGAATAGATATTTTGATAAAATTGAAGGGTAGAGTAATTTTAAAATCAAGTGTACTCTATTAAAAATATTTAGGAACATTATTTATCACCCTATTGCTAAGTTCAATCAATTATTTCTAATTTACATTATAAAATGAACAAGTTAATTATATTTTGTAAAGTACAATTTAAATTCAAATATCAATTTTCTAGATTAAATCATACAAATCTCTATTATTTTTCTATCTCTGAAACTTTAATTTCAATTTATAAAATAATTAATTATAATAAAAATTGTACATAAATATTAATTGACTTAAGCTTAAAGTATTTACAAATATCGATCTAATCATTTCTGATAAAATAATTTCTAGGAGTTCAAATTAATAACATAATTCATTCAAAATAGAATTTATTTAAATTAAATTATACAATTCTTCTTATTTTTCAATTATCAAAATTATAATTTCAATTATACCAAATATCTAATAAAATTTATATAAAAATTCTAATTAATTTAAACTCCAATTATCATGAAACTCCATTTAATTACCTTTAGTAAAATAATTTTCTTAAAATAAATCTCAAATAACTAATTATTTGATTTTCAAAAACTAGGGTTGTTACATTGTGCAGCTATCCTGGCATGCCACGCCTTCGAACTCAAACGGCACACCCAAGTGATATCTCCATTCTTCCTCTCTGGTGACTTGAACTAGCATGGCATGCCCAGAACTGGCGTGCCACCCTTTCAGCAAAACCTTCATTCTTTTCTTCTAGATAGTATAGCTGGCGTGCCACGCCCAGCAGCGGCATGCCACGCCCTTGTTAAACTATTCATCTTTCTTCCTTGGAAGGTTGAACTAGTGTGCCACGCCTAGGTCTGGCGTGCCACGCCCTCAATAAAGCATGAGTACTCTCCTCTGGCCCAGTAAGCTGGTGTGCCACGTCCAGGATTCAAGTGGCACGCCCATGGTGCGAGCAAGGTTGGTGTGCCACGCCCTAAGCATTAAGTGGCATGCCCATTGACATTTTGCCATGGCGTGCCACGCCTAAAGTCCCAAGTGGCACGCCCTCGAGGAAGCCTTGACTCCTCTTCTCTAGAGGCTTGTACTGGCGTGCCACTCCTTCGATCTGGCGTACCATGCCCTTGTTGGAGCTTCAGTTACCCTCACTGGTCAAATGAACTGGCGTGCCACGCTCAGACTCAAGTGGCATGCCCATAGTGGTGTTGATGGCTCACGAGCTTGGCGTGCCACGCTTCTAGTATCAAGTGGCACGCCCATTGATTCTTTGACTTGGCGTGCCATGCCTCAAGTCTCCTGTGGCACGCCCATAATGGTGCTTCCTCCATTCTCCTCTGCTCAATTGTACTGGCGTGCCACGTCTTCGACCTGGCGTGCCACACCTTGGACCTGGCGTGCTGAGGAGTCCATATTTTACGATATATTTTGATTTGATTTGAGTGGATTTCATCACATAAATCCATATTTATTCATCTACATAGCATACTTTTGAGATTTCTCCCTAAATTGTGCTTGAAAGTGTAAACATGTTCTTTTGCACCTAATTTAGTCAATTTTAATTCACTTTAATTCCATTTGGTGCCATGATGTATTTTTTAAGTGATTTCAGGTTTTCAAGGCAAGTTTGGGTTGAAGAAATGAAGAAAGAGCATCAAAAAGGGGAGAAATTATGAAGAAAATGATTTTGGAAGCTGCTTCAAAGATGCGCACGCACAGTGATGCGTGTGTATGCACAACGGTGACTTCGTGCAACGATGCATACGCACCAAATATCTTGCGTACGCACGATGGGAATTCTGTGCAACCGTGCGTACGCACAGTAGGTCGTGCGTACGCACGCATGCATGCACGTGAGGTCCTTAATACAAATCCTAGGGGCAATTTTTGGGCCTCCAAATCCCAGTCCAACTCATTTCTTAAGCTATTTAAGGCCAAAGTGAAGTGGAATGAAGGGGGAGAATTAGGTTTAGCCTTTACATGCTTTTCTCTTAGTTTCTAGAGAGAGAAGCTCCCCTATCTCTCTAGAATTAGGTTAGGTTTAGTTAATTTCTCTTTAATTTATGTCTTTAATTATTGTTTTAATGTAATTTCCTTTATGTTTTCATACTTTTCTTGTCTTTCTCTTCTTTATTTCTCTTGTAATTTTCTTTCTTTTTCCATTTTTATGTTATGAACACTCTATGTTAATTTTACTTTCAATTAATGCAATTTACGTTTCATGTTCATTTATTGCTTTCTTTAGTTGTTGTTATGATTTTCCTGCTTTTGGTAGTTAGGAATTTATTTTAATATAATTTAATGTTATTTTATTTTCATGCACACCAAGTGTTTGATAAAATGTTTAGCTTAGTTTTTACTTAGTTTTTCTTCACTCTTGGCTTGCAATTGTTGACTTTGGTGTCCCTTGAGTCATTGATGTCCATTCTTGTTTGATATATTAGAGTAGTTAGTTAATTTGGTCTCCCTTGACTCTATATGACCCCTTAGTTTTGACATAGGACTTAGGGATTGAAATTAACTATGCCTATTTGACTTATCTTCGATGTAAGGTTAACTAAGTAGGATTAACTCTTCATAATCATCATGTGTTTGTGGTCAATGGCTAGGATAGGTAACCTTAGCTCTCAATTGCTTTCCAAGAGGTTTTTTTGAATTTTAAGTGTCCTTTCCTTGCATTTAATTGCTTTGACTTTTATTGCTTTGACCTTTAATTCCTTACATGTTTATTTTATTGCCTTGATGTTTAATTTCTTGCATGTTTAGTTTTCACACTCATGGTTGAGAAATTGGATATTTGGGTGGAATTGAGTTGTGGATGTCCATTCCGCATTGTGTGAGAATGGTTAATTGGTTTGGTTTCCATTGACGCTAGTCTTTCACTAAGTAATTAGTGAGTTGACTAGGACTTATAGATTGAGATCAATTATGCCTTTTGACTAATTCTCAAGGAGGATTGACTGATTTAGATTGCTTCCATACAATTGCCATGTTTGTGCTCCATAACTAGGATAGGAATCCTAAATCCCCCAATTCTTGCCAAGAGTTTCCATTTACATCCCTTTACTTGCTTTCCTTTACTTTCTTGCTATTTACTTTCTTGCATGCTAAGTTACATTCTTGTCATTTACATTTCTTGCTCTCTTGCTTTCATTTCCCAATCCCCCATGCTTTCCCTCATAGCCAATGATTATACACTTAATTGTAACTCTTAGGGAAGATGACCTGAAAGCTAAATACTCTCGGTTATAATAATTATTTTGTATTGTGACATCTTTAGATTAATATTTGATTATGAGAATTCGGTGTTGGTTTGGACTATACTACTAACAAATTGATTCTTGATTCCAAACTATACGACAAAATTCTCATCGTCACGTGCCATGCCCATTGTGGATGATAGGGTTGGCGTGCCACGCCCAACTTGGCATGCCACGCCCCTTGCAAGTTTTCAAGGTTCCTTCTCTGGCCAGCATGCTTGGCGTGCCACGCCCATAGTAAAGCTTGGAGTCCCTTCTCTAGAAAAGATAACTGGCATGCCACGCCTGGCCTAGGCATGCCACGCCCAATGTGGTTCATCTCGTTGGCGTGCCACGTCTGCCTTTGGAGTGCCACGCCCATTGTAAGCTTCATGGACTCTCTTCTGGAATTGATAGCTGGTGTGCCACGCCTGGCCTTGGCATGCCACGCCCATTATAACTTATCATGGGCTCTCTCTGGAAGCAATAGCTGGCGTGCCATGCTCATATAAATTGTTGGCATTTGCACTAAGTAACACGCCCAGTACACACGCCCAGCTTATTTTTCTTGCTTTCTTCCTCTTTTGTTGCTATTTTCACCTGAAATTCAAACAAGATCCCTTTCAAAGCAATGTACCATAAAATTCATTATTTAGTTCAAGTAATTGCATCAATTGAATGAGAATTTACTAATTCTATGGACCTTTTAGTTAAGAGAAAGAGGTAGATGATGCAAGTCATCACAACACCGAACTTAACTTTTGCTTGTCCCTAAGAAAATCAATGTGAATTGTTCATAATTGATTGAGACTTGACCCTTAAGAAAATATATTCATAGTTAAAGATAGAGGCTAAGTATCAAATCATGCATGAACTTTGTGGTTTTCATATTACAATGAACTCTTAGACTTTTGAGGACCCTTTTAAGTGCTTGCTTCTGGAGCCCTTTCTATTGATTGTCACCTTGAAATAGTAAGATTTGTTATTCTTTTTCTTTTGATTGCTTTTTTTGTTTCTTTGATTGACCACGACTCTAAGTGTTTTGTCTCAAGACGACCCTTTAGTTTAAGCTTTCAACTAGCACTCCCAAACCAGTTGATTTTAGGGCATTAGGTGTTGAAACACCCCTAAGAATTTACTTGCTTAGGTATCTTTTCTTGACACATCTTCACCACAAGTATCTACTAAGATCTTGACTTTATGAGTTATTTGTTTCTTTCCTTTTATCCTAGTAGTTGATGCTCAGAGCCTTGGGTCTTGGTGGAATTCTTGAGGTGGTGTATGTGGAATTTGTGGTTCTTGGGAGTATTGGTATTGGGGTGTTGGTTGTTCTAGACGTGGTTCATACGGTGGTTGATATGATGGATATTGGTTATGGTCATATGGAGTTGAATGGTGGTGTGAGGCATGTGAGTATGGTGTATGGCTATATTGAGGAATGGGATCATATGCATATGATGATTGTGGTTGACAACCATAATGAAGATCATCACACACATTGGCTTGGTACACATTAGGATTAGGATTAAACCCATAATAGTTCAGAGGAGGTTGTTGCCATGAAGGTTGTTCATAAGTTTGGGGTTCCTCCCATCCTTGATTTCCAAATTCTTGATGTATATCATCATTAGGGCTTTCATTTCCTACAACATAGTTTGAACTACACTCATAGCCAAAAAGATGAGAATTCATAGTAGAAGGGAAAATAAAAACAAATATTAATAAGAAACACAGAAAATAAAACCCTAAACTAGCAAAAACTAGCAAACAACCCAAAATTCAAGCTATTCACAATATATACAATAGCCAATAACATAGCACCATTGTGTCCCCGACAACGGTGCCATTTTGATGTGCGTAACTTTTTGTTGATATAGAATTTCTCAATTGAATTTTTGTTGCAAGTATAGTTCTAAACCAACAAAGAGTCCTCATATACAAAATTTAGGTTGTCACATGTACAAACCCCAAATAAGAATTAACCGGAGTATTTGGACTCCGGGTCGTCTCCCTAGGAAACAATAGAATGCTCAATTATTGGCTATAAGGGGGTAAGGGGGTTTTTTGGTTCACAAGAGGGCAAGAAAAGTAAATTAGGCAAATAATTAAAGAAAACAAGATAAAGAACTCTTGGCTAGACTTAGGTAATTGAGATCACCATCCTTGTCGACAATCCAAATATTGATAATCATGAGAGGCCAACCCATTAAGTCTACTTCCCAAAAGCTTTAAGTACGTGACATCTACTCCTAAGCTTGAAGTACGTCAAATAGGTTTGATCACATCAACACCTAAGTCCCAACTTACCTACTAATTAGCTTAGTAGTGGGTTAGCATCAATGGATATCAAGTTGATCACCAAGGGTTCTCAAATCACCAAATCCATTATACCCAATAACTAAAGTTTACTCAATTTCCTTAGCTTAAACCAAAAGTTGACAAAACTACTCAATAACTAAATAGAACATTTCATCAAATGTAAACCAAATCCAACATGAGTTCATCATCACAAAAGAGAGAAAAAGGAGAAATTAACATAAAAAATAAGAGAATCAAGACGTAGAGATGAGAAATTATAAAAGAAACAAGATGAGATCAAGTAATTAAACATAGATCTAAGACAATCTAACCTAATCCTAACCTAATTCTAGAGAGAAGAGGGAGATTCTCTCTCTACAAAACTAACTAAAGGCTCATGTTGGCTAAACTAATTGCTCCCCCTTTGCTTGGACTTCAATTCTGCATGAAATACACTCAGAAACAAGTTGGATTTGGGCCTGGGTAGCTCAGAAATCGCCCCCAGCGTTTTGCCTTTAAGTGGGCCATGCGAGAGTATCAGCGCGTGCGCGTCGATTGGAAAAATCTTCACCTGCGCGGACGCGGCATGTGCGCATGCGCGTCTCTATGTAAAACCTCTTTTGCGCGTGCGTGCCTTATACGCGTGCGTGTCCATTGATGCATTTCCAATCTTTGTTTCTTCATGCATTCCCCCTTTTTGTATGCTTTTCTACTCATTTCTTCCATCCAATACTTGCCTTACAAATCTGAAATCGCTCAACACAAACATCGAGGCATCAAATGGAATTAAAGTGAATCAAAATCACCAATTTAGGGCCTAAAAAGCATGTTTTTTACGCTTAAGCACAATTCAAGGGAGAATTACAAAACTATGCCATTTCATTGAATAAATGTGGGAAAAAGGTGGTAAAATCCCCTAAAATAAGCACAAGATAAATCACGAAATCGGGGTTTATCAGGTCTTGCTTACTACTTCTTGGTTCTATGGATATTTAAAGGTTATCCTCGGTATATACTTGTTATGTCCTCTATGTCTAATTGTTTATTATGATCTACCTACCTCCATAATTTTATTCATTCTTCCATACTTGTTCCTCATCTCTTAATCTGAATTATCTCACTTGGGTCTTAACCTCTTACTCTTGTTTTTCAACAACTCATCATTGATTCTTTGTGAAAACAAACTACTTTTGTTGATGTAATGAAAACTTAACAAAGGACATTTTCTTTCTCAACTAAAAAAAGAAATTCAAATGACTCATAGAAAGACTCTAAACTCATAAACAGACAACAACTACTATATCAAAATAACTACTAAGTAGTAAATTCAGAAGATAAATTTCAACCATGGGACTCAATAACCTTGTACTCTTTAGCAGCTTCAATCTATAGGTCCCTTCTGGTGGTGGCTACACCAAACTTAAATTTGGGGTTACTCTTAAGATTAATTCAATTATTTGATGTAAGCTCAAATTAAGTGGGTTAGTGGCCGTACCAAACTTAGCTCCTTAGCTAGTTTCTCAACCCAATTAACAACATCATATAGTGTAACATGCAAGGTTGTACTTCCAGCAAGCTAGGAAAACTTTTAAAGTTCAAATTAAAGAAACTATCAACTAAACAACTAACAATTGAACTGAAAAACAAACAACCTAAGTGACTAAACATAAGCAAATCTAAAAAGCTTGAAATTGAAATGATATGAGTGTTGGGGTGCCTTCCAAATAGTGCTTCTTTAATGTCACTAGCTTGACGATTCTTTCTCTTCAACTGAGGTTATAGTTCATTCTTTGCTCATCCCATGAGACTCCCAAATAGTGCTTAAGTCTGTGGCCATTGACAGTGAAAGTCCTCTGTATTTTGTCATCCATGAGCTCCACGTGACCATAAGGAAAAGCCTTGATGATTGTAAATGGTCTAGACCATCTTGACTGCAGCTTTCCTGGGAAGAATTTGAGCCTTGAGTTGTACAATAGCACCTTTTGACCCTCTACAAACTCTCTTCTTGCCAACTTTTGATCATGCCATTTCTTTGTTTTCTCCTTGTAAATCTTGGCATTTTCATAAGCTTGAGATCTGAATTCATCTATCTCATTGAGCTACAGTAACCTTCTTTCCCCAGCAGCTTGATTGTCAAAGTTCAACATCTTTAGAGCCCAAAATGCTCTATGTTCGAGCTCCACTGGTAGATGACAAGCTTTTCCAAACACCAATTGGTATGGAGACATGCCAATAGGTGTCTTAAAAGCTGTCTATAAGCCCACAATGCATCATCTAGCTTCTTGGACCAATCTTTTCTTGAGTTTCCAACAGTCTTTTCAAGGATTCTCTTGAGCTCTCTATTTGAAATTTCAGCTTGACCATTGCTTTGTGGATGGTACGGGGTTGCTACGTTGTGCTTAACACCATATTTGAGAATGAATGTCTCAAGTTGCTTATTGCAAAAGTGAGTTCCCCCATCACTTATAAAAGCTCTTGGAACCCCAAACAAGCTAAATATGTTCTTCCTCAAGAAGTTGATCACTACTTTGTTGTCATTTGTTGATGTTGCTAGGGCTTCCACCCATTTGGACACACAGTCCACAACCCCCAATATGTAGTTGTTTGAGTATGAAGGTGGGAATGGTCCCATGAAATCAATCCCCCAAACATCAAACAACTCCAATTCCATGATGAATCTCTGTGGCATTTCATTCTTCTTGGGTAGGTTGCCAGCTCTTTGACACTCATTGCATCTTGTTACAAAATCCTTTGCATTTTTGAATATTGTAGGCCAAAAGAATCCACATTGCAATGCTTTGGCTGTAGTCCTTTCTCCATTAAAATGTCCTCCATAGATGGATCAATGGTAATGCCAAAGGACCTCTTGCCCTTCCTCATGAGAGATGCATCTTCTTAGAATCTCATTAACACATCTTTTGAAGAGGTAAGGCTCATCCAAAATGTAATGCTTGGCATCATTGATGAGTATCCTTTTCAAGTGCTTGTTGATGTTGGAGGGTAGCTCTCCAATGGCCTTGAATTTGGCTATGTCTGTGAACCATGGAGCCTCTTGGATCATCTTCAATTGCTCTTTTGGGAAGCTTTTATTTACCCCAGGGCTATGTACTTCATCCCTTTCATATGGGATCCTTGATAGGTGGTCAGCCACTTTGTTCTCTGCTCCACTTCTATCCTTGATTTCAATGTTGAACTCTTGGAGTAATAGAATCCATCTTATCATTCTAGGCTTGGATTCTTGCTTGGTTAACAAGTATTTAAGTGCTGCATGATCACTAAACACAATGACTTTAGAACCAATGAGGTAAGATCTAAATTTATCAAATACAAAAACTATAGTAAGGAGTTCTTTTTCTGTGGTGGTGTAGTTCTTTTGCGCTTCATTAAGAACCTGTCTAGCATAATAAATGACATGCACTAGCTTGTCTTTTCTTTTTCCTAAAACAGCACCAATAGCAAAATCGGATGCATCACACATGAATTGAAAAGGTAAGTCCCAGCTAGGTGGTGCTATAATAGGTGCAGAGGAGAGCTTGCTTTTAAGCTCATTAGAGACAAGCAAGTTACTTAAGGGTTTGGCAATCTTTGAAAAGTCTCTAATAGACCTTCTATAGAATCCAGCATGTCTCAAGAAACTCCTAATTGCTTTTTGACATTGCAAGGTGGCGGTAATTTTTCAATCACTTCCACCTTGGCTCTATCTACCTCTATGCCTTTCTTAGAGATTTTGTGGCCAAGGACTACCCCTTCGGTAACCATAACGTGATATTTTTTCCAGTTTAAAACTAGGTTAGTCTGTTGGCATCTGGTGCATGAAATTGTGATTACACTTTTTACAACTCCGCACAACTAACCAGCAAGTGCACTGGGTCGTCCAAGTAATACCTTACGTGAGTAAGGGTCGAATCCCACGGAGATTGTTGGTTTGAAGCAATCTATGGTTATCTTGTAAATCTTAGTCAGGAAGTCAATTATGTTTATCAGTAGAATTTCGAATAACCAAGAGAGCATAAATTAAAGGTTACTTGTTATGCAGTAATGGAGAATGTGTTGGAGTTTTGGAGATGCTTTGTCTTCTGAATCTCTGCTTTCCTCTGTCTTCTTGTTCACGCACGCACGTCCTCCTATGGCAAGCTGTGTGTTGGTGGATCACCGTTGTCAATGGCTACCTTCCATATTTCCAGTGAAAACTACGCTCACGCGCTCTGTCACAGCATGGCTAATCACCGGTTGGTTTTCGATCCGGTTGGAATAGATTTACTATCCTTTTGCGTCTGTCACTAACGCCCAGCCTTCAGGAGTTTGAAGCTCGTCACAGTCATTCAATCCTTGAATCCTACTCGGAATACCACAGACAAGGTTTAGACTTTCCGGATTCTCATGAATGCCGCCATCAGTTCTAGCTTATACCACGGAGATTCTGATTAAGGAATCTAAGAGACACTCATTCAATCGTATATAGAACAGAGGTGGTTGTCAGGCACACGTTCATTATTTGAGGAAGGTGATGAGTGTCACAGATCATCACCTCCATCACAGTTAAGCGCGAATGAACATCTTAGATAGGAACAAGCGTGTTTGAATAGAAAACAGAATTACTTGCATTAATTCATCGAGACACAGCAGAGCTCCTCACCCCCAACAATGGGGTTTAGAGACTCATGCCGTCAAAGAATACAAGGGTTTGATCTAAAATATCATGAGATACAAAATAAGTCTCTAAAAGTTGTTTAAATACTAAACTAGTAGCCTAGGGTTACAAAATATGAGTAAACTATGATGGATGATGTAGAGATCCACTTCTGGGGCCCACTTGGTGTGTGCTGGGCTGAGACTTAAGCAATTCACGTGCAGAGGCCATTTGTGGAGTTGAACGCCAGTTTTTATGCCAGTTTGGGCGTTCAACTCCAGCTTTTGATCCTTTTCTGGCGCTGGACGCCAGAATTGGGCAGAGAACTGGCGTTGAACACCAGTTTACGTCGTCTATCCTTGTGCAGAGTATGGACTATTATATATTGCTGGAAAGCCCTGGATGTCTACTTTCCAACGCAATTTGAAGCATTCCATTTCGAGTTTTGTAGCTCCACAAAATCCACTTTGAGTGTAGGGAGGTCAGAATCCAACAGCATCAGCAGTCCTTTTTCAGCCTAAATCAGATTTTTGCTCAGCTCCTTCAATTTCAGCCAGAAAAATACCTAAAATTACAGAAAAACACACAACTCATAGTAAAGTCTAGAAATATGAAATTTTCCTAAAAACTAATGAAAATAGACTAAAAACTAACTAAAACATACTCAAAACTATATGAAATTATCTCCAAAAAGCGTATAAAATATCCGCTCATCACAACACCAAACTTAAACTGTTGCTTGTCCTCAAGCAACTAGACAAATAAAATAGAAGACTAATAGGTTGAGAAGCAATAATATCTCAGAGTTTTTGATTGAAGCCCAGATTCTAATTAGATGAGGGGGACTAGTAGCTTTTTGCTTCTGAACAGTTTTGGCATCTCACTTTATCCATTGAAGCTCAGAGTGATTGGCATCTATAGGAACTCAAAATTCAGATAGTGCTATTGATTATCTTAGTTCAGTGTGATGATTCTTGAACACAGCTTCTTTATGAGTCTTGGCCGTGGCCCTAAGCACTTTGTTTTCCAGTGTTACCACTGGATACATAAATGCCACAGACACATAATTGGGTGAACCTTTTCAGATTGTGACTCAGCTTTGCTCAAGTCCCCAGTTAGAGGTGTCCAGGGTTCTTAAGCACACTCTTCTTTTTGCTTGAACCTTGACTTTAACCGCTCAGTCTCAAGTTTTCACTTGACACCTTCACGCCACAAGCACATGGTTAGGGACAGCTTGGTTTAGCCGCTTAGGCCAGGATTTTATTCCTTCGTGGCCCTCCTATCCACTGATGCTCAAAGCCTTGGGATCCTTTTCATTACCCTTGCCTTTTGGTTTTAAGGGCTATTGGCTTTTTCTGCTTGCTTTTCCTTTTACTTTCTATATATATATATATATTTTTTTTTTTCTGCAAGCTTTGTTCTTTGCTGCTTTTTCTTGCTTCAAGAATCATTTTTTTTGATTTTTCAGATTATCAATAACATGTCTCATGTTCATCATTCTTTCAAGAGCCAACATATTTAACAGTCTTAAGCAACAAATTCAAAAGACATATGCACTGTTCAAGCATTCATGTTTGCTGATGATGAGAAAAATAAACTATAGCTTAATTGGAGATAAAATCAAAATAGATACTAATTACTATTATATGACTCCTAAGGTAAACTTCTATAAGGACACTGTCACAGAGTTAAGGCAGAAATTGGAAATTAACAACCTTTATTCTAGGAGAACGGGGGTTCCTCTGATCCTTGGGGTGCTTGGTCCTACAAGAGAAGACTTTTGGCGCTTCAATTCCCTTAAGTCACGCCCTTGCTCCTCTTGTTCTTTAAACATATAGGTCAGCATTTGACTATGTTCCTTCTATTCTTTTATTATTTGCTCCATAGCTTCCCGTATCTTGGTAACGGACGTCTCAAGATACTCCCAAAATTCAGCTTGAGGGATTTCTGGGAGGAATTCCTATGCTCTCTTCTTGATGGGATCCTCCTGTGCTTGTTGTTTTTCCATTGATGCTTTGGTGATTGGCTTTTCAATTAGGATATACTCAGTTATTCCCATCCTTACTCCAGCGTCCTTGCAGAGCAGAGAAATCACGTTTGGATAAGCCAACCTGGCCTCTTTTGAATTTTTGTTAGCAATCTTGTAGAGTTCAGTTGAGATCAGCTGATGAACCTCCACTTCCTTTCCCATCATGATGCAATGGATCATCACTGCTCTTTTAACTGTGACTTCAGAACGGTTGCTAGTAGGCAACAGAGAACGCCCAATGAAGTCCAGCCATCCTCCGGCGACTGGTTTGAGATCCTCTCTCTTGAGTTGATTTGGGACACCCTTTGTGTTGGTGGTCCACCTGGCTCCAGGGGTACATATGTCCTCTAGAATCTTATCCAGGTCAATGTCTGCTCTCATCATCCTCCTGTTGAAGGAGTCTGGATCATCCTTTAGCTGAGGTAGCTTTAAGATCTCTCTGATCTTGTCAAGGGTGGTATGAACAATCTTTCCTCTGACCATGGTCCGAAATTCATAGAAGGCAGTTCCAGATAGTTTTTGCTTATCAGTCTGCCACATATTAGCATAGAACTCCTGGACCATGTTCCTTCCCACTTTCGTTTCAGGATTAGCTAGGACTTCCCAGTTCCTGATTCGAATTTGCTCCTGGATCTCCGGATATTCATCTTCTTTCAGATCGAATCTAACTTTCGGGATCACTGATCTCAAACCCATTACTTTAAGATAATGGTCTAAATGTTCTTTAGATAAGAACTTCCCTTGATTCCAAAGTGGTTTTGGAACGCTCTCTTTCTTGCCTCTTGGAGTGGGTTGTTTTCCTTTAGGAGCCATGATCTTAGTGATCTCGGATAAACACACCAAACTTAGAGGTTTGCTTGTCCTCAAGCAAAAGAAAAGAAAGGAGAGGGATAGAAGGAGAGCTAGGTGCAATTGTTGTTGGTGGAGGAGGGAGGCCGAACCCAAATTTAAAGGGATGGGGGGTGGGTTTTCGAAAAAATTGGAAAAGATAAGATAAAAGGATTGAGTTGAAAAAGATAAGATAGAAGATATAGTTTAATTTTGAAAAGATATGGTAGATTTTTGAAAAAGATAAATCTGAATTTTGAAAAAGATAATATGGAGATTTAAAAAAGATATGGATTAGTTTGAAAAGATTTTTGAGTGAAAAAGATAGATTTGTTTTCAGAAAAGTTTTCAAAAGAGTTTGGATTGAATTTGGAAAGAGGGATTTTTAGAAATTAAGGATTTTAGAAATCAGGGTTCTTAATATTTTCATGTAAAAATCATGCATTGAGACATAAAATTTGAAATTAAAATGGAAATACGTGTGGAAAAATGAATTTGGCTCCTCCCTGCTGTCCTGGCATTTGAACGCCCAAACACTGCCTGTTTTGGGCGTTCAGCGCCCAACTGCTACTCTCCTAGGCGTTCAACGCCCATCTGTTGCCATTACTGGCGTTCAACGCCCAGTGGGTGCCCCTTTCTGGCGTTGAACACCCAGCTACTACCATCACTGGCGTTCAGCGCCTAGTGGATGCCCATTTTGGGCATTGAACGCCCAAAATGCACTTTTACTGGCGTTTTCTTGCCAGTGAGATCTTTTTCTCTGTTTTGTGTGCCGAGGTCTTTTGTAAACGATTATTTACCTTGTTATCAATGAACTCTATAGAAACAAATAAAAATAAAAATAGAAATAGGGCAAAATGCTTAGAGGATTGTTGCCCCATGGCTGGGTTGCCTCCCAGCAAGCGCTTCTTTATTGTCTTTAGTTGGACCTTGCTGAGCTTTTAATCTAGCTTCAGCCTTGAGCATTCTTGCTCAATGTTGCCTTCAAGATAATGCTTGATTCTCTGTCCATTGACAATGAACTTCTTATCAGAATCAATATCTTGAAGCTCCACATAACCATATGGTGACACACTTGTAATCACGTATGGTCCCCTCCACCGGGATTTCAGTTTCCCGGGGAATAGCCTGAGTCTAGAGTTAAACAACAGGACCTTCTGTCCTCGTTCAAAGATTCTAGATGACAGCTTTCTGTCATGCCATTTTTTTTATTTTTCTTTATAAAGCTTGGCATTTTCGAAAGCTGTGAATCTGAATTCCTCTAGCTCATTTAGCTGGAGCAATCGTTTTTCTCCTGCTAATTTGGCATCAAAGTTTAGGAACCTGGTTGCCCAGTAGGCCTTATGTTCCAGTTCCACGGGCAGGTGACATGCCTTACCATACACGAGTTGGTATGGAGATGTCCCTATGGGGGTCTTGAATGCTGTCCTGTAAGCCCACAGAGCATCATCCAGGCTCCGTGCCCAATCCTTTCTACGGGTATTTACTGTCCGTTCCAGGATTCTCTTTAATTCTCTGTTAGAGACTTCAGCTTGCCCATTGGTTTGTGGATGATATGGAGTGGCCACTTTGTGGCGAATTCCATATCGAACAATGGCAGAGTAAAGCTGTTTATTGCAGAAGTGAGTGCCCCCATCACTGATTAGCACTCTAGGGACACCAAACCTGCTAAAGATATATTTCTGGAGGAACTTCAGCACTGTTTTAGTATCATTGGTGGGTGTGGCAATAGCCTCAACCCATTTTGATACATAGTCAACTGCCACCAGAATATAAGTGTTTGAGTATGATGGTGGGAAAGGTCCCATGAAGTCAATTCCCCATACGTCAAACAACTCAATTTCTAAGATTCCTTGTTGAGGCATGGCGTAACCATGAAGCAGGTTACCAGCTCTTTGGCAACTGTCACAATTACGTACAAACTCTCGGGAATCTTTATAGAGTGTGGGCCAATAGAAGCCACATTGGAGGACCTTGGAGGCTGTTCGCTCACCTCCGAAATGGCCTCCATATTGAGATCCGTGGCAATGCCACAGGATCCTCTGTGATTCTTCTCTAGGCACACACCTACGGATAATTCCGTCTGCACATCTCTTAAAGAGATAAGGTTCATCCCACAAGTAGTACTTTGCATCAGTAATTAATTTCTTCTTTTGTATCCTGTTGTACTCCTTGGGTATGAACCTTGCAGCTTTATAGTTTGCAATATCGGCAAACCATGGTGCTTCCTGAATGGCAAATAAATGCTCATCAGAAAACGTCTCAGAGATCTCAAGAGAAGGGAGGGACGTCCCTTCCACTGGCTCTATCCGGGACAGATGATCAGCCACTTGGTTCTCTGTCCCTTTTCTGTCTCTTATTTCTATATCAAACTCTTGCAGAAGCAATACCCACCTGATGAGCCTGGGTTTTGAATCCTGCTTTGTGAGTAGATATTTAAGAGCAGCATGGTCAGTATACACAATCACTTTTGATCCTACTAAGTATGATCTGAACTTGTCAATGGCGTAAACCACTGCAAGTAGTTCTTTTTCTGTGGTTGTGTAATTTTTCTGGGCATCATTTAGAACGCAACTGGCATAATAAATGACATGCAGAAGCTTGTCATGCCTCTGTCCCAATACTGCGCCAATGGCATGATCACTGGCATCACACATTAGCTCAAATGGTAATGTCCAGTCTGGTGCAGAAATGACTGGTGCTGTGACCAGCTTAGCTTTCAGCATTTCAAACGCCTGCAGGCACTCTGTGTCAAACACAAATGGCGTGTCAGCAGCTAGCAGATTGCTTAGAGGTTTTGCGATTTTTGAAAAATCCTTTATAAACCTCTTATAGAATCCTGCATGCCCCAGAAAGCTTCTGATTGCCTTAATATTGGCAGGTGGTGGTAATTTTTCAATTACCTCTATTTTTTCTTAATCCACCTCAATTCCCTTGTTTGAGATTTTATGCCCAAGAACAATTCCTTCAGTCACCATGAAGTGACACTTTTCCCAGTTTAAAACTAGGTTGGTCTCTTGGCATCTTTTCAGAACAAGTTTTAGGTGATCAAGATAGGAGCTGAATGAGTCTCCATATACTGAGAAGTCATCCATGAAGACTTCCAGAAATTTTTCCACCATATCAGAGAAAATAGAGAGCATGCATCTCTGGAAGGTTGCAGGCGCATTACATAGCCCAAATGGCATCATTCTATAAGCAAACACTCCAGATGGACATGTGAATGCTGTTTTCTCTTGATCCTGGGGATCTACTGCAATCTGGTTATAGCCTGAGTAGCCATCCAAAAAGCAGTAATAATCATGACCTGCTAGTCTTTCTATCATCTGGTCTATGAATGGTAAAGGAAAATGATCCTTTCTGGTGGCTGTATTGAGCCTTCTATAGTCAATACACATGCGCCACCCTGTAACTGTTCTTGTAGGAACCAGTTCATTTTTTTCATTATGAATCACTGTCATGCCTCCCTTTTTTGGGACGACTTGGACAGGGCTCACCCAGGGGCTATCAGAAATAGGATAAATAATCCCAGCCTCTAGTAGTTTGGTGACCTTTTTCTGCACCACTTCCTTCATGGCTGGATTTAGCCGCCTCTGTGGTTGAACCACTGGTTTGGCATTATCCTCCAATAGGATTTTGTGCATGTATCTAGCTGGGCTTATGCCCTTAAGGTCACCTATGGACCACCCAAGAGCTGTCTTGTGTGTCCTTAGCACTTGAATAAATGCTTCCTCCTCCTGTGAATTTAAAGCAGAGCTTATGATCACTGGAAAAGTATCACCTTCTCCCAGAAATGCATATTTCAAGGATGGTAGTAATGGCTTGAGCTCGGGTTTAGGAGGTTTTTCCTCTTTCAGAAGAAATTTCAGAGGCTCTTTCATGTCCTCTGAATCCTCCAAATCAGGCTGAACATCTTTAAAGATGTCTTCCAACTCTGATTCGAGACACTCAGCCATGTTGATCTCTTCTACCAAGGAGTCAATAAGATCAACTTTTATGCAGTCTGTTGATGTGTCTGGATGCTGCATGGCTTTGACAGCGTTCAACTTGAACTCATCATCGTTGAACTCTCAGGGTTATTTCCCCCTGTTGGACGTCAATGAGGGATCGTCCAGTTGCTAGGAAGGGTCTTCCTAGAATGAGAGTAGCACTCTTGTGCTCCTCCATTTCCAGCACAACAAAGTCAGTGGGAAAGGCGAATGGCCCAACTCTGACAATCATGTCCTCAATCACGCCTGATGGGTATTTAGTGGAACCATCAGCAAGTTGGAGACATATCCGGGTTGGTTTAACTTCTTCAGTTAAGCCAAGCTTCCTGATAGTGGATGCAGGTATTAGGTTGATGCTTGCCCCAAGATCTCATAAAGCTGTCTTGGTGCAATTATCTTCTAATATGCATGGTATCAGAAAGCTCCCAGGGTCTTTAAGCTTTTCAGGAAAGCTCTTCAGAATGACTGCATTGCATTCTTCAGTGAGGAGAACTCTTTCTGTTTCTCTCCAATCCTTCTTATGACTCAAGATCTCTTTCATGAACTTGGCATAAGAAGGTATTTGCTCGAGTGCTTCTGCAAATGGAATCTTTATTTCAAGAGTCCTGAGGTAATCTGCAAAGCGAGCAAATTACTTGTCCTGCTCCTCTTTCCGGAGTTTTTGAGGACAAGGTATCTTGGCTTTATATTCTTCAACCTTAGTTGCTGCAGGTTTATTGCTTACAGATGTGGTTGAAGAAGCCTTTTTAGAGGGGTTGTTATCAGCATTTGTGTGTGTCTGATCCCTCCCTGGCACTTGAGTGCCAGAGTTAGAAGCTGGAGTGAAACTGGACGCCAGCTCCTTGTCTGCTCCTGGCGTCTGAACGCCAGATCTTTGCTCTTTCTGGGCGTTCAGCACCAGATCTTGCCCTATTTGGGCATTCAACGCCAGATTCTTGCCCATTTCTGGCGTTGAACGCCAATCCTGCCTTGTTTCTGGCGTTAAACGCCAGTTTTGGGCATGGTCTGGGCGTTCAGCGCCAGCCTTCCACCAATTTTCTGGTGTTTTAGCGCCAGAATCATTTTTCCCTGGGCTCTTACTGTCCTCAGGTGAATCTTTGGTGGGTTTCTCATTTCTTGGCTTTTTGATGCCTTGAGGTGGGGTATTTAATGTCTTCCCACTTCTTAATTGAACTGCTTGGCATTCTTCTGTTATTTGCCTTGACAGCTGCTGCTTTGTTTGCTTAAACTGTTCTTCCATATGTATGTTAGCCATCCTTGTCTCTTGTAACCTTTCTTTGAATTCGGCTAACTGCTTTGTTAGAAAGTCCAATTGCTGATTGAATTCAGCAGCTTGTTTTACAGGACTGAGTTCAGCAGTTGCTGTCTTAACCTCTTCTTTCATGGAAGGGTCACTGCTTAGGTACAGATGCTGATTCTTGGCAACTGTATCAATGAGCTCTTGAGCCTCTTCAATTGTCTTTCTCATGTGGATAGATCCACCAGCTGAGTAATCAAGAGACATCTGAGCTCCTTCTGCAAGCCCATAATAGAAGATGTCTAACTGAACCCACTCTGAAAACATTTCAGAGGGGCATTTTCGCAGCATCTCTCTGTATCTTTCCCAGGCATCATAAAGAGATTCATTATCTCCTTGTTTAAAGCCTTGGATGTCTAGCCTTAGCTGTGTCATCCGTTTTGGGGGAAAGTACTGATTCAGGAATTTTTCTGTCAGCTATTTCCATGTCTTTATGCTGGCCTTAGGTTGGTTATTCAACCACCTCTTAGCTTGATCTTTTACAGCAAATGGAAACAGTAATAGTCTGTAGACATCCTGATCTATTTCTTTATCATGTACTGTGTCAGCAATCTGTAGAAACTGTGCCAGAAACTCTGTAGGTTCTTCCTGTGGAAGACCGGAATACTTGCAACTTTGCTGCACCATGATAATGAGCTGAGGATTCAACTCAAAGCTACTGACTCCAATGGAGGGTATGCAGATGCTACTCCCATATGAAGTAGTAGAGGGGTTAGAATATGACCCCAGAGTACTCCTGGACTGTTCATTTTCGCTTAGATCCATGATGGAGAAAGGGAGATGATGTAAAATAGAGAAAATATTTTTATTTATTTAATTTATTTATTTATTTCGAAAACAAAATAAATTAAAATAAAATAAATAAAAATGGGTGAAGATTTTCGAAAAAAATGAGGAGAGAGAAATTGGTTAGGGAATTTTGAAAAGGATATGATGATTTTTGAAAAAGGTTTTAAAATTTAAAAAAAAATCTGAATTTTAAAGGAAATTTTCGAAAAATTGCTTAAAATTGGAGAGAAAAAATATTTTTGAATTTAAAGAGGAGAGAGAAAAACAATAAGATAGCACAAGATTTAAAATTTTTAGATCTGATGCTCCTTGTTTTCGAAAATTTTTAAGGGAAAAACACTAAGGAACACCAAACTTAAAAATTTTAAGATAACCAAACCAAAATTTTCAAAGATTTTAAGGAAAATCAACAAGAAAACACCAAACTTAAAGTTTGGCACAGGATCTAATAGAGAAATTATTTTTGAAAACTATTTTTAAAAAGAAAATAAGGATTCTAAAATTTTAACACGACAATAATAAGAGACTCTAAACAAAAAAAGAAATTTTTCCTAATCTAAGCAACAAAATAATCCGTCAGTTGTTCAAACACGAACAATCCCTGGCAACGGCGCCAAAAACTTGGTGCACGAATTATGAATCACACTTTTCACAACTCGTACCACTAACCAGCAAGTGCACTGGGTCGTCCAAGTAATACCTTACGTGAGTAAGGGTCGAATCCCACGGAGATTGTTGGTTTGAAGCAATCTATGGTTATCTTGTAAATCTTAGTCAGGAAGTCAATTATGTTTATCAGTAGAATTTCGAATAACCAAGAGAGCATAAATTAAAGGTTACTTGTTATGCAGTAATGGAGAATGTGTTGGAGTTTTGGAGATGCTTTGTCTTCTGAATCTCTGCTTTCCTCTGTCTTCTTGTTCACGCACGCACGTCCTCCTATGGCAAGCTGTGTGTTGGTGGATCACCGTTGTCAATGGCTACCTTCCATATTTCCAGTGAAAACTACGCTCACGCGCTCTGTCACAGTACGGCTAATCACCGGTTGGTTCTCGATACGGTTGGAATAGGATTTACTATCCTTTTGCATCTGTCACTAACGCCCAGCCTTTAGGAGTTTGAAGCTCGTCACAGTCATTCAATCCTTGAATCCTACTCGGAATACCACAGACAAGGTTTAGACTTTCCGGATTCTCATGAATGCCGCCATCAATTCTAGCTTATACCACGGAGATTCTGATTAAGGAATCTAAGAGACACTCATTCAATCGTATATAGAACGGAGGTGGTTGTCAGGCACACGTTCATTATTTGAGGAAGGTGATGAGTGTCACATATCATCACCTCCATCACAGTTAAGCGCGAATGAACATCTTAGATAGGAACAAGCGTGTTTGAATAGAAAACAGAATTACTTGCATTAATTCTTCGAGACACAGCAGAGCTCCTCACCCAAACAATGGGGTTTAGAGACTCATTCCATAAGAGAATACAAGGGTTTGATCTAAAATGTCATGAGATACAAAATAAGTCTCTAAAAGATGTTTAAATACTAAACTAGTAGCCTAGGGTTACAAAATATGAGTAAACTATGATGGATGATGCAGAGATCCACTTCTGGGGCCCACTTGGTGTGTGCTGGGCTGAGACTTAAGCAATTCATGTGCAGAGGCCATTTGTGGAGTTGAACGCCAGTTTTTATGCCAGTTTGGGCGTTCAACTCCAGCTTTTGATCCTTTTCTGGCGCTGGACGCCAGAATTGGGCAGAGAACTGGCGTTGAACGCCAGTTTACGTCATCTATCCTTCTGTAGAGTATGGACTATTATATATTGCTGGAAAGCCCTGGATATCTACTTTCCAACGCAATTGGAAGCATGCCATTTCGAGTTCTGTAGCTCCAGAAAATCCACTTTGAGTGCAGGGAGGTCAGAATCCAACAGCATCAGCAGTCCTTTTTCAGCCTAAATCAGATTTTTGTTCAGCTCCTTCAATTTCAGCCAGAAAAATACCTGAAATTACAGAAAAATACACAACTCATAGTAAAGTCCAGAAATATGAATTTTTCCTAAAAACTAATGAAAATAGACTAAAAACTAACTAAAACATACTCAAAACTATATGAAATTATCTCCAAAAAGCGTATAAAATATCCGCTCATCAGACCTATTTTTGTACCACCTCCTTCATGGCTGGATTCTGCCGCCTCTGTGGTTGAACCACTGGCTTAGCATCATCCTCCAATAGGATCTTGTGCATGCATCTGGCTGGGCTAATGCCCTTAAGATCACTTATAGACCACTCAAGAGCTATCTTGTGTGTCCTTAGCACCTGAATTAATGCCTTCTCTTCCTTTGGTTCTAAAGTAGACCTTATGATTACCGGAAAAGTGTCTTTTTCTCCTAGAAATGCATATTTTAGGGAGTGTGGTAGTGGTTTGAGCTAGGGTTTAGGAGGCTTCTCCTCTTCCTTAGGAGTTTTCAGAGGTTCTTTTGTTTTCTTTGGTTCTTCCAGATCAGGCTGAACATCTTTAAAAATGTCCTCTAGCTCTGATTCGAGACTCTCAGTCATATTGACCTCTTGCACCAGGGAGTCAATAATATCGGCGCTCATACAGTCTTTTGATGTGTATGGATGCTGCATAGCTTTGACAGCATTCAACTTAAACTCATCCTCATTGACTCTCAGGGTTATCTCCCCTTTTTGGACGTCAATGAGGGTTCGTCCAGTTGCTAGGAAAGGTCTTCCTAGAATGAGGATTGCACTCTTGTGCTCCTCTAGTTCCAGCACTACAAAGTCAGTGGGAAAGGCAAATGGCCCAACCTTGACAATCATGTCCTTAATTATGCCTGATGGAATTTTAATGGAGACATATTCTGGTTGGTTTAACTTCTTCAGTCAAACCAAGCTTTCTGATAGTGGATGCAGGGATCAGGTTGATACTTACCCCAAGATCACATAAAGCTATCTTGGTACAAGCACCCTCTAATGTGCATGGTATCATAAAGCTTCTGGGATCTTTAAGCTTCTCTGGTAAGCCTTTTAAAATGACTGCACTGCATTCTTCAGTGAGAAAAACTTTTTCAGGCTCCCTCTAATCCTTCTTATGACTTAAGATCTCTATCATGAACTTAGCATAAGAGGGTATTTGCTCAAGTGCCTCTGCAAATGGATTCTTTATTTCAAGAGTCCTAAGATAGTCTGCAAAGCGAGAAAATTATTTATCCTGTTCTGCTTGGTGGAGTTTCTGAGGATAAGGCATCTTGGCTTTATATTCTTCAACCTTAGTTGCTGCAGGTTTATTTCCTACAGAAGTGGTTGGAGAAGCCTGCTTAAGGGGGTTGTTATCAGCACTTGCAGGTGTCTGATCCCTTATTGGCATTTGAACGCCAGAACTGGGTGTTTTTTGGGCGTTTAACGCCAGATTGCCATCCTTTTCTGGCGTTTGAATGCCAGAATTAGTCATCCACTGGGTGTTTAACGCCAATTTCTGACTCTTTTCTGGTGTTTGAATGCCAGAATCATTTTTCTCTGGGCTACTACTGTCCTCAGAGGGATTTTGGGCAGTGGTTTGGTCATCTTCTGTCAGATGTTCCTTTTTTGGATTCCTACTGCTTTGAGTTGAGACATTCAATGTCTTTCCACTTCTTAAATGAACAGCTTGGCATTCTTCTATTATCTGTTTAGATAATTGCTGTCTTGTTTGATTCAAGTGTTTTTCCATATTCTGGTTAGCATCTTTAGTTTCATGTAGCATCTCTTTAAATTTTGCTAACTGTTTTGTTATAGAGAATAGTTGCTAATTGAGTTCAGCAATTTGTTTTGGAGGATTAAGTTCAGTGGATACTGCCTCAGCCTCTTCTTTCATGGAGGTCTCACCACTTGAGTACAAGTGCTGATTTCTGGCAACTGTATCAATATGCTCTTGAGCCTCTTCAATTGTCTTTCTCATATGTATAGATCCACCGGCTGAGTGATCTAGACACATCTGGGCCTTTTCTGTAAGCCCATAGTAAAAGATGTCTAACTGTAGCATTCTGAAAACATTTCAGAGGGGCATTTCCTTAGCATCTCTCTGTACCTCTCCCAGGCATTATAAAGAGATTCATTATCCTCTTGTTTAAAGCCTTTGATGTCCAGCCTTAGCTGTGTCATCCTTTATGGAGGGAAATATTAATTTAGAAATTTGTCTAATAATTGTTTCCATGTTCTTATGCTTGCTGTGGGTTGGTTATTTAACCACCTCTTAGCTTGATCTTTTACAGCAAATGGAAATAGTAATAGTCTATAAACATCCTTATCTACTTCCTTATCACGTACTGTGTCAGCAATTTGTAAGAACTGTGCCAGAAACTCAGTAGGTTCTTCCTGTGGAAGATTGGAATACTGGTAATTTTGCTGCACCATGATAATGAGCTGAGGGTTTAGCTCAAAACTGCTGGCTCTGATGAGGGGTATACAGATACTACTCCCATATGAAGCAGTAGTAGGTTTAGCATATGACCCCAGAGTCCTTTTGGACTGTTCATTTCCACTTAGGTCCATGATGGAGAAAGGGAGATGATGTGGATTGTAAAATATAAAAAAATTTATTTATAAGTTTCAAAAATTGAAAGAAGAGAAATAAAAGAAATTAGAAAACTAAATTAATTAATTAATTAAAAAGATTTGAAAAATTATGGGTGAGGATTTTCGAAAAATGAATAGAGAGAAATTGGTTAGGAAGTTTTGAAAAAGATATGTCTTAAAATTAAAGATACTGGTAAGAAAATAAATAAATAAAAGAAAAGATTTGAAAGAGATATGATTTTAAAATTTCAAGGGTTGAAACTTTCTTAACAAGAAAACACCAAACTTAAAATTTTTCAATCAAAATAACAAAATGGGACAAGTAATTCAAAAATTATATATATAAAAAAAGAAAAACATTTTGAAAAATTTTATAAAAGATTTTCGAAAAATATAAAAAGAAAATTGAAAAAGAATTTGCTTGGAAAAAAGATTTAAAAAGATAAATTTTTAAAATTGAAATTTTAACTTGACTAACAAGAAACTACCAAATTTTAAAAATTTTTACTAAGTCAACCTAAGGAATTCGAAAATGATGAGTAAATAAAGGAAAAAATATTTTTTTGAATTTAATGAGGAAAGAGAAAAACAATAAAATGACACCAAACTTGGAATTTTTAGATCAAAACAAAGAAAACAAACAAGAAAACTTTGAATGTCAAGATGAACATCAAGAACACTTTGAAGATCAAGATGAACACCAAGAACAAATTTTGAAAATTTTTAAGGAAATAAGGACACAAAAAAACACCAAACTTAAAAATTTTTATACCTTGGACACTAATAATTCGAAAATGTATAAGATAAATAACAAAAGACACCAAACAAGAAAATTTAAAGATCAAATAAGGAAAGTTATCAAGAACAATTTAAAGATCAAGAAAGAACTAAGAACATGTAATTAAAAATATGAAGAAAAATAAAAACATGCAATTCGAAAAATTGAAGAAAAATAAAAACATGCAATTGACACCAAACTTAAAATATGAAACTAAACTCAAATAGAAGACTCAATTATTAGTTTATTGGTTTTTATCTATATATTAAAAATTTTCGAAAAAAATCTAGAAAAAAGAAAACAAGAATTTTAAAATTTTAACAAAAAAACAATAATAGAAAACTCAATTTTAGTGACTCTAAACCAAAAAGATAAATTTTTCCTAATCTAAGTAACAAGATGAACCGTCAGTTGTCCAAACTCGAACAATCCCCGGAAATGGCGCCAAAAACTTGGTGCACGAAATTGTGATTACACTTTTCACAACTCTGCATAACTAACCAGCAAGTGCACTGGGTCGTCCATGTAATACCTTACGTGAGTAAAGGTCGATCCCACGGAGATTGTCGGCTTGAAGCAAGCTATGGTTATCTTGTAAATCTTAGTCAAGAGATTAATGATAAAAATGATTTTGTTATGAAAAGTAAATAACATGAAATAAACGGTACTTGTGATTCAGTAATGAGGAACAGGTTGAGAATCCAGAGATGCTCTGCCGTCTGAATCTCTGCTTTCCGAATGTCTTCTTCTCCAAACACGCATGGCTTCCTTCAATGGCAAGCTGTATGTTGATGGATCACCGTTGTCAATGGCTACCATCCGTCCTCTCGGATGAAAAATACCAGGCACGGTTTCTGTACGGCTAACCAACTGTTGGATCTCTCGTCTCGGATGAAAAATACAAGGTACAGCTACCGCACGACTAATCATCTGTCAGTTCTCACTTGTGTCGGAATAGGATCTCTCCATCCTTTTGCACACTGTCACTGCGCCCAACATTCGCGAGTTTGAAGCTCGTCACAGTCATCCCGTTCCAAATCCTACTCGAAATACCACAGACAAGGTTTAGACTTTCCAGATTTCAAGAATGCTGCCAATTGGTTCTAGCCTTTACCACGAAGGTTCTAATCCCAAGGACTCAGTCCGTGGATTAGAGACCCAATAGATACGCACTCAAGCTGTCGCCCAATGACTACGTTGAGCTCAGGTAGAACGGGAGTGGTTGTCAAGCACGCATTCATAAGTTTGAGAATGATGATGAGTGTCACGGATCATCATATTCTCTGTATTGAAGTACGAGTGAGTATCTTAGAACAGAATCAAGCGTGATTGAATAGAAAATAATAGTAATTGCATTAATCCATTCAGACACAGCAGAGCTCCTCACCTGCACCTATGGGGTTTAGAGAGTCATGCCGTAAAAAATACAATATGAGATGTAAAATATCATGAGTTACAAAAATGAATCTCTAAAAGTAGTCTTTATACTAAACCAGTAACTTAGGTTTACAGAAAATGAGTAACTAAGTGCAGATAGTGCAGAAATTCACTTCTGGGGCCCACTTGATGTGTGTTTGGGCTGAGCATTGAACCTTTTACATGCATATGCCTCAAATTGGAGTTAAACTTCACCCTGGGTGCCAAAATGGGCGTTTAACGCCAAGAAGTGTGCCAGTTCTGGCGTTTTACGCCAGAAAAGGGTCTCTGGCTGGCGTTTAACGCCAGTTTGGGCCATCAAATCTTGGGCAAAGTATGAACTATTATATATTTCTGGAAAGCCCAAGATGTCTACTTTCCAACGCAATTGAGAGCGCCCCAATTGGGCTTCTGTAGCTCTAGAAAATCATTTCGAGTGCAGGAGGGTCAAAATCCAACAGCATCTACAGTCCTTTCTCAGCCTCTGAATCAGATTTTTGCTCAGGTCCCTCAATTTCAGCCAGAAAATACCTGAAATTACAGAAAATTACACAAACTCATAGTAAAGTCCAAAAATGTGATTTTTGCATAAAAACTAATAAAAATATAATAAAAAGTAACTAAAACATATTAAAAACTACCTAAAAACAATGCCAAAAAGGGTATAAATTATCCGCTCATCAGCATCTCTTGAGCACCAAGGCAAGATGGTGTAAGCAATTAGGAAAGGAGTCATCAAACACTAAAAAATCATCCATGAAAACCTCAATAAATCTCTCAATCATATCAAAAAAAATGGATAGCATGCACCTTTGGAATGTGGCAGGTGCATTGCATAAACCAAAGGGCATGCGTCTATATGAAAAAACACCATAAGGGCAAGTGAAAGAAGTCTTCTCTTGGTCTTTAGGATCCACTACAATCTCGTTGTATCCTGAGTATCCATCCAAGAAACAATAGTACTCATGTCCAGTAAGCCTCTCCAACATTTATTCCATGAATGGTAGAGGGAAATGGTCGTTCCTTGTGGCTTTATTGAGCTTTCTGTAGTCTATACACATGTGCCATCCAGTCACTGTTCTTGTTGGTATCAGCTCATTTATTTCATTGGGCACAACTGTGATTCCCCCCTTCTTGGGAACTACTTGAACCGGGCTCACCCAGGGGTTGTCTAAGATGGGGTAAATCACCCTTGCTTGCCATAACTTCAGCACTTCTTTTTGCACCACTTCCTTCATTGTTAGATTTAATCTTTGTTGTGGCTGTATTGAGGGCTTGGCATCCTCCTCAAGAAGGATTTTATCCATGCACATTGAAGGGCAAATACCCTTTAAATCTGAAAGTGTCCACCCTATGGCATCCTTGTGTTGCCTCAACACATTGATGAGCTTCTCTTTTTGTTCTTCACTCAAGCTTGAGTTGATGATTACTGGATATGTGTCATTGCTCCCCAAGTGAGCATACTTCAAGCTTGGGTGCAGGGTTTTCAACTCCAACTTTGGTGCTTCCACTTTCTCTTTGTTTGCCTTGTCTAGCATGATTGAGTCGTCTATGATTTCTTTTGTTAATTCACCACATGGTGTTTATTTGATCTTGCTCCATTGCTTCTTCACATTGATCTTCTTCTAGGACTCCTTGAACCAGCTTCTCTATTGTGTCTACCATCGTGCACTCTCCAATGGATTCCTTTGGGTAACTCATGGCAGTGAAAACATTGAACACCATCTTTTATTCATGCAGTCTTAGGACCAATTCTCCCTTTTGCACATCAATTGTAGCCCTAGCTATTGCCAGAAATGGTCTTCCTAGGATGATTGATGTATTAGACTCTTCCTCCATGTCAAGCACAATAAAATCAGCTAGGAAGATGAACTCTCCCACTTTAACCAACAAGTCTTCTACCACTCCATGGGGAAACTTGAATGTCCTATCAGCTAGTTGAGGTGCCATTCTTGTTGGTTTGGCTTCTGCAATTCTCATTCTCTTCATCGTCACTAAGGACACAAGGTTGATGCTAGCTCCCAGATCACATAATGCTTTTTCAATGCTAATATCCCCTATGATGCAGGGAATTTGAAAGCTCCTAGTATCTTTCATCTTTTGGGGAAGCTTCTTTTGTATGATGGCATTACATTCCTCTATGAGCACCATAATTTCCTTTTCTCCCTAGTTTCTTTTCTTAGTCATGAGCTCTTTAGGAACTTGGCATAGAGTGGCATTTGCTCTAAGGCTTCAGCAAAAGGGATGTTGATTTGAAGCCTCTTAAAGATCCCCAAGAACCTTGAAAACTGACTGTCCTTCTGATAAACCCCGATTTTGTGGTTTATCTTGTGCTTATTTTGGGGGATTTTATCAACTTTTCTCACATTTATTCAATGAAATAGCATGGTTTTGTAATTCTCCCTTAAATTGTGCTTAAATGTGAAAACATGCTTTTTAGGCCCTAAAATTGGTGATTTTAATTCACTTTAATCCCATTCGATGCCTTGATATGTTTGTTGAGTAATTTCAGGTTCATAAGGCAAGTATCGGATGGAAGAAATGAGGAAAAAAGCATGCAAAGTGGGAGAACTCATGAAGAAATGAAGGAATCGTAAAGCTGTCAAGTCCGACCTCTTCGCACTCAATCGACCATAACATGAGCTACAGAGGTCCAAATGAGGCGGTTTCAGTTGCGTTGGAAAGCTAACATCCGTGGCTTCAAAATGATATAAAATTTGCTATATGTTGCTTTGGGTATAGGGGCGCGCGCGCGCCGATGCTGCTCGACCCACTAAAGATGAAATCGCCCCCAGCGATTTCTGAAGCACTTTGGGCCCAACCCAACTCATTTCTGATGCTATTCAAGCCAAGGATTGAAGGAGAGTCAACACACTTAGTCATAGTCTAGTTTCATTATGCTTTAGTTTAGTTTTCTAGAGAGAGAAGCTCTCACTTCTCTCTAGAATTAGGATTAGGATTAGGTTTAGTTCTTAGATCTAGGCTTTAATTCATGTTTTCTTCTACTCCTTCTTCTTAATTCCTTGTTATTACATTTATAATTCTTCCATTGTTGTTATTACTTTCTTCTACTTTGTTTGTAGATCTACTTTTGCTCATCCTAATTTCTTTTAGTGTAGTTTGAAGTAATTCATTTAGATCTTGTTTCCTTTGATTGTTGTTATTGATTTCTTACATTCAATTGTTGTTAGCTTTTACTCTTGTCACAAATTTACTATGCCTTGCTTTTATGCCTTCCAAGTATAGTTGGATCTCTTTTTAATTCTTGCATTTTGTGATGTTTACTTTTCTTGCACTCTAGGTGTTTGTTAAAATGCTTCCTCTAGTTTTTGAGTAGTTTTCTTTGCTCTTGGCCTAGGCTAAGGGAATTGAGTGACCTTGAGTCATTGGGTCTCATTGAATTGGTGATTTGAGAACCCTTGGTGATCAATTTGATACTCATTGACGCCAACCCACTACTAATCTAATTAGTAGGTAGGTTGGGACTTATGGGTTGATGTGATCAAGCCTATTTGACGTACTTCAAGCCTAGGAGTAGATATTACGTACTTAAGGCTTTGGAAGTAGACTTAATGGGTTGGCCTCTCATAATTATCAATATTTGGTATGTAGACAAGGATGGTGATCTCAATTACCTATGTCTAGCCAAGAGTTCTTACTATTTCTTTTATTAGTTCTTGTTGTTTTACTTTCTTGTCATTTATGTTTTCTTGTCAAATATCAAATCAACCCTCCTTTGCATTTTCATAGCCAATAATTAAACACTTCATTGCAACTCTTCGTGAGACGACCCGGAGTCCAAATACTCCAGTCAATTTTCATTTGGGGTTTGTTAATTCTGACAAAACCAAATTTTTGATGTGGGAATTATTTGTTGGTTTGGAACTATGCTTACAACGAAGTTATTCCTTCTATAAGAAGAAATTCTAGACCATCAAGCAAAACTTCTCATCAAAATGGCGCCGTTACCGGGGAGTTGTAATGGTGTTATGTTATTGGCTATTGTGAATATTGTGAATATGTTTGCTTTTTTCTTATTTGTTAGTTTTTGTTAGGTTTAGGACTTGTTGCTTATTTTTGTTAGCTTTTGTTTTTATTTGCTATTATGAATTCTCACCACTTTGGCTATGAGTTTGGTTCAAATTATGTTGTAGGAAATGGGAGCTACAATGAGGATGTGCATCAAGGATGGAACAATCAAAGATGGGAGGAGCCTCAAAGGATTGATCAACCTTCTTGGCAACAACAACCTCCGGATTCTTATGGGTATAATTCTCATCCTAATGCATATCAATCTAATGGATATGGTGACCTTTATTATGATTATCAATAACCACCACCATATGCCTATGAACCACCCCCTCAACCTAATTTTGAACCACCTTACTCACAAGCTCCCTACCACCAAACACCTCCATATGATCCCAACACATATCCACCATACCAACCACCTTGTGAACCATATGAACCATATGAAGAACCACCCCAATTCCCCCACCAATACCCTCAAGAACCACCACCAATTACCAAGATGAATCACCTCCCATGTATGATAACTTTCAACCACATAATGAATTTCCCTTTCCACCACAACCCTCCAAGGAAGAACACCCACATCCATCCATCCAAGAGTCAATGGATCGTCTCAAGGAAGAAATGGATCGGCTTCAAGCAATAATCCATCAAAAAGAGCAAGAGGAAGCCCAAAGGAGGAGGAATGAAGTCATCGAGGCTAACCTTGCCAAAATTAAAGCCAACTTGGACTCATGGGACTCATGCAACAAGCAAAGCATCTCCACGGATGAGTGTGAGAAATCAACCGAAGAAAGAAGCATGAAGGAGATTTTAGAATCTCAATATGAGGACAAGGAGATGGGGTATGTCTTACAACAAGTGGAGGAGGGAGAGATTGTTGAAGAAGAAGAAGTGGTTGAAGAGTTAGAGGAAGTTGAACAAGAGGTGGATTCCAAGTTTGAGAACACTTCCACACCAAGTAACATTGTTGATGATTTTGTGGAAGTTGTTGAACCCTCTTCCATTGAGCCTGAAGGCGATGTTAAGGAGGGTGCACAACCTCCTAAGCATATAATGAATGATGAAGAATTGGAAGAAGGTGAGCAAGCAACAAATCTTCCTCTTAAAGATGAAGAGGCTTGTCAAGAGGTGAACATGGAAGAAGCTTGCCAAGAGGTGGAGGTATTCAAAGAAGAGCACAAGGGAATGGAACTTACAAGATCATTAGGACCATCCCTTTCTAAGTCACCATCCAACACAACATTCAAGTGGGTAAAATTCTTATCTCTAATCTTTACTTTCTCACTTGAATATGGTTTGCTTGAGACGGATGGGCAACTTAGAGCTCTTTGTGGGGTTAAGAGCAAAAGAAAATTGAGTAGTGGATGGAAATGCCAATCAAGGTTCTTTATGGTTGGAAATTCAAAGTTCAAGTGCAATGGTTGGTATAATTCTCAACTAAAGGGGTCTAGGAAGATGCTTTGGTGTTCACTTGAGAATTCGGATCACTTCTCACCCAATTGGAATTATGATGATCAACTTGAAGATGGGTGTAGAAACAAGATTTAGGATCCGGGAATATGTAAAGACCAATTTTGGAAGCCCTTAGCTTGTGTGGAACTTCATCAAAGCCTGGTGCCATTGATCTTGAATCTTGGAGCTTACTTGAAGTCTAAGCATTGGTGGAAGTTTCAAGATGAATTCAAGCACAAGCCACCATAACAAGGAGCTTTCCAAATGTCCAACTTAAGGACTTAAACTAAAAGTTCTAGGTGGGAGACACCCCACCATGGTAAACTCTTTCCACTCTCTTTTAGATTTGGTTAATAAGTGATTTGAGTTACCATTGTAGGTAGTTTTTGTTATTTTCTATACTCTTATGCATTTTGCTTTTATTGATACGTTGTTTGTTGCATTCATGCTTTGATTAGAGTAGATGTAGTTAGATTGCATTTTGCTTTTAGTATAAGTTTTGTTCTTAGTGTATTTGAAAATTTTTCAAAAAAAACCAAAAAGATTTGTTGTTAAATTTGAATTTTTCTTGCTTTAGAATGTTTATAGATTAGGAGAGTATTAAATTCTGTGTTTGTGCTTCTTTAAAAAAAAAAAAAAAACGGGAATCGGCGCCCAAGCGCGCAGTGCGCGCGTGCGCGGGTGGTGCATATCACACTCCTGGTACAAAAACCAGAGAGTTGTGCCCACTTTATGCCTACTTTGTGCCAGCCGATCCACGCGTAAGCACGCATGGCGCGCGCGAGACGATTGTTCCTGTTGCATCCGCGCCCAAGCACGCATGGCGCATATGCACGGATTTGCACCCTGTTTTCCTCCTTTCTCTTTTCTCCTTCTTTCTTCTTCTCTTTTTCTTTCTTTCTATTTTTTTCTTCTTTTTCTTTTTCTTCCTCTCTTAAAAATTTTTTTTTTCTTGAAAAAAATAAAAAATAAAAAATAAATAAATAAATAAATAAATAAATAAAAAATATATATATATATAAAAAAATTAAAAAAAAAGAATTTTTTTTCTCTTCTCTTCCAATTTCTTTTATTGCATTTGCTTAATTTCATTTATTGCATTTTAATTTGTTTTTATAGCTTGTTCTTATTTTATTTTCTAAGTTTCTTATTTTAATAATGGTGTTGAATTTTCTTACTCAATTGTTGAGAATTTATTGGTTAATCTTGGTGCTACTTAACTTGTTTGATATTGTTGGGTGATGAAATTTCTAATTCAATGCTTAACCCTTGATGATCCTTGTATCCTTTGTGCATTGATATGAGCTTACATATCCTTCATGACTCACTCTTTCTATTTGAACTTGATGCTTTTGAATGCTCTTCATGTTCTGACTTTTCTCTTGCATCAAGTATTAGTTGATATGCCCTTTGCCTATATTGCTTTTTCACTCACATGCGTAGCTAACATGTAGTGAGAACCCTATTCTATTTGATATTAGCCCCAGCCTATGTTATACCTGCTTTGCTATCTTTGTTGTAGGCGTAATTATCTTTCTTTTTCTTTCCTTTTAGGTTGGCCACCAAGAAGGGAAGGATTGGAAAAACTTCTAAATGGGGCAATAAACAAGTCCATCCGCACAACGTTTTGAAAGAACTCATCAATTGTAACAACCCGTCCACCTTGCTCTTCTTTGCATGCACCGAGGACGGTGCAAATTTCTAAGTGTGGGCAGGTCGTCCGACCGATCTCCATGGGTAACAACTTCCTCTTTCAACACCAATTCATAATTTTTGTCTTTGTTAGATTAGTTGTTGCATTGCATGATAGATTGCATGTTAGTTAGAATTTGTACATATTTTTTTTACCACTTCCTTTTTATGTTAGGACTACTTGGTTAGGGTGATGATTTCTTTTCCAAGAAAAATTGTTTTTAGGGCACCCTACCAATTTGAAAAAAAAAATTGTGACAAACTTGCTTGAAGGAATTTATTTTGGAACATGGTTTTTGAGCTAAGAACACAAGCTTGTGAGATTTGAGCCTAACTGCGTGGTTACATTTTATAACCACTTATTCTTCCTTCTTGTGTGCAGTATTCTCTTTCTATGATTGTAATCTTTGATTTGTTTGATTCTCTATGTCCATTATTTTTGTATTCATGCATTTATATGATTGAGGCCATTGTTTCATTAGCTCACTTACCCAAATAGCCCTACCTCTTATCATCCATTGTTAGCCAATTTGAGCCTATGATTAACCCATTTGTTCTTAATTTAGCACATTACAAGCCTTAAAGCGAAAAACAATAAATATCCTTTATTTGGATCTTTGATTAGCTTAGGCTAATGTGTGTGTGTGTATCATTCAAGTATGGAAAGTCTTGGGACATTGGGTGAATAAAAGGGTAGTTTTGTGTTTTTGTTGTAAAAATTGGGAATTGCTGGGTACATACTCATGTATTGATAAAATGTATAGACCTTATGCATTGATGTTCTTATATAGTTTGAAAGAAAAAAAAAGAGAAAAAGAAAAAGAAAAAATAGAAAAAAAAATAAAAATAAAAGAAAAGAAATAAAAAGGGGACAAAATGCCCCAAAGCAAAGTGAAGCTCAATAAAGATCAATGCATATGAGTTGTAATAAAAAAGAAAATGCATGAGTATGTGAAAAAGTGAAAAATGGGTAGTTAGGTTAACCTAAATTGTATAGGTTGCTATAAAGGTTACATGGGAAGTTTAAGGTAATCAAAGATTCAAATTTCAAGTCCACTTGACCAAATATGCATCCTTACCTTAACCCTAGCCCCATTACAACCTATGAAAAGTCCTCATGATAGTTGTATGCATGCATGAAATAAATGTTGATTGTTAGATGAAAAATAAATCTTGGAAAGCATGATTAGGAGAGCATTGAGAGAATCGACCCTATACACTTGAGCGGCTAGAGTGCAAACACTTCCTGTGAGGGTTCGATGCTCAACTCCATGATTCCTGGCTTTCATGAGCGTTCCTCTTGCAAGTCTACTTGAACTTCATTTTTATACTTGAATTGGTAGGATTCATGAGTCGTCATATGACCTTAGCCCTACCCGTTTATACGTGCTCTTGGAGGATTGATTTATTTTTAACCAAGTAGGTAGAATCATTTTGCATTTAGTTGCATTCATATAGTTTAGGTTGCATATAGTTTATTTACATTGAATAAATGTTGATACCCTTTGTTCTCTCTTGATTTTAGCATGAGGACATGCTTAGTTTAAGTGTGGGGAGAATTGATAAACCCCGATTTTGTGGTTTATTTTGTGATTATTTTGGGGGATTTTATCAACTTTTCTCACATTTATTCAATGAAATAGCATGGTTTTGTAATTCTCCCTTAAATTGTGCTTAAATGTGAAAATATGCTTTTTAGGCCCTAAAATTGGTGATTTTAATTCACTTTAATCCCATTCAATGCCTTGATATGTTTGTTGAGTAATTTCAGGTTCATAAGGCAAGTATCGGATGGAAGAAATGAGGAAAAAAGCATGCAAAGTGGGAGAACTCATGAAGAAATGAAGGAATCGTAAAGCTGTCAAGTCCGACCTCTTCGCACTTAATGGACCATAACTTGTGCTACAGATGTCCAAATGAGGCGGTTCTAGTTGCGTTGGAAAGCTAACATCTGGGGCTTCGAAATGATATAAAATTTGCCATATGTTGCTTTGGGTATAGGGGCGCGCACGCGCACTTTGCGCGCGCGCGCCAATGCTGCTCGACCCACTAAAGATGAAATAGCCCCCAGTAATTTCTGAAGCACTTTGGGCCCAACCCAACTCATTTCTGATGCTATTCAAGCCAAGGATGGAAGGAGAGTCAACACACTTAGTCATAGTCTAGTTTCATTATGCTTTAGTTTAGTTTTCTAGAGAGAGAAGCTCTCACTTCTCTCTAGAATTAGGATTAGGATTAGGTTTAGTTCTTAGATCTAGGCTTTAATTCATGTTTTCTTCTACTCCTTCTTCTTAATTCCTTGTTATTACATTTATAATTCTTCCATTGTTGTTATTACTTTCTTCTACTTTGTTTGTAGATCTACTTTTGCTCATCTTAATTTCTTTTAGTGTAATTTGAAGTAATTCATTTAGATCTTGTTTCCTTTGATTGTTGTTATTGATTTCTTACATTCAATTGTTGTTAGCTTTTACTCTTGTCACAAATTTATTATGCCTTGCTTTTATGCCTTCCAAGTATAGTTGGATATCTTTTTAATTCTTGCATTTTGTGATGTTTACTTTTCTTGCACTCTAGCTGTTTGTTAAAATGCTTCCTCTAGTTTTTGAGTAGTTTTCTTTGCTCTTGGCCTAGGCTAAGGGAATTGAGTGACCTTGAGTCATTGGGTCTCATTGAATTGGTGATTTGAGAACCCTTTGTGATCAATTTGATACTCATTGACGCCAACCCACTACTAATCTAATTAGTAGGTAGGCTGGCACTTATGGGTTGATGTGATCAAGCCTATTTGACGTACTTCAAGCCTTGGAGTAGATATTATGTTCTTAAGGCTTTGGAAGTAGACTTAATGGGTTGGCCTCTCATAATTATCAATATTTGGTATGTAGACAAGGATGGTGATCTCAATTACCTATGTCTAGCCAAGAGTTCTTACTATTTCTTTTATTAGTTCTTGTTGTTTTACTTTCTTGTCATTTATGTTTTCTTGTCAAATATCAAATCAACCCCCCCTTTGCATTTTCATAGCCAATAATTAAACACTTCATTGCAACTCTTCGTGAGACGACCCGGAGTCCAAATACTCTGGTTAATTTTCATTTGGGGTTTGTTAATTGTGACAAAACCAAATTTTTAATGTGGGAATTGTTTTTTGGTTTGGAACTATGCTTACAACGAAGTTATTCCTTCTATAAGAAGAAATTCTAGACCATCAAGCAAAACTTCTCATCACCTTCCCATCCCTTCTCAGCCTTTGTGGGTAGGGTGCTTTTGGTACATAGGGCTTCAAGACTTGCTTTGGTGCGGCTGGAGCAGGTTTCTCTTCTTCCTTCTTAGTTTCTGAGTCATTTGTAGCCTCTTCTTCTTGCAAGTTGTGGCTTGAGGATGTCTCCTTCACCACCTTCCCACTTCTTAGTGTGATGGCCTTGCATTCCCCTCTTGGATTGGTCATGGTATTGCTGGAGAATGTATTTGTAGGCACTTGTATCTGCTTGGATAGGTATCCTAATTGTGATTCAAGTTTTGAGATTGCTGCCCCTTGGTTCTTTATGTTGGAGCTGGCCTCCGCTTAGATTGAATCTATCTTTTTTTCAGCTTGCAATTGTCGCTCTGCAACAGTGGTAATATCCCCTGCCATTCATGCCATTATAGCTTCTAATCATGCAAAATTTCCACTGTCATCCCATGGTTGTAGGATTGGGGATGATACATTTTGAGCATGGTTGCTGTGTGGTTGTTGGTTGGGGTGATTGGGGGCATTGTATGGGTTATGGTAGGGTCTATGGTTGTTAGATTGATGGCTGGGGTTGTTGTACTGGTTAGAGTGATATGGTTTGTGGTCTTGAGTGTGGTTTTGTTGGTTTTTCCACCCAAAATTTGGGTGGATCTTCCAACATGGGTTGTAAGTTTTAGCATTGGGATCATATGGTTGTCTTGATGAATTATTCACATAGTTGGCTTGCTCCCAATCACATTCAACTTCTGGACTATCTCTTTCTTGCATAGGTGCTTGAGCATTGATGGATGAAACTTGATTCTTTCCTATTTGTTTGGTTAGAGCTGCTAGTTGAGCTATGATCACCTTGTTTTAAGCCAGCAAAGCATCTCTGTGGTTTAGCTCCATCACTCCCATTCTTGAGTTCCTATCAGAGGCATAGAAATATTCATTGTTAGCCACAGTTTCTATGATGTCTATGGGCTCTTCAATTGTCTTCTTATTATTGAGAGAACCTCCTGAAGAGTGATCTAAAGTCTTCTTTGACTCTTGAGATAATCCTTCATAGAAAATGTGCAGCTGGACCCACTCATTGAACATATTCGGGGGGCATTTCCTTGTTAGCTCTTTATATTTCTCCCAAGCTTTGTAGAGAGTCTCTGCATCTTGTTATCTAAATGTTTGTACCTCATCTCTCAACTTGTTAACTCTTTGGAGAGTGTAGAATTTTCCCAAGAACTTGTTTATAACATCATCCTAAGTTGTCAAACTCTCCTTTGGAAAGGATTCCAACCACTTAGATACTTTATCCCTTAGAGAAAAGAGAAACAACAGCAGTTTATAGGTGTCAGAGTGAACACCATTAGCCTTCACTGTGTCACAGATTCTCAAGAATATGGTTAAATGTTGATTTGGATCATCTTGAGCATTTCCTCCGAATGAATAGTTATTCTAAATGAGAGTGATTAGCTGTGGTTTGAGTTCAAAATTGTTGGCATGTTTGGTGGGTTTCAAGATGCTACTCCACAATTCCCAGTGTTGGGATTGATATAAGAGCCTAGCATTCTCCTTTCTTGGGGGGGGGGCATGGTTGCCCACTACTTCATCTTAATAGTTGTGTGCTTTACCTTCCATATTTTTAATTGGACTCTCTTTTTTTTCTTCTTCACCAACCACCCTTTTTCCTCTTGCCACTGCCTCACTTTTCAATCTTAGAAATGTCTTTTCGGGTTCAGAATCGTAGGCAGTTACAGCTCCTCTCCTCCCTGTCATACACAACACAAAACACAATCTAAATTTAGTTAATGCAAAGTATCAAATAGTTAGTGTGATTCTTGTTAGAATGGATATATACAATGAACAACTGGAAATTCAAGTGCTAAAAGAAAGAAAGAAAATAAGAAACTGGAATCAAAGTAATTAACAAAGTAAATAAAAATGCTTAATCTAAATACCCATCAACTTAGTCATTGTCAATTCAAAATCAATCCCTGACAAGGGCACCACAAACCTGATGACTGGATTTTAAGTTCACTATAATGAATATAATGAGTCCGTCTTTGGCAAGTATACCAAATTGTCGTCAAGTAATAACTCACAATAAAGTGAGGTCGAATCCCACAGAGATTGATTGATTAAGCAACTTTAGTTAATGAATGTTTTATTCAAACTAATCAATAGGAATTGTTGAATTTAGAATTCTAAATGGCTAAATGATAAATGATTTAAAGATAAAGGAAAGCAGTAAAGTGCAGAAACATAAAGAGCATGAAAGTAAATTGCAGAAACATAAATGACTGAATTGTAAATGGGGAATGGGTTGATAGCAAAAATTAAAGAAATCTATAAAGAATAGAAAAATTCATTAGGATTAGGAGATGTTGCTCTCTTTGGATCAAATCTAGATCATCTCATCTTCAATCATGCAACTCATTGACCTATTGGTAATCATGATTGATTGAACCCCAATTCCTTGGTGATTTAATCTCTCAAATCTTGATAATCAGCCAATTCATTGGTCTAATTACTCATGAAGAGAGATAAGATTGGTCCCTGATTGTACCACACATCCTCATAGATCCAAGTAATGGGTGGATTTCATGTCACCATATCCAATCCCAAAACCCAAATCTACTCAAGTGTGAGAATGGATTTCAAGCATGGTTTCATGTTTCCTTTTCCAAGGTTCCCATGAAACCCATTTTGCATTCAACCTCTTTTCCAAGATGATTGAATGCTAGACTTGAAAAATGAAATTCCTCCTAGAAAATCAAAGAGAGATGAAAAGAAGAAGAAATTCAGTATCATTAATCCATCAAGTTACAACAGAGCTCCCTCTCCCAATGAGAGGGAGTTTAGCTACTCATAGCTTAGAGAAAAGTACAAGAGATGGAAGAAGATAAAGTGAAGTGTAAGAGTAAAACTTAACTAATTCCTTCACTAGCCAACCAATCAACCCCTTTATCAGTACTTTCAATGGGTATTTATGCTACTCCTATTACTAGAAATAAAAATTACAATAAGAAAAGGAAAATTACAATTGAAATTTAAAGGAAAAACTAATTAAATTGAGACACGTGCCTGGCGTGTGAGCGGCGTGCCACGCCCGGCTTCTTAGGTTGGCTTGGCGTTTCACGCCTGGCTTCCAAGTCGCACTCCTCCTTTGTGCAGCTAGCCTGGCGTGCCACATCTTTGAACTCAAGTGGCACGCCCAAGTGATATCTCCCTTCTTCCTCTCTGGTGACTTGAACTAGCGTGGCACGCCCAGAACTGGCGTGCCACACCTTCAGGAAAACCCTCCTTCTTCCCTTCTGGATAGTATAGCTGGCATGCCACGCCCAGCAGCAGCGTGCCACACCCTTGTTAAACTCTTCATCTTTCTTCTATGGTCAAATGAACTGGCGTGCCACGCCTTCAATAAAGCCTTCAATGTCTCTTCTGGAAGGTTGAACTGGCATTCCACGCCCTCAATAAAGCATGAGTACTCTCCTCTAGCCCAGTAAGCTGGCGTGCCATGCCCAGGATTCAAGTGGCACGCCCCTAGTACGAGCAAGGTTGGCATGCCACGCCTTAAGCATTAAGTGGCATGCCCATCAACATTTTTCCTTGGCGTACCACGCCTAAAGTCTAAAGTGGCACGCCCTCGAGGAAGACTTGTCTCTTCTTCTCTGGAGGCTTGTACCGGCGTGCCATGCCAAGCCCTTGTTGGAGATTCACTTACCCACTTTGGTCAAATAAACTGGCGTGCCACGCTCAGACTCAAGTGGCACGCCTATAGTGGTGTTGAGGGCTCACGAGCTTGGCGTGCCATGCCTCTAGTATCATGGGGACACCCATTGATATTTTGACTTGGCGTGCCATGCCTCAGGTCTCAAGTGGCACGCCCGTAATGTTGCTTTCTCCGTTCTCTTCTGCTTAGTTGTACTGGCGTGCCACGCCTTCGACTGGCGTGTCACGCCCATTGTGGATGATAGGGTTGGCGTGCCACTGACGAACTGGATTTCCTATCGGTAAAGAAATTCACAAATATAATCGCGTTGTAAGTGTAGCTCCTAAACCAACAGAAAATCCTTTCGTACAAACGTTTGGTTGTCACAAGTAACAAACCCAATAAAATTTATAAACCGAAGTATTCAAACCTCAGGTCGTCTTCTCAAGGAATTGCAGGGAAGTATGATTTATTATTGGTTATGAAAAACAGTGTTTTTGGGTTTTTAAAAGGTTTGAACAAGGAACATAAATTGCAGGAATTAATAAATTAATATCTAATAAAACTCTTGGCAAGGTATGAAAATCTGGAAGTCCTATCCTAGTTATCCTTATCGATGGTGATGAGAATTGAGTTTTAATCCCACTTAGTTAACCTTTATTAAAGCAAAGGAAAGTCAAGTGGACTAATTAGTTTGATCCTCAAGTCCTAGTCAATTCCTAAGAAAGGACTAGAGTTATTAGAATTCAATTCAATTAGCAACAATAACAATTATCAATCATGATGAGTTTGATAACTCAAGAGTCTCTAATTAATCAATTAAAACCAAGAATATAAAAAGCTAAATAAGAATCATAAATCTGAAATACCTCAATTTATATTAAATAAAGAAAATCCTAACATGAATGGTTCATAAGCAAATTTGGCAACATAAGTAATCAACAAATAAAAGTATTAAAGTATCTGAAAGTAAAAGAGAAATATAAAGTAAAAGGAATATTGAACCTGTGACTGAAGATGAATTGAACTAAACTAATAGAAATCCTAAAATCCTAAATCCTTAGAGAGAGGAGAGAACCTCTCTCTCTAAAAACTACATCTAATCCTAAAATTATGAATTATGAATGTATGATCCCCCCATTTTGATTCCTCCATTCTCTGGCTTATATTCTGTGTTTCTGGATTTAGAATTAGGCCAAAAAAGGGTCCAGAAATCGCTGGGGGCATTTTCTGCAGATTCTGGTGCGTGGCGTCTGTCACGCGTTCGCGTAGGTCACGCTTTTGCGTCATCTGAGAGTTTCCCTTGTCACGCGTTCGCTTCGGTCACGCCTACGCGTCATTTGCGTTCTGCTCAAGGGACGCATCCGCGTCAGTCACGCGTTCGCGTCGATGCCTTTTCACACCAGGCATGCGGCTGCGTCGTCCATGCGTTCGCGTCGCTGCCCTTTTCTTCAAAACTCCATTTTTGTGCTTTCCTTCCATTTTTGTATGTTTCCTTTCTGTCCTCTAAGCCATTCCTGCCTTAGGAGATCTGAAAACACTTAACACGCAAATCACGGCATCGAATGGTAATAAAGGGTAATTAAAATTAATACTTTTAAAGCATAGGAAACATGTTTTTTTCACATATATCATATAATAAGGAAGGGAAAGTAAAACTATGCAATTTACATGAATAAGTGGGTGAAGGATTGAATAAATCACTTAAATTGAGCACAAAATACATCATAAAATATGGGTTTATCAACCTCCCCACACTTAAACAATAGTATGTCCTCATGCTAAATCCAAGAGAAAGGGTAAAGTTAGAATGGTGAAATCTCATGCAATGCATTCTATTCTAAATGCAACTAACTAAATGAGTCATGCAATTCTAGTTATTATTCACTTGTATATAAAGCTTACATGTAGTTAGTTTGTTTCATATTTTCAAGGAATCATATATGTACAAGTAAGGCCAAACCAATTTAAAACATGTTCACAATTGAGCTGGGTTAAAATATTTCACAGACTTGCAAGACAATTTGACGATTTAAACATAGATATATGGGAATGAGCTATTGAACCCTCACTAGATTTTGTGTTTACTCTCTAGTCACTCAGTGTTTATTGGGTTAATCACTCTATTCTTTTTCTATCATTGCTTTCTAAAACTTTGTTCTTCATCTAACCAATCAACAATTATGGAATACAGACATACAAAAATCACGACGTCTTTTTCAAGGTTGTAATGGGGCCATGGTAAAGATAAGGGTATATGTATAAAGCTAAGTGAGCTAACAAAGTGAATCCTTGATTAGTCTAAGATCTCACCTAACATACATACTTTATATAAGTTAAAGTTCCTTTATCTATTGACCCAAATTTTCCCACTTTGTATTACAGGCTCATGCATTAAATTTAATTTTGAAATTTTGTCCCATGTGCATTGATTCTTTTTTTTCTTATTTTGCGATTGGGGAATCTTTGTATCCCCTTATTTGAGTAATATTAAATATATATATATATATATATATATATATATATATATATATATATATATATATATATATATATGATGCACATGGTAATTTAGTTATTTTGATTTCACATGAGCATGCTTCCCAAATTTCTGAAATAACTTATTCATTTTAAATTCCTACTTTGTTTCTATCATCCCATGTTCCCATAAAATTTCCCACCCTTAAATTGTACACAATATCTATCTTAAGCTAACCAAGAATTCAACTTGGAATTTTTATTTTGTTTTTCTGCTTAAGGCTAGTAATGTGGTTATAGAACAAGAGGGGATTAAAAAGCTCAAGGGGGCTAACAAGGGTGATGTAAAAGGTAGGCTAAATTGGGATAAATGAGGAAAAATTCAAATGATGGCCTCAATCATCTCTTGGTATGTATCCATATTCTATATTGGACATATAGATTAAAACAAAGTAAAGAACACCAGAATGAAAAAGAAAGGCAAAACACACAGGAATGAAATTTATGGTTTGAATGTAACCATACAATTAAGCTCAAAACTCACAGGTTGTGTGTTCTCCAGCTCAAAAATCATATATCAGTTATACATGTCATGCAAGTGGAAATCAAGAGTTTCCATTCAACTCAATGTAAATCTTAGGGTGGCCCTTAAAATCTTAATGTTCCTCCTTGAAGAAATGTTGTTAACTAACTAACATGTAATGCTATATATACAAGGTGTGTGGATGTTTGATTATGTTAAAGTCTCTAGTTTACTTCTTTTTATTTCCAGTTGAATCAAACTATTATATGATAAAAGGGTAAACTATACTAATGAATCCACATATTCTATAACTAATAAGTTTAGAATTGCAAACTAAACTAAATGTCTAAGATATAAACTAAAGTGCAAAATACGAAAATAAAGTAAAAATACAGCAAAAGAACAATATGCAAGTACTTAAAAATAAAAATAAAGATAAAAATACAGAAAAATAAACAAAATAAGACAGAAGAGTCTGTAGTGGTTCACCAAAAAGATACGCCAGGGATGGCGACCTCCCCACACTTAAAATATAGCATTGTCCTCGATGCTCACTCAAGCTGAGTGTGAAGAAGTGTCATCATCAGAAGGAAGGGCTGCTGGTGTCTCTATGGTGGTCTGAGGGTCTGCAGGCTGGATAAGTGTAGGAGGATCTGTCTGTTGCAGTGGAGGCGCGGACTGTAGAGGGATCTCCGGATCTGCAACCTGTAGCTGGTGGTGCTCCTCATGATGTGGCGCAGCCTGCTCTGGTCCTACCTGCTCAGTCTGGGCATGTGTCTCCTCCTCATGATTGCTCGCCTCCACCTCAGATGTATCAGAAGGGGTGTCAGGCTCGGAGGGGATGTCGCTGCCAGATCGGTTCATCAACTTAAGGTGCTCATAGCGCCGCTTGTTGCGACGCTCCATATGATCCAGGCGGGTGAAGAGTCGATGCACCAAATGATAAATGGGCTCAGGGGCAGGTGGATGCGCAGTGGATGGGGCTGGTGCAGTAGTGGATGCAGAAGGGGCAGCTGAAGATGTGGCTGCCTCAGCAGAAGCGGTGAGGAATGGGGGCTGTAGCCTAAAGCCTGAAATTTCCTGCTGTGTGGGATGATCTTCTTGCAACCTGTAGTAGTTGGCTTTGCATCAGCCAGCTCCCAAGGCACATCAGCTCGGCGGCCTAGCTAGGTGATCAGATAAGGGAAAGGAAGGGTGCCTCTGATATGGACCCTGGCCATGTAATGCCTGATGAAACGTGGAAGATACAGGTCCTTACCCTCCATCACACACCAGATGAGGGTAATCATAGCAGCGGGTAGCTCTGTCTCATGAGTGCTCGGCATCACATAGTTGCTCAGAATCTGGTGCCAGAGCCGAGCCTCATCATTCAGGTAAATCAGCTTGATTCCCTTAGGCATCACTGTCTTCTTTCCCATGACCCAAGGGACAGTAGGATCAAGGGCTATTCTCTGCTTGACAGCATCCCAGTCAAATCTCATAAATCTCATATCCTCTTCAGCCTTTTGGTAACCGTCAAGCTGATCTGACTTAGGCTGAAGGTGGAGGATGTCCTTAATAGCTTCCTCAGTGACCAAAATCTGTTTCCCTCTAAGGTGCACTGCATCCAGGGAAGTCTTGAAATAGTTACAGTAAAATTCTCTGACCCAGGAAGCATTGACCTCTGTCAAGTTTCTTTCCAAGAAGAACCAGCCTCTCTGTTTTATATGTTCAGAGGTGTACTGCTGTAGTTCTTCTGAAATTTTTAGAGTTCTTTCCAGGTATAGGTTCTTGGAAGTGGCAAACACTGGATACTTTAGCTCACAATATCTGTTTGCAAATTTAACTGGATCTATGGCAGTGAGGAGCTGGTCAGCCTTCTCCTGCGGGGTAAAGTGCTTTTCCCACCAGGAGTCGCCATGCAAAATATCGAGGATGGATATAGAGGATTCGCCTCTTTTTCTTTTGCCAGTATTTGCTTTGCCTTTTCCTTTGCGCTGAGGGTCAGACATCCTGAGAAGCAGAAATTCCAGGATATAATTGAAGAACAAAAGCAGGAAAACATGTAGGCAAATAGAATAATAGCAATATGAGCACAGAGTGGCAAAAGAGCAAGAGAAGCATGAAATGAGTGGAACATATGTGCAATTTGGATTGTATACGAGTGAAAAAGTCTTAAAAGAGAAAAAAAATGCAATCCAAAATATATGATAAGCGGAATTCAAGTTAAATAGGAAAAATATTGATCATGCCCTGAGTTAGAAAGTTAAAGTAGTTAGTGAAAAACCGAAAAGAGAAGTTTGAAAGTGAAAATGGTTAGGAGTGAGAAAGGAAGTTAGAAAGTGAAAGCAGTGAGTTAGTAAAAAGAAAGTTAAAGTAAGTGGCATGATGATCGGTTTCCTAGGTAACAAGAGATTCACAAATTTAAAGAATAGTCAACTCATATTCAAGCAAGGATATCAGGTTATTGATGATGAATCAGATAGAGACGAGAGTAGCAAAATTAAAATGAAATCATTAATAATGCAATTTACTAGCCAGGGAATCGAAAGGAATAAGAATGCTAGTCCGTGCATTCATGAATTGGTTTGGTTGTAGCCAAGTAATGCAAAATTCAAAATTGCCAAAACCTATGCATGAAAAAAAAATGAAATAATTTACAGAAAATTGGGCAGCATTACGGCTAAAATTGGATGTTCCCGGGTAATAAACAGTAAGAAAAACAGTTCATATGAGATTAAAAAGCGCTGCAAGGATTCACAAACAATAGGAGTAGTAAAGAATAGTCGCAACAGCAGCATGAAATATGAAAGAACAGCATATGAACAGTATTAACATCATAGCCAGATCAAAATTGCAGAATAAGTAAAACAAGTAACAAGAACGGCGCAATTATCAGGCCTAAATCCACCAACCACATCCTAGCTACCTAACCACCTAGAATCCACTACAAACATGCATCTCTAACTATCCTATTTTGATCAGAATCTGAAAAATAAGCAACTAACTACGATTGATAGAGAAGTCGGTGTTCGGCGGAACCTGGTATGTGTATGAACAGAGGTAAGGGCAGAGAGATGGTGGTGGTGACGCAGCAGTGATGGGAGGGTGGCATGGCGGCGTTGTGCGGTGGCGGCAAGGGTGGTTCGGTGGGGCTGGGTGGATGAGGGTTAAGGTTGGAGAAGTGGATGAAGGGTTAAGAGGGTAGGGTTGGAGGGGGGTTGGCCGGCTGTCCTGTGTGGTTGGTGCGGTGGTGGCGGCTCGGTGATGGGGGCGGCGGTCGGTGAGAGAGGTGGAAGAGAGTGGTAGAGGAAGAAGAGAAAGAAGAGAGGGGGGGTGTCGGTGGTGTGGTGCGGTGGTGTGGGCGGCGATGGGTGAGATGGGTGGTGCGGCAGCGTTGTGCGGTGGTGGTTGCAGAGGAGGGGGAGGGAAAAGGTGAGAGGAGGGTCGGGGATGAATAGGCGACGCGAGGGGTAGTGTTTCGCGTGAAGGGGGTTAGTATTTTTGAATCCACGTGAACGCGTGGAGCATGCGATCGCGTGACTAGGGTGAAATGGGTTTGACGCAGTCGCGTGATTTACGCAGTCACATGGGTTGGGTAAAAGATGGGTGACGCGGCCGCGTGAGGCATGCGACCGTGGCTGTAAATTTCTCTAGACGCACACTTCCAGCGTTGTTTCAGCGCAACTCTCTGTTTCCATTTAGGGGGCCATTATATCCATGCGACACGGACGTGTCGCTCACGCTTTCGCGTGGGATGAGTTTTTTGCGAGTGACGCGTTTGCGTCAGGGAGGCGAACGCGTGGGCCGTTTTGAGCTAAATGCACACCAGCCGCACGATTCCAGCCCAGCTTTCTGGGTGTTGGATCTTTACGCCGATTTCCTTCTCACGCCCACGCGTGGCCTGCGCGCTCGCGTGGGATGATCTCTTTTTTTTTAATGCAATTATGCAGTATGCAATATACAGTGCTAATGTAGATGCTATGAATACTTCCAAGTTCAATGAAAATAAAATAAAATAAAAACAAACAACACGAAATAAAATTGAAAAAGAAACGATCATACCATGGTGGGTTGTCTTCGACCTAGCACTTTTAGTTAAAGTCCTTCAGTTGGACATTTGATGAGCTTCCTGTTATGGTGGCTTGTGCTTAAATTCATCCAGAAATCTCCACCAATGTTTGGAATGCCAATAGCCTCCGGGGTCCCAAACAAGGCACGTAAAGCCTTTGAGCAGCTTCAAACAGATTCTCAGGCTCCCGGGGTGTTGAATGTCAGAATAGATTCTAGGATCCCAAACCTTGCTTTTGCACCCTCCTTTGTCTGGAATTGTATTTTTCCAGCCGGGTGGTTTGGAAGTTGTATTATCACCAAGATGACCAGACGTCTTCCGAGACCCATTCAATTGAACATGATACCAATCCTTGCACTTCGAATTGAAGCGTGGAACCTCATTGAATCTTGCACACCAGCTCTGAGTACGAGCCATTTCCTTCTTTCTCTTAAAGCCACAGAGAGCTCTAAGCTGGCCATCTGTTTCAAGCAAACCATATTCAAGTGGAAAATTAAAGATAAAGGTTAAGGATTGTACCCACTTGAAGCTTGTATTAGGTGGTAATGGCCTTGGGATAGGTGTTTTCAGTGGTTCTGTAAGCTCTACTCCCTTGTATTCTTCTGTGAATTCCTCCACTTCCTTGCAAAATTCTTCAACTGCAACTGCGTCCTGATCAAAGTCTTCTATGTCTTCCTCATCACTCAAGTCATATGTTGTGGGTTGAGAGATATCTACCACGACATCATCTTCATATTCACTTGGATAAGGTTCTTCAAGCTCAAGGAGTTCAGTTGCGGATGCAAGTTCGTGACTAGGAGAGCTTGATTCATGATCGTCACTGCCTATGGAATCAACTTCTTGGTCTGTTCCGTCCAATTTTTCACAAGGTATGTGCATTGGAGGTTGTGCACTATCTTCCTTGGCATCAATTTCAAACTTCTCAGCGGAATCCTTTACAGTTCTCGATTCCCATGGAGGTTCAGCATCTCCTAAATCTTCAACCACTTCTTCCTCTACACTATTATGGCTTCCTCCACTTGTTCCAATACAAAGCCATGCTCCTCATTGTCTACCGAAGTTTCTAGTGTCTCCTTCATGCTACGCTCTTCTTTTGATTCTCCACATGTAGCCATGGGAGTACTCTGAGTGCTCAGATTTTGGGAAGCTAATTTATTTACCACCTCGGTTAAGGCAGTAGTGAGTTCCAGTACATCCCTTTGCATCTTCACTTGTCCATGAAGAAGAACACGAAGGGTGTCATCCATTAGAGATTGGGGTGGATATGAGGGATCATTATTTTGGAGGAACGGTTCATCATAAGAATGTAGTGGTTCTTGGGAGTGATTGGAATGGAATCGGGGTGGATATGGATTAGGGTTGTAGGGAACTGGATTCCCCGGCAACGGCACCATTTTGACGAACTGGATTTCCTATCGGTAAAGAAATTCACAAATATAATCGTGTTGTAAGTATAGCTCCTAAACCAACAGAAAATCCTTTCGTACAAACGTTTGGTTGTAGGGAGCTCGTGAGTATGGTGGTTCAAAGCTATGTTGAGAGGGTGGTTCAATAGCACAGGGTGGAACTTGTTGGTAACTACAAGGGGGTCTACCATATCTATCAGCTTGGTATGCATTGTAGAATGGTCGTCGTCTGTGATACTGTGGAGGGTGTTTTTGCCTAAAGGGTTGATCAAGTCCTCGTGGCTCCATCCATCCTTGATTGCTCTGACCTTGATGCATGTTCCTGCTATAGCTTTCATTCCCTTCAACAATATTACAACCAAACTCAAAGCGAGAGGGGTGAGAACTCATGGTAGGTAATAAGAATTAAAAATGAAAACAGAAATAAATAAACAGGCAAAAGAAAAATATTTACAATAACCAATAATAAGGCACACGTTTTCAATTTCCCGGCAACGGCGCCATTTTGACGAACTGGATTTCCTATCGGTAAAGAAATTCACAAATATAATCGCATTGTAAGTATAGCTCCTAAACCAACAGAAAATCCTTTCGTACAAACGTTTGGTTGTCACAAGTAACAAACCCAATAAAATTTATAAACCGAAGTATTCAAACCTCAGGTCGTCTTCTCAAGGAATTGCAGGGAAGTATGATTTATTTTGTGCTTATTTTGGGGGATTTATCTACCTTTTCCCACATTTATTCAATGAAATAGCATGGTTTTGTAATTCTCCCTTGAATTGTGCTTGAATGTAAAAACATGCATTTTAGGCCCTAAAATGGTGATTTTAATTCACTTTAATTCCATTTGATGCCTTGATATGTTTGATAAGTGATTTCAGGTCCATAAGGCAAGTATCGGATGGAAGAAATGAGGAAAAAAGCATGCAAAGTGGGAGAACTCATGAAGAAATGAAGGAACCGTAAAGCTGTCAAGTCCGACCTCTTCGCACTCAAACGACCATAACTTGAGCTACAGAGGTCCAAATGAGGCGGTTCTAGTTGCGTTGGAAAGCTAACATTCAGGGCTTCGAAATGATATAAATTTTGCCATATGTTGCTTCACGTTCAGGGGCGCGCACGCGCACTTTGCGCGCGCACGCCGATGATGTCCGTGGCCCACTTTAATGAAATCGCCCCCAGTTTCTGAAGCACTTTGGGCCCAACCCAACTCATTTCTGATGCTATTTCAGCCAAGGATTGCAGGGTAGTCAACACACTTAGTCATAGTCTAGTTTCATTATGCTTTAGTTTAGTTTTCTAGAGAGAGAAGCGCTCACTTCTCTCTAGAATTAGGATTAGGATTAGGTTTAGTTCTTAGATCTAAGTTTTAATTCATGTTTTCTTCTACTCCTTCTTCTTAATTCCTTGTTGTTACATTTATAATTCTTCCATTGTTGTTATTACTTTCTTCTACTTTGTTTGTAGATCTACTTTTGCTCATCCTAAATTCTTTTAGTGTAATTTGAAGTAATTCATTTAGATCTTGTTTCCTTTGATTGTTATTATTGATTTCTTACATTCAATTGTTGTTAGCTTTTACTCTTGTCACAAATTTACTATGCCTTACTTTTATGCCTTCCAAGTATAGTTGGATCTCTTTTTAATTCTTGCATTTTGTGATGTTTACTTTTCTTGCACTCTAGGTGTTTGTTAAAATGTTTCCTCTAGTTTTTGAGTAGTATTCTTTACTCTTGGCCTAGGCTAAGGGAATTGAGTGACCTTGAGTCATTGGGTCTCATTGAATTGGTGATTTGAGAACCCTTGGTGATCAATTTGATACTCATTGACGCCAACCCACTACTAATCTGGATTAGTAGGTAGGTTGGGACTTATGGGTTGATGTGATCAAAGCCATTGGACGTACTTCAAGCCTAGGAGTAGACATGACGTACTTAAGGTTTTGGAAGTAGACTTAATGAGCTTGGCCTCTCATAATTATCAATATTTGGTATGTAGACAAGGATGGTGATCTCAATTACCTAAGTCTTAGCCAAGAGTTCTTACTATTTCTTTTATTAGTTCTTGTTGTTTTACTTTCTTGTCATTTATATTTTCTTGTCAAATATCAAATCAACCCCCCCTTTTTGCATTTTCATAGCCAATAATTAAACACTTCATTGCAACTCTTCGTGAGACGACCCGGAGTCTAAATACTCCGGTTATAAATTCATTTGGGGTTTGTTACTAGTGAAAACCTAAATTTTTGCATGAGAGGACTATTGTTGGTTTAGAAACTATACTTTGCAACGAGACTTCAATTGTGAATTCTAAACCGTCAAAAATTCTCTTCGTCAAAATGGCGCCGTTGCCGGGGAGTTGCAATGGTGTTGTGTTATTGGTTATTGTATATATGTGAATAGTGTGAATATCTTGTTTTTTTTCTTTATTTGCTAGTTTTTGTTAGTTTTATTTTGCTTTTCCACTATGAACTCTCACATTGGCTATGAGTTTGGTTCTAATTGTGTTGTAGGAAATGTGAACTTCAATGATGACACTCATTATGGATGGAACCAACAAAGATGGGAGGAGCCTCAAGGAATTGATCACTCCTATTGGCAACAACCTCTGGATACTTATAGGTATAATTACCATCCTAATACATGTCAATTCAATGGCTATGGTGACTCCTTTTGTGATAATCAAGCACCACCACCATATGCTTATGATTTTTATCCTCAACATGAACCTCAACCCTACTCACAAGCCCCTTTTCACCAAACACCTCCATATGACCCCAACCCATACCCACCATACCAACCACCTTGTGAACCATATGAACCATATGAAGAACCACCCCAATTCCACCACCAATACCCTCAAGAACCACCACCTCACTACCTTTACCAAGATGAATCACCTCCCATGTATGATAACTTTCAACCACATAATGAATTTCCCTTTCCACCACAACCCTCCAAGGAAGAACACCCACATCCATCCATCCAAGAGTCAATGGATCGTCTCAAGAAAGAAATGGATCGGCTTCAAGCAATAATCCATCAAAAGGAGCAAGAGAAAGCCCAAAGGAAGAATTATGAAGCTATTGAGGCTAACCTTGCCAAAATTAAAGCCAACTTGGACTCATGGGACTCATGCAACAAGCAAAGCATCTCCACGGATGAATGTGAGAAATCAACCGAAGGAAGGAGCATGAAGGAGATTTTAGAATCTCAACATGAGGATAAGGAGATGGGGTATGTCTTGCAACAAGTGGAGAGTGAAGAGATTGTTAATGAAGAAGAAGTGGTTGAAGAGCTAGGCAAAGTTGAACAAGAGGTGGATTCTAAGTTTGAGAACACTTCCACACCAAGTGATGTTGATGATGATTTTGTGGAAGTTGTCAAACCTTCCTCCGTTGAGCTTGAATTTGGTGTTGAGGAGGATAATGCGCAACCTCCTAAGCATGTAATGAATGATGAAGAATTGGAAGAAGGTGAGCAAGCAATAAATCTTCCTCTTAAAGATGATCCCACACCAACACATGATCTTTTGGTATTTGATGAATCTTCTCCTGTTGATATTGAGGTAAATGTTGAGATAAGTTCCACATTACCTCCATGTTGTGACATGAAGAGTGGGGAAGAGCTAGAAGAAGTTGGTGAAGAGGTAGTTGAATGTGAAGAACTTTGTCAAGAGGAAGAGATTAAAGTTGAAGAAGCTTGCCAAGAGGTGGAGGTAGTCAAAGAAGAGCACAAGGGAATGAAACTTACAAGACCATTGGAGATGTCCCTTCCTAAGTCTCCATCCAACATAACATTCAAGTGGGTAAAATCCTTATCTCTAATCTTTACCTTCCCACTTGAATATGGTTTGATTGAGACGGATGGGCAACTTAGAGCTCTTTGTGGGGTTAAGAACAAAAGGAAATTAAGTAGTGGGTGGAAATGCCAATCAAGGTTCCTTATGGTTGGAAACTCAAAGTCTAAGTGCAATGGTTGGTATAGTTCTCAACTAAAGGGGTCTAGGAAGATGCTTTGGTGTTCACTTGAGAATTCGGATCACTTCTCACCCAAATGGAATTGTCTTGATCAACTTGAAGATGGGTGTAGAAACAAGATTTGGGATCTGGGCATATATGAGAATCATTTTTGGGAACCCTTAGCTTGTGAAGGACTCCATCAAGACTTGTTGCAACTCATTAGAAATTTTGGAGCTTACTTGAAGTCCAAGCATTGGTGGAGGTTCCAAGATGAATTCAAGCACAAGCCACCATAACAAGGAGCTTCCCAAATGTCCAACTTAAGGACTTAAACTAAAAGTGCTTGGTGGGAGACACCCCACCATGGTAAACTCTTTCCACTCTCTTTTAGATTTGGTCAATAAGTGATTGGAGTTGCCATCGTAGGTAGTTTTTCTTATTTTATATACTCTTATGCATTTTGCTTTTGTTGGTAGGTTGTTTATTGCATTCATGCTTTGGTTAGAATAGTTGTAGTTACATTGCATTTTGCTTGTAGTATAAGTTTTGTTTTTAGTGTATTTGAAAATTTTTCAAAAAAACCAAAAAGATTTGTTGTTAAATTTAAATTTTGCTTGCTTTAGAATGTTTATAGATTAGGAGAGTATTAAATTCTGTGTTTGTGCTTCTTTAAAAAAAAAAAAAAAAAAACGGGAATCGGCGCCCAAGCGCGCAGTGCGCGCGCGCGCGTGTGGTGCATATCACACTCCTGGTACAAAAACCAGAGAGTTGTGCCCACTTTATGCTTACTTTGTGCCAGGCGATCCGCGCGTAAGCACGCATGGCGCGCGCGCGCCGATTGTCCCTGTCGCATCCGCGCCCAAGCACGCTTGGCGCATATGCACGGATTTGCACCCTGTTTTCCTCCTTTCTCTTTTCTCCTTCTTTCTTCTTCTCTTCTTCTTTCTTTCTATTTTTTCTTCTTTTTCTTTTTCTTCGTCTCTTAATTTTTTTTTAAAAAACAAAAAAATAAAAAAGAAAAAAAAAAAAAAAAATATATATATATATATATATATATATATATATATAAATAAAATAAAAAATTAAAAAAATTTTTTTTTTCTTTCTCTTCTCTTCCAATTTCTTTTATTGCATTTGCTTATTTTCATTTATTGCATTTTAATTTTGTTTTTATAGCTTGTTCTTATTTTATTTTCTAAGTTTCTTATTTTAATAATGGTGTTTAATTTTCTTACTCAATTGTTGAGAATTTCTTGGTTAATCTTGGTGCTTCTTGACTTGTTTGATATTGTTGGGTGATGAAACTTTTGAATCAATGCTTAATCTTGTATGACTCTTATATTCTTTGTGCATTGATATGAACTTGCATGTCTTTCATGACCCACTATTTTAGTTGAACTTGATGCTTTTGAGTGCTCTTCATGCTTTAACTTGTTCTTGCATCAAGTATTAGTTAATATGCTTTTGCTTGAATTGCTTTCTCACTTACATGCGTAGCTAACATGTAATGAGAACCTTACTCTTACTTGGCATTATCCCCCGCCTATGTTCTACTTGCTTTGATGTCTTTGATGTAGCCTTAATTATCCTTCTTTTTCTTTCCTTTTAGGTTGGCCACCAAGAAGGGAAGGATTGGAAATACTTCTAAATGGGGCAATAAATAAGTTCATCCGCACAACCTTTTGAAGAAGCTCAACAAGTTGTAGCAACCCGTCCACCTTGCTCTCCTTTGCATGCACCGAGGACGGTGCTAATTTCTAAGTGTGGGGAGGTCGTCCGACCGATCTCCATGGGTAACAACTTCCTTTTTCAACACCAATTTTTAATTTTTGTCTTTGTTAGATTAGTTGTTGCATTGCATGATAGATTGCATGTTAGTTAGAATTTGTATATATTTTTACCACTTCTTTTTTATGTTAGTACTACTTGGTTAGGGTGATGATTTCTTTTCCAAGAAACTGTTTTTAGGGTAACCTACCAATTTGAAAAAAAAAATTTCTTGTTGAACTTTCTTGAAGGATTTATTTTGGAACATGGTTTTTGAGCTAAGAACACAAGCTTGTGAGATTTGAGCCTAACTGCGTGGTTACATTTTATAACCACTTATTCTTCCTTCTTGTGTGCAGTATTCTCTTTCTATGATTGTAATCTTTGATTTGTTTGATTCTCTATGTCCATTATTTTGTGTATTCATGCATTTATATGATTGAGGCCATTGTTTCATTAGCTCACTTACCCAAATAGCCCTACCTCTTATCATCCATTGTTAGCCAATTTGAGCCTACGATTAACCCACTTTGTTCTTAATTTTAGCACATTATAAGCTTTAAAGCAAAAAACAATAAATGTCCTTTATTTGGATCTTTGATTAGCTTAGGCTAGTGTGTGTGTATCATTCAAGTGTGGGAAAACTTGGGACATTGGTTGAGAAAAAGGGTATTTTTGTATTTTGTTGTAAATATTAGGAATTGGGTACATACTCATGAATTGATAAAATGTATAGACCTTATGCATTGATGTTCTTGTATATAGTTTGAAAAAAAAAGAAGAAAAAAAATATATAAAAAGAAAGGAAAAAGAAAAGAAAAGAAATAAAAAGGGGACAAAATGCCCCGAAGCAAAGTGAAGCTCAATAAAGATCAATGCATATGAGTTGTAATAAAAAAGAAAATGCATGAGTATATGAAAAAGTGAAAAATGGGTAGTTAGGATAGCCTAAATTGTATAGGTTACTATACAAGTTAGGTGGGAAGTTTAAGGTAATCAAAGATTCAAATTTCAAGTCCACTTGACCAAATATACATCCTTACCTTAACCCTAGCCCCATTACAACCTATGAAAAGTCCTCATGATAATTATGTGCATGCATGAAATAAATATTGATTGTTAGATGAAAAACAAATCTTGGAAAGCATGATTAGGAGAGCATTGAGAGAATCGACCCTATACACTTGAGCGACTAGAGTGCAAACACTTCCGGTGAGGATTCGATGCTCAACTCCATGATTCCCGGCTTTCATGAGCGTTCCTCTTGCAAATCTATTTGAACTTCATTCTTATACTTGAATTGGTAGGATTCATGAGTCGTCATATGACCTTAGCCCTACCCGTTTATACATGCTCTTGGAGGATTGATTTATTTTTAACCAAGTAGGTAGAATCATTTTGCATTTAGTTGCATTCATATAGTTTAGGTTGCATATGGTTTATTTACATTGAATAAATGTTGATACCCTTTGTTCTCTCTTGATTTTAAGCATGAGGACATGCTTGGTTTAAGTGTGGGGAGATTTGATAAACCCCGATTTTGTAGTTTATTTTGTGCTTATTTTGGGGGATTTATCCACCTTTTCCCACATTTATTCAATGAAATAGCATGGTTTTGTAATTCTCCCTTGAATTGTGCTTGAATGTAAAAACATGCATTTTACGCCCTAAAATGGTGATTTTAATTCACTTTAATTCCATTTGATGCCTTGATGTGTTTGATGAGTGATTTCAGGTCCATAAGGCAAGTATCGGATGGAAGAAATGAGGAAAAAAGCATGCAAAGTGGGAGAACTCATGAAGAAATGAAGGAACTGTAAAGCTGTCAAGTCCGACCTCTTGGCACTCAAACGACCATAACTTGAGATACAGAGGTCCAAATAAGGCGGTTCTAGTTGCGTTGGAAAGCTAACATTCGGGACTTTGAAATGATATAAATTTCGCCATATGTTGCTTCACGTTCAGGGGCGCGCACGTGCACTTTGCGTGCGCGCGCCGATGCTGTCCGTGGCCCACTTTAATGAAATCGCCCCCAGCGATTTCTAAAGCACTTTGGGCCCAACCCAACTCATTTCTGATGCTATTTGAGCCAAGGATTGCAGGAGAGTCAACACACTTAGTCATAGTCTAGTTTCATTATGCTTTAGTTTAGTTTTCTAGAGAGAGAAGCTCTCACTTCTCTCTAGAATTAGGATTAGGATTAGGTTTAGTTCTTAGATCTAAGTTTTAATTCATGTTTTCTTCTACTCCTTCTTCTTAATTCCTTGTTGTTACATTTATAATTCTTTCATTGTTGTTATTACTTTCTTCTACTTTGTTTGTAGATCTACTTTTGCTCATCCTAATTTCTTTTAGTGTAATTTGAAGTAATTCATTTAGATCTTGTTTCCTTTGATTGTTGTTATTGATTTCTTACATTCAATTGTTGTTAGCTTTTACTCTTGTCACAAATTTACTATGCCTTGCTTTTATGCCTTCCAAGTATAGTTGGATCTCTTTTTAATTCTTGCATTTTGTGATGTTTACTTTTCTTGCACTCTAGGTATTTGTTAAAATGCTTCCTCTAGTTTTTGAGTAGTGTTCTTTACTCTTGGCCTAGGCTAAGGGAATTGAGTGACCTTTGATGACATGTTACCATGTCATGTTTTTCTATGCTTTTTCATTTGTTTTCAATAGGTTTTATGCACTTTCTTGAGCCATAAGCAAGCCAATTGGGTAGATTTTTATGCTTCCTTTGATTGAATCAACCATGTATGAATTCATGCTATGTCATGAGGTTTTATGCTATAATTGTCACATATTACGATAAAATGAATATCTCATGATTTTAAGCATAGCTTTGATGTGTTTGGTTGATTAATGATAGGTGAAGAAAGCTTGGAGAAAGGTTGAAGCAAGAAGGAATGGCTAGGAGTAAAGAGAGGACAATGGAATAAGTGAAAATGAACCAGAAAGCAAAAAGCTAGAGTAAAAGTTAGCCTCAAACTTTTGCACAAACTTTTGGGTGAAAAGTTAGCCCCAACGTTAGCCCCTAACTTTTGGGCTAACGTTGGCACATGAAAGTTACTCCCTGGGCACCAAAAGTTTGGCCCAACGTTAGCCCCTAACTTTGTGGCTAACGTTGGCATGAGAAAAACACTCCCTGGGCACCAAAAGTTTGCGCCAACGTTAGCCCCTAACTTTGTGGCTAACGTTGGCATGAGAAAAACACTCCCTGGCCACCAAAAGTTTGCGCCAACGTTAGCCTCTAACTTTTGGGCTAACGTTGGCACGTGAACAATACAAAGGGGGAGCAAAAGTTTGCGCCAACGTTAGCCTCTAACTTCTGGGCTAACGTTGGCGCCATGAGTGTGCAAGGGGTATACTTCCAACAAGAATAACTTGAGCTACAGAGCTCCAAATGAGGTGATTCAAAAAGCAATGGAAAGTAGGAATCGAGAGCTTTCCAAGCATATATGGCACTGCATGGTGGACACTAAAATTGAGGGAGAAAACTGCCCTGGAATGAGCATAAACGAACATGGTGGCAACCTGCAGTGAGGCCAACTGACCTCTGCACCTTCGACGGAGTATAACTCGAGCTGTAGAGCTCCAAATGATGTGCTCCCAACGGCATTGGAAAGTAGACATCCAGAGCTTTCCAACAATATATAATAGTATGGGGTGGAAAATATGTTTGAGCCTCCAGAACTGGCGTTTTCGACCACGTTTGAGGCAAACGTCGCCTCAAACGCTGCACACCAAAGCCAGCAACCTTGTCCTCTTCAAATGAGCATAACTTGAGTTGTAGATGTTCAATTGAGGTGATTCCAATTGGGTTAGAAAGCTGACATTCAGCGCTTTCCAACCATATATAATAGTCTATAGTTGGCATGAAATTGGCAACGTTGACAAGAGGACAAAGTAGCACCCCATACATGCACACAAGGGGGCCAATGTTGGAGCAAAAGTTTGACCCCTAACTTTTGCCCCAACGTTGGTATCAGCAAGGAAGGGTGCTGATGTAAAAATTTGGAGCAAAAGTTAGACCCTAACTTTTACTCCAACTTTTACTCAAGCTTTCATGATTCCAACCCGGTTCAATTCGGTTCTCTCTCCAACTCCAAGAGCAATCAACCAAGGCCTCTATCAACCCAATTCCATCAAGAGCAAGGGCCCATTATCATCACTCAAAGGCACAAGAGATAGTTAGAATAGAAATTTCATTTTAATTGTAATTTGTTTTGAATTTCATTTTCATTTTGTAAAAATGCCTATATAAGGCATCATTCTCATTTTAGAAAAAAAGCCCGAATAGAGAGAATAGGGGGCAAGCTCCACTAGGGAGCATTAGGAATACAGAGCTCTCTCTTTAGTTTTTCTCTTTGTTTTAAATATTGGGTTGAGAATTGAAGGAATTCTGTTTCATTCTCACTTTGAGATTTCTCTTGTTCTTCTTCTGCAAACTTTCAGTGAATTGCAATTTGAATTAAAACTCACTTTACTGCTTTCATCTCTATTTCTTCTGCAAATTGTTTACTGTTGGATCAAGGAAGGAATTGAGATCTAGACTTGGTCTCTAGTCTCATCCAAACCCTGAGATCTTCAACTTTCCTTTAGTTATTGCAATTGAGCTGCATTTCATTTTCTGTTCAGTTCTTCAATTCAATTTACATTAAGCCTGCTGCAAATCTCATTTATTTTCCTGCACGTGTGTTCCTCTGCATTTTACATTTGAGCTACTGTGATCTGAATTTACTTTTCATGCAATTTTAATTTCCTTGCGACTGTTCTAAGCTTTGATTTACTGCTTTCATTTAATTTCCCTGCACCCAGTCCCCTTTACTTTTATGCAATTTACTTTTCTTGCAATTTAAGATTCTTGCTATTTTACTTCCTTGTTCTTTAAGTTACTTGCAATTTTACTTTCTGCACTTTATAATTCGTGCAAGTTTATATTCTGTTCGCTTCAATTGTCATTCAAATCACTCAATGTTAGCTTGACTAAACTAATCACCCACTAAAGTTGCTTGATCCATCAATCCCTGTGGGATCGACCTCACTCCCGTGAGTTTTATTACTTGATACGACCCCGTGCACTTGCCGGTTTGTTTTGGGTGTTTTGGAGAAATTCGTTTCTCCGTGAAAATATCCCATCAAGTTTTTGGCGCCGTTGCCAGGGATTGATTTAGATCAACAATGATTATGTGGGTGAGAAGTCTAGATCAAGCATTTTCTTTATTTTTGTTTTCTGTTTCAAAGTGAAACCAAGGTGTTTGAGTTTTTGCCTCACTAAGAAATTCTCATCTCTGATATGAGTAATTTCAATTTTCCTTGGTTGTATGTTTTACAAAACTCAAATGGAGTTCAACTCATCTTATGATCAAACAAATTCTATGGGATATCACCCACCATCACCAATCTCTAATGATGGATGGGAATATCACCAAGAACCTTCAAATTCTGGGCTCTCCAATTCATGGAGCCATGCTTCAGAACCACAAGATGAGAAAGAAAATCATATGGGATATTTCCCTCCACCACAAAATGATTCAAGTCATTATTCCAATGGTGGCATGGAATATTACCAAGAAACTGCAAATTCTGAGCAGTCAACTCACATGAGAGATTGTCCAACCTCACCTCCCACTTCTACATTTGAAAATTCTTCATCACCTAAATATGCCTCAACACAAACTTCCACGAACCTAGGCCTCTCAAAGCTAGAGATCATGTTTGAAAAATATGAGAGGGAGGCGCAAAGATCTTGGAACGAGCAAGAGAATTCATTCAAAAACATAGAAGTGATGGTAAACCAATTGTTAAGTGCAAGGGAGAAGGTGGAAGAGCAAAATGAAGATCCCCTTCAAAAATCTAGAGAATTGTTGAAAAGACAAGAACAACTCATGGAGGAACAACAACAATCCTGGAGAGAACAAGAAATCCGTCTTCAGAAGATGGATGAGCAATTGGAAAACATGGGGAAATGCTCGGATCCACTAAGAAAGGAAAATGAAGACCAATTTGTGAGTAAGGAAGTGGAAAAACAAGATGAGGAGGCTACTGCATCAAGTGAACTTTCAATGAAGAATGAGGTGGTTAAAAATGAAACTACACTTGAGATGACAAAAGAACATGAAGAATCACAACTCTCACAAATTTCCCTGACCCAAAAACTCTCGACAATTGAATCTGTGATTGAAAAATATGAAGAGGAGATGAAGAAATGTTGGGAAGATCAACAAACCTCCTCAATGAAAAAGCTATTAAGTCAAATGTTGGGTGCAAGGGAGGAAGTGGAGGAGCAAGAAAGTGAGGAAGTCATTCCAAACTCAAGTGAGGCAGAGAAGTACATGAAGGAGGAGTTCATGGAACCATCAGTTCAAAAGGCTCTGGATGAATACAAAACTCCAATAATCACACAGCAACCAAGACTTGGATTCAAAGAAGTGAAGGCAACTAACAAGAGCACCAATCCTGTCCCTGATCCAGCAAGCAAGATCAATCAAGCCATGTACAAAAGAAAGCTTGCTGAGGAGAGACCAAGACAGGGAGTAATAGCTGAATCGTCTCCTCCTTTGAAGTCATTTCTCTTAACAAATTGGAAGAAGAGGAAGAAAGTAAAGAACAGGTAGACAGTAGGTACATTTCTTCTCCTTGCTTTGTTTAAATTTCAATAAATTGGCATATGATCACATTCTAAGTTTGGTGTTGCCTTGCAACAAATTGTTTTCAATCCCGTTTGGATGATTGCATCAATTCTACATGAAGTGTCACGCTAAGATTCTAAGTTTGGTGTGCCACTTAATTTTCTATGCAATGAATCCAGCAACATCACTTGTCTGCATAATCATATAGCCTTTTACAGTGTTATTTTTCTTCTTAGTTGGATAATTTTTGTTTTCTCTTTGTTTCATTTATTTACTTGTTTTTAATGCTTTCCTTCATTAACTGTTTTTGTTAATATATCACCAAGACATCCTTATTCATAACAGACTCTTCATTTGGTGATTGTATTTAACATATAACAGTTTCTTTTGTTTAGTTTTAGTTCAAATAAATTGACATATGGTTGCATTCTAAGTTTGGTGTTGCTATGCAACAAAATTTGGTTCCAATTCTTACAAGATACTTGCATTAATTCCAAGTGAAAGTGTCACACTAAGTTTGGTGTGCCACTTATTTCTTATGCAATGTATTGTGCTCACCTTCTTAAGTTTGCAATCACAATGTTTCTGTCTCTTGTGCCTTGATTATTATCTTTAATTTTGCTTGCTTAGAACACATGTACTACTAACTTTTCATTGTGTAAGACACTCATGATCCATCTTATCCCCATAGCCATGGTTCTAATTGTTGCTTGAGGATGAGCAAGCATTCTGAGTTTGGCAAGGAAAGGAGGAAGAATAGAGGAAAAAGGACAACAAAAATGAAGATGAACTACAAGGTTGTAGAGTTCCTTTTCTCCTTATTTGTTTCCAGCACTTAAATTGCATGATTGTCTTCATCCTTTCTGTTTACATGTGTGTATGAATAAAGCATAACTTGAATCTTGATTTGCAACATGGTGCTGTGTCATTATGATTACCAACTTGAGTTTTGTGAATTCAAAAGCAACAAAGTATCATGATCATAAACAAACAAGAAATTAAAGAAGAGTTTAGCATGTGCATACAAGTATTGCAAAGCTAGTATGATTAATTGTTGCTCAATTGCATTGGATTTTATTTAATTGAAGTTTTCATCTAGTACATTTTGTGAAATCTTTTGAAAATCATGAAAACCTTGAAAGAAAAATCAAAATAGAGCAAGAAAAGAAAAAGGGAAAGAATGAGAAAGCTGAAGGCTCTGAGTACCAATGGCAATTTATTTGTTAAGTGCTTGTGGTGTTTATGTATCAAGCCAAATGCTTGAAAACAAAACACTTAGAAGTCAAGGTTAGGCTCAAAGTGCAAAAGCACTCCCTCAAAGCTCAAGGCTCTGAGCATCAATGATTAGAGAGTCAAGAAAAGAAAAGAAAAATGAGCTTAATGAAGTCCTCTAATCAAATGCTTGTGGTGCTTATGTATCAAGTGGTAATACTTGAAAACAAAGCATTTAGAAGTCGTAGCTTTGTTATCAACTCATGGGGCAAAGCACCCAAAAGGAGAAGCTAATAAGAAAATCAAAAGCTTGTTTCAAGGAAGAAATATAAGAAAAAGATTTTATAAATTGAGCTAGATGGAAGCATCAATCATTTACATTTCTTTTGTGATTGTAGCATGCTTAGAAAACTAGCTTACCAAGAACATTGAGTTGCTATTCTTCTTGCCTTGGATTGTCAATCTTTATTGCATGATTCTTTTCTTGCTTGGGGACAAGCAAGGTTTAAGTTTGGTGTTGTGATGACATGTCACCATGTCATGTTTTTCTATGCTTTTTCATTTGTTTTCAATAGGTTTTATGCACTTTCTTGAGCCATAAGCAAGCCAATTGGGTAGATTTTCATGCTTCCTTTGATTGAATCAACCATGTATGAATTCATGCTATGTCATGAGGTTTTATGCTATAATTGTCACATATTACAATAAAATGAATATCTCATGATTTTAAGCATAGCTTTGATGTGTTTGGTTGATTAATGATAGGTGAAGAAAGCTTGGAGAAAGGTTGAAGCAAGAAGGAATGGCTAGGAGTAAAGAGAGGACAATGGAATAAGTGAAAATGAACCAGAAAGCAAAAAGCTAGAGTAAAAGTTAGCCTCAAACTTTTGCACAAACTTTTGGGTGAAAAGTTAGCCCCAACGTTAGCCCCTAACTTTTGGGCTAACGTTGGCACATGAAAGTTACTCCCTGGGCACCAAAAGTTTGCGCCAACGTTAGCCCATAACTTTGTGGCTAACGTTGGCATGAGAAAAACACTGCCTGGGCACCAAAAGTTTGCGCCAACGTTAGCCCCTAACTTTGTGGCTAACGTTGGCATGAGAAAAACACTCCCTGGCCACCAAAAGTTTGCGCCAACGTTAGCCTCTAACTTTTGGGCTAACGTTGGCACATGAACAACACAAAGGGGGAGCAAAAGTTTGCGCCAACGTTAGCCTCTAACTTCTGGGCTAACGTTGGCGCCATGAGTGTGCAAGGGGTATACTTCCAACAAGAATAACTTGAGCTACAGAGCTCCAAATGAGGTGATTCAAAAAGCAATGGAAAGTAGGAATCGAGAGCTTTCCAAGCATATATGGCACTGCATGGTGGACACTAAAATTGAGGGAGAAAACTGCCCCGCAATGAGCATAAACGAACATGGTGGCAACCTGCAGTGAGGCCAACTGACCTCTGCACCTTCGACGGAGTATAACGCGAGCTGTAGAGCTCCAAATGATGTGCTCCCAACAGCATTGGAAAGTAGACATCCAGGGCTTTCCAACAATGTATAATAGTATGGGGTGGATAATATGTTTGAGCCTCCAGAACTGGCGTTTTCGACCACGTTTGAGGCAAACGTCGCCTCAAACGCTGCACACCAAAGCCAGCAACCTTGTCCTCTTCAAATGAGCATAACTTGAGTTGTAGATGTTCAATTGAGGTGATTCTAATTCGGTTAGAAAGCTGACATTCAGAGCTTTCCAACCATATATAATAGTCTATAGTTGGCATGAAATTGACAATGTTGACAAGATGACAAAGTAGCACCCCATACATGCACACAAGGGGGCCAACGTTGGAGCAAAAGTTTGACCCCTAACTTTTGCCCCAACGTTGGTATCAGCAAGGAAGGGTGCTGATGTGAAAAGTTGGAGCAAAAGTTAGACCCTAACTTTTACTCCAACTTTTACTCAAGCTTTCATGATTCCAACCCGGTTCAATTCGGTTCTCTCTCCAACTCCAAGAGCAATCAACCAAGGCCTCTATCAACCCAATTCCATCAAGAGCAAGGGCCCATTATCATCACTCAAAGGCACAAGAGATAGTTAGAATAGAAATTTCATTTTAATTGTAATTTGTTTTGAATTTCATTTTCATTTTGTAAAAATGCCTATATAAGGCATCATTCTCATTTTAGAAAAAAAGCCCGAATAGAGAGAATAGGGGGCAAGCTCCACTAGGGAGCATTAGGAATACAGAGCTCTCTCTTTAGTTTTTCTCTTTGTTTTAAATATTGGGTTGAGAATTGAAGGAATTCTGTTTCATTCTCACTTTGAGATTTCTCTTGTTCTTCTTCTGCAAACTTTCAGTGAATTGCAATTTGAATTAAAACTCACTTTACTGCTTTCATCTCTATTTCTTCTGCAAATTGTTTACTGTTGGATCAAGGAAGGAATTGAGATCTAGACTTGGTCTCTAGTCTCATCCAAACCCTGAGATCTTCAACTTTCCTTTAGTTATTGCAATTGAGCTGTATTTCATTTTCTGTTCAGTTCTTCAATTCAATTTACATTAAGCCTGCTGCAAATCTCATTTACTTTCCTGCACGTGTGTTCCTCTGCATTTTACATTTGAGCCACTGTGATCTGAATTTACTTTTCATGCAATTTTAATTTCCTTGCGATTGTTCTAAGCTTTGATTTACTGCTTTCATTTAATTTCCCTGCACCCAGTCCCCTTTACTTTTATGCAATTTACTTTTCTTGCAATTTAAGATTCTTGCTATTTTACTTCCTTGTTCTTTAAGTTACTTGCAATTTTACTTTCTGCACTTTATAATTCGTGCAAGTTTACATTCTGTTGGCTTCAATTGTCATTCAAATCACTCAATATTAGCTTGACTAAACTAATCACCCACTAAAGTTGCTTGATCCATCAATCCCTGTGGGATCGACCTCACTCCCGTGAGTTTTATTACTTGATACGACCCGGTGCACTTGCCGGTTAGTTTTGGGTGTTTTGGAGAAATTCGTTTCTCCGCGAAAATACCCCATCAACCTTGAGTCATTGGGTCTCATTGAATTGGTGATTTGAGAACCCTTGGTGATCAATTTGATACTCATTGACGCAAACCCACTACTAATCTAGATTAGTAGGTAGGTTGGGACTTATGGGTTGATGTGATCAAAGCCATTTGACGTACTTCAAGCCTAGGAGTAGACATGACGTACTTAAGGTTTTGGAAGTAGACTTAATGAGCTTGGACTCTTATAATTATCAATATTTGGTATGTAGACAAGGATGGTGATCTCAATTACCTAAGTCTTAGCCAAGAGTTCTTACTATTTCTTTTATTAGTTCTTGTTGTTTTACTTTCTTGTCATTTATATTTTCTTGTCAAATATCAAATCAACCCCCCCTTTTGCATTTTCATAGCCAATAATTAAACACTTCATTGCAACTTTTTGTGAGACGACCCGGAGTCCAAATACTCCGGGTATAAATTCATTTGGGGTTTGTTACTAGTGACAACCTAAATTTTTGCATGAGAGGACTATTGTTGGTTTAGAAACTATACTTTGCAACGAGACTTCAATTGTGAATTCTAAACCGTCAAAAATTCTCTTCGTCAACGACCCGAGGTTTAAATACTCGGTTATTAATTTTAAAGGGATTTGTTACTTGTGACAACCAAAAGGTTTGTATGAAAGGACTTTTGAAGGTTTAGAAACTATACTTGCAACGAGGATTTATTCGCAAATTTCTAGACCACGCAAAAGTTCTCTCATCAAAATGGCGCCGTTGCTGGGGAATTGCAAACGTGTGCCTTATTATTGGCTATTGTAAATATTTGCTTTATACCTGTTTATTTGTTTTTATTTTTGTTTTTATTTTTGCTTTTTTTTTATAAATTAAGAGGTTATTGGTTTTTATTTTAAAATTTTTTTATCTTATCTTATCTTATTTCAAAAATCAAATTTCAAAATTCAATATTTAAATTTCAATTTTCAAAATTTCAAAAGTCAAAATTTCAAAAATTTAAAATTCAAAGTTTCAATTTTCAGATTTCAAAATTTAATTTTCAAATTTAAAAATTTAAATAACCTTTTAATTTGAATTTGTTTTTATTTTCGTTTTTAATTTTTATTCACTATCATGAGTTCTCACCCCCATCGCTACGAGTCTGGTTACAATTGTGTTGCAGGAAGAAGAAATTACAATGAGAACAGGCATCAAGGTTGGAACAACCAAAGATGGGAGGGGCCACAAGGATTTGATTAACCCTCATGGCAACAACCACCTCCAATGAACTATCAACAACCACCACCATATGCCTATAAACCCTCTCCTCAACATGACTTCGGACTACCAAACTCACAAGCCCCTTTACACCATTCACCTCCATATGACCCTAACTCACATCCACCATACCAACCACCCTATGAACCGAATGAACCATACATAGATCCACCCCAACCTCCATTGGATAACAATACACTCATCTCTAACATCATTGGTCTCACCTCTACACTCCAAAATCTTATATCCCGCATGAACCAACCCTCTACCTCCAATATTCAACCCTCAAGCTCTAGTGCACTTCCTTCTCAACCACATAATGATCTTTTCATCCCATCAACCTCCCCACACTTGAATTTTACACAATATCTATCTTAAGCTAACCAAGGATTCAACTTGGGATTCTTATTTTGCTTTTCTGCTTAAGGCTAGTAATGTGGTTATAAAATAGAAGGGATTTAAAAGCTCAAGTGGGCTAACAAGGGTGATGTAAAAGGTAGGCTAATTTTGGGATAAGTGAGCTAAAATCAAACAATGGCCTCAATCATATGCAAGCATGTAAATACACTAAATATTGGACATATAGAATGGAACAAAGTAAAGATTACAATCATAGAGAATGGAACACACAAATAAAATATTTATGGTTAAATAATGTAACCATATAAATAAGCTCAAATCTCACAGGTTGTGTGTTCTTTAGCTCAAAAACCATGTTCCAAATACAACTTCCAAACAAGTTTAACACAAAAAAAATTTTTTTCAATTTAAATTAGTGAAATATTATATTGAAAAAGAAAATATTACTTCAACCAAGTAGTAACTAAATGCATAAAATCAAATAAACATGCAATTAAATATGCAAATGCAACAATGAACAAACAAATAAAATAAAAAATTTGGTGTTGAAAAGAAGAGGATAGCTAACCCCTGGAAGAGCACCTACATCCATCAATCCAAGAGCAAGATGATCTCAATTATGCTATTGATATGGAAAAGGAAAGAAGGAATCATCTTCGCGAATCCATACTTCATAAAGAGCTAGAGGAGGCCCTACGGGTAAAGGTAGGAGAGACCCTTGAAGGTGAAAGAGTAGTTGAAAGGAGTCGTCATGGAAAGGAAATCATCGAGGATGAGTACGATTTTATACTTAAACAACTGGACAAGGCAGCAATTATTAAAAAGGAAGAAGTGGTTGCAGACTTAAGAGATGCTGTCCCTCAATTGGAAAGTCCAGTTATAGAACCTCCTTCCAAGGCAATTGAAATTGATGCTGAGGAGGGTGTACAACCTCCAAAGCATATCACAGTTAAAGACTTGGAAGAGGTTGATCAAGAGATGGAGATTCAAGAAGAAGAAGCACAACCTACCATGCCCTTGGAAAGCAATGAAGAGAAGATTGACTTGGAAGAAAGCTACCAAGAGGAAGATGTTGAAATTGAAGAAGCTTGCAAAGAGGTGGTAATTATCAGAGAAGAGCACAAGGGAGTGGAGCTTACAATTTCATTAAAAATACCTCCCCCTAAGTTGCCATCATCCTTCACAACATTCAAGTAGGTAAAATTCATATCCCTTAGCTTTCTAATTCCACTTGAATATGGGCTACTGGAGACGGATGGTCAACTTAGAGCTCTTTGTAACATTCAGAGTAAGAGGAAGATGGCCAGTGGTAAGAATTGTCCTACAAGGTTCATTATGGTTGGAAGCTTTAAGTTTAAACGCAACGGTTGGTGTAGAGCTCAATTGAATGGGTCTAGGAAGCTGTTTGGTAGCTGTAGTGAGAATTCAAATTACTTATCACCTAGTTGGAAAAATACAGATCCCGACAAAGATGGGTGTAAAAGCAAGATTTGGGATCCTGGAATCTGCTCTGACACTTGTTACCCCGGGAGCCTAAGAATCTGTTTGAAGCTTATTAAGGGCTTTACATGCCTAGTTTGGGATCCCGAAGGCTACTGGAGGTACAAACATTGGTGGGGATTCCTGGATCAGTACAAGCACAAGCCACCATAGCAGGAAACTCATCAAATGTCCAACTTAAGGACTATAACTAAAAGTGCTAGGTGGGAGACAACCCACCATGGTATGATCGTTCATTTTGCAATTTTAATTTTATTTAGTTTTGTTTGTTTTTGAGATTTATTTTATTTTATTGAACCTGGAGTTTTGCATAACATTCATATTAGCATTGCATTCTGCATACTGCATTATAAAAAAAAAAAAAAAAAACATGCATGCGACGCGGCAGCGTCGCTGACGCGTCCGTGTCACCAGTGCGTTTTGGAAGAAAAGAATTGAACAGAGAGTTACGTAGGGGCAGGGCTGGAGGCGTGCCAATGGCACAATTCACCCCACGCAACCGTGTCGCTGACGCGATCGCGTCATGTGGCAAAAGAGCCTCCCACGCGTCTGCATGCCTCACGCGACCGCGTGGCCCTGGATTTCGACGTAACAAGGTGTACGGCCGAAAGTTGAGCTGGAATTGGGCTGGACTCGTGCTGGAAGTCCAAACTCTACCACGCGACCGTGTGCCCCACGCGGCCGCGTCATTTAAAAAAAAAGATGGCCATTCACGTGATTGCATGCCCCACGCGATCGCATCACCCAAATTTTTGGCAAAAGAGTTTCGAACAGAGAGTTGCAAGACCGCGAGGCTGCACTCGCGCCAATCACACAAAACAGGCCACGCGATCGCGTGACCCACGCGTCCGCGTCACCTGACCTTATCACGCACCACGCGACCGCATCACTCACGCGTCCGCGTCACAAGCGGTGCACAGAATATCCAGATCAGCCAATTTTCTTACCTCTTCTTCTCTAATCCTTATTTTTCTTATCTTTTCTCATTTCTTTCTTCTTCCCTTCTTTTCCTTCTCATTCTTCTTATCTTTTATTTTATTTTACTTAATTTATTTGAATATTTCATTCATTGCATCTTAATTTTGTGCATATTTTTATTTTTCTTTTTCTAAAATTAATTATTTTTCCTTTGGTGTTAAAATTTTCTTATTTAACTATTGTAATTTCTCTTGAATTATTTTGGGTGCTTCATGACTTGTTTTATTCTGATTGGGTAATATTATTTAAATCAATGCTAATTTTTATATTACTGATATTCCTTTTGCTTTGACATGAACTTACATTGTCTTTCATTACCCACTCTCTTTCCCATTGTTGCAAATTTTGCACCACTGGTATGCCATGGCTTCTATTATTTTCTCACGTACATGTTGAAGCTTCCATGTAAATGAGACCCTTATCATTTGGCATTAACACCCATATTTTATTTATTTTCTATCTTTTGGGTTACTTTTCTTCCCGTTTTCTTTCAGGATGGCCACCAGGAAGAGAACCGGAAGACGTTCACATGGGAGAGACAAACAAGTTCTTACGCACATTCCTTGATGAGAAAAGCATCAGTTGGAGCAACCCGTCCACCTGTACATCTTAGCATGCACCGAGGACGGTGCAATCTTTAAGTGTGGGGAGGTCGATACCGACTTCCAGGGGTTAGCTGTCCTCTTCTTTTCAACACCAAATTTTTATTTTATTTGTTTGTTCATTGTTGCATTTTCATGTTTGATTGCATATTTGTTTAATTTTATGCATATTTTACCACTTGGTTGAAGTAATATTTTCTTTTTCAAAGAAAATTTTTAGAGCATTTCACTAATTTAAATAAAATATAATGTTACACTTGTTCGAAGAGATATTATTTTGGAACATGGTTTAGAGCTCGAACACACAAAACCTGTGAGATTAGAGCATTTTATCAACCTTTTTGCATGTAGTTGCATTCATAAAGATAGGTTGCATTTCATACATCCTACCATTCCTCTTCATCTTTATAGTTTCTCTTGAGCTTAGCATGAGGACATGCTATTGTTTAAGTGTGGGGAGGTTGATAAACCACTATTTCATGGTTTATCTTGTGCTCAATTGAGTGGTTTTTATCAACTCTTTACCCACTTATTCATACTATTCGCATGTTTTACATTTTCCTTGCTGATTTTGTGCTATGATTGAAAACATGCTTCTTTGATCTTATATTTGCTTATTATTAATCCTCTCTTATTACCATTAGATGCCTTGATATGTGTGTTAAGTGCTTTCATAGATTATAGGGCAGGAATGGCTTGGAGGATGGAAAAGAAGCATGCAAAAGTGGAAGGAATACAAGAAGTTAAAGAAACTGCAAAGCTGTCAGCCTGACCTCTTCGCATTCAAACAGTCATAACTTGAGCTACAGAGATCCAAACGATGCGGTTCCAATTGCGTTAGAAAGCTAACGTTCGGGCCTTCAATTTGATATTTAATATGCCATAGTTGCCCTGACGCTAGGCAACGCGACCGCGTGCTCCATGCGGCCGTGTCGCAAGTGACGAAAATCAGCGAATCTGAATTCACAACCAGCGAATTCTGGGTTGATTCTGACCCAGTTCTCGGCCCAGAAAACACAGATTAGAGGCTATGAAGTGGAGGAATGCATCCATTCATAAATCAGGCTTTCACATTCACAATTTTTGGAGTATATGTAGTTTTAGAGTGAGAGGTTCTCTCCTCTCTCTTAGGATTAGGATTTAGTACTTCTCTTAGTTTTAGGAGTGACTCTCAATCCAGGTTAAATGTTCTTTTATTTATTTTTCCAATTTAATTTATGAATGTCTATGTCAGATTTAAGTTCTTTTGTTAATGCAATTTGAGGTATTTCAGTTTAATATTGCTTTCCTTTATTTACATGATTATTGCTTCCCATATGAAGGCATTTTTATTCCAGTAGATTTACTTTTTCCCTTTTGGTTTTGGTTAAGAAATCAGTAACTCAGGAGTTATCCAATTCAACAGCATAATTGATAATTGTTATCTTGCCAATTGAATTGAACTTCAATAATCCCAATCTTTTCTTAGGAAATAAATAGGATTCGAAGATCAAACTAATTAGTCCATTGACTTTCCTTTATTTTAGTAAAGGTTGACCAAGTGGAATTAAGATTCGACTTTCATTGTTATTGATAAGGATAACTAAGTCTGGACTTCCAATTTCTCATACCTTGCCCAAAAGTTTGCTTTACAGTATTTATTTATTTTTAATTGCCATTTAAATTATTTGTCATATAACATATTCCCACCTTACTTCCAAAACCCCAATTTACAATCTCCATAACCAATAATAAGAACATACTTCCATGCAATTCCTTGAGAAGACGACCCGAGGTTTAAATACTCGGTTATCAATTTTAAAGGGGTTTGTTACTTGTGACAACCAAAACGTTTGTATGAAAGGACTTTTGAAGGTTTAGAAACTATACTTGCAACGAGGATTTATCCACAAATTTCTAGACCACACAAAAGTTCTCTCATCACGGAGATTTTTCATGCTTTAGCCCCTTTATCAACAAAATTTATATGAAACCTAAACTAAAATCCAATGAAAATGCATAGAAAAATAGGCAATGATGCCTTGGCATCACAACTCCAAACTTAAACCTTGTTTGTCCCTAAGCAAGAAGAGAATCATGCAGTAAAGTTTGACAATCCAAGGTAAGAAGAATAGCAGTGTAATGTTCATGCAACAATCACAAAAGAGATTCACATAATTGATGCCTCTATCTAGCTCATTTTATGAAATCTTTTTCCTTAAGTTTCTTCCTTGAACAAGCTTTTCATTCTGTTTATAGCTTATTTCTTTCGGGTGCTTTGCACCATGAGTTACAAACAAAGCTACGACTCTAAATGCTTTGTTTTCAAGTATTACCACTTCATACATAAGCACCACAAGCATTTAATTAGAGGACTCTTTTATCTCATTTTGTTTCTTATCTTTTTGACTCTCTAATCATTGATGCTCAGAGCCTTGAGCTTTAAGGGAGTGCCTTGCACTTGAGCCTAACCTTGACTCTAAGTGTTTTGTTTTCAAGCTTTTTGCTTGATACATAAACACCACAAATACTTAACAATTGACTTGTCATTGGTACTCAGAGCCTTCAGCTTTCTCATTCTTTCCCTTTTCTTTTCTTGCCTTATTTGTAATTTGCTTCTTCAAGGTTTTCATGATTTCAAAATTTTCATAAAATGTCCTAGATGAAAACTTCAATTCACAAATTCAAATGCAATTGAGCAACAATAGTCATGATAGCTTCCCAATACTTATAAGCTCATGCGAACTTCTTCTTTAAGGACCTTGGTTGTTTATGATCATGAAACTAAATTGCTTTGGACTCACCAAATTCAAGGTGATAATCATAATGTCACAACAACATGTTACAAGTCAAAACATCAAACTATGCTTATTCACAAGGAGAAATCACACATATATACAAAGAAAATAGTAGACAATCATGCAATTGAACATACTGGGAACAAGTAAGAGGAAAAAAAGAACTTTACCACCTTATAGTTCATCTTCATTATTGTTGTCCTTTTCCTCCTATACTTCTGATAAACCCCATTTGGAGGGTTTATCATGTGTTAAATTTAGAAGATTTTGTCAACCTTTTACCCACATTTATCCAATGAAATAACATGGTTTTATAACTTCTCCTTTAATTGTGCTTAAGAGTGAAAACATGCTTTTAGGACTCAAAATATCTAAATTTAATTCACCTTGATACTATTAAATGCCTTGATATGTTTGTTAAGTGATTTCAGATTTAGGAAGCAAAGATTGGATCAAGGGAATGAAGGAAAAGCATGTAAAAATGGAGAACTCATGAAGAAATGAAGGAATCGCAAAAGCTGTCAAGCCGACCTCTTCGCACTTAAACGACCATAACTTGAGCTACAGAGGTCCAACTGATGCGGTTCTAGTTGCGTTGGAAAGCTAACATCCGGGGCTTCGAAACAATAGAAGGTTTACCATAGTTGCTACACGTATGGTGACACGTACATGCACGCATCGTTGCTGCCATATGATCCACTTAAAGCAATTCGTGGCCAGTGAATTCTAAAGCCTTGTGGGCCCAATCCAACTCATTTATTATGCTATTTAAGTCAAGGATTGAAGGGGAATCAACATAGTTTACATACTTTCACAGATTTGTTTAGTTTAGGATAGTTTTAGAGAGAGAAGTTCTCACTTCTCTAGGATTAAGAATTAGGATTAGGATTAGTTCTTAGATCTAGGTTTCAATTAATGCTTTCTTCTTCTTCTACCTCTCAATTTTTTGTTGTTACATTCATCACTTTTCTATTGTTGTTATTACTTTCTTCTATTTTGTTTATGGATCTACTCTTGTTCATCCTATTTTCTTTTAATGCGATTTGAGGTAATTCATAATAATTGTGTTTCTTTTGATTGTTATTATTAATTTCTTGCAATAAGTAGTTGTTAGATTTCATTGTTGTTATCAATTTACCTTGCTTTCCTTCTATGCCTTCCAAGTGTTTGATGAAATGCTTGGTTGGACTTTAGTGTAGATTTTGCACCTTTTGGCTTTGGTAGAGTAATTAGTGACGCTTGAGTTACCTAATTCCTTTGTTGATTGTTAATTAGAAGTTGCTAATTGATTTAGATACCACTAAAGCTAGTCTTTCCCTTGGGAGTTGGCTAGGACTTATGGAATCAAGTTGATTCTTCCACTTGACTTTTCTCCATGATTAGAGGTTAACTAAGTAGTAGCGATGGATAATTTTGGTCACAATTGAGGAGGATAACTAGGATAGGACTTCTAGTTCTCACAACCTTGCCAAGAGCTTTTCATAGTTGTTAGTTTACTTTTATTGCCATTTACATTTCTTGTCTAAAACCTCAAAAACCCCAAATATAACTCATAACCAATAACAAGACACTCTATTGCAATTCCAAAGGAGAACGACCTGAGGTTCAATACTTCGGTTTATAAATTTAGGGGTTTGTACTAGTGACAAACATAATTTTTGTATGAAAGGACTATTGCTTGGTTTAGGAACTATATTACAACGATCTTTCAATTGTGAATTCTAAACCACAGAAAAGTCTAATCATCAAAATGGCACCGTTGCCGGGGAGTTTCAATGGTGTTATGTTATTGGTTATTGTATATATGTGAATATTGTGAATAGCTTTATTTTTGGATTGTTTGTTAGCTTTTGTTAGTTTTAGGACTCTATTAGTTTTGTTTTTATTTGTCACTATGAATTCTCGTCCTTGTGGTTTTGGATATGGTTATGACTATGTTGTAGGTGATGAAAACATGAATGATGGCTCACATTATGGGAGAGATGAATACTTGAGAAGGGAGCCACATCTATATGAGCAATCACCATGGCAACCTCCTCATTCAAGCTACTATGATGGTAATCCCTCCTTTAATGCATATCATTCCAATGGATATGATGGTTCTCATTATTATTATTCTACTCAACCACCATCATTCCATGCACCATACTCTCAACATAGTCCTCAAACACCATCATTCCAACCACCATATTCTCAATCCACATTCTATTTCCACCAATTGCCTCCACACAATCCTAATCCATATTCCCCATATGCATATCCTTGTGATAATTATGAACTAGCAACCATTGAATCACCACCACTCTAACATCTTTACCCTTCAAACTAAATTTCCATGTATGACACACTTGGTATCATTCCTCAAGAGCAAGAAGAGCTCCAAACCACACTCACTAGTTTCACCTCTACCCTTCAAGAACTTATGTAACGTATACTTTCAGCTTCTACTAACAACCAAAACACTTTCCAACCTCCAAGCTTTGGTGAACCTCCTTTCCAACCACATGATGAATTTTCCTTTCTATCACAACACTCCATGGAAGAATATCCATGTCCATCAATCCAAGAGCCATATGATCCTACTTATGTTAGTGAAGAGGAACAAGATTCAAAGGATCATCTCAAGGAAGCAATGGATCGGCTTCAAGCAACCATCCGTCAAAAGTTGGACTCGTGGGATTCATGCCACAAGAAAAATATGTCCACGGATGATTCTGAAAAAACAACCAAAGAGGGAAGTATGAGGGATATTTTAGATCTCAAGTTGAGCACAAGGAAATGGAGTATGTTTTGCAACAAGTGGAAGAGATGGAGATTGTTGAAGAAGAAGAAGTGGAAGAAGACCTAGGGGAGGTTGGACAAGAAGGAAACTCCGTCATTGAAGACAACTCTACACCAAGCGACAATAGTGATCTTGTTGAAACTTCTTCCATGGGATGTGAAACCGATGTTGAGGAGGCATGTGCACAACCTCCAATGCATGTTTTGATCAATGAGAAAGAGTTGGAAGAAGTTAGCAAACAAGAGGAAATTGAAGAGAGTTGTCAAAAGATGGAATTCATCAAGGAGGAGCTAAAGGAAGTGGAGCCTACAATGTCAAGCCCATTGGATATCTTCCTTGCTAAGTCACCATCCAAATCACAAATTGAGTGGGTAATCATCTCATCCTTTAATTTTCTTGGCCCATATCAATATGCATTGTTAGAAACGGATAGTCAACTTAGAACTATTTGTGGGTTAGAAAGTAGAAAAGAGTTGGATGTTAGTTGGCAACAAGAATCAAGGTACATAGTGGGTAGAAACTCAAATTTTAGGATTCAAAGGTGGAGTGGTACTCAAGTCAATGGAATTAGGACGATGACTAGGAGTCACAAAGAGAATTCAATAAGTTTGTCACCCTATTGGAAACATGAAGATAAAGAAGAAAGGGGGTTGACAAACAAAGTATGGGACCCCGGAATATACATAGACAATCATCAACTTTGGGACCTTGTTACTTGCTTAAGCCTCCTTGAAGGCCTTGTACGCTTAATTTGGGATCCCGAAGGCTATTGGAAGTACAAACATTGTTGGAGATTTAAGGAAGAGTTCAAGCATAAGCCACCCTAGCAAGGACTCCACCAACTGTCCAACTTAAGGACTTTAAATAAAAGTGCTAGGTAGGAGACACCCCACCATGGTACACTCTTTCCACTCTCTTGAAGCTTTGATTAATAAGTGATTTGAGTTACCATTGTAGGTAGTCTTCCTATTCATGTAGTTTTATCTTAATATCTTAGTTGTTAGTTGCTTAAAGTGCAAGTTATGTTTGTTTGCACTTGAAATTTTTTATTAATTTTGTGTTTTAGTTGATCTTTAGTGTTAGGGAGATTTTTAGCTGTTTATAGTATTTTTGAAAAAAAAAAAAAGAGTCAAGGACACGTACGCACGCTGTGCACGTGCGCGTCCATACGCATATTCAGGCCCATACTTTTTCCAGAGAGTTGGGCCAATCTCGCGCAATAGCTGGGCCAATTGCACAACTGCATGTACGCGTGCGCGCACTACGCGCTTACGCGTCGATGTCCTTATTTTGCATATGTGCGCGCCCGCGCACATGCCGCGTGTGCGCCGATTCGCTAAAGTGGTTCCCAGGCCAATGACCCGAGAGTTGTGCCAGCTCTGGGCCAGCACTATGCCTTTGGCCTAACCTCACCCACGCGTACGCGCACCTAGCGCGTACACACCCTTCGGCCAGAATGCACATCGGCACGTAAGCGCACATGCCGCGTGCGCGCTGGTAAAAAAAAAACAAAAAAGAGTTTTTTCTCCTCTTCTATTTTCTTTTGTCTATCGCATTCGTATAGTTCTATTCTTTGCATTTTCATTTTGTTTTTATAGCTTGTTTTTACTTTATTTTTTTCAAGTTTCTCATTTTAATAATAGTGTTGAATTCTTACACTCAATTGTTGAGAACTTCTTGCATTGTTTTGGTGCTTGGTGACTTGTTTAACATTAATGATCATATTTGTTCCACACACAAGATTAGTTCTTTAGTCCTTCCTCATGCATTATTCTTTGTTTTTGTACTTCATTATTGGTGCCAGAAATCGTGATCGTTCATTCCTTGGTAACGGTGCTAAAAACTTCATGCGCACGTTCATAATTTTAGTTATTTGTCACAACTTCGCACAACTAACCAGCAAGTGCACTGGGTCGTCCAAGTAATAAACCTTACGTGAGTAAGGGTCGATCCCACGGAGATTGTTCGCTTGAAGGAAGCTATGGTCACCTTGTAAATCTCAGTCAGGCGGATTCAATTGATTTTGGAGATTTAATAATTAGAAGATAAATAAAACGTAAATTAAAGATAGAGATACTTATGTATTTCATTAGTGAGAGTTTCAGATAAGCGTATGAAGATGCTTGTTCCTCCTGAACCTCTGCTTTCCTGCTGTCTTCTATGGCAAGCTGTATGTTAGGCATCACCGTTGTTAATGGCTACATCCTGTCTTCTCAGTGAAAATGGTCCTATGCGCTGTCACTGCATGGCTAATCATCTGTCGGTTCTCGATCTTACTGGAATAGGATCCATTGATCCTTTTGCGTCTGTCACTACGCCCAGCACTCGCGAGTTTGAAGCTCATCGCAGCCATCCCTTCCCAGATCCTACTCGGAATACCATAGACAAGGTTTATACTTTTCGGATCTCAAAAATGGCCGTCCATGGATTCTAACTTATACCACGAAGACTCTGATTAAGGAATCCCAGAGATACTCATTTAGTCTAAGGTAGAACGGAAGTGGTTGTCAGGCATGCGTTCATAGGTTGGGAATGATGATGACTATCACGATCATCACATTCATATTGAAGTGCGAATAAATATCTTAGAATCGGAATAAGCTTGAATTGAATAGAAAAACAATAATACTTTGTATTAATTCATGAGGAACAGCAGAGCTCCACACCTTAATCTATGGTGTGTAGAAACTCTACCTTGAAAATACATAAGTGATAATGGAGTTCATTGGTCTCGGCCCCAGAGGGGAACCGGAGTAACCACGACTAAAATGATCCGAAGATTTCAATACAATAGTAAAACGTCCTATTTATGCTAAACTAGTTACTAGGGTTTACAGAGATAAGTAAATGATGCAGAAATCCACTTATGGGGCCCACTTGGTGTGTACTTGGGCTGAGCATTGAGCTTTACACGTGTACAGGCTTCTCTTGGAGTTGAACGCCAGTTTGTAACCTGTTTTTGGCGTTTAACTCCACTTTGCGACCTGTTTCTGGCGATTAACTCCAGAATGCAGCATGGAACTGGCGTTGAACGCGAGTTTGCGTCATCTAAACTTAGGCAAAGTATGGACTATTATATATTGCTAGAAAGCCCTGGATGTTTACTTTCCAACGCAATTGAGACCTTGCCATTTGGAGTTTTGTAGCTCCAGAAAATCCACTCTGAATCTGATTTTTGCTCAAGTCCCTCAATTTCAGCCAGAAAATACCTGAAATCACAAAAAAACACAAAAACTCATAGTAAAGTCCAGAAATGTGATTTTTATTTAAAAACTAATAAAAATATGCTAAAAACTAAATAAATTATACTGAAAACTATGTAAAAACAATGCCAAAAAGCGTATAAATTATCCACTCATCAATTATCATTGAGTTTGAATGGGACCTAATGCTTTCATGCTTATCACTAATCTTATTTGTGTCAATTCTTATTTGAACTTGATGCTCAATATGCTCTTCATGCTTTGATTTTACTCTTGCATCAAGTATTAGTTGATATGCCATTAGCTCGTATTGTTTTCTCCTTCACATGCTTAGCTACCATATAGTGAGAACCTTACCCTTATTTGGCATTAGCCCCGCCTATGTTCTATTTCCTTAAATATCTTTGTTGTAGGCTTAATTTTCTTTCTTTTTCTTTCCTTTTAGGTTGGCCACCAAGAAGGAAGAAAAGGAAAAGTTTCTAAATGGGGCACCGAACAAGTCATCCGCACAACCTTTTGAAGGAGCTCATCACTTTTCTATTGTTGTTATTACTTTCTTCTATTGTTGTTATTACTTTCTTCTATTTTGTTTGTGGATCTACTCTTGTTCATCCTATTTTCTTTTAATGCAATTCGAGGTAATTCATAATAATTGTGTTTCTTTGATTGTTATTATTAATTTCTTGCAATAAGTAGTTGTTAGATTTCATTGTTGTTATCAATTTACCTTGCTTTCCTTCTATGCCTTCCAAGTATTTGATGAAATGGTTGGTTGGACTTTAGTGTAGATTTTGCACCTCTTGGCTTTGGTAGAGTAGTTAGTGACGCTTGAGTTATCTAATTCCTTTGTTGATTGTTAATTAGAAGTTGCTAATTGATTTGGATACCACTAAAGCTAGTCTTTCCCTTGGGAGTTGGCTAGGACTTGTGGAATCAAGTTGATTCTTCCACTTGACTTTCCTCCATGATTAGAGGTAAACTAAGTGGTAGCAATGGACAATTTTGGTCACAATTGAGGAGGATAACTAGGATATGACTTCTAGGTCTCACAACCTTGCCAAGAGCTTTTCATAGTTGTTAGTTTACTTTCATTGCCATTTACATTTCTTGTCTAAAACCTCAAAAACCCCAAAATATAACTCAAAACCAATAACAAGACACTTTATTGCAATTCCAAGGGAGAACGACCCGAGGTTTAATACTTCGGTTTATAAATTTAGGGGTTTGTACTAGTGACAAACACAATTTTTGTATGAAAGGACTATTGCTTGGTTTAGGAACTATATTACAACGAGCTTTCAATTATGAATTCTAAACCACACAAAAGTCTAATCATCAACTTCCCCTTCCCATACCAACTTAGGATGATTGCTTATCCTGAAGCAACAATTAAAATAGTGGTAGTAGGGTTTATGATGGGTCATGAATGTCTCATAATAAAATATGAGTGATGTATGTGGTTAAGCAAGAAAAATTAAAGATACAACAAAAGCACAAGAAGTACAAACAGAGGCAATATGATTGCATAACCAAACGGGTGTTGTTGGATACAATGCATAGAAAAATAAGTGGCACACCAAACTTAGTGTGACACTTTCTCTTGAAATTGATGCAAGTATCCAAAAAGATTGAAACAAGTTGTTGCATGACAACACCAAAATTAGAATGTAACCATATGCCATTTTGAAAGAAAACTAAGTAAAAGAAACTGTTATATGTTAATAACACAATCACCAAGAGCCAAAGGTGTCACGAATAGGGCTTCTTGGTGAGGTATTAACACAAACAGTTAAGGAGCAAGAGAAAATAAAGAACAAAAGCAATTAAATGAACAGAAAGAAAAATGTCTAATCTAGGTAATCAACCAACCGGTAGTTTGTTAATCACAAGTAATCCCCGGCAACAGTGCCATAAACTTGTTACGCGAAAAATTAATTCTCCGTAATAACTAATCGGTAAGTGTATCGGGTCGTATCAAGTTATAAAACTCACAAAAGAGTGAGGTCGATCGCACGAGGATTAACAGATTAAGCAATCAATAGTTAGTTGATTAGCCTAGTTAGACGATTCAGTTTGGAGTGATAAGCAGCAGAAAAGTAAATTACATCAAAGTAAATAAAAGCAGTAAAGTGCAGAAAAGTAAATTGACATAAATGTAAAGTGCAGGAAGTAAATGACAGAAAGTAAAAGAAGAAAAACAAAATGAACATTAGGATCAAGAGATATTGCAATTCTCCGGATCAGGATCATCCTCATCTCTTCCTCAATCAATGCATTCATTGATCTTCTTGGCAATCTTAAGTGATTGGATCCTAATGTCTTGGCTCACCAATCTCTCTAAGCTTGAACAATTTCCCAATGTCTTTGTTTAATCACTCATAGGAAGAGATGAAGCTTGGTCACTGATTATACCTCACACATTTATAGATCAAAGTATTGGTAGGATTAAATGTCACAATATCCATCCAACCTCCAACCTAATCCAATGTGTGAAAGCATTTCTAGCATGATTTCCTCATTCCTCTGTCAAGGTTCCGAGGAAATCCAATTATGAACAATTTTTCCGTCGAGACAATTGTTCAATTGAATTAAGATTGAAAGCTTTCTAGTAAGACTAAGAGAAAAGACAGAGAAAGGATGATGAAAATTACAATTAATCCATTAAATAACAATAGAGCTCTCTAACCCAATGAAAAGAGTTAGTTTAGTTCATTGCTCTAATTTAACAGAAAAGAAAGAAAGTGCAGAATAAAGAAGAAGATGAAGAAATAGAACTGGAATTAAAACTTCAAATTCATAATGGAAATTACAAACTAAAATTAAACTAACAAAAAAGAAAAGAAAAGAAAAGAAAGAGAAGAAAGAAAAGTGTATGAAAGGTGTGTGTCAGGGGATGTGGATGCATGACCCTGGACTCCCCTCCAGTCCAGAGTGATTTCTCCAATCCAGCTACTGCCTATGTATAGGCTTACAAAGATGAAAATTCAAATTGAGTGATCTAGATGCCTCTTGGGCCTTGGATTGAGTAATGTTTGATGGGCTCAACTTGCTTGCATGATTCGGGGGGTGTATTGGGGCCTTTATTGGTGTTGCAGGGTTTAAAAATTGCTCCCTGGCCCTGTCTTCCACGTTTGCGTCAACGTTGGCATGCAAACGTTCTCACCAACTTTTTCCAATCCATGCGTACGCGTTTCCCACGCATACGCGTGAATGCTGCTTTTTGCCAATCGACGTCTACGCGTAAACCATGTGTACGCGTCATATCAAATTTTTTCCTTGGTCGGGTAAGAATGGGTGGTTGCCCCAAGAATTTTTGAAATCTCGGAAGACTTGTTTGCACTACATTGTCCTTTTCAAACCTCTCTCCCTTCCTTAATATACCTCTTTGAGGTGTCTTTTGCAAGATGGTTTAGAGGTCCCTCCTCCTGCGAATCCTCCATTTATCATATGAACACGTCTGTTGGGGGGGTGAGGTGGATATTCAACTCGTCCGACCTCTTTGGTGTGGGGTGGACGTTCTACTCGTCCGACCTCTTCGGTGTGAGGTGGACGTTCAACTCGTCCGACCTCATTGGTGTGAGGTGGACCTTCAACTCGTCCGACCTCTTCGGTGTGAGGTGGACCTTTAATTCGTCCAACCTCTTCGATGTAAGGTGGACTTTCAACCCGTCCGACCTCTTTGGTGTGAGGTGGACCTTCAACTCGTTCAACCTATTTGGTGTGAGGTGGACCATCAACTCGTCGGACCTCTTTTGTTTTTGATTGGGCGAGGTGGTGGGATCTTCTCAGTGTTGCATATTTCTCGGTAAACATCCACAAGAGACACCCAAAGAGAGGTGTAATTGTGGTATTTTCTTGATCTTTTCTCCATGCTGGTCTTTTTTTTTCTTGGACTCTTTATCCTTGTCCCGTGATGGGTTAGGAGAATGTGGTTTTTGAGCTCTCTCCTAGTCGAGAGTTCTCCTCCATGTTGATGTATTTCTCTGCCCGTTCTTGTACCTCGTTCAAAGATGTTGGGTGCTTCTTGGATATTGAGTGTCTAAAAGGTCCTTCTCGTAGGCCATTGATGAAACCCATGATAGCTGCTTCTGTTGGCAGACTTTGTATGTCCAGGCACGCTTTGTTGATTCTTTCCATGTAGTTCCGAAGACTTTTCCGATCTCCTTACTTGATCCCTAGTAAGCTCAGGGAGTGTTTGGTTTTATCCTTCTGGATGGAGAATCTGGCGAGGAATTTTTTGGCTAAGTCGTCAAAACATGTGATGGATCTAGGAGGCAAACTGTCGAACCACTTTATTGCTATTTTTGTTAGGGTAGTCGGGAAGGCTTTGCATCGAATAGCATCCGAGGCGTCAGTGAGATACATTCTGCTTCTGAAATTGCTAAGATGATGGCTTGGATCCGATGCGCCGTCATATGGGGTCATGTCGGGAGCTTTGAACTCCTTTGGGACTTTAGCTTTCATGATCTCTTTAGTGAATGGGTCTTGATCTTTGTGGGGGATATCTTCATGACTGGATCGAGCGGTCTTGGTTTTGAGATTGGCTTTGAGCTTTAAGAGCATGTCCTCTAGCTTTCGATGTCGTCTTGTTTCTCTACGAAAGTTTCTTTCAGCTTCTCGTTGATGTTCAGCTTCTTGTTCCAGCTGTTTAAGGCAATTTTGTTGCTCACAGATAGCTTCCAAAATTTCTGTGCATGGGGGTTGCTTATCTCCCCCGTTTTGAGGTGTGTCTTTGTAGGTGGCGTCCGTGTCTTTGTTTGGTGTTTTGTCTACCAAACCAGAGTTGTGATCGTTGTCATGGTTGTCTGCCATGGTGATGGGATGACTTCCAGGTTCCCCGGCAACGGCACCAATATTCTGAGGGTTACCTGAATCTGTGGGTCGATTTCGGACAAGACCTTCTTTGCTGGTCGGAGATGACGTGTCCGGCTGGTGAATGGCGATTGGGATTGTCATGTCCGACTTGTTGAACTAGCGATGCTGCTGATCCTTTATCACTGGAAGGTAGTGGTACCTGCAAGGGACTCCGATGCTTAAGTTAGCAAGGGTATTAAGCAGGTTTTTAGTAGAATCAGAGTATGAGTTATACCTGGGTGCTCCAGTGTATTTATAGTAGTGTGGAGTGACCTTTCTAGATAAGATAAGTTATCTTATCTTATCTTATCTTTGAGTAAAGTCATCTTATCTTCTGGGGAGCTGCCCTTATCTTTCTAGGCTTTAACTGCCTTTAGATTGGGATGTGCCCCTTTATTTGGGCCTGCTTTGGGCTCTTCTAGCGATTTGGCCAAACTCTTTGTGAATAGGTCGGTAATGGGCCAACCTTCCAAGAGGTCGGTCATGGGCCAACCTTCTAAGAGATCGGCCAACCCGGTTCATTACAGCTCGAACCGATGTATGAACAGTTCTAGGACATGTTGTTTCTAATATTGGTATTTCTGTAGATCCAGCAAAGGTAGATGTAATTTCTAGTTTGCCTTACCCCTCCTCCATGAGGGAAGTCCGTTCATTCCTGGGCCATGCAGGTTTCTACTAGACTACTGCAGAAGGATGTTGAATTCAAGCTGAGTGAGGACTGCATGAATGCGTTCGATAGGCTGAAGATTGCCTTGACTCAAGCTCTTATTGTGAGAGGACCAGATGATGGACAACCAAGGGTGTATTGGTAAAGATTTTCCACAATAAAACTATGTTGCAAGTATAGCTCTACCAACAACAATCCTCGGGCATCAAATTTAGAAGAGGGATTTGGTTGTCACAAGTTCAACCCCAATAGAAATAACCGAAGTATTCTAACCTCGGGTCGTCTCACAAGGAATGGGCAAACATGTGCTTCAACATTGGTTAGAAATCCGTGGTTGTGAGTTATGAGCATAAAAATAAATGGGAATCTTAACAAGCAACTTGAAAATCTCTTAGATGTCGGATGGGGTCTTGGCCCGGCAACCCATGATATTTAGGAAGTAGATGTATCAAGCTACCCTTCAATTCAAAGTTTGGATCAAGGTTAGGATACCTTGCTTGGAATGGTTGAAGTATGATATCTGGAGCTCCTTGCTCATGTAAAGTGATCCGTCGTGGCTCCACCATGTGTGACTCACCTGTAGGATGTAAAGATGTATTTTAGTGCCAACAGAAGAATAGGAAGTAGCGGACTCCAAGTCACTCTCGGTACCGCCTAGTAATTCGGTATGTTCCTCAAGAGAGGCCAAAGTACTAGCCGTATAATCCAAACGCCGTCTAGCTTGCCGAGTATGTAACAAAGTTCTTTCAATCTCGGGATCAAAATTGGCTAAGCTAGAATTCGGTTGAGACCGAGTCATCAAACTCGAGAGTCATAGTACACATATAAAAGAAATCTAAACTATAGCTAAGTAATGAAAATAATTAAAATATCTATAATATTCACATATTCACATAACCAATATCAAGGCATATGTTGCAACCATTCCCCGGCAACGGCTCCAAAAATTTGATGGACAACCAAGGGTGTATTGGTAAAGATTTTCCTCAATAAAATTGCGTTGCAAGTATAGCTCTACCAACAACAATCCTCGGGCATCAAATTTAGAAGAGGGATTTGGTTGTCACAAGTTCAACCCCAATAGAAATAACTGAAGTATTCAAACCTCGGGTCGTCTCACAAGGAATGGGCAAACATGTGCTTCAACATTGGTTAGAAATCCGGGGTTGTGAGTTATGAGCATAAAAATAAATGGGAATCTTAACAAGCAAGTAATCTTGAATTGCAAGAAACTAATTCAATTAACTAAGCATGATATGAGTAATTTCAAACTAACAAAGTAACATCCAATATGATTCTATTCTAATCTAAACAAGTGACTATAACTAAAGCAAGTGATTGGAAATTTTGGTTTTCAAGTGTGAATAATAAAAGCAACTCTTGGCTAGGCATGGGAATTGGGGTCATCATCCTTGTCTAATAACCATATCATGACAATTATGAGGAACCAAACTCATTAAGTCTACTTCTATACTTGAAGTATGTCAAATGGTTTGGTCAACATCAATCCATTAGTTCTAACCTCACTACTAATTGACTTAGTAGGAAGTTAGCGTCAATGGTTATCAAATTGACCACTAAGGGTTCCCAAATCATCAAATCCATTAGATCCAATGACTCAAGTTTACCCAATTCCCTTGGCCTAGGCCAAGAGTAAAGAGAACTACTCCATAATCAAAGTAAACATTCCATCAAACACATGGTAAGCATTAACAAAAGACATGTTCAAAAGAGCAATTAAATTGAAATCAACAAGTACCCACTAACAATTATCAACATACAATCATCCAAACAACACAATTAAACATAGAAATCATCAATATAACATCAACAAGTCAATATTCACAACATTCACGAAATGGGTATAAAATGACAATTGACAAGAATTCATAAAACTATCACAAGATATAAGCAAAATTATACTAGGAAATTCAAATTGAACAACTAAAACCAGTAATTAACAAGATCCAATTCATAATTCAACAAGGGAAGATCAAATTAAAACTAGATCTAGAGAGGAACAAGGGTTTCTCTCTCTAGAAGAACAAAAGAACCAAAAACTAGCTAAAATTGTGTCTTAGTGTCAAAATGGTTGATCCTCCCTTTTTCCCCTAGCATCCTTGGGTCTTTTCCATGCAAAAACAGCTTGAAATTGGGCCTGATGAGCCTCAGAAATCGCCAGGTACGATTTCCTTTAATGAGGTCACGTGCAGCTTCCCACACGTGCGCGCCATGCGTGCGCGCGCCGATTGCTTTTGCTATCCACGCGTGCGTGCCAAGTGCACGTGCGCGTCGATAGGAACCTTCTGATCCACACGGATGCGTCCATCCTTGCGCGCCGCTTCCAGCCAACCTCATCCACGCGTGCGCGTGGAGTGCGCGGGCGCGCCAATGCTGCTCATTCCAAATTTTCAAGTCTTCATGTTCCTCCCTTTTGCACATGCTTTCCTACCCTATAATTCCTGAAATCACTCAACAAATACATCACCTCATCGAATGGCAATAGAAGAGGATTAAGATATAGCAATTTTGAGGCAAAATAAGCATGTTTTTCATCATGGGGCAATATTAGGAAGTGAACACAAAACCATGCATTTTTTGTGAATAAGTGTGAGAAATATTGACAAAACCCCCCAAATTCTACACAATATAAACCACAAAATTAGGGTTTATCAAATCTCCCCACACTTAAACCAAGCATGCCCTCATGCTTAAAATAAAAAGACCAAAGATCATGGTGAGAAAGGGTTTATGAAATGCAAACTACCTAAGTGGATGCATGCAAATAATGTAAAATCATCTACCTACTTGGTCAAGAGTAAATCTATCCTCCAAGAATACATGTGAGCATATAGGGTGAAAATAGTATGTAACTCATGAATCCTACCAAATTGAACATCACTAAGGGGTGCATATGACTTGCTAAATGAACGCTTGTGAAAGCTGGAAACAAAGAATTGAGCATCGAACCCTCACCGGAAGTGTATCCGCTCTATTCGCTCAAGTGTATAGGGTTCGTCGCTCAATCTTCTCCTAATCATGCTTTCCAAGATTTGTCTTTCTTCTAATCAATCAACAATTACTTAATGCATGCTTACAAGTATCATGAGGTCTTATTCATAGGTTGTAATGGGGCTAGGGTGAAGGTAAGGATGTATATGACCAAGTGAGCTTAAAATTTGAATCCTTGATTAACCTAGGGTCACACTAGACACATAGAACAACCTATACAACTATAATACATTACCTAGCTACCCTTGAGTTTCACTATCTTGCATACTCATGCATTCTCTTTAATTCACACCCATATGCATTATTTTCTTCATTACTTTGTCTTGGGGTTTCTTTGTCCGCTTTGTTGCTTATATATATATATACATATATATATATATACATATATATATATATACATATGTATATATATATATATATGTATATATATATATATATGTATATATATATATCCCCTCTTCTTGGGGCCTTGTAAACAAAAGTTTCAATGCATATAGTTGATGAGCGGATAATTTATACGCTTTTTGACATTGTTTTTAGTATGTTTTTAGTAGGATCTAGTTACTTTTAGGGATGTTTTCATTAGTTTTTATGTTAAATTCACATTTCTGGACTTTACTATGAGTTTGTGTGTTTTTCTGTGATTTCAGGTATTTTCTGGCTGAAATTGAGGGACTTGAGCAGAAATCAGATTCAGAGGTTGAAAAAGGACTGCTGATGCTGTTGGATTCTGACCTCCCGGCACTCAAAGTGGATTTTCTGGAGCTACAGAACTCGAACTGGCGCGCTTCCAATTGCGTTGGAAAGTAGACATCCAGGGCTTTCCAGCAATATATAATAGTCCATACTTTGGCCAAGAATTGACGACGTAAACTGGCGTTCAACGCCAGCTTTCTACCCAAATCTGGCGTCCAGCGCCAGAAAAGGATCCAAAACCAGAGTTGAACGCCCAAACTGGCACAGAAACTGGCGTTCAACTCCACAAATGGCCTCTGCACGTGCAACACTCAGGCTCAGCCCAAACACACACCAAGTGGGCCCAGGAAGTGGATTTATGCATCAATTACTTACTCATGTAAACCCTAGTGACTAGTTTATTATAAATAGGACCTTTCACTATTGTATTAGACGTCTTTTTGACCATCTTTGAACGCATTGTTCTTAGACCATAGGGGCTGGCCACACGGCCATGCCTGGACCTTCACTTATGTATTTTCAACGGTAGAGTTTCTACACTCCATAGATTAAGGTGTGGAGCTCTGCTGTTCCTCAAAGATTAATGCAAAGTACTACTGTTTTCTATTCAATTCTTCTTATTTCGCTTCTAAGATATCCATTCGCACCCAAGAACGTGATGAAGGTGATGATTATGTGTGACGCTCATCATCCTTCCCCCTTATGAACGCGTGCCTGACAAACACTTCTGTTCTACATGAATTAAGCTAGAATGAGTATCTCTTAGATCTCCTAACCAGAATCTTCGTGGCGTAAGCTAGAATGATGGCGGCATTCAAGAGAATCCGGAAGGTCTAAACCTTGTCTGTGGTATTCTGAGTAGGATTCAATGATTGAATGACTGTGACGAGCTTCAAACTCGTGATTGTTGGGCGTTAGTGACAGACGCAAAAGGAGGGTGAATCCTATTCCAGCATGATCGGGAACCGACAGATGAATAGCCGTGCCGTGACAGGGTGCGTGAGCATATTATTCACTGAGAGGAGGGGATGTAGCCACTGACAACGGTGATGCCCTTGCATACAGCCAGCCATGGAAGGGAGTAAGACTGATTGGATGAAGATAGCAGGAAAGCAGAGGTTCAAAGGAACGAAAGCATCTCCATTCGCTTATCTGAAATTCCTATCAATGAATTACATAAGTATTTCTATCCTTATTTTATTAATTAATATTCGAAAACCACATAACTGTTTTATATCCGCCTGACTGAGATTTACAAGGTGACCATAGCTTGCTACATACCAACAATCTCCGTGGGATTCGACCCTTACTCACGTAAGGTATTACTTGGACGACCCAGTGCACTTGCTGGTTAGTTGAACGGAGTTGTGTCCACACATAGGTGCCATAATAATGATTCCATACAACAACAAAGAATACTACATTGATGTGATCACAATTTCGTGCACCAAGTTTTTGGCGCCGTTGCCGGGGATTGTTTGAGTTTTCGGCAAGCTTTTGGTCCGGTAACATCAGTGCCAGATTCCCTTTTGATCCGGCAACAGCACCAAGTTTTTGGCGCCGTTGCCGGGGATTGTTTGAGTTTGGACAACTGACGGTTCATCTTGTTGCTCAGATTAGGTAATTTTCTTTTTATTTTATTTTCAAAAATTTTTTCAAAAAAAAATTTTTTTTAAATTTTCTCATCTGTTTTCGAAAAAAAAAATAAAAATGTTTTCAAAAATAAATTATTCTATGGCTTCAAAATTTTTAAGAATGAATTCTAGTGTTTCATGAAATATGTTGAATCATATCTGGCTGTAAAGCCATACCCAAACTACTTTGGGATTGGTATTCAACTAATCACTCCAGCCCATGTAATTATATGTTGCAGCCTGGCTCGCTGTAAGGCCATGTCTAGTGTTTTGGACTGGAGCTTTCTTTGAAAGCTTGGCTGGCTAGTGAGCCATGTCTAATTCCTGGACTGAAGCTTTAGACTAAGAATGCAAGATTCCTGGAATTCATATTAAAAATTTTGGAATCCTTATTTTTCTTTTTCATATAATTTTCGAAAAATATAAAATAAAAATCCAAAAAAAATTAGAAAATCATAAAAATCAAAAATATTTTCTGTTTCTTGTTTGAATCTTTAGTCACATTATAAGTTTGGTGTCACTTGCATATGCATCTTGCATTTTTCGAAAATTTCATGCATTCATAGTGTTCTTCATGATCTCAAGTTGTTCTTGGTAAGTCCTCTTGTTTGATCTTGATGATTTTTTTGTTTTGTGTCTTTTCATGTTTATCATATGCATTGTTGAATTCTTAGTGCGTGAGCATTAAAGAATTCTAAGTTTGGTGTCTTGCATGTTTTCTTTGCATTAAAAATTTTTCAAAAATATGTTCTTGATGTTCATCATGACATTCAAAGTGTTCTTGGTGTTCATCTTGACATTCATAGCATTCTTGCATGCATTCATTGTTTTGATCTAAAAATTTCATGCATTGCATATTTTTCATGTTTTTCATAAAAATTTCAAAAATCAAAAAAATATCTTTCCCTTTTTCTCTCATCAAATTCGAAAATTGAGTTGACTTTTTCAAAAATTTTTAAAAATCAAGTTGTTTCTTATGAGTCAAATCAAATTTTCAATTTGAAAATCTTATCTTTTTCAAAATCTTTTTCAAAAATCAAATCTTTTTCAAAATTCTTAGTTATTTTCGAAAATTCCAAAAATATTTTTCAAAAATCCTTTTCTTATTTTTATATCAAAATTTTCGAAAATAACATAATCAATTAATGTTTTGATTCAAAAATTTGAAGTTTTTTACTTGCTTGTTAAGAAAGATTCAAACTTTAAGTTCTAGAATCATATCTTGTGATTTCTTATGAATCAAGTCATTAATTGAGATTTTAAAAATCAAATCTTTTTCAAAAACTAACTTCAATCATATCTTTTCAAAAATATCTTCTTATCTTATCTTTTTCAAAAATATCTTTTCAAAATATCTTTTCTAACTTCCTAACTTCTTATCTTTTCAAAATTTGTTTCAACTAACTAACTAACTTTTTGTTTGTTTCTTAACTTTTTCAAAACCACCTAACTAACTCTCTCTCTCTCTCATTTTTCGAAAATATCTTCCCCCTTTTTCAAAATTTCTTTTTAATTAACTATTATTTTAAATTTTAAATTTTAATTTTCGAAAAAAAAAAATACTAACAATCTTCAAAAACCATTTTCAAAAATCACTAACTCCTTTTCAAAAATTTTCGAAAATTCCCTCCTTCTCTCTCATTCTATTCTATTTATTCATTCATATCCTAACATCTCATCTCACATCTCTTCCATTCGTACAGTTGCATTTCTTCCTTTACATCACATTCTTTGTCTCCCCCTTCCCTTCCACTCACAAAGGGATCCCTATACTGTGGTATAGAGGATCTCTATTATTATTATCATTTTTCTGGCCATTCTTCCTTGTCATATGAGCAGGAGCAAGGATAAGAACATTATTGTGGAAGCAGATCCAGAACCTGAAAGGACTCTGAAGAGAAAATTAAGAAAAGCTAAAATACAACAATCCAGAGATAACCTTTCAGAAATTTTCGAACAGGCAGAGGAGATGGCAGCCGAAAATAATAATAATGCAAGGAGTATACTTGGTGACTTTACTGCACCTAATTCCAATTTACATGGAAGAAGCATCTCCATTCCTGCCATTGGAGCAAACAACTTTGAGCTGAAACCTCAATTAGTTTCTCTGATGCAGCAAAACTGCAAGTTTCATGGACTTCCATCTGAAGATCCTTTTCAGTTCTTAACTGAATTCTTGCAGATATGTGATACTGTTAAGACTAATGGAATAGATCCTGAAGTCTACAGGCTCATGCTTTTCCCTTTTGCTGTAAGAGACAGAGCTAGATTATGGTTGGATTCTTAACCTAAAGACAGCCTGAACTCTTGGGATAAGCTGGTCACGGCTTTCTTAGCCAAGTACTTTCCTCCTCAAAAGCTGAGCAAGCTTAGAGCTGATGTTCAAACCTTCAGACAGAAAGAAGGTGAATCTCTCTATGAAGCTTGGGAAAGATACAAACAATTGACTAAAAAGTGTCCTTCTGACATGCTTTCAGAATGGACCATCCTGGATATATTCTATGATGGTTTATCTGAGCTATCAAAGATGTCACTGGACACTTCTGCAGGTGGATCCATTCACCTAAAGAAAACGCCTGCAGAAGCTCAAGAACTGATTGACATGGTTGCTAATAACCAGTTCATGTACACTTCTGAAAGGAATCATGTAATCAATGGGACGCCTATGAAGAAGGGAGTTCTTGAGGTTGATACTCTGAATGCCATATTGGCTCAGAACAAAATATTGACTCAGCAAGTCAATATGATCTCTCAGAGTCTGCATGGAATGCAAGCTGCATCCAACAGTACTCAAGAGGCATCTTCTGAAGAGGAAGCCTATGATCCTGAGAACCCTGCAATAGCAGAGGTAAATTATTTAGGTGAACCTTATGGAAACACCTATAACTCAACATGGAGAAATCATCCAAATTTCTCATGGAAGGATCAGAAGCCTCAACAAGGCTTTAACAATGGTGGAAGAAACAGGTTTAGCAATAGCAAACCTTTTCCATCATCAACTCAGCAACAGACAGAGAACTCTGAACAAAATGCTTCTAATTTAGCAAATCTAGTCTCTGATCTATCTAAGGCCACTGTAAGTTTCATGAATGAAACAAGGTCTTCCATTAGAAATCTGGAAGCACAAGTGGGCCAGCTGAGTAAAAGGATCACTGAAATCCCTCCTAGTACTCTCCCAAGCAATACAGAAGAGAACCCGAAAGGAGAGTGCAAGGCCATTGACATAAGCGCCATGGCCGAACCTGTGAGGAGAGGAGAGGACGTGAATCCCAAGGAGGAAGACCTCCTGGGACGTCCAGTGATCAATAAGGAGCTTCCCTCTGAGGAACCAAAGGAATCTGAGACTCATCTAGAGACCATAGAGATTCCATTGAACCTCCTTATACCCTTCATGAGCTCTGATGAGTATTCCTCTTCTGAAGAGAATGAAGATGTCACTGAAGAGCAAACTGCCAAGTTTCTTGGTGCAATCATGAAGTTGAATGCCAAGTTATTTGGCATTGATGCTTGGGAAGTTGAACCTCCCTTGTTCATCAATGAACTAAGTGATCTGGATCAACTGACATTGCCTCAGAAGAGACAGGATCCTGGAAAGTTCATAATACCCTGTACCATAGGCACCATGATCTTTAAGGCTCTGTGTGACCTTGGTTCAGGAATAAACCTCATGCCCCTCTCTGTAATAGAGAAACTGGGAATCTATGGGGTGCAAGCTGCTAAAATCTCACTAGAGATGGCAGACAGCTCAAGAAGACAGGCTTATGGACAAGTAGAAGATGTATTAGTAAAGGTTGAGGGCCTTTACATACCTACTGATTTCATAGTCCTGGATACTGGAAAGGAAGAGGATGAATCCATCATCCTAGGAAGACCTTTCCTGGCCACAGCAAGAGCTGTGATTGATGTTGACAGAGGTGAAATAGTCCTTCAATGGAATGAGAACTCCCTTGTATTCAAAACTCAAGGATCTCCCTCTGCAACCATGGAGAGGAAGCTTGAAAAGCTTCTCTCAAAGCAGAGTCAACCAGAGCCCCCACAGTCAAACTCTAAGTTTGGTGTTGGGAGGCCACAACCAAACTCTAAGTTTGGTGTTGAACTCCCATATCCAAACTCTAAGTTTGGTGTTGGAGAGTCTCAACAAAGCTCTGCACATCTGTGACGCTCCATGAGAGCCCACTGTCAAGCTATTGACATTAAAGAAGCGCTTGTTGGGAGGCAACCCAATGTTTATCTAATTCTTATTTTTATTGTTTTTCATGTTTTCTTAGGTTCATGATCATGTGGAGTCACAAAATAAACAAAAAAATTGAAAACGGAATCAAAAACAGCAGAAGAAAAATCACACCCTGGAGGAGCATCTGTCTGGCGTTCAAACGCCAGAACAGAGCATAGTTCTGGCGCTGAACGCCCAGAATGGGAGCATCCTGGCGCTGAACGCCCAGAACAAGCATGGTTCTGGCGTTCAACGCCAGAAATGGCAGCAAAGGGGCGTTGAACGCCCAAAATGGGCACCAACCTGGCGCTAAACGCCCAGAGTTGTGTGCAAGGGCATTTTACATGCCTAAATTGGTGCAGGGATGTAAATGCCTTGACACCTCAAGATCTGTGGACACCACAGGATCATCTCAGGATCTGTGAATCCCTCACCCACCTCACCCTCTCTCTCTCCATTCATGACCATCCCTTCTGTTCTCCATTCACCACTCACATCCATACACAGATCCCTCCATCTCCTCCATATCTTCTTATTCATCTATTCTTTCTTCTTTTGCTCGAGGGCGAGCAACATTCTAAGTTTGGTGTGGCAAAAGCATAGCTTTTTTGTTTTTTTTCCATAACCATTGATGGCACCTAAGGCTAGAGAAACCTCTAGAAAGAGGAAAGGGATGACAAAAGCTTCCATCAAGGGTCTATAGCTCAGTGGTAGAACATTTGACTGCAAATCAAGAGATCCCTGAGATACCTCAGGGGATTCATTTTCTTCCACACAATTATTGGAAGCAACTAAGGGTGGAACATCAGGAGCACTCCATCATCCTTCATGAAATTAGAGAAGATCTAAAAGCAATGAAGGAGGAGCAGCAAAAACAAGGAAGAGACATAGAAGAGCTCAAGGACATCACTAAGGTGGACTCATTCCTTGTTCTTACTTTCTCTGTTTTTTTTCGTTTTATATGTTATGTGCTTATCCATGTTTGTGTCTTCATTACATGATCATTAGTAGTTAGTAACTTTGTCTTAAAGTTATAAATGTCCTATGAATCCATCACCTCTCTTAAATGAAAAATGTTTTAATTCAAAAGAACAAGAAGTACATGAGTTTCGAATTTATCCTTGAACTTAGTTTAATTATATTGATGTGGTGACAATGCTTCTTGTTTTCTGAATGTATGCTTGAACAGTGCATATGTCTTTTGAAGTTGTTGTTTAAGAATGTTAAATATGTTGGCTCTTGAAAGAATGATGACTAGGAGACATGTTATTTGATAATCTGAAAAATCATAAAAATGATTCTTGAAGCAAGAAAAAGCAGCAAAGAACAAAGCTTGCAGAAAAAAAAAAAGAAAGAAAAAAAAAATATAGGCGAAAAAAAAAAATAGAAAGAAAAAGAAAAAGCAAGCAGAAAAAGCCAATAACCCTTAAAACCAAAAGGCAAGGGCAAATAAAAAGGATCCCAAGGCTTTGAGCATCAGTGGATAGGAGGGCCTAAAGGAATAAAATCCTGGTCTAAGCGGCTAAACCAAGCTGTCCCTAACCATGTGCTTGTGGCGTGTAGGTGTCAAGTGAAAACATGAGACTGAGCGGTTAAAGTCAAGGTCCAAAGCAAAAAAAAAAAAAAGAGTATGCTTAAGAACCCTGGACACCTCTAATTGGGGACTTTAGCAAAGCTGAGTCACAATCTGAAAAGGTTCACCCAATTATGTGTCTGTGGCAATTATGTATCCGGTGGTAATACTGGAAAACAAAATGCTTAGGGCCACGGCCAAGACTCATAAAGAAGCTGTGTTCAAGAATCATCATACTGAACTAGGAGAATCAATAACACTATCTGAACTCTGAGTTCCTATAGATGCCAATCATTCTGAACCTCAATGGATAAAGTGAGATGCCAAAACTATTTAAGAGGCAAAAAGCTATAAGTCCCGCTCATATGATTGGAGCTATGTTTCATTGATAGTTTGGAATTTATAGTATATTCTCTTCTTTTTATCCTATTTGATTTTTAGTTGCTTGGGGACAAGCAACAATTTAAGTTTGGTGTTGTGATGAGCGGATAATTTATACGCTTTTTGACATTGTTTTTAGTATGTTTTTAGTAGGATCTAGTTACTTTTAGGGATGTTTTCATTAGTTTTTATGTTAAATTCACATTTCTGGACTTTACTATGAGTTTGTGTGTTTTTCTGTGATTTCAGGTATTTTCTGGCTGAAATTGAGGGACTTGAGCAGAAATCAGATTCAGAGGTTGAAAAAGGACTGCTGATGCTGTTGGATTCTGACCTCCCTGCACTCAAAGTGGATTTTCTGGAGCTACAGAACTCGAAATGGCGCGCTTCCAATTGAGTTGGAAAGTAGACATCCAGGGCTTTCCAGAAATATATAATAGTCCATACTTTGGCCAAGAATTGACGACGTAAACTGGCGTTCAACGCCAGCTTTCTACCCAAATCTGGCGTCCAGCGCCAGAAAAGGATCCAAAACCAGAGTTGAACGCCCAAACTGGCACAGAAACTGGCGTTCAACTCCACAAATGGCCTCTGCACGTGTAACACTCAGGCTCAGCCCAAACACACACCAAGTGGGCCCAGGAAGTGGATTTATGAATCAATTACTTACTCATGTAAACCCTAGTGACTAGTTTATTATAAATAGGACCTTTCACTATTGTATTAGACGTCTTTTTGACCATCTTTGAACGCATTGTTCTTAGACCATAGGGGCTGGCCACACGGCCATGCCTGGACCTTCACTTATGTATTTTCAACGGTAGAGTTTCTACACTCCATAGATTAAGGTGTGGAGCTCTGCTGTTCCTCAAAGATTAATGCAAAGTACTACTGTTTTCTATTCAATTCTTCTTATTTCGCTTCTAAGATATCCATTCGCACCCAAGAACGTGATGAAGGTGATGATTATGTGTGACGCTCATCATCCTTCCCCCTTATGAACGCGTGCCTGACAAACACTTCTGTTCTACATGAATTAAGCTAGAATGAGTATCTCTTAGATCTCCTAACCAGAATCTTCGTGGCGTAAGCTAGAATGATGGCGGCATTCAAGAGAATCCGGAAGGTCTAAACCTTGTCTGTGGTATTCTGAGTAGGATTCAATGATTGAATGACTGTGACGAGCTTCAAACTCGCGATTGTTGGGCGTTAGTGACAGACGCAAAAGGAGGGTGAATCCTATTCCAGCATGATCGGGAACCGACAGATGAATAGCCGTGCCGTGACAGGGTGCGTGAGCATATTATTCACTGAGAGGAGGGGATGTAGCCACTGACAACGGTGATGCCCTTGCATACAGCCAGCCATGGAAGGGAGTAAGACTGATTGGATGAAGATAGCAGGAAAGCAGAGGTTCAGAGGAACGAAAGCATCTCCATTCGCTTATCTGAAATTCCTATCAATGAATTACATAAGTATTTCTATCCTTATTTTATTAATTAATATTCGAAAACCACATAACTGTTTTATATCTGCCTGACTGAGATTTACAAGGTGACCATAGCTTGCTACATACCAACAATCTCCGTGGGATTCGACCCTTACTCACGTAAGGTATTACTTGGACGACCCAGTGCACTTGCTGGTTAGTTGAACGGAGTTGTGTCCACATATAGGTGCCATAATAATGATTCCATACAACAACAAAGAATACTACATTGATGTGATCACAATTTCGTGCACCAATAGTTCAATCATTCAATGCATGAATATGTTTCCAAATCCTAGAATTTTCAATTACACTACAATTACACACTTATATATCTACCCAAAATTTCCAAGTATACCCTAATTGAATGATACACATCCTAACTTACCTAAGCCAATCAAGGATCCAAATTTAGGGACGTTCATGGTTTTTTGCTTCGGGTTGTTAATGTGCTCTATTTAAGAACAAATAAGGGTTTATTATGGGCTCAAACTTGGTTAGCAATGGTAGATAAGAGGGTTAAGGCCATTTAGCGAAAAGTGACTATTGAAATGATGGCCTCAATCATGTAAATGCATTCATACACAAAGTAATGGACATATAGAATCAGACAAAGCAAGGATCACAATCATAGAGAGAGAGATATGCGCACAAGAATGGAATTAATGGTTAGAAGATGTAACCATGCAATAGGCTCAAAACTTTCATGCTTGTGTTCTTAGCTCAATCACTATGTTCCAAATTACATTCTTAAAGCAAGTTTACTGCAAAAATTTTCAAAAATTTGGGTTCCTTCATGCTAGGGGTAACACAACGCAGAAGCTTCTTGATGTAAGTATATCGGCGTTGATTGCACCGCTCATATCTATCAAGCTTCCGGTGAAGATCTTCTATCCTTTGATGTGTGGATCTTTGCCGTAGTGGTGATGATGAAGTGGAAGGAATAGTAGATGGAAGGGCTATGTCAAGGCTCGGGTTGTTCATGGGAAGATGTAAGTATTTTCCAGTTGGGACCTCATCGCCCTTAGCCGGAACTATAATCTTTCTGTCCTTTTCTTCCCAAGGAACACCTACAGCAGCAACTAAATCAGATACCAATGCTGGAAATGGTAAATTACCCCGGTCATGAACTTGACTCATCGCTTGCTTGACAAGAAGCGGAATGTTCACCGGCTTCTCTGTGAGAACACACCAAACGAGCAAGGCGAGGTCTGCCGTGAAGGACGACTTGTGGGTGCTAGGTAGTACATAGTGAGATAGGATCTAGGCCCAAGCTCTAGCTTCCACAGTGAGAAGGTGAGCGTCAATGCTCTTGGGCCTCATTCAGAGTCGACCTTGGATCCAAAATGCCTCTGGCTCAGCAATGACTCGAAGGATCGAGTCCCAATCCAAACTTCTCTCGCTGGTGTAAGACTTCTTAGTATCCATCCATGTCACTTGGCACTGGTAGGACATTAAGCACTTGCTGAATAGCCTCTTCTGAAACTGAAACTTGCTTGCGGCGCATGTATACCAATTGAAGGGAGGAAAGATGGTAGTTAGTGTAGAATTTTTCAACCCAAGAGAGGTTGATTTCCCTTAGTTTTCTCAAAAGAAACTCCCATCCTCGTCGTTCAATGCGGGGTAAAATACAAGGAGCAACCTTGTTCGGCGGAGCAAGTAGATGCTCGGGATGATAGTTTCGTACCGCTTTGGAGGGGAATATAAGTTCACAGAAGCGGTTAGGAAACCTTGAAGAATCTTGCACCGGCTTGCTCTTTTCCTTCTCATCAATAGGAGCGGGTGTCTTCGCTTTCTTAGTTAAGGATCTGGCTCCCAATGAAGAGTGCGCCTTAGAAGTGGATCTTTGGGGTGCCCTTTTTGTGGCTGGTTTTCTTAGAGCTTTCGCCTTGCCTTTCGCGGTGGCCATTCTGAGAAAGGAAGGGAAACAGAAAAACATTAAACCCAAAGTATCATTTTAATAAAAACATGCAAGTGAAGGATAGTAATCATAAAGACATGGGTCACAACACTTGGCATGGGATGCAAGAGAAAGTAAAGCATGCAATGGCATGAGAGGAGTAATCTCAAGCATCCATAACAAAGAGCAAGTCACATTTAATGAGTATCTAATTAGCAAACAAAGTGGACTCAATGCGTGTAAAGGATAACAAGTGAATAAGGAGATGCACCCAATTGAAAGTACATTGTCAAGAGAAACCAAAATGGTTTTCATGCATTCCCTCGAACACTTGGCGTGTAATTATTAAGCAAAGAGTAATTATGAGATACTTAATCAATTCAAAGCCCAAAATGGAACATCAATCATCACATAGACATCACACATTGGCAAAGATAAGAAAAATAATGACAAAAGACCTATTAAGGCAAATTAAACTCAATTCAACATCCATGGAAAAATAAGGAAAAAGGAAAAATAAGCAAACACAAAGCAAGAAACATCATCATGCAATTGAAAGAGAGACTAAATAAAGCAACAAGAAGCATCTAATTAGAAGAAATAATGCAAAGAAAATGAAAGAAAAGAAATAAAAGAAGTGAAACCTTGAGAAGTAGAGGAGAACAAGGTTGAATCTTCTTTTGTGAAGATGAGAAAGAAGATAGGAGAGGTGTAGTGTCACCGGAAGAGGTGGTTGTCGCCGGTGAGTGGCCAGAGACAAGGGTGTAGATTATGGAAGAAGAAGAAGAAGAGGGGTGTGATGGAGGAAGAAGAAAAGGAGAATTAAGAGAGAAAAGGGGGTTGAGAGAGGGAAATAGAATAAAGCGCAAAGTTATAAAACTGATTCGAGCAACTGGCGCGCGCGCGGACAGTGCGCTGGCGCGTCGGTGAGGGTGTTAGCAAGGGACGCGTGCGCGGCAGTGGCGCGTACGCGCGAGGGAAATTGTGCCCCTGACACGGAAGTGGCACAAAGTTGGCATAAGTCTCTGGATTTTGTACAAGAGTTGGTGAATGGTGCAGGCGCGCGGACGCACACCTTGCGCGGAAGTGTGCCTGAAGGTTTTTTTGCAACTGGCGCGAACGCGCACAGCGTGCGGACGTGCACAGTGCGCGGACGCGTCAGTTTTTGGCACAAGGTTGGCTCAATTGTGGCACAACTCTCTGGTTTTTGTACCAGAGAGTCCAGATATCGCCATCGGTGCGTGCGCACAGCGTGCTTGCGCGTCGATGGATGTTTTGCTATGGTGCGCGCAGGCGGCAAGTACGTGGACGCGTGAGTGCCTGGCACAATTTGGGCACGAAATAGGCATGACTCTCGGGTATTTGGCCCAAGAGGTAGAATTACGCCACCGGTGCGCGCGCACAGTGCGTTGGCGCATCGGTGCCCATTTTCATTTTTCTATCTCTTTTTTTTTTCAACATAACAAGACCTATTCTAACACATTCTTGGTAGGTGCTTAAGCTAGTAGCCAAAGAGAATACTTCACAATGTCATGCTCAATCCAAAACATAGCATTCTCCTTACTTCAACAATTCATCCATACCAAAATGATGAAAACTACATTCACATTCTAATTATTCAACAAGGAGAATAAAACTAGCATTCATATGCAATCAATCAATCATCAAGAAATCACAAAATTCACAAGAATTTAAGGTTACAAATAAGATGGTATAAACATGGAAGATCTTACCACGGTGGGGTGCCTCCCACCTAGCACTTTTCTTTAACGTCCTTAAGTTGGACGGTCCTTTTCTTAAGCTTCTTTTCTCCTTGGTGCATCCTCCAATAGGTACACCTCTAGCTCTTTTGGGGGCTTGTAACCATGATACTTCTTCACTCTATGTCCATTCACTTTGAAATTCACTTCACTCATGGGATCAAACAATTCCACCACTCCATATGGCTTTATCTCCTTCACCTTGAAAGGTCCTTCCCATCTAGAACGGAGCTTGCTAGGCATAAATCGAAAACTTGAATTGTAGAGGAGGACTTCATCACCTTCTTGAAAGTCCTTCTTCCAAATGTGATGGTCATGAAATGCTTTGGTCATCTCTTTATAGATCCGGGCATTCTCATATGACTCGTTCCTCAAACACTCAAGTTCCTCTAGTTGTAGCTTCCTAGCTTCACCCGCCTTGGCTAAATCCATGTTGCACTGCTTTACTGCCCAATAGGCTCGATGCTCAATTTCCACCGGAAGTTGACACGCCTTACCATAGACGATCTGGAAGGGACTCATCCCTATCGGAGTCTTGTAGGCCGTTCTATACGCCCATAGTGCATCTCCTAACCGGAGGCTCCAATCCTTTCTTTGTGGATTGACCACTTTCTCCAAAATCCTCTTAATTTCTAGGTTGGACACTTCCACTTGTCCATTTGTTTGCGGATGATAAGCAGTAGCAACCTTATGCGACACTCCATAGCGCTTGAGCAATGCCTCTACGATGAGCGGATAATTTATACGCTTTTTGGCATTATTTTTACATAGTTTTCAATATAATTTAGCTATTTTTTAGTATATTTTTATTAGTTTTTAAATAAAAATCACATTTCTGGACTTTACTATGAGCTTGTGTGTTTTTCTGTGATTTCAGGTATTTTCTGGCTTGAGCAAAAATCAGATTCAGAGGTTGAAGAAGGACTGCAGATGCTGTTGGATTCTAACCTTCCTGCACTCAAAGTAGAATTTCTGGAGCTACAGAACTTCAAATGGCGCTTTTAATTGCGTTGGAAAGTAGACATCCAGGGCTTTCGAGCAATATATAATAATCCATACTTTTCCCGAGTTTAGATGACATAAACTGGTGTTGAACGCCAGTTCCATGCTGCATTCTGGAGTCAAACGCCAGAAACAGGTTGCAAAGTGGAGTTAAACGCCAGAACCAGGTAACAAACTGGCGTTCAACTCCAAGAAAGACCTCTACATGTGTAAAGCTCAATGCTCAGCCCAAGCACACACCAAGTGGGTCCCGGAAGTGGATTTCTGCATCATTTACTAATTTCTGTAAACCCTAGTAACTAGTTTAGTATAAATAGGACTTTTTACTATCTTTGGATCAGATCTTTGATTAGTTTTCATGCTATCTTAGAATTTTATGGGGGCTGGCCATTCGGCCATGCCTGGACCATTATCACTTATGTATTTTCAAACGGTAGAGTTTCTACACACCATAGATTAAGGTGTGGAGCTCTGCTGTTCCTCATGAATTAATACAAAGTACTACTATTTTTCTATTCAATTCAAGCTTATTCCTATTCTAACATATCCATTCGCACCCAAGAACATGATGAATGTGATGATTATGTGACGCTCATCATCATTCTCACTTATGAACGCGTGCCTGACGAACACTTCCGTTCTACATGCAAACAAGCTAGAATAAATATCTCTTAGATATCTAATACAGAGGACCGAGTCCGAGATATTAGAATCTTTGTGGTATAAGTTAGAACCCATGGATGGCCATTCCTGAGATCCGAAAAGTCTAAACCTTGTCTGTGGTATTCTGAGTAGGATCCGGGAAGGGATGGCTGTGACGAGCTTCAAACTCGCGAGTGCTGGGCGTAGTGACAGCATAAAAGGATAGTAAATCCTACTCCAGTATGATCGAGAACCGACAGATGATTAGCCATGCAGTGACAGCGCATTGGACCATTTTCACAGAGAGGATGAGATGTAGCCATTGACAACGGTGATGCCCTACATACAGCTTGCCATGGAAAGGAGTGGGAATGATTGGATGAAGACAGCAGGAAAGTAGAGGTTCAAAGGAACAAAAGCATCTCTATAGGCTTATCTGAAATTCTCACCAATGAATTTCATAAGTATCTCTATCGTAATCTTTGTTTTATTTATCTTTTAATTATTAAAACTCTATATCCATTTGAATCTGCCTGACTGAGATTTACAAGGTGACCATAGCTTGCTTCAAGCCGACAATCTCCGTGGGATCGACCCTTACTCATGTAAGGTTTATTACTTGGATGACCCAGTGCACTTGCTGGTCAGTTGTTTGAAGTACTGACAAAGAATTAAGATTATGAATGTGCGTATAAAGTTTTCAGCACCGTTACCAAGGAATGGAACCGTCATGATTTCTGCGCACCATATTTTTGGCGCCGTTGCCGGGGATTGTTCGAGTTTGGACAACTGACGATTCATCTTGTTGCTCAAATTAGGTAATTTTATTTTAATTTTAAGCTTTTTATTTCTTATTTTCGAAAAATACAAAAATATAATTTCTTCTTTTTCATTTTTCCCAATTAATTTTGGAAAAATCAAAAAAATTAATAAAATCATAAAATCAAAAATATTTTTGTGTTTCTTGTTTGAGTCTAGAGGCAAGTTTTAAGTTTGGTGTCAATTGCATCTTTTTAATTTTCTAAAAAAATTATTTTCGAAAAATTCATGCATTGCATTCTTCATGATCTTCAAGTTGTTTTTGGCCAGTCTTCTTGTTTGATCTTCATATTTTCTTGTTTTGTATCTTTTGTTGTTTTTCATATGCATTCTTGAATCATTAATGTCTAAAGAATAAGAATTTTTAAGTTTGGTGTCTTGCATGCTTTCTTTTCTTGAAAATTTTCAAAAATAAGTTCTTGGTGTTCATCTTGACATTCAAAGTGTTCTTGGTATTCAGCTTGACATTCATAGTGTTCTTGCATGCATCACATGCTTTGATCCAAAATTTTCATACATTGAGTCTTTGGGTTGTTTTTCTCTTTCTTCATTGAAAATTTAAAAATCAAAAAAATATCTTTCTCTTATTTCACTCATAATTTTCGAAAATTTGATTTGATTTAGTCAAAAATTTTTAAAATTTAGTTATTTCTTATGAGTCAAATTAAAATTTTCAATTTAAAAATCTTATCTTTTTCAAATCTTTTTCAAAAATCAAATCTTTTTCATTTTTCTTTCATAATTTTCGAAAATTCCAAAATGATTTTCAAAATTCTTTTTCTTATTTTGTTTCATAGTTTCAAATCTTTACTAACAATTAATGTGATTGATTCAAAAAAAATATTAAGTTTGTTACTTGCCTAGTAAGAAAGGTTCAATCTTTAAACTCTAGAATCATATCTTTTTAGTTTCTTGTTAGTCAAGTAATCAACTTTAATTTTCAAAATCAAATCTTTTTTTAATTTCTTTTTTAAATCTTTTTCAAATTAAGTTTCAATCACATCTTTTTCAAAATCAATTTCAAAGTCTTTTCTAACTTCCTTTCTAACTTCTTACCTTTTTAAAATTGATTTTCAAATTTTTTTTCAATCAATCCTATCTTTTTGTTTCAATCATATCTTTTTCAAAACTACCTAACTAATTCTCTCTCTCTAATTTTCGAAAATCTCTTCCCCCTTTTTCAAATTTTTTTTTATTTTTTTATTTCGAACCCTCTCTTCCTCTTGGTGTTCGAATTTCTCTTCTTCTATTCTTCTATTCTTATACTCACATACAGGAATCTCTATACTGTGAAATAGAGGATTCCATATTTTCTTTTCTGTTTTCTTCTTTTTCATATGAGCAAGAACAATGATAAGAACATTCTTGTTGAAGCTGATCCTGAACCTGAAAGGACTCTGAAGAGGAAGCTAAGGGAAGCCTAAGCACCACTCTCTGGAGAAAATCTGACAGAAATTTTCGAAAAAGAAGAAAACATGGCCGAAAATAATAACAATGCAAGGAAGATGCTTGGTGACTTTACTGCACCAAATTCCAATTTAGATGGAAGAAGCATCTCAATCCCTGTCATTGGAGCAAACAATTTTGAGCTTAAACCTCAATTAGTTTCTCTGATGCAACAGAACTGCAAGTTTCATGGACTTCCATCCGAAGATCCTTTTCAGTTCTTAACTAAATTCTTGCAGATCTGTGATACTGTTAAGAGCAATGGGGTTGATCCCGAGGTCTACAGGCTTATGCTTTTCCCGTTTGCTGTAAGAGACAGAGCTAGAGTATGGTTGGACTCTCAACCTAAAGATAGCCTGAACTCTTGGGATAAGCTGGTCACGCTTTCTTAGCCAAGTTCTTTCCTCCTCAAAATCTTAGCAAGCTTAGAGTGGATGTTCAAACCTTCAGACAGAAAGAAGGTGAATCCCTCTATGAAGCTTGGGAGAGATACAAGGAACTGACCAAAAAGTGTCCTTCTAACATGCTTTCAAAATGGACCATCCTGGATATATTCTATGATGGTCTGTCTGAGTTATCAAAGATGTCACTTGACCATTCTGCAGGTGGATCCATTCACCTAAAGAAAACGCCTGTAGAAGCTCAAGAACTCATTGACATAGTTGCAAATAACCAGTTCATGTACACTTCTGAAAGGAATCCTGTGAATAATGGGACGCCTATGAGGAAGGGAGTTCTTGAAATTGATACTCTGAATGCCATATTGGCTCAGAATAAGATATTAACTTAGTAAGTCAATATGATCTCTCAGAGTATGAATGGATTGAAGGAATCATCCAACTGTACTAAAGAGGCATCTTCTGAAGAAGAAGCTTATGATCCTGAGAACCCTGCAATAGCAGAGGTGAATTACATGGGTGAACCCCATGGAAACACCTATAATCCCTCATGGAGAAATCATCCAAATTTTTCATGGAAGGATCAACAAAAGCCTCCACATGGCTTTAATAATGGTGGAAGAAACAGGTTTTGCAATAGCAAACCTTTTCCATCATCCACTTAGCAACAGACAGAGAATTCTGAGCAGAATCCATCTAGCTTAGCAAATATAGTCTCTGATCTATCTAAGGCCACTGTGAGTTTCATGAATGAAACAAGGTCCTCCATTAGAAATTTGGAGGCACAAGTGGGCCAGCTGAGTAAAAGGGTCACTGAAACCCCTACCAGTACTCTCCCAAGCAATACAGAAGAGAATCCAAAAAGAGAGTGCAAGGTCATTGAATTAACCATCATGGCCGAACCAACAAGGGAGGGAGAGGACGTGAATCCCAGTGAGGAAGACCTCCTGGGACGTCCAGTGATCAACAAGGAGTTTTCCTTTGAGGAACCTAAGGAATCTGAGGCTCAATTAGAGACCATAGAGATTCCATTGAACCTCCTTCTACCCTTCATGAGCTCTGATGAGTATTCTACCTCTGAAGAGGATGAAGAAATTACTGAAGAGCAAGTTGCTAAGTATCTTGGTGCAATCATGAAGCTGAATGCCAAATTATTTGGTAATGAGACTTGGGAAGATGAACCTCCCTTGCTCATCAACGAACTAAGTGATCTGGATCAACTGAGATTGCCTCAGAAGAAACAGGATCCTGGAAAGTTCTTAATACCTTGTACCATAGGCACCATGACCTTTGAGAAGGCTCTATGTGACCTTGGATCAGGGATAAACCTCATGCCACTCTCTGTAATGGAGAAACTGGGAATCTTTGAGGTGCAAGCTGCTAGAATCTCAATAGAGATCGCAGACAACTCCAGAAAATAGGCTTATGGACAAGTAGAGGACGTGCTAGTAAAGGTTGAAGGCCTTTACATCCCTGCTGATTTCATAATCCTAGACACTGGGAAAGAAGAGGATGAATCCATCATCCTTGGAAGACCCTTCCTAGTCACAGTAAGAGCTGTGATTGATGTGGACAGAGGAGAGTTAGTCCTTCAACTGAATGAGGACAACCTTGTGTTTCAAACTCAAGGATCTCCTTCTGTAACCATGGAGAGGAAGCATGAAAAGCTTCTCTCACTGCAGAGTCAACCAAAGCCCCTGATGCACATAAACTAGTTATGCTACGATTTAGGAAATTGCACGATCGGCAAAATTCCTTCCGGCAAGTGCACCGGTTATCGTCAAGTAAAAACTCACAATAGAGTGAGGTCGAATCCCACAAGGATTGGTTGAGTGAGCAATTCGGATTAGAAGCGTGTTCTAGTTGAGCGGAATCAAGATTGAGATGAGTATTGCGGAATGTAAAATTGGCGGGAAAAGTAAATGACAAGAAATTGAAATGGAGGAATCTTAAATTGCATGAATTAAAGAGCAGAAACTAAATTGCTGAAATTAAAAGGGAATGGGGGTGATTGCATGAATTGAGTAGCAGAATGTAAAGAGAAAGTGGAAATCAGAAATGGGGAATTCATTGGGTTATAGGAGATATTGAGATCTCCGAATCAAAACATGTTTATCTCTTCCTCAACCAATGCGTTCATTGAATTTTGCTTGGCAATCTTATATGATTGGATCCCAATCCCTTGGCTCACCAATTCTCTCTAAAAACAAACAAATTCCCAATCCCTTGGTTTAAATGTTCATAAGAAGAGATGATGCTCGATCACTGATTATACCACACAGTTTCATGAACCACAATTTGGTAGGATTACATGTCACAATATCCATCCAAACCCCAATCCAATTCACTGTGAGAAAGCTTCTCTAGCATGAATCCTCCATTCCTTTCCCAAGGTTCCGAAGGATTCCAAGTATGGGTAGTTTCTTTCCCAAGACAACTACTCAATGGGATTAGATCGAGAAGCTTTCTAACAAAATTCAAGAGAAAAGATTGAAGAAGAAGATAAACTATTATTGATTCATTGAATTACAATAGAGCTCCCTAACCCAATGAAAGGGGGTTTAGTGAGTCATAGCTCTGAATTCAATTACAAAGATATGAAAACTAGCTAAAAGTGAAGGTCCCCCTCCTCTCTAACTTAAATTCTATCCTATTTATACACTTTCTATATTGAGCTTCTGTTGTGTTTCTTGGGCTTTGAGGCCTCTCCCTGCTTTCCTTTTGCCTTGGGTTTATGATCCATAATCTTGATGAGGCTGCTGGTCCAAATTCTGTAACATTCATTGAGCCAACTTAGTGATAATCAAATAATGGTACATGACTCAATAAATTGAAATTTCAGACTCATCAATCCTTCAGGCCCAATCCCATAAACCATGATATTCAATTGGGTTTCATACCAGAATAAGTTTAAGTTAATGTTTGTGCTCAAATACTAACTTAAACCACAATATCTTTGGTCCAGAAACCTTTTCCAAGAGTGGCGTTTAAGTTGCAGTTTAAGCTTAAACTGCAGCTTAAACGCCAAACACTTCCAGTGAGGCCTTTTGTAGAAGCACGTTTAAGCTTTAGTTTAAGGTTAAACTGACGCTTAAACGTGGAAATGGAAGAAGGCAGCCCTGGAGAGTCATGTAGTCGAACACGTTTAAGCTCCAGTTTGAGGTCAAACTGAAGCTTAAACGTGGATATAGGAAGGGCAGCCCTGGAGGTCGAACACGTTTAACCTCCAGTTTAAGGTCAAACTGGAGGTTAAACGTGGAAATGGAAGGAGGCATCCTGGAGGTCGAACACGTTTAACCTCCAGTTTAAGGTTAAACTGGAGGTTAAACGTGGAAGCTTAGAAAGGTAGCCCTGGAGGTGTCGAACACGTTTAAGCTCCAGTTTGAGGTCAAACTGGAGCTTAAACGTGGAAATGGAGAGAGCAACCCTGGAGGAGAAAACTTGGTCGAACACGTTTAAGCTCCAGTTTGAGGTCAAACTGGAGCTTAAACGTGGAAATGGCTCCCTGGTGCTTTTCCCATTCTGGCGTTTAACCTCCAGTTTGAGGTCAAACTGGAGGTTAAACGTGGAACTCCTTCCTGAGTGGCATTATCATTCTGGCGTTTAACCTCCAGTTTGAGGTCAAACTGGAGGTTAAACGTGGAATGCTTCTTTGGTGAGACTTTTCATTCTGGCGTTTAACCTCCAGTTTGAGGTCAAACTGGAGGTTAAACTTCAATTCCAGCATTTCTTAGCCTTCATGATTCTGGCGTTTAAGCTCCAGTTTAGGCTTAAACTGGAACTTAAACTCCACATGTGATATTCAAGCTTCCTTTATTGATTTTGTTGCTTCCTTGCCTAGCCTCTTCTTTCCTGAAATCATCCAAACAATTGCATCAAAGTCTTGCAAAATTTCATGAGAAATCTTCCATTCATAGCATTCAAGTAATATAACTAAAACTCATGGATATTGCATCAAAATCATATTGTTTGGATGGTTCATTGCTTTGTTATTCTTTTAACCATTCTTGGTTACTTTAAGCTCAAGAAAGTGCATAAAACCACTAAAACTAACAAAAAAATACTAGTGAAACTAGCCTAAGATGCCTTGGCATCACAACACCAAACTTAATACTTGCTTGTCCCTAAGCAAGTCCTGAGTTATTTGAGAAGAAAGTATGAAACAGAAAGCAATTACATTGGCTATATTAGCAGGCATTTGAAGTTCATCAGAAGGGTTTTATGCAGAAAGTTGCAGCATCACTTTTTCATACTTATCAGGTAAGATTATCACTTTTTCATTGCATCCATCAAACACTGCTATGGCCTCTTGTTATTCTTATGTCCTTGGCACATTTCTCTTCTTTGTTTTTCTTTTCTTTTTCTTAGAGCTTCTTTTGCTCCTTGTTTGCTTAGTGTCATGTGTTGCACAAGCCTTTGGCATTTTCTTTTTCTTATCAGTGCACTACACATATCCACTTTAGGCACTTTAGTTCACATTTCTTCTTGAGACATTGGTGCCCAGCACCTCTTTGTGTGACTAAATGTTTTGTATTTAGGTTGCTCTTGATAATGGACTTTTGGTTGATAATCCCGGGTTAGTTAACCCAAGTTACCAAGTGTTGAAACACTCCTCAGAACCTATTCATCCAAGCATATCCTTAATACATACACACCACAGGCATTTGTCTCAGAAGTTCAAACCATTGGTACCTAGCTTATTTTCTCAATTTTTTTTTGCTTTTTGTTTGCCCTTTTTCAGTGGCTTTTTCTTCTTCTTTTTCTTTCTTTTTTTATGGCCAAAGACATTTATTCATCAAGATCCATAGACAGTTTTCAATTTCTACATAAAAAAAATGATAATTCTACACTCTATGTCCAGTGATCTGACTTAAACAATCAAGCATGCATACCACCACTTAATTCTACTTGAATTGTCACTAATTGAGCCAAGTTACTTTTGTTCAAACTTTTCTTTTATTTTTAGAAACAGAACAAGCATGGCAAGCACTTGTTTAAGAGGGTGAAGTTATATCCAAACATCTAGGTATTCACTTTATTCAAAGCACTAAACAGACAAATATACTAACAACTTCCCATTCCAGAAAGATTCAACATTTACAGTCTAAACCAGAACAAGCATGCTTTTGTTTGCCCTTTTTAAAGAATTATCAAGGAACAATACCACCTTGTGAAATTTCTTGATTTCTCTTTGTTGCCAGGAAACAATTTGATTTCTCCTTCTTCTCCTAATTGTTGCTTCATGCTTTAAGATCCTTGTTTCCTTTCCTGCAAAGAGTGATGAAGTTGCTTGCTTCTCAAGCACTTGAGTGGTTAGCTCAACTATGTGTGGGTAAGTATCCGAGTTTTGGTGTGCGAACACCAAACTTAGACTCCCCCTTACTTCTCTATTCTTTGAGTCCTTGAGTTCTCTTTGGAATGAAGTTGCTGCTAAGGGTTCTAAGCATTTCTGTGACTGCTTAGAATGGTTGTTCCTTTCATATAATTCAAAGGTTGTTGTGTTCAGTTGATCTTTATGGTGGAATACCAAACTTAGAGTCACACATTCCCCTTTGAATTATTGATTTACGAATTCATTGTTTGGTGTGAAACACCAAACTTATTTCTTTGCAATGCACAGAAACTACTTCACCCCTTTTTATTGAAACAAATAAAAGAAACAGCAAAAGGGTATTACCTCAGGTTGGGTTGCCTCCCAACAAGCGCTTCTTTAACGTCATTAGCTTGACGGTTGTCCCTTGTTAGGGTGGATTGTAGTGCTTGACGTCTTCTCCTCTCACTATGAAAACGTCCCCACTTGATTCATTCATGACCTCTAAATGTTCCATAGAAAGAACTTTCCTGATTGTGAACACTTGAGGGAGCTGGGAAGGAATGGTTTTGAGGCCAGGTGGGATTGGCAGATAATGACTTGATATCACGTTATCTCCCGGAGAGAAACCTTCAGTGGGAATTTTCTTGTTTCTCCACCCTCTTGGCAATCTCCCTATCACTCTTCCCTTTCTCTTGAGGATTTCTTCATTGACCCTTATGTCAGGAGGATCCTTCTGATCTGTTTCCACTGATTCTTGTGGCTTTAACTCTTGCAACTCTTGTTTGCCTTCCAAGGACTGTTTTAGAGTTTCAGCTGCTGGATTACTTTCCTCCAAACACAGATGGCTACTATCATCCTTAGGCTTTTCAGGTTCTGGTTCAGGCTCAGATGCAGGTTTGAAAACTTTGAAAACGAGCTGTTCATCATGTATTCTCAGAATTAGCTCTCCTTGTTCTACATCTATGAGCGCTCTAGTAGTGGCTAGAAATGGTCTGCCCAGAATGATAGGGTGTAAGTAGCTTTCCTCCATGTCCACAATGACAAAGTCTGTGGGGAAGTAATAATCCCCCACTTTCACCAGCACATTTTCAACTACCCCTTCAGCTTGCTTCTGAGTTTTGTCAGCCAGTTGTATGATTACATCAGTGGATTTCACCTCATTCAGTTGTAGCCTCTTCATAAGAGTTAGAGGCATCACATTTATGCTAGCTCCTAGATCACAGAATCCTCTGTCAATTTTTGTTTCCCCTATGATGCAAGGGATATGAAAACTTCCTGGGTCCGTTTTCTTAGAGAGTGTGTCCTTCTTGATGAGAGCACTGCATTCTTTGTTCATTGTTACCGTTTGTCCTCCCTTCAAAACTCTCTTCTTGCTTAACAATTCCTTTAAATACTTGATGTGTGTAGGCATTTGATGGAGAATCTCAAGAAAGGGAATATTGACATGGAGAGAGTTAAATGTCTCTAAAAACCTTGAATAGGTTTTCCCTTTTTCACCTCCTCCTAACCTCTGAGGAAATGGTGCTTTTGGTTGGTATATTTCCAGCATGCCTTTTTGCAGTTCCTTGGCTTGCTCAGTTCCACTTTCCTGCTTAACTTCTTCCACTCCTTCCTTCAAGATTTCTGGCTCCTGCTCTGAGGGCCTGATTCCTTCTTCTTCTGAAACTTCCTTCAATATAGTGATGGCCTTGCATTCTTCCCATCTCACTCTCTTTTGTTCCCCTTTAGGATTCTTTTCTGTGTCACTAGGGAACACTGCAGTTGATTTGACGGCCTGTTGAGATAGCTCTCCTACTTGCGACTCCATCCTCTTGAGTTTTTCACCATGGTTTCTTAAGGTAGCTCTCACATCATCTCTGAAGCTTTTCAATTCGGTTATGTCTTGACTCATAGTTGCCATCATTCCTTCTATCCGGTTTAATTGATCTTGAAATTGTTGGTTCGGATTAAGTTGGGTAAGTTGATTATTTTGGCCATGATATGATGGTTGGGGGTAAGTGTTTTGTGTGGCTTGGTATGATCTTTGGTTGGAGTTTTGGTATGTGGAATTGTTATGTTGGTTGTGGTTGTAAGGTTTGTGGTTTTGTGGTTGGGTTTGTTGGTTCCCCCACCCAAAGTTTGGGTGATTTTTCCATCCTGGGTTGTAAGTGTTGGAATGTGGATCATATGATTGCCTTTGTTGGTTTCCCACATAGTTGGCCTCTTCCCAATCACCTCCTTCAATGCTTACTTCCTCTTGATCTTGTGTGTGTATTGCAGCCACTTGCTTTGTTTCTAATTGCCTGGTAAGCTCTGCTAGTTGCTTGGCAAACACCTTGTTTTGGGCTAGAATTGTATCAACATGGTTCAGCTCCATGACTCCCTTAGTGTTGTGCCTTTCTGATGCATAGTAGTACTCATTCTCAGCCACTGTCTCAATCACCTCAATGGCCTCTTCCACAGTCTTTTTCCTGTTCAATGAACCTCCTGATGAATGGTCTACAGCCTTCCTTGATTCATAAGAAAGTCCATCATAGAAAATATGCAATTGCACCCAATCATGGAACATGTCTGGTGGGCATTTCCTTGTCAAGTCCTTGAATCTCTCCCATGCCTCGTAGAGAGTTTCACCATCTTGTTGTCTAAAAGTTTGAACCTCAGATCGAAGCCTATTGACCTTTTGTGGGGGGTAGAAACGTGCCAGAAACTTGCTTTCCACCTCATCCCATGTTGTTAGACTCCCCCTTGGGAATGATTCCAGCCATTTAGCTGCTTTGTCCCTAAGTGAAAATGGGAACAAAAGCAGTTTATAGGCATCTTCCTGGACTCCATTGGACTTCACAGTGTCACAAATTCTCAGGAATTTTGTGAGATGTTGGTTGGGATCTTCATTAGCACTTCCACCAAATGAACAATGATTCTCCACAAGTGATATTAGCTGTGGTTTGAGTTCAAAGTTGTTGGCCTGAATGGGTGGTTTCTGGATGCTGCTACCACAATTCCCAGAGGTTGGGTTTATGTATGAACTAAGAACCCTCCTCTCAGGAATGGCATTGTTTCCATCAGCTCTCTCATGGTTGTGAACTTCTCTATCCATGTTGAGATCTAAAGCTTCCTCAAAATTGTCCTCAGATTCTCCTTCAGATTCCTCTTCTCCCACTACTCTCTTCCCTCTTGCTTCCCTTCTCAGTCTATGAAGGGTCCTCTCTGGTTCGGTATATGGAGGAGTTGATGTCTCTCCTCTCCTACCTGTCATACAAGAACACAGCACAGGCACAAACAAGTGAAATACTCTTGGTTAATGGAAGAGTATGGAAGAGTATAAGTTAGAACCCATGGATGGCCATTCCTGAGATCTGGAAAGTCTAAACCTTGTCTGTGGTATTCTGAGTAGGATCCGGGAAGGGATGGCTGTGACAAGCTTCAAACTCGCGAGTACTGGGCGTAGTGACAGCGCAAAAGGATAGTAAATCCTATTCCAGTATGATCGAGAACCGACAGATGATTAGCCATGCAGTGACAGCGCATTGGACCATTTTCACAGAGAGGATGGGATGTAGCCATTGACAACGGTGATGCCCTACATACAGCTTGCCATGGAAAGGAGTAGGAATGATTGGATGAAGACAGCAGGAAACCAGAGGTTCAGAGGAACAAAAGCATCTCTATACGCTTATCTGAAATTCTCACCAATGAATTACATAAGTATCTCTATCCTAATCTATGTTTTATTTATCTTTTAATTATTAAAACACTATATCCATTTGAATCTGCCTGACTGAGATTTACAAGGTGACCATAGCTTGCTTCAAGCCGACAATCTCCGTGGGATCGACCCTTACTCACGTAAGGTTTATTACTTGGACGACACAGTGCACTTGCTGGTCAGTTGTGCGAAGTTGTTACAAAGAATTAAGATTATGAACGTGCGTATAAAGTTTTCAGCGCCGTTACCATAGAATGGAACCGTCACGATTTCTGCGCACCACTCTACCTTCTTGTTACAAAAGTGGGATCCTTGGTCGCTCACGATTGCTTGTGGCGACCCATAACGGCACACAATGTGATTCCTAATAAAAGAGACAACAGCATTGGCGTCGTGGCGCACAAATTGTGAATCACACTTTTCACAATTCGTACCACTAACCAGCAAGTGCACTGGGTCGTCCAAGTAATACCTTACGTGAGTAAGGGTCGATCCCACGGAGATTGTCGGCTTGAAGCAAGCTATGGTTATTTTGTAATTCTTAGTCAGGAAGTCAATGATAAGAGTGATTATAATTATGAAGAGTAAAAAGCATAAATTAAATAATACTTGTTATGCAGTAATGGAGAACAGACTGAGGTTTTGGAGATGCTCTGTCTTCTGAATCTCCGCTTTCCTACTATCTTCTTCTTCACGCACGAAAGACTCCTTCCATGGCAAGCTGTATGTTGGTGGATCACCGTTGTCAATGGCTACCATCCATCCTCTCAGTGAAAATGGTCCAAATACGCTGTCACCGCACGGCTAATCATCTGTCGGTTCTCACTCATATTGGAATAGGATCCATTGATCCTTTTGCGTCTGTCACTATGCCCAGCACTCGTGAGTTTGAAGCTCGTCACAGTCATCCCTTCCCAGATCCTACTCGGAATACCACGGACAAGGTTTAGACTTTCTGGATCTCAGGAATGGCCACCAATAGTTCTAGCCTATACCACGAAGACTCTGATCTCACGGATTCGAATGCTCTGTTGTCAGTAGATACAATTAAACGCGTGAACCAGGAATCAAAGAGATACACACTCAATCTAAGGTAGAACGAAAGTGGTTGTCAGGCACGCGTTCATGGGTTGAGAATGGTGATGAGTGTCACGGATCATCACATTCATCATGGTTAAGTGCGAGTGAATATCTTAGAACAGAGACAAGCGTGTTTGAATAGAAAAAAGAAGTAATTGCATTAATTCATCGAGGCACAGCAGAGCTCCTCACCCCTAATCATGGAGTTTAGAGACTGATGCCATAGAGATACAATATAAAATGTGAAAATGTCATGAGGTACATAGTAAGCCTCTAAAAGTTGTTTAAATACTAAACTAGTAACCTAGGTTTACAGAAAATGAGTAAACTACGATAGATAGTGCAGAAATCCACTTCCGGGGCCCACTTGGTGTGTGCTGGGGCTGAGACTTGAGCTTTACACGTGCCTAGGCTGTTTCTGGAGTTAAACGCCAGGTTGTAACCTGTTTTGGGCGTTTAACTCCAACTTGTAACCTGTTTTTGGCGTTTAACGCCAGAATAGGGGAGAGAAAGCTTTTTGCCTCTTGAATAGTTTTGGCATCTCACTTTATCCATTGAATTTTAGAATGATTGGCATCTATTGGAACTCAGAATTCAGATAGTGTTATTGATTCTCCTAGTTCAGTATGTTGATTCTTGAGCACAGCTACTTTATGAGTCTTGGCCGTGGCCCTAGGCACTTTATTTTCCAGTATTACCACCGGATACATAAATGCCACAGACACATAATTGGGTGAACCTTTTCAGATTGTGACTCAGCTTTGCTAGAGTCCCCAATTAGCCGCTTAGGCCAGGATTTTATTCCTTTAGGCCCTCCTATCCACTGATGCTCAAAGCCTTGGATCCTTTTTATTACCATTGCCTTTTGGTTTTAAAGGCCATTGGCTTTTTGCTCTTGCCTTTTGGTTTAAAGAGCTTTTGGCTTTTTCTGCTTGTTTTTTCTTTTTCTTTTTTTGTTCCGCAAGCTTTTGTATTCACTGCTTTTTCTTGCTTCAAGAATCATTTTTATGATTTTTCAGATTATCAAATAACATGTCTCCTTTTCATCATTCTTTCAAGAGCCAACATATTTAACATTCATAAACAACAATATCAAAAGACATATGCGCTGTTCAAGCATTCATTCAGAAAACAAAAAGTATTGTCACCACATCAAAATAATTAAACTAGTTTCAAGGATGAATTCGAAACCATGTACTTCTTGTTCTTTTGTAACTAAAACATTTTTCATTTAAGAGAGGTGATGGATTCATAGGATGTTTATAACTTTAAGGCATAGAATCTAATCTTTATTTATTTAATAATATAAATTAGGCATAAAAGCAGACACTTAGCAATAAAAGAAAAGAATGTAAAGACATAAAAACAAATGACTCTAATTTTAATACTCATATACATCTTAAAATAGATAAAAGGTTATCATAGAGTTAGGACTCAACAACCTTTGCTTTGGGAGGTAGATGCCTCTTTAGTCTGTGAGGTGCTTGGCCCTTCAAGAGATAGCTTCTGGCGCTTCAGCTCTTTCAGTTCACGCCCTTGCTCTTCTTGTTCCCTAAGCAGTTTGCAGAGCATGCTGTTTTGATTTTGCTGTTCTTCCTTCAGTTGATCTATAGCTTCTTGCAACTTGGTGATAGATGCTTCTAGGCGCCCCCAATATTCAAATTGATGAATTTCCGGGAGGAACTCCTATGCTCTCCTCTTGATGGGGTCGTCCTGCACTTGTCCTTCCATTAACTTTTTGGTGATTGGTTGCTCAACTGAGATATACTCATCTACTCCCATTTTTACCCCAGCATCTTTACATAACAAAGAGATCAAGCTTGGATAAGCCAATTTGGCATCTTTGGAGTTCTTGTTTGCAATTTTGTAAAGCTCACAAGAAATCAGCTGATGAACTTCCGTTTCTTTTTCCAGCATGATGCAATGAATCATCACAGCTCTTTTGATGGTGACCTCAGAGCAGTTGCTAGTGGGCAGTATAGAGCGCCTAATAAAGTCCAGCCAGCCTCTGGCGACTGGTTTGAGATCTCCTCTTTTGAGTTGGTTTGGGACACCCTTTATGTTGGTTGTCTATTTGGCTCCAGGGAGGCATATGTCCTCTAGAATTTTGTCCAAGCTCTGATTTGGTCTCATCATTCTTATATTAAAGGAGTCTAGGTCATCTTGCAGTTGAGGCAGCTTGAAGATCTCCCTTATTTTGTCAGGGTGGGTGTGAACAATCTTCTCTCTGACCAGAGTTCGATAGTCATAGAATGCGGTTCTAGCTATTCTCTGCCTGTCTGTTTGCCACAGATTAGAGTAGAATTCCTGAACCATGTTTCTTCCCACCTTTGTTTCAGGATTAGCTAGGACTTCCCAGCTCCTGTTTCGAATTTGCTCTTGGATCTCCGGATATTCGTCTTCTTTCAGATCAAATTTAACTTCCGGGATCACTAACCTTAGACCCATTATTTTGTAGTAATGGTCTGAATGTTCTTTGGTTAAGAACTTCCCTTGATTCCAAAGTGGTTTTGGAATATTCTCTTTCTTGCCTCTTGAGTTGGTTTGTTTTCCCTTAGGAGCCATGATCATGGTGGGTATTGGCTTAGTGATCACGGATAAACACACCAAACTTAGAGGTTTGCTTGTCCTCAACCAAAAAAAAAGAAAGGAGAGGGATAGAGGGAGAGCCAAGTTTGAATTGTGGAAGAGAGGGGGAGGCCGAATGAGGATTTAAAGGGAAGAGGGGTGGATTTTCGAAAATTTTTTAAAAAGATATGATAGAAGATGTGATTTGGAAAGGATAAGTATGATAGGAAAAGATTTAATTTAAGATTGAAAATATATGAAAGATATTTGAAAAATATAGATTTGTTCTAAAAATGTTGTGAAGATTTGAAAAAGATATTGATGAGTTTGAAAAAAAATTTGAAAAAGATAGATTTGTCTTGAAAAATATTTGAGAAGAGGTTGAAGAAGAATTGAGAAAGATTTAATTTTAGGATTAAGATATTTTAAAAATTTTTGGAAAAGTTTGAAAATTGAAAGTTTGGGAATATGTTTATGCAAGAAAAATGGATGGATATATGAAATTTTGAAAAAAAAAATGAAGTTGGGAACAAAAACTTCCTCCCCTCCATAATCCTGGCATTAAACGCCCAACTGCTGCTTGTTTTGGGCGTTTAACGCCCATCTGTAGCCTATTCTGGGCATTTAACGCCCAGCTGTTGCTTCTGGCTGGCGTTAAACGCCAGAAATCTTTCGTCACTGGGCGTTTTTCTGAACGCCCAGGATGCTGCAGGTATGGCGTTAAACGCCCAGAATGGTGCCCATTCTGGTGTTTAACGCCTAAAAAGATATCATTACTGGCGTTAAATGCCCATTGGATACTTCTTTTGGGCGTTTAACGCCCAAATATACCTCTTACTGGCGTTTTCTTGCCAGTGAGCTCCTTCTCCCTGTTTTGTATGCTGAATCCTTCTGTAACCCTGTGAACTTATGCAATTGATTCTTTACCTTGAAGATTATTTATATTAAACTTGTAAAATAAAAAAATTAATAAATAAATAAATAAAAAGCTTTACTAATGGCTGGGTTGCCTCCCAGCAAGCGCATCTTTATTGTCTTTAGCTGGACCTTGCTAAGCTTTTATTCTAGCCTCAGCCTTGAGCATTCTTGCTCAACATTGCCTTCAAGATAATGATTGATTCTCTGTCCATTAACAATGAACTTCTTATTAGAATCAATGTCTTGAAGCTCCACATAGTCATATGGTGACAGACTTGTAATTACATTTGGTCCCCTCCACCAGGATTTCAGTTTCCCGGGGAATTGCCTGAGCCTAGAGTTAAACAGTAGAACCTTCTGTCCTAGTTCAAAGACTCTAGATGACAGCTTTCTGTCATGCCACCTCTTTGCTTTCTCTTTGAAGAGCTTGGCATTTTCGAAAGCAGTGAGTCTAAATTCCTCTAGCTCATTCAGCTGGAGCAATCTTTTTTCTCCAGCAAATTTGGCATCAAAGTTTAGGAATCTGGTTGCCCAGTAGGCCTTGTGCTCCAGTTCCACGGGCATATGGCAGGCCTTACCATACACAAGATGGTATGGAGAGGTCCCTATAGGAGTCTTGAATGTTGTTCTGTAAGCCCACATAGCATCATCCAAGCTTCTCGCCCAATCCTGTCTACGGGTACTTATAGTCCGTTCAGGGATTCTCTTTAGTTCTCTGTTAGAGACTTTAGCTTGCCCGTTTATCTGTGGATGATATAGAGTTGCCACCTTATGACTAATTCCATACCGGACCATAGCAGAGTAAAGTTGTTTGTTGCAGAAGTGGGTGCCCCCATCACTAATTAGTGCTCTAGGGACACCAAACCTGCTGAAGATATGTTTCTGGAGGAACTTCAGCACTGTCTTAGTATCATTAGTGGGTGTGGCAATGGTCTCTACCCATTTGGATACATAGTCGACTGCCACCAGAATATAAGTGTTTGAGTATGATGGTGGCAAAGGCCCCATGAAGTCAATACCCCATACATCAAACAACTCAATCTCCAAGATTCCTTGTTGAGGAATGGCGTAACCATGAGGCAGATTACCAGCTCTCTGGCAACTGTCACAGTTACGTACAAACTCTCAAAAATCTCTATAGAGGGTAGGCCAGTAGAAGCCACATTAGAGGACCCTGGTGGCTATTCGCTCACCTCCGAAGTGGCCTCCATATTGTGACCCATGGCAATGCCATAAGATCTTCTGTGCTTCTTCTCTAGGCACACACCTTCGGATTATTCCGTCTGTACATCTCTTAAAGAGATAGGGTTCATCCCACAAGTAGTACTTTGCATCAGTAATTAATTTTTTCTTTTGTTGCCTGCTGTACTCCTTGGGTATGAACCTTGAAGCTTTATATTTTGCAATGTCTGCAAACCATGGTGTTTCCTGAATGGCGAACAAATGCTCATCCGGAAAGGTTTCTGAGATATCTCTATAGGGAAAGGACGCCCCTTCTACTGGTTCTATCCGGGACAGATGATCAGCCACTTGGTTTTTTGTCCCTTTTTTGTCTCTTATTTCTATATCAAACTCTTGCAGAAGCAACACCCATCTTATGAGCCTGGGTTTTGAATCCTGCTTTGTAAGTAGATATTTAAGAGCAGCATGGTCAGTGTACATAATCACTTTTGATTCTACTAAGTATGATCTAAACTTGTCAATGGCATAAACCACTTCAAGCAATTCTTTCTCTGTGGTTGTGTAATTTTTCTGGGCATCATTTAAAACACGGCTAGCATAATAAATGACATGCAGAAGCTTGTCATGCCTCTGCCCCAATACTGCACCAATGGCATGGTCACTGGCATCACACATTAATTCGAATGGTAATGTCCAGTCTGGTGCAGAAATAATTGATGCTGTGACTAGCTTAGCTTTCAGAGTTTTAAACGCCTGCAGACACTCTGTGTCAAACATAAATGGCGTGGCAGTAGCTAGCAGATTGCTCAGAGGTTTTTTGCAATTTTTGAAAAATCCTTTATAAACTTTCTATAGAATCTTGCATGCCCCAAAAAGCTTCTGATTGCCTTAACATTGGCAGGTGGTGGTAATTTTTCAATTACCTCCACCTTAGCTTGATCCACCTCTATTCCCTTGTTTGAAATCTTGTTCCCAAGGACAATCCCTTCAGTCACCATAAAGTGACATTTTTCCCAGTTTAAAACCAGGTTAGTCTCTTGGCATCTTTTCAGAACCAGTGTCAGGTGATCAAGACAGGAGCTGAATGAGTCTCCATATACTGAGAAGTCATCCATGAAGACTTCTAGGAATTTTTCCACCATATCAGAGAAAATAGAGAGCATGCATCTATGAAAGATTGCAGGTGCATTACACAGCCCAAATGGCATCCTTATGTTGGCAGATACTCCAGATGGACATGTGAATGCTATTTTCTCTTGATCCTGGGGATCTACTGCAATTTGGTTGTAACCTAAATAGCCATCCAAAAAGCAGTAATAATCATGACCTGCTAGTCTTTCTAGCATCTAGTCTATGAATGGTAAAGGAAAATGATCCTTTTTGGTGGCTATATTGAGCCTTCTGTAGTCAATACACATGCGCCACCCTGTAACTGTTCTTGTTGGAACCAGTTCATTTTTTTTATTATGAACCACTGTCATGCCTCCCTTTTTGGGGACAACTTGGACAGGGCTCACCCAGGGGCTATCAGAAATAGGATAAATAATCCCAGCCTCCAGTAACTTGGTGACCTCTGTAGTTGAACCACTGGCTTAGCATCGTCCTCCAATAGGATCTTGTGCATGCATCTTGGTGGGCTGATGCCCTTAAGATCACTTATGGACCACCCAAGAGCTGTCTTATGTGTCCTTAGCCCTTGAATTAGCGCTTCCTCTTCTAGGGGATTTAAGGCAGAGCTTATAATCACCGGAAAAGTGTCACCTTCTCCCAGAAATGCATATTTTAGGGATGGTGGTAATGGTTTGAGCTCGGGTTTAGGAGATTTTTCCTCTTCCTGAAGAAGTTTCAGAGGCTTTTTCAATTCCTCTCACTCCTTCAGATCAGGCTGAACATCTTTAAAGATGTCTTCCAGCTCTGATTCGAGACTCTCAGCCATGTTGATCTCCTCTACCAAAGAGTCAATAAGATCAACTTTCATGCAGTCCTTTGGTGTGTCTGGATGCTGCATGGCTTTGACAGCATTCAACTTAAACTCATCCTCATTGACTCTAAGGGTTACTTCCCCCTTTTGGACATCAATGAGAGTTCGTCCAGTTGCTAGGAAAGGTCTTCCTAGAATGAGAGTAGCACTCTTGTGCTCCTCCATTTCCAGTACTACAAAGTCAGTGGGGAAGGCGAATGGCCCAACCCTGACAATCTTGTCTTCAATCATGCCTGATGGGTATTTAATGGAGCCATCAGCAAGTTGGAGACATATCCGGGTTGGTTTGACTTCTTCAGTTAAACCATGCTTTCTGATAGTGGATACAGGTATTAGGTTGATGCTTGCCCCTAGATCACATAAAGCTTTCTTGGTGTAATTATCCTCTAATATGTATGGTATTCTAAAGCTCTAGGGATCTTTAAGCTTTTTTGGAAAGCTTTTCAGAATGACTGCACTGCATTCTTCAGTGAGGAGAACTCTTTCAGTTTCTCTCCAATCCTTCTTATGACTCAAGATCTCTTTCATGAACTTGGCATAAGAGGGTATTTGCTCAAGTGCCTCTGTAAACGGAATCTTTATTTCAAGAGTCCTGAGATAGTCTGTAAAGTGGGCAAATTGGTTATCCTGCTCCTCTTAGCGTAGTTTTTGAGGATAAGGCATCTTGGCTTTGTATTCCTCAACCTTAGTTGCTGCAGGTTTATTTCCTACAGAGGTGGTTGGAGAAGCCTTTTTAGAGGGGTTGCTATCAGCACTTGTGTTTGTCTGATCCCTCAATAGCATTTGGAGGCCAGGGTTGGAAGCTTGATTGGCGTTGGACGCCAACTTCTTACCTGTTTCTGGCATTTGAACGCCAGAACTGAGCTTTCATTGGGCGTTTGACGCCAGCTCCTTGCCTGTTTCTGGCGTTTGAACGCCAGAGTTGTTCCTCTCTGGGCTCTTACTGTCCTCAGAGGGATTTTGGATAATATTTTGCTCATCCTCTGTCAGTTGTTCTTTCCTTGGCTTTCTGCTGCTATGAAGTGAGGTAGTTAATGTTATCCCACTTCTTAATTGTACTGCCTGGCACTCTTCTGTTATCTGCTTTGATAACTGCTGTTTTGTCTGATTCAATTGTGCTTCCATATTTTTATTAGCATTTTTAGTGTCTTGTAGCATCTCCTTGAATTTTTCTAGCTGTTTTGTTAGAAAACACAATTGTTGATTGAGTTCAGCAACTTGTTCTAGAGGACCAAGTTCAGTAGACACTGCTTTGGCTTCTTCTTTTATGGAAGACCCACTACTTATGTACAGATGCTGATTTCTAGCAACTATATCAATAAGCTCTTGAGCCTCTTCAATAGTTTTTCTCATGTGTATAGATCTACCAGCTGAGTGGTCTAGAGATATCTGAGCTCTTTCTGTAAGCCCATAGTAGAAGATGTCTAATTGCACCCACTCTGAAAACATTTCAGAGGGACATTTCCTTAGCATCCCTCTGTACCTCTCCCAGGCATTATAAAGGGATTCATCATCCTCTTGTTTAAAGCCTTGGATGTCCAGCCTTAGCTGTGTCATCCTCTTTGGAGGGAAATATTGATTCAGGAATTTGTCTGATAACTGTTTCCATGTTCTTATGCTTGCTGTGGGTTGGCTATTTAACCACCTTTTAGCTTGATCTTTTATAGCAAACGGAAATAGTAACGGTCTGTATACATCCTGATCTACCTCCTTATCATGTAATGTGTCAGCAATTTGCAAGAATTGTGCCAGAAACTCAGTAGGTTCTTCCTGTGGAAGACCGGAATACTTGCAGTTTTGCTGCACCATGACAATGAGCTGAGGATTCAGCTCAAAACTGCCTGCTTTGATGGGAGGTATACAGATACTACTCCCATATACAGCAGTAGTGGGATTAGCATATGACCCAGAGTCCTTCTGGACTATTCATTTCCACTTAGATCTATGATGGATAAAACAGAATTGATATGAATTGCAAAGAAAATAAATTTTTGTTTTTATTTTATTTAAGTAGGACAAACAAAATTATTAAGATAAATAAAAATAATAAGATAAAATAAAATAAAATATTTAGAAATTAAAATATAAATTTCGAAAACCAAGAGAAAAATAAAGTTGAAAATGAAAATAATTGCTTAATTGAGAAGATTTGAAAAACTTTGGATATGATTTTTTTTTGAAAAAGATTTTGAATTTTGAAAAGATTTGATTTTTAAAATAAAAATCTAAATTTTTAAAAGTAATTTTCGAAAATTCAATTTAAAATAAAGAGAAAAGATATTTTTGAATTCAATGAGGAAAGAGAAAAACAATAAAATAACACAAGACTTAAAATTTTTAGATCCAATGCTCCTTGTTTTTCGAAAGTTTTGGAGGGAAAACACCAAGTAACACCAAACTTAAAGGTTTTAAGATCGAAACACAAAGAAGCCCCAAGAATATTTTGAAGACTCACAAGAACATAGAAAGAACACTAAACTTAAAACTTTTAGAAAAATAAAAAAAAAATTCGAAAATAAAAGAAAATAACAAGAGAACACCAAACTTAAAAGTTTGACATGAGATTTAATCAAAGAAAAATTATTTTTGAAGAAGTTTTAAAAGGAAGATTCCCAATTACCAGGAACATAAGCACACCGCTCTAGTCAATTGAGCTATAAATTTAAAGTGTTTTAATAAAGGTATTTAATGTATAAATTTTTTTTAGATACTAATAATTCAAAAATGCACAAGAAAAACAAGAAAAAACAAAGAACAAGGAAAACTAAAGATCAAACAAGGAAAATAAATAAGAACAACTTGAAGATTAAGAAAGAACAACGAAAACAAATTCAAAAATTTGAAAGAAAATAAAAACATGCAATTGACACCAAACTTAAAATGTGAAACTAAACTCAAACAGAAAAACTCAATTATTAGTTTATAAAAATTTTTGAAAAATTTAAAAAGAGAAAATAAGGATTTAAAAAAAAAAGATTTTCAACCAAAACCAATAATAGAAGACTCTAAACCAAAAAAGAAAATTTTTTCCTAATCTAAGCAACAAAATAAACCGTCAGTTGTCCAAAATCAAACAATCCCCGGCAACGGCGCCAAAAACATGGTGCACAAATTGTGAATCACACTTTTCACAATTCGTACCACTAACCAGCAAGTGCACTGGGTCGTCCAAGTAATACCTTACGTGAGTAAGGGTCGATCCCACGGAGATTGTCGGCTTGAAGCAAGCTAAGGTTATTTTGTAATTCTTAGTCAGGAAGTCAATGATAAGAGTGATTATAATTACGAAGAGTAAAAAGCATAAATTAAATAATACTTGTTATGCAGTAATGGAGAACAGACTGAGGTTTTGGAGATGCTCTGTCTTCTGAATCTCCGCTTTCCTACTATCTTCTTCTTCACGCACGCAAGACTCCTTCCATGGCAAGCTATATGTTGGTGGATCACCGTTGTCAATGGCTACTATCTATCCTCTCAGTGAAAATGGTCCAAATGCGCTGTCACCGCACGGCTAATCATCTGTCGGTTCTCACTCATATTGGAATAGGATCCATTGATCCTTTTGCGTCTGTCACTACGCTCAGCACTCGTGAGTTTGAAGCTCATCACAGTCATCCCTTCCCAGATCCTACTTGGAATACCACGGATAAGGTTTAGACTTTATGGATCTCAGGAATGGCCACCAATAGTTCTAGTCTATACCACGAAGACTCTGATCTCACGGATTCGAATGCTCTGTTGTCAGGAGATAGAATCAAACGCATGAACCAAGAATCAAAGAGATACACACTCAATCTAAGATAGAATGGAAGTGGTTATCAGTCACACGTTCATGGGTTGAGAATGGTGATGAGTGTCACGGATCATAACATTCATCATGGTTAAGTGCAAGTGAATATCTTAGAACAGAGACAAGCGTGTTTGAATAGAAAACAGAAGTAATTGCATTAATTCATCGAGACACAGCAGAGCTCCTCACCCCCAATCATGGAGTTTAGAGACTCATGCCATAGAGATACAATGTAAAATGTGAAAATGTCATGAGGTACATAGTAAGTCTCTAAAAGTTGTTTAAATACTAAACTAGTAACCTAGGTTTACAGAAAATGAGTAAACTACGATAGATAGTGCAGAAATCCACTTCTGGGGCCCACTTGGTGTGTGCTGGGGCTGATACTTGAGCTTTACACGTGCCTAGGATGTTTCTGGAGTTAAACACCAGGTTGTAACCTGTTTTGAGCCTTTAACTCCAACTTGTAACCTGTTTCTAGCGTTTAACGACAGAATAGGGCAGAGAACTGGCGTTGAACGCTAGTTTGCGTCGTCTAAACTTGAGCAAAGTATGGACTATTATATATTGATGGAAAGCCCTGGATGTCTACTTTCCAACGCAATTGAGAGCACACCATTTGGGTTTCTGAAGCTCCAAAGAATCCATTTCGAGTTCAGGGAGGTCAGAATCCAACAACATCTGCAGTCCTTTTTCAGCCTCTGAATCAGAATTTGCTTAGGTCCCTCAATTTCAGCCAGAAAATACCTGAAATCATAGAAAAACACACAAACTCATAGTAAAGTCCAAAAATATGATTTTTTTTTAAAAACTAATAAAAATATACTAAAAACTAACTAAATCATACTAAAAACTATGTAAAAACAATGCCAAAAAGCGTATAAATTATCCGCTCATCACGTCGTCAAGGCAGGTAGGTATGGCCTCTACCCACTTTGACACGTAGTCAACCACTAATAGAATATAGAGATACCCACTAGAGTTGGGAAACGGTCCCATAAAGTCAATGCCCCATACATCAAATATCTCACAAAATAACATCGGTTGCTGAGGCATTTCATCCCCTTGGGATGTGTTTCCCGACCTCTGACTCTGATGGCAAGACACACATAACCGGTTAGCATCCTTGAATAAGGTTGGCCACCAGAATCCACAATCCAACAGTTTTTTAGCGGTCCTTTGTGGGCCAAAGTGGCCGCCACATTCGGACGAGTGACAAGATTCAAGAATTGGTTGGGTTTTAGATTCCGGGATACATCTTCGAATTACTTGGTCCACGCCTCTCTTCCACAAGTGAGGGTCATCCCAAATATAGTATTTAGAATATCTCCTCAACTTGTCCCTTTGATTTTTCAAAAAGTTGGGAGGGAAGATTTTCGCAACCAAGTAGTTCGCCATTGGGGCAAACCAAGGAAAGCTATCCGACACAGCATGCAAACTATCTGATGGTATATTTTCGCGGAGAAACGAGTTTCTCCAAAACACCCAAATCTAACCGGCAAGTGCACCGGGTCGCATCAAGTAATAATAACTCACGGGAGTGAGGTCGATCCCACAGGGATTGAAGGATTGAGCAATTTTAGTTTAGTGGTTGATTTAGTCAAGCGAATCAAGATTTGGTTGAGAGATTTGTGATTTGCAGAATTTAAATTGCATAGAAAGTAAAAGGGAATGAGTAATTGGCATGAAATTAAAGAGAACTGGAATTTAAAGTGCTGAATTATAAAGAGAAAGAAATTAAATGGCAGAAACTTAGAACGCAAGAAATGTAAATTGCAAAATCTTAAAGTGCAAGAAATGTAAATGGCTTGAATTATAAAGGGAATTGGGAGTTGAATTTGCAGGAATTAAACAAGGAAAAGTAAATTGCAACAAACAGAGAAGTAAAGGATGTCTTGAATCAAACCGGATCTTAAAACAGAAATGTAAATAAGCATGAAAACAGTAAACAGGGAGTGGGAAATGGGAAATCCGAATCTCAGGACCCAAGAGACTAGAAAACCAAGTCTAGATCTCAGTGCCTTCCCAGATCCAACAAGAACAAATGCAAAAGAGATTGTAGATTGCAAAGAAAGTAGATGAAGAAGCAAGTGACTGAAACTGAAATTCAATTAAGCAGAAAATTAAACAAGATCCCAAGGTGAGATTGAAACAGAATTTCTTCAATTCTCCACCCAAGATCCAAGGCAAGAAATGTAAAGAATGCTGGGCAAGAACAAGGAAGAAGAGAGATCAATTCTCCTCCCAAATTCTCTTGAATTAAAACAACAATGCTAAGAAAAATAAAAGTGAGCTCCAAGCAAAACCGAAAAGAAAAGCTATTCTGAAAAACTAAAAGGGAAGCTCCTCGAAAAACTTGAATTCTATCCTATTTATACACTTTCTTCAAATGATCTTCAAGCCTTGAGTTGGGCCTTTGCTCTTGGTGGAATTGGGTTGAGAGAGGCCTTGGTTGATTGCTCTTGGAGTTTGGAGAGGAACCAAAGTGAACCAATTGAACCGGGTTGGAGTTTTGCAAAAGTTTGAGTAAAAGTTTGAGTAAAAGTTTGAGGCTAACTTTTACTCTAACTTTTACTATCAGCCTCCATGCTTTGCTGCTATCCACGTTGGGGCAAAAGTTAGGGGTCTAACTTTTGCTCCAACGTTGGCCTCCTTATGTGTACTTATGGCGCCAACGTTAGCCCAGAAGTTAGAGGCTAACGTTGGCGCAAACTTTTGGTGGCTAGGGAGTGTTTTTCTCATGCCAACGTTAGCCACAAAGTTAGGGGCTAACGTTGGCGCAAACTTTTGGTGCCCAGGGAGTGTTTTTCTCATGCCAACGTTAGCCACAAAGTTAGGGGCTAACGTTGGCGCAAACTTTTGGTGCCCAGGGAGTAACTTTCATGTGCCAACGTTAGCCCAAAAGTTAGGGGCTAACGTTGGGGCTAACTTTTCACCCAAAAGTTTGTGCAAAAGTTTGAGGCTAACTTTTACTCTAGCTTTTTGCTTCCTGGTTCATTTTCACTTATTCCATTGTCCTCTCTTTACTCCTAGCCATTCCTTCTTGCTTCAACCTTTCTCCAAGCTTTCTTCACCTATCATTAATCAACCAAACACATCAAAGCTATGCTTAAAATCATGAGATATTCATTTTATCGTAATATGTGACAATTATAGCATAAAACCTCATGACATAGCATGAATTCATACATGGTTGATTCAATCAAAGGAAGCATGAAAATTTACCCATATTAGCTTACTTGTAGCTCAAGAAAGTGCACAATTCAAGTGAAAACAAAAGAAAAAGACTAGTGAAACTAGGCTAAGATGACTTGTCATCACAACACCAAACTTAAAGCTTGCTTGTCCCCAAGCAAGAAAAGATTTATTGAGAAGAAAGGATGAAATGGAAGAGGATGTTCATGCTAGCAGAGTATTATTGATAGTTCATGGGATTTTGTGTGGCTATGTGAATACTCACTTCTTATTGACTCCTAGGCCTAGAAAGTCTCCTTCAAGCTTCAAGCAACATACTGCTATGACTTCTCATTATTCCTTTATCCTTGGCTATTACTTTGTTCATAAGCTTTAATTGAGTGTCATGTGTAGCAAGTTCATTTCCTTTTCTTTATACTTGACACATTATTCACTATAGACACTTGGCTCACATTCCTTCTTAGAACATTGATGCCCAGCACCTCTTTGGGCTGCTAAATGCCTTGTAGTTAGGTTGCTCTTGATAGTGGACCTTCAGCTGATGATCCCGGGTTAGTTAACCCAAGTCATCAAGTGTTGATGCACTCCAAAGAGCTTAATAATCCAAGAAGATCCTAATACAAAGACACCACAGGCATATATTCTAAGGTTCAAGCTATTGGTGTCCAGCTTTGTTTCTTTTTGTTTTTCTTTTGTTCTGCCACTTCTTGGCTATTTCTTTTTCTCCCCTTTTTTCTTTCTTTTTGTTTTTCTTTTTAATCAAGGATTTTTTTATTTAATTGAGATTCATAGACAGTAGCTACTTTCTACTTAAGAGGAGACATCCTAGTGTTCTTATTCATTAAAGGTGAGCTATTATACAATCACACACATACCACCACTTACTTTTATTCTACTTCTATCTAACAGAGAACTATCTCACTTCGCATTCAAACATTTCTTTTATTGAATTGAAAATGCAGGGGACAAAGCATGCTTTTTGTTAAGTGAAAGTAAACACACAAGCACACACATAGACTAGCTTACTTATTCTAAGAGAAACAAACAAAATGCAAAGACTATTAATTATGACAACTACTTAAAGATGCAAGGACCACTTAAAACAGACACAATGCATGCTTTCTTAGTGTTGAACAAGGATCAAGTCCACCTTTTATTTGTCATGCTTTTTCTTTCTTCTTTCATACACCTGGTTGCTGGTGTTCCCTGTGTCCATGTCTGTTGTCTGTTGATCCCGCCAGAACCCAGCTCTATTCTTTGCTTCCTCTACTCTATCTTCAAGTCTCATAGCATTGCTTACCTCTACCTCACTTCTCTTTTTGAAAAATTCATCAAAAGTTGGGAAAGCCGGATCCATGTTGTGCAAATGTTCTCCAATATAGTTTAGTTTGATTTGGCTATTGATGTTGTAATCGGCTTGTACTTCATACCTTGCATCTTGGAGTGTTGTGAACTCTTTGAGAGCCCTCAAATTTTCAGCTTGCATTTGTTCCAACTTTCCAAATGATTCATGAGATTGAAAAGCATGTTCTTCTTGCATCACAAGGAATCTTGACTCGAATTCACTTTGTTTGTTCATCATTCTTAGCTCCCGTTCTTCTTGTGCTTGTTGGTTTTTCATGTATAGTGAATGATATTCCTCTTGCCTTTCTTGAATTCTCATGTACTGTTGTGATAATCTTCCAATAGCTTCCTGCATTTGAGCCATGTCCAGATTGTTATGTAGAGGAGTGTGCTGCTGTTCCTCCTCCTCTTGTGGCTCTTCTTCCTCTTGTAATTCTTCTCCCTCCATTGGTTCCTCTCTTTCCCTTCTTCCATGTGGTCTTCGGCCTTGATGTGCTTCAGGGGGCATCATCATTCTTTCAATGGTTATAGGCATGCCTTGGCTTAACCACATTGGATTCTCCTCTTCCATTAGAACTTTAGCCTTTGCACACAACCTCCAAATGGTACTCGGATAGTACAACCAAGATCCGGCCGAATTCTTCTCAGCCAGCTTTTGAATGTCTTTTGCAAGGATTTCATGAACTCTTATCTCTCCTCCCACAATGATGCAATGCAACATCACGGCTCTCTCCCTGTTAACTTCTGAGGTGTTCACTGTGCCCAGAATTGATCTTTTCATAAACTCATACCATCCTTTTGCTTCCGGGGTGAGGTTACATCTCTTCAGATACTTATATTTGTTCTTGTCATCTCCTTCCCACTCTGAGTTCTCCATACAAATATCTCTCGCAATCTCATCATAATCCTGATCTTCATTCAATCTTTGTTGGTATCCCGGTTCACTAAAGCGGACTGACTTTAGTCCCAAGACTTTCTTGATTGCATCCGAGCTAAAGTCTACTTCCACCCCCCGCACATAGCTCTTGTACGTTGGGGGCTCACGCATGTCAAGCCTTGAGACATTTGCATAGAACTCTCTTATGATATTGGCATTGATTCGGGTGGCTGGTGATGCAAGTTCCTCCCACCTCCTCTTTCGAATTTTGTCCTTCATTTCTTGGCATCCATCATCCGGCAACAAGAGTGGAATTTCAGGATAGATCTTTTTCTCGTTCATCCATTCAATTTGCATTTGATGGTACCAAGACTTGAATCTCCATTGGTCATATTCATGTGTGTCTTCCTCCACCATGGGGTCTTTCCCTTTTCTTTGTTTGGTTCTTGAGGAAGAGGCCATGATCACTTGGTTAGTTGAGTTTTGTGAGGTTAGAGGGAGTGTGAAGAATGTTGGAGAATTTGATGTGTGTTTGGAGCAAGAAGAAATTGAGACCGAACTTGCTATGACAAGAAATGATGAAGGGAAGTTTAAATGGTTGGAGTTTAACGCAAGAGAAATATTGAACCGAGCTTGTTATGTTGAGGAGTGATGAAGGGAATGAAGTTTCCAAGGTTGGAGTGATTCGGTCATGTGCATGGCTTGAGGTGGTACGTTTGAGCAATGAAAGGCTAAGATGCAACTAGACACTATGGGGATCAAAGGTGTGCATGTAAGGATGAATGAAGACAAAGCTTGCTTCTTCACTTGCCTTTGCCGTGATCATTCTCAAGGAGTGGCAGATTTCTTTTTCGAAGCATGTGATGAGATTTTGTCCTCATGCAATGCTTTCCTTTGTCTTGTCTCTTTCATTGAAGATTCTTTGACCACCTAGTCATCACAACATACATTAGTTTTGTCCAACTGTGGCAAGAGTATTCCTTTTATTAATATTATATGAATCATCAATTCTTATATCCAATTGAACCGTGACTCATCTTTGGAGGACACCAAACTTAATGTTTGGTCATGTATGAAGAAATTGTGTCTCTTCCTCCAATTAGTAAAATTTTTTTTTTCATGAAGGGTCAATTGTGTCCCTAAATTGGTGCATCAAAGTTTGATGAACACCAAACTTGTTTCTTGTCAAAGGGTACATCACAATTGATGCCTTCATTACCGAATAAGAATTTTTTTTTTTCATTTATAAGATTTTGGAAAACAACAATTGTATGATTATTGATGCATGAATTTCTAATTTTCATGAAGCTATGTGGACACCAAACTTTAGTGTTTGGCCATATGCTTTGTCAAGACACTCTAAGCTTGCAAAACGGAATTATTTGTAACGTTGGTTTAGTGTGCTTGAAGGCACACCAAACTTATAATTCTCAGCATATGTTTTAAAACAGTGCATGCAGTCAATGGACATGTTCATGAAAAGAGAAAAGAATTCATGCTCAAATGATCATAACTTATTGAATTTAAAATGACATGAATCTTAAATCATGGGTTGCCTCCCATGGAGCGCTCTTTTATTGTCATTAGCTTGACATTGAGGCTTTTCTTTTATGGTGGTTGGTGCTTGTAGAGCCTCAATTTGTCTCCCCTGACTGTGATCCTCTTCTTTGTTCCCTGGTGTTCAATTTCAGCATGCTCTAATGAGAGTATGTTGCTGACAGTGTAGTAGTCCTCAGTTTGTTGGTTTGCCCCCAGCTGTTGATATATCAGTTGCACTTTGTCACCTTTGGAAAGCCCCTCTGTTGGGATCTTCCTGTTCTTCCAACCCCTTTTTGTTTTGTTTCTCCGTTTCATCTTTCCTTTTGTTGATCTTTCTTTTCTGGCCGTAGGCTTCCCTTGGGGACCTCTCTTCTCAGTGGCTAATACTCCAATATCCTCTTGGGCCTCTTCATCAGTCTGCACAATCCTTAGCCTTGGGATGTTGCTGTGACTCTCTTTGTCATTTTCTTCCTTCAACTGTGATTCTCCCTTGTCAATTTTCATATAGTCTTTCTTCTCCTTGCTAAATTGTGCCTCTGGTAATACCTTCAGAGTGACACTCTTATCATGCATTCTAAGAGTTAATTCTCCTTCCTCTATGTCTGTGATAGCTCTAGCAGTGGCCAAGAATGGCCTTCCCAGAATAATAGAATCACTATCATCCCCTTCTGAATCTAGAACCACAAAAACTGCAGGGTATATGAAGTTGTCCACCTTGACCAGCAGGTTTTCAATCATACCCCTGGGGTATACTGTTGACTTATCTACTAGCTCTAGAGATATTTGTACTGGTTTAACTTCCTTTATATGCAGCTTTTTTACCAAGGAGGATGGTATTAAGTTGATACTTGCTCCTAGATCGCACATTGCTTTAGTGATGGTTAATTCCCCAATGGTGCAAGGTAGCAAAAAGCTCCCTGGATCTTCAAGCTTAGAGGGAAACCCTTTTTGAATCAAAGCCCTGCATTCCTCAGTGAGCAGTATGGTTTCTTTCTCATCCCAATTTCTTTTCTTGTTGATAAGCTCCTTCAAAAACTTGGCATACAGAGGCATTTGCTCAAGTGCTTCATCAAAAGGAATATTGATTTCCAGCTTTTTGAAAGTTTCAAGGAACTTGTGAAAATGCTGGTCCTTGGTTTCTTTGTTGAACCTCTGGGGATATGGCAGTGGAGGTACAAAGGTTTTCTCTACTTGTTGCTTTTGATTCTTGGTTGGCTTTTCAACTGCTTCATTCCCTTTTTTTGGAATTTTTGGTTGTTCCTCCTTTGCTTGAGTTTGCTTTGAGGCTTCCTTGCTTGCCATTGCATCATCGTCATTGGCTTCCTCTGTGTGTATTGGCTGTTCCTCTTCTATTGGTCTTTTGCTGCTCTCTACTTACTTCTTAGTAGTGTCATTGTTGCTCATCAATGTTCTCCCACTCCTTAATTGTATTGCCTTGCATTCTTCCTTAGGATTTAGGATTGTGTTACTCGGCAGTGAGCTTGAAGGTCTCTCAAGAGAAATCTGCTTGGAGATTTGCCCCATCTGTCTCTCTAGGCTTTTCAGGGATGCTTCCTGATTCTTGGTTACCATTTCCTGGTGTTTCAACATTTTGTCTATCACGGCCTCCAAGTTAGTGATTCTCTAGGCTTCAGGTGATACTTGAGGTGGGTTATGAGATGTGGGTGGTGGATGATAGGCATTTTGGTTGGTGGGTTGGTTATTGGATTGGTACTGGTTGGGGTTGGGATAGTTGTTTTGAGGTTTTCTGTAGGGGTTTTGGTTGGTCTGCTGCTGGTTGTGGTTTTGGTTACTTCTTGGGTTATTTTGGTTTGAGTTCCTCTGCCATGGTTGTTGGTTTTGGGTATGATTATCTCCCCATCTGAAGTTTGGGTGGTTCTTCCAAGATGGATTGTATGTATCACCATACACTTCATTTGGTCCTTGGTTGTGCATATACTGTACTTGCTCTTGTTGTTGTTCTTCTTGAGTTTCTTCACTCTGTCCCCATGTGGTTGATGGTTGGCTAGTGTTAACTGCTGCAACTTGGAGACTATCAATCCTCTTGGCCATTTGCTCAAATTATTGTTGAATTTGCTGCTGCATCATCTTGTTTTGAGCCAAGATTGAGTCCACACCTTCTAGCTCCATTACTCCTCTTCTTTGTGATGGTTGGCGGTTTCTTTGATGAGCAAAGAAATATTGGTTGTTAGCCACCATATCAATGAGATTTTGAGCTTCCTCTGCAGTTTTCATGAGTTGCAAGGAACCTCCAGCTGAGTGGTCAAGTGATTCTTGAGCCTTTAGGGTGAGTCCTTCATAGAAGTTCTGTAGCGTGTCCCACTCAGTGAACATTTCTGGTGGACATTTCCTCAGTAGAGCCTTATATCTCTCCCATGCTTCATACAGATTTTTAGCATCCAATTGTGTGAATGTTTGTACCTCGGTTTTCAGCCTGTTAACCCTTTGAGGTGGATAGAATTTGGCTAGAAATTTAGTCACCAAATCATCCCAGCTAGTGATGCTTCCTTGAGGAAAAGTTTCAAGCCATTGTGCGGCCTTGTCCCTTAATGAGAACGGGAACAGCAGAAGCTTGTAGGTCTCAGGATTCACGCCATTGGACTTGACAGTGTCACAAATCCTTAAGAAGGTAGACAAATGTTGATTTGGATCCTCCAATGGTCCTCCCCCAAACGAGCAGTTGTTTTGGACCAATGTAATGAGTTGTGGCTTTAATTCAATGTTATTTGCATTGACATTAGGGGTGAGAATGCTGCTTCCATAATGTCTAGCATTTGCAAAGGTATAGGAGGCCAGAACTCTCCTCTGGGGTGGATTGTTATTGTTGTTGTCTGCTCCACCTGGTGGATTGGTTGAATGTTCCTCCATATCTTGGAATTCTTCTTCTGATTCCTCTTCTCCAACAATATTTTTCCCTCTTTCCGCTCTTCTTAACCTTCTAAGAGTTCTTTCATCTTGTTCATGAAAGATGGGTGTATTTCTTCTTGTACCTGACATACAAGCAGAACATAAGAAACACACAAACCAGTGACACTTCAATCTATTGCTAGAATGAAGTTTTAGTTAGCTTAAGCAAAAATTCAAACAGTTAGTGGGTTAATTGAAAATTAAAAGAACAGAAAATAAAAAGAAAAAATGCTAGATCTAGATCACCACCTCACTTAATCATTGTCAATCTAATCAATCCCCGACAACGGCGCCAAAAACTTGATGTTATATTTTTGCGGAGAAACGAATTTCTCCAAAACACCCAAATCTAACCGGCAAGTGCACCGGGTCGCATCAAGTAATAATAACTCACGGGAGTGAGGTCGATCCCACAGGGATTGAAGGATTGAGCAATTTTAGTTTAGTGGTTGATTTAGTCAAGCGAATCAAGATTTGGTTGAGAGATTTGTGATTTGCAGAATTTAAATTGCATAGAAAGTAAAAGGGAATGAGTAATTGGCATGAAATTAAAGAGAACTGGAATTTAAAGTGCTGAATCTTAAAGAACAAGAAATTAAATGGTAGAAACTTAGAACGCAAGAAATGTAAATTGCAAAATCTTAAAGTGCAAGAAATGTAAATGGCTTGAATTGTAAAGGGAATTGGGAGTTGGATTTGCAGGAATTAAACAAGGAAAAGTAAATTGCAACAAACAGAGAAGTAAAGGATGTCTTGAATCAAACCGGATCTTAAAACAGAAATGTAAATAAGCATGAAAACAGTAAACAGGGAGTGGGAAATGGGAAATCCGAATCTCAGGACCCAAGAGACTAGAAAACCAAGTCTAGATCTCAGTGCCTTCCCAGATCCAACAAGAACAAATGCAAAAGAGATTGTAGATTGCAAAGAAAGTAGATGAAGAAGCAAGTGACTGAAACTGAAATTCAATTAAGCAGAAAATTAAACAAGATCCCAAGGTGAGATTGAAACAGAATTTCTTCAATTCTCCACCCAAGATCCAAGGCAAGAAATGTAAAGAATGCTAGGCAAGAACAAGGAAGAAGAGAGATCAATTCTCCTCCCAAATTCTCTTGAATTAAAACAACAATGCTAAGAAAAATAAAAGTGAGCTCCAAGCAAAACCGAAAAGAAAAGCTATTCTGAAAAACTAAAAGGGAAGCTCCTCGAAAAACTTGAATTCTATCCTATTTATACACTTTCTTCAAATGATCTTCAAGCCTTGAGTTGGGCCTTTGCTCTTGGTGGAATTGGGTTGAGAGAGGCCTTGGTTGATTGCTCTTGGAGTTTGGAGAGGAACCAAAGTGAACCAATTGAACCGGGTTGGAGTTTTGCAAAAGTTTGAGTAAAAGTTTGAGGCTAACTTTTACTCTAGCTTTTTGCTTCCTGGTTCATTTTCACTTATTCCATTGTCCTCTCTTTACTCCTAGCCATTCCTTCTTGCTTCAACCTTTCTCCAAGCTTTCTTCACCTATCATTAATCAACCAAACACATCAAAGCTATGCTTAAAATCATGAGATATTCATTTTATCGTAATATGTGACAATTATAGCATAAAACCACATGACATAGCATGAATTCATACATGGTTGATTCAATCAAAGGAAGCATGAAAATTTACCCATATTAGCTTACTTGTAGCTCAAGAAAGTGCACAATTCAAGTGAAAACAAAAGAAAAAGACTAGTGAAACTAGGCTAAGATGACTTGTCATCACTATCCAATGGGAATGAGTCATTGATTGGAAATGGATCAAATTTTAAATTCTCAATGTGGCTTAAATGATCTGCAACCAGGTTTTGAGATCTACTCCGGTCCCTAATCTCAATGTCGAATTCTTGCAAAAGCAAGATCCAACGTATGAGTCTAGGCTTTGACTCATTCTTTGTCAATAAGTACTTTAATGCTGCATGATCCGTGTATACCACTATCTTTGACCCTAGCAAATAAGATCTGAATTTATCTAAAGCATGAACAATATCTAAGAGCTCTTCTTCGGTAGTGGTATAGTTGGATTGTGCTGTATCTAGTGTCTTAGAAGAGTAAGCAATGACATAAGAGAGTTTACCATCGCGCTGTGCAAGCGCGGCACCTATAGCATAGTTTGACGCATTGCACATTATCTCAAATGCCAACATCCAGTTGGGGCCTCGCACAATTGGTGCCGTGGTAAGAACTCTCCTTAGCTCTTTAAAAGCTTTCACGCATTCACTATCAAACTCAAAATCCACATCTTTTTGGAGTATGCGCGACAATGGCAAAGCAATCTTGCTGAAATCCTTGATAAAGCGCCTATAAAAACCTGCATGTCCCAAAAAATGAGCGGACCTCCCTCACAGATGAGGGGTGAGGTAAAGTGGTGATAACATCGACCTTGGCCGGGTCTACAAAAATGCCTTCATGAGATACTACATGTCCTAACACTATGCCTTGTCGTACCATAAAATGACATTTTTCAAAATTTAAGACAAGGTTAGTGTCAACACATCTAGCTAAGACCTTGGCCAATCTCTCCAGACAACAATCAAATGAAGTACCATAAACGCTGAAGTCATCCATAAACACTTCTAGACACGTCTCCATTAGATCGAGGAAGACACTCGTCATGCACCGCTGAAAAGTAGCGGGTGCGTTACATAGTCCGAATGGCATCCTTTTATAGGCAAAGGTGCCAAACGGACAAGTAAACGTGGTCTTCTCCTAATCTTCAGGAGCAATATGTATCTGAAAGTAGCCAGTAAATCCATCAAGGAAGTAGTAATGAGATTTACCTGCCAAGCGGTCTAGCATATGATCGATGAAGGGTAAGGGATAATGGTCCTTCTGTGTAGCGGCGTTCAGTCTTCTGTAATCAATATATACTCGCCACGCATTTTGTACTCTTTTAGTAACCATTTCACCGTCGTCCTTCTTGACCGTCGTGATGCCTGACTTCTTGGGGACTACTTGAACCGGGCTCACCCACTCACTGTCGGCTATTGGGTATATGATACCCACATCCAATAATCGGGTGACCTCTTTCTTCACTACATCGAGGATGGTCGGGTTGAGCCTCCTTTGTGGTTGCCTAACCGGCCTAGCTCCATCTTGGAGATATATCATATGCATGCACTTGCGGGGGTCAATTCCCATAATATCCGCTAGGCTCCATCCTATTGCTTTCTTGTACTTTCTTAGAATATCTAGGAGTCTTTCTTCTTCTTCACTTGAAAGCTCACTAGCAATAATGACCGGAAACCCTTGGTTGTCCTCTAAGAAAGCATACTTCAAATGAGATGGAAGGGGCTTCAGTTCACTTTCTACCTCAAGCTGGGGTTCCTTTTTATCAAGCTCATGGGGTTCATTCTTGACAACTTTCTCATGTTTATCCTCTTGGTCATCCGTCTCTTCAACAATAGGGTAGCACAACTTGTTGTTGTCTTCTTCTTGCACTTCCGCTACCACTTCATCAATTACATCACATCGGAACACGGAATGTTCTACGGGATGATGTTTCATGGCTTCCTCTAAATTGAACTTGATAGTCTTGTCTCCAACCTCAAAGGAATATGTGCCGGTGAAGGCATCTAACTTGAATTTAGAGGACTTGAGGAAGGGTTTACCACATTTAATGGAGCTAAATTCAACTGTACATAGATAGAAAGTGGCATCATGCTTACACAAGCTCCTAAGTCACACATACAATCATGAAAAGTGCGTCCACCAATACAACAAGACACTAAGCAAGGTCCAGGATCACCACATTTCTTTGGAATAGGTTCCATCAAGGAAGAAATTGAACTACCCAAGGATAATGTCTCTAATTTTCCTATCCTTTCTTTGTGTGTACACAAGTCTTTCAAAAATTTTGCATACTTCAGAATTTGGTGAATAGTGTCAAGAAGGGGTAGGGTTACCTCGACCTTCTTGAACACTTGAAGCATGTTCAAATCGAATTCCAGTGTCTTCTTCGCTTTCTTCACCATGGAAGGGAATGGAATAGGAATGGACTCGTCCACTATAGCTTTCCTCTTGGGTTCCTTGAGGTTCACTCCTTCTTCCTCATGCCTTTTGTCTACCACCTCCTCTTCATGTGTAGCTTCAACAACCATTTCTTCCTCATGAATGTCTCCCATGACCCTTGGAGGTATCTCCTCTAATGTAGTTCCCGACCATATAGTGATGGCGTTGAGACTGCCCTTTGGGTTTGGTTGGGGTTGGGTGAACTTGAGGGTTGGTTGGTGTTATTGTTGGGAGTTGGTGTTTGGTTAGACATGGTCATCTTTGAGATCATGTTGGTGAGGTTAGCCAATTGAGTGCCCAAGGCATCGAATTGAGCCTTGTTGCTCTCATCTCGCTTCTCCATGGCGGCTCTAAGCTCATCAACTTGATTTTTGGAAGATGGAGGAGTTTGGTTTTGGTTTTGTTGTTTATGGTGTGGTGCTTGATACTTGGTGTAGTTGTCTTGGTTTTGGTTGGAGTGGCCTTGGTTGGCTTGGTAGTTGGTGTTGTTATGGTGGTATTAGGATGAAGATTGGTTGTTGTTGTGGGGAGAAGAAGAGTTATTCCATCTTTGTTTTTGATTGCTTCCTTGTGCATTATCCATCCACCCTTGATGTTGATTACCACCTTGATGGTAATTGTTTTGGCCTTGAGAAGGGTAAGGTGGACGGTTGCTGTAATTCACATTGGCTACTACAAGAGCATGTTCCTCTTGAATTTGATGGCATTGATCGGTGTAATGTGTAGTTCTAGAGCACAAACCACAAATCCTAGGAGGGCTTTCAAGTTGAGCAACCGAAAGTGGGGCTTGGATGGCTTGGATGGAGTAGTATTCCTTTTGATCCTTTTATATTTGGGTAAGGATGGTAGTCATATCTCCAAGTGCTTTGGTTAGACTTGATTCGGAAGAAGATGGTTCTACCACACCCTTGAGAGGATTACTTCTCACCCTTGTGTGTTGTGTAGCCTCGGCAACATCCTTTATCAAATTCCAAGCTTCTCCCTCCGTCTTGTTTTTCGAAAGGGAACTACCGCTAGAAGCGGTAAGCAATCTTCTATCTTCCACACAAAGACCTCCGGTGAAGTAGCTAATGAGCAAGTGAGTGTTCATTCCATGATGCGGACAAGATTCCAATAGCCTCTTGAACTGAGACCAATACTCATACAAACTCTCTTGGTCTCTTTGCATTAGGACCGAAATCTCTTTCCGGATATAGTCGGTCTTCTTCGGTGGAAAGAATTTATCTAGAAACTCTCTTCTTAAGAAATCCCAATTAGTAGCATTCTCATCCGGTAGCGAATAAAACCATGTCTTTGCTTGCCCTTCAAGAGAGAAAGGGAAGGCAAAAACCATGACAGCCACCTCATCAGCTCCATGCCTGCGAGCCGTAGAACAAGCAACTTGAAAATCTCTTAGATGTCGGATGGGGTCTTGGCCCGGCAACCCATGATATTTAGGAAGTAGATGTATCAAGCTACCCTTCAATTCAAAGTTTGGATCAATGTTAGGATAACTTGCTTGCAACGGTTGAAGTATGATATCCGGAGCTCCTTGCTCATGCAAAGTGATCCGTCGTGGCTCCGTCATGTGTGGCTCACCTGTAGGATGTAAAGATGTATTATTAGTGCCAACAGAAGAATAGGAAGTAGCAGACTCCAAGTCACTCTCGGTACCGCCTAGTAATTCGGTATGTTCCTCAAGAGAGGCCGAAGTACTAGCCGTATAATCCAACCGCCGTCTAGCTTGCCGAGTATGTAACAAAGTTCTTTCAATCTCAGGATCAAAATTGGCTAAGCTAGAATTCGGTTGAGACGGAGTCATCAAACTCGAGAGTCATAGCACACATATAAAAGAAATCTAAACTATAGCTAAGTATTAAAAACAATTAAAATATCTACAATATTCACATATTCACATAACCAATATCAAGGAATATGTTGCAACCATTCCCCGGCAACGGCGCCAAAAATTTGATGGACAACCAGGGTGTATTGGTAAAGATTTTCCTCAATAAAACTGCGTTGCAAGTATAGCTCTACCAACAACAATCTTCGGGCATCAAATTTAGAAGAGGGATTTGGTTGTCACAAGTTCGACCCCAATAGAAATAACTGAAGTATTCAAGCCTCGAGTCGTCTCATAAGGAATGGGCAAACATGTGCTTTAACATTGGTTAGAAATCCGGGGTTGTGAGTTATGAGCGTAAAAATAAATGGGAATCTTAACAAGCAAGTAATCTTGAATTGCAAGAAACTAATTCAATTAACTAAGCAAGATATAAGTAATTTCAAACTAACAAAGTAACATCCAATATGATTCTATCTAATCTAAACAAGTCACTATAACTAAAGCAAGTGATTGGAAATTTTGGTTTTCAAGTGTGAATAATAATAGCAACTCTTGGCTAAGCATGGGAATTGGGGTCACCATCCTTGTCTAATAACCATATCATGACAATTATGAGGAACCAAACTCATTAAGTCTACTTCTATATTTGAAGTACATCAAATGGTTTGGTTAACATCAATCCATTAATTCTAACCTCACTACTAATTGTTATCAAATTGACCACTTAGGGTTCCCAAATCATCAAATCCATTAGACCCAATGACTCAAGTTTACCTAATTCCCTTGGCCTAGGCCAAGAGTAAAGAGAACTACTCTATAATCAAAGTAAACATTCTGATGCACAGAAACTTGTCCCTTAACAAATCTCCCTCGGCAAGTATACCGAATTGTCGTAAAGTAAAAACTCACAGTAGAGTGAGGTCGAATCCCACAGGGATTGATTGGCCAAGCAACTTTAATTAGAAGAATGTTCTAGTTGAGCTAAGCATAAAGTGAGTTGAGAATTGCAGGAAATTAAATGGCGGGAAAGTAAATAGCAGAAAATAAATGACATGAAGTAAATTGCAGAATCTTAAATGGGGAAGGGAAGTTTAGCATGAAAGTAAATGGCATAAAGTAAAGAGAATGGGTAAGATCAGAAATGGAGAATTCATTGGGCTTAGGAGATGTTGCATTCTCCGGATCAAGTTCATTTTAATCTCTTCCTCAATCAATGCATTCATTGATCTTCTTGGCAATCTTAAGTGATTGAATTCCAATTCCTTGGTAATTCAATCTCTCAAATCAGATCAATAACCAATTCCTTGGTCTAATTGCTCATGAGAAGAGATGAAGTGTGGTCACTGATTATACCACATGTATTTCCAAATCAAAGTATTGGGAGAATTATATGTCACCATATCTGCCCAAACCCCAATTTGGTCCAACATGAGAAAATATTTCTAGCATGATCTCTTCATCCCTTTTCCAAGGTTCAGAAGAGATCCAAGTATGAATAGCTTCTTTTCCAAGATAACTACTCAATTGGATGAAGATTGAAAGCTTTCTAGTAAAATCAAGAGAAAAGAAAGAAGAAGAATAATGAAAACTATTATTGATCCATCAAATTACAACAGAGCTCCCTAACCCAATGAAAGGGGTTTAGTTGTTCATAGCTCTGGGAATGGAAAGCAAAGATGGAGAGTACATTCTGAAAGTTAAACTAGAAGTGCAGAGAAAGTAAAATACAGAGAGTAATTCTAATAATGCCAAAAGCTCCTTTCTAGTTCAAAGCTCTCCCTATTTATACTATTCTTCTGATCTTCTAGTTGGCTCTTCAAGTCTTGGATATGGGCCTTTAGATTTTGAGTTGAAGCAGTTATCTTCTTCAGTGGGCTCAGCTTTACTTGCAAAGAAAGTGTGAAGTAGGCAGGGACTTTAGCTTAGGGCGTTAGTGGTGTTAACATTAAGTGAAAATGTGGGGTTGAGAACGTTAGTGACAGTCACCTTTTTCACTAACGTTCCTAACCCAAAGTGGTCCACGTTAACTTCAACATTAGTGGCACTAACGTGACCACTAACGTTGACCCTTGGCCCTTCGCAAACGTTACTGGGGTTTACCTTTTTCAATAACGTTGAGAGTACCTCTTTCTTCCTACGTTAGAGTTCACGTAAGAATAGTTAACGTGGCCTTTAACGTAGGCTTGCCAAATCTTCGAGAGCGTTAGTGACACTTACCTTTGTCACTAACGCTTCGGAACGCCCCTACTTCCCACGTTAGAGTTCACATTAACTAGGTTAACATGACTTCTAATGTGGTATTGATAGCCATCTCCAACATTAGTGACAAAGGTGAATGTCACTAACGTTGGCTCATCATCCCTCTTCTCCACGTTAGCTTCCACGTTAAAGTAATTAACGTGGCAACTAACGTGGCTCATAGTGGCTCAATCCAACGTTAGTGACAAAGGAGAGTGTCACTAACATTGGTGATTCTTGCTCCCTCCACGTTAGAGTCCACGTTAACTAGGTTAACGTGGCTTTTAATGTAGCCAATATGGGCTTAGTCCAACGTTAGTGACAAAGGTGAGTGTCACTAACATTGGCATCATCTTCTTCTTCCACGTTAGAGCTCACGTTAACTAAGTTAACGTGGTTCTTAACGTGGCCAATTGCCCCTTTTGGAACGTTAGTGGCACTTAATTTTACCACTAACGTTGGAGTTCTACTTCTCTTCCACGTTAGCTTCCACGTTAACATAGTTAACGTGGCAACTGACGTGGGCTATGATGGCTTACGAAGGCGTTATTGGCAATCACTTTTCTTATTAACGTTGCAAGCTAGCCTTCATTCCACGTTAGTGGTCACGTTAGCTAGACTAACGTGGCTACTAATGTGGTTCTTCCTTGCTTTCTTTGTCCTGAAATCAAGCAATAAAGTGCATCAAAGCTCTAGTCCAAGTTATGAGACATGCATCATTCAATTTGTCCTTTAATTCATGCATAATTCTCATGAAATCATGTAAAATTCACAATGTTTGCTTGAATCAAGATGTAAGTGATTATTTACCCAAAACTTGCTTATTTCCTAAGAAAATGCATGAAACTACCTTAAAAACATAAAGAAAAGGTCAGTGAAACTGGCCAAAATGCCCTGGCATCACAACACCAAACTTAAAGCTTGTTTGTCCCTAAGCAAGTACTGAAACAAGAGAATGATGAATGAAATGACAAGATGAATGAATCATTATTGTGGAAGTCATGTTCTTGGTTTTATGGGGTTTCATGTGTAACGACCCAATTTTCAATATGTCTAGATCATACCGGAAACTGAGCGCTACCAATTTGTCTTCCTAATTATTATCTATTATTTATCATATGAGCCTGATTCGTTGTTAAACGCATAGTTAATTTGTGAGGTGTATTTTTTTTTTGAAAACATTTGGATTAATAGACGGAATCAGTCATAATCAATTCACAAGTAATAACAGATAAAACAGTTATAAACAACCACACAAAAATACATCACAAGTAGCTAGCAACATTCAGTTATCCAGCCTTTATTAGAGTATAGACCTTTAGTTAGAACACCCCTAGATATAGCTAGATAATAACTTTATACATATACATACATACAACACCCCAGGTCCCGACCTGTTCAAGAGGTCCCTAAGCTGGCACCTAGGCTAGCCTAGACTCTATACTCACCTAGTCCCTCTAAACTACTAAAGCGAGGGAAAGTACGTTCTAGGTCTTCAAAACTCAAGTCAGGTGGAACGTCATCAAAAGATAGAACATCATCTGCTACTCCTCTGCACGATCAGACTTTTCCACAGGACGTCTCTCTGGTACCTTATGAAGTAGCCACACAATAGGAATCTCGTACACGGGATTCAGGTTAAAGTGCGCATACGAACGGGGTGCAGACGTTGGCTGGTCCCACAGTTATACATATAATCAGAGAACGATATTCACCCTAGACTCAGAAGACTATCTAGAGCAGAATCCTCTTCTTGTGAACGGTCATCAGCGAACTATGGTAAGGTACTCTTACTTCCATCTGAAGGGGGAAGGGAGAGAGAAGGGGTAAGAACTGAGGAGTCCTTAGTAGGGTCGGGGTTATTAGTTACGTTCATTTATTTGGGGTCGATTAGCAGACGAATAATAGAATATAGCGAAGTAGTAAACAAAAGATAAAGACAGAAAGAGAAAGTAGAGACAATAGAAAGCAGAACACAAACAAAAGAATACAAGAAAATAAAACATAAAAATAGCATACAAGCAGACAAACACAAAGAAATAGATCACACACAGAAAGGAATGCAACAGAGAATGATGCGCAGACAAGAATGATGCATGTCTAGCCCTAGCGCAGGCCATGAGCTCATGTGTCGGTTGGCTGCCCGCAATCCCGACATTTATCCGGTCACGAGTAATCCCGATTTCCCGAATACGATTTTCCGTTCCTAAATAAATGCGCATATAATAATAGCCGCTCATTTGAGACAGCCTCTGCTTACTGCAGGAAAATATATATACTCTGCTCTGCTCTAGGGAAGCGGAAAATAGCTGTAGGTAACTTAGTTTCCCTACAGAAGCTCTGGGTTGCATCAAGCAACATATATATATATATAAATATAGCTCTGGGTTGCATCAAGCAACTAATATATATATATATATATATAAATATAGCTCTGGGTTGCATCAAGCAACTAATATATATATATATATATATATATATATATATATATATATATATATATATAGCTCTTTATTATATTACTCTTCTCTTTATATCTCTTTACTCTGTTCTGGTTTCTCTTTTCTCTGTATCTCTTTACTCTATTTTAATTACTCTGTTCTCTGTATCTCTTTTCTCTTCTCTGTTTACTCTTTTCATCTGTATCTATATTACTCTTTTTCTCTTTATCTCTTTACTTTACTCTGGTTACTCTGTTTTCTGTGTTTCTCTACTCTGCTCTGATTTCTCTGCTTAACGTATGTATTTAAAGTTTATGTAAATTTCGGTATGAATAGTTCGCCTGTCCCAAGTATAGGTTCATTAAGTCTATACTGAAACAGTTTAACTTTTCATATTATACCTAACCCTAGTCGCAACTCAAGTACTAACTAAGTTGCCCTAGTTCGTTCACTAGTCTCTGTATGTTTTTCTGTCATTAAACTTTTACAGACTTTTTCTTTGTTTTTTTATCTTTTCTTTAACTTTTTATATTTTATTTATCTTCGCCTCACTATCATGTTATTACCACTCCCTAAGTGTTTTATAAAGGTAATTATGAGATTCTGCACTTAAAATTGTCTTTCTAAAGCTTTTACAGAAAACTACCTTTTTCGCATTATTTTATTATTTTTATTAAAATATTATTTTTAATTAAATATTATTATTTAATATTTTATTATTATTTATTATTTTATTATTAAATTTTCGAAAATTACCTTGCCTTTACCTTTTAACCTTTAAAATTAACTTTTTACCCCGGTAACTTTTAATATTTCTACTTTAACCACCCTAACTTTCAGAAATTACAAAATAACCCCTCAAACACCAAAATATTTACTTCCTTGCCCTTTCTAAGATCTAAAAGGTGTTCTTCAATGTTCTTCACCACACTCAAAGTGTTCTTCGTGTTCTTCGTATATTCTTCAGATTCTTTCTCTGTTTTTACCCGTTTTTCAGTCTTTTCAGCAACCGATTTTTACCATAATTCAAAATAAATTTCCAGCAACTAAAACCCCATATTTTCTACATGATTTTAACACAAATTTAATCCTCAATTTAAGCTCTAGGGTTTCGTTTTCCAGCAGCCACAAGAACACACATTCATAGCTTGAATTTCATCAAATTTCATCAAATTTTCACCAAAATTTCAACAAGAATTACTCATACAAACAATCAATTTCAAGCACAGCCAAACCATATCATAATCACACAACTCAAACACAATCAATCAAGATTAAATTTGTCAATCCTTACCTGGTTTTGCTGCTCCTAATTTGGTTAAACTTTCAGGTGGTCCTTAAGCACTTTTTCCTCCTAAATCACATCAAGAACAACTTTAAATCCAAAAACTCTCAACTGACCAAATCTCACTCAATATGTTAGGAAGAGATATCTCACCTTAGACTTGCTAGAAATTCACGTTTCTTGGTCCTCAAGTCAAGTTAAGCATGATTCTTAAGGAAGAACATCAAGAAAACACATGTTTTGCATGGTTTTCCTTGAAAACCAAATTGAAATGGGAGGGAGACAGCCATCTCACCTTATTTCCAGCCTTGATATGTTATATGGTTATGTAGAGGAAGAAGAGAGGTTCATTTTGGTGAAATCGGAGTTTTGATTTGAGTTTTAGTTCAGAAGAAATCAAGCTTCGAATATTAAGTGTTCATGAAAGTTTCTCTCTTTTCTCTGTTGTTATTTTCGGCCAAAATGATGAAATGAGACAGCCTTGGAGGTCTTGGGGGTGTAAGGTGAGTTGTGATTGGTTGGATTGGAGGTGGATTAAAATAATATTAAAATATCTCTGGTTTACAACTACTAAAACTAGGTGTACCAGAACACTCGTAAAAACATCTCTAAAAATTATTTTCTGAGCTACTAGCATAAATGACACCAGTAACATATTTATTATGAGAATAGAACATTTATAATGAGGCCTTAGCATTGCTAAATTCATCAGAGAGTGCTGGTGCTAAGCTCCACCAGTAAACCATAAACCCGGTTAAACCGATTTTCTGTTTTTAACAAAAATAGACCAGATAACCTTATAATGTCATTCAAGCATTTTCTAATAATAATATAATGATAATATTATACTATTATCTCTCTCCTCTCATGAATCGAGTCCGGTTCATCAAACAGAGACTATTTACGAAAATTAAAAATCAAAACTGCCAACCGATACGGTTCAAAAACTAGGTTCTTCGCGATTGCATTATCGAGCTTGCCTCAGAGGAGGTTCTAACTTAAGGATCACATAATGATAATGAGGATTGAGATGCTTGATGATATAACAGAGGTGTTCCCTTTACTGATCTTCCGGAGAAATCCGTACTTTCAGAAAAGATCTCATATTCTCGAAAATCAGGGTTGTTACATCATGCATAGCAACTTAGGTTCATTCCTTTACTGGCTTTCAGACCTTTATCATGCCTTGCAATACTCACTTGATTGCACCCTTTGAGACTTTTATTTATTGATCCCTTTGTCTTTCCAAGGTTTATTTAATCCTTAGGCTAAGTGTTCTGTGAGGGGGCGACTGATAAACCTCTATTTCATGGTTTATCTTGTGCTCATTTGAGTGGTTTTTATCTTCTCTTTACCCACTTATTCATACTATTTGCATGGTTTTACATTTGCCTTCCTAATTATGTGCTTTGACTGAAAACATGCTTCTTTGAGCTTAAAATTACTTATTGTTAATCCTATCTTATTACCATTAGGTGTCTTGATATGTGTGTTAAGTGATTTCAGAGATTACAGGGCAGGAATGGCTCAGAGGATAGAAAGGAATCATGCAAAAGTGGAAGGAATACAAGAAGTTGGAGAAATTGCTAAGCTGTCCAGCCTGACCTCTTCGCACTCAAACGGCTATAACTTTAGCTACAGAGGTCCAAACGACGCGGTTCCAGTTGCGTTGGAAAGCTAACGTCCGGGACTTCAATTTGATATATAATATGCTATAGTTCCCCTGACGCTAGGCGACGCGATCGCGTGTTCCATGCGGCCGCGTCGCAGTGACGGGAATCCAGCATGACAAAATTCGAAACCAGCGAATTATGGACTGTTTTTGACCCAGTTTGCGGCCCAGAAAACACAGATTAGAGGCTATAAAGTGGGGGAATGCATCCATTCATGAGGGGGCTTTCATATTCACAATTTTAGGAGTAGATGTAGTTTTTAGAGAGAGAGGTTCTCTCCTCTCTCTTAGGATTAGGATTAGGATTTCTCTTATTTTTAGGAGTTGCTCTCAATCCCAGGTTCTTTATTTTTATTTATTTTCCCAATTTAATTTATGAACTTTTCCATGTTACATTTGATGTCTTTATTAGAGTTAATTGAGGTATTCCAGACTTATGATTGCTTTCTTTAATTTATTAAAGTTCTCGATTTATCCAAATTATTTTCATTCAAGTAGAATTTCTCCCCTTTTGGCTTTGGTTAAATAATTGGTGACTCTTGAGTTATCAAACTCATTGTTGACTGAGAATTGGAATTCTTCAAGAATTAATTCATCCACTTAACTTACCTTCATAGTTAGAGGTTAATAAAGTGGGAGAAAAATGCAATTCTCATTACAATTGATAAGGATAACTGGGATAGGACCTCCAGTTCTTTATACTTTGCCAAGAGTTTCTTTTATTATTATTATTTTATTTTATTTGCCATATAACATATTCCCACCTTACTTACTAAACCCCAATTTACAAACTCATAACCAATAATAAGAACATACCTCCCTGCAATTCCTTGAGAAGACGACCCGAGGTTTGAATACTCGGTTATCAATTTTTAAAAGGGGTTTGTTACTTGTGACAACCAAAACGTTTGTATGAAAGAACTTTTGAAGGTTTAGAAACTATACTTGCAACGAGGATTTATCCGCAAATTTCTAGACCACGCAAAAGTTCTCTCATCAAAATGGCGCCGTTGCCGGGGAATTGCAAACGTGTGCCTTATTATTGGTTATTGTAAATATTTTTTCTTTTGCTTGTTTATTTGTTTTTATTTTTATTTTTATTTTTTTCTTTTTCATAAATTAAGAGGTTTTTGGTTTTTATTTAGTTATTAAAAATTTTTTCAAAAATTTGTTCTTAGCATTCATCTTGACCTTCAAGCTGTTCTTAGTTGTTTTCTTCATTTTGATCTAAAATATTTGAAATTTGGTGTCATTTTATTGTTTTTCTCTCTCCTCATTAAATTCAAAAATATTTTTTTATTATTAATTTTTTTCGAAAAAAAAATCTAATTTCAGATTTTTATTTTTAAAATTTTTATCTTGACCCCATGTGAACAGTCTAATGAAGTGCGTAGCAGGAAGGAGATACTAGAGGCTCCAGTGGACAAGACAGAGCATGAATTCATACTTGAACAAGTAGAAGAAGCTATCATCATTCAAGAAGAAGAGTTGGTTGAAGACTTAGGAGATGCAGAACCTCCATGGGAAAGTCTAGTCATAGAACCCCCTTCCAAGACGTTTGAAATTGTTGCTGCGAAGGGTGTACAACCTCCAAGGCATATCACAGTTGAAGACTTGGAAGAGGTTGATCAAGAGATGGAGATTCAAGAAGAAGAAGCACAACCTCCCATGCCCTTGGAAAGCGATGAAGAGAAGATTGAATTGGAAGAAAGCTACCAAGAGGAAGAGGTTGAAATTGAAGAAGCTTGCAAAGAGGTGGTAATTATCAGAGAAGAGCACAAGGGAGTGGAGCTTGCAATTTCATTAAAAACACCTCCCCTTAAGTTTCCATCATCCTTCACAACATTCAAGTGGGTAAAATTCATATCCCTTAGCTTTCTAATTCCACTTGAATATGGGCTATTGGAGATGGATGGTCAACTTAGAGCTCTTTGTGGCATTAAGAGTAAGAGAAAAACGGTCAGTGGTAAGAATTGTCCTGCAAGGTTCATTATAGTTGAAAGCTTAAAGTTTAAATGTAAAGGTTGGTGTAAAGTTCCACTGAATGGGTCTAGGAAGTTGTTTGGCTGCTTACGTGGGAATTCAGACTGCTTGCCACCCGGATGGAATAATATTGCTCAACCAAAAGATGGGTGCAAAGGCAAGGTCTGGGACCCCGGAATTCATCCCAGAAATCAACACTCTTGGGGCCTTGTCACTTGCTTTAACTTGCTTGAAGGCTTTCTGCGCCTAGTTTGGGATCCCGGAGGCCATTGGAATCACAAACATTGGTGGAGATTCCTGGATGAGTTCAAGCACAAGCCTCCATAACAAAGGACTCCCCAAATGTCCAACTTAAGGACTTTAACTAAAAGTGCTAGGTGGGAGACAACCCACCATGGTATGATTGTTCCTTTTTCATTTTTTATTTAGTTTTATTTGTTTTATAGTTTTATTTTATTTTATTATATTGAACCTGGAGTTTTGCATCACATTGATATTAACACTGCATTCTGCATTTTTTCAGATTAAAAAAAAAAAGCGAGCACGCGACGCGACCGCATCAGCGACGCGTCCGCGTCGCAAGGAGATGGGAGACAATATTAATATGAATAGAGAGTTTCGCAGGAGCAGCGCTGGAGGCGTGCCAATGGCACAATTCTACCCACGCGGACGCATGCCCCACGCGTCCGCGTCACCTGGGAATAATGGCCTTCCACGCGACCGCGTCACCCACGCGGCCGCGTGACCTGAAAATCGACGTCAACCGGGTGCATGGCCGAATGTTGAGCTAGAGTTGGGCTGGAATCGTGTTGGAAGCCCAAGCCTCACCACGCGAACGCGTGCCACACGCGAACGCGTGCCACACGCGTCCGCGTCATATCCCCATGATGGCCACTCACGCGATCGCGTCAACCACGCGACCGCGTCACCCAGGATTTTGGCAATACTAAGTTTTGAACAGAGAGTTGTGCGACCGCGAGGCTGTACTCGCGCCACCAGCACAAATCAAGTCACGCGATCGCATGCCCCACGTGTCCGCGTCGCCTAACGTTATTTGCGCACCACGCGACCGCGTCACCAGCGTCGCACAACCTATCCTGATTAGTGCCAATTTTCTTATCTTTTCTTCTCCGAATCCTTATTCTTCTTATCTTTTCTTATTTCTTTCTTCTTCCTTTCTTTATTTCTCTCACTTTCATTCTATTTTATTTAATTTATTTGCATACTTTCATTCATTGCATCTTTTTATTTTTTTTTCTAAAATTATTATTGGTGTTCAAATATTCTTATTCAACTGTTACATCTTTTCTGGTATTTTCTTGGTGCTTAGTGACTTGTTTAATTCTGATTGAGTAATTTTATTTAAATCAACTCCAATCTTTTATATATGTATTAATTTTGCATTGACATGAATTTATATTATCTCTCCTCCCCCACTCTCTCCCCCATTGTTGCTCATTTATTTTCTTATCTTTTTTTCTGGGTTACTGTTCCTCTTTTTTTCTCTTCTTTCAGGCTGGCCACCGAAGACGAAAAAAGGGAGAAACTTTTATAAGGGGAGACAAACAAGTCCATCTGCACATTCCTTGAAAGAAAGCATCAGTTGGAACAACCCGTCCACCTGCACATCTCAGCATGCACCGAGGACGGTGCAATCTTTAAGTGTGGGGAGGTCGATACCGATCTCTGTGGGTTAGTACTTTCTCTTCAACACCAATAATCTTATTTTCTTTATTTGTTCATTGTTGCATCTGCATATTTGATTGCATATTTATTTAATTTTGTGCATTTAGTTACTACTTGGTTAAAATAATAAATCTCTTTTTAAGATCCTATTTTTGAAAAAAAAAATTTCACTAATTTAAAAAAAATTTAAAAATTTTTATGTGTTAAATTTGTTTGAAGTTGTATTTGGAACATGGTTTTTAAGCCAAAGAACACACAAACTGTGAGATTTTGAGCTTATTTATATGGTTACATTATTTAACCATAAATTTTTATTCTTGTGTGTTTACTTCTCTATGATTGCAATCTTAGCTTTGTTCCATTCTATATGTCCAATATTTAATATATTTACATGCTTGCATATGATTGAGGCCATTGTTTGATTTTAGCTCACTTATCCCAAATAAGCCTACCCTTTAAATCACCCTTGTCAGCCACTTTGAGCCTTTTAATCCCCATTTGTTCTATATTTTATCACATCACTAGCCTTAAGCGAAAAACAAATTAATTATCCCAATTGAATCTTTGGTTAGCTTAAGATAGAGATTGTGTATCAAATAAGTGTGGGAAAATTGTGGGAACATGGGTTGATAAGGGAATGTAACATGTTTCTAATTTATTTGAATATTAGGAATTTGGGAACCTACTCATGAAAAACCAAAATAGATAAAATAATAGAAAATCCATGTGCATTGATAAGTTATGTTTATTTCTCTACAAAAAAAAAAGAAAAAAAAAAATATATATAATATAAATAAATAAATAAGGGGACAAAATTACCCCAATGTTAAGTTAATAAAAGATCAATGCACATGTGATAAAAATTAAAGAAAATTTGGTACATGAGTACGGAAATTATACAAAAGTGGGAATTATGGGTAGCTAGGCATGAATTTAAATGTATATAGAGTATATGTATATTAGGTGAGAGCTTAGGTTAATTGAAGATTCATATTATAGCTCACTTGGCCATACATATATCCTTACCTTTACCTCAACCCCATTACAACCTTGAAAAGACCTCATGATGTTTGCATTGGTACATTAAATATATGTTGATTGGTTAGATGAAGAACACGATTTTAGAAAGCATGACTAGAGAAGAGTAGAGTGAATAACCCTATACACTTGAGAGATTAGAGTGATATACACTACCAGTGAGGTTTCAACGCTTGATTCTATGTTCACTGCTTTCATGAGCTGTCTTCTTACAAGTTTACTTGTCTCTTATTGTATAATTTGAATTAGTGAAATCTGATTTATGTTTGTCTTGGAGAACATATTTGCTTTTAACCAAGTAGGGTAGAAACATTTTTGCATGTAGTTGCATTCATATAGGTAGGTTGCATTTCATACATTCTATCATTCCTCTTCACCTTTATAGTTTCTCTTGAGCTTAGCATGAGGACATGCTATTGTTTAAGTGTGGGGAGGTTGATAAACCTCTATTTCATGGTTTATCTTGTGCTCATTTGAGTGGTTTTTATCTACTCTTTACCCACTTATTCATACTATTTGCATGGTTTTACATTTGCCTTCCTAATTATGTACTTTGATTGAAAACATGCTTCTTTGAGCTTAAAATTGCTTATTGTTAATCCTCTCTTATTACCATTAGATGCCTTGATATGTGTGTTAAGTGATTTCAGAGATTACAGGGTAGGAATGTCTCAGAGGATAGAAAGGAAGCATGCAAAAGTGGAAGGAATACAAGAAGTTGGAGAAATTGCTAAGTTGTCCAGCCTGACCTCTTCGCACTCAAACGGCTATAACTTTAGCTACAGAGGTCCAAACGACGCGGTTTTAGTTGCGTTGGAAAGCTAACGTCCGGAGATTCGATTTGATATATAATATGCTATAGTTCCCCTGAAGCTAGGTGACGTGACCGTGTGTTCCATGCGGCCACATCGCAGTAACGGGAATCCAGCGTGGCAAAATTCGAAACCAGCGAATTATGGACTGTTTTTGACCCAGTTTGCGGCCCAGAAAACACAGATTAGAGGCTATAAAGTGGAGGAATACATCCATTCATGAGGGGGCTTTCATATTCACAATTTTAGGAGTAGATGTAATTTTTAGAGTGAGAGGTTCTTTCCTCTCTCTTAGGATTAGGATTAAGATTTCTCTTAGTTTTAGGAGTAGCTCTCAATCCCAGGTTCTTTATTTTTATTTATTTTCCCAATTTAATTTATGAACTTTTCCATGTTACATTTGATGTCTTTACTAGAGTTAATTGAAGTATTCCAGACTTATGATTGCTTTCTCTAATTTATTAAAGTTCTCGATTTATCCAAATTATTTTCATTCAAGTAGAATTTCTCCCCTTTTGGCTTTGGTTAAATAATTGGTGACTCTTAAGTTATCAAACTCTTTGTTGACTGAGAATTGGAATTCTTCAAGAATTAATTCATCCACTTAACTTACCTTCATAGTTAGAGGTTAATAAAGTGGGAGAAAAATCCAATTCTCATTACAATTGATAAGGATAACTGGGATAGGACCTCCAGTTCTTCATACTTTGCCAAGAGTTTCTTTTGTTATTATTATTTTATTTTATTTTCCATATAACACATTCCCACCTTACTTCCTATACCCAATTTACAAACTCATAACCAATAATATGAACATACCTCCGTACAATTCCTTGAGAAGACGACCCGAGGTTTGAATACTCGGTTATCAATTTTTAAAAGGGGTTTATTACTTTTGACAACCAAAACGTTTGTATGAAAGGACTTTTGAAGGTTTAGAAACTATACTTGCAACGAGGATTTATCCGTAAATTTCTATACCACGCAAAAGTTCTCTCATCAGGGACTCTTTAAGATAAGCTTTCAGCCAACATTCCCGAACCAGTTGGTTCAAGGTGCTGGGTGTTGAAACACCCCTAAGGACTTACTCCCTCAAGTTTCTCTCCCCCATACATGCACACCACAGGCACATGGTTTGTTATTTTTTTTCCTTGAGGTCTTGGTGTCCAGCACCTATTTGGGTTACTAAATGTTCTGTAGCAAGGTTGCTCTTGATAGTGGATTTTTAGTTGATGATCCCGGGTTAGTTAACCCACCTTACCAAGTGGTGAAGCACTCCTAAGAACTTATTCATCCAAGCGGATCCTTGGTACAAGAGCACTACAGATACATCCCTCAAGTTTCAAGCCCTTGGTGCCTAGCCTTATTCTTTATTAACTTTTCTTTCTTTTTCAACTCTTATTGTTCTTTTCCTTTTTCTTATTAGGATCTTATTATTTAGCTAGTCTCATGGGGTGTGTTTCAAGTATATGATTCAGGACAAATAGTTGCCTTCCCACCTTGTTGGTGAACCAACTTAGCTAAGTGATTACTACACCACAAATTTAAGAACCTACTCCACAACTTGAACATCACTCTGGTCTTTCATAACATCTCTTTTTTTATTTAGCTTAAAAGGACAAGCATACAATAAGCAAGATGAAAATGTAAATAGGCAACTTGACTAGTAAGCATAGACCTAAGCAAAAATAAACATCAAATTCTAGTGAATTAAGCTTAAAGAGTGACTATTAATCAAGGGCACATTCAGACTTCCAAATTGATTATTTACAAGCATATGGAATCAAGTAACAATACAACCTTTTGGTGATGCCTTCCAGCTACCCATTTGTTGTCATCCTCCATAGCTTCTGCATCCTTCCTCACTTCCTTGGATGATGGTGCACTGTTTTTCCAAAAGATTGATTGAATCCCTAAAAAGTTATTGGAAGTTGCTTGTCCCCAAAGCACTTGAGAGATAGTTAGTATGCATGTATTCTTGTGCATTTCGGAACTTAACTTGGTGTGTAAACACCAAACTTAGTTCCTTGCCTAATACAGCAGGTTGAATGCATGCAGAAAATCTCATGTGTTGTTATCAGCAAGACAACTAGAAACTAACTACTGTTAAGTGGTTCTCCTGATTGGTTGTCTCTAGCAATTTGCCCTTGAAAGAGTGTAGTGTGATTCTAACTGAAATCTTTGGTGGAACACCAAACTTAGAATTACACACTCACTCTTGTATTATTTTGGTGTGTAACACCAAACTTAGCTCCTCACAATACGGGGGAAACTACTTGTGATTTTTATTAAAATGCAAATGAAAAGAGAACTACCTTAGGTTGGGTTGCCTCCCAACGAAGCACTTCTTTAGCGTCACTAGCTTGACGTTCTTCCTTTGTCAGGGTGGTTGGTAATGCTTCAAATCTTCCCCTCTTGCAGTAAACCTATATCCATTGGCTTCATCAATGATCTCTACATGTTCTAGGGGGAGAACTTTGTTGATGTTGAAAACCTTAGGTAACTGAGATGGATGGTGGGGAGATGAGGTGGGATATCTAGGAAGTAAGCTGAGATCACTTTATCCCTTGAAGAGAAATCTTCTGTAAGGATCTTTTTGTTCCATCATCTCCTTGGTATCTTCTTCTTTGTTTCTTTTGCTGTTATCCTGCTCTTTGTGGTCTCTTTTCCTAGGGGGATTTTGTTGCTGGTCCCATATGATTCTGGTGGTTTTGGCTCCACTTGAGTTTCCTTTGGCTGTGACAGCTGCTGATTATTTTGTTCATCACCCAAAGAAATTCCTGAGTGTACAGCTTGTGCCTCAATGCTTGTTTCACCCACCATTGCTCTATCATGCTCTGTCCTTAGTTCCTTGCCTTCCTGACTTGCTTCTTGTGAGGGTTTGAAGACATTGAAGGTGAGTTGTTCGTCATGTACCCTCAATATTAGCTCTCCTCGCTCCACATCTATGAGCGCTCTGGCTGTAGCTAAGAATGGTCTTCCCAATATGATTGGGTGAAGATGACTTTCTTCCATTTCCAGTATGACAAAGTCTGTGGAAAGGAAGTAGTTCCCAACCTTCACTAGCACGTTTTCAACCACTCCTATTGCTTGTTTTTGAGTTTTGTCCGCCAGCCTGATGACTACGTCTGTGGGCATCAGCTCATTGATTTGCAGCCTCTTCATAAGGGATAAAGGCATTAAGTTAATGCTTGCTCCCAGATCACAGAGTCCTTTATCAAACATTGTTTCTCCTATGGCACAGGGAATGTGAAAACTCCCTGGGTCCTTCCTTTTTGTAGGCAGCTCCGGTTGAATGAGAGCACTGCACTCCTTATTCATCACTATGGTTTGTCCTCCCTTGAGTGAGCTTTTCCTAGTCAGCAGCTCCTTCATGTACTTAATGTATGAAGGCATTTGTTGGAGGGCCTTGATGAATGGTATGTTTAAATGGAGAGATGCAAATATGTCAAGAAACCTTGAGTATATTCTCTTCTCTACACCACCATTGAGTAATTGGGGAAAGGGTGCATAGAGTCTCAGCAGCTCCTTCTGTGTAATTGTGGTTTCTTGATGCTTCTCTTCCTGCTTTCCTGCTGATGTATCTTCAGGTTATTCTGATGGTTTGTTCGGCTCTTCCTCAGTCTCCTTATCACTTATAGTAACCATCTTGCAATCTTCCTATCTGACTTTCTTTGCTTCACCTCTCGGATTTTCCCTGTGTCACTTGGGAAGCTATCGGTAGGTTTGGGAATCTTCTCAGATAGGTATCCCACTTGAAATTCTAGCCTCTTGATGGTGTCTCCCTGATTCTTGATATTGGCTCGCACCTCCTCTTTAAACACCTTGTTATCTTGAATCTCCTTGCATATGCCTTCAAGTAGAGTCTCAATCCTTGATAGTCTTTCTTCCGATGATGGAGTGTTGAGATTGGAAGGATGAGAAGGGCCATTTTGACTTTGGTATGGATGTTGAGAGGTGTTATTGGGTGGGTGTTGGTATGACTGATGAGTATTTTGGTGAAAAATAAATTTCCCCCAAAACACACAAATCTAACCGGCAAGTGTACCGGGTTGTATCAAGTAATAAAAAACTCACGGGAGTGAGGTCGATCCCACAGGGATTGAAGGATTGAGCAATTTTAGCTTAGTGGTTAATTTAGTCAAGCGAATCAAGATTTGGTTGAGTGTTTTGTGATGTGCAGATATTAAATTGCATGGAAGTAAAGAGAACAGGGAATTAAAGTGCTGAATCTTAAAGAACAAGAAATTAAATAGCAGAAACTTAGAATGCAAGAAATGTAAATAGCGGAATCTTAAAGTGCAAGAAATGTAAATGATGAGCGGATATTTTATACGCTTTTTGGGGATAATTTCATATAGTTTAGAGTATGTTTTAGTTAGTTTTTAGTCTATTTCTAGTAGTTTTTAGGAAAAATTCATATTTCTGGACTTTACTATGAGTTGTGTGTTTTTCTGTAATTTCAGGTATTTTTCTGGCTGAAATTGAAGGAGCTGAGCAAAAATCTGATTCAGGCTGAAAAAGGACTGCTGATGCTGTTGGATTCTGACCTCCCTGCACTCAAAGTGGATTTTCTGGAGCTACCGAACTCAAAATGGCATGCTTCCAATTGCGTTGGAAAGTAGACATCCAGGGCTTTCCAGCAATATATAATAGTCCATACTTTGCACAAGGATAGATGACGTAAACTGGCGTTCAACGCCAGTTCTCTGCCCAATTCTGGCGTCCAGCGCCAGAAAAGGATCTAAAACTGGAGTTGAACGCCCAAACTGGCATAAAAACTGGCGTTCAACTCCACAAATGGCCTCTGCACGTGACTCACTCAAATCTCAGCCCCAGCACACACCAAGTGGGCCCCAGAAGTGGACCTCTGCATCATCCATCATAGTCCACTCATATTTTGTAACCCTAGGCTACTAGTTTTGTATTTAAACAACTTTTAGAGACTTATTTTGTATCTCATGACATTTCAGATCAAAACTTTGTATTCTCTGACGGCATGAGTCTCTAAACCCCATTGTTGGGGGTGAGGAGCTCTGCTGTGTCTCGATGAATTAATGCAAGTATTTCTGTTTTCCATTCAAACACGCTTGTTCCTATCTAAGATGTTCATTCGCGCTTAACTGTGATAGAGGTGATGAGCTGTGACACTCATCACCTTCCTCAAAACATGAACGTGTGACTAACAACCACCTCCGTTCTATATACGATTGAATGAGTATCTCTTAGATTCCTTAATCAGAATCTCCGTGGTATAAGCTAGAACTGATGGCAGCATTCATGAGAATCCGGAAAGTCTAAACCTTGTCTGTGGTATTCCGAGTAGGATTCAAGGATTGAATGACTGTGACGAGCTTCAGACTCTTGAAGGCTGGGCGTTAGTGACAGACGCAAAAGGATAGTAAATCCTATTCCAACCGGATCGAGAACCAACCGGTGATTAGCCGTGCTGTGACAGAGCGCGCGAGCGTAGTTTTCACTGGGAGGACGGAAGGTAGCCATTGACAACGGTGATCCACCAACACACAGCTTGCCATAGGGGGGCGTGCGTGCGTGAACAAGAAGACAGAGGAAAGCAGAGATTCAGAAGACAAAGAATCTCCAAAACTCCAACATATTCTCCATTACTGCACAACAAGTAATCTTTAATTTATGCTCTCTTGGTTATTCACAATTCAACTGATAAACATAATTGACTTCCTGACTAAGATTTACAAAATAACCATAGATTGCTTCAAACCAACAATCTCCGTGGGATTCGACCCTTACTCACGTAAGGTATTACTTGGACGACCCAGTGCACTTGCTGGTCATGTGTGCGAAATTGTAAGAGAGTAATGTGTGCGAAATTGTAAGAGAATAACAATTTTGTGCACCAAGTAACAATTTTGTGCACCAAGTTTTTGGCGCCGTTGCCGGGGATTGTTCGTGTTTGGACAACTAACAGTTTATTTTGTTGCTTAGATTAGGAAAAATCTTTCTTTTTTTTGGTTTAGAGTCTTTTATTATTTATCCCTTGCTAAAATACTTTAAACTTATAGCTCAGTTATTTAGAACGTGGTGTTTATGTTCATGATAATTGGCTATCATATTTTTTAAAAACCTTTTTCAAAAATAATTTTTCTATTAAATCCTGTGCCAAACTTTAAGTTTGGTGTTTTCAAAAATAATCTTTCTTAAAATTTTTGAAGGTCCCATAACTCATTTGGCTAGAACATTAATTTGATTGGGATAGAATCTTTTATACTCTTTTCAAAACCTTCTTTTTCAAAAATATTTTTTCTATTAAATCTTGTGCCAAACTTTAAGTTTGGTGTTTTCTTGTTGATTCCCCTTTGATTTTCGAAAATTTTGGTTTGGTTTTCTAAAAATTTTAAGTTTGGTGTTCTTCCTTCATGTTCTTGTGTTCTTGTGAGTCTTCAAAGTGTTCTTGAGTTTTCCTTGTGTCTTGATCTTAAAATTTTTAAGTTTGGTGTTCCTTGGTGTTTTCCCTCTAAATTTTTCGAAAAACAAGGAGCATTAGATCTAAAAATTTTAAATCTTGTACTATCTTATTGTTTTTCTCTCTCCTCACTAAATTCAAAAAAAAAAAAATATCTTTTCAAAATATCTCTTCTAACTTTCTAACTTCTTATCTTTTCAAAATTTGTTGCAACTAACTAACTAACTTCTTGTTTGTTTCTTAACTTTTTCAAAACTACCTAACTAACTCTCTCTCTCTCTAATTTTCGAAAATATCCTCCCTCTTTTTCAAAAATTTATGTTTTTTTAACTAATTAATTTTAATTTTTTTTTTACGAAAAAAAAAATTTCAAAATTCAAATTCTTTTTAGTTATTTTATTTTATTTAAGTATTTACTTCTTATAAAATAAAATAAATAAAAAGATAAATCAGTCCAAGTTATATCCATAGATCCATCATGGACATAAGTGGAAATGAACAGTCCAGGAGGACTCTGGGGTCATATTCTAACCCCTCTACTGCTTCATATGGGAGTAGCATAAGCATACCCTCCATTGGGGTTAGTAGCTTTGAGTTGAATCCTCAGCTCATTATCATGGTGCAGCAAAGTTGCCAGTATTCCGGTCTTCCACAGGAAGAACCTACAGAGTTTCTGGCACAATTTTTACAAATTGCTGACACAGTACATGATAAGGAAATAGATCAGGATGTCTACAGACTATTACTGTTCCCATTTGCTGTAAAAGATCAAGCCAAGAGGTGGTTAAATAACCAACCTAAGGCCAGCATAAGAACATGGAAACAGCTGACAGAAAAATTCCTGAATCAATATTTCCCTCCAAAAAGGATGACACAGCTAAGGCTGGACATCCAAGGCTTTAAACAAGGAGATAATGAATCTCTTTATGATGCTTGGGAGAGATACAGAGAGATGCTACGAAAATGCCCCTCTGAAATGTTTTCAGAGTGGGTTCAATTAGACATCTTCTACTATGGGCTTGCAGAAGGAGCTCAAATGTCTTTAGATTACTCAGCTGGTGGATCTATCCATATGAGAAAGACAATTGAAGAAGCTCAAGAGCTCATTGATACAGTTGCCAGGAATCAGCATCTGTATCTAAGCAGCAACCCTTCCATGAATGAAGAGGTTAAAACAGTAACTGCTGAATTCAGTACTGTAAAACAAGCTGCTGAATTCAATCAGCAATTAGATTTTCTAACAAAGAAGCTAGCTGAATTCAAAGACAGGTTACAGGAGACAACGATAGCTAATATGCATATGGAAGAACAGTTTAAGCAAATAAAGCAGCAGCTATCAAAGCAAATAGCAGAAGAATGCCAAGCAGTTCAATTAAGAAGTGGGAAAACATTAAATACCCCACCTCAAGGCATCAAAAATTCAAGAAATGAGCAACCCACCAAAGATTCCCCTGAGGACAGTAAGAGCCTAGGGAAAAATAATTCTGGCACTAAAACGCCAGAAAATGGGTGGAAGACTGGCGTTGAACGCCCAGACCATGCCCAAAGCTGGCGTTCAGCGCCAGAAACAAGGCAGGATTGGCGTTCAACGCCAGAAATGGGCAAGAATCTGGCGTTGAACGCCCAACAGGGGCACATTTCTGGCGTTCAGGCGCCAGGAACAGACAGTGAGCTGGCGTCTAACGTCACTCCAGCTTCTGACTCTGGCATTCAATTGCCAGTGAGGGATCAGACACACACAAGTGCTGACAACAACCCCTCTAAAAAGGCTTCTTTAACCACTAAGGTTGAGGAATATAAAGCCAAGATACCTTATCCTCAAAAACTCCGGAAAGAGGAGCAGGATAAGGAATTTGCTCGCTTTGCAGATTATCTAAGGACTCTTGAAATAAAGATTCCATTTGCAGAGGCACTGATGAGTATTTTGGTGAAAAATAAATTTCTCCCAAAACACACAAATCTAACCGGCAAGTGTACCGGGTCGTATCAAGTAATAAAAACTCACGGGAGTGAGGTCGATCCCACAGGGATTGATGGATCAAGCAACTTTAGTGGGTGATTAGTTTAGTCAAGCTAACATTGAGTGATTTGAGTGACAATTGAAGCCAACAGAATGTAAATGACAAGGAAAATTAAAGTGCAGAAAGTAAATTGCATTGAAACTTAAAGAGCAAGAAATGTAAATTGCAAGAATCTTAAATTGCAAGAAATGTAAATTGCATGAAATTAAAAGGGAGTGGGTGCTGGAAATTAAAAGAAAGCAGTAGATTCAACAGATTTGGAAAATCACTTTAAAATCAAAACAGAGAGCAACTTGGCTCAATTGCAAAATCTAAATGAGAGGTTGAAGATCTCAGGGGTTGGATGAGACTAGAGACCAAGTCTAGATCTCAATTCCTTCCTTGATCCAACAGAGAATAATTGCAGAAGAAAATAGAGAAGAAAGCAGTAAAGAGAGTTTTGATTCAAATCACAATTCACTGAAATTATGCAGACAAGTAAACAGAGAGAATTCTCAAGGTGAGATTGAAACAGAATTTCTTCAATTCTCAACTCAAGATTCAAAACAAAAAGGAAAACTAAAGAGAGAGAGTTCTGTATTCCTAATGCTCCCTAGTGGAGCCAGCCTCCTCACAAATATGAAACAGATGCCTATTTATAGGCATTTTTACAAAATGAAAATGAAATTCAAAACAAATTACAATTAAAATGAAATTTCTATTCTAACTATCTCTTGTGCCTCTGAGTGGTGTCAATTGGGCCTTTGCTCTTGATGGAATTGTGTTGAAAGAGGCCTTGGTTGATTGCTCTTGAAGTTTGAAGAAGAACCAAAGTGAACCAATTGAACCGGGTTTGAGGTTAGCCAAAGTTGGACCTAAAGTTTGAGCTAAAGTTAGGGGTCTAACTTTGGCTCCAACTTTTCATAGCAGCAAAGCACATTCTGCTGGTATGGACGTTGGTGCCAACGTTAGGGGTCTAACTTTGACCCTAACGTTGGCAATGCCTTGGTGCTAGTTTATGGGGCCAACTTTGTCCTCTTGTCATGTTGCCAATTTTATGCCCAATATAGACTATCATATATGGTTGGAAAGCTCTGAATGTCAGCTTTCTAACCCACTTGGAATCACTTCAATTGGACATCTACAACTCAAGTTATGATCATTTGAAGAGGGCATGGTCGCTGGCTTTGGTGTGCAGCGTTTGAGGTAACGTTAGCCCTCAAACGTTGGCGAAAACGCCAGTTCTGGAGGCTCAAATGTATTGTCCACCCCATACTATTATACATTGTTGGAAAGCCCTGGATGTCTACTTTCCAATGCCGTTGGGAGCACATTATTTGGAGCTCTACAGCTCGAGTTATACTCCTTTGAAGGTGCAGAGGTCAGTTGGCCTCACTGCAGGTTGCCACCATGTTCGTTTATGCACATTGCGGGGCAGTTTTCTCCCTCAATTTTAGTGTCCACCATGCAGTGCCATATATGCTTGGAAAGCTCTTGATTCCTACTTTCCAATGCTTCTTGAATCACCTCATTTGGAGCTCTGTAGCTCAAGTTATTCTTGTTGGAAGTATACCCCTTGTATGCCTTGTGGTGTGTGGCGCCAACGTTAGCCTCCAAGTTAGGGGGCTAACGTTGGCGCAAACGTTGGCCCCTCTCCCTTGTGTTTTCATGTGCCAACGTTAGGGTCAAAGTTAGACCCCTAACGTTGGCGCAAACGTTGGATGGCCAGGGAGGAATTCATGTGCCAACGTTAGCCTCCAAGTTAGGGGGCTAACGTTGGGGCTAACGTGGGATGGCCAGGGAGGAAAAATCAAGTTCCAACGTTAGCCTCCAAGTTAGGGGGCTAACGTTGGGGCTAACTTCATGCTTCCTGGTTCAATTTCACTTATTCCATTGTCCTCTCTTCACTTCTAGCCATTCCTCTTTGCTTCAACCTTTCTCCAAGCTTTCTTCACCTATCATTAATCAACCAAACTTATCAAAGCTATGCTCAAAATCATGAGATATTCATTCTTTCATAATATGCAACAAATATAGCATAAAACCTCATGAAATGACATAAATTCATATATGGTTGGTTCAATCAAGGGAAACATGAAAATCTACTCAATTAGCTTGCTTGTAGTTCAAGAAAGTGCATAATTCTAATGAAAACTAAAGAAAAAGACTAGCTAAAATAGGCTCAGATGACTTGTCATCACAACACCAAACTTAAAGCTTGCTTGTCCCCAAGCAAGAAAAGAATCATGCAATAAAGATTGACAATCCAAGGCAAGAAGAATAGCAACTCAATGTTCATGGTAAGCTAGTTTTCTAAGCATACTACAATCACAAAAGAAATGTAAATGATTGATGCTTCCATCTAGCTCAATTTATGAAATCTTTTTCTTATATTTCTTCCTTGAAACAAGCTTTTGATTTTCTTATTAGCTTCTCCTTTTTGGGTGCTTTGCCCCATGAGTTGATAACAAAGCTACGACTTCTAAATGCTTTGTTTTCAAGTATTACCACTTGATACATAAGCACCACAAGCATTTGATTAGAGGACTTCATTAAGCTCATTTTTCTTTTCTTTTCTTGACTCTCTAATCATTGATGCTCAGAGCCTTGAGCTTTGAGGGAGTGCTTTTGCACTTTGAGCCTAACCTTGACTTCTAAGTGTTTTGTTTTCAAGCATTTGGCTTGATACATAAACACCACAAGTACTTAGCAAATAAATTGCCATTGGTACTCAGAGCCTTCAGCTTTCTCATTCTTTCCCTTTTTCTTTTCTTGCTTTATTTTGCATTTGCTTCTTCAAGGTTTTCATGACTTTAAAAGATTTCACAAAATGTCCTAGATGAAAACTTCAATTAAATAAAATCTAATGCAATTAAGCAACAATCAAACATACTAGCTTACCAATACTTTTATGCACATGCTAAAATCTTCTTTAATGCCTTGTTTGTTTATGATCATGATACTTTTGTTGCTTTTGAATTCACAAAACTCAAGTTGGAAATCATAATGACATAGCACCATGTTGCAATTTAGAAATCAAACTATGCCTTTTCATACACACATGCATACAGAGAAGGTAAAGACAATCATGCAGTTCATAGTGCTTGAAACAAATGAGAGGAAAAGGAACTTTACAACCTTGTAGTTCATCTTCTCTATTGTTGTCATTTTCCTCCCATTCTCCTCCTTCCCATACCAAACTCAGAATGCTTGCTCATCCTCAAGCAACTATTAGAACCGTGGCTATGGGGCTAAGATGGATCATGAATGTCTTTCACAAGAAATGTTAGTAGTACATGTGTTTCAAGCAAGCAAAATTAAAGATAATAATCAAGGCACAAGAGACAGAGACATTGTGATTGCAAGCTTAAGAAGGTGAGCATAATACTTTGCATAAAGAATAAGTGGCACACCAAACTTAATGTGACACTTTTACTTGGAATCAATGCAAGTATCCAGTAAAGATTTGAAGCAAACTGTGTTGCATAGCAACACCAAACTTAGAATGCAATCCTATGTCAATTTATTTGAACTAAAACTAAACAAAAGAAACTGTTATATGTTAAATACAATCACCAAATGAAGAGTCTGTTATGAATAAGGATGTCTTGGTGATGTATTAACAAAAACAGTTAATGAAGGAAAGCATTAAAAACAAGTAAATAAATGAAACAAAGGGAAAACAAAAATTATCCAACTAAGAAGAAAAATAACACTGTAAAAGGCAATATGATTATGCAGACAAGTGATGTTGCTGGATTGAATTGCATAGAAAAATAGGTGGCACACCAAACTTAGAATCTTGGTGTGTCACTTTCATGTAAAATTGATGCAATCATCCATGAAAATGGAAAACAGTTTGTTGCAGGGCAACACCAAACTTAGAATGTAATCATATGCCAATTTATTGAAATTTAAACAAAGCAAGGAGAAGAATTGTACCTACTGTCTACCTGTTCTTTACTTTCTTCCTTTTCTTCCAATTTGTTAAGAGAAATGACTTCAAAGGAGGAGAAGTTTCAGCTAGTGCCCCCTGTCTTGGTCTCTCCTCAGCAAGCTTCCTTGTGAAATTGGCTTGATTGATCTTGCTTGCTGGATCAGGGGGAGGATTGTTTGCAGTTGACCTTCTCATGAATGTTGTCCTTGGTGTCTTGGTCACAATCCTCTTCTTGGTGCTTTTGTTAATTGCCTTCACTTCTCGGATGTCAAGACATGGTTGCTGTGTGATTATTGGAGTGATTTCTTCATTCAGGGCCTCTTGTATTGGTGGTTCCATGAACTCCTCCTTTATGTACTTTTCTGCCTCACTTGAGTTTGGAATGACTTCTTCACTTTCTTGCTCCTCCACTTCCTCTTTTACACTCATCAATTGGCCTTCATTTTTCTTGCTCAGTGGTTCTAAGCTCCTCCTTATTTTCTCTACTTCTCCATTCATATTTTTGAAGACAGCCTCTTGCCTTTTTTCGAACATTTGTGCTTCTTTCGCATATTTTTCGAGCTTGGACTCAAGCTCTGAAAGCCTTGAGTGGTTCATGGAAGTTTGTGGAGGTTGTGAGTGTTCAGGTTCTTTTGTCACCTCAAGTGTAGTTTCATTTTCAACCTCCTCATTCTTTATTGAAAGTTCACTTGATGCAGTAGCCTCCTCATCTTGTTTTTCCACTTTCTCACTCACAAATTGGTCTTCATCTTCACTGTTTGATGGTTCTAAGTCCCCCCTTGATTGCTCTGAGGACTCATTCATCTTCTTGAATACGAATTCTTTCCAAGATGGGGATTTTGTGTGTATTTCCACTAGTTTTCTCTGTATTTCAATGGCTTCAAGGTATTCCTCATCTGTAAATCCAAGGGATGAAGGTTGAGAGTAATTCTGGTGACGTGAATGTGTTGTGGTGAATTTGTGTTGAGGGGTGTGGAATGAGTTGTGTGATCGATGGGATGACTGGTATGGATTTTGGAGGAAATTTTGTGTTGAGGCATAATCAAGTGATGAAGAATTTTTAAATGAGAAACTAGGACGTGAGGGTGGCTGCTCTTCCATTCTTTGGCGACACTTCCATCTTCCATGAGGATAATGATATGAATCATTTTGGGGTGGTAGTTGGTATCCCATATGATTCTCTTGCTCATCTTGTGTTTCTGAAGCATAGCTCCATGAATTGGAGTGCCCAAAATTTGAAGTTTCTTGGTGATATCCCCAGCCATCATTAGAGATTGGTGATGGTGGGTGATATCCCATAGAATTTGTTTGATCATAAGATGAGTTGAACTCCATTTGAGTTTTGTAAAACACACAACCAAGGAAAATTGAAATTACTCATATCAGAGATGAGAATTTCTTAGTGAGGCAATAACTCAAACACCTTGGTTTCAACTTAGAACAGAGAACAAAAACAAAGAAAATGCTTGATCTAGACTTCTCACCCACTTAATCATTGTTGATCTAATCAATCCCCGGCAACGGCGCCAAAAACTTGATGAGTATTTTGGTGAAAAATAAATTTCTCCCAAAACACACAAATCTAACCGGCAAGTGTACCGGGTCGTATCAAGTAATAAAAACTCACGGGAGTGAGGTCGATCCCACAGGGATTGATGGATCAAGCAACTTTAGTGGGTGATTAGTTTAGTCAAGCTAACATTGAGTGATTTGAGTGACAATTGAAGCCAACAGAATGTAAATGACAAGGAAAATTAAAGTGCAGAAAGTAAATTGCATTGAAACTTAAAGAGCAAGAAATGTAAATTGCAAGAATCTTAAATTGCAAGAAATGTAAATTGCATGAAATTAAAAGGGAGTGGGTGCTGGAAATTAAAAGAAAGCAGTAGATTCAACAGATTTGGAAAATCACTTTAAAATCAAAACAGAGAGCAACTTGGCTCAATTGCAAAATCTAAATGAGAGGTTGAAGATCTCAGGGGTTGGATGAGACTAGAGACCAAGTCTAGATCTCAATTCCTTCCTTGATCCAACAGAGAATAATTGCAGAAGAAAATAGAGAAGAAAGCAGTAAAGAGAGTTTTGATTCAAATCACAATTCACTGAAATTATGCAGACAAGTAAACAGAGAGAATTCTCAAGGTGAGATTGAAACAGAATTTCTTCAATTCTCAACTCAAGATTCAAAACAAAAAGGAAAACTAAAGAGAGAGAGTTCTGTATTCCTAATGCTCCCTAGTGGAGCCAGCCTCCTCACAAATATGAAACAGATGCCTATTTATAGGCATTTTTACAAAATGAAAATGAAATTCAAAACAAATTACAATTAAAATGAAATTTCTATTCTAACTATCTCTTGTGCCTCTGAGTGGTGTCAATTGGGCCTTTGCTCTTGATGGAATTGTGTTGAAAGAGGCCTTGGTTGATTGCTCTTGAAGTTTGAAGAAGAACCAAAGTGAACCAATTGAACCGGGTTTGAGGTTAGCCAAAGTTGGACCTAAAGTTTGAGCTAAAGTTAGGGGTCTAACTTTGGCTCCAACTTTTCATAGCAGCAAAGCACATTCTGCTGGTATGGACGTTGGTGCCAACGTTAGGGGTCTAACTTTGACCCTAACGTTGGCAATGCCTTGGTGCTAGTTTATGGGGCCAACTTTGTCCTCTTGTCATGTTGCCAATTTTATGCCCAATATAGACTATCATATATGGTTGGAAAGCTCTGAATGTCAGCTTTCTAACCCACTTGGAATCACTTCAATTGGACATCTACAACTCAAGTTATGATCATTTGAAGAGGGCATGGTCGCTGGCTTTGGTGTGCAGCGTTTGAGGTAACGTTAGCCCTCAAACGTTGGCGAAAACGCCAGTTCTGGAGGCTCAAATGTATTGTCCACCCCATACTATTATACATTGTTGGAAAGCCCTGGATGTCTACTTTCCAATGCCGTTGGGAGCACATTATTTGGAGCTCTACAGCTCGAGTTATACTCCTTTGAAGGTGCAGAGGTCAGTTGGCCTCACTGCAGGTTGCCACCATGTTCGTTTATGCACATTGCGGGGCAGTTTTCTCCCTCAATTTTAGTGTCCACCATGCAGTGCCATATATGCTTGGAAAGCTCTTGATTCCTACTTTCCAATGCTTCTTGAATCACCTCATTTGGAGCTCTGTAGCTCAAGTTATTCTTGTTGGAAGTATACCCCTTGTATGCCTTGTGGTGTGTGGCGCCAACGTTAGCCTCCAAGTTAGGGGGCTAACGTTGGCGCAAACGTTGGCCCCTCTCCCTTGTGTTTTCATGTGCCAACGTTAGGGTCAAAGTTAGACCCCTAACGTTGGCGCAAACGTTGGATGGCCAGGGAGGAATTCATGTGCCAACGTTAGCCTCCAAGTTAGGGGGCTAACGTTGGGGCTAACGTGGGATGGCCAGGGAGGAAAAATCAAGTTCCAACGTTAGCCTCCAAGTTAGGGGGCTAACGTTGGGGCTAACTTCATGCTTCCTGGTTCAATTTCACTTATTCCATTGTCCTCTCTTCACTTCTAGCCATTCCTCTTTGCTTCAACCTTTCTCCAAGCTTTCTTCACCTATCATTAATCAACCAAACTTATCAAAGCTATGCTCAAAATCATGAGATATTCATTCTTTCATAATATGCAACAAATATAGCATAAAACCTCATGAAATGACATAAATTCATATATGGTTGGTTCAATCAAGGGAAACATGAAAATCTACTCAATTAGCTTGCTTGTAGTTCAAGAAAGTGCATAATTCTAATGAAAACTAAAGAAAAAGACTAGCTAAAATAGGCTCAGATGACTTGTCATCAGGCACTTGAGCAAATACCTTCTTATGCCAAGTTCATGAAAGAGATCTTGAGTCATAAAAAGGAGTGGAGAGAAACAGAAAGAGTTCTCCTCACTGAAGAATGCAGTGCAGTCATTCTGAAAAGCTTTCCTGAAAAGCTTAAAGACCCTGGGAGTTTTCTGATACCATGCATATTGGAAGGTGATTGTACCAAGACAGCTTTATGCGATCTTGGGGCAAGCATCAACCTGATACCTGCATCCACTATCAGGAAGCTTGGCTTAACTGAAGAAGTTAAACCAACCCGGATATGTCTCCAACTTGCTGATGGTTCCACTAAATACCCATCAGGCGTGATTGAGGACATGATTGTCAGAATTGGGCCATTCGCCTTTCCCACTGACTTTGTTGTGCTGGAAATGGAGGAGCACAAGAGTGCCACTCTCATTCTAGGAAGACCCTTCCTAGCAACTGGACGATCCCTCATTGACGTCCAACAGGGGGAAATCACCATGAGAGTCAACGATGACGAGTTCAAGTTGAACGCTGTCAAAGCCATGCAGCATCCAGACACATCAACAGACTGCATGAAAGTTGACCTTATTGACTCTTTGGTAGAAGAGATCAACATGGCTGAGAGTCTCGAATCAGAATTGGAAGACATCTTTAAAGATGTTCAGCCTGATTTGGAGGATTCAGGGGACATGAAAGAGCCTCTGAACTTTCTTCTGAAAGAGGAAAAACCTCCTAAACCAGAGCTCAAGCCACTGCCACCATCCTTGAAATATGCATTTCTAGGAGAAGGTGACACTTTTCCAGTGATCATAAGCTCTGCTTTAAATTCACAGGAAGAGGAAGCACTTATTCAAGTGCTAAGGACACACAAGACAGCTCTTGGGTGGTCCATAGGTGACCTTAAGGGCATAAGCCCAGCTAGATGCATGCACAAAATCCTACTGGAGGATAATGCCAAACCAGTGGTTCAACCACAGAGGCGGCTAAATCCAGCCATGAAGGAAGTGGTGCAGAAAGAGGTCACCAAATTACTAGAGGCTGGGATTATTTATCCCATTTCTGATAGCCCCTGGGTGAGCCCTGTTCAAGTCGCCCCAAAAAAAGGAGGCATGACAGTGATTCATAATGAAAAAAATGAACTGGTTCCTACAAGAACAGTTACAGGGTGGCGCATGTGTATTGACTACAGAAGGCTCAATACAGCCACCAGAAAGGATCATTTTCCTTTACCATTCATAGACCAGATGCTAGAGAGACTAGCAGGTCATGATTATTACTGCTTTTTGGATGGCTACTCAGGCTATAACCAGATTGCAGTAGATCCCCAGGATCAAGAGAAAACAGCATTCACATGTCCATCCGGAGTGTTTGCTTATAGAAGGATGCCCTTTGGGCTATGCAATGCACCTGCAACCTTCCAGAGATGCATGCTCTCTATTTTCTCGGATATGGTGGAAAAATTTCTGGAAGTCTTCATGGATGACTTCTCAGTATATGGAGACTCATTCAGCTCCTGTCTTGATCACCTAAAACTTGTTCTGAAAAGATGCCAAGAAACCAACCTAGTTTTAAACTGGGAAAAGTGTCACTTCATGGTGACTGAAGGAATTGTTCTTGGGCATAAAATCTCAAACAAGGGAATAGAGGTGGATCAAGCAAAAATAGAGGTAATTGAAAAATTACCACCACCTGCCAATGTTAAGGCAATCAGAAGCTTTCTGGGGCATGCAGGATTCTATAGGAGGTTTATAAAGGATTTTTCAAAAATCGCAAAACCTCTAAGCAATTTGCTAGCTGCTGACACGCCATTTGTGTTTGACACAGCATGCCTGCAGGCGTTTGAAACGCTGAAAGCTAAGCTGGTCACAGCACCAGACTGGACATTGCCATTTGAGTTAATGTGTGATGCCAGTGATCATGCCATTGGTGCAGTATTGGGACAGAGGCATGACAAGCTTCTGCATGTCATTTATTATGCCAGTCGCGTTTTAAATGATGCCCAGAAGAATTACACAACCACAGAAAAAGAACTACTTGCAGTGGTTTACGCCATTAACAAGTTCAGATCATACTTAGTAGGATCAAAAGTGATTGTGTATACTGACCATGCTGCTCTTAAATATCTTCTCACAAAGCAGGATTCAAAACCCAGGCTCATCAGATGGGTATTGCTTCTGCAAGAGTTTGATATAGAAATAAGAGACAGAAAAGGGACAGAGAACCAAGTGGCTGATCATCTGTCCCGGATAGAGCCAGTGGAAGGGACGTCCCTCCCCTTTCTTGAGATCTCTGAGACGTTCCCTGATGAGCATCTATTTGCCATTCAGGAAGCACCATGGTTTGCCGATATTGCAAACTATAAAGCTGCAAGGTTCATACCCAAGGAGTACAATAGAATACAGAAGAAGAAATTAGTTACTGATGCAAAGTACTACTTGTGGGATGAGCCCTATCTCTTTAAGAGATGTGCAGACGGAATTATCCGTAGGTGTGTCCCCAGAGAGGAAGCACAGAGAATCCTATGGCATTGCCATGGATCTCAATATGGAGGCCATTTCGGAGGTGAGCGAACAGCCACCAAGGTCCTCCAATGTGGCTTCTATTGGCCCACACTCTATAAAGATTCCCGAGAGTTTATACGTAATTGTGACAGTTGCCAAAGAGCTGGCAATCTGCCTCATGGTTACGCCATGCCTCAACAAGGAATCTTGGAAATAGAGTTGTTTGATGTATGGGGAATTGACTTCATGGGACCTTTTCCACCATCATACTCAAACACTTATATTCTGGTGGCAGTTGACTATGTATCAAAATGGGTTGAGGCTATTGCCACACCCACCAATGATACTAAAACAGTGCTGAAGTTCCTCCAGAAACATATTTTTAGCAGGTTTGGTGTCCCTAGAGTACTAATCAGTTATGGGGGCACGCACTTCTGCAATAAACAGCTTTACTCTGCCATGGTTCGGTATGGAATTCGCCACAAGGTGGCCACTCCATATCATCCAAAAACCAATGGGCAGGCTGAAGTCTCTAACAGAGAATTAAAGAGAATCCTGGAACGGACAGTAAATACCCGTAGAAAGGATTGGGCAAGGAGCTTGGATGATGCTCTGTGGGCTTACAGAACAGCATTCAAGACCCCTATAGGGACCTCTCCATACCAACTGGTGTATGGTAAGGCATGTCACCTGCCCGTGGAACTGGAACATAAGGCCTACTGGGCAACCAGATTCCTAAACTTTGATGCCAAATTAGCAGGAGAAAAAAGATTGCTCCAGCTAAATGAGCTAGAGGAGTTCAGATTCACAGCTTTCGAAAATGCCAAGCTGTATAAAGAAAAATAAAAAAAGTGGCATGACAGAAAGCTGTCATCTAGAATCTTTGAACCAGGACAGAAGGTTCTGTTGTTTAACTCTAGACTCAGGCTATTCCCCGGGAAACTGAAATCCCGGTGGATGGGACCATACGTGATTACAAGTGTATCACCATATGGTTACGTGGAGCTTCAAGATATTGATTCTGATAAGAAGTTCATTGTCAATGGACAGAGAATCAAGCATTATCTAGAAGGCAACATTGAGCAAGAATGCTCAAGGCTGAAGCTAGATTAAAAGCTCAGCAAGGTCCAGCTAAGGACATTAAAGAAGCGCTTGTTGGGAGGCAACCCAATGTTTATCTAATTCTTATTTTTATTGTTTTTCATGTTTTCTTAGGTTCATGATCATGTGGAGTCACAAAATAAACAAAAAAAATTTCAAAAACGGAATCAAAAACAGCAGAAGAAAAATCACACCCTGGAGGAGCATCTGTTTGGCGTTCAACGCCAGAACAGAGCATAGTTCTGGCGCTGAACGCCCAGAATGGGAGCATCCTGGCGCTGAACGCCCAGAACAAGCATGGTTCTGGCGTTCAACGCCAGAAATGGCAGCAAAGGGGCGTTAAACGCCCAAAATGGGCACCAACCTGGCGCTGAACGCCCAGAGTTGTGTGCAAGGGCATTTTGCATGCCCAAATTGGTGTAGGGATGTAAACGCCTTGACACCTCAATATCTGTGGACCTCACAGGATCATTTCAAGATCTGTGGACCCCGCAGGATCCCCACCTTCCCTCTTCTTTTGCTCGAGGGCGAGCAACATTCTAAGTTTGGTGTGGTAAAACAATTATGTAAAGGATCTATAGCTCAGTGGTAGAACATGTGGCTGCAAATCAAGAGATACCTCAGGGGATGCACTTCCCTCCACATAATTATTGGAAGCAACTGAGGATAGAAATACCAAAAATCACTAGGAATCAAGCCACAAAGGCAAGGAAGAGACATAAAAGAGCTCAAGAACATCATTGGTGCCTCAAGAAGGAAATGCCATCATCACTAAGGTGGACTTGTTCCTTGTTCTTACTTTCTCTGTTTTTCGTTTTCTCTATGTTAAGTGCTTATCTATGTTTGTGTCTTCATTACATGATCATTAGTAGTAATTAGTGTCTAGTTTGATTTTATTCCCAATTAAGTTATAGTCTATTTTTCTCATCATCAGCAAACATGAATAAAATAGTAGATCTTTTGAATAAGAGGCAATAAAATTTCGAGTTTTTAATAAGAAAAATTCTAATTAGCAACATGTGGTGGCAATGCTTTCTGTCTTCTGAATGAATGCTTGAACAGTGCATATGTCTTTTGAATTTGTTGTTTAAGACTGTTAAATATGTTGGCTCTTGAAAGAATAATGAACATGAGACATGTTATTGATAATCTGAAAAATCATAAAAATGATTCTTGAAGCAAGAAAAAGCAGCATAGAACAAAGCTTGCAGAAAAAAAAAAAGAAAAAAAAAAAGAAAGCAAAAGCAAGCAGAAAAAGCCAATAACCCTTAAAACCAAAAGGCAAGGGCAATTCAAAAGGATCCCAAGGCTTTGAGCATCAATGGATAGGAGGGCCTAAAGGACTGAAATCCTGGTCTAAGCGGCTAAACCAAGCTGTCCCTAACCATGTGCTTGTGGCGTGCAGGTGTCAAGTGAAAACTTGAGACTGAGCGGTTAAAGTCAAGGTCCAAAGCAAAAAGAAGAGTGTGCTTAAGAACCCTGGACACCTCTAATTGGGGACTTTAGCAAAGCTGAGTCACAATCTGAAAAGGTTCACCTAGTTATGTGTCTGTGGCATTTATGTATCCGGTAGTAATACTGGAAAACAAAGTGCTTAGGGCCACGGCCAAGACTCATAAAGAAGCTGTGTTCAAGAATCATCACACTGAACTAAGAGAATCAATAACACTATCTGAATTCTGAGTTCCTATAGATGCCAATCACTCTGAGCTTCAATGGATAAAGTGAGATGCCAAAACTGTTCAGAAGCAAAAAGCTACTAGTCCCGCTCATCTAATTAGAATCTGGGCTTCAATCAAAAACTCTGAGATATTATTGCTTCTCAACCTATTAGTCTTCTATTTTATTTGTCTAGTTGCTTGAGGACAAGCAACAGTTTAAGTTTGGTGTTGTGATGAGCGGATATTTTATACGCTTTTTGGGGATAATTTCATATAGTTTAGAGTATGTTTTAGTTAGTTTTTAGTCTATTTCTAGTAGTTTTTAGGAAAAATTCATATTTCTGGAATTTACTATGAGTTGTGTGTTTTTCTGTAATTTCAGGTATTTTTCTGGCTGAAATTGAAGGAGCTGAGCAAAAATCTAATTCAGGCTGAAAAAGGACTGCTGATGCCGTTGGATTCTGACCTCCCTGCACTCAAAGTGGATTTTCCGGAGCTACAGAACTCGAAATGGCATGCTTCCAATTGCGTTGGAACGTAGACATCCAGGGCTTTCCAGCAATATATAATAGTCCATACTTTGCACAAGGATAGACGACGTAAACTGGCGTTCAATGCCAGTTCTCTGCCCAATTCTGGCGTCCAGCGCCAGAAAAGGATCTAAAACTGGAGTTGAACGCCCAAACTGGCATAAAAACTGGCGTTCAACTCCACAAATGGCCTCTGCACGTGACTCACTCAAATCTCAGCCCCAGCACACACCAAGTGGGCCCCAGAAGTGGACCTCTGCATCATCCATCATAGTCCACTCATATTTTGTAACCCTAGGCTACTAGTTTAGTATTTAAACAACTTTTAGAGACTTATTTTGTATCTCATGACATTTCAGATCAAAACTTTGTATTCTCTGACGGCATGAGTCTCTAAACCCCATTGTTGGGGGTGAGGAGCTCTGCTGTGTCTCGATGAATTAATGCAAGTATTTCTGTTTTCCATTCAAACACGCTTGTTCCTATCTAAGATGTTCATTCGCGCTTAACTGTGATGGAGGTGATGAGCTGTGACACTCATCACCTTCCTCAAAACATGAACGTGTGACTGACAACCAACTCCGTTCTATATACGATTGAATGAGTATCTCTTAGATTCCTTAATCAGAATCTCCGTGGTATAAGCTAGAACTGATGGCAGCATTCATGAGAATCCGGAAAGTCTAAACCTTGTCTGTGGTATTCCGAGTAGGATTCAAGGATTGAATGACTGTGACGAGCTTCAGACTCTTGAAGGCTGGGCGTTAGTGACAGACGCAAAAGGATAGTAAATCCTATTCCAACCGGATCGAGAACCAACTGGTGATTAGCCGTGCTGTGACAGAGCGCGCGAGCGTAGTTTTCACTGGGAGGACGGAAGGTAGCCATTGACAACGGTGATCCACCAACACACAGCTTGCCATAGGGGGACGTGCGTGCGTGAACAAGAAGACAGAGGAAAGCAGAGATTCAGAAGACAAAGCATCTCCAAAACTCCAACATATTCTCCATTACTGCACAACAAGTAATCTTTAATTTATGCTCTCTTGGTTATTCACAATTCAACTGATAAACATAATTGACTTCCTGACTAAGATTTACAAAATAACCATAGATTGCTTCAAACCAACAATCTCCGTGGGATTCGACCCTTACTCACGTAAGGTATTACTTGGACGACCCAGTGCACTTGCTGGTCATGTGTGTGAAATTGTAAGAGAGTAATGTGTGCGAAATTGTAAGAGAATAACAATTTTGTGCACCAAGTAACAATTTTGTGCACCAGTAAACGGCTGGAATTGTAAAGGGAATTGGGGATTGGATTTGCAGAATTTAAACAAGGAAAAGTTGAATTGCATTAAACAGAAGAGTAAAAGGGAATTGGGATTGAATCGGATCTGAAACAGAAAAGTAAATGAACATATTAAGCAGTAAACAGAGAATTGAAAATGGGAAATCAGATCTCAGGACCCAGAGACTAGAAAACCAAGTCTAGATCTCAATGCCTTCCTAGATCCAACAAGAACAATTGAAAGGAAATTGTAAATTGCAAGGGAAGTAGATGAGAAGCAAGTAACAGAAATGGAAGTTTAATTAAGCAGTAAATAAACAGAGAGATCCAAGGATGAGATTGAAACAGAATTTCTTCAATTCTCCAGCCCAAGATCCAAGACAATTGTAATTGAAATTGAAAGCAATAAAACTAAGAGGAAGAGAAGTGAATTCTCCTTCCCCAAGACAAGAAATTAAAAATCACTCAATATCCAAAGCTCTCCGAAAACTATTATGAAAATTCCCAAAAGAAAGCTCCCCGAAGAACTTGAATTCTATCCTATTTATACACTTTCTTCCAATGATCTTCAAGCCTTGAGTTGGGCCTTTGCTCTTGGTGGAATTGGGTTGAAAGAGGCCTTGGTTGATTGCTCTTGAAGTTTGGAGAAGAACCAAAGTGAACCAATTGAACCGGGTTTGAGTTTTGCAAAAGTTGGACCAAAAGTTTGAGCAAAAGTTAGGGGTCTAACTTTTGCTCCAACTTTTCATATCAGCTAACACCACTTTGCTGATATGAACGTTGGTGCCAACGTTAGGGGTCTAACTTTGGCCCTAACGTTGGCCTTGCCTTGTGTGCTAGTGGCGCCAACGTTAGCCACCAAGTTAGGGGGCTAACGTTGGCGCAAACTTTTGCTCCGCCTTGTGATTTTCATGTGCCAACGTTAGCCACCAAGTTAGGGGGCTAACGTTGGTGCAAACTTTTGGTGCCCAGGGAGGTTTTCTTCATGCCAATGTTAGCCTCAAAGTTAGGGGGCTAACGTTGGCGCAAACTTTTGGTGCCCAGGGGTGAATTTCATGTGCCAACGTTAGCCTCAAAGTTAGGGGGCTAACGTTGGCGCAAACTTTTGGTACCCAGGGAATGGTTTTCAAGTTCCAACGTTAGCCTCCAAGTTAGGGGGCTAACGTTGGGGCTAACTTTTCAACCAAAAGTTTGTGCAAAAGTTTGATGCTAACTTTAGGTCCAGCTTTTTGCTTCCTGGTTCAATTTCACTTATTCCATTGTCTTCTCTTCACTCCTAGCCATTCCTTCTTGCTTCAACCCTTCTCCAAGCTTTCTTCACCTATCATTAATCAACCAAATACATCAAAGCTATGCTCATAATCATGAGATATTCATTTTATCATAATATGCAACAATTATAGCATAAAACCTCATGAAATGGCATGAATTCATACATGGTTGATTCAATCAAGGGAAACATGAAAATCTACTCAATTGGCTTGCTTATGGTTCAAGAAAGTGCATAATTCTAATGAAAACAAAAGAAAAAGACTAGTTAAAATAGGCTAGGATGACTTGTCATCACAACACCAAACTTAAAGCTTGCTTGTCCCCAAGCAAGAAATAAATTTATGCTCCAAGGTTCTTTCAATTAAGATGGATTGACGAACACTTGTAAAGTACAGTGAGTGAAATGATCAAGTAACAGTGGGGTGAACTCTAAATCATATGCTCATGCAAGGGCTTCAGTGCTCACTAGTCCTTACATATTGGGAGTCGTAGGTGTTAGGATTTTCATCCAAATGGTATCATGGAGATCTCTTTATATGTAATCACCTTGAAGCAGCTTATAGTTTCTGTGCTTTGGCCTCGACTCTAAGTATCATGTCTCAAAGCGGCTCTTTAGATAAGCTTTCAATCAATACTCCTAAACCAGTTGGTTTTAAGGTATTAGGTGTTAAAGCACCCCTAAGGATTTACTTGCTCAAGCCTCTTTCCTTGACACACTTCAACCACAAGCATTTACTAGGATAACAACTCTTTGAGTTTTTGTTTCTTTCTTTCTTTTTCTGCCCTGTAATTGATGCTCAGAGCCTTGGGCCATGATCTTTTTTTGCTTTTGTATTTTATTTATTTTCTTTTGTTTTGTTTGCTGCTTCTTGGATCAATAAATTTTTGAGAATCTCCACAATACTTCTTTGAACTTCATGTCCTGCCTATGAGCTCCCATGTAAGTTTTCACAAGCATGCAACCCCAATACAAAATCACACAACTAGAACCACCACTTCTCCCAATCTTTTGCTTGTCTCAAAATTGATTGATTCCTCAATCCTTCTTTTCAAAGAACTTTCATGTGATGCAGTTCTTGAAAATTGAGTGCAAACAAGTTTTGAAGATAAGAATGTTGTGAATGATCAAGCCTCTTGCTTATTGAATTATAAAGAAAGACTATGCTATGCAGGCAGGCAGTGGTAAAAGAAAAACTATACTATGCAGACAAGCATGGCAGATAAGGATACAATCCAACTTTCAATTACAGCAATATTTGATGCAAAACAGTCACTTAACAATACAACCTGTTGAAGTTCACTTGCTTTCCTTCTTCTCATCATCATCATTGCTGGCCTTTAGGTTCATCTTTTGTTTCTTTGGTTGATGATGCTTAATCCTTCCAACAGCTTGTATGGACCTCTACAATGATATTGAAAGTTGCTTGTTCCTCAAGCACTTGAAAAATGGTTAGCTTGCATGATTTATTTGTGGGCCTTTGTACTTACTTTGGTGTGGGAACACCAAACTTAGTACCTTGCCAATGCATCAGATTAACCATGTGTGAAACTCTTTTTCTTCTTTTTCAAAAGCAATAAAACTGAAAACTAGGAAACAGCAGAATAGTTAACTAGTTTATCCAACATGCTTGAAGCCAGCATTATGCAGAAAATGAGAATGTGTTTTATGATGGGATTTTGGTGAAACACCAAACTTAGAATCCTGCATTCTCCATTAGATTGTTTTGGTGTGCAACACCAAACTTAGCTTCTTGCATTATAGATAAAACTAATTAACCATTTTATTAAAATAGTTATGAACAGAAAACTACCTCGGGTTGGGTTGCCTCCCAACAAAGCGCTTCTTTATTGTCACTAGCTTGACATCCTTCATTCTTTGATCATGGAGGCTGAAAATCATAGTGCCTCAGCTTTTCTCCTCTCACTATGGACTTCCTTCCGGTCTCCTCCATTTCTTGGTGCCCTTCTTCAGAAATTCCAGAGGTGGAGAACTCTCTCCTGGTTCATGTCATACAACCAAAACAGCAAAGATGCACAGAGCATTCTGTAGCTTGAATGCAGTGGGGGTTAGTAGAGACAAAGTCTCAAACAGTTAGTGTGCAAGTCAAAGATTAAAGAAACAGAAAAGAAAAAATGCTTGATCTAGATCACCACCTCACTTAATCATTGTCAATCTAATCAATCCCCGGCAACGGCGCCAAAAACTTGATGAGTATTTTGGTGAAAAATAAATTTCCCCCAAAACACACAAATCTAACCGGCAAGTGTACCGGGTCGTATCAAGTAATAAAAAACTCACGGGAGTGAGGTCGATCCCACAGGGATTGAAGGATTGAGCAATTTTAGCTTAGTGGTTAATTTAGTCAAGCGAATCAAGATTTGGTTGAGTGTTTTGTGATGTGCAGAAATTAAATTGCATGGAAGTAAAGAGAACAGGGAATTAAAGTGCTGAATCTTAAAGAACAAGAAATTAAATAGCAGAAACTTATAATGCAAGAAATGTAAATAGTGGAATCTTAAAGTGCAAGAAATATAAACGGCTGGAATTGTAAAGGGAATTGGGGTTTGGATTTGCAGAATTTAAACAAGGAAAAGTTGAATTGCATTAAACAGAAGAGTAAAACGGAATTGGGATTGAATCGGATCTGAAACAGAAAAGTAAATGAACATATTAAGCAGTAAACAGAGAATTGAAAATGGGAAATCAGATCTCAGGACCCAGAGACTAGAAAACCAAGTCTAGATCTCAATGCCTTCCTAGATCCAACAAGAACAATTGAAAGGAAATTGTAAATTGCAAGGGAAGTAGATGAGAAGCAAGTAACAGAAACGGAAGTTTAATTAAGCAGTAAATAAACAGAGAGATCCAAGGATGAGATTGAAACAGAATTTCTTCAATTCTCTAGCCCAAGATCCAAGACAATTGTAATTGAAATTGAAAGCAATAAAACTAAGAGGAAGAGAAGTGAATTCTCCTTCCCCAAGACAAGAAATTAAAAATCACTCAATATCCAAAGCTCTCCGAAAACTATTATGAAAATTCCCAAAAGAAAGCTCCCCGAAGAACTTGAATTCTATCCTATTTATACACTTTCTTCCAATGATCTTCAAGCCTTGAGTTGGGCCTTTTCTCTTGGTGGAATTGGGTTGAAAGAGGCCTTGGTTGATTGCTCTTGAAGTTTGGAGAAGAACCAAAGTGAACCAATTGAACCGGGTTTGAGTTTTGCAAAAGTTAGACCAAAAGTTTGAGCAAAAGTTAGGGGTCTAACTTTTGCTCCAACTTTTCATATCAGCTAACACCACTTTGCTGATATGAACGTTGGTGCCAACGTTAGGGGTCTAACTTTGGCCCTAACATTGGCCTTGCCTTGTGTGCTAGTGGCGCCAACGTTAGCCACCAAGTTAGGGGGCTAACGTTGGCGCAAACTTTTGCTCCTCCTTGTGATTTTCATGTGCCAACGTTAGCCACCAAGTTAGGGGGCTAACGTTGGCGCAAACTTTTGGTGCCCAGGGAGGTTTTCTTCATGCCAACGTTAGCCTCAAAGTTAGGGGGCTAACGTTGGCGCAAACTTTTGGTGCCCAGGGGTGAATTTCATGTGCCAACGTTAGCCTCAAAGTTAGGGGGCTAACGTTGGCGCAAACTTTTGGTACCCAGGGAATGGTTTTCAAGTTCCAACGTTAGCCTCCAAGTTAGGGGGCTAACGTTGGGGCTAACTTTTCAACCAAAAGTTTGTGCAAAAGTTTGATGCTAACTTTAGGTCCAGCTTTTTGCTTCCTGGTTCAATTTCACTTATTCCATTGTCTTCTCTTCACTCCTAGCCATTCCTTCTTGCTTCAACCCTTCTCCAAGCTTTCTTCACCTATCATTAATCAACCAAACACATCAAAGCTATGCTCATAATCATGAGATATTCATTTTATCATAATATGCAACAATTATAGCATAAAACCTCATGAAATGGCATGAATTCATACATGGTTGATTCAATCAAGGGAAACATGAAAATCTACTCAATTGGCTTGCTTATGGTTCAAGAAAGTGCATAATTCTAATGAAAACAAAAGAAAAAGACTAGTTAAAATAGGCTAGGATGACTTGTCATCAATGACCTCTATGTGGAGTGTTGGTGAGTTGCATTGTTATTGGGGTTATGGCGTCTCTGATCTTGGCCTTAGTCTTGTTGATTTCCCCACCCAAATTTTGGGTGGTTCATCTAACCAGGATTATACGTTTTGGAGTATGGGTCATGATTCTGCCTAGGTGAATTCCCAATGTAGTTGGCTTGTTTCTCGTCACCCTCTGCTTCTTCATTCACTCCTTCTTGGGTTTCTGCTGAAGTGGTGATTGCTGCTACTTGATTTCTCTCCATCTTCTTGGTGAGGTCAGCTAATTGCTTGGCAATTATCTTGTTTTGAGCTAGCAGTGTATCCACATTGTTCAGCTCCATCACTCCTCTAGTGTTGCCTTTTTCAGAAGCATAGAAGTAGTCATTCTCTGCTACAGTCTCAATGACATCTATGGCTTCTTCAATGGTCTTCTTCTTATTCAGAGATCCCCCGGATGAGTGGTTTACTGCCTTCTTTGATTCATACGAAAGGCCTTCATAGAAAATGTGCAACTGCACCCATTCATTGAACATATCTGGCGGGCATCTTCTTGTCAAGTCTTTAAACCTCTCCCATGCTTCATATAGAGTCTCACCATCCTGCTGCCTGAATGTTTGTACCTCAGCTCTCAACCTGTTGATCCATTGAGGAGGATAGAATCTTGCCAAGAACTTGTTCACCACATCTTTCCAGGTTGCTAAACTCTCCTTTGGAAAGGATTCTAGCCATTTAGATGCTTTGTCCTTGAGCGAGAAGGGAAACAGAAGTAGTCTATAGGTATCAGGATGAACACCATTAGACTTCACAGTATCGCATATCCTCAGGAAGGTGGTTAGATGTTGATTGGGGTCTTCATGGACACTTCCTCCGAATGAACAATTGTTCTGAACAAGGGTGATGAGCTGTGGCTTTAGTTCAAAGTTGTTGGCATGTATGGTTGGCCTTTGGATGCTACTTCCACAGTTTCCTGGGTTTGGGTTGATGTAAGAACCCAGAACTCTTCTCTCTTGTCCAGCCTGATGCGCTGGACTTTCTCTGCCATGGTTATGAGCCTCTTCTTCATGATGGTTCTCAATATTCTCCTCCATGTCTGGTTCAAAGTACTCTTCATCTTCCTCAGCACCAACTACTTTCTTTCCTCTTGCTTCCTTCCTTAATCTAAGGAAGGTCCTCTCAGGTTCAGAATCAAAGGAAGTTGAAGCCCCGCTTCTTCTACCTGTCATACAACCAACAAGGCAAAAACAAGAAAGATAGATGCAGACAGTAATTTCTACAGAAATGCTGTTAGTGTGAGTGATGCAATATATCAAACAGTTAGTGGGTTAGTGACTGAATTGTAAACAACTAAGAAAATGGGTAAGGGAAAGGGGAGAAAATAGCTAAAATGAAAGTAAATTACTCAAATGAACCTAAACCAAACAAAATAAAAAAAAATGCTCAATCTAGTTATCCACCAATTTAATCATTATTGATACAAAATCAATCCCCGGCAACGGTGCCATAAACATGATGCACAGAAACTTGTCCCTTAACAAATCTCCCTCGGCAAGTATACCGAATTGTCATCAAGTAAAAACTCACAGTAGAGTGAGGTCGAATCCCATAGGGATTGATTGGGCAAGCAACTTTAATTGGAAGAATATTCTATTTGAGCTAAGCAGAAAGTGAGTTGAGAATTGCAGGAAATTAAATGGCGAAAAAGTAAATAGCAGAAAATAAATCACGGGAAGTAAATTGCAGAATCTTAAATGGGGAAGGGAAGTTTAGCATGAAAGTAAATGGCATAAAGTAAAGAGAATGGGTAAGATTAGAAATGGGGAATTCATTGGGCTTAGGAGATGTTGCATTCTCCGGATCAAGTTCATTTTTATCTCTTCCTCAATCAATGCATTCATTGATCTCCTTGGCAATCTTAAGTGATTGAATTCCAATTCCTTGGTAATTCAATTTCTCAAATCAGATCAATAGCCAATTCCTTGGTCTAATTACTCATGAGAAGAGATGAAGTGTGGTCACTGATTATACCACATGTTTTTCCAAATCAAAGTATTGGGAGAATTATATGTCACCATATCCGCCCAAATCCCAATTTGGTCCAACATGAGAAAACATTTCTAGCATGATCTCTTCATCCCTTTTCCAAGGTTCAGAAGAGATCCAAGTATGAATAGCTTCTTTTCCAAGATAACTACTCAATTGGATGAAGATTGAAAGCTTTCTAGTAAAATCAAGAGAAAAGAAAGAAGAAGAATAATGAAAACTATTATTAATCCATCAAATTACAACAGAGCTCCCTAACTCAATGAAAGGGGTTTAGTTGTTCATAGCTCTGGGTATAGAAAGCAAAGATGGAGAGTACATTCTGAAAGTTAAACTAGAAGTGCAGAGAAAGTAAAATACAGAGAGTAATTCTAATAATGCCAAAAGCTCCTTTCTAGTTCAAAGCTCTCCCTATTTATACTATTCTTCTGATCTTCTAGTTGGCTCTTCAAGTCTTGGATATGGGCCTTTGGATTTTGAGTTGAAGCAGTTATCTTCTTCAGTGGGCTCAGCTTTACTTGCAGAGAAAGTGTGAAGTAGGCAGGGACTTTAGCTTAGGGCGTTAGTGGTGTTAACGTTAAGTGAAAATGTGGGGTTGAGAACGTTAGTGACAATCACCTTTTTCACTTACATTCCTAACCCAAAGTGGTCCATGTTAACTTCAACGTTAGTGGCACTAACGTGACCACTAACGTTCACCCTTAGCCCTTCGCAAACGTTACTGGGGTTTACCTTTTTCAATAATGTTGAGAGTACCCCTTTCTCCCTAAGTTAGAGTTCACGTTAGAATAGTTAACGTGGCCTTTAACATAGGCTTGCCAAATCTTCGAGAGCGTTAGTGACACTTACCTTTGTCACTAACGCTTCAGAACGCCCCTACTTCCCACATTAGAGTTCACGTTAACTAGGTTAACGTGACTTCTAACGTGGTATTTTAGCCATCTCCAATGTTAGTGACAAAGGTGAGTATCACTAACGTTGGCTCATCATCCCTCTTCTCCACGTTAGCTTCCACGTTAATGTAATTAACGTGGCAACTAACGTGGCTCATAGTGGCTCAATCCAACGTTAGTGACAAAGGTGAGTGTCACTAACGTTGGTGATTCTTGCTTCCTCCACGTTAGAATCCACGTTAACTAGGTTAACGTGGCTTTTAACGTAGCCAATATGGGCTTAGTCCAACGTTAGTGACAAAGGTGAGTGTCACTAACGTTGGCATCATCTTCTTCTTCCACGTTATAGCTCACGTTAACTAAGTTAACGTGGCTCTTAACGTGGCCAATTGCCCCTTTTGGAATGTTAGTGGCACTTTTACCACTAACGTTGGAGTTCTACTTCTCTTCCACGTTAGCTTCCACGTTAACATAGTTAACGTGGCAACTGACGTGGGCTATGATGGCTCACGAAGGCGTTATTGGCAATCACTTTTCTCATTAACGTTGCAAGCTAGCCTTCATTCCACGTTAGTGGTCACGTCAGCTAGACTAACGTGGCTACTAACGTGGTTCTTCCTTGCTTCCTTTGTCCTGAAATCAAGCAATAAAGTGCATCAAAGCTCTAATCCAAGTTATGAGACATGCATCATTCAATTTGTCCTTTAACTCATGCATAATTCTCATGAAATCATGTAAAATTCACAATGTTTGCTTGAATCAAGATGTAAGTGATTATTTACCCAAAACTTGCTTATTTCCTAAGAAAATACATGAAACTACCTTAAAACCATAAAGAAAAGGTCAGTGAAACTGGCCAAAATGCCCTGGCATCACATTCCATCAAACACATGGTAAGCATTAACAAAAGACATGTTCAAAATAGCAATTAAATTGAAATCAACAAGTACCTACTAACAATTATCAACATACAATCATCCAAACAACACAATTAATCATAGAAATCATCAATATAACATCAAAAAGTCAAGATTCACAACATTCATGAAATGGGTATATAATGACAATTGACAAGAATTCATAAAACTATCACAAGATATAAGCAAAATTATACTAGGAAATTCAAATTGAACAATTAAAACTAGTAATTAATAAGATCCAATTCACAATTCAACAAGGGAAGATCAAATTAAAACTAGATCTAGAGAGGAACAAGGGTTTCTCTCTCTAGAAGAACAAAAGAACCAAAAACTAGCTAAAATTGTGTCTTAGTGTCAAAATGGTTGATCCCCCCTTTTCCCCTAGCATCCTTGGGTCTTTTCCATGCAGAAACAGCTTGAAATTGAGCCTAATGAGCCTCAGAAATCGCCAGGCACGATTTCCTTTGATGAGGTCACGTGTAGCTTCCCACGCGCACGCACCGTGCGCGTCGATAGGAATCTTTTGATCCACACGGATGTGTGCATCCTTGTGCACCGCTTCCAGCCAACCTTATCCACGCGTGCGTGTGGAGTGCGCAGGCGTGCCAATGCTGCTCTTCCCAAAATTTCAAGTCTTCATGTTCCTCCCTTTTGCACATGCTTTCCTACCCTATAATTCCTGAAATCACTCAACAAATACATCACGGCATCGAATGGCAATAGAAGAGGAATAAGATATGGCAATTTTGAGGCAAAATAAGCATGTTTTTCATCATGAGGCAATATGATGGGCGGATAATTTATACGCTTTTTGGCATTGTTTTTACATAGTTTTCAGTATGATTTGATTAGTTTTTAATATATTTTTATTATTTTTTAAATAAAAATCACATTTCTGGATTTTACTATGAGTTTGTGTGTTTTTCTGTGATTTCAGGTAAATTCTGGCTGAAATTGAGGGACTTGAGCAAAGATCAGATTCAGAGGTTGAAGAAGGACTGCAGATGCTGTTGGATTCTGACCTCCCTACACTCAAAGTAGATTTTCTGAAGCTACAGGATTCCAAATGGCGCGCTCTCAATTGAGTTGGAAAGTAGACATCCAGGGCTTTCCAGCAATATATAATAGTCCATACTTTGCCCGAGATTAGATGACGCAAACTGGCGTTCAACGCCAGCTCTCTGCCCTATTCTGGAGTTAAACGCCAGAAACAGGTTGCAAAGTAGAGTTAAACGCCAGAAACAGGTTACAAACTGGCGTTCAACTCCAAGGAAGACCTCTACACGTGAAAGCTTCAATGCTCAGCCCAAGCACACACCAAGTGGGCCCGGAAGTGGATTTCTACATCATTTACTCATTTCTGTAAACCCTAGTAACTAGTTTAGTATAAATAGAACTTTTTACTATTGTATTTACATCTCTGGACGTTTAGATCTTAGATCATGGGGGATGGCCATTCGGCCAGGCCTAGACCTTGTTCTTATGTATTTTCAATGGTAGAGTTTCTACACACCATAGATTAAGGTGTGGAGCTCTGCTGTTCCTCATGAATTAATGCAAAGTACTATTGTTTTTCTATTCAACTCAAGCCTATTTCTTATCTAGGATATACACTTGTTCTTCAACATGAGGAAGATGATGATCCGTGACACTCATCATCATTCTCACCTATGAACGGGTGCCTAACAACCACGTCCGTTCTACTTGCAATAGCTTAAGTGCGTATCTCTTAGCCTCCTAGTTCATGATGCATGGTTGCCTCGCCTGACAACTGAGCCTTCCATTCCATGAGATCAGAGTCTTCGTGGTATAGGTGGTGAGAGCAACTTTTGCGTGGTCTAGAAATTTGCGGATAAATCCTCGTTGCAAGTATAGTTTCTAAACCTTCAAAAGTCCTTTCATACAAACGTTTTGGTTGTCACAAGTAACAAACCCCTAAATAAATTGATAACTGAAGTATTCAAACCTCGGGTCGTCTTCTCAAGGAACTGTAGGGAAGTATGTTCTTATTATTGGCTATGGAGATTGTAAATTGGGGTTTTGAGAATGAGGAGCAAGTAATTTAAGTGGCAATTAAAGTAGATGAAGAATAAGTAATTTAAATAGCAAGTGAAATAAATAAATGACTGTAAACAAACTTTTGGCAAGGTATGAGAAATTAGAGGTCCTATCCTGGCTATCCTTATCAATGATGATAATAATTGAGAGTGTTCCTGAGAGTGAGATGAGAGATATATTATGGCATTGTCATGGGTCAGCTTATGGTGGATATTTTGGGCCAGAAAGAACAGCAGCCAGAGTACTTCAAAGTGGATTCTATTGGCCAACCATATTCAAGGATGCTAGAGAGTTTCTTCATCAATGCAATGAGTGCCAAAGAGCTGGAGGATTAACAAGAAGGAATGAGATGCCTCAGAACTACATCTTGGAGGTAGAACTCTTTGATCTTTGGGGTATAGATTTTATGGGCCCCTTTCCACCTTTATATTCTTTCAAATACATACTTGTGGCAGTAGAGTATGTCTCAAAGTGGGTGGAAGCCATAGCAACAACCACATGTGATGCACAAATTGTCCTTCAATTCCTTAAGAAGCATATTTTTACTAGATATGGAGTGCCTAAGGGTCTTGTCAGTGATGATGGTAGTCATTTTTGCAACAAACAGATGGAAAAATTACTTCATAAATATGGGGTGATGCATAAAGTAGCTACGCCATCTCATCCACAGACCAATGGCCAAGCAGAGCTTGCAAATAGGGAGTTGAAGAGGATTTTGGAGAAAACAGTGGGGAGTACAAGAAAGGATTGGGCTAGAAAATTAGAAGATGCTCTCTGGGCATATAGGACAGCCTTCAAAACTCCTATTGGAAAGTCACCTTTTCAGTTATTGTATGGCAAGTCTTGCCACCTTCCCGTAGAGCTTGAGCACAAAGCTTTCTGGGCCACTAAACTCCTCAACCTTAATTCTCAAGCAGCATGAGAGAAGAGGTTATTGGAATTAAATGAGTTTGATGAGTTTAGACTAGAAGCCTATGAAAATACTAAGATATACAAGGAAAAAGCTAAGAGATGGCATAACAAAAGGATCTTAAAGAAGGAGTTCAAACCAGGACAGTAAGTACTCTTGTACAACTCCAGACTCAAAGTTTTCCCTGGCAAACTCAAGTCTAAATGGACTGGTCCCTACTTGGTGACAAAGGTTCTTCCTTATGGAAGCCTTGAACTGCTAGATGAAGCCACAAAGAACAATTTCACAACAAATGGTCACAGGGCAAAGCATTACTTGGGAGGCCATTGGGACAAAGAGAAGGAGATTCAGAAATTTAGCTGAGCAAGTAGTTTTCTTCTCTTAACTATTTCAATAAGAAGGTTAAGTAGTTTTATCTTTATTGCAAGGAGCTATGTTTGGTGTTGCACACTAACATAATTTAAGGGTGAATGAAGGATGCTAAGTTTGGTGTTCCACCAAAAATCTCATTTAAAAACACAATTCAACCCTCTGCATAACTGGTTACTAGCTCCAAGCAATCAGAAAAACTACTAAACCACTGTCTGTTTTCTAGTTTTTAGCCATATTACTTTCAACAAAAGCACAAGATTTTATGTAATTGATGCAGCATAGATAGTAGCAACGGACTAATTTTGGTGTTCCCCACCAATGTAAGTTCAAGAAACTACAATAGTTCATGCATGCTAACCATTTGCCTAAGGGCTTGGAAAAACAAGCAACTTATAATAATTATGCAGAAAATACATTCAGCCTCTTACAAGAATCATCACCAAAGGAAATGCAAAAGTAAAAGATGATGATGACAAAAGAAAAGCTGCAAGACACTCCTGAGAGGTTTTATTGTCACAAAATTCACTTTGCTTTGAAATATTCTAAATGATAAGTTGTTGTTTACCTTGATGTTTAGTTCAAATAATGCAAACTTTGATGTCTGCACTAGTTTAAATGCTTATCTTCACATTCATCTGCATTAAATTCTATCTTGTTTCCCTTTTACATCAATAAAGAGAAAAATGTTTGAAATAGAAAGTGAGTGTTCAATGTGGTAGGAATTAGAATGAAGTTTGTGGTGGTAATTGCTTGATTAAGATGATAAGCTCAATAATAAAAGTTGAATAATATAGTGTTCTTTGTAGTGTGAACCTACTTGCTGTCATAAAACCTTTTATTAATGAGATTCCTTGGAAAACAAAGAAAAGTGAGAAAGAAAAAGAAAAGAAAAGCCAAGAATTGGCAAAGAAACAAACAATAAGGCTAGACACCAATAGCTTGGACCTTAGGATATATACCTGTGATGCTTTTTGTACTAGGATATGCTTGGATAATTAGGTTCTGAGGAGTCCTTTAAAACTTGGAAACTTGGATTAACTAATCCGGGATTACCAACCGAAAGTCCATCATCAAGAGCAACCTAGCTACAAAGTATTTAGTGATCCAAAGAGATGCTAGGCGTCAATGTTCCTAAGAAGAATTATGAGCCAAGTATTTGTAGTGAAGAAGTGTTAAGCAAAATTGAGCCAAAAGGCTGCTGCAACACTTGACACTGAGCTACCATTGAGAAATAAGCTTTCTAAGTAAGAAGAAGAAAGAAAATAAAAAAGGGATCAATCGAAAAGCAAGGCATTATGACAGAAACTCTAGTGAATCCTCAAAGAAACATTTCTTTTATATTAGCAAAGAATAAGTGAGCTGCATTTTTGTCTGCATAAAACCCCATAGTTTAAATTCTATTATCTACTAAATAAGGACATGTATGCTTCTCTATTTCATTTCATTTCTTCTCATGTTTAGTGCTTGCTTGGGGACAAGCAAGGTTTAAGTTTGGTGTTGTGATGACAAGTCATCTTATGCTAGTTTTACAAGCATTTTTCATTAGTTTCATTAGGTTTTATGCACTTTCTTGCACAATAAGTAGGTAATTGGAGTGGATTCTCACGATTATGTTGAATCAATCAAACATCATTTATTTTACACAAAATGATAGGTTTTATGCTAGAATTAATTGATTTTATAAATGATGCAAATATCTTATGATTTTGGTGAGGCTTTGATGTATTTGTTTGGTTAATGATAGGTGAAAAGATAAAGGAAAAGAAGGAGAAAGCACAAATTGAGCTCAAACAGAGGAAAGAAGGATTTTTGGGCACACTTTGAAATTTGAGCACGCTTTGGACCTTAGGCCACGCTTTAAAAAGCGTGGCCCATGACAATAAAGCGTTGTGTTCAAAAGGGAGCAAAGGTAGCGTTCAAGATTTTGAACATAGGGAATCAAGAGGAAGGCGCACCAAGACATGCCAAGGCATAGCGTTCAAAGAAGTGAACGCTACGTTGCCTTTCCCCACCTTTTTCGAGCTTGGAACCAAGGAAGCTGGGCGCGCACAAAGCAAACCAAGGGTAGCGTTCCAAGAAGTGAATGCTACGTTCACTATCCTTCACTTTTTCGTGCCTCTCAATCAAGGAAAGCATGGCACACAACACAGCAACACAAGTGGTGTTCAAAGGAGGCAACGGAGAGCTACACCGAAGCTGCCCAATGCGCACCAAATTGCTAGCAAAGGAGACAATGTTTGGAAAAGGCAACGTAGCGCTCCCTTTTTGCAACTTTTTCGTGCTTCAATCCTTGGGGAGGAAGACTCATCAAGTGTAGCATTCACAATTTGAACGTAGCGTTAAAAGAGTGAACGCTATGGGCAAGGAGGATTGGCAGGTGACAAGGCACACAATGCTAAGTGAACTTAGCTTTCATAAAACCAAACGGAACACTCCCCTGGGAGCTAACCACTCACACCATGACCTATGCCACTTGAACCAAATCCAACCCGACCCATCTTTCTTCAAATCCAAAAATCAAAAGGCCCACTCCAAGTTTTGAAGACCAAAATTGAAAGTGTATAAATAGGAGTTAATTTGATTTGTAAAGGACCTTTAGCTCATTTTTAGTTTTCACTTTTAATTTTCATTTGTTTTGAATTTAGGATTTGGGGATTGGATTTATTTTCGTTCTTTTTGTTCTTTCTTCTGCAAACTTTTACTTTCTCTTTTGAATTGAGATTGAAGAGCTCCATTGATTCTTAAGCTAATCATCTTTTACTTTTTTTCTCAATAGTTTTAAGAATTGGATCTGACTTTCCTATGTTGTTTTCACTTTCATTTCATCTGCAATTTCTTTTCTGTTTGATCAAGGGAGTAATTGAGATCCAGATCTGATTGCTAATCTCCTTGCTCTTCTTCGATCTTCAATCTCTCTTTTAGAATTTCACAATTGATTTAAGTTTTCTTGCTAATATGTTTCTTCAAGCAATTTTACGTGTCTGTTTTGCTGCTGAGCTGAACCTCTTCATCACAAAGCTCTCTGATTCACTTTAGCTTGCATTTTCTTGTTCAATTCTGAATCCCAATACCCAAATTCATTTATTCTTCAAGCAATTTACATTTCCCAGTAATTTAGATTCAGCAATTTAAGTTTCTTGCCCTTTAAGTTTCAGTCATTTACTTTTCTTGCAATTTAAGTTTCAGCCCTTTTACTTTCTTGCACTTTAAGTTTCTGTAATTTTACTTCTTCAGCACATTTAGATTCAGTCAATTTACTTTCTGCACTTTTATTTACTTGCAATTTAGCTTCTGGTAATCGAGTTTCACTCAAATTATCAAATATTCGCTTAACTAAATTCATCACCTAACTAAAATTGCTCAATCCATCAATCTCTATGGGATCGACCTCTCTCTTGTGAGTAATTATTACTTGATGCGACCCGGTACACTTGCCGGTGAGTTTTGTGTGGAATCATTTTTCCCTCATCACAAGCATATCAAGAGAAGAGAGTTTCGACCTGGGGAGCTAATTCTCCTTTACAACTCAAATCTGAGGCTCATGCCAGGCAAGCTGAGATCAAGGTGGAAAGGCCCCTACATGGTAGAAAAGGCAGAGCCATATGGGGTCTTCCATCTGAGTCATACTTCAAGTTCCAAATTTATCAAGGTCAACGGACATCGCTTAAACCTATATCATGGTGAGCAGATAAAGGAAAATAAAGAGCTAGAGGTCTTCCTCTTAGAGGATCCACCAACAGAAGCAGATTAAGCTTGTGGACCGTCCAACTTAAGGACGTAAAAGCAAAGTGCTAGGTGGGAGACAACCCACCATGGTATGATCGTTTCTTCTCATTCTAAGTCTATTTTATTTTAATTATCACAGTAGTCATTCATAATTTCTGCATATTCATTTGCATGCTGAATTTTGCATTCTGCATACAAAAAAAAAAGAGCACACGACGCGCAAGCGTTGCCGACGGGTACGCGTCATATATGTGTGCGTAAAAAATAAAAATTGAACCGAGAGTTAGACAGGAGTAGTGCCGGTGGCGTCCCTTGCGCACAAGCAAGTTCACGCGTACGCGTCACTCATGCGTACGCGTCGCTTGCGTTTTCACCAGTCCAGGCATATACGTCCCCTACGCGTACGCGTGACCCTGCAAATCGGCGTAAATGGGTGTATGGTCTGAGAGTTATGATGTTGTGGGGCTAGAACTGTGTTAGCAGCACAAGTCTCATCACGCGTACGCATCCCTGACGCGTGCACGTCGTTTTCCCAAAAGGGCCATCCACGCGTCAGCGTGCCTGACGCGCACGCGTCGTATGCCATTTTTGCCCCACGCCCAGAACGAACAGAGAGTTGTGCGTAAGCATCAATTCCGTCGCATAATTCGCACAATCAAAGGGCACGCGGACGCGTGCCTGACCCTTACGCGTCACTTTTCCATCTACGTGACCCACACGTACGCATGATGCACTGATGAGCGGATATTTTATACGCTTTTTGGGGGTAATTTCATGTAGTTTTTAGCATGTTTTAGTTAGTTTTTAGTTTATTTTTATTAGTTTCTAGGCAAAAATTCATATTTCTGGACTTTACTATGAGTTTATGTGTTTTTCTGTGATTTCAGGTATTTTTTGGCTGAAATTGAGGGAGCTGAGCAAAAATCTGATTTAGGCTGAAAAAGGATTGCAGATGCTGTTGAATTCTAACCTCCCTGCACTCGAAATGGATATTTTGGAGCTATAGAAGTCCAAATGGTGCGCTCTCAATTGTGTTGGAAAGTAGACATCCAGGGATTTTCAGCAATATATAATAGTCCATACTTTGCTCAAGGATAAATGATGTAAACTGGCATTCAACGCCAGTTCTATGTTGCATTCTAGTGTTAAACGCAAGAAACAGGTTACAAGTTGGAGTTAAACGCCAGAAATAGGATACAACCTGGAGTTTAACTCTAGAAACAGCCTAGGCACATGTAAAACTCAAGTCTCAGCCCCAGCACACACCAAGTGGGCCCCAGAAGTGGATTTCTGCACTATCTATCTTAGTTTACTCATTTTCTGTAAACCTAGGTTACTAGTTTAGTATTTAAACAACTTTTAGAGATTTATTTTATACCTCATGACATTTCAGATCTAAACTTTGTACTCTTTGATGGCATGAGCCTCTAAACTATATTGTTGGGGGTGAGGAGCTCTGCTGTGTCCCGATGAATTAATGCAATTATTTCTGTTTTCTATTCAAACACGCTTGTTTCTATCTAAGATGTTCATTCGCACTTCAATATGATGGATATGGTGATCCCTGGCAGTCATCACCATTCTCAACCTATGAACGCCTTCCTGACAACCACCTCCGTTCTACCTTCGATTGAATGAGTATCTCTTGGATTCCTTATTCAGAATCTTCGTGGTATAAGCTAGAATCCATTGGCAGCATTCTTGAGAATACGAAAAGTCTAAACCTTGTCTGTGGTATTCCAAGCAGGATTCAGGGATTGAATGACTATGACGAGCTTCAAACTCACAAGGGTTGGGCGTAGTGACAGACGCAAAAGGATCAATGGATCCTATTCCAGCATGAGTGAGAACCGACAGATGATTAGCCGTGCGGTGACAGCACACCTGGACCATTTTCATTGAGAGGACGGATGGTAGCCATTGACAACGGTGATCCACCAACACACAGCTTGCCATAGGAGGAACCTTGCGTGCATGAAGAAGAAGACAGGGAGAAAGCAGAGATTCAGAAGACAAAGCATCTCCAAAACTCCAACATATTCTCCATTACTGCATAACAAGTATTTAATTCATGCTCTTTTATTTTTCGCAATCCAAACTGACAATTATAATTGATATCCTGACTAAGAATTACAACATAACCATAGATTGCTTCAAGCCAACAATCTCTGTGGGATTCGACCCTTACTCACGTAAGGTATTACTTGGACGACCCAGTGCACTTACTGGTTAGCGGTACGAGTTGTGAAAAGTGTGATTTACAATTCGTGCACCAAGTTTTTGGCGCCGTTGCCGGGGATTGTTTGAGTTTGGACAACTGACGGTTTATTTTGTTGCTTAGATTAGTAAAAATTTTTCTTTTTTTGGTTTAGAGTCTTCTATCATTGTTTTTGGTTGAATTTTTTTAAATTCTTATTTTCTTTTTTTAAATTTTTCGAAAATTTTTACAAATTAATAACTGAGTTTTCCTGTTTGAGTTTAGTTTCATATTTTAAGTTTGGTGTCAATTGCATGTTTTTATTTTCTTTCAAATTTTTGAATTTGTTTTCATTGTTCTTTCTTAATCTTCAAGTTGTTCTTGTTTATTTTCCTTGTTTGATCTTTAGTTTTTCTTGTTTTGTGATTTTTCTTGTTTTTCTTGTACTTTTTCAAAATATCAGTTTTCAAAAATATTTTATACATTAAATAGCTTATTAAAACACTTTAAATTTATAACTCAATTGGCTAGAGCGTTGTGTTTATATTCCTGGTAATTAGGAATTTTCCTTTTTAAAACCTTTTCAAAAATAATTTTTTTTATTAAATCTGGTGCCAAACTTTTAAGTTTGGTGTTCTCTTGTTATTTTTCTTTAATTTTCGAAAAGTTATTCTTAGTTTCTAAAAGTTTTAAGTTTGGTGTTCCCTTTTATGTTCTTGAATCTTTGAATCTTGTTCTTGTTGTTCTTGTGAGTCTTCAAGGTGTTCTTGAGTCTTCTTTGTATTTTGATCTTAAAATTTTTGAGTTTGGTGTTCCTTGGTGTTTTCCCTCCAAAACTTTCGAAAATAAGGAGCATTGGATCTAAAAATTTTAAGTTTTGTGTCCTTTTATTATTTTTCTCTTTTCTCATTGAATTCAAAAATATCTTTTCCCTTTATTTTAACTGATTTTTTGAAAATTACCTTTAAAAATTCAGATTTTTATTTTAAAAATGAAATCTTTTCAAAATTCAAAATCTTATTCAAAAATCATATTAAAAAATTTTCAAATCTTTTCAATTAATTAGTCAATTCAACATTCAAATTTCTTTTTATTTTCTTTTTCTTTTAATTTTTGAAATCTATATTTTATTTTCTAATTATTTTACTTTATTTTCTTTCATTATTTTCGGTTATTTTTAATTAAATAAAACAAAAAAATAAAAATATATTTTACTTGCAATTCACGTCATCTCCATTTCTCCGTCATGGATCTAAGTGGAAATGAACAGCCCAAAAGGACTCTGGGGTCATATGCTAACCCCACTACTGCTGCATATGGGAGTAGTATCTGTATACCCTCCATCAAAGCAGGCAGTTTTGAGCTAAATCCTCAGCTCATTGTCATGGTGCAGCAAAACTGCCAGTATTCCGGTCTTCCACAGGAAGAACCTACTGAGTTTCTGGCACAATTCTTGCAAATTGCTAACACAGTACGTGACAAGGAGGTAGATCAGGATGTATACAGACTGTTACTATTTCCGTTTGCTGTAAAAGATCAAGCTAAAAGGTAGTTAAATAACCAACCCACAGCAAGTATAAGGACATGGAAACAGTTATCAAACAAATTCCTAAATCAATATTTCCCTCCAAAAAGGATGACATAGCTAAGGTTGGATATCCAAGGCTTTAAACAAGAGGATGATGAATCCCTTTATAATGCCTGGGAAAGGTACAGAGGGATGCTAAGGAAATGCCCCTCTGAAATGTTTTCAGAGTGGGTGCAGTTAGACATCTTCTACTATGGGCTTACAGAAGGAGCTCAGATGTCCCTAGACCACTCAGCTGGTGGATCTATACACATGAGGAAAACAATTGAAGAGGCTCAAGAGCTTATTGATACCAGGGCATTTTGGCCAGTTTCACTGACCTTTTCTTTACTATATTTAGGGTAGTTTCATGCATTTCCTTAGAAAATAAGCTAGTTTTGGGTAGATATTCACTGACATCTTGAATCAAGCATACATTGTGCACTTTACATGATTTCATGAGGATTTTGCATGAATTTAATGACAAATTTGATGTTGCATTTCCCATGACTTGGACCAGAACTTTGATGCACTCGATTGCTTGATTTTAGGACAAAGAAAGCAAAGAAGAACCACATTAGTGGCTACGTTAGTTACACTAACGTGGGCACTAACATGGAATGGGAGTAACTTGCAAAGTTAATGAGAAAAGTAATCGCCAATAACGCTCTCGAAGCCATCATTGCCCACGTTAAGAGTCACGTTAACTAAGTTAACGTGAACTCTAACGTGGAAGAAAGGAAAGGGAGCCAACGCTAGTGACACTTAACATTATCACTAACGTTGGACCAAGCTCATAAGTGGCCACGTTAAGAGCCATGTTAACTTAGTTAACGTGGCCTCTGACGTTAAGAGGTAAAGGGGAAGCCAACGTTAGTGACATTCAACTTTGTCACTGACGTTGGCCAAGTCACAATAAGCCACGTTAACTCCCACGTTAACCTAGTTTACGTGGAAGCTAACGTGAAGAAAGTAGGTGGTCGACAACAATAGTGACACCAAACATTGTCACTAACATTGGGATTAACCCACACAAGCCCCAATAAACCACGTTAACTCCCACGTTAACCTAGTTAACGTGGAAGCTAACGTGAAGAAGGAAGGTGATCGCCAACGTTAGTGACACCTAACATTGTCACTAACGTTGGAAGGAGCCCACACAAGCCACAATGAGCCACGTTAACTCCCACGTTAACTTAGTTAAAGTGGAAGCTAACGTGAGGAGGAGAGATGATGAGCCAACGTTAGTGACATTCACCTTTGTCACTAACATTGGAGATGGCTGGCACAGCCACGTTAGAGGCCATGTTAACCTAGTTAACGTGGATTCTAACATGGGAGCTAAGGGCACATTGGAACGTTAGTGACAAAGGTAAGTGTCACTAACGTTCTCGAAGGTTGGCAAGCCTACGTTAAAAGAGCCACGTTAACTAAGTTAACGTGGACTCTAACGTAAGGAAGGGGGAGACTTCTCAACGTTACTAGGAAATGTGAGTGCCAAAAACTTGTGCGAAGGACATAGAGGCAACGTTAGTTGCAACGTTTGTGCCACTAACGTTAAAGTTAACGTGGCTCTTACTTTGGTGAGGAACGTTAGTGAAAAAGGTAATTGTCACTAACATTCTCGAACCCATATTTTCACTGAACGTTAACACCACTAACGTCCTAAGCTAAAGTCTCTGCCCACTTCACACTTTCTCTCTGCAAGTAAAGCCAAGCCCAATGAAGAAGATAACTGCTTCAAACTCAAGATCCAAAGGCCTATACCCAAGACTTTAAGAGCCAACTAGAAGATCAAAAGAGTAGTATATATAGGAGTAGCTTTGAATTATTTTGGGAGTTGGAAATTATAGGGAGCCTCTTGGCATAGAACTACTTTCTGTATTTTACTTTCTCTGCACTTCTAGTTTCATCATGTATTCTCCATCTTTGTTTTCATTTTCCAGAGCTATGAACAACTAAACCCCTTTCATTGGGTTAGGGA